>NC_090382.1:115648316-117099983 GCF_036365525.1 Heterodontus francisci
TAAGCGCCTGGAGGTGGTCAGTGGTTTGTGCAGCAGCGCCTGGAGTGGCTATGAAGGCCAATTCTAGAGTGACAGACTCTTCCACAGGCACTGCAGATAAAATTGATTGTCGGGGCTGTTACACAGTTGGCTCTCCCCTTGCGCCTCTGTCTTTTTTCCTGCCAACAGCTAAGTCTCTTCGACTCGCCACACTTTAGCCCCGCCTTTATGGCTGCCCGCCAGCTCTGGCGAACGCTGGCAACTGACTCCCACGACTTGTGATCAATGTCACAGGATGTCATGTCACGTTTGCAGATGTCTTTAAAGCGGAGACATGGACGGCCGGTGGGTCTGATACCAGTGATGAGCTTGCTGTACAATGTGTCCTTGGGGATCCTGTCATCTTCCATGCAGCTCACATGGCCAAGCCATCTCAAGCGCCACTGACTCAGTAGGGTGTATATGCTGGGGATGTTGGCCGCATTGAGGACTTCTGTGTTGGAGATACGGTCCTGCCACCTGATGCCAAGGATTCTCCGGAGGCAGCGAAGATGGATTGAATTGAGACGTCGCTCTTGGCTGACATACGTTGTCCAGCCCTCACTCCTGTAGAGCAAGGTACTGAGGACACAGGTTTGATACACTCAGACTTTTGTGTTCCGTGTCAGTGCGCCATTTTCCCACACTCTCTTGGCCAGTCTGGACATAGCAGTGGAAGCCTTTCCCATGCGCTTGTTGATTTCTGCATCGAGAGACAGGTTACTGGTGATAGTTGAGCCTAGGTAGGTGAACTCTTGAACCACTTCCAGAGCGTGGTCACCGATATTGATGGATGGAGCATTTCTGACATCCTGTCCCATGATGTTCCCATGCAGAGACTCATCGACAGGATTGCGGCTACCTGCAAAGAATTTGGCCTAACCATCAGCCTCAAGAAAACGAACATCATGGGACAGGACGTCAGAGATACAAAGTATTCATTAAGTATATTAGTCTTGCCCTGCTTCTCTATGAATGTATTACCCTCTTTGTTCCTAATAAGCCCCACTCCTCTTCCCACTCACTTACTATTTAAATGCCAGTAGAAGATGTTTGGGTTCCCTTTATGTTAACTGCCATTTTATTCTCATATTCTCTCTTTGCCAGTCTTATTTTCCTCTTCACCTCCCTCTCAGCTTATTGTATTTGGCCTGGTTCTCACTTGAAAAATTCACCTGACATGCATCATACACCTTTTTTTTTGTTCCATCTACATGTTGTTTTTCCTATATTTACAACAGTGACGACACATCAAAAAGCATTTCATTGGCTGTAAAGTGCTTTGGGATGCCCTGAGGTGGAGCAAGATGCAAGTTCTTTCTTTCCCTTTCCCTCCCATTCATGCTGGCACAGCTTCATCCAGTATGTGATGCCACAACACTCAGATCACTCTGGCACCCTTCTCCCCTCAGGACAATTAATGCTGTTGTGGGCATCAATTCCAAATCACACAAAGAAAAATGCAAAATCTGCCAGCCAGAATAAAGTTAAATCTGTCAGAACTGCACTGGCACATGGGTAGGAGCAAATCAGAGAGGCAGAGCTGAACTTCAGCCACAATCATGCAAATGTGGATATTGCAGTACAAGACAGAGGAACTGCATGTCTTGATCAAACCCTCAGCAACAAGACAGCAGCTCAGAACCTTCCTCGTAAGGTTGCCCACTTCCTTCTGGAATGTGTCTTTGCAAAGCAGGTGTGGAAAGAGATGCAGTGGTTTTTGTCGAGGTTCATCCCAAGCAGCTCTGTAACACAGGTGTCTGTGCTCTACGGGCTGTTCCCAGGGACGCACACCGAGATAAACATCAACTGCTGCTGGAGGACTATTAATTCGGTGAAAGACGCCCTTTGGTCTGCCAGAAACTTGCCGGTCTTCCAGCGCAAAGAGTTGTCCACGACCGAATGTTGCAGACTGGCACATTCCAAGGTCCAGGACTACGTGCTGAGGGACGCACTGAAGCTTGGGGCAGCCGCAGCAAAGGCTCAATGGGGAAAGACCCCCATTGTAAGGTCCCCCCACCAAGCTGAACGGAGGGGCCGGATCCATGGGAAACCCCTCCAACTGTATCGGGAAAATTTTGTGTGCTGTAAAATGTGAAAATGTATATGGCATGAGAAATGAAATGGAAGGGTTGTGAGGCAACTCATGATTGTATTGAAGGAAACTGATCACCCTTGCACTATTTGTATTTTTTGACTTGGTGCTGTTTGAAACTGTTTGGTAATGTATTTTTTACAGATTTTTTGGAATAAAGTATATTTTGGAAATTAAAAAAAAGCAAGAAGAAATGTTTGACAGGAAACTAAGATGAGGAGAAATCCCTTCACTCAGAGGGTTGTGAATCTTTGGAATTCTCGACCCCAGGGGGCTGCAGATGCTCAGTTATTGAGTAGATTCAAGGATGAGAGCGATAGATTTTTGGACACTAAGGGAATCAAGGGATATGGGGATAGGATGGGAAAGTGGAGTTGAGGTCGGAGAGATTGTACTGAATGCCAGATGGCTTATTCCTGCACCAATCTCTTTTCTTCTCTGTTCTTACTCCATTTTCAGGCCCCTTTATAGCTGGGTGGAAGGGCTGGAAATCCTACTAGATATGTTTTAAAGACACAAATCAGAATACCAGCTTTAATGATGGGAAACATTTGAAGTAATAACTGAAGAGATAAGTGTGGTTCACCACCAAAGAAAATTAATTAGAATGGTCGCCTCAAATTGAAGCAGTAGATCGAAAGATTAATTTTGCGGAAATTAATAGTTAAAATTTGTGGTGCGAGCCTCAGGCTGAAATAAGTGCTGTTTCTTTGTGATTTGTCAGAGGTGAGTATATGCAGAGAGCAATTGCATGTCCTTCCCCCAAACCAGGTGCGATCAGCAGGTTGCGGAAGGGTGAAAACAATTTTCCCTCAGAGTCTTGATAAACATTTACAACATGCCTTTGGACCTCATCTCAGGTTCAGCAGCGCCCAGGTGCACTGAGAGCTGAGTGTGTTTCTTATGCTTCCAGTTCCATCTGATTGACTGCTACAGTCGACGGAATTTTCAATCGACTTTATTCTTGTTGATAAGTAGTTGTTGTTGACGTTGACCACTCCAATAGGAAATACTAAGGCTTGCCCCCTGGTTAGCCATAGCAACAGAGGAACTATTGTCAAGCACACATAAACAAACTAGAAGCAATGTATAAAGTTAAGGAACATAACTGGGATCTATGCACATGCAAACAAACTCACTCTCAACATCACAGGAATGCATACTGTTGTAGAATCCTAAATGTAAGCATAGAATTTTACAACACAGAAGGAGGCCATTTGGCCCATTGTGCCTGTGCTAGCTCTTTGAAAGAGCTATCCAACTAGTCCCACTCCCCTGCACTATCCCCATAACTCTGCAAATTTTTCATTTTCAAATATATATTCAATGTTGTTTTGAAAATTTCCTCATCCCTAGTGTCATCTTGGTAAATCTTTTCTGCACCTTCTCTAAGGCCTTGACATCCATGTGGTGCCCAGAATTGGACACAGCACTCCAGCTGAGGCCGAACCAGTGTTTTATAAAAGTTTAGCATAATTTCCTTGCTTTTGTACTCAATGCCTCTGTTTACAAGACCAAGGATCCCATATTTTGTTAACAGCCTTCTCAACTTGGCCTACCACCTTCAAAGATTTGTGTATGTGAACTCCCAGGTTTTTCTGTTCCTGCAGCCCCCTTAAAATTGTACCATTTAGTTTGTATTGTCCTTCCTCATGCTTCCTCTTAAAGTGAACACATTTGTCACACAGAAACTACAGCACAGAAACAGAACATGCAGCCTAAATGATTTATAAACAGGGGCAATGCCACTCTCAAAAACTATCTGCTCATTTTAAAAATCTTAAGCCACAAGATTATGCGAAAGAAAGACTTGCATTTCTATAGCACCTTTCATGACGTCAGGATATCCCATAGTGCTTTACTGCCAATGAAGTACTTTTGAAGTGTATTCACTTTTGTAATGAAGCAAACATGACAGCCAATTTACACATAGCAAGCTCCAACAAATGGCAATGTGATAATGTCCAGATAATCTGGGGATAACTCCACTGCTCTTCTTTGAATTCATGCCATGGGATTTTTTACGTCCACTTGAGAGGGCAGACAGCTTAATGTCTCATCTGAAAGACTTACTAATAATGTCCAACAGGCTTCCATTCAAATCTCTAAATTACTGGATTGGGTCACACAGAACAAGCAGAAACCCAAATAAAGACTGTTGACTTCCCTTGTGAGAGGCTTGATGATCTGTTACATGGGTTGAGACACTGAGTCTCAGCTTCGAATACTGAATACCAGTTGGCAAGTATGTATGTGAGGATTAGGTAGTTAAGCGAGGTTTCCAGAGAGGGGCTGATCCCTGTGGAATCAGCCTGAGTCAGGAGAGAAAGGGAGACAATTGGAAGGGAAATGAATAAAACTCATGCAGACATAATCAGGGTGGTTTGCCAACAGTTTTGTTTCAATTCATGATGAGAGGCAGATGAGAGAGGCTCTGCGTTTTTATTGTGTTCAAGCATCCATCAATGTTCCATGTTTTTTCATCCAGCTTACTCACCTTTTCATTGAATTGGACACGCCCGCAGGATGGAAGATGGTCACATGCCCAAGGACCTACTGTATGGTAAGGTAGCAGGAGCCAGATGACCAGTGCGGATTCCAAAGCTCTGCTTCAAGGATGCTTGCAAGCATGACATGAAGGTCCTAAATGTTGACTGTCGCACCTGGGAGTCATGAGCTGGCGAAAAAGGGAAATGGTGACACATCCTGTGGACTGGTGTGCACTCCAGTGTCTACTCCAGCATTCAAATAGATCATGGCTGATCTAACAGAGTGTGGGGGAGTGGGAGGGGAGTGCTTTTTACCAACTGAGCCACAATAGGTACTGCTGGGTCTTGTACCTGAAGTAAAGCCCAATTCTCCAGGCCAATAGATCTGTGGTATTGTTCTTTTACTCTCTGGCAATTTCAATCTAATTGGAATACTGCTCAATTAATGTGCACACTGTTGTTAAACACCTCCAGTAATAAAACATATCTGGTATTTGCATTCTCCTTGATGCGGCAGCAAAGGTCAAAAATCTATGTTTTATTAAGTTAAGATTTTGTGTTCTATGATGAATAATCTATATGTTATGAACACACAACTGCAGTGAATGATAGTCCAACTCTACAGGCATCTCTCAAATCAACATTGACTTCATTTACATATGAGGAAATACAATTCTTGAAGGGAATGAGAATAACAAGCAAGAGACACTGAGACAGACAGAGTTGAGAGAAAGTTGAAAACTGTCCCCTCAATTATTTTCATGTCGGTGGCTGTTTTCTTATATTATTTTTGGGCCCAGGTTTCCCTTATGTGTTGATGCCTCAGCCCTCCTGGTGAAGCAAATTCTTCTCTAATTTTATTTTAACCAGTTTGAACTCAGGGACAGCTAAATCAATCCAGGACCTTCGCGTTCAACTGCATCTTAGATAGTGTCACCATATACACTTCCTGAGACGCTGCACATTAGGAGTTGGGCAACAGGAGCAGTTGGATGAAGGTTTGAACAGATCCCTGGTGACCAGCCACAGTTAAGAATAATTAGCATCAACCTTAGATGTTCAAAACACTGCTGTGGGTCATATCACAGAATCCTACGGCACAGAAGGAGGAAATTTGACCCATTGTGATTGCCAGTTCTTTGAAACACTTCTCCAATTAGTCCCACTCTCTCTGCTTCTTCCCTATAGACTTGCATTTTCCTTTTTCAAGTACATATCCGAATCCATTTTGAAAGTTACTATTGAATCTGTTTCCATCGCCCTTTTAGGCAGCGCATTCCAGATCACAATAACTCACTGCATAAAGACAGTTCGCCTCATTTCACCCCCGTTTTTTTTGCCAATTATCTTAAGTCTATGCCCCCTGGTTACCCACAGTTATGCCAGTGGCAACAGTTTCTTGATACCCACTCTCTCAAAGCCTCTCATAATTTTGAACACCTGTATCAAAACTCCGCTTAACCTTCCCTGCCTGAATGAGAGGTATCTGAGCTTCTCCAGTTGTCTATGTAACTCACGTTTCTCATCCCTGGTACCATTCTGTTTAGAATTCTGTTGTGTGTTTGCGCTTTCCTCAGTGCTACTAGCTCCTAGATGAGTAATCCGAAAACCTTATGGATCAGGGTGGCAAGATCTGATTGGGCAAGTCCGCAGTCTGAAGGGAAGTGGAGTGAGACATAGGGCAGGATTTTCCCTGTGAGCTTCAGGACCCTGCTGTCAGGCTCAAATGGGGTCAGAAGCCTATACTGCATGGGGAACAATCACTTGGCTGTAATTTTCTCTGAATTGGTCAACTAATGGCCAGATGGTGGGTTTGCCATTCAATTCGGGATGGCAGGTGGACTCTAGCAGCTGAAAGGCCAACAGGAGGCCCTCCAGCACTGAAGAAGCATCAGGCTGCTTTTCAGGTAAGTGCCTCAAGGATGCGCCCTCTCTCCAACTTTTTCAAATCTAAAATAAAAAATAGATTTAGCAGCCGGGTCATCAATGTAGGGACGAACCCCTCAACAGGATGGCTTGCAGCTGTAGCTGAAGTCAGGCAGGCAGGGAGGGCCTCTAAGCCTGTTAGGAGCGTTGGCCCCCCCGACATTTCCCTGGACCTGGAGGCTGGTTGGACAATAGGCCTCAAGGGCGGCACAGTGGCGCAGTGGTTAGCACCGCAGCCTCACAGCTCCAACGACCTGGGTTCAATTCTGGGTACTGCCTGTGTGGAGTTTGCAAGTTCTCCCTGTGTCTGCATGGGTTTCCTCCGGGTGCTCCGGTTTCCTCCCACAGCCAAAAGACTTGCAGGTTGATCGGTAAATTGGCCATTATAAATTGCCCCTAGTATAGGTAGGTGGTAGGTGGTAGGGGAATATAGGGATAGGTGGGGATGTGGTAGGAATATGGAATTAGTGTAGGATTAGTATAAATGGGTGGTTGATGGTCGGCACAGACTCGGTGGACCAAAGGGCCTGTTTCAGTGCTGTATCTCTAAATATAAATAAATAAATAAATAAATAACAATCTAATTTGGCCACTTGTTGTTTGTGGGCGGGTAGTCCTGTCATCTCCCCATGTCCCCAAAGCCACCTCCAACAAAATGACCCAGGGACAGGACGGAGCTGGTAAACTAGCATGCCAGCCAGTGGAGCGAAATTACATGCCCGCCCAGCTCCTCATCCACCCCCACCTCATTCCAACCGGTATCTCCATTTTCTTTCCAGAATGCACTGCCTAAAAGGGCAGAGAAAGCAGATCCAATAGGGAAATTGGATAAATACTTGAAAATGAAAAAATTGCAGGGCTTTGGGGAAAGAGCAAGAGTGGAACTAATTAGATAGTTCTTTCAAAGAGCCAGCACAGGTACAAAGTGATGAACGACCTCCTTCTGTGCTGTATGATTCTCTGCATTCAGGCTGTAATTACACAGTAACTGTGGCCCAAAATATCAGCAGCTTGAATACGGAGGGAGTGCTACAATGTTCGCCTTTCATTTGATGTGCTAAACTGAGGCCCTCTCCTCTCTCACGTGAAAGTGGCACTGTTTTGAAGAAGAGGAGAGGATGTCTCCTCAGTGTTCTGGCTCATTTTATCCTGCAATCAACATTACAAAAGCAGATTATCTAACCATAGTCATATTGCTGCTTTTTCAATCATTCACAAAATGTGGGTGTCGCTGGTAAGGCTATCATTATTGTTCATCCCTAAATTTCTTGAGGAGGTTGTGACAAGCTGTTGCCTTGAATACAACTAACTGGCTTCCAAGGCCATTTCAGAGGATTATTAAAAGTCAACCACGTTACTGTGGTTCTGGAGTTACACATAGGCCAGACCAGGTAAGGATGATAGTTTCATTTCCTAAAGGACATCAGTGAATCTGATGGGTTTTTAAGACAATTTGATGGTTTCATGGTCATCATTACTGATACTAGCTTTTTATTCCAGATTTATTTAATTTTTGAATTTAAATTTCCCCAGCTGCCATGTGGGATTTGCACACATGCCTCTAGATGGTTAGCCCAAACCACGAATTACTCGTCCATTAACATAACCATTATTCTACCGTACCCTGTTTGTGGGAGCTTGCTGTGTACAAATTGGCTGTTATGTTTCCTATATTATTACAGTGGCTACATTTCAAAAGGACTTAATTTGCTGTAAAGCTCTTTGGGACTACATAAATACAAGTCCTTCTTTTTTTAATCTTTTGACTGTGATCAGAGAGCCAATTGTCCAAATAGATCTATTTAAATGACATAGTCATCTAGCATTAGGGCACGAGAGAAATTAACTCTATACAAATGTGCAAGAATATCGCCATGGAGACAGCAAGGGTGTTGTGATCACCATCACACCTAAACAGGTGCTGGCTTCAACCTGGATACCTGTCTGACAACAACAACTTAAATTTATATAGTGCCTTTAATGGAATAAAACGTCCCAAGGTATTTTACAGGAGCATTAGAGAACAAAGTATGACACTGAGCCACAAAAGGAGATAACAGGTCAGATAACTAAAGCTTGGTCAAAGAGGTAGGTTTTGAGGAGTGTCTCAAAGGAAGAAAGTAAGGTAGAGAGGTGGAGAGGTGTAGGGAGGGAATTCCAGAGCTTAGGGCCTTGGCAACTGAAAGCGCGACCACCAATGGTGGAGCGATTACAATCAGGAATGCACAAGAGGCCAGAATTAGAGGAGTGCTGATAACTTGGAGGATGGTGGGGCTGGAGGAGATTACAGTGATAGAGAGGGGCGAGACCATGGATGGAATTGAAAACAAGGATGAGAATTTTAAAAGCAAGACAGCAACTCCCTTAGCTATGTTTTTAGCACCTAGCCATCTATAGTCCACCAGCATCATAATATGATGGTTTGAAGTGGATTGAAGTACCTGCTTCTCGTCTGTGCATCATTCATCTGTTGTGGTCATATTCTTGGTAATCATGTCATTTGTCTCCGTCTGTTTAAGGAACTCACTTCTGTGGCAGCCTGTCTGACATGCTGTCCATCTGTTGTGTCTGTTTTCTTGGTGTCTGGGGAATATACAATCTGAAGTCTTCATGATCCTAACAGGCCCAGGAAAGTATTGATGCATAACGTTCATTTCCTATGAGCTGGCAAACATCCACCCATGGCCTCTGCCCCCCAGCCCAATTCACCTTGTGGTTTAGGAAATGTTTCCATATCCCCACGGGCATTAGCATGTTCCTTTCTTGCACCTGTTGCTCCAGGTTCAGACTTGGCAGAATCCGCTTCACCACAAAAGCCAATGCTGGGACTCTGACCTAAAAATAGAACATGCTGGAAAACACTCAGCTGGTCAGGCAGCAACTGTGGCGAGAGAAACAGAGTTAACGTCCCATGTTAATGATGTTTCATCAGAACCGGAGGATATTAGACATAAATAGATTTTAAGTGCAGAGCTAGGGAAAGGGTGGGGTGAGGGGTGCGTGGAAAGAAGAAAAAGGGTAAGGTCCATAATAGCATAGCGGGCAGGAGTGTACAAGGCAAAAGGAGGTGATATGGAAGAAGTAGGGAAATAAGAGAGGTCCAGAGGAGGTGTAAATGGTTATAGCAGAATAGCAGAAGGGAAAGAAAGCATAGTACATCTGTTAAAGAGAAGAAGACTTCCATGGCCCAGGAATGTGGTAATTTATAACATTATTTTAAGAAGGTAAAGATAAAAGCCAATTGTATATATCAGGAAGAAACTAGAGGAAGAGGCCACTTCTCCATTGATTATGTTGTGAAAGGTAGGTGTACCGTCATGTCTGATGGTGAAGGTCACCCAAAGCAGCAGCAAAAAATGGGATAAAGCAAAATTATATGTGACATTGCCACAGACTCTGAAGCCCGTGAACGTGAGCTCAAGCATAAAAGATGGGAAGATACAAAAAGAAAGAAAGAACTCGTATTTCTATAGAACCTTTCATGACCTCAGGACATCCCAAAGTGCTTAACAGCCAATGAAGTAGCTTGGACGTGCAGGGAAATGCAGGAGCAAGATCCCACAAACAGCAATAAGATAAAGTTGCATAGGCAGTTTGGAGTTTATGCAGAGGGTGGTGAGTGTATGTAAAAGGCTGTTGAAATGAGCAGGTAATGTGGATAGGGAGAATTGGATAGATGTTTGAATGAGATACTAGAGTGGATTTATAGAGTGAGACAAATAGCTTTTTGGGACCAGCGAACCTGATTGAGGAGACTTTGCAGTTCTGTACTTTCCGATGTTGTTCAGTGACAGATTCAGTTATAGATTTCAAAAGTGCTGATTTTAAGGAGAAAAGGAAATTTTAAGAGAAAGAAAGAAGGGGCTTAAATCTCGATAGCGCCTTTTGTGACCTCAGTACCACCCAAAGTGTGTTGCAGCCAATGAAGTCCTCTTGAAGTGAAAAGAGGATGGAGAGAATTAATTTGCTGCCTGAAGCTATTCAGCTCCCAACTGTAAAAAATAAGCATCACAAAATAGATGGCATTAGTTCATTAAAGCCTCAGGTCAACAATGTTGCTGCAAAACATGAGGATTTGATCCGAGACGGAAGTCTGGAGCTATAGTGCCTCCCAAGAGGTAATTGGGATCCATCAATATGCCGTTCAGTCATATCTAAAAGATTTTTATAGTTTCAGTTCCACCTTTTCCAATTAAAGACTGGATTTAATGAGAGATTCATACTGCCTGGATGTGGTTTTTTTTATTCGTTCATGGGATGTGGGCATCGCTTGCAAGGCCAGCATTTATTGCCCATCCCTAATTGCTCTGGTGATGGTGAGCCATCTGGAACTGCTGCAGGCCATGTGCTGCAGAGAGTTCCAAAAATTCACACCCTTTTCAGTGAACAAAATTTGTCCTCATCTCAGTTTTTAAATGCTCAACCCCTTATTCTGAAACTATGACCCCTAGTTCTGGACTTTTCAGCCAGGGGGAAACAGCCTCTCAGCACCTACCCTGCCAGGAGCTCTAAGAATTTCAATAAGATCACCTCTCGTTCAGAGAAAGTAGGCTCATTCTACGCATTGTCTCCTCAAAGGACAACCTCCCCATCCCAGGAATCAACCTTGTTGTTCATTGGAACGTTGCCTCGTGTGAACCCAGGAACATTCCTGCCTCGCTCTGTCACATTAGTACCATTCCTCACTTGTGTATCATTCTTCTGCAGCTGCAAACAGCCTTCATACTATTGCATGAATGTGGCCCCAGCTTTGATTTCTATGCAAGGATTTCTGCTGGAATAAGTTAACATACAAACATGGAGTTAAGCAAGGATCAGGCTCGGTTGTGACTCCCTCTCCCCATCACCCATGTGCCAACAAACCTGCTTATATTCACTGAGGAATAATTATTAAGTCAAGATACCGGAGGGTACTTTTCATCTGTGACACCTTTGGCAAAAAGAGGCAAGAAAAGAAAGGAGACAAAATTCAAAGCATTGGATTTTTTAAAATGTGCAATGATATGAAGATCTTCATTAAAGGACAAGGGTCGAAGGTGTATGGCAGCACTATCACCTCAAGGTTCCTCTTCAAGTCACACATCACCTCAACCTGGGCCTATATCAGCTGTTTCTTCACTGTAGCTGGGTCTTAAACCTGGAACTCCCTTCCTAACAGCACTGTGGGAGCACGTTGACCACACAAGACTGCAACGGTTCATGAAGACGATGCACCACCACCTTCTCAAGGGCAACTAGGGAGGAGCAATAAATGTTGGCCTTGCCAGTGATGCCCACATCCTGAGAATGAACAAGAACAATTAGCAATGAGAAATGAGTCAAGATAGAACTCAATACGCTGGAAGTAGAGATGAAAATGAACGGATCAACTAAAATAGAAGGTGAGAACAGATAGCAGAACTTAAGAGGGCATTTTGTGTGGGACATATTAAGATAAGAATCCAGGTATATATTGTAACAGATCAATAGGTGTTGCCTCATTACAAACAATGAATGTCATACCATCCTAAGAGTTAAAATGTCCTGAGGGAGCAATTGGGTCTTCAATTAGGGACTAATTAGACTTGGAATGAAGGCTGTACAGTTTACCGTCATTCTAGAGCTTCATTCACACAAACACCGAAAAGCATCATTAATCTTTCATGCCCATGCAAGTACACTTGGTACGCAATGAACGTGGTCACATGCCTTAGCGCAACTGGGGTCAGTTTACTTTCACTGAAGCAGGAAAGCTGTGGAATATTTATGTAAATTGCACTAAAATTTGTTCACTCTCAAGTTGTAAAAAAACAAGAACAATTTGCATTTGTATAGCATCCTTAATGGAGTAAAACGTCCCAGGGTGCCTCACAGGAGCTGTTATCAAACAAAATTTGATACTGAACCACATAGTAGCACAGCTGGCCAAAAGCTGGTCCGAGAGGTGGGTTTTAAGAAGCGACATAAAGGAGAAGAGGTAGGTCAGGATGCTAGGGGCAGGTGTTTCATAGATTAGGGGCGAGGCAGCTGAAGGCACTGCGAGAATTGGAAGAGTGCCGATATCTCGTAGGGCTGTAGGGCTAAGCAATGTCAAGCTATCATTTGCCTTGAGTTCACCTAGACAATAAGGCATTGGGTGAGGTGTGTGGGAAGAAATTAAAATCCAACCCAGATCCTGTCATTACCTAACAGTCAATAGAGCAAAATCTTAAAATTAGAGCTAGGCCGTTTAATGGGTGATGTCAAGAAGCACTTCTTCACACAAAGTTTGTGGAAATCTGGAACTTTTTGCCCCAAAAAGCTGTTGATGCTGGGGGTCAACTGAAAAGTTCAAAACTGAAATTAATAGATCTTTGTTCGGCAAGAGTGTTAAGGGTTATGGAATCAAGATAGAATCATAGAATCATAGAAAGTCTAAGGCACAGAAAGAGGCCACTTGGCCCCTTGTGTCTGCACCAGCCAAAAACGAGCCACCCAGTCTATTCCCACCTTCCAGCATTTGGTCCATAGCCCTACAGGTTACAAGACATGAGGTGCATATCCAGGTATCTTTAAAATGAGTTGAGGATTTTTGCCTCTACTATCCTTTCAGGCAATGAGTTCCAGACCCCCACCCTCTGGGTGAAAAAACTTTTCCTCATCTCCCTTATAATCTTTCTACCAATCAATTTAAATCTATGTCCCCTAGTCACTGAACTCCCTGCTCATGTAAACAGGCCCTTCACATTAACTCAATCCAGACCCCTCACGTTTTTGTACATTTCAATCAGATCTCCCCTCAGCCTTCTCTGTTCCAAGGAGAACAACCCCAGCCTATCCAATCTTTCCTCATAGCTGCGTTTTTCCAGTCCCGGCAACATCCTCATAAATCTGCTCTGTACCCTCTCTAGTGCAATGACATCCTTTCTGTAATGAGGTGACCAGAACTGCACACAGTACTCAAGTTGTGGCCTAACCAATGATTTATACAGTTCCAGCGTAACCTCCCTGCTCTTACATTCTGTACCCCAGCTAATAAAGGAAAGGATTCCATTTGCCTTCTTAACCACCTTATCAACCTGTCCTGCTACCTTCAAGGATCTGTGGACATTCACTCCAAGGTCCCTCGCTTCCTCTACACTTCTCAGTATTCTCCCATTTATCGTGTATTCCATGCCTTGTTTGTCCTCTCCAAATGCATCACCTCACACTTCCCCAGGTTGAATTCCATTTGCCACTTTTCTGCCCACCTGACCAGTCCATCAATATCTTCCTGCAGCCTACAGCTATCCTCCTCGCTATCTATCACACGGCCAATCTTTATGTTGTCTGCAAACTTCTTGATCATGCTCCCTACAATTACTTCCAAATCATGAATATATACCACCCGTCAACAACTACTGTTTGTTTCCTGCCACTGATCTAATTTTGTATCCACCTTGCTATATTTCCCTGGATCCCATGGGCTTTTATTTTTTTAACCAGTCTGCCATGTGGGACCTTGTCAAAAGCCTTGCTGCTCTATTTCCTCTCTTGCTTCTTTTTACAGCCTGGGGTGCATTTCATCTGGCCCTGGTGATTTATCAACTTTCAAGTAATCCCAGTAATACTTCCTCTCTCCCTATGTTGATCACATCCAGTACTTCACGACTCCCACTTCCTTAACTAGAATATTTGCATCGCACCCCCCCGCCCCTCCCAGCACCTGCTTTTGTGAAGACAAACACAAAGTATTCATTCGGAAGAATACCAACATCTTCCGCTCCTACACATAGGTTACATTTTTGGTCTTTTATGGGCCCTACGCTCTCCTTAGTTATCCTCTTACTCTTAATGTATTAATAAAACATCTTTGCATTAACCTTGATTTTGCTTGCCAATATTCTTTCATGTCCTCTCTTAGCTTTCCTAATTTCCTTTTTGATTTCACCCCACCACTTTCTATACTCCTCTCAGCTTTCTGTAGTATTGAGTTCTCGGTGTCGGACATAAGCTTTCCTTTTCTGCCTTAGGAATATGTTTACTCTGAATCCCTTGAATCTCCCCTTTGAATGCCTCCCACTGCTCTGACACTGATTTACCTTCAAGTAGCTGTATCCAGTCCACTTTCACTAAATCACTCCTCAGTTTAGGAAAAAATTGGCCTTGCCCCAATTGAGAACTCTAACTCCTGTCCTATCTTTGTCCTTTTCCATAATTATGTTAAAACTGACTGAATTAAGATCACTACCACCATAATGCTCTCCCACTGCCACTCCTTCCACCTGCCCATCTTCATTTCCTAAAACTAAGTCTAAAACTGCGCCCTCTCTTGTTGGACATGCTACATACTGGGCAGAAAAGTTCTCCTGAATGCACCTCAAGAATTCTGCTCCCTCAATTCCTTTCACACTAAAAATATCCCAGTTAACACTGGGGTGGTTAAAATCCTCTACTATTACTGACCTATTGTTTTTGCACTTCTCAGAGATTTGCCTACATATTTGCTCTTCTATCTCCCTCTGACTGTTTGGGGGTCTATAGTACACTCCCAGCAGTGTGATTGCCCCTTTTTTGTTCCTTAGCTCAATCCATATGGCCTCATTTGATGAACCTTCCAACATATCACCCCTCCTCACAGCTGTAATTGTTTCTTTGATCAAAATTGCCACTCGCCCTCCTTTCTTATCCCCCTCTCTATCGCGTCTGAAAATCCTGTAACCAGGAACGTTGAGCTGCCATTCCTGTCCCTCCTTTAGCCATGTTTCTGTAATAGCTATGATATCATACTGCCACATGTCTATCTGTGCCCTCAGTTCATCTGCTTTATTTGCTATACTCCTTGCATTGAAATAGATACCCTTGTTGTCTAGATGGTGTTAAATACAGATCAGCCATGATCTAATTGAATTGCGGAACAGGCTTGAGGCTGAATGGCCTCCTCCAGTTCCTGTGTTCCTACATCCCGAGTCAGGCATTGACCTTCCAACAAGACTAAGTGAATGTAGTAGTCAGGACGGTTTTTCACTCTGGGCCAGGCCACAGCACTTAGGTGCGTGACCAAGAAGCTTGTGGAAAACAAAATGAAGATCAAACCCTGGACTTTGGTCTGGCCTGTACGTTTTGGTACTACACTGGGCAGTCCTTTTACCGACTCGACGAGTCGTTGATTCTTTTTAATGGATCTTCAGTTCAGTATCAGCCGTGGCTCAGTGTTGGTTGCACTCTTGCCAGAGTTAGAAGGTTGTCTGGTCGAGTCTGAGTCCAGTGTCTTGAAACTATAATCCAGGTTGACACATGAGTGCAGTACTGAGAAAGCACTGCACCATCGGAGGGTCAGTACTGAGAAAGCACTGCACCATCGGAGGGTCAGTACTGAGAGAGCATTGCACTGTCGGAGGGTCAGTACTGAGAAAGCACTGCACCATCGGAGGGTCAGTACTGAGAGAGCATTGCACTGTCAGAGGGTCAGTACTGAGAAAGCACT
The DNA here is from genome assembly GCF_036365525.1 of Heterodontus francisci. NCBI lineage: Eukaryota > Metazoa > Chordata > Chondrichthyes > Heterodontiformes > Heterodontidae > Heterodontus > Heterodontus francisci. Next base: position 115,664,269 of record NC_090382.1, read on the forward strand.
GCACTGTCGGAGGGTCAGTACTGAGAGAGCATTGCACTGTCAGAGGGTCAGTACTGAGAGAGCACTGCACTGTTGGAGGGTCAGTACTGAGAAAGCACTGCACCATCGGAGGGTCAGTACTGAGAAAGCACTGCACTGTCGGAGGGTCAGTACTGAGAAAGCACTGCACCATCGGAGGGTCAGTACTGAGAAAGCACTGCACTGTCGGAGGGTCAGTACTGAGAAAGCACTGCACTGTCGGAGGGTCAGTACTGAGAAAGCACTGCACTGGTGGAGGGTCAGTACTGAGAAAGCACTGCACTGTCAGAGGGTCAGTACTGAGAAAGCACTGCACTGTCGGAGGGTCAGTACTGAGAAAGCACTGCACTGTCAGAGGGTCAGTACTGAGAAAGCACTGCACTGTCAGAGGGTCAGTACTGAGAAAGCACTGCACTGTCAGAGGGTCAGTACTGAGAGAGCATTGCACTGTCGGAGGGTCAGTACTGAGAAAGCACTGCACTGTTAGAGGGTCAGTACTGAGAGAGCATTGCACTGTCAGAGGGTCAGTACTGAGAGAGCACTGCACTGTCAGAGGGTCAGTACTGAGGGAGCACTGCACTGTCGGAGGGTCAGTACTGAGAGAGCACTGCACTGTCAGAAGGTCAGTACTGAGGGAGCACTGCACTGTCGGAGGGTCAGTACTGAGGGAATGCTGCCCTGTTGAAGGGTCAGTACTGAGGGAGTGCTGCCCTGATGGAGGGTCAGTACTGAGGGAGTGCTGCCCTGATGGAGGGTCAGTACTGAGGGAGTGCTGCCCTGTTGGAGGGTCAGTACTGAGGGAGTGCTGCACTCAGAGGGTCAGTACTGATAGAGCACTGCACTGTCGGAGAGTCAGTACTGAAGGAGTGCTGCCCTGTTGGAGGGTCAGTACTGAGGGAGTGCTGCACTGTCAGAGGGTCAGTACTGATAGAGCACTGCACTGTCGGAGAGTCAGTACTGAGGGAGTGCTGCCCTGTTGGAGGGTCAGTACTGAGGGAGTGCTGCCCTGTTGGAGGGTCAGTACTGAGGGAGTGCTGCCCTATTGGAGGGTCAGTACTGAGGGAGTGCTGCCCTGTTGGAGGGTCAGTACTGAGGGAGTGCTGCCCTGTTGGAGGGTCAGTACTGAGGGAGTGCTGCCCTGTTGGAGGGTCAGTACTGAGGGAGTGCTGCCCTGTTGGAGGGTCAGTACTGAGGGAGTGCTGCCCTGTTGGACATGCTCATTTATGGATGAGCAATTAAACCTCTCAGGTGGTCACAAAAGATCCCATGACACTTTTGGAAAAGCAAGGGTGTTTTCCCTGGTATCTTGGCCAATATCATGAAAAAAAACCCAGATGATCTGATCTGACCATTGGCCAGGATTTCAGTGGCCCACACAAAGCAGGATTGGAGGATGAGGGTCAGGTAAAATTTGTGGGGAACCGGGTTGGATTGGCTGTCCGGCACGGTCCTGCAGCCCGGGCATTTTGCCAGCAGCAGGACCGAAAGCGGAGAGGCTGCCTGCTCAAAGGAGGCGGGTAGCAAATTACCATCATTGAAGGCCCAATTTGGCATTTTGCTGATGGTGTGGTGACCCGTGCCCGCTCCGTGGGGATGCCATCAGCTAAATGGCAGGGACGGTAGCCCCACGGCCCCAGTGATCACCCTGGAGGGGTTTCCCCTCCGACACTCGGCACGGTGACTTTTACAAATCACTGGCAGTGCTGTTGAGCTTCAGAGCTACTAGCCATCTGATTGGGCAGGAGCATCAGGAGCCTGCCCGCTGTCCTTGATTGGATGTCGGGCCCCCAGGCAGCCAGTTAGGAGGCCACCTGTGGTAAAATTGCCAAGCCGGTCTTGTTGCTGCAAGTGTGGGCTTGGGACCCACTTTTTACCCAATATCAGGGTCACCACGATCCTCGTGAAATTCAGGCCTTTTATTCAATACCATTTGTGGGAGCTTGCTGTGCACACATTGATTGCTGTTTTCCAACATTACAAAAGTGGCTACACCTCAAAAAGCACTTTATTGGCTGTGATATTCCTGAGCTCAGGAAAGTTGTTCTATAAATGTGAGTTCATTCATTCCTGTGCCAATCCCATTTAAGCAATTCATCATGAATCAAGCAGAATGCCTATATTGAGTGTTCACTGTCAGTGCTACCAATAGCGCTGACCAAACAACCTCCCCCTCAAAAGGAATCAGTCAGGCAAATTATGTACTGGAGACTCGCACCTACTTCATCAATGTCAAGTTTATTTACAAACACTGTGTGACACTTGTAGCCACCACAATCCTTTAGAGACAGGAGATGTAGAGTTGCATCAACCAAGTTGCAGCCTCCTGATCCCCAAAATTGTACACCATACAAAAAAAGAATTTTGCATGTGTGTTTAATCTTTTCTTCAGGCTTGCTCACTATTGATAAATGACAAAAGCAGAGCAGATAGATAAAAGAAATCCAATGCGGCTCAACTTTCAAAAAATAATCAGATTTCAAACATGCTGAGATTTCAATGTTTGAAGACTGGCATAAGTTGAGAGATTCATGTCTACGGGATGGCTGTGCCAGATACATGGAAATAACCCAGTTGCAAAATCAGTGCACCCTGCTGATCAGTCACCAACCCAACCCTACCTCACATTGATGAACGCAGGCACGCAAGTGCTCATACCTGTTACTTTCCAGATGCATTTCTGTTTAAACTAATTTCATTGCCAACTATCAGCAGACATGCCTTCAGCTGCCTCAGCCCTAAGCTCTGGAATTTCCTCCCTAAATCCATCTCTTTCTCCTTCTTTAAGACACTCCTTAAAATCTATTTCTTTTACCAATAAGATCACCTCTCATTCTTCTGAACTCCAATGAGTATAGGCCCAACCTTTCCTCATAAGATAACCGCTGCATACCAGGAATCAGTTGAGTGAATCTTCTCTGAATTGCTTCCAATGCAATTATATCCTTCCTTAAGTAAGGAGACCAAAACTGTACACAATACTCTAGGTGCAGTCTCACCAATGCCCTGTACAGTTGTAGCAAGACTTCCCTACTTCATACTCTATCCCCCTTGCAATAAAGGCCAACAGTCCATTTGTCTTCCTAATTACTTGCTGTACCTACATACTAACTTTTTGTGACTCATGCACTAGAGCATCTCTGCACCTCAGAATTCTGCAGTCATTCCCCATTTAAGAAATATTCTGCTTTTTTATTTTTGCTGCCAAAGTGAATGACTTCAGCTAGCTTAGCTTTCCTGCCCACATAGTTGCCCTTATTTAAATTTAAGATACCAGTCTTAGACCCACTTTTCTCTCTTTCAAACTGGATGTAAAATTCAATCATATTGTGGTCGCTGCTACCTAGAGGTGCCGTTACTCTGAGGTCATTAATTAATTCTGTCACGTTACTCAATACCAAGTCTAATATAACCTACTCTCTGGTTGGTTCCAGAAAATGCTGCTCTAAGAAACTATCTCGGAAGCATTCTATGAACTCCTTATCCAAGCTACTATTGCCAGTCTGATTTTTCCAGTTTATATGTAGATTAAAATTACGCATGACTATTGCCGTCTCTTTATTACAAACACCCAATATTTCTTCTTGTATACTTTGCCCTACATTGTGGTTACTGTTAGGGGACCTGGAGACCATTCCCACTAGTGACTTCTTTCCCCTGCTATTCCTCATCTCCACCCAAACCGATTGTACATTCTGATCTCCTGAACCAAGGTCATCTCTAACTATTGCACCAATGTAATGGTTGATTAACTACCTTGAGTGCTACCCCTCCACCATTACCTAGCTTCCTATTCTTCTTGAATGTTATATACCCCTCAATATTCAGGACCCAATCCTTGTCTGTAATGGTGCAGTGGGACAGTCTGCAGGAGCGAGAAAGTAATTTATTCCTTTATTTGAATTCATTTACATAATTAAATTTGGCTCCCATCGCCAAGCAGCGGGGGACCACTATGAGGCCTCGCCACCGCCGACAATATCGGGCCAGGCGTTCCTGGCATCGAGGTCCGTGGTGTGCCTCTCCCAGTGGCACTTTCCGGACCCCTTACCACAATCCCTGATGTCGGGGGTGGGGGGGGGTCTGTAAAATTCAGCCTTTTGTCACCTCCTCATAACTTGCTTTCCCATCTAGCTATGTATCATCAGCAAATTTGGCTGCAAAACACCCGGTCCCTTCATCTAAGTCATGGATTTGATCTGAGAGTAGGTTAAAGGTTCGGCACAACATCTTGGGCTGAAGGCCCTGTACTGTTCTATGTTCTATGTTCTATATAAATTATAAATAGTTGAGGCCCCAGCACTGATCCCTGTGGCACTCCACCAATTACAGTTTGCCAACCTGAAAATGCTCCATTTATCCTAACTCTCTGTTTCCTGTTAGTTAGCCAATCCTCTATCGATGCAATATATTACCCCCAACACCATGAGCTCTTATCTTGCCTAATAACTTTTTATGTCGAATGCCTTCGGGAAATCCAAATACACTACATCTACAGGTTCCCCTTTATCCACCCTGCTTGTTACATCCTCAATGAACTCTAATAAATTTGTCAAACATGATTTCCCTTTCATAAAATCATGTTGACTCTGCCTGATTGCATTATGATATTCTAAATGTCCTGCTATTACTTCCTTAATAATAGATTCCAGCATTTTCCCAATGACAGATTTTAGGATCACTGACCTATAGTTTCCTGCTTTTTGTCTCCCTCCTTTTTGAATAGAAGTGTTACATTTGCAATTTTCCAATCCACTGGGACCTTTCCAGAATCTAGGGAATTTTGGGAGATTACAACAAATGCATCCACTATCTCTGCAGCCATTTCTTTTAAGACCCTAGTATGCAGGCTATCAGGTCTAGGGGACATGTCAGCCTTTAGTCCCATTAGTTTCCCGAGTACTTTTTCTCTAGTGATAATGATTGTGTTATGGATCGGTTCTAAGTGGCTTCCACTTTTCATCTTCTAACAGACCACAGATAGTGTTTTGTTAAAAAATGGTGTGTTCGTCCCTGAGTGTTTCAGGGTCAAATAAACAGACAAACGACAGGGTTTCTTGGAGGTTAAAAAAAAGTATTTATTTTTAAATAATTCCCAAAGTGGTTACAACCTCACCCACACACGCATGCACACAGATGCATACACAAGAATAGATAGATAGATAGATAGATAGATAGATAGATAGATAGATAGATAGATAGATAGATAGATAGAAAGAAAAGGGTAGGATACAATTAAGGTCCAAATTACTGAACAAGAGTCCATTGTTTAAAGAACCTTCTGAGTTTCTTCTGGGAGGAAATTTTATAACGGTGTTGCGGTGTCTTGGAGTTGTTGAAGTGTTGTAATCTTCTGTGGTTAAAGCTCAGTCCAAAGTTGGTGGTGTGTTCTGATTTACTTTCACAGATGGAGAGTCTCAAAGTCACCTTGCAATTTCTCTGCTGCAGTGGTTGTTCAAGTTGTTATTCAGCAGGTTTCCTCTGCTTATCCGGACTGCATCTCATAGCCTCTGGCTGGAACTGGCTTTCTGTGGTCTTTTGCTGATCTCTCCTCTCTCTCCAGAGGGCTTCCTTTTAAGGTAAAAATCCATCACATTTGAGTCTCTGTCAGGTGACAAAGGACCCTCTCCTTTGGTGTGACCATACAATGGTCCAGGATCTAGAAACCACTTTTATCTGTTGAAGTCTGGATGGGGACCATTCAGTTACAATGGTGCTACTTCAAACCTATTCATCTTGGTTTGGGCTGTGGAGTCAGTCTGTCTGCAGAACTTTTGTTAGTTCATTCCTGTAGATAGGAGTCATCAATATGTAATGGGCTCCTTCAATAGGTGTCAATAGGTTCAATAGGTGACGTAGTGGTAATGTCACCAGGCTAGTAATCCAGAGGAGTCAACCATAGCAACCAAACTGCAAACAGCAAGATCCCACAAATAACAGGTTTTCAGTCTATCTGTTCTGGTGCTATTGGGTGAAGCATGAGTTCTGTCTTGAACACTGGGCACAATTCCTTGCTTTTCCTTGATGAGATGCTATGGAATGTTTTCCATCCACCCAAGGACCGTCCCAACATTAAGGTTCCCATTGCCGGCTGCTCATCCGCTGTAGTGTTGCATTCTTCATGTCACTTGGTTGTCTCTGGTTTAGGGAAATGTGGGACCCACTGATGACCATGCTGTCTCATGCAGGCCTACATATTGCTGGCTTTACACTGGGTGGAGCTGCTGGGATTTCCATGGGGCCCCAACAACCCACCACCCCCGCTTCCAAATGCGATATCACAATGGAGGTGAAGGTGAAGGAACCATCTGGTCCCTAGCATAGAATCATAGAGCACAGAAGGAGGTAATTCAGTCTATTGTAGCTGTGCTAGCTCTCTGAAAGAACCACCCAATAAGTCCCATTCCCCCTGTTCTTTCCACATAGCCCCATAACTTTTTCTTTTTCTAGCATTTATCCAATTCCCATTTGAAGGTTACTGCTTCCACCAGCCTTTCAGGCAGTGCATTCCTGGTCACAACAACTCGCTGAGTAAAAAAATTCCCCTCAAATTATCTCCGCCTTTTTTGCCAATTATATTAAATCTGTGTACTCCAAATATCTCGGTCAGAATTCATCAGACTTGCTAGAAAAGGTCCAGTGTGAATGGGTTCCACCGTACATTTCTTGCCTCCACCTCCCTCTCCCTAGATTATACTGCTGGCACACCCACAATGGGGCGGAATTTCTAGACTCAGTTATTTTTTATATTGAGCCCTGTTCAGTGGGACCCATGCTACACAATCCAAGCCTTGGCCTCCTCTAGGTAAGGCCCACAACTGCCACTCAGTATTCCTGGTGTCCCCTGCCACAATGGCTGCCAATGATCCATCTGCTTAACGCCAGGCTGGAGATGCAGCAACTCCCTGCTTTCAGCATTTCCCCAGCCTGCCCTCTCTGACAGCACCTCAGGTAATTGCAATCATAATGCCAGGACCTAGCATATGCTGGTACCAACCGAATCTGCGGACCTTCAGCCATACTTCTTGCCACAGTTATGGCAGAAACACAATTGGAAAGGCCTGTAGGCTTTAGGCCTGGCCACTTAGCAGGGCTGAACTAACCCCATTCCCCCATCCCACCCCATTCCCCCTTTCTCTCCCACTGCCCCGAGCCTGCTGACATTCACTTATTTTTATTTACTCGTGGTATGTGGGCATTGCTGGCTAGGCCAGCGTTTATTGTCCATCCCTAATTGCCCTTCAGAAGGTGGTGGTGAGCTGCCTTCTTGAAACTCTGCAGTCCATGTGGGGTAGGTACACCCACAGTGCTGTTAGGAAGGGAGTTCCAGGATCTTGACCCAGTGACAGCGAAGGAACGGCGATATAGTTCCAAGTCGGGATGGTGTGTGGCATAGAGGGAACTTGCAGGTGGTGGTGTTCCCATGCATTTGTTGCCCTTGTCCTTCTAGGTGGTAGAGGTCATGGGTTTGGAAGGTGCTGTCAAAGGAGCCTTGGTGAGTTGCTGCAGTGCATCTTGTGCTTGGTACACACTGCTGTCATTATGGGTCGGTGGTGGAGCGAGTGAATGTTTAAGGTTGTAGATGGGGTGCCAATCAAGCGGGCTGCTTTGTCCTGGATGGTGTCGAGCTTCTAGAGTGTCGTTGGAGCTGCACCCATCCAGGCAAGTGGAGAGCATTCCATCACATTCCTGACTTGTGCCTTGTAGATGGTGGACAGGCTTTGGAGAGTTGGGAGATGAGTTAGTCACTTGGTTCACTTGGGTCAGGAAGCACTCTTCACATAATTGAAAAACTGCAAAGTTGCCACACAGAAAGTACTGGGATAATTTGTGACTGTGTTCAACAATGGTGCTATGTGCATTTATTTTCTCCAGTTTTCTCTCTTCTCCCTTCAGCTACTGCTATGAGTTCAGCAGTGAAAATCCACCATCCTACAGAGTGTGCCTGGACAGTAAAGCATGGGAAAATATTCAGCCATGATGGTGGGGGCAGAGGCAGCGGGGGCCTTCAAAGTCAATCCTAATCCTGTCATCATCCAATAGCTAAGGGGAAAACCCTTAAAATTAAAGGTAGGCCATTCAAGGTGAAGTCAGGAGGTCCTTCTTCACACAAAGGGACTGGAAATCCGGAATTCTCTCCTCACCTCCACAGAAAGCTATTGAAGCTGGGAATCAATTTGCAAATGTGGAAACTGAGATTGATAAGACTCTTACTAGGCCACCTTATTTAGAAACAGAAGTGGATACATGGAGTTAAGATACAGATCAGTCATGTTCTGATTGAATGATGAAACATATCAGGACGGGCTGAGCATGCAGGGAGTCTTTTCTCTTGACAACTGACCTTACAGAGGTCTTTTAGATTATTAAAGGGTTTGATCAGGTAGATAGAGTCATGGAGTCATTTACTGCACAGAAGGAGGCCATTTGGCCTATCAAGTCCATGCCGGCTCTCCACAGAGCATTCCAGTCAGTCCCACTCCTCCACTCAATCCCTGTAGCCCTGCAGTTTCTTTCCTTCAAGTATCCATCCAATTTCCTTTTGAAATCATTAATTGTCTCCGTTTCCACCATGTTTGTGGGCAGTCAGTTCCAGGTCATTACCACACACAGTGTAAAAAAAAGTTCTTCCTCACATTCCGCCTGCAACTCACCCAAAACTTTCAATCTGTGTCCCCTAGTCCTTATGCCGTCAGTTAATGGGAACAAATTTTCTTTGCATACCTTATCTAAGCCTGCCATAATCTTATACACCTCCATCAAATCTCCCCTCAAACTCCTTTGCTTCAGGGAGAACAAGCCCAGCTTTTCCAACCTAACCTTGTAACTAAAATCCCCCATCCCTGGAACTGTTCTGCTTAATCTACTCAACACTCTCTCAAGGACCCTCACATCCTTGCTAAAGTGTTGTGACCAGAACTGGATACAATACCCTAGTTTTGGCCTAACCAGAGTTTGATAAAGGTTCAGCATAACTTCCCTGCTTTTGTACTCAATACCTCTATTTATGAAGCCCAAGATCACATGTGCTTTCCTAACCACTCTCTCAATTTATCCTGTCACCTTCAAAGATCAATGCACATGTACCCACAGGTTCCTGCACCATTAAATCTACATTGCCTCATCCTATCCTTCTGCCAAAACCTCACATGCCTTAGATGTGGAGAAAATGTTTCTATTTATTGGGGACATCAAAACTCGGGGCCATAAATATAAGAAAGGCACTAATGAATCCAATAGCAAATTCAGGAGAAACTTATTTATCCAGAGAGTGTTTCGAATGGGGAACTTGCTACCACAGGGAATGTTTGAAGGGAATGGCATAGATGCATTTAAGGGGAATCTGGATAAACACCTGAGAGAGAAAGGAATAGAAGGTTATGCTGATAGGGTGAGATGATGTGTGGTGGGAGGAGGCTCATGTGCAGCATAAACACTGTCATAGAGTTATTGGGCTGAATGGTCTATTTCTGTGCTCTACATTTCATGTAATTTTATGTGACAAGCTCGAGGGGCTGTATGGCCGACTCCTGTTCCTAATATCCTAGGACAGAAATGGATTGGAAGCCTACCAGTGACTGTCAGGGGAGGAAGGCTGAAACCTGGCTGGAGCCGATAAGAAATGCTAGCAGAGATCACATCCACAGTTCCACAAGAGCCTCAAAGGTAACATGCATTGTGTACAGATCACTGGAAGATTTCAGATCATCAGTCTTAAACAATGCACCTAAAATGCATGGAGGTCAATTGCTCATTTCGCAAAATAATTCTTTTATACTAAGTTGATGTGCACAATACTTCATTGATATCATTTCCTTCATAATAATTCTGTTGTCTTATGTCTCCCAAAGGGAGTTTTATATGAAGGGGTTACTCACTGTAGTAATATATCAGTTTGAAACACCATGAAGTGACTATTACCCAACAGTTCAAGCATATTTTGTGACAAATATGGTATTCATTTAAAGCCGAACTCAACAGTCATTAAAACTATGTTATACCATGCACAGCATATTCAATGAGAATGTCACATTGGTGTCATTAATTAGGTCATTGGAGCTTCTCTGTTTAAACATTTTACATGTTGCTGGTGTGACTAATATTCATGAGAGATTCAAGCTCTGTATTCATTATTAATAGTTTTTGAAGCAGGATATAATGTGAATACTGAATTGGAAAGCCTACCTTCTTCAGGGATTTAATCAATCAAGTGATTCTCTTCATCCACCTGAATTTCCCTGCTCTGCTCCTGAACTGAGTGTCAGTAGGTTAATGGTTTATAGGTTGTAACATATTTAAGCTGAATCCCATCCTCAGCAAGCAACACCAACAAGAACAGTAGGTTAGAATGTGGAACGCACTACAATGGGGAGCATTTGAGGTGAATAGCATAGATCCATTTGAGGGAAAGCTGAAGAAACACATGGGAGAGAAAGGAATAGAAGATTGTTTAAAAAATTCTTATCCTTATTTTTGAATCATGGCCTCACCTCTCCCTATCTCTGTAATCCTCTGCAACCCTGCAACCCACCAAGATATATATACTGTCCAATTCTGACATCTTGAGCGGTCCCGATTTTAATTGCTCCACCATTGGCTCCCACCCCTTCAGCTCCATAAGCCTTAAGCTCTGGCATTCCTTCCCTAAACCTCTCTGGTTCTCTACCTCTCTTTCCTCCTTTAAAATGCTCCTTCAACATTCCTCTTTGACCAAGCTTTTGGTCATTTGCCCTAATATCTCCTTATGTCCTTAATATCACCCAGAGAGGTGTTGACATAGTGGTAATATTACTAAATAATATTCACCCTGTTGGGAGTTTTCCATAGACCTCCGAATAGTTCCAGAGATGTAAAGGAAAGGATAGCGAAGATGATTCTCGACAGGAAAGAGAGTAACAGGGTCGTTGTTATGGGGGACTTTAACTTTCCAAATATTGACTGGAAATACTATAGTTCGAGTACTTTAGATGGGTCAGTTTTTGTCCAGTGTGTGCAGGAGGGTTTTCTGACACAGTATGTAGACAGGCCAACCAGGGGCAATGCCACATTGGATTTGGTACTGGGTAATGAACCCGGCCAGGTGTTAGATTTAGATGTAGGTGAGTACTTTGGTGATAGTGATCACAATTCGGTTAGGTTTACCTTAGCGATGGGCAGGGACAGGTATATACCGCAGGGCAAGAATTATAGCTGGGGGAAAGGAAATTATGATGCGATTAGGCAAGATTTAGGATGCGTAGGATGGGGAAGGAAACTGCAGGGGATGGGCACAATCGAAATGTGGAGCTTATTCAAGGAGCAGCTACTGCGTGTCCTTGATAAGTATGTACCTGTGAGGCAGGGAGGAAGTTGTCGAGCGAGGGAGCCGTGGTTTACTAAAGAAGTTGAAGCGCTTGTCAAGAGGAAGAAGAAGGCTTATGTTAGGATGAGACGTGAAGGCTCAGTTAGGGCGCTTGAGAGCTACAAGCTAGCCAGGAAGGATCTAAAGGGAGAGCTAAGAAGAGCAAGGAGAGGACACGAGAAGTCATTGGCGGATAGGATCAGGGAAAACCCTAAGGCTTTCTATAGGTATATCAGGAATAAAAGAATGACTAGAGTTAGATTAGGGCCAATCAAGGATAGTAGTGGGAAGTTGTGTGTGGAATCAGAGGAGATAGGGGAAGTGTTAAATGAATATTTTGCGTCAGTATTTACAGTAGAGAAAGAAAATGTTGTCGAGGAGAATACTGAGATTCAGGCTACTAGGCTAGATGGGATTGAGGTTCACAAGGAGGAGGTGTTATCAATTTTGGAAAGTGTGAAAATAGATAAGTCCCCTGGGCCAGATGGGATTTACCCTAGGATTCTCTGGGAAGCTAGGGAGGAGATTGCAGAGCCTTTGTCCTTGATCTTTATGTCGTCATTGTCGACAGGAATAGTGCCGGAAGACTGGAGGATTGCAAATGTTGTCCCCCTGTTCAAGAAGGGGAGTAGAGACAGCCCTGGTAATTATAGACCTGTGAGCCTTACTTCGGGTGTGGGTAAAATGTTGGAAAAGGTTGTAAGAGACAGGATTTATAATCATCTTGAAAAGAATAAGTTCATTAGCGATAGTCAGCACGGTTTTTTGAAGGGTAGGTCATGCCTCACAAACCTTATTGAGTTTTTTGAGAAGGTGACCAAACAGGTGGATGAGGGTAAAGCCATGGATGTGGTGTATATGGATTTCAGTAAGGCGTTTGATAAGGTTCCCCACGGTAGGCTATTGCAGAAAATACGGAAGTATGGGATTGAAGGTGATTTAGTGCTTTGGATCAGAAATTGGCTAGCTGAAAGAAGACAGAGGGTGGTGGTTGATGGCAAATGTTCATCCTGGAGTTTAGTTACTACTGGTGTACCGCAAGGATCTGTTTTGGGGCCACCGCTGTTTGTCATTTTTATAAATGACCTGGATGAGGGTGTAGAAGGGTGAGTTAGTAAATTTGCGGATGACACGAAGGTCGGTGGAGTTGTGGATAGTGCCGAAGGATGTTGTAGGTTACAGAGGGACATAGGTAGGCTGCAGAGCTGGGCTGAGAGATGGCAAATGGAGTTTAATGCGGAAAAGTGTGAGGTGATTCACTTTGGAAGGAGTAACAGGAATGCAGAGTACTGGGCTAATGGGATGATTCTTGGTAGTGTAGATGAACAGAGAGATCTTGGTGTCCAGGTACATAAATCCCTGAAAGTTGCTGCCCAGGTTAATAGGGCTGTTAAGAAGGCATTTGGTGTGTTAGCTTTTATTAGTAGGAGGATCGAGTTTCGGAGCCACGAGGTCATGCTGCAGCTGTACAAAACTCTGGTGCGGCCGCACCTGGAGTATTGCGTGCAGTTCTGGTCACCGCATTATAGGAAGGATGTGGAAGCTTTGGAAAGGGTGCAGAGGAGATTTACTAGGATGTTGCCTGGTATGGAGGGAAGGTCTTACGAGGAAAGGCTGAGGGACTTGAGGTTGTTTTCGTTAGAGAGAAGGAGGAGGAGAGGTGACTTAATAGAGACATATAAGATAATCAAAGGGTTAGATAGGGTGGATAGTGAGAGTCTTTTTCCTCGGATGGTGATGGCAAACACGAGGGGACATAGCTTTAAGTTGAGGGGTGATAGATATAGGACAGATGTCAGAGGTAGTTTCTTTACTCAGAGAGTAGTAGGGGCGTGGAACGCCCTGCCTGCAACAGTAGTAGACTCGCCAACTTTAAGGGCATTTAAGTGGTCATTGGATAGACATATGGATGAAAATGGAATAGTGTAGGTCAGATGGTTTCACAGGTCGGCACAACATCAAGGGCCGAAGGGCCTGTACTGCGCTGTAATGTTCTATGTTCTAAACTAATACCCCACTCCAGGCGCTGCTCCACACACCAGTGACCACCTCCAGGCGCTTACCCATTCTCTCTCGAGATAAGGAGGCCAAAGAAGAATACCCCAAAACCACAGGCTAATTTTCTGGGGACGTGGGTTCAAATCCCACAATGGCAGATGGTGGAATTTGAATTCAATTAATAAATCTGAAATTAAAAGCTGGTCTAGTGGTGATCATGAAACCATTGTCGATTGTTGTAAAAACACATCTGGTTCACTAATGCCCTTTAGGGAAGGAAATCTTCCATCTCTATCTGGTGTGGCTGACATGTGATTCCAGACCCACAGCAATGTGGTTGACTCTTAAATGGCCTAGCAAGCCACTCAATTGTATCAAACTGCTACAAAGCCTAAGAAAAGGAGTGAAACTGGAAACGACAACAGCAAATCCATCCCTGTTGACCCTGCATAGTCTACTCCAAGCTCTGTCACGGCAAGAGGCTACCAGGAGAGCAGAGGAAATGCTACAAGGATGTCCTTAAAGACTCACTGAAAAAATGTTACATCTTCACTGATTTGTAGGAATCTCTTGTCCAAGACCACCCAAAATAGAGAAGAAGCATCTGTAAAGGTGCTAACCAGTTCAAACAATGTCGACATGCCAGGTAGCGACCTAGTGCAAACAGTGGACGGAGTGTTTGGAAATTCGAGCATCCCATTCACTCGCCTCATCAAACACCACCTGCCCCACCTGTGGCAGAGTGTGCGGATCCAGAATTGGACTATTCAGTCACCTGAGGACCCACAACCCTGGACTGGAAGAAAGTCATCCTTGTTCCCGAGGGACTGCTGAAGGAGGGGAACTGAACCATTGCCCAGATTAAATGCCACTTAAATCAGCTATAATTGCACTGTTTGTTTTTTTCATCTTCCTGCCCATAGATTTGAGTTATAAAACACATCCTGCCATCCATAGTTAAACAGTTCTATTGGCATCTGACACTGATTGCTTTTCTGTAGAATTCAATCAAGTAAAATGCGTATCCTTTTTTCAATGGTAATTGGAGTGTTTTTCTTTTGCGATGTTTATTTTGGAACAAACCCAACTATATAGCTGATGAAAGCACATGCTTATAGATAAATGCCTTCAAATACAGGCCCAATTCCATTTCTTATCTGTATAATTAATTTAAACCAGTTTCTGAGATGTGCTACATCTCCATTTAATTATGGTTCTGTTGCATTTATCAGGCCTCTCCAGTCAGGTGTATATTTTTAGCAGGTAGATTGTCGTTTCCACAAATGGATGTTATTGATGTTAACGCACCAATGAGGTCTTTGATTCATATTTTATTGAGAACAGATTTCACCTGGTGTTAGAGATTTTGAACTAAAGGTCACTGCATCATAATGACTGAAGTTTGCTCATTTGAAAGAATAGTTAGGAAGAAAAGCTGCACTTCATTGAGAATCTGCCAACTATGCTTTATCTCTGTGTACCTTTTAGACACTTCCATGAGCAGCATTATTGAGATAAACCTAACAATCATGAATTGTCAGTAGCAATGTGGATGATTGCTACACTGTCATTCTACAGTGCCATTCTATAGTATTAACTGTGGCTCATTGCGCGCTTTCCTCCCTGAGTCAGAAGGGCATGGGTTTGAACTACAATCAAGAGACTTCAGCACGTAACTGAGGCTGACACTTCAGTGTCATACTGAAGCAGTACTGCACTCTCTAATGTGATGTGTTTTGGATGAGATTTTAAACAGAGGCACTGTCTGTGCCTTTGCCGGGACATAGGATATCCCATGGCATGACAACAACAGCCTGCATTTATATAGCATCTTTAACTTAATAAAACATCCCAAGGTGCTTCACAGGAGTGGTATAAGCCAAATTTTGACACCAAGCCACATAAGATGTTGGGTCAGGTGACCAAAAACTTGGTCAAAGAGGTAGTTTTTAAGGAGTATCTTAAAGGAGGAAAGTGAGGTAGAGAGGTAGAGAGGTTTAGAGAGGAAATTCCAAAGTTTAGGGCCTAGGTAGCTGAAGGTATGGCCGCCAATAGTGTGTTAGCCTTCTCATTACACATGGTGGAGCGATTAAAATCAGGGATGTCAAGAGGTCGGAATTAGAGGAGCACAGAGATCTTGGAGGATTGTGGGGCTTAACCAGGAGCCAGTGTAGGTCAGCGAGCACAGGGGTGAAGGGTGAATGGGATTTGGAGCAAGTTAGGACACGGACAGCAGAGTTTTAGATGACCTTAATTTACGGAGGGGAGAATGCGGGAGGCCAACCTGGAGTGTGTTGAAAAGTCATCCCATAGTCCAAACAGGTAACTGGTCCACTTGAACCAGTCGACCATGGAAATTTGCACACCTGGACCAGTGAACCTGGTTCCAGTTGAAAATGAGATTGCTTACGATTGGGACCAGTTAGACTGGTTTCTGGATCAACTTATTCCATCTGAGACCAGAGTATTAACTTGCGAAAAGTATTGGTATAAGTACCACTAACGAGTGAAAATGACCTATGTGGTGTATGCTGTGGTCATGCAGTGAAACTAAAAACACTCTTGACTTTGCTGTTTTATTGTTTATTTCATTTATTTCCAAATTTTATTGTGATGCAGAAAAAACATAAAACACAGTTAAATAGTAAAAAACAAATCAAACACAATGCAGAAACCAAGAAATAAGTGAACACAGAAGTTAAAGTGCAAAAAGTTAAATTACGGTTGGAATCAAAATATAAAACTTAAACATTAATTACATTCAGGCAATGATTTCAATTAAACAAAGCAACAGATTAAAAGCTTTAACAAAATACTTAACAATAGGCGATAGTCGACAAGCCATTTTCAATCCTTGCTCCTCGAAGCTGTCTGGACACAGATGATGTTGTCTTTGATCCTGCTCTGATGTATTTTTCGATTCTGGTTTCTTCTTCTGGTTGAGTCTTCATCTGTGGTTCTTCCTGTGTCTCTGACTCTGTCTGTTCTATGGTTCTTAGGACCCTACTGTTGTATCTTTTTTTTTCAGAGCTGCCTATGTGCCAAATTGCATATTCTGTGCAGCTTGCCCTTCCTGACCTGATAACAATTGAAGCTTTTTCCTAACCTGATTGGCTTCTCCTGTCTCACCCCAGACATAATGGTCTCATCTGTTGCAACAGAGCATTCATGAAACAACATCTTTAAAAACTAATACAACAATCCTTCAATAAAAATCTTTTCATAAATAACTTCAAACAAAATTTAGACTCTTTCCAATCAAAACATGAATTTAGATATATTTACACGTTTTCAATCGGAACATGAAGTTAAACATATTTTATACCTTCTAATAGAACTGTATTAGTCAGAGAAGGGTGTAGCAATGCAAAATACAGTCCAATTCAATGGCTATTGTGTGGGCAGCTCTGAAGATGTTAAAAATTGCCCAATCCATTACATTTGCCTATCTGCCCTGCTTCCCAACATTTAGCATCATCTAACCATCTTTTCTTATTGTATTTCCTCTTCTCTGTTATGCTCTTCAATCTTGATGCCTTGGTATAGAAAGAGGATTACAGGAGCTGCTAGAGAGAAACTATTTCTTCCAGTTGGGGAATCCAGAACAAGAGGGAATAACCTTAAAATTAGAGATAGACCATTCAGGGGTGATGAAAGAAGCACTTCGTCACTTAAAAGGTCGGGGAATTCTGGAACTTTCTTTCCCCCAGAAATATTGAAGCTGAGGGTCCATTGAACATTTCAAAACCTAGATTGATAGATTTTTGATGGATTAATAGATTTCTCACCTGAGCACAGATCTTAGTTATTAACCTCCCTCCCTCTTTTTTCTGTCTTTGTCCTTGCTTAAAACCTGTCACATCTCTAATTTTTTTTCCAATTCTGGCGAGAGGACATTGACCTGAACTGTTAACTCTGTTTCTCTCTCCAAAGATACTGTCAGACCTGCTGAGTATTTCCAGCATTTCCCAGTTTTATTTTGATAGAATTTTGTTAGGCAGGGGTATTAAGAGTTACAGGATCAAAGAGTTAAGGGTAAATGGAGTTGAGGTACAGATCAGCCAGGATTTAATTCAGGGTTGCCCTGCGGATGTAAACTGTACCTGGGGCCGTTCCTCATCCGCACCAGGGGTCCATGACTGGAGATGAGAAATTCTGCATGGTCAGCACGGCTTTTAAAAAAGATCACAGGTCATTTTCACAGTTTGGGGTTTTCTGGCAGCCTTTTAAAAAAACTCCCAATCTGTCCAAACCTCAGAAGTTGCTGTGCCTGATGTCAGGATCTGTCAGCTGTGAAACTGACTTGAGATTTTAAAAACTGATCAACCATCTGCTGAGCACTCCCACTTTCTGCAACTGTCAGCGAAAGAGAGAGAGAGAGAGAGAGAAGAGGGGACAGAGAAAGAGAGAGGGGACAAAGAGAGAGAGGAAAAGGAGGACACACAGAGAGAGGGGGCAGAGAGAGAGAGAGGGAAAGGAGGATGAAGAGAGAGTGAAATGGGGGCAGAAAGAGAGAGAAGGGGAACATAGAGAGAGAAAATGGGGACAAAGAGAGAGAGGGGGCAGAGAGAGAGGAAAAGGGGGACAGAAAGAGAGAGAGATCACTCCTGACCAAATGACATCTATGCAGAATACTCTGCATCACTACAACAAGTGTGCAGCAAACATTGACTACTTGTGTAAGCAAAAGAATGCCAGGTATCTCACGAAATCATTGTCCAACATAGTGACCAGAAAGTAAGTCAATAAATTAGTCTTCTTATTAAAAGCTTCTCCAGAAAAAAGCAGTTTTTTGTTGTTTTGATTAATTTTTAATACCTTTATATTTCCAAAATTGTCTCATCAGCCCCCATGTAAGACAAAAATTGTAATGTGGCCCCCCCACATGAACAGGTTGGTTAACCCTGATCTAACTGAATGGCAGAACAGGCTAGATTTCTGAGTAGGGAAAGGCAAACATTAGTCCTTGAGCAGTAAAGGCTAAATTTGTAGCAGAAAATACAGAAATCTGGTGTGGTTAATTGCACATATATTAAGCTATGTAACTAGCCATGCCAATATCAAAAATATTCACTAATTCAGTGTAGGCCACCTGTGCTATTAACAATATACTATGCATACTTGCAAATTACCTAAAATGATGTCTCAATTCAAGCACTTAACTTAAATTTCTAAGATTGGGGAATTGTGGGCGGATTGTTTGATGGGGTGGTGTTTGGCTGTACATTAATCTGGGGCATGTAGGAATATTAAGAAAAGAAATCTCTGGCTCAGCTGGTAGCCCTCTCACTTCTGAATCATAAGGTTCCAAATTCAAGTCCCACGCCAGGGCTCGAGCACAAAAATCAAGGCTAACTCTCCAGTGCAGTACTGAGGGAGCGCTGCACTGTCGGAGGTGTTGCCTTTTGGATGAGATGTTAAGCTATCCGCTTGTTCGGGGAGATATAAAAGATCCCATGGTGCTATTTCAAAGAGCAGCGTAGTTATCCTCAGTGTGCTGGTTAATATTTATCCTTCAATCAACATCAGAAAACCAGATTCTCTGGTCATTATCACATTGATGTTTGTGGGAGCTTGCTGTGTATATACTGACTGCCATGTTTCCTACATTACAGCAGCGACTATACTTCAAGAGTACTTCATTGGCTGTAAACTGCTTTGTGATGTCTAGTGGTTGTGAAACGCGCTACATAAATGCAAGTCCTTTGTTTAGGAATATTAGAGTCATAGAGTCGTACAGCATAGAAAAAGGCCCTTCAGCCCACCGCATCCATGCCAACCATAATGCCTATTGATACTAATCCCACCTGCCTGCATTAATTCCATATCCCTCTATGCCTTGCACATTCAAGTACCTGTTCAGATGCCTCTTAAATGTCGCTACTGTTCCTGCCTCCACCACCTCCTCAGGCAGCTCATTCCAGATACCCACTATTCTTTGTGTGAATAATTTACCCCTTTGATCTCCTTTAAACCTCCTCCCTCTCACCTTAAATCTATGCCCTCTAGTTTTAGTCACCCCTACCATGGGAAACAGACTCTGGCTATCTACCCTATCTATGCCTCTCATAATTTTATATACCTCTATCATGTCCCCTCTCAGCCTCATTCACTCCAGGGAAAACAGATCCAGCCTATCCAATCTCTCTTTATAACTCAAGCCCTCCAAGCCAGGCAACATCCTTGTGAATCTTTTCTGCACCCTCTCTAGCTTAATCACATCTTTCCTGTAGTGCGGCGACCAGAACTGCACACAGTACTCCAAATGCGGCCTAACCAACGTCATGTACAACTGTAACATGACGTCCCAACTCTTGTACTCAATGCCTCGGCCAATGAAGGCAAGCATGCTATATGCCTTCTTCCCCACCCTGTCTACCTGTATTACCACTTTCAGGGAACTATGTACTTGCACCCCAAGGTCTCTCTGCTCAACAACACTCCCCAGGGCCCTGCCATTCACTGTATATGTCGTGCCCTGGTTTAACTTCCCAAAATGCATCACTTCACACTTGTCTGCGATAAATTCCATTTGCCAATCCCTTGCCCACTTTCCCTGTTGATCGATATCCTGTTGTAACCTTAGACAACCTTCTTCACTGTCCACTATACCACCAATTTTGGTGTCATCTGCAAACTTACTAATCATGCCCCCTACTTTCACATCCAAGTCATTAATATATATGACAAACAACAGAGGGCCCAGCACTGATCCCTGCAGCACACTGCTGGTCACCGGCCTCAAATCTGAAAAACAACCCTCCACTACCACCCTCTGCCTCCTTTCACCAAGCCAGTTTTGTATCCAATTTGCTAGCTCACCCTGGATCCCATGTGTTCGAACCTTCTGGACCAGCCTACCATGCGGGACCTTGTCAAAGGCCTTGCTAAAGTCCATGTAGACAACGTCCATCGCCCTGCCCTCGTCAATCCTCTTGGTCACCTCCTCGAAAAACTCAATCAAATTTATGAGACATGATTTCCTATGCACAAAGCCATGCTGTCTATCCCTAATCAGACCAGGCCTTTCCAGATGCATAGAAATCCTGTCACTCAGAATCCCTTCCAATAACTTTCCCACCACTGATGTAAGGCTCACTGGCCTGTAGTTCCCTGGCTTATCCCTGATGCCCTTCCTAAATAAAGGCACAACAGTAGCTATCCTCCCATCTTTTGGTACCTCACCCATGGCTAACGATGATACAAAAATCTCTGCCAGGGCCCCAGCAATCTCCTCCCTTGCTTCCCATAGCATCCTAGGATACACCTGGTCAGGCCCTGGGGATTTATCCACCTTAATGCGCTTCAAAACCTCCAACACCTCCTCCTTTGAAATGTTGATATGCTCCAGGATATTGCTGTTCCCTCCTTTGAACTCATGAGCTTCCATGACCTTCTCCATGGTATATACGGACGAGAAATATTCATTTAAGACCTCGCCCATTTCCTGTGGCTCCACACACAGATTACCACACTGATCCTAAAGGGGACCTACTCTCTCTCTAGCTGCCCTTTTACTCTTAATATATTTATAGAATCTTTTAGGATTCTCCTTTATCTTATCTGCCAGGGAAATCTCATGGCCCCTTTTTGCCCTCCTAATTTCCTTCTTAAGTGTACTCCTACATCCCCTAATCTCCTCGAGGGACTCGCTTGATCCCAGCTGCCTATACCTGACATATGCCTACTTCTTTGTCCTGACCAGACCCTCAATATCCCAAGGTTCCCTAAACTTGCCAGCCTTGCCCTTCCATCTAACAGGAACATTCCGGCCCTGAACTCTTCCTATCTCACTTTTAAAAACCTCCCACTTGCCAGACATCCCTTTACCTGTAAACAGCCTCTCCCATTCAACGTCTGAGAGTTCCTGTCTGATGCCATCGAAATTAGCCTTCCCCCAATTTAGGACTTCAACTTGAGGACCAGGCCTATCCTTTTCCATAACTATCTTGAAGCGAATAGAGTTATGGTCACTGGTCCCA
Source organism: Heterodontus francisci (assembly GCF_036365525.1). Classification (NCBI taxonomy): domain Eukaryota; kingdom Metazoa; phylum Chordata; class Chondrichthyes; order Heterodontiformes; family Heterodontidae; genus Heterodontus; species Heterodontus francisci. The sequence goes on from NC_090382.1 coordinate 115,685,605, forward strand.
AAGTGCACCCCCACTGACACATCAACCACCTGCCCATCCTCATTTCCTAAGAGGAGGTCGAGTGTGGCCCCTTCTCTCGTAGGGCCATCCACATACTGCTTCAGAAAATTATTCTGGACACACTTAACAAATTCTTCCCCATCTGATCCCTTAGCACTAAGGCAGTCCCAGTCAATATTAGGGAAGTTAAAATCACCTACTATTTCAACCCTATAATTCCTACACCTATCTGTGATTTCCCTACATATATGCTCCTCCAATTCCCTCTGACTATTGGGGGGGCCTTTAGTATAATCCCATCAAAGTGATCACCCCTTTCTTATTTCTACGTTCTACCCATATGGCCTCACTGGACGTTCCCCCCCGGGATATTCTCTCAGTACTGCCGTGATGTCCTCCCTAATCAATAGTGCAACTCCCCCTCCTCTCTTACCTCCACCTCTGTCACGCCGGAAGCATCGGTACCCCGGAACATTGAGCTGCCAGTCCTGCCCATCCTTCAACCACGCTTCCGTAATAGCTATAATATCACAATCCCATGTACCGATCCATGCTCTGAGTTCATCTTCCTTACCTGTAAGGCTTCTTATATTAAAGTAAATGCAGTTTAGCCTACCAGACCTTCCACACTCCCTGTCCTGCCCCTGCCCGGCCTGCCTACTGGACTTGCTTGCTTTAACCTCTACATTTGCCTCAACTATCTCATCTGAGAGACTACTACTTCGGGTCCCACCCCTCTGCCAGACTAGTTTAAACCCTCCCGAGTAGTGCTAGCAAACCTCTCCGCAAGGATATTGGTCCCCCTCCAGTTTAGATGCAAGCCGTCCTTCTTGTACAGGTCACCTCTGCACCAGAAGAGATTCCAATGATCCAAGTAGCTGAAGCCCTCCTGCTTACACCAGCTCTTCAGCCACGCATTCATTTGCCTTATCCTTCTAGTCCTACCCTCACTAGCACGTGGCACAGGGAGTAATCCTGAGATTACAACCCTAGAGGTCCTGCTTTTTAACCTTCTGCCTAACTCCCTATATTCACTTTGCAGGACCTCATCTCTCTTCCTGCCTATGTCGTTAGTACCAATATGGATCACGACCTCTGGCTGCTCACCCTCCCCTTTCAGAATGTCCTGCAGCCGCTCTGAGACATCCTTGACCCTAGCACCAGGGAGGCAACATACCATCCTGGAGTCTCGTTTGCGGCCACAGAAACGCCTATCTGCACCCCTTACGATAGAATCCCCTATCACTATAGCTCTTCCAACCCTTTTCCTCCCCTGCTGTGCAGCAGAGCCCTCTGTGGTGCCACGAACACGGCTGTTGCTGCTTTCCCCTGGGAGGTCATCCCCCAGCCAACAGTATCCAAAGCGGTATATCTGTTTGAGAGGGGGGTGGCCACAGGGGACTCCTGCACTACCTGCCTGCGCCTACTACTCCATCTGGTGGACACCCATCTCTTTTCTGCCTGTGTAGCCATTACCTGCGGTGTGACCACCTCACTAAACATGCTATCCACAATGTCCTCAGCATCGCGGATGCTCCACAGTGAATCCACCCGCAGCTCCAGCTCCGTAATGCAGGTAGTCAGTAGCTGCAGATGGATACACTTCCTGCATACATGGTCGTCAGGGACACTGGAAGCATCCCTGATTTCCCACATAAAACAGGAGGAGCATATCACGGCGCAGAGCTCTCCTGCCATGACTTACCCTTCGGTTAATTAGTTACTCCCCGAATTAAAAAATACTAATTATACCAGGGGCCTTGTTCTATCCACTTCAATCTAAAATTCTTTAAAAAAAACACTTTAGTAGCACTCACCTTATTTCCAGAAATTTTATTTTCAACAAAAAAATACTTACCCCTTATTTTTTAAGATATTCTAACAGCTGCTACTCACCAACCAATCACCTTGCAGCTCTCCTGTGATGGCACTGTTGGCTTCCCCTTTCAAAACTCAGGCACGCTGCCGCTGCTCTTTTTAAACACCGCTGGTCTCACTCAGTCTCCTTCTTTCCCCCTGCCGCTGCTTTTTTTAAACACCACTGGTCTCACTCAGTCTCCTTCTTTCTCGCTGTCGCTGCTCTTTTTAAACACCGCTGGTCTCACTCAGTCTCCTTCTTTTCCACTGTCGCTGCTCTTTTTAAACACCGCTGGTCTCACTCAGTCTCCTTCTTTCCCACTGTCGCTGCTCTTTTTAAACATCGCTGGTCTCACTCAGTCTCCTTCTTTCCCGCTGCCACTGCGCTTTTTAAACACCACTGGTCTCACTCAGTCTCCTTCTTTCCCGGTGTCACTGCTCTTTTTAAACACCGCTGGTCTTACTCAGTCTCCTTCTTTCCCGCTGCCGCTGAGCTTTTTAAACACTGCTGGTCTCACTCGGTCTCCTTCTTTTCCACTGTCGCTGCTCTTTTTAAACACTGCTGGTCTTACTCAGTCTCCTTCTTTCCCGCTGCCGCTGCGCTTTTTAAGCACCACTGGTCTCACTCAGTCTCCTTCTTTCCCACTGTCGCTGCTCTTTTTAAACATCGCTGGTCTCACTCAGTCTCCTTCTTTCCCGCTGCCACTGCGCTTTTTAAACACCACTGGTCTCACTCAGTCTCCTTCTTTCCCGGTGTCGCTGCTCTTTTTAAACACCGCTGGTCTCACTCAGTCTCCTTCTTTCCCGCTGCCGCTGCGCTTTTTAAACACCACTGGTCTCACTCAGTCTCCTTCTTTCCCACTGCCGCTGCTCTTTTTCAACACCGCTGGTCTCACTCAGTCTTAGTAAGTAATAACTCAGTATTAATAAGGTTTATCATCTATTTTCTATTATCCTCTGATTTTTGTTCTCCTGAAAGTCTCATTCACAGTGGGCTGTAGTTCCAAGGACACTAGCCATCCTCTGACACCTTGTTCTAATAGCTACTCTTCTATTTTAAGCACAAGTAGCTGATTGTTGGCAGGCCATTCATACCAAGGAGAGCACCAGAACTGAGGCTGATCCTTACCCATCACAAATAGCACACATGTACATTTTTTGACAGGAGTCATTTGATGGCAACCAGGAGTGGATATCTCAGCTGATATGCACCTTTGCAGCCCAAAAATTTTGAAGTAACTGCAGTGCTTAAACTGCTTGCTGCACAGGGTAAGATTAATTAACTCACCACAGGCCTTAATATAGAGACTGGGCCTGGGATCCTCCTGTTTTATATGCTTCTGTTCAATACTGGCTGTGCCCTTAATTAAGTAAGGGTGTGGAGGGAGGAAGGTGGCAGCATGTATTTTCTTAAGGTGGCAACATTTACATTACTAAAGCATGTTTTTAAAAGTTTAATATGGATTCAGAGCAGTCAGGTGACCTCACATCCACTCTGCGTAAAGACAAGACAGCAATCTTGGCTACCAGGACAGCAGAGAACACAGATCAAAGGCTTTTTTTGAAAAAACAGAGACTGCAGGAGTATAACACCTGAATAACAATGGATTTCACCCTCCCAGACTTCCAGAGTCAGTGGCTGGGATTTCACGCCGGTCAGACGGGAGCCGGCCACCGAATGAAAAGTCGATGGCGAACCCGCTTCCGCCTCGCCTGGGGATCCGACCTGCATTTTACGGGTCCTCAGGCTTTAATTATTCCGAGGTGGGACTTCCACCTGCTTGAGGGAGGAAGTCCCGCCTCATTGAGCTGCCGGCCAATCAGCGGGCCGGCAGCTCTTAGTCCCAGCAGCGCCACCGAGAGCGGTGGCCACTGCTGGGATTGCAGCCCAGCCAAAAGCATGCAACCGGGAAGACAACTCGGTTTTGGTTGTTTCACTGGGGGTAACCGGTCAGGCCCCGGCAAGGCAAGGGTGATCGGTTGGGAGGAAAGGGGTTGTGTTGTGTGCTAGGGGTGGTTGGGGTAATGGGGGCTGCCCTCCATCGGGCACCCTGCTTTTCCTAGGCAGCTTTTCCTGGCTCCAGGGTGCTCGCTTGCCACACGTAAAATCCTTGATTGGCCTGGGGCGGGTGGCCATTTTTTGCATCCAACGCCCTCCATAAAGGGGGCTGGAGGCGGAGGAAGGACGGGAAAGCCTCCTGGAGTCTCCCGCTCCATTTTACACCACCAACCCCCGGCCCCACTCCGGCACCACCCGGGTCGTTGGATTCTGACCGAGCGACAGTGAAGAAACGGCGATATAGTTCCAAGTCAGGATGGTGTGTGACTTGGAAGGGAACTTGCAGGTGGTGGTGTTCCCATGCATTTGCTGCCTTTGTAGTTGGTAGAGGTCGGGGGTTTGGAAGGTGCTGTCTAAGGAGCCTTGGTGCATTGCTGCAGTGCATCTTGTAGATGGTACACACTGCTACCTCTGTGCGTCGGTGGTGGAGGGAGTGAATGTTTGCAGATGGGGTGCCAATCAAGCGTACTGCTTTGTTCTGGATGGTGTCGAGCTTCTTGAATGTTGTTGGAGCTGCACCCATCCAGGCAAGTGGAGAGTATTCCATCACAGTCCTGACTTGTGTCTTGTAGATGGTGGACAGGTTTTGGGGAGTCAGGAGATGAGTTACTCGCCGCAGGATTCCTAGCCTCTGACCTGCTCTTGTAGCCATGGTATTTTTTCTGGCTACTCCAGTTCAGTTTCTGGTCAATGGTAGCCCCTAGGATGTTGATAGTGGGGGATTCAGTGATGGTAATGCCATTGAATGTCAAGGGGAGATGGTTAGATTCTCTCTTATTGGAGATGGTCATTGCCTGGCACTTGTGTGGTGCAAATGTTACTTGCCACTTATCAGCCCAAGCCTGGATATTGTCCAGGTCTTGCTGTATTTCTATGCGGATTGCTTCAGTATCTGATGGGTCGCGAATGGTGCTGAACATTGTGCAATCATCAGCAAACATCCCCACTTCTGACCTTATGACTGAAGGAAGGTCATTGATGAAGCAGCTGAAGATGTTTGGGCCTAGGACACTACTGTGAGGAACTCCTGCAGTGATTCCTGGAGCTCAGATTATTGACCTGGAATAACTACATCCATCTTCCTTTGCATTAGTTATGACTCCAACCAGCGGAGAGTTTTCCCCCTGATTCCCATTGACTCCAGTTTTGCTAGGGCTCCTTGATGCCATACTTTGTGAAATGCTGCCTTGATGTCAAGGGCAGTCACTCTCACCTCACCTCTTGAGTTCAGCTCTTTTGTCCATATTTGAACCAAGGCTGTAATGAGGTCAGGTGCTGAGTGGCCCTGGCGGAACCCAAACTGAGCATCACTGAGCAGGTTATTGCTAAGCAAGTGCCGCTTGATGGCACTGTCAATGACACCTTCCATCACTTTACTAATGATTGAGAGTAGGCTGATGGGGCGGTAGTTGGCCGGGTAATAAGTAAATAAAATACCTTTCTTTGTAATCTGGGATGCCAGCTACTTGCAAAGTACTATTTACTTAATGGGGATTTCTTTTAGTTTAGTTGTTATAATAAAAGTCTTAAAAGGTGAAATCTTATTGTGTAATTCTTTAAATTGGTCTGGGATGTTCATATCACATATTTTACTGTTAACGGTCTCACTGAGCTCATAGCAGAAGAAAAGAAAGATTTGTATTTCTATCGTGCCTTTCACAACCTCAGGAAACCCCAAAATGCTTTACAGCCAATGAAGTACATTTGAAGAGTAGTCACTGTTGTAATGCAGGAAACACTGCAGCCAATTTGCACACAGCAAGTTCCCAGAAACAACAATGTGACAATGACCAGATAATCTGTTCTTGTGGTGTTGGCTGTGGAGTAAATATTGCCCAAGACACTGCAGAGAACTCCCCCGCTCTTCATTGAAATCGTGCCATGGGATCTATTACATCCACCTAAGAGGGAAGAAAGGGCCTCAGTTTAACATCTGAGAAACGGCACCTCCATTAGGACGATACGATGGATACCTAGTTAACAAAATGAAAGATATCAGTCAGATTGATATGTAAATTTTCCTTTCATAAGAAGAACCACTGCAAATCAAAATAGCTTTCTTAATGTGAAGAACTTTAAGAAGCTTCTGAACAATGCGGGCGGGTCAGTGGCACAGTGGTTAGCACCGCAGCCTCACAGTTCCAGCGACCCGGGTTCAGTTCTGGGTACTGCCTGTGCGGAGTTTGCAAGTTCTCCCTGTGACCGCGTGGGTTGCTGCTGGGTGCTCCGGTTTCCTCCCACAGCCAAAGACTATCAGTTTGATAGGTAAATTGGCCATTGTAAATTGCCTCTAGTGTAGGTAGGTGGTAGGAGAATTGTGGGGATGTGGTAGGGAATACAGGATTAATGTACGATTAGTATAAATGGGTGGTTGTTGGTCAGCACACGACTGCACACAATCAAACTGTGGTTGCCTCGCCTGGGGATAAATTAAATACTTATGGGACTGATGGAGTTTGAAGGTTATGCAGTGACTTTTCTTTGCAATTTTATTCTGTATGTTTCAGGTTCAGGCCAATACCATGTTACCTTCAAAATTATAATGTTATTTATGAAGATTTTTCCTTTCGATGACTAAATCTTCTACACTAACTGCCTTGATATTCTCTTTTCAATTTTTACCTGAAAATGTTTGTAGTCAACTCCAAGGTTTCTCAATAGCCTCTTTTTCATTGTATGCCTTTTAAATTACTTTTTTCACCATCAAACTCATCAGGATGCGAATAAAACAATCTTGTTTTGCAACCAGCTTCTCTCTCATTTTTTTATGACTAACTTTTTTTTTCAAATCACCGTTTCCAGACATTATAAATAATATTTGCATTTATATAGTACTTTATCATATTAGGGGAATATCAGAAGGTCTTCACAGAATTCTTCCTTTTTCCAACTGAGGAGACTGTTACGAAATGAAAAAAAAACCAGCAAACATTCTGCATCGGCCAGACTCCACAAATGAAGAAATGAATATGAAGTTCATCTATTATTTTTATTTGTTGCTTGTTTGATGAAGGAAGGTTAGGTAGGAACCAGGAGAAGACCCTGATCTGGTTTGAATAGGACCTTTAGGTGAAAGGGGAAAAGTTCAGGGGGGATATGCGTGGAAAGTTCTTTACGCAGAGGGTGGTGGGTGCCTGGAATGCGTTGCCAGCGGAGCTGGTAGATGCGGGCACGATGGCGTCTTTTAAGATGTATCTAGACAGATACATGAATGGGCAGGAAAAAAAGAGATACAGAACCTTAGAAAATAGGCGACATGTTTAGAGAGAGGATCTGGATCGGCGCAGGCTTGGAGGGCCGAAGGGCCTGTTCCTGTGCTGTAATTATCTTTGTTCTTTGTTCTTTGTTTAACGTTTATCTGAACCAGTGGAACATTTTATCCCAGAGACAGCAGCACTGAGAGTACAGCAATCCTTCACTCGGCCGTCAGTCTTGATTATGAGTTCAACAACCACAAAATGTATTTATATATCCCCTTTAATGTAATGAAACATCCAAAGGTGCTTTACAGGAGCATTATAAAACAAAATATAGAAGATACCACCCAGAAGATAATAGGGCAGATGACCAAAGGAGGAGAAAGAGGTAGCGAGTTGGAGAGGTTTCGGGAGGGAATTCCAGAGTTTAGGCCCCAGGCAGCTGAAGGCACGGCCACCAATGGTGGAGCAATTGAAATCAGGGAAGCTTAAGTAGCCAGAATTAGCACAGGATAGATATTTTGGAGGGTTGTGGGGCTGGAGGAGATTACAGAGATAGGGAGGGGTGAGGCCATGGAGGGATTTGAAAACAACGATGAGAATTTTAAAATCAATGCATTGCTTAACTGGGAGCAAGTGTAGGTCAGTGAGCACAAGGGGTGATGGTTGCATAGGGTTTGGACATGGCAGCAGAGTTTTGGATGACATGTAGTTTTCAGTTAGTGGGGGTTGTATATAGACCCCCAAACTGTAGTGGTGATGTTGGGAATGGCATTAAACAGGAAATTAGAGATGCATGCGATAAAGGAACATCTGTAATTATGGGTGAGTTTAATCTGCATATAGATTGGGCAAATCAAATTAGTCACAATACCATAGAGGAGGAATTCTTGGAGTGTATATGGGATGGTTTTCTGGACCAATACGTTGAGGAACCAACTAGAGAACAGGCCATCCTAGACTGGGTATTGTGCAATGAGAGAGGAATAATTGACAATCTATGGTGCGAAACACCTTGGGGACAAGCGACCATAATATGATAGAATCCTTCATCAAGATGGAGAGTGACGTAGTTGATTCTGAGATAAGGGCTCTGAATCTTAGTAAAGGAAACTACAGAGGTATGAGGCGCGAGTTGGCCATGACGGATTGGGAAACGTTACTTAAAGGGATGACGGTGGATAGGCAATGGCAAACATTTAAAGAGCACATGGATGAACTGCAACAATTGTTTATCCCTCTCTGGCGCAAATGTAAAACGGGAAAGGTAGCCAAACCATGGTTTACAAGGGAAATTAGAGATAGCATTAGATCCAAGGAAGAGGCATATAAGTTTGCCAGGAAAAACAACAGACCTGAGGATTGGGAGCAGTTTAGAATTCAGCAAAGGAGGACCAAGGGATTGATTATAAAGGGGAAAATAGAGTACAAGAGAAAGCTTGCGGGGAACATAAAAACTGACTGTAAACGTTTCTATAGGTATGTGAAGAGAAAAAGGATTGGTGAAGACAAATGTAGGTCCCTTACAGTCAGAAACAGGGGAATTTCTTATGGGGAATAAAGAAATGGCTGACCAACTAAATGCATACTTTGGTTCTGTCTTCACAAAGGAGGACACAAATATCATACCAGAAATGTTAGGGAACACAGGGCTTAGTGAGAGGGAGGAACTGAAAGAAATCAGTATTAGTAGAGAAAAGGTGTTGGGGAAATTGATGGGATTGAAGGCCGATAAATCCCCAGGGCCTGATGGTATGCATCCCAGAGTACTTAAGGAAGTGGCCCTAGAAATAATGGATGCATTGGTGATCATCTTCCAAGATTCTATAGACTCTGGAACAGTTCCTACAGATTGGAGGGTAGCTAATGCAATCCCACTATTCAAAAAGGGAGGTAGAGAGAAAGCAGGGAATTATAGACCAGTCAGCCTGACGTCGTTAAGGTTAAAGTGATAGGAATCATAGTGAATGGAACTGTGTGGGAGCAAGGTCTTGCATGACTATACCAATTGGCAAGTTGCATCACTTTATAGAGAAACAAGAGACGAATCCAAGAAGCATGCTATTAAAGATTCAGGCGGCAATTTACAGAATCACCTGATTTATTAACTTCCTGTGTTGCAGTAGGATGTCAGAGCACACTGTATCTTTGTTCAGTCCTCCGTTCTCTTCTGTCTTCCTCTGTATCCTTCTTCTCCTGTCTTGAGTCTTCGCTTCGTTGTGCCAGTTATTGCAGACTCACCTCTTTTAACCCTCGGTGGTCCTGCCAACTTTTGTCAGGGAACCTATCAGGGATAGCCCCATCCTTTTCTAATTCAGTTATTCTCATCCGGATGTGTCACCTATTTCTTGTGACTCAATTTACATACATTCTAACGAGCTTGTGACGCCTTTTGTGCTCCAGTTCCTTATCTTTCAATGTGTCTCACCATGTGATTACACAACTTCAGTTTCTACTTACACTGTGGTTTTAACCTAATAAACTGCTCGATGTAATTTCACCCTGTTCAACAGTCTCGCTATGGTTTCAACCGAATCAACTGTCTTGGCAGTAACAAAATCTTTAGCAACTTCAGCATAATTCTCTTGCAGCTTCTAGAGTGACACTTCTCCCATAATTCCATTACTTAGTATATCCAAGCATATCACACATTATACATAGTTCAATATTCTTACAACTGAACTTTGTGCAATCATCAGCGAACATCCCCACTTTTGACCTAATGTTGGAGGGAAGGTTATTGATGAAGCTGCTGAAGATGTTTGGGCCTAGGACACTACTCTGAGGAATGCTTGCAGTGATGTCCTGGGACTGAGATGATTGGCCTCCAACAACCACAACCATTTCCTTTGTGCACAGTATGACCCTAACAGATGCAGTGTTTTCTCCCCGATTCCCATTGACTCCCTGATTTTGTGTTCAAGGATTGGCATTGAACCCATGAGCTTCTGACCAGAGATGAAAACTGAGCCAAGGCTGACACCTTCAATATACAAATTTACAAAGGGCTGCTGATTCCCTTTCACTGTTTTATACTCTTTGCCCAAGTCAAAATTACCTTCATGGAAAGAGTGAATGGTGGGAAAATGGAAGAGTTTACAAAATGCTAATTTGGCTCCAGTAAAACATCCAGAGAGTGAAATAGCTGGGGATCAACAATGTCTCTTCAAGTTATTATTATACTTTGTTCAGGGAGCTTCACTTTAGGAAGTATGTGAAGGCGTTAGAGAGGGTGCAGAAAAGATTCACGAGAATGGTTCCAGGGATTAGGAACTTCAGTTACGAAGATAGATTGGAGAAGTTGGGACTGTTTTCCTTGGAGAAGAGAAGGCTGAGAGGTGATTTGATCGAGGTATTCAAAATCATTAGGTGTCTGGACAGAGTAGATGGAGAGAAACTGTTCCCACATGTGAAAGGATCGAGAACAAAAGGGCAGAGATTTAAAGTAATTGGTAAAAGAAACAAAAGCGACGAGGAAAAAAATGTCACGCAGTGAGTGGTTAAGGTCTGGAATGTGCTGCCTGAGAGTATGGTGGAGGTAGGTTCAGTTGAAGCATTCAGAAGGGAATTAGACAGTTATATGAAAAGGAAGAATGTGCAGGGTTACGGGGAGAAGGTGGGGGAATGGCACTAAGTGAATTGATCATTTTGAAAGCTGATGCAAACATGATGGGCCGAATGGTCTCCTTCTGTGCTGTAACAATTCTGTGATTCTGTGATTAAAGAAAATGGACACACAAATTACTTTACCAAATCTTAAAAGACCAATAGTTGTTGTGGAAAAAGATTCTCTGTTTTTTGAAGAAAACACCAGTCGAAATAAAACTTCATAAGAATCAAATTAAGACAAGAATCCTTCATGTGACCAATGTCACGTCAACCACCCTGCCATTCAAGGCTGCAGTTACTATACTCTCATTCTGAACATTGGAAGTCTCCAAGGAAGTCTGACTGGTGCCATCTTTGAGGTTGTTTTGGGACAGTGTGGTGGTGTGGCCAACAGGTTGATAGAAGAATTAGTCTACTCGGTGAACAGTCCTCATCTAAGAAAGCATTGACTGAGAAGGAGTCAGTTGACACTATTTCAAGAAAGAACAGAGGAGTTTTCCCAGACTGTCCTGGTAGACCCATCATTTCAACCTGTTCCTGCCCCAATGAACTTCTGCTCCTGCCCCACTGAGCTTATTTATTCCTATCCTGACTCTTTTTTTCCCCTGGTCCAGTCTTTTCCCACCTACATCCATGACTGTTCTGATGCCCTCCAACATTTCGACAATTTCCAGTTTCCTGGCCCTAACCGCTTCCTCTTCACTATGGACGTCCAATCTCTCTACACCTCCATCTCCCACCAAGACTGTTTGAAGTCTCTCCACTTCTTCCTTGAACAGAGGCCCAACCAGTCCCCATCCACCACCACCCTCCTCCACCTGGCTGAACTTGTTCTCACATTGATCAACTTCTCCTTCAACTCCACACGCTACCTCCAAATTAAAGGTGTTGCTATGGGTATCCGCATGGGTCCTAGTTATGCCTGTCTTTTTGTGGGATATGTCGAACATTCCTTGTTCTAGTCCTACTCAGGCCCCCTCCCCCAACTCTTTTTCCGGTACATTCAGCCCCATATATCTGTTCTATCATATGTAACTATCAAGATAGTTAATCTCCATAGAAAATTCTTTCCCTGCTTCCCAGATGTAAATCAAGTGAAAATAACTTTCTAAACTTATATCCTATTGATGCCTTTCTTGGCATGGATGAGGGTTTCAGCACAAAATGAGGGGAAACAGGGGCAGTGTCAGACAAAGTTACAGAGGTGAAAATAGGCGGTCTTAGTGATGTTGCAGATATGTGGCCAGGAGCTCATCTCGGGGTTAAATATGATACCAATTCAGGATGTTGCAGCTTCCTCTGACAATGCTGCCCCCATCCTTCTCAGTGGTGATATTTGTCTCCAAACGTTGTCTCATCTCAGCTGTATCAAAGGCCTGTCAGTGTTGTACTTGTCCTCTAGTTATACTCTCATAGTCTATTAGATTATCTACATGATCTATTCCTCAGCAGTTTGCAAATCTCCATCATGTTTCCTCATCTTCCTTTCTGGAATAAAGCAAGCTTAATTCTGAGAGTCTCTCTTCTTGACTGAAAGCACTAATTCTATAATTGTTGTTATTGCTGTTCTCTGAACTTTCCAGCAGGTTAATATCCTTTGGAGGCAAAACCAGCGTATAATATTGCACACACGGCCTTACCAATGGATCTGTAACTAGTTTACATTAACTCATTTTGCCTTGTAGATGCTTGAGAGGAATAACATATGTAAATAATATCAAAATCATACATCTCATTTTGATTGGTTGGAGCCAGTCTGTTTTATATGAAAACTTTTTTGTGCAGCCTTTAAAGCATTCCCTTCTTCCTGTTGTCTCCATGTGGGTCCTTGGGCATCACAATGTTAGTTCCTGAAACTTATAGTGTTTTTTTTTTCCTACTGATCCATCCTTGCGTAAAGGTAGTGATTTATGTTCGCACACAAACCCATTGGTGTTGGAAATCCTTTTCCAAGTAACCATTATTTATGTATGATCCTGAATAGTGTCGTTCGGCAGGGGTGGGTGCAGCATCATAATCAAGCCCATAATCTGTCTTCACTCAACATTTATAAGGGGCATTTGCAATAAATGCCACTGGATGCCACTTTGGAAAAAGAGCCTGGGCCAATTCTTCCCAGCCCTGGAGCAGGGACACTTGCAGCCAGTTTGACCATTCCTAGTGCCAATCTAGCTAAGAATGGTTCATTCAGTCGAGAACAGGGATTGAACCAGGACCTTATGGCTCATTATCAGACCACATATTGCACTTACTCATTGAGCTAATGCATAAAATGCCTTGGTTGGGTCTAATTTACACTTTAAGAAAAGAACTCATGATATTAGATTATGACACCCTTAAGCTATGATTTGTTAACTCACAGATTTGAATAACTAAAGGAGCACAGTATGAATTAGGAGAATCTCTAAAATGGAGTTACATGAGTTGGGCATGCAATCAGATTAAACAACTAGTGCCTTGGATTTGGGAGTGAAGGATTATAACATTTTGTCTCAGGCCACAAACCTAGACTATAAAACAAACATTAGAAAGAAGATAGCCATTTTTTTTATTCATTCCTGGGAGGTGGGTGTCGCTGGCTAGGCCAGCATTTATTGCCCATCCCTAATTGCCCTTGAGAAGGTGGTGGTGAGCTGCCTTTTCTTGTCCACGGATTACAATAAATGATAGTGAAGGTGCTGGTGGACAGAGTGGGTGGGAGGTTTTGTGCTTAACATCCAAGGAATGCTGAGCACTTTTCCATTCTTGAGCATAGTGTTGGCATCAAGTGTTCCCAGATCAAATGAACTGAGATTGAGCAAAGTTCCCTCTGTCTTTCCCAACAATGTACTTTGGTCCTACCTCATGAACGCTGTTCTTCTACTGCAAGAAGTGTCTGGTTATTTTTCAAAATCAATAACAATCATCCTTACAGTTTCTTTAAGTAGAATTGCCATTTGTCCCAAATGAGGAAGTTTTCTCCTGCAATTTCACCATCACTTGAAACTGTCCAGACCTTTAGCCATGCTTCATATAGCGTTCCAGGAGCCAGCAGGTAGAGAGTTGCATCGCTAGCAAAGGTCACTGACCTGAAACGTTAACTCTGCTTCTCTCTCCGCAGATGTCCCTTGACCGACTGAATATTTCCAGCATTTTCTGTTTCTATTTCAGATTTCCAGCATCTGCTCTTGTATTGAGTTTCATCTCCCGTTAATTCATGTTGACACAAAACTGGAATTGTAACTCAGCAGATTATGTGACCACTCTCTGAAGACAATCCCACATCACCTGGCTTCACACTGGGAGCTCTGCAAATACTGTACTAAATTTGCCCAGTATTTGGTACCTGAACAGATCTCCTTTGGAATGGGTCGGAGAGTGATGCAGGAACTGACTTCAGCCTGCTGGCCCTTCAATTTGAGATGCTACCCTCAGTATAACTTGTCCCTTTGCCACTTTTTCCTGTTCAGAATTCTCCCACTTCCAATTGTTATGTCCCTCATCTTCCCTTTTGCCAACTCCTGGGGTGTGCATTTTCTAATCATCACACCACATACACTGAGAACCAAAAGCAAATGAGGATGCACTAAATCATATGACAATAGTTAAAAAAGGGAGATCATAAATCACAAAAAGATTGCAAGATGTAGATACTGAAGACCAGTGGGTTAAACCATCTGAAGAAACCAACAGTCTCCCCATCCCGGCATCTAACAACTTGTTAAATAATTCCAGGGATTCTACTCTACCCAAACAGCCAATCAATGTGCTGATTAGTCTTTGTTAAGGAATTCCTCACATCAGTTACTAAATTTGGTCATCAGGACTTTGTTTCCTTCGAGTTTCTCAGAACCTCATGTAACCATCCACTTATTTCAAACTTTCTGTTATTTGGCAATTTGAGGGCAATTGCTTTCAGCTGGAAGGTGGGCCATGGAGCAATGGACCTTCTTTCATTTGTTTTATATGGTCAAGAACTTTCCCAAACCAAGTCAAACTTGGAGTATGTGGTTGTGGGGGGTGGGGGGGGGGGTGTTGTTCGGCGGGGTTGGGTGTTTGGGAAGATGGGAGGGTAATTGGGGCGTGGGGTGTACTTGGGCAGGGGCATGACAAGGGTGATGATGGAGAAAGGAAATTGAATCTTCCTGTCCTTATAGTGAGAAATTCCACTGTGAGTAGCCATCCTACCAGACAACCCTGACTGAAAGCAAAAACCATGCAGGAGCCAAGAACAACAACAAAACAAAAAGGAAAAGGAACATGGACTTGGAGTCTCCACCGTAATAACAGCAACTTTCATTTATGCAGTCGTTTAACATAAAAAACATCGTAAGATGCTTCACAGGAGTAATCATCAAACAACATTTGACAACTGAGCCATATAAGCAGATATTAGGACAGGTGGCCAAAAACTTGGCCAAAGAGGTAAGCTTTAAGGAGCATCTTAAAGGAGGAAAGAGAAGTAGAGAGATGGAGAGGTTTAGGGAGGGAATTCCAGAGCTTGGTGCCCAGGCAGCTGAAGGTGCAGCCAGCAAAGGTGGAGCAATTAAAATCAGGGATGCTGAAGAGATCAGTATTAGAGGAGCACAGATATCTTGGAGGGTTGTGGGCCTGTAGGAGATCACAGAGATAGGGAGGAGTGAGACCATGGAGGAATTTGAGAACAATAATAGAATTTTCATACCAAGGCATTGCTTAAGCAGGTGCCAATGTAGGTCAGCAAGGACAGGGATGATGGGTGAATGGGATTTGTTGTGAGTTAGGATATGCACAGCAGAGTTTTGGATGAGCTCAACATTATGGAGAGTGCAAGAGGGGAGGCTGGCCAGGGGAGAATGGAATAGTCAAGTCTAGAGATAACAAAGGCGTGGTTGTGGGTGTTAGCAGCAGTCATCACAGCTACTGCAGCCTGAGTACAGGATGCAATGGCTATGTATATGGTGCTGGATGATGACAATGCAGTAATTAGCTAAAAACATGATCCACCAAGCATCTTTGCCACTTTAAAAGCAACCCGTGCATCCGTCCAAGCTTACCAAGCTGGCACATTAATAAAAAATCATTGTGCCTCTTCCTGATATAAATTTGAAACAAAATGGATTAATGGTGGACCAGTTATCTTTCATCCTGGCGACAGTTGCCAGCACTATCGCACGATGACATACTGTGTTCAATGCCTGTGGCAATCAATACACAATCTCCTCTGCACTAAAAACCTGTTTACTTGGAAATTTCCCAGGGATATGAATAATGAGCAGTTTATCTGAAGGAGAGTCATAATTTTCATACAGCATAAATAGATCATAAAATGTGATGAAGCACATTCATTTTGTCAATTCAATGAGCGAATGGTGCAGTGGTACATGTACATTCACCCCCGCAAAACATGTGGCTCTTCGGTTCAGTCCCGGCCTCAGTATTTCATCTTGTTAGGACTGAGGTGGGAGGAGTTCACTATCGTTTCGAGTTCCACTTCTCCACAGGTCACAGCATCAATTTAAATATTTACCCAGTTACCAAGACAGTCAATCATAGACTCTTTATCCTAGAATAAAACACACCAACCAGGTTTCTTTCATAAACAACAAAATTATCAGTATATTATGAAACAAGACATAACCAGTAATGAAGCAGAGCATTAACACAGAGTGAAATATGAAAGTTGCCTTTTACCTTAGCCTCTCACACACGCATACTTACATACTGGTTAACCGAAAAAATAAGAGATTTTCTCTTTAGAGCTCTGTTACTAAGAAAGACAAAAAAGAATACTTTGGCCAAATACTTGTGAATTCTTGAAGAAAAAAGAGAAAATATGGAAAGATGTCAATTGTCCCTTTTTGGTTTGGCGTCCCAAATACACGTAGATGGCTGTCACTGGGATCTTTCTAAAACAAATCTTTTCAGGTGACATTGAAGATTAGTTTGGCAGGCTTTCCAGGAAAAATGTGACAACAGGAGTTTCTGGCAGGCTTTTCAGGAGAAATGCAGAATCAGTTTTTCTATTTCTTATACTTGATTCTCAGGAAGTTCTCAAAGAGGGTGAGCAGATGGTAACCGCTGTCTTTGCTGTTTTGCTCCAACTTTTTTCAAAACGCTTCACACCCCAACTGTCCAAAGAGAAACCAAATACAATATGTCAAGAGTCAAGCCTCCCGATCCCTATAAATCTTGATCTGTCACTTCTCTGTAAACATCTCTCCCAAGTCAAAAAGCCCCTGCTGGGTATTTATCTGAAGACAGGTGACTTCCAGTAACTATTGTTTTCAAACAAGACCTCTCAGTGTCCTTTCAATGACCCCAGTGAAAATAAAAATCCATAGAATCCTTTTCAGTTTTCCCAAATAAAACAATGTCCATAATTCTAAAATACATGAGTCCTGAAGAAATACTTAACAAAAAATATAGAAGCACCATTACAACAATCTGCATAGTGAATCAGAGCTCTTTCTAGACAGACTGCTAATATCTCAGTGCTGAACCAGCTGATCTAAACGGAGATAGCACTTGTGTAGCCATTAGAATTGGCTAACACCAGGTGAGGGGAAAAAGATACATCAGTTGGACTTCCCAGTCCTGGCTGCTATTCAGTGATATTCTGCCCCCTGCTCCACTGGAAAGTGTGTACATGTGAGGATTAGATGTGATTTAGCCATGAGAAAGGATGACCAATTTGTACACAGCAAATTCCCTCACACAGCAACGTGATGGTTGAGGGATAAATGTTGACCAGGACACTGGGGAGAATGCTATATTATTTGCTCCTTTTGGTGTGTTTTGGAAGTTCCAAAACGCTGTCATTCTCACTGAGCAGGAAACATTCTCTGAGTTTAACAGGCGGGCAGGATTCCCATTCTGCTAGTTTAATGCTGACGTTCACGCATTGAGGAAAATTTAGACTGGAGCCATCACAACACTTCTTGACATGGTTTTACGAAATAAATCTGCTTTCAGTCACAGGAGGTTATCCGTTTGCTCACAGAAACACATACTACATTGAAAGTAATTCACCCTGCACAGAATACAGTGCAAGGCTGTCAGATTACTGAGTCTGCTGACTGCTAGGCCCAACAGGCGTCAGGCTGCTCACAAGGCCTTGTCACAGGCTTCTGAAATTCCCATGTTACATCCTGCTTGCAGTTTACATTCTTGAAATATATTTTAAACAGGCCCTTGTCTCTCAGCTGCCATAACATGAATGCAATGCAATGAAAAAAAAAATCACAGCTTTTTTGAAGTGATCATGAATTTGAAATTACTTTTTGCTTGTAGGACCTGGGTTTAGATTCAGCCCCAGAGCAATAGAACGAAAAGAAAATCCTTTTAGTTTATGTGAGTGCCATTGGCTTGCTGTTGTACGGTTCTGAAGGAAAATGCTCCAACACTCTTTAAACCCAATGGCAGGGAGAATATGCATTCTGCCTTTGGGAAAACTAGCTACTCCTGTGATCTGCTAAAACATGAAAGGAGGAAGCACAAAAGATAAGGGACTATGGAATGTTAGTAAGTTGTGCCTAAAACCACTTACGCTTGCATTTTCCTCAATCTTTGGGCTGAATTTTATTTGCCCACCGCCGAATTGAGGGGTGGGTGAGGAAAATGGCGGTCCGCACATGCGGGCCACATGTCACAGAGCTGCCACGATCCTAAGGGCGGTGGCTCATTTAAATATTCGGGGCGGGCCACCCGCTGCACCAATCACATGGAGAGGACTGGCTCTCCATCCCCGGCAATGGTGTCAGCTGCCTGTGTGCAGGCGCTGACTCCATTTTTGAAGGGCTGTTAGCCCTACCAGCATATTTAAATATTTAAAGAAAGATTTAATTTAGTAAATAAATACATTTCATTTGCCCCTCTCCCACCCCCATTAAATATAAAATTAATTATTTGCCCTTCACGCCCCCCACAAACTGCTCAAACTTTAAAATACAACCCTTACCACCATCCCCGACACCATGTTGTTTATTTGACCCCGTCACAACCCCCTGCCCACCTGCACTGATAAACTTACCTGCACCCCCTTCTCCACCAGTGTGGTGCCTCGTTTCCCCCGACAGGGATCAGAAGGTGTGGGAGTGCCAGCCACCAGGCCGCAGCGGGATATCAGGAGGCGACGTAAGTGTATTTAAATTAATAATTTTAATTGATTTGCATATTCAAATTCTGGTCCCGTCGCCCTGCGGCAGGGAGACCGCCACGGAGCCTCACCGCTGCCGGAAGGATAGGACCGGGCCTTCCTGGCGTCAAGGTCCGTGGTGGGCCTCATCCGGAGCCATCGTCAGGCCGTCTCCCACCCCCGCCACAGAACCCGATGGCTGGGGGAGAACAAAATCCAGCCCTTTCACTCTGATTCAAGTTCAATATGCCTGAGACAAGCCCTGGCCACAAAGCTGACTGCACTGTGACCCCCACCCCCTCCAGTTTAACATGCAAGGTTCTGCTGATTGAGCTGTTTTGGGAAAACTCTTCCAATTGCATTTGTTTTCTTAGGTCCACACGTACCAGTAGCACATTTTAAAAGGTTTTTTTCATTTCAAACAATATTTAATTTAAGAACCAGAGTTGTGTAAGCCAATGAGTTCATTAAATGCTTTTTTAAAGCCATTTCCAGTGATTTTAAACCAAGTTACTCACAAGTGGAGGACTGGAAAATTAAAAAGGCTTTTTTTGTGATAAACCCCAGTTTCATCTTTATTAATAAAACTTCACCTGGTTACCACTCTTAAATTAATCAAGTAACACTTTTTAATGGGAAAAGAAAAAGAAATGTTCGCCTTCAGTGATTGTGCAAGTGAATTTTAGCAGAAACCTGAAGCTTAACAGTTTTCAAGTGCAGTTTGACTGCAATTTCCCCAAAACGGAACCTCTACACACAGTGCTGACACATTTGCACTATATCACTGAATGGCATCAAGGTGCATGAATGCTGACAGACTGAACCTCCTTGTATCCATTAATTTACATGCCAGCTTTATATAATAATTACTCCAAGACAGTCACTTCCCATTTCTAGCAGGGACTAAATCAAAAAAGAAAAATCTTTTGCCTTGAGCAGTTACTCAAATGATATGTTACCATGGCCCAGTTTACCTGTTTAGGTTGATACAAAACATCACAAGATCCTTTTTGGAAGGTGAATAAGGTTGTTTTCCCACAGCGCTGGTCAAAATCATCCATCCACTCTGCAACATTATAATGTAATAATACAATTGAGAACCAGGCTGAATATAGAAGGTTCAGAGGGGAGTGAAAAAAAAAATAAGAGAAGCAAAGGGAAAGGATGAGAAGAGACTTGCGACTAACATAAAAGGCAATCTAAAAGTCTTCCATAGGCACATAAGTAATAAAAGCATGGTAAAAAGAGGGGTGGGGCTGATTAGGGACCTAAAAGGGGACTTACGCATGGAAGCAGGGGACATAGCTGAGGTACTAAATGAGTATTTTGCATCTGTCTTTACCAAGGAAGAAGATGCTGAATAGGTCATGGTGAAAGAGGAGGTAGTTGAGACACTGGCTGGGCAAAAAATTGATAAAAAGGAGATAATAGATGGAGAGGCAACTACAGGCCAGTCAGTTTAACCTTGGTGGTGGAAAAGCTTTTAGAAACAATAATTCAGGACCAAATTTAGTCACTTCGACAAATGTGGATTAGTTAAGGAAGGCCAGCACGGATTTGTTCAGGGTAAATTGTATTGAACTAACTTGCTTGAGTTTTGGTAACAGAGAGGGTTGATGAGGGTAATGCGGTCGATGTTGTGTACATGAATTTCCAAAAGGCATTTGATAAAGTTCCACATAATAAACCTGCCAGCAACATGGACACAAAATTGGCTGAGTGACAGGAAACAGAGTAATTGTGAACTTTTTTTTTGGACTACAGGAATGTATTGGAAGAGGTTCCGTTCCCATACCCCCTTACTATAGATTTTGGACTTTGGGAATTACAAGAACAAAATTGCACACGATACAGGGTTAGGCTGAACCACAAATTTGTTTATTTAAAAAACAAAAACCCTCCTAAAACCCTGTTACAAAGACTTCTAAACTAATTCAAAGGACACCACACGACACCTTGATTGGTTAGTCCGATTTAAAATCCCTCCATGATTTAACATCGGTGCTCACCCAAACACATGAGCCACCACGACTTTAGATTAGATTAGAGATACAGCACTGAAACAGGCCCTTCGGCCCACCGAGTCTGTGCCGAACATCAACCACCAATTTATACTAATCCTACACTAATCCCATATTCCTACCAAACATCCCCACCTGTCCCTATATTTCCCTACCACCTACCTATACTAGTGACAATTTATAATGGCCAATTTACCTATCAACCTGCAAGTCTTTTGGCTTGTGGGAGGAAACCGGAGCACCCGGAGAAAACCCACGCAGACACAGGGAGAACTTGCAAACTCCACACAGGCAGTACCCGGAATCGAACCCGGGTCCCTGGAGCTGTGAGGCTGCGGTGCTAACCACTGCGCCACTGTGCCGCCCTATAAAATAATCCTTTCTGATAAAAAACCACAGGCAAAACCCCACGTTTCTGACCCAAATTCACTCAATTCGAAACCCAAACCCACCCAGGATTTGGCTGCCACACTTAAAATTGTTTTGAAACTCTCGGCCCCAAACACCCCTTGGATTTGGCTGATAACTTGCAATCCTCCATGTGATTGGTCCTTCCGGTGAGAATTGTAGGTCCATGAGCCAGGTTGACCGTTCCTGACCCTCCTTCCCGACTGCAGCCCCCACAGTACAAACCCCTTCAAGATTTGACTGAAAAACTTACAATCACCCACATGGCTGGTCATTACCAATGTTGATTGTAGGCCTGGACCTGAGAAGACCAGTCCCTGTCCTTCTTCACATATCTGCAGCTCCAAACCCTTCGATCTTGTCCCTTTTATGATAATCCTTATCGAAATATCATGAACACATCTCCTGAAGTCATCCTGCTGGATGGTCAGCACTTAGCACCTTTTGATCCTTTTCCTCTGTTACCTACCAAGTCCAGACAGATCCATTTAGTGCTGATGTGATTTGCATGACCGAGAACAATGAACTCCACCAAGGTGAGGTAATCCAGGCTCCAAAGACAATATCCATGAAAGAGGTTTCTATCCTGTCTTGACAGGAGTGAATGTTGTGCTCTGGGGCCAGTTAGTTGGAACAATGTCCTCCCCAATCACTTAACATGAGGGCAGTTATCCCGTGTCACTGTAATGATAATGTCCCAAATTCCAGTCCTTTAACAGTATCAGTCCTGTTGTGATGTTGGGATGTTTGAAAATTGACTCATTGGAATGCAGCCTGCCTCTGTGTGCTTTGAGTTGAGGTTGGGCTCTTATTCACAGTACTAGTGTCCGTGGGGGTTGGGGTTCCTTCCCCATACTTCACAAAGTCTGGTTTTAAAGTCCGGTTGGGGGGGAAGAATTCCGATCCCACAGTATATAGTGGGGTTCCTCAGGGGTCGGTTCTAGGACCCCGGGTTTTCTTGATATTGATTAATGACCCAGACTTGGGTGTGCAGGGCACAATTTCAAAATTTACAGACGACACAAAACTTGGAAGAGTTGTGAACTGTGAGGGGGATAGTGTTAGACTTCAAAAGTACATAGACAGGCTGGTGCAATGGGTGGACAGGTGGCAGATGAAATTTAATGCCGAAAAGTGTGAAGTGATTCATTTTGGTAGGAAGAATGAGGAGAGGCAATATAAATTAAAGGGTACAATTCTAAAGGGGGTGCAGGAGCAGAGAGACCTGGGGGTATATGTGCACAAATCATTGAACATTGCAGGGCAGGATGAAGAAATATTAATAAAGCATACGGACCCCGAGGCTTTATAAATAGGGGCATAGAGAACAAAAACAAGTTATGATAAACCTGTATAACATACTAGTTTAGCCTCAATTGGAGTATTGTGTCCAGTTCTGGGCATGACACATTTGGAAGGGAAATCATGCTTAACAAGTCTATTGGAGTTTTTTGAGGATGTAACTAATAGAATAGATAAGGGAGAACCAGTGGATGTGGTGTATTTGGATTTTCAGAAGGCTTTTGATAAGGTCCCACATAAGAGGTTAATGTGCAAAATTAAAGCACAAGGGATTGGGGGTAATATACTGGCATGGATTGAGAATTGGTTGACAGACCGGAAACAGAGAGTAGGAATAAATGAGTCTTTCTCCGTGTGGCAGGCAGTGACGAGTGGGGTACCGCAGGGATCAGTGCTTGGGCCCCAGCTATTCACAATATATATTAATGACTTGGGTGAGGGAACTAAATGTAACATTTCCAAGTTTGCACACGACACAAAGCTGGAGTGGGGAGGGGGGGAGCGGAATGTGAGCTGTGAGGCTCTAATGTGATTTGGACAAGTTAGGTGAGTGGGCAAATGCATGGCAGATGCAATATAATGTGGATAAATGTGAGGTTATCCACTTTGGTTGTAAAAACAGAGAGGCAGATTATTATCTGAATGGTGATATATTGGGAAAGGGGGAAGTGCCATGAGACCTGGGTGTCCATGTACACCAGACGCTGAAAGCAAGCATTCAGGTGCAGTAAGCAATTAGGAAGGCGAATGGTATGTGGGCCTTCATTGCAAGAGGATTTGAGTACAGGAGCAAGGATGTCTTACTGCAGTTATACAGGGCCTTGGTGAGACCACATCTGGAGTATTGTGTGCAGTTTTGGTCCCCTTATCTGAGGAAGGATGTTCTTACCATGGAGGGAGTACAAAGAAGATTTACTAGACTGATTCCTGGGATGGCAGGATTGATGTATGAGGAGAGATTGGGTCGACTAGGCCTATATTCAGTTTAGAAGAATGAGATGGGATCTCACAGAACCCTATAAAATTCTAACAGGACTAGACATGCTAGATGCAGGGAGGATGTTCCTGATGGCTGGGAAGTCCAGAATCAGGGGTCACAGTCTCAGGATATGGGGTGAGCCATTTAGAACTAAGATGAGGAGAAATGTCTTCACTCAGAGGGTGGTGAATCTGTGGAATTCTCTACTGCAGAAGGCAGTGGAGACCAAGTCATTAAATATATTCAAGAAGGAGATAGATATATTTGGTAATGCCAAAGGGATCAAGGGATATTGGGAAAAAGCGGGAACAGGATACTGAATTAGACCATCAGCCATGATCTTCTTTGACTGGTGGAACAGGCCCGAAGGACCGAATGGCCTACTCCTGCTCCTATTTTCTATGTTTCTATGTTTCAGGCATTATAGAAGTTGCAGAAAATATTCATGAAAATGGTTCCAGGGATGAGGAACTTCCGTTACATGGCTAGGTTGGAGAAGCTGGGACTGTTCTCCTTGGAGAAGAGATAATTAAGTGCAGATTAGATGTGTAAGTTGCCACTTATCAGCCCAAACCTGGATGTTTTCCAGGTCTTTCTGCATCTGGACCTGGGCTGCTTCCATATCGGAAGAGTCGCAAATGGTGCTGAACATTGTGCAATCGTCAGCAAACATTCCCACTTCTGACCTTATGATTGGAGGAAGGTCATTGATGAAGCAGCTGAAGATGGTTGAGCCTAGGACACTACCCTGAGGAACTCCTGCAGTGATATCCTGGGACTGAGATGAATGACCTCCAACAACCACAATCATCTTCCATTGTGCTAGATATAACTCCAACCAGTGAAGAGTTTTCCCCCTGATTCCCATTGACTCCAGTTTTGCTGGAGCTCCTTGATGTCAAGGGCAGTCACTCTTACCTCTGGAGTTCAGCTCTTTTCTTCATGTTTGGACCAAGGCTGCAATGAGGTCAGAAGCTGAGTGGCCCTGGCGGAACCCAAACTGAGCGTCACTGAGCAGGTTATTTCTGAGTAAGTGCTACTTTATAGCACTGTTGATGACCCCTTCCATCACTTTACTGATGATCGAGAGCAGACTGATGGGGTGGTAATTGGCTGGGTTGGATTTGTCCTGTTTTTGTGCACAGAACATAACTGGGCAATTTTCCAGATTGCCAGGTAGATGCCAGTGTTATAGATGTACTGGAACAGCTTGGTTAGGGGCGCTGCTGGCATGCAATAACCACCCCATGTTAAAGAAAATCCACACACAGGCATCTTCCACTCGCCAAACTTAAGTTTGGGATCTGGAACATCAGGACCCTCATGGACCCAGTAGTGACAGGCCTGATCGCCATACCATCATCATAGCTCGGGAACTCAAGCACCTCGACATCCACATTGCCGCCCTTAGTGAGACACGATGTGAAGGAGAGGGCCAACTGAATGAGCCAGGCAGCAGATTCACCTTTTTCTGGAAGGGTCTCCCAGAAAAGGAATGTGCCTCCATTGGGTGGGCTTCACCATCAAAAACCAGCTTGCCTGGCACCTCAGTGAATCCCCTGTGAGATAAGTGAGTGCCTCATGACTGTCTGGCTCACCCTAACAAGAAACCAGCATGCCACTGATACACTCCTACTCTTGAGGCAACAGACACGGTCAAGGATGGATTCTACACCAACCTTGATCGATCCCTAGCCCGAGGCCCAGCAAACAACAAACTGATCCTCCTCAGCGACTTTAATGCCAGAGTTGGGAATGACGCAAATCTCTGGAAGGGGGTAATTGGCATGGAATGAGTAGGGAAAGCAAACTCCAAAGGAGTCCTCCTCTTGACGAAATGCCTTGAGTATGACTTTGTCATAACTAACACTCTGTTCCACTAGTGAGACAAACTATGAGGGTGGTGGGGATCTGGAGCTCACTGCCTGTAAGGGTTGAAGAAGCAGAAACCCTCAACTCATTGAAAAGGTGTCTGGATATACACCTCAAAGGCCAAACCTGCAGGGCGAAGGACCAAATGCTGGAAAGTGGGATTAGGCTGGGTGGTGCATTTTTCGGTTGGCGCAGACACAATGGCCAAGTGGCCCCTTTCTATGCTGTAAACTTTCTGGAATTCTATGATTCTACAAGACCTCATGTTAACACCTGTGATCCAAACATTGACACCTACTCAACTAAATCATTGTTCGATCGAGGGACTGCAGACATAGAATCATAGAATAGAATCATCGAATGTTTGCAGCTCAGAAAGAGGACACTTAGCCCATCGTGTATGTACTGGCCAAGAACATAGCCACCCAGCCTAATCCCACTTTCCAGGATTTGGACAACCTACAGCAGGCACCTCAAAGTACCACCAGAGTCCCTCCGCAAAATCCAGTGGCAAGAAAGGCGGACCAACAGCAGCATCCTCTCCCATGCCAACCTGCCCTGCTAATCACCCAAAACCAGCTCTGCTGGGCGGGACGTGTCATTCACATGCCTGACATCAGACTCCTGAAGCCGCTGTTCTACTTAGAACTTGGTCGTGGCAGGAGACTCCCAGGAGGACAGCGGAAATGCTTTAGAGATGTCCTCAAAACATTGCTGAAGAGATCAAACATCCCCATCAACTTGTGGGAGTCCCTGGTTCGTGACCATCCTAGGTGGGGAAACCTCATTTGAGAAGGCATCATGCACCTCAAGGGACTTTGCAGGGAACATGCAGATGTAAAGTCAAGGCGTCAGAGGGAGTACACAAACCTCCAAGCTACTCATCTGCCTGACCCTTCAAGCACTATCTGCCCCTCATGTGGCAGAGTCGGCCGATCACACATTGGACTTATCAGCCATCCCAGAACCCATTGAACCAAAATAGAGGAAGTCATCCTCGATCCCGAGGGACTGTCTAAGAAGGGAAGAAGAAACTCCAGCTCATTTCTGCCTTCTCAGGTGGGCTTAAAAGATCCCATGACAATTTTTGAAGATGACCAGGGAAAGTTCCCAATGTCCAGGTCAACATTTGAACAACTAAAACAGATACCTGGTCATAATCTCCTCACTATTAGTTGGATCTTGCTGGGCTCAAATTGGCTACTGTGTTTCCCTGTATTTACCGAATACAGCAAACAAACAAGACAGGGGAGAGAGGACAGCCCTGTCTGACTCCAGATTGGATCGGGAAACTTTCTGATTCCCACCCATTGATTGAGACTGCACTACTGATGTTCGTGTAGAGCAGTTTGATCCAATTGCAGATTCTCTCCCCAAACCCCATTTTGGAAAGCACGTCCATCATGCAGGTGTGTGATATCCTGTCAAAGGCCTTCTCTTGGTCCAGGCTGATGAGGCAGGTGTCCACCCTTCTGTCCTGTACATAGGCGATCGTATCCCTGAGTAGCGCGAGACTATCAGAGATCTTCCTGCCAGGTACAGTACAGGTCTGATCAGGGTGAATCACCAACTCCAGAGCAGACTTGACTCGATTGTCTATGACTTTTGACAGAATCTAGTAGTCAACAGTAAGCAGTGAGATGGGCTGCCAATTTCTGATTTCTGCCCTCTCCCCCTTCCGCTTGTAGATGAGGTTGATGATGCCTTTCCTCATGGATTCTGGCATGCTGCTGGCCAGGAGCATACTCTCGTACACTTCCAGCAGGTCCGGGCTGACCCAGTCCAGGAGTTTTACTCGTCTCGAAGGACTCGATGGCCTTTGTCAGCGCATCCAGAGTTAGCGGGTTGTCCAGTCTCTCGCTCATGCTGTCATCTAAGACCTCTGTGATAGATGACAGGAAGGACTGGGAGGCTCTGCTGTCTGCGGGCTTCGCGTCATACAGCCCAGCATAAAAGGATTTGCTGATCCTTAGTATGTCGGACTGCGAAAACGTTACCGAGCCATCCTCTTCCTTCAGGCTGCTGATAACAGAGCTCTCTCTGTGTACCTTTTGGAAGTAGTAACGCGAGCACATCTCATCCTGCTCAATGGAGCGGACTCTGGACTGGAAGATGATCTTGGAGGCCTCCATGGCAAAGAGCGAGGCCTGCTGGCTCTTCACCACTTGGAGGACCTCCTTAACCTCGACCTCCATCGACTGCAGCCGGAGCAGATTTTGCATTCTTTTCTGGAGTCGGGACATTTCCCTCTGTCTCTCTCTTGCCCTCTGAACACCTTTGAAGATAAAGAACCTCCTGATGTTCTCCTTGATCGCCTCCCACCAGAGAACTGGAGACACAAAGAGGGGTTTCACGGTCCTCCAACCTTTGTAATTCCTTTGAGTTCCTCAACCTTCTCTGGGGTTAGCAGTGTAGCATTGAGCTTCCATGTCCCCCTGCCAACCCGCTGGTCATCCTGTAAGTGACAGTCGGCCAGTAAGAGGCAGTGGTTGGAGAAGGCTTGACGTCAGTGGATCTCACCATGACAGCATGGGACACAAACAGGAAGTCAATCCTGGAACGGGCAGACCCGTCCGATCTTGACCATGTGTATTTACGCTGCGCTCCGTCTGCTGGTTTGCTGAAGACGTTGTGCAGTTTGGCATCTTTAACTGTTTCTATTAGGAATCTGGACGTAGCGTCCAGTTTGCTGTGGCCTCTGCCGGATCGTCCAGCCGCATCGATGATGCAGTTGAAGTCACCGCCTAGAATGACTGGCCTGGACGTCGCCAGCAGCAGTGGGAGCTGCTGGAAGACGGTCAGCCACTCGCTGCGTTGTACCGGGGCGTACACGTTGATCAACCGGAGTGCAGCATTGTTGTACATTACATCTTCTACAAGGAAGCGACCGCCGACCACCTCCTTAACTTCGGAGATGGTGAAGTTACCTCACCGCAGCAGAATACCCAGGCCGGAGGAACGGCAATCATTACCCCCCGACCAGATCGATGGCCCATGGGACCACCATCGCGACCACTGCCTGTAGGTGCTGAGGTGTGGTATTCCACACTCCTGCAGAAACAGCAGGTCGGCTTTGACCTCGGTGAGATAATCCAAGGTTGAAACACATCACGTAGTGGATTTAATGCTACGCACATTAATTGAAGCAATCTTTATACCCATTTTTAAGTTAGTTGTTGCTTCCCACACCATTTGTCCTTGCTAGTCCCAGTCCTTCGGGATGTTCCTGCATACCCATAATGTACGCAAGCTGTTTCACGATCGTTGGGCTCAGAGACCCCTCCTGGTTTTTCAAGCAGGGTTTGTTCTGCTGGGGTGACATCGGGGGGGGATGGGGGTCTTGTAGGCAGCAAGGATTAGGCTGTCCTCTGCTGTTCCCCTCTGTTCCTCCTCGAAAACATCACTGCTCCCGGCGAGGTGTGGGACCCGTACTATTGCAGGACGGCAGCGGGCGATGAGATGTTGATGGCAGTGTTAGCTGATGAAAGCACAGGCGCTGGCACCATCTTTAAAGTGCTGCTAGCCCTGCCTGTACTGCTGCCTTTCACTGAGGCAGTGAATCTGGAGTGCTGTTGGACACCTCCTGCCCTCACCTCTACTGCCGCTGGACCCCCCTCTACTGCAGCTATAACAACAGGACTCCCACCCACACACCCCCCTCTACTACTACACGAACCTCTGGACCCCCCTTTACTCCTGCTGTAACTCCTGGACCCCCCTCCACTGCTGCATCAACTCCCAGATCCCCCTCTACTACTACTGTAACTCCTGGAGACCCCCGCCGCCCCCCCTCAACTGCTGCACTAACCCCTGGACCCCCCTTTACTCCTGCTGTAACTCCTGGACTCCCCTCTACTGCTGCACTAACTCCTGTATCCGCGCCCTCCCCCACTTCTACTGCAACTCCTGGACTCCCCTCTACTCCCGCTGTAACTCCTGGAGCACCCTCCCCTTTACTTCTACTGTAACTGCTGCAACCCACCCCCCCCCCTTCCATTGCTCCACTAACTCCTGGACCCCCCTCCACTGCTGCATCAACTCCTGGACCCCCCCCCCTCTCTACTACTGTAACTCCTGGACCCCTCCCCCCACCCCCCTCCTCTACTGCTGCATTAACTCCTGGACCCCCCTCTACTCCTGCTGTAACTCCTGGACTCCCCTCTACTGCTGCACTAACTCCTGTATCCGCGCCCTCCCCCACTTCTACTGCAACTCCTGGACTCCCCTCTACTCCCGCTGTAACTCCTGGAGCACCCTCCCCTTTGCTTCTACTGTAACTGCTGCAACCCACCCCCCCCCCCCTTCCATTGCTCCACTAACTCCTGGACCCCCCTCCACTGCTGCATCAACTCCTGGACCCCCCCCCTCTCTACTACTGTAACTCCTGGACCCCTCCTCTACTGCTGCATTAACTCCTGGACCCCCCTCTACTGCTCCTGTAATTCCTGGACAGCCCCTCCCCGCCCCCCCCCCCCCGGTGTTGCCATAACACCTAGACACCCCCCCTCCACCATCCCCCCCAACTGCTTCTGTGACTCCTGGACCCCCACCCTCTGCACTGCTGCTACTGCTGCTGGACCTCACTGCGCCATTGCACCAGGACTGTGGACTGACCGGGCGGAGCAGTGCCAACTGGGACCATATCAAGGGCAAGACACCAGGGTGGCCCCACGGTTTAGCGATGCCTTCCTGGAGATTCTCCTCCAGGCTGAAAGGGAAAGGCGGGAGGTCCTCTTCCCCAAGGATGGCGAGAAAAGACCCTCCTGCCTGACCAAGCAAGTCTGAACTGAGATCATAGAAGAGATCAGTAACCATCGGGTCACCCTCTGCAACTGGATCCAGTGCGATAAGAGGGTCAATGACCTCCTTTACCCTGCCAAGGTCCTCCATACTCATCTCTTTGGGGCTTGCATGTGGCTACATGGGGAGGGAGTGAGCACAAAGGCAGTGGCACGGAGGTAAGGAACCAACACATCCTGACAGATGTATGGCTGCATCTCGGCAACAGGCTGCCTTCTTTCAGAGCTCATCCCCATTACACCCTGAGAGCAGACAAGGGAAGAAGCCATTTGGGGGGCCCCATCAGGGCACGAGTGGCTGCCACTAGCTTAAGTGTCTTGTTGTTCTTCATGCAAGGTCCAACCGTGTCCCTCATAACTAGAAGATAGCCAATAATAAGGAATTCAGGAGAAACCTATGTACCCACAGAGTGGTAAGAATGCGGAACTCGCTACCACAATGTGTAGCTGAGGCAAACAGCACAGATGCATTGGAGGGGAAGCTGGACGAGGGAGAAAAAACCAGAAGGAGATGCTGATGGGGTGAGATGAAGAGGAGTGTGAGGAGGCTCAGGTGGAGCAGAAACACCACATAGACCCGACGGGACAAATGGCCTGTGGGACGGAAACCACACCTGCCAAATGGAAACATATTAATTTTGTCACATGGAACACGATTTGAACACTTCCTGGGCATTGAAAATAACTTGTTTAAAAAGACTACAGAGCAGTGGCTAAAAACATGGCTGCACATTTGCATTCTGAGAGACAGTTGCACAGAGAGACAGTGGGAGTGCTCCCTGATTCAATTAGCCAGTTGGGTTTTGTCAATAGTGATGATCAAAAGACTTTGAGTGTTATTGTCTGTGTAAGAAAGGGCATTCCAGCAACACCCTGCCCCGCCCCACATTTCCCCCTCTCCCACAACTGAGTGTGTCTTGAAGAATCAACAAACCTCACAAACGATGTTGTCTCAAACAGAAAGCTAGTCACATGACTAACCTGCTGGCCACCCTGAGAATTGATTGAATTGTGCTCACAGCAAAGTTTTGGGGACAGACTGCATTTTGAAGACCAAAGAGAGGCAAGGTCACTCTCCCTCTCTCTGTCTCTCTCACTCACGCTAAGTTCCAGGGACCCTCGGAAGTAAATTAAGCCTCAAGACAGAAGACCTCTGCAGCCTTCTGGTACCAGCCAAACAAGTTTGAAAGTGTGCACTGGGCCCCAACGAGAACTACAAGACTTAACTCCAATCAAAGACTTTACATCCAACCTAAAACCAGTAACTGAATTTCATCTACAACTTCAAACCTTCCCCCTTTAATTCTTTCTCCTCCTTTGTATCTATTTGTGTGTGCTTTTATTGAGTATGCGTGATAGCGTGGTTGTTTTGCATATTTTTGATAGTTTTAACTGAGTTAGAGTGTTAAGGTTAATAATACCTTAATATAAAAGCAAAATACTGCAGATGCAGCAAATCTGAAATAAAAACAGAAAGTGCTGGAAATAGTCAGCAGGTCTGGCAGCAGCTGTGGAGAAAGAAGCAGAGTTAACGTTTCAGGTCTGTGACCTTTCATCAGAACTGGCAAAAGTTAGAAAAGAATTAGGTTTGAAGCAAGTGAAGTGGGGGGGAGGGTGATGGTGGGGAAGAGATGATGGGCGGCACAGTGGCGCAGTGGTTAGCACCGCAGCCTCACAGCTCCAGGGACCCGGGTTCGATTCCGGGTACTGCCTGTGTGGAGTTTGCAAGTTCTCCCTGTGTCTGCGTGGGTTTTCTCCGGGTGCTCCGGTTTCCTCCCACAAGCCAAAAGACTTGCAGGTTGGTAGGTAAATTGGCCATTATAAATTGTCACTAGTATAGGTAGGTGGTAGGGAAATATAGGGACAGGTGGGATGTTTGGTAGGAATATGGGATTAGTGTAGGATTAGTATAAATGGGTGGTTGATGTTCGGCACAGACTCGGTGGGGCGAAGGGCCTGTTTCAGTGCTGTATCTCTAATCAAAAGGGAAGGTGTTTGATAAGGCAGAGCGCAGAAGAGATTAAATAATAAAGCTGTCAAGGGACAAAGGCAGAGAGTGTGTTAATGCTTGTGGTGAAAGACAAAGCATTAGTCCCGAGAGAGTGTTAATATCAGAATAATGAGCTGCTCTGTGCACATGAAGAACAGG
The DNA here is from genome assembly GCF_036365525.1 of Heterodontus francisci. Classification (NCBI taxonomy): domain Eukaryota; kingdom Metazoa; phylum Chordata; class Chondrichthyes; order Heterodontiformes; family Heterodontidae; genus Heterodontus; species Heterodontus francisci. Next base: position 115,717,952 of record NC_090382.1, read on the forward strand.
TACATGGTTAAAAAATAAAAGTAAAATAAAATAAAATAAATAAAAAATATAAAAATATGAAGAAAAAGCCAGTCATACTCTGAAGTTAATGAACTCAATGTTCAGTCCACAAGGCTGTAGAGTGCCTAATCGAAAGATCAGGCGCTGCTCCTCGAGCTTGCCTTGATGTTGACTGGAACACTGAAGCAGACTAGAGACAGAAATGTTGGCATGAGAGCAGGGGGGAGTGTTGAAATGGCAAGCAACCAGAAGCTTAGGGTCATGCTTTCGGACTGAGCGGAGGTGTTCCGCAAAGCGGGCACCCAATCTGCATTTGGTCTCCCCAATATAGAGGTAACCATATTGTGAGCAGCGAATACAGTATACTAAATTGAAGGAAGTACAAGTAAATCGCTGATTCACCTGGAAGGATTGTTTGGGGTCTTGGATTGTGAGGAGAGAGGAGGTAAAAGGGCAGGTATTACACCTCCTGCGATTGGGAAAGTGTCGTGGGAAAGGAAAGACGTGTCAGGAGTGATGGAGGAGTGGACCAGGGTGTCACGGACCTTACAACTTTCTTGTTTAAACCTGAAAAAACCTGTCTAATTGATTCCTTTACAATTACAAATCGAGAGATGTGAGTAAGGACTCACTGAGGTGAAGCTAAAAACACTATGTTTTCAAAGTTAAACCCTGTTACGGCCAAACCAGGAAAGGGCGAGAGGGGAGGCCGAGACCCCTTCCTCACCTGGTTGTAACACCTGTTTCTGTGCTGTAAATATTTTATAATACTTTGTAAGGACAAAAACCCCAGTTCCTCACATCTCTCTTCATAACTAAAGCAGAAGAGAATAGGGAGGGGGAAGAAAAAGAAAACGTCCTGGAAACAATTGTCAAGTATCACTGTCCTATCGCTCTCTGCATTCTCTGTCTTCACACCCACCTAACTAACCTGACTGCATGTGGCAAGAAAAGCATCTGAAACACTCTGTTCATCAGACCACCCGCTGAAGCTCATAAATAGAGGATCACACAGACAAGAACAATCACACAATGCTCACATTACTTACGTTTGACAAAGGCTGCTACCTTCACACAATTAAGGCATCAAAAATAGTAAAGATGAGGTTTGGTCTGCACAGTTCCTGATGAGAGGACATGGAGGCAATCATATTGTATTAATAGCACCGAGGAGTTAGAAGCACTTCCATGCTTCCTGTGAGAAAATATAGCCAGAATTTGCCATTGACTTTTGGAACCTCAACATTTGTCAATTTTCTTTTTGGTATTTGTAACAGAAAATTAGAAGGATGTCGATCAGGGGTATTGCCAGAAAGCACTTCTTCACACAAAGAGCATTAAAAATCTAGAATTCTCTCCAAATTTGCGGCTGGGCATCAGTTGAAAATTTCAATATGAGGGTGATAGGTTTTTGCTATTAAGGGATACAGAAGCAAGGTAGGTAGATGGAGTCAAGGTACATATCAGCCATTGAATGGCCTACTCCTTTTTCCTTTCCACAGTGACAAATGGAAAGTGAATCATTGCTGCAAACAGTGTCTAAAATAACGGGTCAGCTTGCAACAGTGTTGCCAACCCTCCAGGATTGCCCTGGAGTCTCAAGGAGTTGAAGATTAATCTCCGGTAAATTGCTGCGAGCAAACCCGAGAGAAAAGTTAAGGGGCGTTAAAACAAATGAAGTGTTGTTTTTTCACTATCTTTGATCACAGTTGTTTGTTCGGGATAGAACTATTGGAAAGCTGTGTGACTGGGCATTCTTGTAAGGAGACCTGCAGGAATACATCCAATCAGAGTTGGCAGTCCCAGGTTACGAATGTTGGGACACAGTGAAGAGATGTTCAAAGCTGGATTGTAGCAAAGAGTGATTTATAAGTCTAGATTTTCCAGCTGGCACTAATTTAACCCAATGGGTTAAAATCAATTGTAAAATAGTCCTGATTAGAAAGTCTAAGTCACAGTATCAAGTTACCATGTGCAGTGATATAACAGAATGAGATAGAGGCTTGGGCTATGAGGTTATGGTATAAATGAGTTAACAGCGATTGAGATACTAGGATGGATTGTGTGATACCAGGGCAATAACATTTGCTTTTGAGAGTGCAGTGGCCACATAAACCTCACTACTGGATTCGTAATCCAAAGTCCTGGACTAATAATCCAGTGGAATGTGAGTTCAAACCCCGTTATGGCAATTTGAGAAATTGAAATTTTAAAGAGCTAGAAATAAAAAGCTGACATCAGGAATCGTGATCATGAGGCTATTGGATTGTCGCAAAAACCCAACTGGTTCACTCACTTACTGAAGGAATGAAACTTGTCGTCCTTACCCCTTTCTGGCCTATAAGTGACTCCAGTCCCAGACCGTAGTGGTTACTTTTAATCACCCTCTGAAGTCGCCTGGTAAGTTACTCGGGTTGTATCAAACCGCAACACTTCCTCTGGCAACTGATGAAGATCGGCCTTACCAGTGACACCCACATCCCAAGAATGAATAAAAAGAAACTCATATTTTCACTCACAGATTTCTTTCTCAACATTTACACAACTGCAGTGCCATTGACTCTCAATGTATGGTTTCCATGCAGTTGACAGCATTACTCAAAGTAACTTTACCAAACTCAGTTGAGATGATGCCAGCAGAAACCCACTTTGCACTTTGGGCGGGAGTGAAACTCATCTTAACTGGTGGCACAAAATGAGCAATGGTGAATCAGCAATGCCCATTTTGGGTGACCATCCAGGGTGAGTATCGTCGTCTATGGCCACAGCCTCTAGATCAGCTGCTGCTTCCCCAGCTCTGGCTGTGACTTGTAGGAACTTCAATCATGGCAGCAAGGGAGTGTGAAAGTGAATTAGGCCACAGTACCACCATACCGCAAATGGACTGAGCAATGAGGTGGAGGGTGATACTGATATTAACAGCACTGCTTAAATTTTTCAGGGTTATTGCCCTGGTATCACCCAGTCCATCCTAGTATCTCAATCTCTGGTAACTCATTTATACCATAACCTCATAGCCCAGTGTTCAACCTGCAGCTCTCCATAATATTTCTGTTTGTGTTGTTTATTATCTGAGGAACATCCCAAATGGCATCATGGGTGACTTCAACGCACATGTTGGGCAGACAGTGATTCATGTCTCAATCGTTATGGGGTGGGCTAGTTCAATGATAATGAACACTGTCTTCTTGAGCTTTGTGCCCTGAGTGAACTCTGCATCACCAACACCTTCTTCCAGAGCAGACATCACCACTGGGTATCATGGCATCACCCAAGGTCTCGACATTGGCATGCACTAGACCGAGTCATCACGATGAGGCGGGACCTGCACAGTGTTCTTCATACCCGCACCTACCACAGCGCAGATTGTGACATCAGCAGAGTGCACCCCTGAAAGCTTCACAGCTCCAAACATAACAGCCTGTCACACATCAGTATCTCTTGCATAAGCAATGATGCCAAATACCAACACTTCGCACTGTCTCTAGAACACTTGCTACCCACCAAAGCCGTAACGGGAAGCACTGCTACCGGCATCAATGAAGTTTGGAAGTCACTGAGCTCAATCATCTATGAAGCAGCAGAAACATCATTCAGTAAAGGCAGAACCTGCAACAAGGGCTGGTTTGAGACCAACTCAGCTGAGATGATATCTGTCATTAATGCAGAAAACAAAGCCTACATGATGCACAACATAAACCCAATAACTAAGACACTGCACGACCTGAAAGCAGCCGAGACAGCTGTGAAAAGAACAGGGAGATATGCACAAACACTGGATCAGCTTATGTATTCAAAATCATGAGAGGTCTGGACAGAGTAGATAGGGAGAAACTGTTCCCACTTGTGAAAGGATTGGGAACGAGAGGGCACAGGTTTCAAATAATTGGCAAAAGAAGTGAAAGCGACATGAGGAAAAACATTTTCAAGCAGCAAGTGGTTAAGGTCTGGAATGCACTGCCTGAGAGTGTGGTGGAGGCAGGTTGAATCGAGGCATTCAAAAGGGAATTAGACTATTATCTGAAAAGGAAGAATGTGCAGGATATGTGGAGAAGGCGGGGGAGTGGCATTAGATGAATTGCTCATTCGGAGAGCCAGTGCAGACACGATGGGCTGAATGGCCTCCTTCTGCTCTGTAACAATTCTGTGATGTCAAGAAATCCAAACTGCATGTGACAAAGGAAATCTACGAGCTATGTGCTAATTGATCAAGAGGACGCACGGCCCTGCCATCACCAGAGCTGTTCCTCTGAAGTCGGCAGATGGTGAAGTATTCACTGACAGAAGTTAAACAGATCTCCCGCTGGGCTGAAAACTGCTGTGAACTGTACTCCTGTGTGTCGGACATCTCCCGGTCTGCACTTGACACTCTCCTGCATTTTCCTGTCATGAACGAGTTAGATGAAGAATCACTCATCACTGGAGTTCGAGAAGGCCATAGACCGCCTAGCGAAAAGCAGGGCACCGGACAAGGACAGAATCCCAGCCAAACTGCTCAAGCACAGAAAGTCCCATCTATTGCCACACCTTCTTGACTTTCTCTTTCTCTGATGGAAAGTAAGTTCTGTTCCACAGGAGATGCGTGATGCCAAAATCATCACTATACAAAAACAAAGGCGACAGAAGAGACTGCGACAACTACACGGGCACCTCACTCCTTAGCATCACGGGGAAGGCCCTTGCTAGGGCCATACTTAAAAGACGACATGTAACTTGCAGACCAAGTGTACCTGGAAACACAGTGCAGTTTCCATGCCGGCAGATCCACTGTGGATATGATCTTCTCCATGCACCAGCTACAAGGGAAGTGTAGGGAACAGAGTATACCCCTTTACCTTACTTTTGGAGATCTCATGAAGGCATTCAACACAGTCAGCAGGGCAGAGCTCTACAAAATTTTGGGAAAAATTGGCTGTCCACTGAAGCTCCTCAGTCTCATCCGCTCCTTCCATGACAACATGTACAGTTTGATGACTCCACTTCCAACAGTTTTGGAGTGAAGGATGGAGTGAAACAGGGTTGTGTCCTAGTCCCTACTCAGGCAGTTGCTACTCCATGTTCCTGAGCTTTGCTTTCACTGCAAATATGGAACAAGTCTACTTGCACACTCGGTCAGACGGCAAGCTCTACAATCTATCAAGGCTGAAAGCGAAGACAAAAACACATCACGTCCTGATCAGAGAACTCCTCTACACTAATGATGCTGCACTAGTCACTCACACGGAAACGTAGCTACAAAGACTCATGGACTGTCTCTCCTATGCCTATAACTTGTTCTCCTTGACTATAAGCGTCAAAAAAACTGTGGTCATGGGACAAGGTGTTGCATCTCTGCCCCTGATTACACTAAATAATACCCCACTGGAAGTGTTTAGCATATTCTGCTACCTTGGGTCCACGATGACAGACAATCTGTCCCTTGATGCTCGATACAGACATAGGGAGAGCAGCTACCACTTTGGCCAACTTGCGAAACACGCATGGGATGACACCAAGCTGACCCTTAGGACCAAGCTGATGGTTTATAAGGCCTGTGTTCTCAGCACCTTGCTGTATGGCTGTGAAACATGAATGACTTACAGCGAACAGGAAAAGAAGCTCAATAATTTCCCTCTTCACTGTCTGCGGCACATTATGGGTATATCCTGGCAGGACAAATTCACAAATGCAGCAGTCCTCTCAAAGACAGAGCTCCCATGTGTGTTGGCACTAATCAAATAGTGGTGGCTTCGGTGGATCGGACACACCCGCAGGATGGAAGATGGACGCATACCCAACGACCTTCTGTATACAGAGATAGCTGGGGACAGACAACTAGTGGGGCGTCCAAAGCTCCGCTTCAAGGATGTTTGCAAGTGTGACATGAAGGACCTAAATGTTGACTATCGCACTGGGGAGTCACTAGCTGATGACAGAGGGAAATGGCAGCACATCCTGTGGACTGGTGTGCACTACCACGATGACCAAAGGCTACAGCAGATTGGCAACAGATGCCAATGCTGAAAACAACTCATGGTGTCACTTGGCAGCTTCACGTGCAGCACCTGGGGCAGAACCTGCCTCTCGAGGATTGGCCTTCACAGTCATCAGCAAAGGTGCACCAAGAGAAGACACCCCACCTAAATGGATTGTTTGCTGCGTGTTCATCATCTTTCATAGATGGAAGGATGGCCCAACGTTTATTTGTCCCACCCTATTTGAATTTGAATGGACTGGACTTTTAGAAACTACTGCTCTTGTATAAATTGCCTCATTAATTGAGCCTAAAGTTTACCATTTACTAATCACTACTTCACCTCAATAATTCCAAAGTGAGTATTTTACTGGTGCCCTTAAAGGAACAGGCCACGTGGAGATGCCCAATCTGCTTAGAGTCATTCCTGGAGATTTGACCATGTGACCTTCTGATCACATGATGATTAGATTAGAGATACAGCACTGAAACAGGCCCCTCGGCCCACCGAGTCTGTGCCGACCATCAACCACCCATTTATACTAATCCTACACTAATCCCATATTCCTATCAAACATCCCCACCTGTCCCTGTATTTCCCTACCACCTACCTATACTAGTGACAATTTATAATGGCCAATTTACCTATCAACCTGCAAGTCTTTTGGCTTGTGGGAGGAAACCGGAGCACCCGGAGAAAACCCACGCAGACACAGGGAGAACTTGCAAACTCCACACAGGCAGTACCCGGAATCGAACCCAGGTCCCTGGAGCTGTGAGGCTGCGGTGCTAACCACTGCGCCACTGTGCCGCCCTCAAGAGTACTGCCAATCTCTCTCAAGATTACTCCCACTCCACCTACTGAAGTTTGCTTGTGTTTCACACCACTAGCTGTTGTGCGAGAAGTTCCAGTACCTGGAGTCACCTGCGAGGAAGGGAAACTAACAGACATCTCAGTTGACCCCCTATTCTGTCCTCCCCTGGTACATGGACACACACATGCATACACACACACACACACACACATATATCATTATGCATACAAAATACTTGAAGGAGAAAAGGTTACAGGGATACTGAGAAAGAGCTGAGGAGTGGGATTAACTGGATTGCTCTCCAATAGAGCCGGTGCAGACATGATGGGCCGAATGGCCTTGTCCTGTAGTATTCTACATATGACACACTAAGCCTACATCCTAACTTAAACTTTTTACATAGAAGTTTTTTTTTAATCTAGGAGGCTAGGACACTCTCCTGTGCCTCTGCTCTTGAGAGGAACCATCTTAGAAAATGAAGAGATTCTTTCTCCCCTTGTGAATGAGATGACCTTAATTATCCGTATGTTTTCAGCTGAACAGGAGCGTTCTGAAGAAACCAGGTTAGGGAAAGGGGCAGAGGGCAACGAAGGGAGGAAAGGGGTGTGCGAGTGTGTGTGTGTGTATGAGTGTGTATGTGTATGAGTGTGTGTCTATGTGTGTGAGTGTGTATGAGTGTGTATGTACGTGTATGAGTGTGTATGTGTGTGAATGTGTGTGTATGTGTGGGTGTGTGTGAATGTGTGTGTGTGTATGAGTCTGTATATGTGTGTGTGAGTTTGTATCTGTGTGTGTGTGTGTGTGAATGTGTGTGTCTGTGTGGGTGTGTGTATGTGTGTGCATGAGTGTGTGTCGATATGTGTGTGTATATGTGTGTGTGTGTGAGTTTGTATGTGTGTGTGTGTGAATGTGTGTGTGTGTGTGTGTGTGTGTGTGTGTGTGTGTGTGTGAATGTGTGTGTGTGTATGTGTATGAGTCTGTATATGTGTGTGTGAGTTTGTATCTGTGTGTGTGAGTTTGTATCTGTGTGTGTGTGTGTGGGTATGTGTATGAGTCTGTATATGTGTGTGTGAGTTTGTGTGTGTGTGTGTGTGTGTGTATGTGTGTGAAGGGAAGCACTCCAGACAGCCAACTACAGTGTGTACTATCACTGGCTAAGCTCCATCTGAGCTCATCTGTTCATTTCAAGAACAGATGTAAATTAACACAAAGACAAGCTCTAACTTTTCTCTTGTAATGAATGATCAGTGATGGCCTCAGGGGGATTCCTGTATAATTCCAGCAAGTTCCCAGCGAAGCAAATTCTCTGAGAAACAATGATGTATTTGAAAACTGCCTTAAAGTGGTTCCTCTCTTTGTGATTTCATGAATGCACCTAAAATTGAAGGTTAAAGTGAAAATCCTTCTGGTTTAGATCCTGCACTAGGCTCAGCATTCAGCTGAGTTTTGAAGATATTACAGGGTTTCGAAGATTTCCAAATTGAGGAACACTGGTCTCTCAAATTCCACTCTCACTCAGACTGATGAACATATTAATGTAAAGCCAACAAAAAACTAAATGATCTCAGCTAGCCCCTCCAGAGTTAAAATCAGTGCCTTGATGTCGCTCAAGAGCTGCTCCTCCTGTCTCCTACTCTCTCTTATTCCTTTCCCTCTCAGTAATCTCTCTCCCCCCTGCCCCATGCCACCCTCCCACCTCCCTGAAATCATGGGCTCTTTGTTGCAGTTTGGTCGTGTGAGTGGCAGATACTCTGTGATACAAGTGTCCATTATTAATGCAGGAGGCTGGACACGGAGTATCAGCAGGCTGCTCAATCACATGAGGCATCACCTCTCAGACAGATCTTTGCCCTCACTTGATGCCAGCATATATCTGCTTCCAGTAGACGTTTGCTGGGTTGCAATCAGAAAGCCTGACAAATTTTCCATTTCTGCATCCATAGGGTACTGAGAACAGTTGTAACATCCCTACAGCTGACTTGAATCAGCTATGGCTGGACAAATCAAGCCCAGGACCACCACAGGTTACACGGATCATCAACTAACTGAATAAACTCTGAGAGGCATTCAGGGACTCTACGGCTATACTTAACATCACGCATTGGGCTTCCATTTAGATCTCTTGAAAAAAAAGAAACACAGGAAATTTTCTTTGGATGCAAAAAGAAAAGCAGCTGTATATCTGTGCTCACCTAATTCTGGCCTCTTGAGGATCCTCAATTTTAATCGCTTCTCCATTGGCCCTATGCTCTGAAATTCCCACCCTAAACCTCTCTACCTCTCTTTCTTCCTTTAAGACATTCCTTAGCTTTTGGCTATCTTCCATATTATCGCCTCATGGGGTCTAATTTTGTTTCCTTTGAAGGGACATTCCATAAGTTACAGGTGCCACTTAAAAAAATGTTATTGTTGTTGTAAATGCCCAAGAATAGATGGATTGCACGTAGCACACTTTGAACCACAACCCCTCACCCAACTCCCCCACTCTGTAGTAAATTTCAGGACATGGTGTTACAAGTGAATGAAAATTCCCTGAGCTGATACAAGCTTTAGACCAAATCCCATCTTGTTGCTTATCTCCTAGAATGAGATACATAGAATTATATGGAACTAACAGTACAAAAACAGGCCTTTCATCCCAACTGGTCCATGCTGGTGTTTAGGCTCCACATGAGCCTTCGCTCAGCCCTCTTCATCTAATCCTATCAGCAAATCCTTCCATTCCTTTCTCCCTCATAGAAACATAGAAAATAGGTGCAGGAGTAGGCTATTCAGCCCTTTCAGCTTGCTCCGCCATTCGTTATGATCATGGCTGATCATCCAACTCAGTAACCTGTTCCTGCTTTCGCCCCATACCCTTTGATCCCTTTGGACTCAAGAGCTATACCTAACTCCTTTTTGAAAACATGCAATGTTTTGGCCTCAACCACTTTCTGTGGTAGTGAATTCCACAGGCTCACCACTGTCTGGGTGAAGGGGTCCTAGCACCGATCCCTGCAGTATCTCAGTAGTCACTGCCTGACAGTCTGAAAATGACCCATTTATCCCTACTTTTTGTTTCCTGTCCGCCAACCAATTTTCTATCCATTGCAATACACTACCCCCAGTCCCATGCACTTTAATTTTATATGCTAATCGCTTATGTGGGATTTTGTCGAAAGCCTTCTGAAAGTCCAAATAAACCACACCCACATCATGATTTTATCTAGCTTGCAGAGAGGAGAAATGGAATCTTGTTGGGATTTGAAATTTTATCCTTTACATATTCAGTGCATTTCCAACTTACGGTGTCAGAAACCAAAACCTAATAACAGGTGAAAGGCCAGTCAGACTAAAAGAACATTCTCGCTGTCTTAGGTTGTGATCCCAAAGTGATTTGTGTTTATCGTTTCATCGCAAAGCAAAAGATCCGTGGGAAAGAAAACTCCTTCCCCGAACCTGGGTCCTAACAACTCATTGTGTTATTATCCAAGACAAATAGCATGTCTGCATTGGGCCATGATAGCCATCCTTGCTACACTAACTAACTCCTGCCTTAATGGATGAGACAGTTAATGGCCTTGGTGTTTGAAGTGTAACCTCACCCAGCTGATCTTACTAAGATTGTTTTTCTTATCTTGTGTGTCTGTTTGCTTAAGGAGCATGAGAGATCTCTGACTGGTACCATGAACACCAAACAGGCCCCACCTTGCATTCAAACATGCCCTGACTCATTCTGCACACCGAATTGTAACATATAGCGAGTGACTTGCTGGAATGCAGAGTAGCAGTCAGTTTTCACCTCACTATTTGGGTGTCTAGATTTCTTTGCCAACTTGTTTTTAGTGTTTCTATCCCTCTGTTCTTCATCTCTATGCCAATGCAGCTGATTCTTGCTGGGGTTCAGTTCTGCAAGTGTGGCCAGTCTTATTCAACCTCGTGTCCATCACACCCTGACTCTCTTCCTGAAAATTCCTCTCTGAACCCTTTTAGGCCATCGAAACTGCTCCAGCAGACCACATAAACCATCAAGGTCCCAATGCATTCAATGAGTTCAGCTTTCACTTATTAATCTTTATTATTCATATGTTAGTAACAGGAGCCTTTAAATAAATAATCTATACCTTCTTTGAGTCACTGACAAAGCATTTTTGAATGTTTCACTTACTGCTGATAAAAAAAAGAAAGACATGCATTTAATTATCAATGTTCACAACCTCAGGATATCCCAAAGCACTTTATAGCCAATGAAGTACTTTTGAAGACCAGTCACTGTTTCAATGCCGAAACACATGAGCCAATTTGTGCACAGCAAGCTCCCACAAACAGCTAAAAGATAATGACCATTATGTGTTTTTAGGTGTCGGTTGAAGGATGAGTATTGAATAAATGCTGGGTAGAACTCCCCTTCTATTTTTCAAAGTAGTGCCACAGGATCTTATATCCAACTGGAAGGGCAGATAGGGCCTTGGTTTAATGTTGCATCCGACCATACAGTTTTAAAGTGTCAATCTAGAGCTTGTGATCAAGTCACTAGAGTGGGACTTGAACTCGTAACGTCATAAATTCAGAGGTGAGAGAGTTACTAACTGAGCCTCAGCTAACACTGCGATCAAAGTCATTAAATGCAGGACTAACTTAAACAGCCTGAAAGGTACCGCAGTTTATTTGTTAACCTTTGACCAGCTACATAACTCAAACAGTTCAATCAGCTGTTAGTCATTTGAAAGAAACAGAATACAATAGCCTTGTTGCTGCCACCCAATTTTAGGCAAAACAAATCCACTCAAGAAGTGTTTAATAAACAGAAACTCCACAAGCCCCCACCCACCACCTTTTTCCCTTCCCGCTATTCCTGACAGTTCTAGGATTTTCTGCTGACAGTGATTGTGGAAGTACGTATACCCACCCAACTAGGGGCAAGTGTATTCAAAGCAGGCGGTAATAAAGGAGGGAGTCACATAGCACATTTTCCATCATTAGCAGCACGAGTGATAGCTACATGTTACTGCCGTCTGGCATTGCTGAAGTGCCGGAGTAGCGACTTACCGATCAGTTATGGCTCAGTTGGTCGCATTATTGCTTCTAAATCGGAAAATTGTGGGGTCAAATCCCATTCTAAAGTCTTAAACATTGAGGGTGACACTTTTAGTGCAATGTTGAGGAACTGATTCACCGTCAGAGATGCTGTCTTTTGGACGAGACGTTAAAGCAAAGCCCCCTCTGCTATATCAGGTGAGTAGGAAAGACCCCATGAGACTGTTTCAAGGAAGAGCAAGGGATTTCCCCCCTGAGTCCTGCCAACATGGATACTTCAATCAATATTGCTATAAAAGCATATTTTCTGCTAATTATCTCATTGAAGATTGTGAGGTCTTGCTTTGTGCGAAATTGGCTTTCATTTCCCTCTGTTACAACAGTGACTACTCATCAAAATTGCTTCATTTGTTGTTTTTCTTTCTTTTTAAAATTCAACAGTCACCTCCCCCAGGGTATAGAATCTTTCATTGAGCAACAGATTCACGATGTCCACCTGAAAAATTTAAATTTCTCCTTTGAAAGTCTCTTCTGTTTGTACTGTTCTCCAGATAGATGGCTGTCTCACTCTGCTGCTTTAGGTGCCCACACAATGCATCAAGGCGGACAATGGGAAACTCTCCGGGGTCAATGGCAGGTCAAATGGATCTTACAGGATCCACCTACCTCTCCGTCTAAATAGTTAGAGTACGATGGTGCATGTGCAAAGTCCTTCACTGTAGATGGAAATCCCTAAAACTGAGTGACAAAGTGACTATTTGGAACAAGCTAGCCATTTTACCCCCCTTTCATTGCAACTCACCCAACCGTTGCCCCCTCAACCTTACATCCACTTCCCCCCACCCCATCTCCCCTTCCCATTCCCCCTTGCTTTCTCACTACCCCCTCTCTCCCTCACTTCCCACCATTCTCCCTTGCTCTCTTACACAAGAACACAAGAATTGGAGCAGGATTAGGCCATTCAGCCCCTCGAGTATGCTCCACCATTCAATAAGATCACGGCTCATTGATTATGGCCTCAACTCCAATTTCCTGTCTGCCACCCCATAACCCTTGACTCCCTTGTTGATTAAAACGCTGTCGAACACAATCTGGAATATATTCACTGACCGAGCTTCCACTGATCTCTGGTGAAGACAGTTCCACAGACTCCCAACCCTCGAAGAGAAAAAAATTCTCAGTCTTAAATAGGAGACCCCTAATTTTTAAACTAGTTCTAGACTCCTCCACAAGAGGAAAAACATCCTCTCAGCAGCTACTCTGTCAAGACCCCTCAAGATGTTATCTGTTTCTATAAGATTACCTCTCATTTTTCTAAACTCCAATGAGTAAAGGCCCAACCTTTCCTTATAAGATCACACCTTTATCCCAGGAATCAGTCGAACAAACCTTCTATGAACTACTTCTAATGCAATTACATCCTTTCTGAGGAAGGAGACCAAAACTATACACAGTACTCCAGATGCAGTCTAATTAAGGTCCTGTACAGCTATAGCAAAACTTCCCTACTTCTATACTCGATCCCCCTTGCAAGAAACACCAATAGTCCATTTGCCTTCCTAATCACTTGCTGCACCTGCAAACTAACTTTTTGTGATTCATGTACCAGCACACCCAGATCCCTCTGTACATAGAGTTTTGCAGTCTCTCTCCATTCAAATAATATACTGGTTTTCTATTCTTCCTGCCAAAGTGGGTGAGTTCACATTTTCCCACATTATACTCTCCCTGCTTTCTCTGTTCCTCACTACCCCTTCTTCTTTTCCCACTCAGAACTGGATTCTGACGAAGGGTAACTGACCTGAAACATTAACTCTGTTTCTCTCCCCACAGACACAGATGCTGCCAAACCTGCTGAATATTTCCAGCATTTCTTGCTTTTATTTCAGATTTCCAGCATCTGCAGTATTTTGCTTTTATTTCAGTGTCGCATCTATTTTATTGTCTGTCTGAGATAGATAAACAGATAACTGACAACTACTGGATTTCCATTAAGTAGTATTGTCATCAGTATTCTTGTCCCAATGGTTCATGAAATGGGTGAGTTATGGCAATATATTACTACACCATCTTGTCATTTATTTCCTTCCCCATTTTCTGCACCTCCCAAGAACTTTCTGTTTTCAGTATCAAAATTCCAAATTTGGACAACCCTTCATGTTCATACTGCCAAATTTCATGCTTACAAATGTCAAGGCAGGTTATGATGACGTCTGGTTAACTGCAATAAAATTCTCCTTCCACTCTGCCTCAAAAAGTGGTTTCATTTAGCCTTCGGAGTAACACTCAGTGTGAATGTATTTTTCCATTTTTCTCACCGTTCACCCTCCATCCTCGTTATGAGGTTGCCAATTAATAATGAAGGTGCCTGATAGGGACCCAAACCCCACCAGGAATTTCCCTGCTAAAGCTCATTGCACATTGGATCCCAGTCTCCAGCAGTCTGTACTGGATTTGTACCCTGCTATTAAAGTCTAGGTCTGCACTGTAAAGGGAAAAGTGGAGTCAGTGGTGGAGTTGGTGGAAGATGGCGATGGAAACAGCAGCTCAGAAAGAGAAAATACATTGAGAGGTAAAATTCTGGCAGGGTTTGCACAGTCAGTGAAATCATTCACTTAACAGGTGTATCTGCAGAGTTTCCAGGTAACGTTTTATCGAAGTGAATGTAAAAGGAAACCTGGAAGGGTGTAAGTAGGCTGTTGATTCCCTATTGCTCATCTTGAACTACTATTCCCTCTTCCAAGACCAAATTCAGCCCCACTATTTCTTTAAAACAGAGCTGTATGCATTTTGAAATGATTCTCCAAAGGGAGGACTCAGCAACAATACAAATGGAAAACCTATGTTGGAAATGTGTGTATACTTGCCTTTGAGTCAGAAGACTGTGCATTCAAATCTCACTCAACCAATATGAGAGTAAAAGCTATGCTGACTATTTGGTGGAGTACTGCACTGTCAGTGGCATTTCCTTTCTGATGAGTTGTTAACCTGCGACCCCACCTGCCCTCTCAGGTGGATGTGAGAAGTCCCATGGCACTATTTTGAAGAAAATCAAGGGAGTTCTCCCTGGCGGCCTGGCTGATATTTAACCTCAAACAACATCACTAAATAAAACAGATTATCTGGTCTTTTATCATATTTCTGTTTGTGGGAGCTTGCTGTGCACAATTTGTCTGCCATATTTCCTACACTTCAACAAGTACTTCAATGTCCATAAGTACTTTGGGATGTTCTGAGATTGTGAAAGGCACTATATTAATGCAAGTTCTTTCTCTGTTTTAATTGATCCGTTGCAATCTGTTATCAGCAGAAACACATTCCCTTCATTGTGGCATTGTCTTTATTCTCTCCTGTGCACCGAATGTTACTGAGGATTGAGCAGGTTAGGGAATTACTTTTCTGCTATGGCAGAACTGCCTCTTTCCAATGAAGACAGTGCAGGCTCGTGACAGGTGGCACCAAATTTCACCCGTGGTGCCGTATCGATGCCCAGTTGCTCATTTGCCACATAGGTAGGAAAAACGACAAGAGGTGTACCCTATTTTAATCCAGTTTAATTGCTATCCATTTATGCAGCATGATGCTGCTAACGGCTTGTAATGGGTTCAAGCCTCATTACTTGAAAACCTTATCTCAACGCACCCATTGTCAGTATATTTCCAGCCAAATGCTGTCAGATTCAGAGCAGGTCAGGAGGAGCACAGGATAAAATGGTTGTCTTATAGGATTAGTGAAGGTTTGTGTTTTGTGTGGTTAGGGGTCGGGGTAGGGGTGTGTGGTTCGGGAAAAATCCTAGATAATCATGTCGGGCAAGTTTTGAAGCCTGCAGGATTCAGTCAGATGGTTTGCAAATCCTATGGCAAAGACTATTTTTATGAGAAGCGGGTAACTGGAGAGTTCCACATTTAATTGCATTGTGCCACATGCTGTGCTGCTAAGGGTTCATCATAGTCTTTAGGCAATGTTTTTTATAAACCAGATCTACTCCGTCTCGATGAATAAAGTTTGCTGAAAAGCCCTACAGAACAAAATAAAGTATCAGTGAAGGAGTTCCTAAGCAGAGAAATTAAAAGAACTGAATTTGGCTCAGTTGGTAGCAGCTTCAGCAACAATGACTTGCATTTAGATAGCGCCTTTAATGCAGTAAGACATCCCAAGATGCTTCACAGGATCATTATCAAACAAAATTTGATACGGAGCCATATAAGGAGATATAAGTCATGCCCCGAAAGCTTGGTCAAAGTGGTTGGTTTTAAGGAACATCTTAAAGGAGGAGTGAAAGGCAGAGAGGTTTAGGGAGAGAATTCCACAGCTTAGGGCTCAGGCAGCTGAAAGCACGGCCACCAATGCTGGGGCAAAGGAAATCAAGAATGCGCAAAGAGGCAAGAATCGGAAGAGCGCTGTGATCTTGGAAGGTTTTACAGCTGGAGTAGGTTACAGAGATAAGGAGGGACTCAATTCACCTCTCAATTAGAAAATTCTAAATTCAGCCCCCCCAAATCTAGAACCTGAACTGTTAACATCATTTTGACTGGAAATCCAGTGACGGTACTAAGAGGTACATAGTTGTCAAATGTTAGAGGAAAAGGTGGGAAGTGGGACTAGGTGAGTTGCTCTTGCAGAGAGCTGGCACAGACAGGACAAGCCAAATGGCCTTCTTCTGTGTTGTAACCATTCTATGATTCTCTGCTTCTATATGCATTGTTTGGATAAGAAGTTTAACTGTCTGTCTGGCTAGACTTTAAAGATGGTACTCTTTGAAAAGGGGCAGTGAGATCTCCCAGAGTCTTAGCCAACTGTCATCGTTATTGGTGAGATCATGTCATGTGAAAAATGGCTGTCGAGTGTGTCTACATAATAACAGTGACTGGGCCTCAATAGTAATTCATCAGCTGTGAGGCACTCACTCTCCAGAAAGTGTGTTCTCCTTATTCGTTTAAAGAAAAAAAAAATTGCATTTGTAAGGCAGGTCGTAAGACTTTAGGAAGTCCCAAAGCACTTTACAGCCAATGAAGTACTTTCGAAATGTAATCACTGTTGTAATGTTGCAAACATGGCAGCCAATTTGTGCACAGCAAGATCCCACAAACAGCAATGTGATAATGACCAAATAATCCGTTTCAGCGATGTTGGTTGAGGGATAAATATTTGGCCAGGATTCTTCTTCAAAATTGCGGCATGGGATATCATATGCAGCGAGAGCCGACCAGCCTTTGGTTCAATATCTGGACCGAAAAGCGGCACCTCCAACAGTGCAGTATTCCCTCAGTAAGGTGCGGAAGTGCCACTTTAGATTTGGTAGATAATTCCCTGGAGTGAGACTTGACCCATGACCTTCTGGCTCAAAGGCTAGAGATTGAGCCACTGCTGACATTGAACTAGTTTAAAAATAAGGGGTCTCCCATTTAATTCATTGCATGTGAAACACATTTCTAAAGGATTATCTGGCATGTAGAACTTGATAGAATCTACAGCACAGAAGCAGGTCATTCAGTCCAACAGGTCTGTGCTGGCATTTATGCTTCACTTGAGCCTCCTCCCACCTTACCTCAGCTCACCCTATCAACAAACCCTTCTATTCCTTTCTCTATCATGTGTTTATCGAGCTTCCACTAAAATGCATTAATACTATTCATCTCAACTATTCCCTGTGGTAGTGAGTTCCACATTCTCACCAGTCTCTGGGTAAAGAGGTTTTTCCTGAATTCCTTATTGGATTTATTGGTGGCTATCTTATATTTATGGCCCTTGTTTTGGTCCTATCTGATCAAACCCCCTCATAATTGTAAAGACCTCTACTCGCTCCACCCTCAGCCTTCACTTTTCTAGAGAAAACAGCCACAGCTTGTTCAGCCTTTTCTAATAACAAGGGAGAGAGAAATCAGGGCCTGTTAGCCTAACAAGTAGTAGTGACAACTGTAAACTCTCTATTATGAGGGACATGGTATCAGGGCACTTCGAAAATCATAAATATGATTGGGCAGCATCAACATGGATTTATGAAAAAAAATTGTGTTTGACCAATATGTTAGAGCTTTTTGAGGTTGAAGCTAGATAAGGGAGAACCAGTGGATGCAGTATATTTGGATTTTCAAAAAGCATATGATAAAGTGCCACACTAGAAGTTATTATGCGAAATTAGGGCTCATGGGATTGGAGGTAATGTATTAGCATGGATTGAAGATTGGTTAGCAGACAGAAAACAGAGAGTAGGAATAAGCAGGTCATTTTCAGGTTACAAGCTGTAACTAGTGGAGTATGGCAAGGATCAGTGCTTTGGCTCAGCTATTTGTAATCTATATCATTGGCTTAGATGAGGAGACTGAGCGTAATGTATCCAAGTTTGCTGATGATACAATAACAACAAATCGCATTTGTATAGCACCTTTAGCATAATAAAACATGCCAAGGCACTTCACAAAAGCATTATAAAACAAAATAAAACAAAACTGTGCCACATAAGGAAATATGAGGGCAAAAAAGCTTGGTCAAAGAGTTAAATTTTAAGAAGGCTTTGAAAGGTGGAAAGTGAGGTGGAGAGATTTAGGAAGGGAATTCCAGAGCTTTAGGGCCTAGGCAGCTTAAGACACAGCCAGCAATGGTGGAGCAATTGAAATCGGGATGCTCAAGAGGCCAGAATTAGAGGAGCGCAGATATCTCTAAGGGTGTGGGGCTGCAAGAGATTACAGAGATAGGGAGGGGTGAGGCCATGGAGGGATTTGAAAACAAGATGAAAGTTTTAAAATCAGGCTATTGCTTAACAAATGGGAAAGTAAGCTGTGAGGAGGACACAAGAGGCTGCAAAGGGCTAGAGACAGGCTAAGTGAGTGGGCAAGAATGTGGCAGATGGAGCATAATGTGGAGAATTGTGAAGTTATCCACTTTGGTAGGAAAAATGGAAATGCAGAATATTTTTTAAATCCTGAGAGACTGGGAAATGTTTGCATTCAGAGGGTGTCCTTGTACACAAATCACAGAAAGTTAACATGCAGATCCAGCAATAGTTTCCTGCTATTTACTCCATGAAAACTCTTCATGGTTTTGAATACTTCTATTAAATCTTCCCTTAACCGTCTCTGTTCTAAGGAGAACCTTAGTCTCCTTGTACCGAGGAGGAAGGGGAAAACATCACGAAGGATTTCTACTCACCATGGCTTTGCTCGGTAAATGCATGTGTGGATGTTGGATTAGAGAAGGTTCAAATTCAGATTAGCTGTGAAGCCCACCATGTCAAATAGCCTAACACCACCTCTTGGTTCACTCACTGCTGATAAATGAACTCTTCATTGAGTGGTGTGAAGTTGCTGTATTTGCACGGTTGATATGAACTAAACCCATTGCAGATATTTAAGGCTAGTAACTGGTACTGTACGTACCCTTTTAATGCCATGACAAGTGTTAATTGCTGTCAATCATCCTCTTTGGCACCGAAAATTAACTATTATAAATGTGGCATTTCATTCCTTCAAGTTTTGAAATTTTCAGGAAGATTTTAAGATTGTCAAATTTTAAATTAAAAGATTTTTTCCTTTTCCTTTCTCTTTTTTTGCCTCTCAATCCAATCTTTCTTTCCCTCTCTTTATCTCTCTTTCTGTACCTCATTTGCCATTGAAATCGTCCACTCTAATTCACCTTCCTTCTCAGCCCTCATGCTGTTAATTTCTCAATTTCAATTGGTTAAGGAGATTCCCTGTTGCTCACCAGATGCCCTGTTTCCCTGACTGTGCCGTTACCAGCAATGACAGATTTCAGTTGTGAGAAGAGACTGGTGACATCCTTATTTTCAAATCCCTCCACGGGCTCATCCCTCACTATCTCTGTAATCTCCTCTAGCTTTGCAACCCTCCGAGTTATTGACACCCCCTCCAATTCTGGCCTCTTGCGCATCCACGATTTTTATCACTCCACCATTAACGGTTGTGCTTTCAGCTGCCAAAGCTGTAAACTCTGGAATTCCCTCCATAAATCTCTGCCCTCTACCTCTCTTTTCTCCTCTAATATGCTTCTTAAAACCTACCTCTTTGACCGAGCTTTTGGTCACCCGTCCTAAGATTTCCTTGCGAGGCTCAGTGTCAAATTTTGTTTGATACACTCCTGTGAAGCGCCTTGGGGCATTGTACTACGTTACAGGCACAATATAAGTGCAAGTTGTTGTTGTTGGGAACAGTCTGGGGTCATTCTCCTTGGAGTGGCCGGGAGATTGAATGGAATGTGGGGAGCTTTGATGGAGTGGATAAAGAGGGCTGTTTCCACTGGCGGGAGGGTCGATGACAGAAGACACAGATGGTTGGTGGGGGTTTGGGGGTGGAGAGGGGGAGTGGTGGTGGGGAACGTGTGGATACAGGAGGAGAATCATTTTTTAATGCAACGAGTTGTGATGATCTGGAGTGCGCTGCCTGGAAGGATGGTGGAGGCAGATTCAATGGTAACTTTCAAGGCAGGGAAAGGTATGCTTAGAAGGCAGGTATGCTTAGAAATGAAAAGTTTTCAGGTTGCAGGGAAAGAGAAGGGGAGTGGGACTAATTGAAAAGCTCTTTCAAAGAGCCAGCACTGGCATTATGGGCCGAATGGGCTGAATTAGTCCATGATGTAAATTTACCTTGTCTTGCAGTTCAACAAAGTGAGTGGTTGTTTTAATTTAATGAACACCTTTGTTAAAATAGTACGCAGATTAGTATCAATGAATATGTTGGCACATTTGCTGCTAATATTGCAAGTGAAACTTAAGCCCAGCTGTCTCGCCAAGTATGTTCCATGTGCATAACATAACAAATGGAAACTAGTGCAAGGCTTCACTTCCTGGACTCGAATATATTTGCAGTTCCCCAGTTGTGTCACACAAGACCTTGCCGTGTATTACTGCTGGCACCAATGCAAAGAGATGAAACAACTTCCATTTGCAGATAACACATAACCGTTAGACAAAAGTCTGCATTTTCTCATTACACACCAGCAAAGTATTTTGTCTGTCGTTACTGTCAAACAGAAAATCCAGCCCATTATCTACCCAGAGTTTAAAAGAAATGGAAATACCATGAGAAGTTTTATAAAATGGTATCAATGATCTAATTACAAAGTATGACCCATTCTTCGGTGCAGAAAGTAGAAAATCCATCTCGACCTGATCGGGAGGAACATCCATGGTGAGGCTGGTCCTGATTATCTTCCAACAATCACTTACATTTATATAGTGACTTAAACATAGTAAAATGTCCCATAGTGCTTCAGTGGAGCATTATCAAATAAAATTTGACACCAAGCCATTTAAGGAGACATTGGGACAGATGACCAGAAGCTTAACCAAAGAGGTAGGTTTTAATTTAATATTGCAAGTTGAGTCAGCGGCGCTTGAGATGGCTTGGCCATGTGAGCCGCATGGAAGATGGCAGGATCCCCAAAGACACATTGTACAGCGAGCTCGCCACTGGTATCAGACCCACCGGCCGTCCATGTCTCCGTTATAAAGACGTCTGCAAATGCGACATGAAATCGTGTGACATTGATCACAAGTCGTGGGAGTCAGTTGCCAGCATTCGCCAGAGCTGGCGGGCAGCCATAAAGACAGGGCTAAATTGTGGCGAGTCGAAGAGACTTAGTAGTTGGCAGGAAAAAAGACAGAGGCGAAAGGGGAGAGCCAACTGTGCAACAGCCCCAACAAACAAATTTCTCTGCAGCACCTGTGGAAGAGCCTGTTACTCCAGAATTGGCCTTTATAGCCACTCCAGGCGCTGCTTCACAAACCACTGACCACCTCCAGGCGCGTATCCATTGTCTCTCGAGATAAGGAGGCCCAAAAGAAAGAAGGTTTTAAGGAAAGTCTTAAAACAACAACAACTTGTATTTATATAGCATCTTTAATGTAATAAAACATCCCAAAATGTTCACAGGAGCATTATAAAACAAAGTATGACACCGAGCCACAAAAGGAAATATTTGGTCAGATGACCAAAAGCTTCGTCAAAGAAGTGGATTTTAAGGAGTGTCTTAAAGGAGGAGAGAGGGAGGCAGTCAGATGTAGGGAGGGAATTCCAGAGCTTAGGGCCCAGGCATCTGAAGGTGCAGTGACCAATGGTGGACCAACTAAAATAGTGGGTGCTCAAGAGGCCAGAATTAGAGGAGTGCAGATATCTCGCAGGGTTATAAAAGGGCTCACAGGGAAGAGCTGCATCCTGGTTGCTTTTTCCTCTGTAATGTGCCCAGCAACATCTTCACTGAGACCGAATTAAATATAGACCAGGAATCATAAGAACATAAGAAATAGGAGCAGGAGTAGGCCATTCAGCCCCTCAAGCCTGCCCTGCCATTCAATAAGATCATGGCTGATCTGTCCCAGGCCTCAACTCCTCTTTCGGTCCTGCTCTGCCTAACCCTCAACTCCCCGAGATTTCAAAAATCTATCTACCTCCTCATTAAATATATTTAGTGACATAGCCTCCATAACTCTATGAGGTAGAGAAATCCAGAGATTCACCACTGTCTGAGAGAAGAAATTCTTTTGCATCTGAGTTTTAAATGTGTGTCCCCTTATTCTGTAACTATGTCCCCTAGTTCGAGATTCCCTTTTAAGTGGCACCTTATCAAACTCCTGCTGAAAATCCAAATACACTTCATCTACCGGTTCACCTTTATCCACTCTGCTTGTTATATCCTCAAAGAACTCTAACAAATTTGTCAAACATGATTTCCCTTTCGCAAAACCATGTTGACTCTGTTTGATTATATTATGTTTTTCTAAATGTCCCGCTATTTCTTCCTTAATAATGGACTCGAGCATTTTCCCAATGACTGATGTTAAGCTAACTGGTCTATAGTTTCCTGCTTTCTGCCTCCCTCCTTTCTTGAATAGGGGTGTCACATTAGCGGTTTTCCAATCCGCTGGTACCCTACTAGAATCCAGTGAGTTTTGGTATATTATGACCAATGCCTCCACTATCTCTGCAGCCACTTCTTTTAAAACCCTTGGATGCAGGCCATCAGGTCCTGGTGACATGTCTGCCTTTAGTCCCATCAGTTTGTCCAGCACCTTTTCCCTTGTGATAGAGATTGTTACAAGTTCCTCCCTCCCATTTACACCTTGCTCATCTATTATTGTTGGGATGTTTATAGTGTCCTCCACCGTGAAGACCGATGCAAAATATTGGTTTAAATTATCTGCCATTTCCCTGTTCCCTGTTATTAATTCCCCATCCTCATCCTCCAAGGGTCCCACACTTAATTTAGCTACTCTCTTCCTTTTGATATACCCAGAGAAGCTCTTACTGTTTGTTTTTATGTTCCTTGCCAATTTACTCTCATAATCAATTTTCTCTCTCTTTATTAGTTTTTTAGTCATCCGCTGCTGGTTTCTAAAAAAGCTCCCAATTCTCTGACCTACCACTCGTTTTCGCCGCATTGCACGCCTTTGCTTTTGATTTGATACTTTCCTTAACTTCCTTTGTTATCCACGAGTGGTTCATCGTTCTCTTTGAGTCCTTCCTTCGGGCTGGAATAAATGTTTGCTGAGTGTTATGAAATATCTGCTTAAAGGTCTGCTACTGCTTCTCTACTGACTTTCCCTCTAGTCTTATTTTCCTAGCCCGCTTTAGATAACTCTTTCTTCATACCTCTGTAATTGCTCTTGTTTAAGTAGAAGACACTGGTTTGAGACCCGAGTTGCTCTCCCTCCAACTGAATTTGAAATTCTACCATGTTATGATCGCTTCCCCCTAAACGATCCTTAAATACCAGATCTCTTATTAATCCGACCTCATTACACATTACCAAATCTAAAATAGCCTGTTCCTGGGTAGGTTCTGCAATATATTGCTCTAAGAAACACTCCCTGATGCATTCTACAAATTCATCTTCCATGCTTCCCTTGCCAATTTGATTTGTCCAGTCTATATGCAGATTAAAATCACCCATGGTAATTGCAGTGCCCTTCTTACACGCCTCCATTATTTCCTGATCAAACAAATAACATTCCAAATTTGTACCCTTCAGTCTCTCATCATACTGTCCATTCCACCATTTAAGGACCTCTTTCAATTTACTGTTTTGAAGGAGTCAGAAACTCAAATATCTCCCCACACACTCACTCACTCACACCCATACCCACTCACACTCACACTCATACCCATCCCCCGCTCACGCACACGCACACACACTCACACCCATCCCCCACACACACTCACACCCATCCCCCACACACACTCACACCAACCCCCACTCACACCCATCCCACTCCACACTCACACCCATCCCCACACACACTCACACACACACTCACACCCATCCCCCACTCACACACACACTCACACCCATCCCACACCCACACTCACACTCACACACAATCACACCCATGCCACACCCACACTCACACCCATCCCCCACTCTCTCTCTCACACACACACACACACACAATCGCACCCATCCCCCACACACACACATTCACACCCATCCCCCACTCACACACACACTCACACCCATCCCACACACACACTCACACACAGTCACACCCATGCCACACCCACACTCACACACAGTCACGCCCGTGCCACACCCACACTCACACCCATTAGCCACACACCTCACACCCATTCCCCATACACACTCACACCCATCCCCCCCACACACTCACACCCATCTGCCCCACACACTCACGCTCACACCCATCCCCCACAGGCACTCACACCCACTCACACCCATCCCCCACACACACTCACGCTCACACCCATCCCCCACACACACTCACACCCATCCCACCCACACACTCACACACACTCACACCCATCACCCGCCCCACACACATGTCCTCCATTGGCGGCCGTACCTTCAGCTGCCTGGGCCCTAAGCATTGGAATTCCCTCCTTAAACCTCTCCACCTCTCTCTGCTCTTTTATGATGCTCCTTAAAACCTTCCTCTTTGACAAAGCTTTTGGTCACCTGTCCTAATATCACCTTATGTGGCTCAGTGTCGAATTTTGTTTGATAATCGCTCCTGCGAAGCACCTTAAGATGTTTTGCTACGTTCAAGGTGCTTTATAAATGTAAGTTGTTGTTGCAAGGAGAAAGAAAGAAAGAGAGAAAGAAAGAAAGAAAGAAAGAAAGAAAGAAAGAAAGAAAGAAAGAAAGAAAGAAAGAAAGAAAGAAAGAAAGAAAATGAACTATCGTTTATATCCATTCTTTCACAACCTCAGGAGGTCCCGATGTGCTTTGCAAACCAATGCAGTACTTGTGAAGTGTTATCACTGTTGTAGTGTGGGAAAGCAAGAATAAATATACTGGAAAAGGTACAGAAATACCTTTCTTCATTTTTTTTCTTCTTATCATTTAGGTTCTCATGAGCCTTTGCGGCAATTGAGATTGTCTAAAAACAAACCTGAGTGGCAAGTTAATCCCAGCTAATGGAAGCATAGTAATGGCAAGAGGCTCTCATGGGAGAAAGTGAGCTAAAGAAAATGGAATAAAAGTATTTAAGTAAATGGATGTTCACACTGGGGACTATATGATTTAGAGCTTATACCATGTATAAAGTCGAGAAATAATGGAGATGTTTTGCACATATCTCCTCCACTTATAATGTTATGAAATCCTATTTATTTTTTATTGTTCTCCCATTTTTTCTTAAAGGTGAGTGATTCAGGCTGAAGTGTAGCTCTATGCTCACTGCCAACCCTCTGATAGCACCTCAAATGCCCATTCTTCATCTGTGACGCAGGAATTGGCAGGCTATTCAAAAGTGCCCCCCTAATCTACTGACGCTTGCCACCTGAGGGCACAGGAGAGTGATCAGGGACAAAAACCCTTGTTAATTAGTCCCCTCCTTAGCCTTGGGAAACTGTGCCTCAACTAAGATTGACTAACCCTGAAGGATCAAACCCGACACTTTCTGTCTATATGGCTCAGTCACAGGTGCATTAATAGCTGTGGATATGTTGGCAGCATTTTCACCTTTGATTCAGACGATTGTAGGTTCAAGTTACGGCCGGGAGGCTTGAGTGCAGAAGTCTCAGTTGATGCTGTTGTGTGGTACTGAGGGAGTGCTGCACTGTCGCTGTATTTCAAATGAGATATTAATCTCCCTATCTGCTCTCTCAGGTGGACACAAGAGCTTCCATGGCACTATTTGAAAGGATGCAGTGGGCAGTTTCCCTTAATCAACATCACTGGAGGAGATTAGTGCAAATTACCTGCTGCGTTTCCTGCATGACTGTATTTCATCGGCTTTAAGACACTTTGGGGCTTCCTGAGGTTGTGAAAGAAGCTATATAAATACATGGCTTTCTTTTTACCTACAAATCCATAGCAACATGCCTTAAGCTGTATTATAGCCAGCATAAGTCAGTGATGAAGGTTGTTAAAAATAAGCACTGCTAGTCTATTGGAGCCACAAAAGTAAAGATTCATGTTTCTGATGCCATCCAGTTTAGCCACACCTTACCCTACATTCGTGTGGATGTCATAGGGTTTGTGGTCTCGCAGACTTGAACAGTCTGCCATCACTCCATCCAGGGTGACGTAAACTGTGGACGCTCAGATTGGGAGCCAGAAAGCCTTTACAACCGAAAATCATAACTCAGTCTGAGGAACGGTCTCAGAGCGAGGAGAGAAAACAGGAAGAGAAAAGTTGGAGGCTTTTCTCGGTAACACTAAATATGTTTCATCAGAAAGTGAGTCAAAAACGTACCATTTGTTAACTTACCTTTGTCAATCACAGAGGGCTAGAGTTTGTGCTTTGGCACAATTGGCAAATAGAGCCCAAAATGCGCTTGATATTGAGTTGGTCAAATTACAGTTCAAGTTCCTGCTAAACATGAAATCTTCTCCAAACCAGTGCAATCAGGCTGTATCAGGGAACTCCTCTTTGCTGACGATGCTGCTTTAACATCTCACACTGAAGAGTGTCTGCAGAGTCTCATCGACAGGTTTGCGGCTGCCTGCAACGAATTTGGCCTAACCATCAGCCTCAAGAAAATGAACATCATAGGAACAGGACGTCAGAAATGCTCCATCCATCAATATCGGCGACCACGCTCTGGAAGTAGTTCAAGAGTTCACCTACCTAGGATCAACTATCACCAGTAACCTGTCTCCAGATGCATAAATCAACAGGCGCATGGGAAAGGCTTCCACTGCTATGTCCAGACTGGCCAAGAGAGTGTGGGAAAATGGCGCACTGACACAGAACACAAAAGTCCGAGTGTATCAAGCCTGTGTCCTCAGTACCTTGCTCTATGGCAGCGAGGCCTGGACAACGTATGTCGGCCAAGAGCAACGTCTCAATTCTTTCCATCTTCGCTGCCTCCGGAGAATACTTGGCATCAGGTGGCAGGACCGTATCTCCAACACAGAAGTCCTCAAGGCGGCCAACATCCCCAGCTTATACACACTACTGAGTCAGCGCCGCTTGAGATGGCTTGGCCATGTGAGCCGCATGGAAGATGGCAGGATCCCCAAAGACACATTGTACGGCGAGCTCGCCATTGGTATCAGACCCACCGGCCGTCCATGTCCCCGCTTTAATGACGTCTGGAAACGCGACATGAAGTCCTGTGACATTGATCACAAGTTGTGGGAGTCAGTTGCCAGTGATCGCCAGAACTGGCGGGCAGCCATAGAGGCGGGGCTAAAGTGTGGCAAGTCAAAGAGTCTTAGCAGTTGGCAGGAAAAAAGACAGAAGCGCGAGGGAAGAGCCAACTGTGCAACAGCCCCGACAAACAAATTTCTCTGCAGCACCTGTGGAAGAGCCTGTCACTCTAGAATTGGCCTTTATAGTCACTCCAGGCGCTGCTCCACAAACCACTGACCACCTCCAGGCGCGTATCCATTGTCTCTTGAGATAAGGAGGCCAAAAACTATACGCTGTATAATATATTGTAATTGCTTCGTTTACTCTTTCCATTTAGACATTTTCCTTGATATATTTAAGAGTGGTTACCTGCTGCAATTTTATTAATGCAGCTGAAAATGGGTTCATCACCAAAAAAAGTAAACATTATTAATCACAGTGTCCAGTCCACCCCCTGTGAAAAACTGGATTTAAACTCACTGAATATGCCTTAAAAAACTCCCACAATGAACCTTTTAATAGCTTAATTGGTGTACATCGGTCAGCTACTTAGTAAATTAAATATTTTTTGTCAATGGAAGCTTTTAAAATATGCCGACTAGTCCCTGTACACCTAAGAAATTGAGTGTAATTTGAAGAACCTTCCTGATCTTGCAATTTCGACCTGGAGATGTGGTCAGTGTTGTGGGTGAGGCTTGATTCAGGCACAAAAGATCATGGAAAACACAAATAATAAGTGGTTTGGGGCATAACTCACCTCCGTTTAATATTCCCCAACCTTTTATGTAAGAGCATAAGAAATAGAAGCGGAATAGACCATATGACCCCATGAGCCTGCTCCGCCTTTCAATATGATCATGGCTGATCTTTCATATCAACTCCACTTTCCTGTCCTATCCTCATACCCCTTGGTTCCCTTAACTCCCACAATCTATCAATCTCAGTTTTGAATATACCATCGACTGAGTATTTTGCATTGGTTCAGCCAATTCTACATGGATTTTGCTGACACAACTAGCAGAAAGGAGACTCCAGGAAGCCAGAAAGGTGGTTACAGATTTTTTTTATATAATGGAATGACTGAAATGAGCAACAGCTGTTCTCCGCACCACCTCCGTCACTGCTGACCTGGGTTTGCGAAAGCTCTTGTGAATGCACACATCATTCTCTGAAAGAAAATGTCAACATATGTCAATACTGGGACAATACGGATTTTAGCAGACTACATGTACGACAATGAGCTGCTGTCTATTTTTACTGATGCTGGCAGGAATTGTAGATTTCATCGGTTGGCTCCAGAATCTTTTCCTTGCAGCTTTCATATTCAGGTATTTTCTTCCGTAGAGTTGTGCTGCATTTCTGAATTAGGGATTATCTGCAATCACAACAGCTACTTGCATTTATATAGCACCTTTAACTTAGTAAAGCTTCCCAAGGTGCCTCACCAGTGCATTATCAAACAATTTAGGATTAAAAATAGTGCTTTTACTTAAAAAGTTGGCAGTTGTCAAAGTATAAAAGTCACCTGTCATGGATGGGATGCATTCTAGGTTACTGAAGGAAGTAAGGGTGGAAATTGCAGAGGCACTGGTCATAATCTTCCAATCCCCCTTAGATATTCAGGAGGTGCTGGAGAACTGGAGGATTGCAAATGTAGCATCCGTTTCAAAAACTCAGCAACTCCAGGCCAGTCGGCCAAGAGTAGGTAAAAGTAAAATACTGCAGATGCTGGAAATCTGAAATAAAAACAAGAGATACAGGAAATAATCAGCAGGTCTGGCAGCATCTGTGGAGAGAGAAACAGAGCTAACGTTTCAGGTCAGTGACCTTTCATCAGAACTGGCAAAGGTTAGAAATGTAATAGGTTTTAAGCAAATAAAGCAGGGGAGGAGCAAAAGGTAACAAAGGGGAAGGTGTTGATAGGACAGGGTCACAGAGAGTAACTGACAAGAAGGTCATGGAGCAAAGACAAAGGTATGTTAATGGTGTGCTGAAAGACAGCGTTAGTGCAGAGAGGGTGTTAATGAACAGAAAAATGAACAGCTCTGGCCCAAAGTACAACCATGAAAAAAAACAGTGGGTTAAAGAAAAATGAATGATGAAACGAACAGCCACAGTTTTTGGGGTGTAGGTACACCCACTGTGCTGTTAGGAAGGGAGTTCCAGGATTTTGACCCAAGGACAGTGAAGGAACGGTGAAGTAGTTCCAAGTCAGGATGATGTGTGGCTTGGAGGGGAACTTGCAGGTTGTGGTATTCCCATGCATCTGCTGCTCTTGTCCTTCTAGATGCTAGAGGTCATGGGTTTGGAAGGTGCTGTCGAAGGAGCCTTGGTGAGTTGCTGCAGTGCATCTTGTATATGGCAGACATGGCTGCCACTGTGCGCCGGTGGTGAAGTGAGTGAATATTGAAGGTGGTTGATAGGGTGCCAATCAAATGGGCTGCTTTGTCCTGGATGGTGCCGAGCTTCTTGAGTGTTGTTGGAGCTGCACCCATCCAGGCAAGTGGAGAGTATTCCATCAGACTCTTAACTTGTGCCTTGCTGATGATGGACAGGTGTTGGGGAGACAGGAGGTGAGTTATTCACTGCAGGATTCCTAGCCTCTGACCTGCTTTTGTAGCCACAGTACTTATGCGGCTGATCCAGTTCGGTTTCTAGTCAATGGTGACCCCCAGGATGTTGATAGTGGGGGATTCAGCGATGGTCATGCCTTTGAATGTCATGTGGAGATGGTAAGGATTCTCTCTTGTTTGAGATGTTCATTGCCTGGCACTTGTGTGGTGCAAATATTACTTGCCACTTCTCAGCCAAAGCCTGGATATTGTCCAGGTCTTGCTGAATTTCTACACGGACTGCTTCAGTATCTGAGGAGTCGTGAATGGTACTTAACATTGTGCAATCATCAGCGAACATCCCCACTTCTGACCTAATGATGAAGGGATGGTCACCTCTGATTGTCCTTTCACCTTTTTGGAGTTTGAAATTTAATCCAGGTTGGATTGAAAAAGTTGGATAGCACTACTTTGGAGAAAGACCTTCAGCGAGGGTTCTTAGAAAGGCGTAAAGAAATGTTTTTAGGGAGATTACAAACCAACGCATAGCAGCTGCATAAATAATTTTAAATGACTTCTTGTCAAAGTTGTAATTTTTGAGGCTTTATTGAATTAAAAATATTATTTTCAGTTTTCTCAACGTAATGAGAATAAAGCGGTTTTATTGGTGCCTCTTCTTTCTCCGTTCGTAGTTTTCAATTGATTGATTGCTTTCAAATATGCTTTATAGTTCTCTTGGAAGTTTATGACCAGGTGAGAAAGGAGTCTAGGGGTCCCATTCAGCCTTCACCTGGTCTTACTGTAACAGGGTTTTATTTTAAACACACTGTATTTTTAGCTCCCCCTTGGTGAATCCCTGTTCACTGCTTTCCAATTATAAGGCAAAGAAACCAGCACAAATAGACGTTCTTAGGTTTAAAGAAGAAAAGTGAAATGTTATTAAACTTAACCTCTAATTTGGTTAACGCCTATGGATACACGACACACCCAGTCTTGCATGCATACGCGATACACACATGCAAATAGGGACAGAAAAGAGCAGAAGAAATAAAGTGGAAAAGTTTGAGGCAATATCTGAAGAGTTTTTGTTACGGATCTTCGAGCTCACTGTAGAGTACTTGCTTGTAGGTAGATCTTGCTTTTTGTTGGGGCCCAGTATTCTTCTTAAACCTTTTTCACTGTAGGAGAATTTTCTCTCTTGGGGTTCATGTGTCTTCATTGGGTTTTTGAGCTCCATGAGAAAGAGATGGGAGCACAGAGGCTGTGGTGAGCCAGCCAGGAGATGTCTTTTCAATCCCGGAGCAAACAGTTTTCTGCCAGTTCAAACACTGTCTTTACAATTTAAAACTCCCCAAGTTGGCCAGCAGGGTAGCCATGTGACTGACTGGTATAACCACATCTGGCTTCGTGTATTGTGTGTGTCAGGGAATGGACCTTTGTCTACAAATACTGTCTGTTAATATGCAAAAATGTCTTTCCAGCCAGGGGCTTGGCAACCCCTAGTATCAAGCCTTCTCTTCTTCCCAGCAACAATTTGAAATTTTATGTCCATGTGGCAAAATTAATTATACCTCATTCTCGGCAGGTGGGGGCCTGCATGACACAGCCACTTTTGGTTTCATCCCCTACCGCTCGGTCGGTGAAATTTAATGCAGCAACATGGGAAGTGATATATTTTGGTATGAAGAATGAGGAGAAACAATATAAACTAAGTGGTACAATTTTAAAGGGAGTCCAGAAAGAGAGACCCGGGGGTGTGTGTGCACAAATCTTTAAAGGTGGCAGGACAGGTTGAGAAGGCTATTCAACAAAGCAGATAGTGCTAGAAATACTCAGCAGGTCAGGCAGCATCTTTGAAGAGAGAAACAGAGTTAATGTTTAAGTTCTGTGACCTTTCATCAGACCTGAAACAGTAACTCTGCTTCTCTCTCCACAGATGCTGCCAGACCTGCTGAGTATTTCCAGCACTTTCTGTTTTTTTATTTCAGATTTCCAGCATTCACAGTATTTTGTTTTTATTCAACAAAGCACATGGGATCCTAATGGATCTTCGAGAATTTAATACTTTAACCTATTTCTTTTCCCACTCTGTGTCCCCTCCCCCACACTCCGCTTTCCTTGATGTCAAGTTTAAGCACCTTGATGTCAGTGGGAGATGAATTGCAATACAGAGAAGTACAAGGTGTTACATATTGGTTGGAAGAATAGGCGACACATCAGGACCGATTGTCCTCTCGGGTGTCGTGGGGGAGGGGGAGATGCCTCCCCACTGGGTGCTTGACAGACACCCGCGTGCTCTGTAGACATGCACTGCACCTCGAAGGGGAGATGTATACATGGCCCAGGAGCACTTCTGAGAGAAGTCAACCCCCTGGCAGGATCTCGCGGTGGGGTCAGGAGGTGGAAGCAGGAGTATAGCTTCAAGCCTGGGAGACTGCAGTTGGGTTCACAACCACAAGAAGTGGGGCTTTAATCAACGTGGCTTACGTAGTTGTTTTCCTTCAGGCCGCCCCAAGAAACTTGCAGACTGTCTGTTATTTTTAGGGTGCTCTTCCATTGGGGTGCACCATAAACAGACAAAGGGCAGCACTGTGCACATTTCAGGTGGACAGAAGACTTTACGCAAAAGGTCTCTGCCTCCATTTTCTCTTGGCTACACCTAGGAACTGTGTGTTCCCCAAATGCAATGAAAAGGGCAATCTCTTCTCTCTTCTCAGTGAATAGATTAGAATTAGCTGTCAGGAGAAGCTTGAAGAGACCTGAGCAATGGTATGGACCAAATTATCGAATCATACAGCACAGAAGGAGACCATTTGGCCATAGTGCCTGTGCCGGACTTTTGGTAGAGATATCCAATTAGTCCTACTCTCCTGCTCTTTCCCCATAGCCCTGCAAATTTCTTTTTTCACTTCAAGTATTTATCTAATTCCCTTTTGAAGGTTACTATCGAATGTCCTTCCATCCCCCGCAGGCAGCACATTCCAGATCACAACAACTCGCTACATAAAAACAAAAAATATCCTTAACTCATCTCTGATCCTTTTATCAATCAGCTTAAATCTGTATCTGCTGGTTACTGACCCTCCTGCCAGTAGAATTACTAAGCATACCCAGTCATGACACAACAGCAATCAGCAAAAGTACCTTTATTATTGAATCAGTGGAGTACAAATCTGAAACCATTATGTTGAAACTGTGCATGCCTGGCCTGGTCACAACTTCAGTGATACATTCACATCTGGCACTGAATACCAAAGGAATTTTCCAAATCCTACCTCAATGTAGAGGAAGGTCCAGAGGCTGATACCGAGAGACAATGTATTGAGTTATGAAATTGGGCTAGGATAATTTTTACCATGTCCTCCTCCAAAAAGGTGTCAACCTCAGATTTAAAATTAGCAATTAATCTAGCATCAATTTCCATTTTCCAAATTTGTACCACCCTTTGTTTGTAGAAATGTTTCCTAATTTCACTTCTGAAAGGACTGGTTCTTGTAATTTTTAGACTATGCCCTCTAGCCCTGCACTCCGTAACCAGTGGTAATAGTTTCTGTCTATTCTATCTATTTCCCTTAATACCTTGAAAATGTTGATCAAATCACACCTTCTAAATTGCAGGGATAACAACCCTCGTGTCATGAAGACCCCACCTGCCAAAAATGAGACATATTAATTTCATCATATAAACTTTTGCTAGAATGAAGAAAGTACTTGTTTAAAGAGATCAGCAGTGGCTGGAAAACATTTGCATACTAAGAGACAGTGCCTGGAGAAAATAGAACGGCTCCCTGATCCAATTAATCCAAATGGATTTTGATCACCAGACATTGAATGCGTAAGAAAGTCAGCATTGCAGGCTGTCTGCTAAGATGGAGAATTCACAAACGCAGGTGTTTTTTAAAACAGCTAGTCACATGACTAACCTGCTCACCCAGGTTTTGTTTGAAATGCTCACAGCACAGGTTTGTCAGACTTCGAAGAAGAGACCCTCTCTCCTGGCTAGCTCTCTCGCTCTCTCTCATGAATCTCCGGATCCACTGAAGTCACTTAAACCTCAAGAGCGAAAAGACTCCTACACCTTTCTCTCAGAGGTCATGAGTCTTTGGAATTCTCGTCCTCAAAAAGCAGCGGCAGCAGAGTCTTTGAATATTTTTAAGGCAGAGGTAGATAGATTTTTGATAAGCAAGGGGGTTATCGGGTGTAGGTGGAAATGTGGAGTAAACTGTTCAGCCATGAACTTATTGAATGGCGGAGCAGGCTTGAAGGGCCGAGTGGCCTACTCCTGCTCCTAATTTGTGTGTTCGTATCGAAACAAGTTTTAAAGCATGCACTGGACCGCAACGAAACAGCAAGACTTACTGGCAATCAAAGACTCTACATTGAACTCAAAGGACCATAAATAAATTCCAGCTATTGCCTCAAACATTTCCCCTTTATTCTTTCTACTTTTCTGTCTCTACCTGCGTGTGTGTTTATCGCATATGCATGCTAGCGTGGTCGCGTCGCGTATTCGCAGTCATGTTAACCGAATTAGAGTTTTAAGGTTAATAAACTTCCACCTTTCTTGTTTAAATTGAAGAAAAGCTGTCTGATTGATTTCTTTGCCTTACAATTGGATAGTACTGAACAAGGATTCACTGAGGGGGAGCTAAAAACACAGTGTTTTTAAAATTAAGCCCTGTACAGTTAAACAAGGCAAAGGATGACAGGGAATCCCTAGACCCCTTTCTCACCTGGTCGTAATAGAAATTTGGGGGCCAGCATCCCAGATTTGACCCACAAACGAGGAAATTGGAAGTGGGAAGCCAAATTGGGCCCAATCAAAAAGAAGAGATTTCAATACAGGTTTACAGAAAGCTGTACAGAACCTTAGTTAGGCCACACTTGGAATATTGCGTGCAATTCTGGTCACCAGACTGCCAGAAGAACGTGGAGGCTTTGGAGAGGGTACAGAAGAGGTTTACCAGGATGTTGCCTGGTCTGGAGGGCATTAGCTATGAGGAGAGGTTGGATAATCTCGGATTGTTTTCACTGGAACGACGGAGGTGGAGGGGCGACATGATAGAGGTTTACAAAGTTATGAGCGTCATGGACAGAGTGGATGGTCAGAAGCTTTTTCCCAGGGTGGAAGAGTCAGTTACTAGGGGACATAGGTTTAAGGTGCAAGGGGCAAAGTTCAGAGGGGATGTGCGAGGCAAGTTCTTTACACAGAGGGTGGTGAGTGCCTGGAACTTGCTGCCGGGGGAGGTCGTGAAAGCAGATATGATAGCGACGTTTAAGAGGCATCTTGACAAATACATGAATAGGATGGGAATAAAGGGATACGGTCCCCAGAAGTGCAGAAGGTTTTAGTTTAGACAGGCATCGAGATCGGCGCAGGCTTGGAGGGCCGAATGGCCTGTTCCTGTGCTGTACTGTTCTTTGTTCTTTGTTTTCTTGTGGTTGTGTACTAGAATACTAACATGTCTGCAACTGAAGCTAGTAGCTCACCAAGCCAGGGTGAAGTAACTTGGGATAAGTTAAAAGCACTGTCTATGGAGGCGTTGAGGAAAATGTTTGAGCAGTGTGGGATCACTGTATGTGGCAAGGCTAGGAAATCTGAAATCTTAAGACTAGTGGCCAACCATTTTTTCCTTGAATCTGAAGAAGCAGAAACAGGGTTAGAAGTAGACTCTGACAGGGTATTGCTAGCAAAGGTACAATTGGAAAAGAGGAAACTTGAATTAGAAGACAGGGAAAGAGAGAGAGAGAGAGAGAGAGGAGAAAGAGCCTTCCAGAAGGAATGTGAAGAGAGAGAACTGAGGCAGTTTGAGTTAACGGGGGGGCAACACAGTAACCCCAGTGAAAGCATGGCCAATATGTAGGATCATAATTCAGGGCTGGGCACAGAATTGTTAAAACTTTCCCAATTGATTCCAAAATTCAATAAGGGAGACATGGAGGCATTTTTTGTATCTTTTGAAAAACTTGCAAGGCAGTGAAAGTTACCAGCTGAGACTTGGACTCTGCTGCTTCAAAGCAAGCTAACAGGAAAATCTAATGAGGTTTATTCCTTGTTGCCAATTGTTCATCAATTTATGAACTACCAAAAATGCTATCCTCGGGGCATATGAGTTAGTACTGGAAGCCCTTTGCCAAAAGTTTAGAACCCTCAAGAAGCAAGCTGATCAAACTTACCTGGAGTTTGAGAGAAATAAGCAGCTGGCTTTTGACCAGTGGCTGAGGGCTCTTAAAGTGCAGCTCAGCTATGAAAATCTCAGAGATGTAATTTTGCTATAGGAATTTAAAAACTCTCTCCCACTTTCCATAAAGACACATGTAGAGGAATAGAAAGTTCATAGAGCCCAGCAAGCTGCAGTGCTGGCTGATGAGTTTGCTCTCATTTGTGTCGGTTTTCCAGGGGAAAACCTTTTCTAGTCACCCCCACAAATACGAAAAGGACAAAGGGTGGGAAGGTGATTGAAGCCCAAGCAGTCCTGAAGGGAAAGAAAAGCAGGCGAGACAGGGGGCCCTCCTCCAGCCAAAAAGGAAGGTGCTGTAAATAGGAGTGAGAACAGGAGACCTGTGTGCTTCCATTGTAATAAAGCAGGGCATCTAAGAGCTGACTGTTGGAAACTAAAGGGAAAACCTGTAGGGTTAATCAGGGCACACCCGCTCAGTGAAGGAGAACGAACCCTGATGGAAAGCACAGCAGAACTAGGTTTGGCTTTAGCTGCAGTAAGAGTGAGACCCAGGAAATCCACGGTTGTGGGTACAGGAAAACTTAATAGGATTCCCGATGATTATCAGGGTTTTGTGTCTGAAGGAAAAGTAACCCCACACCCCTCGAGTGGGGCAAGCAAGCCCATAGTAATTCTCAGGGACACAGGGGCCACTAGATCCCTTTTACTGGGAAAAGGCCTGACCTTTCCCCCAGAGAGTGCAGTGAACACCAGAATGGTCTTGAATGATATTGGAGGGCAGTGTATGCCTGCAGTTTTATACCGGGTGTACTTGGAATGTGACCTAGTTTCGGGACTGGTGACCGAAGTAATTGTCCTTAGGGTTGACCGCTCCTAGGTAAAGATCTGGCAGGGTGAAGGTAGTAACCCCCCCAGTAGTGAAAGAGAGACTGCAGAAGGTCAGAGAGACAGGGCAGTGGCAGGAGATGGTCCCCTGCAGTTTCCCTGAATGTGTAGTGAATCCAGTCATGATCAAACCAGCTCCCTCAGAGGAGATTGAATTGGCACTGCAGGCAGTGACCATGAGGTCTGTCTGTCTGAGACTTTCTTTGGAAAGTTAGAAGACGAAGGGAATGAATGAAATGAATCTTCTCTAGCTGAGGCTCAGCGAGCCGACCCAGTATTGAGAGAGCTAACACAGGCTGCCCAGACTGAAAGTGAAGCAGAGGGAGTGCTACTATTTAAAGATTGAGGTACTGATGAGGAAGTGGAGTTCTCCTCACAGACCTGAGAGCAAGGAGTGGACAGTGGTTCACCAGTTAGTGGTGCTGCAGAGGTACCGGAGAGAAATATTAAGAATGTCTCATGAGAATACAGTGGTAGTACATGTCAGTATACGATAAACCAAAGCCTGCATAAGACAGCAGTTTGACTGGCCAAAACTCCACAAAGATGTGGTGGAGTACTGCAGGAGTTGCCACACATGCCAGGTTGAGTGGAAACCCCAACCGACAGTGGAATCTGCACCCTTAAGGGCTGGTGAACTGTAAGGGACCTCTGCTGAGAACAAAAGGGGACAGGCAGGCACAAGGCTGGCAAAAGGTTAGAGAGGAAAGGGGAAAAAGGGACAAAAAGGTCAGGTTAAAGGAAGTCCAGGAGGAATCCCAAATGGAAACCCCTACTGTCCAGTCAGCCAATCCCAAAATGTTTGAAAAGTTAGACCCCACATCCTCCTATGTAAATGCAGACATTAGAAGCACCCCACAAAGTTGGTAACTGCATTTACAGGAACAAAGAGACAAAGAAAGTCCTCGAGAGGGCAGAGAAACCATGAGGGTGATGCCTCACTTAGTCAAAATGCTGCAGGGGAGTGCAGTAGACTCTGGACAAATACCTGGAGTGGGAGCGTCCCAGAGGACAAAGGGAGGATTAGCAAAGAGTCCTTCCCCACAGTCAGGAGACAGCTAGTCACATGAATAACCTGTTGGCCCAGGTTTTGTTTGAACTGCTCACAGCACAGATTTTGCAGATTGCAACTGAACTTGGAAGAAGAGAGCTTCTCTCCTAGCTAGCTCTCTCTCTCTCACAAATTTTCGGATCCACTGAAGTCACTTAGAACCTCAAGAAAGAAAAGACTCCCACATCAAAACATGTTTTGAAGCGTGCACTGGGCCCCAACGGAACAGCAAGACAAACTGGCAATCAAAGACTCTACATCAAACTCAAAGGACCATAAATAAATCCCAGCTATTGCCTCAAACTTTACTACATTTCTGTCTCTATCTGCGTGTGTGTTTATCGTACATGCATACTAGTGTGGTCGCGTCGCGTATTCAAAGTAGTTTTAACCGAATTAGAGTTTAAGGTTAATAAACTTCCACCTTTCTTGTTCAAATCTAAGAAAACCTGCCTCGTTGATTTCTTTGTCTTAAAATTGGAGAACAGTGAAAAAGGATTCACTGAGGGGGAGCTAAAAACAGTGTTTTTAAAAATTAAACCCTGTTACGGTTAAACCAGGCAAAGGCTGAGAGGGAACCCCTAGACCCCTTCTCATCGGGCCATAACACTAGTTTGTGTAATCTCTCCTTGTAATCCAACCCTTGG
This sequence comes from Heterodontus francisci, assembly GCF_036365525.1. Taxonomy (NCBI): domain Eukaryota; kingdom Metazoa; phylum Chordata; class Chondrichthyes; order Heterodontiformes; family Heterodontidae; genus Heterodontus; species Heterodontus francisci. The sequence continues at coordinate 115,756,603 of NC_090382.1, forward strand.
ACTACAAGCGTCATCTTGGTGAATCTACACCGCACTCCCTCTGAAGCCAATATAACCTTCCGAAGGTGTGGTATCCAAAACAGCTCACAGTAATCCCTCGTGCGTCTGACCAGGATACAATTTTGCAAACAGTTTGTCCAGGATCAATATTAGGAAGCGTTTGTTCACACAAAGAGTGGTTTAGTACCTTCTGGGTAGGATAGTGCGTGCTATTTGAGTGGCTTTTCATGATGTGAAGACAAATATTGAGGTTTTGAATTATTTTTTATCGGCAATAAAGAAAATCTGAGAACACAACCCAGGATGGCATTGCTACCCATCTTAATCCCAGCCTAGCTCAATTTTAAATTTAGAAAATACAGTAAGGTTAATGGTTGCCATGTTAATAGGATCTGAACAGTCCCATCCTTTCTCTTCTAAACTTACAACATTTACAGAATTCATAAGCTTAACAAAACACATTTCTGTCCAGACAAGTCCATTAACCAGAATCAAAAACTTTCCTGGGCTCAACTCAATCAACATGAAAATGATAACATTTAAAAAGAAAGAATTTATTTAAGTTTGCTGTGGTATTCAGTGTATATTTGGACTGTTTTTGTTGTTAGTTCTCTTGTTGATAAAGCATTGGGCTTGAAAGCAGAAACTGTCAGAGTCAATGTAAAGCTAATACCATTTCCTGGAGCACCATCCTCATGAGCACTTCGACAGGTTAAGAATAAGGTCCATCACCACATTCTCAGGACAACTGGAGTTTGACATTAAATGTGTCTTTGTCACCATTGCCCACATCCCAAAAACAAATAAAACAATGTTTGAAATGCATAAGCTGATTGAGTAAATGGCTGGAGAGGTGCGTGATCCAAAATCAAAGGTGCAGAATGTGCTTCATCATCCCCGAGGGAAGGCCAAGCTACAGTTGGACATTCACTGTTTGGCAAGATTTTTCAACACAAGAACAACAAGCAGCAACGTGCATTTATGTGGAGCCTTTAATGTAGTAAAATGCCTCAAGGTGTTTCACAGGAATCTTAACAAAACAAAATTTGACACCAAGCCACAGAAGAAGATATCAGGTCAGGTATCCAAAAACTTTGTGAAAGATGTAGACTTTAAGGAGCTTCTTAAAGGATGAGAAAGAGCGAGATAGGTGGAGCGGTTTCGCGAGGGAATTCCAGAAGTTAAGGCTGAGGCAGATGTAGGCATGACCACCAATGGTGGAGCAATGGAAATCGGGAATGCACAAACCTGCTTTAGTGGTGTGAATACTGCAGTTTCCAGGATCCAGGTCATGGGCATGGGCTAAGTTGAGGATGGATACAGCTAATACGGCAAAGGAGGGCTTGCTGTGAGAAAAGTCATAGAGCAGAAGGAATGTTGATGATTATTCAAGATGTCTCTTAATCTCAAGTGGCTATAAGGATCGCAGGTCGCTCTGAGAAAGCAGAGTATTCTTCAAAATGAAATGGATGATTGCAGAATAAGATTCATCCCCTCCCTATCTGATGCCAAGAGCAAGTGTTCAATGTGAAGATAAAGGTAAGATCACCACAATTCAGCATCAAGCGCTCAAACATCCAAGTACGCACATGATAAGCAGCTGAATAAAAATATACTTCATGGAGGGTGTGGTTGAACTATTGGGGAAAATGGTCCTGGATGAAACAATAACACTTGGACATTGGGGAAAGTTTAGGAAAGAGAAAGGAAACTTTTCACAGAACAAGATGAGAAATCTTGGTAAGTGGTAGTGGCACATTTTTACAGAATGTCATCTCCCAACTATGGGGTTGAGTGCTAGATTCTACACAAAAACTTCACCTGTTTGCAGATCGGGGTGTGGGGGGTGTGTGGGGGGGGTGGGGGGTGGGGGGTGGGTGCAGTAAAAATGGTCACTATTGAATGAGCTGCTCATTGGACATCCCGCCCAATCTGAGCTCCTGATCAAACTCCAGTGTATTGACAGCAGAAAGATCAAACCTGATGCCTCTTGATGGGATCATTCAAACCTCCCTGCTGGACTATCCTTTCAACACCCCTCTCCCATGCCACACCTATTACCCTGACACCACCTTTTCCCTCCTCCTCACCTGAATGTGCTGATTTAAAAAAAAAAATTTTTTATTCATTTGTGGGATGTGGGCGTCGCTGGCCAGGTCAGCATTTATTGCCCATCCCTAATTGCCCTTGAGAAGGTGGTGGTGAGCTGCCTTCTTGAACCACTGCAGTCCATGTGGGGTAGGTAGACCCACAGGGCTGTTAGGAAGGGAGTTCCAGGATTTTGACCCAGCGACAGTGAAGGAACGGCGATATAGTTCCAAGTCAGGATGGTGTGTGACTTGGAGGGGAACTTGCAGGTGGTGGTGTTCCCATGTATTTGCTGCCCTTGTCCTTCCAGTTGGTAGAGGTCGCAGGTTTGGAAGGTGCTATTTTATGAGCCTTGGTGCGTTGCTGCAGTGCATCTTGTAGATGGTACACACTGCTGTCACTGTGCGTCGGTGGTGGAGGGAGTGAATGTTTGTAGATGGGGTGCCAATCAAGCGGGCTGCTTTGTCCTGGATGGTGTCGGGCTTCTTGAGTGTTGTTGTAGCTGCGCCCATCCAGGCAAGTGGAGAATATTCCATCACACTCCTGACTTGTGCCTTGTGGATGGTGGACAGGCTTTGGGGAGTCAGCAGGTGAGTTACCCGCCTCAGGATTCCTAGCCTCTGACCTGCTCTTGTAGCCATAGTATTTATATGGCTTCTCCAGTTCAGTTTCTGGTCAATGGTAGCCCCTAGGATGTTGATAGTGGTGGATTCAGCGATGGCAATGTCATTGAATGTCAAGGGGAGATGGTTAGATTCTCTCTTGTTGAGATGTTCATTGCCTGACACTTGTGTGCCGCGAATGTTACTTGCCACTTATTAGCCCAAGCCTGGATATTGTCCAGGTCTTGCTGCATTTCTACACGGACTGCGTCAGTATCTGAGGAGTCACGAATGGTGTTGAACATTGTGCAATCAGCAGCAAACATCCCCACTTCTGACCTTATGATTGAAGGAAGGTCATTAATGAAGCAGCTGAAGATGGTTGGGCCTAGGACACTACCCTGAGGAACTCCTGCAATGATGTCTTGGAGATCAGATGATTGACCTCCAACAACCACAACCATCTTCCTTTGCGCTAGGTATGACTCCAAACCACAAAGAGTTTTCCCCTTGATTCCCATTGACTTCAGTTTTGCGAAGGCTCCTTGATGCCATACTCGGTCAAATGCTGCCTTGATGTCAAGTGCAGTCACTCTCACCTCACCTCTTGAGTTCAGCCCTTTTGTCCATGTTTGAACCAAGGCTGTAATGAGGTCAGGAGCTGAGTGGTGGCGGAATCCAAACTGAGCGTCACTGAGCAGGTTATTGCTAAGCAAGTGCCGCTTGATGGCACTGCTGATGACACCTTCCATCACTTTACTAATGATTGAGAGTAGTCTGATGTGGCGGTAATTGGCCAGGTTGGATTTGTCCTTTTTGTGTACAGGATATACCTGGGCAATTTTCCACATTGCAGGGTAGATGCCAGTGTTGTAGCTGTACTGGAACAGCTTGGCTAGGGGCGCGGCAAGTTCTGGAGCACAGGTCTTCAGTACCATTTTTTAAAAATTCTTTCATAGGATGTGGGCGTTGCAGGCCAGGCCAGCATTTATTGCCCATCCCTAATTGCCCTTGAACTGAGTGGCTTGCTAGGCCATTTCAAGGGCATGTAAGAGTCAACCACATTGCTGTGGATCTGGAGTCACATGTAGGCCAGACCAGGTAAGGACAGCAGATTTCCTTCCCTAAAGGACATTAGTGAACCAGATGGGTTTTTACAACAATGAACAATGGTTTCATGGCCGTCATTAGACCAGCTTTAAATTCCAGATTTTTTTATTTTATTAATTGAATTCAAATTCCACCTTCTGCTGTGGTGGGATTCGAACCCAAGTCCCCAGAGCAATACCTGGGTCTTTGGGTCAGTGACAATACCAGTATGCCAATGCCTCCCTGGAATATTGTCAGGGCCCGTAGCCTTTGCAGTATCCAGTGCCTTCAGTCGTTTCTTGATATCACGCGGAGTGAATCATATTGACTGATGTCTGGCATCTGTGATGCTGGGGACTTCAGGAGGAAGCCGAGATGGATCATCAACTTGGCACCTCTGTGTGAAGATCGTTGCAAATGCTTCAGCCTTGTCTTTCGCACTGATGTGCCATAGGTGACAGGCATCTTTCAGTACCAAGGGGCCAGTCACCATTGTCAGTGAGTGGCACAAGATTATTTTTCCATCAGTAACATCACAGCTGACCCCTGATCTGTCCAAACCTGATGTCCATATCAGTACAGCTTGCAGCATAAGTCACCGAGTAACAATCAGGAGCAGAATCTGAGATTTTATCCAGACCCCTAGCCAAAGACATACCTTGGCCAATCATAGCTTCACAACTGCTTCTCTGATTGAGATCAAGTAACTTGCCATCGAGAATGGACCTAACCTCGGTCATTCACATTCTAAAATAAAAACAGAAATTGCTGGAAACACTCAACAGGGTCAGACATCCCCTGTGGAGAGAGAAACAGAGTTACCGGGTGGAATTTTAGGCTCCCCCGCAACGGTTTTGGAGGCGGGAGAGCATAAAATCAGGTGAGATGGCAGCGGCGGGGGGGGGGGTGGCGGGGTGATCCCACCACCATCTCGCCTCCACCGAACTTTAGTCGGGGGCAGGAAAGCCTGTGAACGACCTTCCTGCCCCGCTTCCAATTGAGTCCCCTCACTGCATAATTAATCCTTAATTAAGGTCCTCTTCTCACCATTGCCACAATGACCCACGTTGCGGGCGGCCCTGTCGCCACACGGTTAGCATGGCACGAAAAACCATGAGGGCTGCTTCCCAGCTGCTGGGTCCCTTGTTCAAAGGCACAATGCCTGAACGAGGGATCCAGCATCAGGAAGGGGGGTGCCTGCTAATCTCCCTCCCCACCCCGACCCCCAACCCATGATACTGTCCCTGCCCTGTATTACCTTCAGCCTGGTTCCAGTGACGCTCCAGTGGCGCTGCAGCTGCCAGCCTCTGATTGGCCGGCAGCTGGTGACAGGGTCCTAAATCCTCCGGAAGTTCGCCGCTTCAAGTTAAGTGCCTGATTGGCACTAAATTTGGCAGGCCTTCCGTACAAGAGGCAACGCGGGGATCTTAGTGTTGGTTTCTCCTGATGTCAAGTCCCTCGCCGCCAACGTAAAATTCCACCCAACATTTCAGGTCATTGGAACATAGGAACAGAAGGAGGCCATTCAGCCCCTCCAGCATGTTCCTCCATTCATTTAGATTATGGTTGATCTGTATCTCAACTCCATCTCTCCACCTTGGTTCTGTAACCCTTAATCCCCTCGTCAAATGAAAATCCATCGGTCACAGTTTTGACTTTTTCAATTGACCCCTGGCCTCAACAGCTGTTTGGGAAGGTGTTCCAGATTCAAGTCAATGATTTTTCATCAGAGCTGCAAAATGTTTGAGATGAGCCAGAGAAAATGTGGGGCAGGAATGACTGAATGACAAATGGAATGATGGTGCAAGGGAAAAGGGAGGTGATAATGGGACAAGTGTAGAATCAAAGGATCAGTTCAGGAGAGGTGTAAGCGTTTTAGATTAGATTAGAGATACAGCACTGAAACAGGCCCTTCGGCCCACCGAGTCTGTGCCGAACATCAACCACCCATTTATACTAATCCTACACTAATCCCATATTCCTACCAAACATCCCCACCTGTCCCTATATTTCCCTACCACCTACCTATACGAGTGACAATTTATAATGGCCAATTTACCTATCAACCTGCAAGTCTTTTGGCTTGTGGGAGGAAACCGGAGCACCCGGAGAAAACCCACGCAGACACAGGGAGAACTTGCAAACTCCACACAGGCAGTACCCGGAATTGAACCCGGGTCCCTGGAGCTGTGAGGCTGCGGTGCTAACCACTGCGCCACTGTGCCGCCCACAGCAGAACAGAGCAGAGAAGGCTGAGGGGGGACCTGATTGAGGTATACAAAATTATGAGGGGTATTGATAGGATAGATAGGAAGAAACTTTTTCCCTTAGCGGAGGAGTCAATAACCAGGGGGCATAGATTTAAGGTAAGGGGCAGGAGGTTTAGAGCGGATTTGAGGAAAAATGTTTTCACCCAGAGGGTGGTTGGAATCTGGAACGCACTGCCTGAAGTGGTGGCAGAGGCAGGAACCCTCACAACATTTAAGAAGCATTTAGATGAGCACTTGAAACGCTATAGCATATAAGGCTATGGGCCAAGTGCTGGAAAATGGGATTAGAATAGATAGGTGCTTGATGGCTGGCACGGACACAATGGGCTGAATGGCCTATTTCTGTGTTGTATAACTCTATGAGTAGAAGGGAGAGGGAAGCATGGACAATCTGAGAAAGTGGAAAGTGGAATGTAACAAAGGTAGGTGGACCGCAGGGGTGTGGACCACCCTGCTGGCTGTGGACTGATAGGGGTTCCCCACCCCAAGCATCAGCCCACACCCACTCCTCTCTCACTGGCTTTGGTGCAGCTGTTTTCCATTGCCACAGCACCTTCATCTCCTAAACGGACTAATACTAGTGGGTATTAGACGAATGTGTCGTGAATAACACCTCTCACAGATCTGCACAAATGACTCACATAGGTTACAGCTGCACTTCAAACTCAAGTCTAAATTATTATTTTTACTATGTGTTGTCGAACAAAATAGAATTTGTGCATTAATGAGAAAACTGAGTTGACAAGCAAAATGACCCTTGTGACACAGATTCTATTTCTGTGCAAAATGCAAAACATTTATTGTTTTACTTGGGGATGCCATCATGAGGAGAGAAGGCAGTTAAGAGAAATTCAATCCTTTTCAGTGAACAAACCTTGCAGTTCTTTATATACCTCAACTCCAGCCTGTGAACAGCTCTTTACTAACTCTCGATCCTTGTGGTCGCTCTAAAGTGAGATTGCCTAATCTATGCCAATTAATAATTAATTTGACAAGACTTTTCGCACACTGGGAACTAATGGCCTGATTTTATTGCAGAACATCAATGAGGTAAGTTTGCTGCTTCCTTGGAATCTGCTGAGCACAGGAATATTATAGGTCTGTGCAGACGGTGCCGGAGAGGTTCACAAAGGTGATGCCAGGAATAAATATGAGGAGAACCTAAGGGACTGAAGAAATCTTTTCATCAAAACGGAGAATTAAAGAAACTAAGGCTGTTTTCCTTAGAGCAGGAAAGGTTAAGGGGAGATTTGATAGAGGTGTTCAAAATCATGAACGGTCCTGATAGGCCAAATAGGAGAAATTATTTCCAATGGCAGGTGGATCATTAACCAGAGGACAACAATTTAAGATAATTGGTGATAAAAGCAGAGATGACAGGAGGAGAAAAATGGTCATGCATGAGCTATTGCGATCCGGAATGCACTGTCTGAAAATGTGGCAGAAGCCGATTCAATATTAACTTCCAAAAAGGAATTGAAATAAAGTCTGAAGTGGAAAGATTTTCAGGGTTATGGGAAAAGAGCAGGTGGATGCGACTAATTTGTAGCAATTTCAAAGAGTCGGCACAATGGGCTAAACGCCTTCCTTCTATAATTAAAACCGAAAGTGCAGGAAATACTTGGAAAGTCTAGCAGCAACTGCGAAGAGAAAGAGAGTTAATGGTTGGAATTTTACCAGCCCTCTGGAGATGGGCTGGGAGGTGAGAGGTTTCGGGAGGGAAGCCCGATGTCTTTATGCTACCACAGGATATTCCCAGAAACGGGAATGGTAGCAGCGTGGCCACCCACGGACCAGAGGCGGGCAGCCAATTAATTCATTTGAGTGACCAAATAATGCCCACTTTCGGCTCCTCCTGTCATTTTGCTGGCGTCGGGACAGGCCCCTGCCTCTTGCAGAGAACACCGGGTATATCGAGGCTCCCTCACAGCAGCCTCCCGGGGCGGCCTTCCTTTCTGGCCACTCCGCGGCCCATACCCGCCCTCCCCCCACGGTTCCAACACCACTGCTGGAGGGTTCACCCTCCGATCACTGGGACTTGCCTGCCAGTCCCCGGCACATTGAAAAATATTCTGACCCACTCTTCGAGGGCATCTCAACATGGAGGCAGTCTCTCCTTCTCCCTGTAACCTCAGCAGCGGCCCCTCTATCAGTGGCACTGCCTGGATTGCCAAGCGACCAACCCTCTGATTGGGGTGTCAGGTCTGAGAGATGGGCTATCCTCCTTAATTGGATGACAGTCTGGGCGACAGCCTTTAATTGGCCACTGGCAGTAAAATTGCTCCCCCCCCGGTCCTGCCATCTGCCCACACAGGCTTGGGACCCTCTTTTGGTCCCGACGGTGGGACTTCCTTGACTCTCATAAAATTCCAGCCAATATCTCAGGTCGATGACCCTTTGTCAGAACCCTGGGGGTTCAGCATTTGGTGTACTTTGCTCTTGGCCTTCTTGTATGTTGTATCATTGAATTATTCTATAATATTGGGAGGAGGTCTAATCAATGTGATCCTAATTATGAGATTCGGTGAGGGAAATGAAAAACATCATTTGCACTGGTTAGTGAGTTGATAACTGGATGGCATAAATTTATCATCACCAAAAAAGTGAAGGTATTGGTTAGGTAAACTTTTTTTTAACACACAAAGGACTGTCCCAGCAGAAACAATGGAAAAGGCAGAGTTCAAAATGAAAGGGAATTGGATCAATGTGTGAAAAGGAAAACATTTTTTTTAAATGAGAGAAGGACAAAGGAACGGGACTAGCTGGAAAACTCTTTCAGAGATTCAATGGCTAATAGCTTGCATACTGTAGAATTCTAATTCTGTGATTCAAAATCTAGGTTTTCACTTCAGGGAAGTACTGAAGGAGTGCTGCACTGTTGGAGGTACAGGACCTTCCAAACCTGCAACCTCTACCACCTAGAAGGACAAGGGTAGCAGACCCATGGGAACGCCACACCTGCAAGTTCCCCTCCAAGGCACACACCATCCTGACTTGAAAATATAACATCGTTCCTTCACTGTCGCAACATCAAAACCCTGGAACTCCCTTTCCTAATGCACTGTGGGTGTACCTACACCATATCACAGAATCACAGAATTGTTACAGTGCAGCAGGAGGCCATTCAGCCCATCATGTCCATACTGGCTCTCCGAAAGAGCAATTCGCTCAGTTCCATTCCCTCGCCTTCTCTGCTGGACCGCAACGGTTCAAAAAGGCAGCTCACCACCACCTTCTCAAGGGCAATTAGGAATGGACAACAAATACTGGACATTCCAGCAATGCCCACATCCCATGAACAGATATAAAAGAAGATTATGGATGGGACGTTAAACTAAGCCTCTGTATTCCCTCTCAAGTGGGTGTAAAAGATCCCAGGGCACTATTTCAAAGAAGAGCAGGGGAGTTCCGAAGAAGGGTCACTGACCCGAAACGTTAACTCTGCTTCTCTTTCCACAGATGCTGCCAGACCTGCTGAGTGAATCCAGCATTTCTTGTTTTTGTTTCAGGGGAATTCTTCCCAGTGTCCTGGTCAATATTTATCCCTCAACCATCCTCACTAAAAACTGATTATCTGGTAATTATCACATTGCTGCTTTGGGAACTTGCTGTGCACAAATTGGCTGCCACACTTCCTACAATAAAGCAGTGACTACTGTTACGCCAATGTGCTTTGTTGAATGATAATTTTCTTTGGTCCACTGTCTGGAGATCTGAATTTATATTTTTTTGGAAGAAATTTGAAAAGAACATTTAAAACAGGATGACTGCTCGCAGCTTAAGGTGATCACTAAGTTTGCTACACTGTATCCGACATTGCAAAGGACTGTGAGGATGGAGACGAAATGTCTGTGCGTTTCCCAGCAAGAACCAAGACCCTGGAAGTTTAAAGGAACTATCTGTTCGTTTCAAAAAGCAGAGAAATACTGCTAACTGCGATGTTTGAATGACTAAGTTGCAGTCATGTGACAAGCCCCTCCCCATCTGTGGTTTTAAGCTGATGTTTTCTCTGCAGCAGAGGAGAAGCTTTGGACTTTGACATGAGCAGACCTTAAGTGGGGAGTCCCTCTCTTTCTCTCTCCATTCCAGCTTGAAAGTTTTCAAATCCTGCCTGTTGACTGACCATCTTTGCATAGTCCAGCTACAATCAGAAATCCAGTTGGAGGAAAACAAAAACTCAGCAAGAAAGACCCATCTGTGACTCACTCAGGAATTTAAGGAGAGTATTAGACTAAAAGAAGAGACTTATAATGTTTCAAAAAATAGTAGCAAGTCTGAGGATTGGGAATGTTTTAGAAACCAGCAAAGGGCCATGAAAAAGTTGAAAAAAGGGAAAAAATAGAGAGAGTAAATTAGTCAGCAAAATAAAAACAGATTGTAAGAGCTTTTATAAGTATGTAAAAAGGAAGAGAGTAGCTAAAGTAGACATTGGTCACTTAGAGGCAGAGACAGGAGAAATCATCATGGGGAATGAGGAAATGGCAGAAGCATTGAACAAATATTTTGTGTCTGTCTTTACAGTAGAAAACACAAGTTCCATACCAGAAATAGGCAGTAACCTAGGGGCTAAAAAGAGTGAGGAAATTAAGGATATTGATATCAGCTGAGAAGAAGTATTGGAGAAACTTGAGGGACTAAAATCTGACAAGTCCCCAGGACCAGATGGCCGACATCCTAAGGTTCTAAAAGAGAAAACTGCAGAGATAGTGGATGCGCTGGCTATGATTTTCCAGAATTCCTTAGATTCAGGAATGGTCCCGTCAGATTGGAGGTTGGCAAATATTAGGCCGCTTTTCAAGAAAAGAGAGTGAACAGGGAACTACAGGCCAGTTAACCTAACATCAGCCATTGGGAAGATGCTGGAAACTATTATTAAAGAAGTCTTAACATTGCACTTGGAAAAACATAGTATGATTAGAACAAGACAGCATGGTTTTACTAAAGGGAGATCCTGTTTGACAAATTTATTAGAGTCTTTTGAGGATGTAACTAGTAGGTAGATAAAGGGGAACCAGTAGATGTAGTATACTTGGATTTTCAAAAGCCATTTGATAAGGTGCTACATAAAAGATTAATAGGCAGGATAAGGGCTCATGATGTTGGGGGCAATATATGGATAGAGGATTAGTTAACAGACAGGAAGCAGAGAGTCGGCATAAATGGGGCATTTTCAAGTTGGCGGGCAGTGAATAGTGGGGTGCTGCAGGGATCAGTGCTGGGGTCTCAGTTATTTACACCACAACTCCAGCGATTTGGGTTCGGTTCTGGGTACTGCCTGTGTGGAGTTTGCAAGTTCTCTCTGTGACCGTGTGGGTTTCCGACAGGTGCTCTGGTTTCCTCTCACAGCCAAAGACTTACAGGTTGCTAGGTAAATTGGCCACTGTAAATTGCCACTAGTGTAGGTGGTAGGAGAATTGTGGGAATATGGGGTTAATGTAGGATTAGTATAAATGGGTGGTTGTTGGTCAGCACAGACTCAGTGGGCCGCAGGGCCTGTTTCAGTGCTATATCTCTCTCTATGACTCTACAGGAAGGATAGAAAGAGATATAGACAGGTTAAGTGTGCAGGCAACAAGATGGTAAATGGAGTATAATATAGGGAAGTGTGAAGTTGTCCACTTCGGTTGTAAAAATAGAAAAGCAGAATATTTTTTCAAAGGTGTGAAACTGGTAAGTGTTGATGTTGAGAGAGACTTGGGAGTACCCATACAAGGAACACATAAAGTTAACATGCAGGTGCAGCAGGCTATTAGGAAGGTAAATGGCATGTTGGCCTTTATTGCAAGGGGATTGGAGTACAGGAATAAAGAAGTCTTACTAAAATTGTACAGGGCTTTGGTGAGACTGCACCTGGAATACTGCGTGCAGTTTTGGTCTCCACATTTAAGAAAAGATATACTTGCACTCGAGGCAGTGCAGCAAAGATTTACTAAATTGGTCTCTGGGATGAGGGGGTTGTCCTATGATGAGAAGCTGAGTAAATTGGGCCTATATTCTCTGGAGTTAAGAAGAATGAGAGGCGATCTAATTGAGACAAACAAGATTCTGAAAGGGCTTGATAGGGTAGAAGCTGAGAGATTGTTCCCACTGGTCAGGGAATCTAGAATGTGGGGACATAGTCTCAGGATAAGGGGTCAATCATTCAGGACAGAGATGAAGAGAAATGACTTCACTCAAAGGGTTGTAAATCTTTGGAATTCTCTACTCCAGAGGGTTGTGGATGCTCCATCATTAAATACATTTAAGGCTGGGGTAGATAGATTTCTGGTCTCACAGGGAATCAAGGGATAGGGGGAGCGGGCAGGAAAGTGGAATTGAAGCCTAGATCAGCCATGATCGTATTGAATGGCAGAGCAGGCTCGATGAGCCATATGGTCTAAAGATACTCCTGTTTCTTCTTGTGTTCTTCTTCTTCTTGCATCACTATCTCCAAGAGACTCACCGAACCATTCATGTACCTCTTCAAGCTAAAATCCTCAGGACCACTTAACTCAGTTAGAAGCCAACCGAATCACCAAACTCCACAGGCTGTATACCTTTTTTATGAATTCTAACTCAACCAATCTATCTTTCCCCGCTCTGTAACCTATTTTTGTGTGTGTAAATCTCCAGAGTGTGTGTGTGAGGGAAAGTTGTCACGTTGTTTGTTATTTTATTAATTCGGTTTAGGTGCAATAAAGTTAACCTCTTTCTTTGTTAACTCAGGAAAACCTATCCAATTGGTTCTTGTTATGATCATAGCAAGTAAGTAATCAAACACCTACTGAATTGGCCAGTATCAACAGAGAAATGATAATGCATGTGCAAGGCTGCAAATGTGAAATTCTGATTTTGATTTTAGTATGCTTTCCTTGGGCCCCCCACCGTCCTCCTGTCCACCGCACCCCCCCCCGCCCCCCCCCCCACCAACCTCTTCCCCCCCAAAAAACTCATCGATTTCAGGAGAAAGATCAAACAGGCCAATAACGGAGACTGCACTGTTGCCGTGTACAGGCCAGATGAGAATTCAGCCTTTGACAGCCTGTAAAAGTTGTAGCTGCTGATGGCACTTCTGTTTCTGGCAGATTGGAAGTGGGTCTTGAAGCTGCTGGAGGCAGGAGCTGTCTCTACCTTCTGTTACAACACTGTTACTGGAGCTATCAACACAGAACAAAAGAAGGCAATCTGAATTTATTCCACTTAAATATTAATGTCACCAAAAGATCAAAACGGAGTGATCCACTCAATGCACGCTTATCAGATACAAAAATAAATATGTGGAGCTTAAACACTGTCGTAGATCAGTTGGGCTGAATGGACTGTTTGTGTGATGTACATTGGATGTAATTCTGTTTGCAATACCATACCAATATTAAAACTGCCAACCACAATTTAATTTGTATTGTTTTAAACATCAAATTAAAATGCAAACTAACTTCACCTGATAAATTTGGACTGATTTTCAACCAGTAATTCAACAAAATCGTTTTCCAATTTCCTTCATCCAACTATGTTTGAGCACATTTCCCAGTGTTTTAAAGGTCCTTTTGTCACTTTTGTGGCATCATCAAATCCATCATTACACAGGGATTTCTTACTTGACAGCAGGTGAATGAAAAAAGGATTTCTCTAAAGCCCAAGGCTGAAGTCACTTGTCAAGTCTGGCAGGTAAGTGTAATTGAGAAATCCTGCTGGGATTAGGCTCATGTGGGATTTATCATCATTATTTATAGATCCTTAAATGTCCTTACTAACAGAAACCTGAATTTAAAAGTGATCCGAGGGTGGAACATTTCACCACTGTGATCATTTTTTTCAGGTCAACATCAATCAATTGTTGTTATGATGGCGAATGCGATGTTCTATCTCATCCATCATTTCCTCGTCAGACGTGGCTGTAGGTTAAGTGATGATGTGGTGCTGTAAATGACAGTGCTTAAAAGAATCAGTTGGTGTTTGTTTTCGTTGTTCCTTTGCTGCTAAACCAATCAAAAATATACAGGGATGGAGTGAAGGGATAGAAGAAGAGGGCGGAATGAACTACACAAAGCCAGGAGGCTGGGAATTCCCTCAGAAGTGCTCGGAAGTGCTCCCACTCTGTTACCGTGACCTCACTGAAATGCACCACAATGGGGTTTTACGTCATGCTCCTAATGAAGTGACGTTGATGGACTGGGAGATGATCCAAGAGAAGTTTTGACCCACAGTGCCTTTTTAAAGAACAAGTTGTTTTTCTCCCTCTCTATTCCTGCGCATCTTGATTCACACTGGGATACAGTTCCATATAAATGTTTGTTCCACCTCTCCCTCATAGACTGTGGCAACATAGGAATAATTGGACAAAAAAAGACCAAAGTTCCATCTAGTTTGCTTTCTGGTAGTCACATAATACAACTATGGAGTTATTGACTAACTATTGACTAATCAATCTCCATCAATTAGTCTATTACGTACCCAGGCATGATGTGAGGAAAGTCCCCAATGGTGGAAAGGTTTGGGATTAATTGGCCCAAAGTCACCTGTCCCTACCAGGCATGCGCCACTCACCACACGACATGTGTCTAATTATTAATACATTTATCCCAAAATATTATTTTCTAAGAAGAAATCTATCTAATTTGTATTTTAATGGAACCATGCTCACTGCTTCCACCGCCTCACTAGGCAGCCTGTTCTATAGATTGAACCTTCACTCACTGAAATATTTGGGAGGAGTTTTAACTTCAAAGAGCAAATGGGTTTAGGACTGGGTGGGGATTTAAAAGTACATCAGGAACCTTGTTGCAACTCATTAACTTCCACATTAAATATCTGTGCAATCAGCTGCATGTGAGCTACTCCCTTGAGAGAGATCGGGTTACCAATTTAAATATGTTAATACATTAATATTTTAATAGGAGTTTTCAAATTTAACACTTGGTGAATGGGTATCCCATGCTTCATGGAAATCTCCAGTGTTACAACTGAGGTGGGAGGAGTGCATTGTTTTTCCAGTTCCACATCTCCACAGGCCACAACATAAAGTTGTGTTTTCCCAGTTACTGATACAGTCAATCATAGACTCTATTTTTATCCCAGAATAAAATACACCAACCAGGTTTCTTTAATAAAAACAAAATTATCAGCTTATTATAGAACAAGTCTCAACCAGTAATGAAGCAAAGCATTAACACAGATTGAAATGTAAAAGTTCCCTTATAACCTTAGCCCCTCACACATAGACACATGCACCGATTAACTGTAAAATTAGAGATTTACACTTGAGAGCTCTATTACAAAACAAAAACAGACTAAAAAGAATATAAACATACATATGAACATACAAATTAGGAGTAGAAGTAGGCCATTCAGCCCCTCGAGCCTGCTCCGCCATTCAATAAGACCATGGCTGATCTGTTTGTGTCTCGAATTCCACACTCCCATCCAACCTGATAATCTTTGATTCCCTTGCCTAACAAGAATCTATCTACCTCCACCACCTTCTGAGGCAGAGAGTTCCTAATTCACGCAGCCGTCTGAGAGAAAAAAATTCTCCTCATCCCTGTCCTAAAAGGGCGACCCCTAATTTTAAAACAGTGCCCCCTTGTTCTGGACTCACCCACGAGTAAGCATCCTTTCCACATCCACCTTGTCAAGACCATTCAGGATCTTATATACCTCAGTCAAGTCTCCCCTCACTCTTCTAAACTCCAGTGAAAACAGGCCCAGTCTGTCCAACCTTTCCTCATAAGACAACCTGCTCATTCCCGGTATCATCTAGTGAACCTCCTCTGAACCACCTCCAATGCATTCACATCCTTCCTTAAACAAGGAGACCAAAACTGCACACAATATTCGAGATGTGGTCTCACCAATGCCCTGTATAACTAAGGAATGACATCCTTACTTTTATTTTCAATTCCTCTTGTAATAAAGGATAGCATTCTATTAGCCTTCTTTGTGACCTGCTGTACCTGCATACTAACTTTTTGTGACTCATGCATTAGAACACCTAGATCCCTCTGCACCTCAGAATTCTGCGGTCATTCTCCATTGAAGTAATACTCTGCTTTTTTATTCTTCCTGCCAAAGTGAACAACTTCACATTTTCTTTGGCCAAATACTTGCTAATTCTTGAAGAAAAAAGAGAAGATATGGAAAGATGTCAGATGTCCTTTGTTTTAGTTTGGTGTCCCAAATACACTAGGATCTTTCTAGAACAGTTCTTTTCAGGCAATGTTGAAGATCAGTTTGGGCAGGCTTTCCAGGAGAAATGCAGCAACAGGGGTTTCTGGCAGGCCTTGCAGAATGAATGCAGCATCAATTTCTCTATTTCTTACACTCACTTCCAAGAACTTCTCAAAGAGATGGGAAAGCTTTCAGGCTTTTCAAAGAGCTGGAACAGGCTGAGTTGGGGTTTGTCCTTGGCAGATTGATTCTTTAACTCCTTTTCAAACTATTGTGCATACCCCAACTGCCTGTCCACAGTGAAACCAAAAACATCTCAGGTGTTAAGCCTCCTGATCCCTATATATCTTGACCTATCAGTTCTCTGTAAACATCTTCCCCAAGTCAAAAAAGCCCCCTGCTGGATATTTATCTGAAAAAAGGTGCCTTCCAGTAACTATTGTTTACAAGCCAAGTCCAAAAGACATGCTGATGACCTCTTTTTAAATAAAAAACACAAATTCCAGCATCTATGGAATCTGTTTTTTCAGTTTTAAATCACAAATCCACAAAATTTAACAAAACAATGGAAGCACTCGCAACACCAGTGACAACAAGACGAGAGCACTGCGTCAACTGAAGGGCTGAAGAAATGACAGGCAAAACATCCCATCAAGACTAAGACCTCACACCCACTTTCTTGCCTAAGTAAAAGGCTTTTGCTCACAGTATTTATGTTGAGAGTGTACTTTCACTACTTCAGAGGTTTGTGCGTCTGATCTTCACTTTCCATCTGTCATACTTCAGTGCAGCATTGATGCTGCTTCACTTTGGACCTCAGATGAGGACCAAGTTCAGCAACACCAGCAGCAGCAGCAGCAAAAACAATCTTCACCCCACAGCCCTGCGGTCCACAGGAGAGGAGGGAGCAGCACAGCAGTGCAGCTCACAGGAGGTGATACCTCCAAACACAGGGTATACAGGCAAAGGATGAGCTTCCACAACATGTCAGAACACCAGTGCCTCAGAGGGTTCAGGGTTTCCTGCCAGATATCACAGACCTTTGCAACCTCCAGCTCCTGCTGCCAAGTGAACCTTTTAGTGGCATCAAGGTCACTACCGCCCTGAACTTCTTTGCCTCAAGCTCATTCCAGGGAACTGCAGGAGATATTTGTAGGATTATCACAGTCTGCTGCCAACAGGTGCACCTCACATTGACGGATGCCATGTTTGCCAGATCCGGCAATTATGTATACTTTTCCACTGATGGTGCCAGTCATGGAGAAGGCTGGAAGCTCATTGCTGGATCTCTGCCTTTCCCTGACATTCTGTGCTCCCTATTCCTACACAGAAGGGAAAGGAAAGACCTATCAGCGAGAGTGATGGAAGGTACTGAATGGATCAATGGACAACAGTTGTTGTTAAGCAGACTGTGGGGGATAGGCATGACATTGCATTCAGATGAGGGTAAGTGACAGTGGTGAATGGTCAGATGGGGATGTGCATAGTGTGAGACAAATGGGTGCACCTGCAAGGTAAGTTGATGTAAGGAGAGGGCTTGGGAATGCAGAGTGAGGTTGTAGCGATACGCATATCAGGCTGTATTTGAATGTGCCATTGTACTCACCTTACTTGTCCCAATTAGGTTATTAAACCTCTTCCAGCACTGTATGGAAAGTGTGGCACCACTATCTTCCTTCTTGCTCTCTGAGGCAGGCGTTGTCGTCTCTTCAGCAGGGAAGAGTATCTCCCTGTGGGCCTTACAAACCATAGCATCAGGTATAGAAGGCAACCGTGAACCGAGCCGCAGGCTTGTACATTGGAATCTATCCATGACGTCCTCCTATTTCTCATCTATATCCTGGCCCTCAGCAGCATCATCTAAAAACACAGCATTGGTTTCCACATATACACTGACAACACCCACTTCACCACCACTTTTAACTCTCCACTGTCTCTAATTTGTCAGACTACTTGCCAGGCATTCTGTATTAAATGAGCAGAAATTTCTTCCAACTAAATATTGGGAAAACCAACGTCCATTGTCTTCGGTCCCCATATCAAACTCTGCTCACTTACCACTGACTCCATCCCATTCCCTTGCAACCATTTGACGCTGTACCAGTCTGTGACCTCTGCTATACTTGACCCTGAGATGAGCTTCCAGCCACATATCTCCAACATCACTAAGTCCACCTATTTCCACCTCCAGAACATCGCTGTAAGCTGCCTTGGCTCATCTGTTGCAGAAACCCTCATCTATGAGTTTGCTACCTCTCGCCAGCATCCCACATTTTACCCTCCATAAACTTAAACGCATCCAAAACTCTGCTGACTCACATCAAGTCCAGTTCACCCATTACCAAAGAACAAAGAACAAAGAAAGTTACAGCACAGGAACAGGCCCTTCGGCCCTCCAAGCCTACGCCAATCCAAATCCTCTATCTAAACATGTCGCCTATTTTCTAAGGGTCTGTATCTCTTTACTTCCTGCCCATTCATGTATCTGTCTAGATACATCTTAAAAGACGCTATCGTGCCCACGTCTACCACCTCCGCTGGCAATGCGTTCCATGCACCCACCACCCTCTGCGTAAAGAACTTTCCACGCATATTGCCCCTAAACTTTTCCCCTTTCACTTTGAACTCGTGTCCCCTTGTAATTGAATTCCCCACTCTGGGAAAAAGCTTCTTGCTATCCACCCTGTCTATACCTCTCATGATTTTGTACACCTCAATCAGGTCCCCCCTCAACCTCCGTCTTTCTAATGAAAATAATCCTAATCTACTCAACCTCTCTTCATAGCTAGCGCCCTCCATACCAGGCAACATCCTGGTGAACCTCCTCTGCACCCTCTCCAAAGCATCCACATCCTTTTGGTAATGTGGCGACCAGAACTGCATGCAGTATTCCAAATGTGGCCAAACCAAAGTCCTATACAACTGTAACATGACCTGCCAACTCTTGTACTCAATACCCCGTCCGATGAAGGAAAGCATGCCGTATGCCTTCTTGACCACTCTATTGACCTGCGTTGCCACCTTCAGGGAACAATGGACCTGAACACCCAAATCTCTCTGTACATCAATTTTCCCCAGGACTTTTCCATTTACTGTATAGTTCACTCTTGAATTGGATCTTCCAAAATGCATCACCTCGCATTTGCCCTGATTGAACTCCATCTGCCATTTCTCTGCCCAACTCTCCAGTAATTCTATATTCTGCTGTATTCTCTGACAGTCCCCTTCACTATCTGCTACTCCACCAATCTTAGTGTCGTCTGCAAACTTGCTAATCAGACCACCTATACTTTCCTCCAAATCATTTATGTATATCACAAACAACAGTGGTCCCAGCACGGATCCCTGTGGAACACCACTGGTCACACGTCTCCATTTTGAGAAACTCCCTTCCACTGCTACTCTCTGTCTCCTGTTGCCCAGCCAGTTCTTTATCCATCTAGCTAGTACACCTTGGACCCCATGCGCCTTCACTTTCTCCATCAGTCTACCATGGGGAACCTTATCAAACGCCTTACTGAAGTCCATGTATATGACATCTACAGCCCTTCCCTCATCAATCAACTTTGTCACTTCCTCAAAGAATTCTATTAAGTTGGTAAGACATGACCTTCCCTGCACAAAACCATGTTGCCTATCACTGATAAGCCCATTTTCTTCCAGATGGGAATAGATCCTATCCCTCAGTATCTTCTCCAGCAGCTTCCCTACCACTGACGTCAGGCTCAACGGTCTATAATTACCTGGATTTTCCCTGCTACCCTTCTTAAGCAAGGGGACAACATTAGCAATTCTCCAGTCCTCCGGGACCTCACCCGTGTTTAAGGATGTTGCAAAGATATCTGTTAAGGACCCAACTATTTCCTCTCTTGCTTCCCACAGTAACCTGGGATAGATCCCATCCGGACAGGGGACACCCTGTGTCATAGAGTCATAGAGTTATACAGCACAGAAACAGGCACTTCGGCCCATCGTGTCTGTGCCGGCCATCAAGCACCTAATTATTCTAAGCCCATTTTCCAGCACCTGGCCCGTAGCCTTGTATGCTATGGCGTTTCAAGTGCTCATCTAAATACTTCTTAAATATTGTGAGGGTTCCTGCCTCTACCACCTCTTCAGGCAGTGCGTTCCAGATTCCAAACACCGTCTGGGTGAAAGGATTTTTCCTCAAATCCACTCGAAACCGCCTGCCCCTTACCTTAAATCTGCGCCCCCTGGTTATTGACCCCACCACTAAGGGAAAACGTTTCTTCTTATCTAACCTATCAATGTCCCTCATAATTTTGTATACCTCAATCATATCTCCCCTCAACCTTCTCTGCTCCAAGGAAAACAACCCTAGCCTTTTCAGTCTCTCTTCATAGCTGAAATGCTCCAGCCCAGGCAACATCCTGGTGAATCTCCTCTGCACCCTCTCCACTGCAATCACATCCTTCCTATAGTGTGGTGCCCAGAACTGTACACAATACTCCAGCTGTGGCCTAACTAGCATTTTATACAGCTCCATCATAACCTCTTTGCTCTTATATTCTATGCCTCGGCTAATAAAGGCAAGTATCCCGTATGCCTTTCTAACCACCTTATCTACCTGTGCTGCTGCCTTCAGTGATCTATGGACAAGTACACCAAGGTCCCTCTGACCCTCTGTACTTCCTAGGGTCCTACCGTCCATTGTATATGCCATTGCCTTGTTAGTCCTCCCAAAATGCATCACCTCACACTTCTCAGGATTAAATTCAATTTGCCACTGCTCTGCCCATCTTACCAGCCCATCTATATTGTCCTGTAATCTAAGTCTTTCCTCCTCACTATTTATGAAAGCACCAATTTTCATGCCATCTGCGAACTTACTGGTCATACCTCCTATATTCACGTCTAAATCATTAATGTACGCTACAAACAGCAAGGGTCCCAGCACCGATCCCTGTGGTACACCACTGGTCACAGGCTTCCAATCACAAAAACAGCCCTCGACCATTGCCCTCTACCTCCTGCCACTAAGCCAATTTTGGATCCAATTTGCCAAATTGCCTTGGATCCCATGGTCTCTTACCTTCTTAACTAATCTCCCACGCGGGATCTTACCAACAGCCTTACTGCAGTCCATATAAACTACATCAACTGCTTTACCCTCATCTTCACATTTCGTCACAGCCTCAAAAAATTCAATCAAGTTAGTCAGGCACGATCTCCCCCTGACAAAGCCATGCTGACTATCCCTGATTAATCCCTGCCTCTACAAGTGGAGATTAATCCTGTCCCTCTGAAATTTTTCCAATAGTTTCCCAACCACTGATGTTAGACTCACTGGCCTGTAATTACCTGGTTTATCCCTACTACCCTTCTTGAATAATGGTACCACATTCGCTGTCCTCCATTCCTCTGGTACCTCTCCTGTGGCCAGAGAGGATTTGAAAATTTGTCAGAGCCCCTGCAATCTCCTCCCTTGCCTCACATAACAGCCTGGGATACATCTCATCTGGGCCTGGGGATTTATCCACTTTTAAGCCCGCTAAAACAGCTAATACTTCCTCCCTTTCAGTGCTAATTTGTTGAAGTATATCACAATCCCCCTCCCTGATCTCTACACCTACATCGTCCTTCTCCATAGTGAACACAGATGAAAAGTAAGCATTTAAAACCTCACCCATGTCCTCCAGCTCGACACACAGATTGCCACTTTGGTCCCTAATGGGCCCTACTCTTTCCATGGTTATCCTCTTGCCCTTAATATACTTATAAAACGCCTTAGGATTTTCCTTTATCTTGCCCGCCAGTGTTTTTCTCATGCCCTTCTTTGCTGTACACTTGCTGATCTACACTGACTCCCAGTTAAGAAATGCCTCAATTGTAAAATTCTCATCTTTGTTATTTTCAAATCCATCCACGACCTTGCCTCGCTCCATCCTATCTCTGTAATATCCTCTGGCTCTACAACCCTCCAAGATACCTGCACTCCTCTAATTCTGGCCTCTTCAGCATTCCTCATTTTAATCAGTCCATGACTGGTGGCCATGCCTTCAGTTGCCTGAGTCCTGAGCTCTGGAATTCCCTCCCTAAACCTCCCACCTCGCTACATCACTTTCTTCCTTTAAGACCCTCCATAAAACCTACCTCTTTGACCAAACTTTTGGTTATCTTCTCGAATATCTCCTTATGCGGCTGTGTCAAACTTTGCTTTATAACACTCCTGTGAAATGTTTTGGGATGTTTTATTAAGTAAATGCAAGTTGTTGTTGAATTTATTATTACAGTCACTTCCTCTGTTTCTCCACCTACACAATCTTCCAACTGTCACCTTCACAGTTCCTCTTTAAATAGTTCAGCTAAACTAGATTTGCGCAGGTTGTCATCACACCTGCTCGGGATAATTGGTGGGAAAACCTGGAAGTCAGAGATACTAATGTAGTAGCTTGATTAAATAGCTACGATCAAACACACTGCAGATATCTCTAGGTTCCCCACACACAATCAGGCTCCCCACTACTGGTGGGTCAGAACATTACAATTCCTCCCAATGTTTCCGCAGATTTGTTTTGCATTTGTGCCCCTTCCAACGCATGTTGTGTCATCTGGTTCTACTGTTCTGGAATAGCTGAGATACCTTGTTATTGCTTTTTCCTAATCCAAATATAGTCTGGCAGCCCTCAACCATTTCACCAAAATAGTCACTCTTCATGCATGCTGCACTTGCCTGACGTCCTTTATCACACCATCGGTGGCCGTGCCTTCAGCTGCCTAGGCTATGGAATTACTTCCCTAAACAACACAAGAACATTAAAAAAATAGGAGCAGGAGGAGGCCATTGGGTTCTTCAAGCCTGTTCCGCCATTCAACGAGATCATGGCTGATCTTCTACCTAAACTCACAGACTTTTTATTTGTTCATAGAATGTAGGTATCATTGGTCATCCCTAATTACCCTTGGGAAGGTGGTGGTGAGCTGCCTTCTTGAACCGTTGCAGTCCATTTGGTGTAGGTACACCCAAAGTGCTGTTAGGAAGGGAGCTCCAGGATTTTGACCCAGCAGCAGTGAAGGAACAGCGATATAGTTCCAAGTCAGGATGGCATTTGGCTTGGAGGGGAATTTGCAGTTGGTACTGTTCCCATGCATCTGCTGCCCTTTTCTTTCCAGGTGGTCGAGGTCACAGGTTTGGAAGCTGCTGTTGAAGGAGCCTTGGTGAGTCCCTGCAGTGCTGCTGCTATTGTACGTCAGTGATGGAAGGAGGGAGTGTTGAAGGGGGTGGATGGGGTGCCGATCAAGCAGGCTGCTTTGTCCTGGATGGTGTCGAGCGTCTTGAGTGTTGTTGGAGCTGCACCCATCCAGGCAAATGGAGAGTATTCAATCACATTCCTGACTTGTGCCTTGCAGATGGTGGACAGGCTTTCGGGAGTCAGGAGTTGAATTACTCGCCCTAGAATTCCCAGCCTCTGACTTACTCTTATAGCCATGGTATTTATACGGTTGCACCAGTTCAGTTTCTGGTCAATGGTAATTCCCAGGATGTTGATGGTAGGGGATTCAGCGATGGTAATGCCATTGAATGTCAAGGGGAGATGATTAGATTCTCTCATGTTTGAGATGGTCATTGCCTGGCACTTGTGTGGCACGAATGTTACTTACCACTTATCAGCCAAGTTTGGATGTTGTCCAGTATCTGAGGAATCACGAATGGTACTGAACATTGTGCAATCATCAGTGAACATCCCCACTTCTGACCTTATGATGGAGGGAAGGTCATTGATGAAGCAGCTGAAGATGGTTGGGCCAAGGACACTACCCTGAGGAATTCCTGCAGTAATGTCCTGGGGCTGAGCTGATTGGCCTCCAACAACCACAACCATCCTCTTTTGTGCTAGGTATGACTCCAACCAGGGGAGAGTTTTCCCCTGATTCCCATTGACTCCAGTTTTGCCAGGGCTCCTTGATGCCATACTCGGTCAAATGCTGCCTTGATGTCGATGGCAGTCCCTCTCACCTCGTCTCTGGAATTTAGTTCTTTTCTCTATGTTTCGATCGAGATTGCAATGAATGGAGCCAAGTGCCCCAGGTGGAACCCAAAATGAGCATCAGTGAGCAGGTTATTGCTGAGTAAGTGCCACTTGATAACACTGTCAATCATACCTTCCATCACTTTGCTAATAATTGAGAGTAGGCTAATGGGGCAGTAATTGGCTGGATTGGATTTGTCCTGCACTTAGTGGACAGGACATAGTTGGGCCATTTTCCACAGTGTTGGCTAGATGCTTGCATTGTACCTGTATTAGAACAGCTTGGCTAGGGTCGCGGCTCGTTCCGGAGCACAAATCTTCAGTCCCACAGCCAGGATGTTGTCAGGGCCCATAGCCTTTTCTGTATCCAATTCCTTCATCCAATTCTTTGTATCACATGGAGTGAGTCAAAATGGCTGAAGACTGGCATCTGTGATGCTGGGCACTTCAGGAGGAAGCTGAGATGGATCATCCACTTGGCAGCTCTGGCTGAAGATGGTTGCAATGTTTCAGCCTTGTGTTTTACACTGACATGCTGGGCTCTCTCATCATTGAGAATGGAGATGTTTATGAAGCCTCCTTCTCAGGTTAGATGTTTATATTGTCCACTACCATTTATGACTGGATATATCCACATATCCTTTGATTCTCTTGGTACCCAAAAATCTATCAATTCCTGACTTGAATATACCCAAAATCTGAGCAACCACAGCTGTCTGGGGTAGAGAATTCCTAAGATTCACAATCATATGAGTGAAGAAATTTCTCCTCATATGAACATACTAACATACGAGTTAGGAGCACGAGTAGGCCACTCGGCCTTTCGAGCCAGATCCACCATTCAATAAGTTCATGGCTGAACTGATGACTCCTCATTTCCACCTACCCCCGATAACCTTCCACCCCTTGCTTATCAAGAATCTATCTCCCTCGACATTAAAAATATCCAAAGACTCTGCTTCCACTGCCTTTTGAGGAAGAGAATTCCAAAGTCTCATGACCCTCTGAGAGAAAAAACTTCTCCTCATCTCTGTCTTAAATGAGCGACCCCTTATTTTCAAACAGTGACCCTAGTTCTAGATTCTCCCACAAGGGGAGACATCCTTTTCACATCCACCCTGTCAAGACCCCTCTGGGTCTTATATGTTTCAATGAAGTCGCCTCTTACTCTTCTAAACTCCAGCGGTTACAAGCCTAGCCTGTCCAATCTTTCCACATAAGACAGCCCGCAAATTCCAGGTATTAGCCAAGTAAACCTTCCCTGTACTGCCTCTGACACACTTACATCCTTCCTTAAATAAGGAGACCAGTACTGTACACAGTACTCCAGATGTGGTTTCACCAGTGCCTTGAAAACTGAAGCATAACCTCCGTACTTTTGCATTCATGATAAACAAAACCATTAGAGTCATAGAGTCATAGAGTTTTACAGCACACAAACAGGCCCTTCGGCCCAACGCGCCTGCGCTGACCATCAAGCACCCATCCAAAACTAATCCCACTTCCCCGCACTTGGCCCGTAGCCTTGTACGCTATGGCATTTCAAGTGCTCATCTAAATACTTCTTAAATGTCGTGAGTGTTCCTGTCTCTACCACCTCTTCAGGCAGTGTGTTCCAGATTCCAAACACTCTCTGGGTGAAATAAATTTTCCTCAACTCCCCTTTAAACCTCCTGTCCCTTAACTTAAATCTATGCCCCCTAGTTTTTGACCTCTCTGCTAAGGGAAAAAGTTTCTTCCTATCTATCCTATCAATGCCACTCATAATTTTGTATACCTCAATCAGGTCCCCCCGTCAGCCTTCTCCGCTCCAAGGAAAACAACACCCAGCCTATCCAGTCTCTCTTCATAACTGAAATGCTCCAGCCCAGGCAACATCCTGGTGAATCTCTTCTGCACCCTCTCCAGTGCAATCACATCCTTCCTATAGTGTGGTGACCAGAACTGTACACAGTACTCCAGCTGTGGCTTAACCATCGTTTTACACAGCTCCATCATAACCTCCCTGCTCTTATATTCTATGCCTCGGCTAATAAAGGCAAGTATCCCGTATACCTTTCTAACCACCTTATCTACCTGTGCCGCTGCCTTCAGTGATCTATGGACAAGTACACCAAGGTCCCTCTGACCCTCTGTACTTCCTAGGGTCCTACCATCCATTGTATATTCTCTTGTCTTGTTAGCCCTCCCAAAATGCATCATCTCACACTTCTTAGGATTAAACTCCATTTGCCACAACTCCGCCCATCTTACCAGCCCATCTATATCGTCCTGTAATCTAAGGCTTTCCTCCTCACTATTTACGACACCACCAATTTTCGTGTCATCTGCGAACTTACCTCCTATATTCAAGTCTAAATCATTAATGTACACTACAAACAGTAAGGGTCCCAGAACCGATCACTGCGGTACCCAACCCGTCACAGGCCTCCATTCGCAAAAGCAACCCTCGACCATCACCCTCTGCCTCCTTCCACTAAGCCAATTTTGGATCCAATTTGCCAAGTTGCCCTGGATCCCATGGGCTCTTACCTTCTTAACCAATCTCCCATGCGGGACCTTATCAAAAGCCTTACTGAAGTCCATGTAGACTACATCAACTGCTTTACCTTCATCTACACCTCCAGTCACCTCCTCAAAAAATCCAATCAAATTTGTTAGACACGATCTGCCCCGGACAAAGCCATGCTGACGATCCCTGATCAATCCCTGCCTCTCCAAGTGGAGATTAATCCTGTCTCTCAGAATCTTTTCCAATACTTTCCCTATCACTGACGTTAGACTCACTGTCCTGTAATTACCTGGTCTATCACTGCGACCCTTCTTGAATAATGGTACCACATTCGCTGTCCTCTCGTCCTCTGGTACCTCTCCAGTGACCAGAGAGGATCTGAAAATTTGTGTCAGAGCCCCCGCTATCTCCTCCCTTGCCTCACATAGCAGCCTGGGATACATCTCATCTGGGCCTGGGTATTTTTCCACCTTTAAGCCCACTAATACAGTTAATACTTCCACCTTTTCAATGCTAATTTGATCAAGTATATCACAATACCCCTCCCTGATCACTGCACCTACATTCTATTAGCTTTCCTAATTATATGCTGTATCTGCATACTAACCTTTTGCGACTCATGCACTAGGACACCCAGATCCCTCTGCATCTCAGAGCTCTGCAATCTCTCACCATTTCCATAATATGCTTCTTTTTTATTTTTCCTGCCAAAGTGGGAAATTTCAGACTTTCCCACATTATACTCCATTTGCCAGGTCTTTGCCCACTCACTTAACCTGTCTGTATCCCTTTGTAGCCCCCTTATGTCCTCTTCACACCAATCCTACCTATCTTTGTGTCATCAGCAAATTTAGCAACCATACCTTTGGTCCCTTCATCTAAGTCATTTATATAAATGGTAAAAAGTTGAGGCCCACCACTCGTTACATCTTACTAACAGAAAATGACCCATTTATGACTACTCTCTGTTTCCTATTAGCTAGCCAGTCTTCTATCCATGCCAATATGTTACCCCCTACATGATGAGCTTTTACTTTTTGCAATAACATTTGATTTGGCACCTTATCAAATGCCTTCTGGAAATCTAAAATTATAATACATCCACCGATTCCCCTTTATCCACAGCACATGTAACTCCTTCAAAGAACTCCAATAAATTGGTTAAACATGATTTCCCTTTCACAAAACCATGTTGACTCTGTCTGATTCCCTTCAATTTTTCTAAATGCACCTGCTATAACGTCTTTAATAATAGCTTCTAGCATTTTTCCTAAGACAGATGTTAAGCTAACTGGCCTGCAGTTTCCTACTTTCTGTCTCCCCCCCTTTTTGAATAAAGGAGTTACATTCGCTATTTTCCAATCTAACGGAACTTTCCCCAAATCTAGGGAATTTTGGAAAAATAAAACTAACGCATCAACTATCTCACTAGCCACTTCATTTAAAACCCGAGGATGAAGTCCATCAGGACCCGGGGCTTGTCAGCCCCCAGCTCTAACAATTCATTCAGGACCACTTCTCTGGTGATTGTAATTTTCTTGAGTTTCTCCCTCCCTTCCATTTCCTGACTTACAGCTAATACTGGGATGTTACTTGCATCCTCAATAGTGAAGACCGATGCAAATATTTGCCATCTCCTTATTCTCCATTATTAATTCCTCAGACTCACTTTCTATAGGGCCAACGCTCACTTTGTTAACTCTTTTCTTTTTTAAATATCTATAGAAACTCTTAATATCTGTCTTTATATTTCTAGCTAGCTTTCTCTCGTACTCTAATTTTACCTTCCTTATCAATCTTTTAGTCATTCTTTGCTGTTTTTTATATTCTGTCCAATCTTCTGATCTGCCTCCCATCTTTGTGCAATTATAGGCTTTTTCTTTAAGTTTGATACTATCTTTACTTAACCCCAGATGTTGGGTCCCACCATTGGAATTTTTTATTTCTCCTTGAAATCTATCTATTCTGTGTATTCTGAAATATCCCCTTAAATGTCTGCCACTGCATCTCAATTGACCTATCCCTTAACCTGATTTGCCAGTTCACTTTAGCTAGCTCTGCTTTCATGCCCTCATAATTGCCCTTATTTACGTTTAAAATACTAGTCTTGGACCCACTCTTCTCTCCCTCAAACTGAATGTAAAATTCAATCATATTATGATCGCTGCTACCTCGAGGGGGCCTTAACTATGAGGTCATTAATTATTCCTATCGTGTTGCACAATACCTGGTCTAGTATAGTGTGCTCTCTGGTTAACTCCAGAACATACTATTCCAAGAAATTATCCTGAAAATATTCCATGTATTCTTCATCTATGCGACCTCTGCCCATCTGATTTTTCCAGTCTATATGTAGATTAAAATTCCCCATAACTATCGCTGTACCTTTCTAACAAGCTGCCATTATTTCTTCCTTTATATCCCATCCTACAGTGTTGTTAATGTTAGGTGGCTTGTACACCACTCCCACAAGTGACTTCTTGCCTTTATGATTCCTCATCTCTACCCAAACTGCTTCTACATCCTGGTTTCCTGAACTTAAGTCATCCCTCTCTACTGCACTAATACCATCATTAATTAACAGAACTACCCCTCCACCTTTTCCTAGCTTCCTTTGCTTCCAAAATGCCATGTACCCTTCAATATTCAGGACCCAATCTATGTCGTCCTGTAGCCATGTCTCTGTATTGGCTAGTAGATCGTACTTATTTATTTCTATTTACGCTGTCAGTTCATCTGTTTTGTTTCAAATGCTAGAAAATGTTAAAAACCTGTTTTTTTCAGGTTGTTTTTCTTCAGGTTTGCACTTGCTGCTGTTCAATATTCAGTGTATTCACACCTAATCTGTACTAATGCTTTGTCTTTCAACACACCATTAACATATTGTTTGCCTTTGCTCCGTGACCTTTTGGTCAGCTATGTGGCCTGGTCCAATCTGCACCTTCTCCTTTGTTATCTCTTGCCCCACCCCCACCTCACTTGTTTATAATCTGTGACTTTTCTAATATTTGTCAGTTCCGAAGAAGGGTCACTGACCCGAAACGTTAACTCTGCTTCTCTTTCCACAGATGCTGCCAGACCTGCTGAGTGATTCCAGCATTTCTTGTTTTTATTTCAGATTTCCAGCATCCGCAGTATTTTGCTTTTATAACAAAAAAGATCATCTGCTTATTAACATTATGCTGTTTGTGGGAGCTTGCTATGCACAAATTGTTTGCCATGTTTCCTCCATTGCTACAGTAGCAACACTCCAGAAGCACTTTATTGGCTGTAAAGTGTCTTGGGACATCCTGAGGTTGTGAAAAGTGGTCTATAAATTTTAACATTTTAAACTGTTGTCGAGGAGAATACTGAGATTCAGACGACGAGGCTAGATGGGATTGAGGTTCACAAGGAGGAGGTGTTAGCAATTTTGGAAAGTGTGAAAATAGATAAGTCCCCTGGGCCAGATGGGATTTATCCTAGGATTCTCTGGGAAGCCAGGGAGGAGATTGCAGAGCCTTTGTCCTTGATCTTTATGTCGTCATTGTCGACAGGAATAGTGCCGGAAGACTGGAGGATAGCAAATGTTGTCCCCTTGTTCAAGAAGGGGAGTAGAGACAGCCCTGGTAATTATAGACCTGTGAGCCTTACTTCGGTTGTGGGTAAAATGTTGGAAAAGGTTATAAGAGACAGGATTTATAATCATCTTGAAAAGAATAAGTTCATTAGCGATAGTCAGCACGGTTTTGTGAAGGGTAGGTCGTGCCTCACAAACCTTATTGAGTTTTTTGAGAAGGTGACCAAACAGGTGGATGAGGGTAAAGCAGTGGATGTGGTGTATATGGATTTCAGTAAGGCATTTGATAAGGTTCCCCACGGTAGGCTATTGCAGAAAATACGGAAGTATGGGGTTGAAGGTGATTTAGAGCTTTGGATCAGAAATTGGCTAGCTGAAAGAAGACAGAGGGTGGTGGTTGATGGCAAATGTTCATCCTGGAGTTTAGTTACTAGTGGTGTACCGCAAGGTTCTGTTTTGGGGCCACTGCTGTTTGTCATTTTTATAAATGACCTGGAAGAGGGTGTAGAAGAGTGGGTTAGTAAATTTGCGGATGACACTAAGGTCGGTGGAGTTGTGGATAGTGCCGAAGGATGTTGTAGGGTACAGAGGGATATAGATAGGCTGCAGAGCTGGGCTGAGAGATGGCAAATGGAGTTTAATGCGGAAAAGTGTGAGGTGATTCACTTTGGAAGGAGTAACAGGAATGCAGAGTACTGGGCTAATGGGAAGATTCTTGGTAGTGTAGATGAGCAGAGAGATCTTGGTGTCCAGGTACATAAATCCCTGAAAGTTGCTACCCAGGTTAATAGGGCTGTTAAGAAGGCATATGGTGTGTTAGCTTTTCTTAGTAGGGGGATCGAGTTTCGGAGCCACGAGGTCATGCTGCAGCTGTACAAAACTCTGGTGCGGCCGCACCTGGAGTATTGCGTGCAGTTCTGGTCACCGCATTATAGGAAGGATGTGGAAGCTTTGGAAAGGGTGCAGAGGAGATTTACTAGGATGTTGCCTGGTATGGAGGGAAGGTCTTACGAGGAAAGGCTGAGGGACTTGAGGTTGTTTTCGTTAGAGAGAAGGAGGAGGAGAGGTGACTTAATAGAGACATATAAGATAATCAGAGGGTTAGATAGGGTGGATAGTGAGAGTCTTTTTCCTCGGATGGTGATGGCAAGCACGAGGGGACATAGCTTTAAGTTGAGGGGTGATAGATATAGGACAGATGTCAGAGGTAGTTTCTTTACTCAGAGAGTAGTAGGGGCGTGGAACGCCCTGCCTGCAACAGTAGTAGACTCGCCAACTTTAAGGGGATTTAAGTGGTCATTGGATAGACATATGGATGAAAATGGAATAGTGTAGGTCAGATGGTTTCACAGGTCGGCGCAACATCGAGGGCCGAAGGGCCTGTACTGCGCTGTAATGTTCTAATGTTCTAAACGCCTCAACCAGATTCACCCCTCAATCTACTCAGCAGATGAAACTCGCAGTCCAACAAAAGACAGTGTCTTCGCTAGAGGAGAGGAGAAAATTGAAGCAAAAAATATGAATCCTATCTCAGGGTCGGAGCTCAGTAATAAACTGCTCAAGCTTTGATTTTATTGTAATGGGAATGAATGGAAAGTGATTTCATACAATGGAATTCTACATAGGACCGAAATTATACTTGAATGGGAAGAAGTGAGTGGAAAGTCATCAGGCGCATTAGGACTTGATATAATTGGAGGGATTGAATAAGAAGTAATTTGGTGTATTAAAATTGATACAAAGGAGGAATGATTATTCACAATGTAATTCAAATAAAATGGATCAAAACTGTATTAGGATCAGGTGGGTATTTATCTTGAGCTCACTGTATTAACATTTTGAAATTCTAAGGAATGTTTTAAGGGAAACAAAACAACACTGGTTTCCTTGACAACCAGAGTGTCATTTTATTTCTCGCTCTGCAAAAACCATAAGAGTTTTGGCAGAAGAGTTTGCATGTTTCACTATTTTTTTCTTTTTCTCTTCCCTTTGCCACAATATTAGCCTTTTCACTCCAAACACAATGAGACTATTCTGCAGTGAGCTCCCAGTCTGCTGGGAGCTGCAGGGTATTTTTCATTTGTTTAGTGTATCTGCTCCACTCCATGCCAGTGGTCAGTCAGCTAATGGGATGGATGCCCACTGGCATTTTAACCATTAAATTCAGTCAAGATGCCAAAGCATATTAGTGGGAAACATGGAAAATGCACAGGCAGTCCATTGTCAGTGTAAAAGTCAATAGTAATCATCAGTATTCATCCATCAAAAGTCTATGACATTAGTTCTAAATATAGGCCCTTTGCTAACTAATGTTCCAATGTTGAAAGGAGCTGTACAAATGATCTTAAGTACAAAAGCCATTGAAATACTTTTGTTTCTGCCAAAGAAGTGGATGATCAAATAAGAAAAGATACAGATTGAGATACTACAGGGCATGGAACTGCCACTGCACTTGGCTAGCTGCAGATTGTGCTATAAGTTGAAGACCGCAAGGGAACCCCTGGGGTGTCAAAGGGAGCATTGCAGAACCTGGCTTTTGTTCAGTAAAAATCAAAACAAAATTGTTATGTAAATGACATGACCCGTAAGTCAATAGAGATGTAGTTGATATATTTTTGAAATTCTCATATTGCTGAACAGCTAGTAAAATCTTTACATCGAGGCAGGAGTTTCCATGAGGTTGCATTCATAAGTGGAGATGTCCCTCCAGGAGTAAACACTGACAATACCAGCTGAGGGAGACTTTGGGTTTTAGACTTTAGACCTCATTAAAAACAGAGGGAATTGAGAGAACCATGTGACTGTCTGTCCATCTCTGAAATAACTGGGAGTTTTATTACACAGACAGAGACAAGCAGTAACTGAGTGTGCAGCAACAGAGAAAGCTTTGTGCCTCCATTTCTTTCTCCCTCTCCAGAAAGCATCAAGTTTGAAAACCATCAGCAACTGTGGACCCTCCAAGCCTACAGACTGTTACAGCCAGAGACCAGGGGAAGAGAACCACCCACCAGTCTGCCTTCAAGAATAAAAGCAAAATACTGCGGATGCTGGAAATCTGAAACAAAAACAAGAAATGCTGGATTCACTCAGCAGGTCTGGCAGCATCTGTGGAAAGAGAAGCAGAGTTAACGTTTCGGGTCAGTGACCTTTCTTCGGAACCATTGCCTTCAAGAAAACCCTGAGCAAAGCAGGCCAACCACAAAGTGCACTTTAACCAACCAACCACTTCAAGAGTACAACTCCAGACGGACAACCACCAAATCATCCAACCTCAAACTGTGTAGATAACTATTATTTATTTATTCTGGACTTTAATCAAACCAAACCCGACTTTATTCTGGACTTTGATCCAAACAAAACCTACTTTCCACTTAGCAGACTATTTATGTGTGTGTGATCCTCATGTGAATGTGTGTGATTGTGTGGCGTATTTTTTATTATCTTGAAATTGGCGTTGGATTGTTAAGTATAATAAAGTTATCTTTTTCTTGTTTAAACTTAAAGCACAACCACTGTTTAAAAGGAATTAACCCTATTGTGGTCAAATAAGAGGAAGGGCAAGAGGGGAGCCCGAGACCCCCCTCACTTGGCCATTGATCATTGCACTGGGAGCCAGTCCCACCCACAAGACTGCCCTCTCCCGAGATCGAATTACTCACCGTGGCGAGTTTCCGCTAATTGTGTCCATGTGGGGGAACTTAGAAACATAGAAAATAGGAGCAGGAGTAGGCCATTCGGCCCTTCGGGCCTGCTCCGCCATTCAAAAAAGATCATGGCTGATTGTCTAATTAAGTACCTTGTTCCCCATATCCCGTGATCCTTTTGGGGAAACTCTTAAAATTACATTGTTTTGCTGCAAGGACACTAATAGGCACATTCTAAAAGCTTTTGAATATTTATTTCTTTTAATTTTACTCAAATTGGCTTCTGTACATCAATGTTACTGGTAAGTGGTTCTGCAGAGTCTTTTAAAGTCATTTTCGGGTTACTCACAGACTGGAAACCCTGATTAAAAATGTTTATTTTTTGTGATAAACTTATTTCCAGTTGTATTAATCAAACCGCACCAAGCTACCACTCTTAAACCTAGTGTTAAGGGGTTGAATTTTGTTGGCGCAGTGGGGGTCTCGACGCAGGCTGGGAAGCTGCGGCAAACCTGCCTTGGCCGTTTGGGGAACCAGGCCACATTTTTTGATGCTCAGGCAATTAACTGCCCGGCGCAGGGGCTCCCGTCCCTTTAAATATGGGAGTCCGCCCCCAGGAGCTGTCGGTGATTCAGAGGTCACAGTTCATCAGTCTCAACAGCGCCACTGGGAGCGGTGGCCATTCCTGGGACAGCAGCTGTCAAAGATGAATGCCAACCTCACCACAAGGTAAGTGGTGTTGAGGGTTGCCAGGGCGAATCAGGCAGGGCCGGCAAGGATTGGGGTGGCGGGAATGGTGAATGCAGGGGCTGGGCGGTTTCTCCGCCGGGGCGACCCTTGCCACTGGGGGCCTCTCCGTGGGGTACAGATTGCCCAATCAGGTAGGTGCCCCCACCCCCCCAGCCCACAGGGAGCCCACTACATTTTGCTGGGCGTACTCACCACATGGCATGAGGCCCACCAGCCACTGGTAAAATGCGAGCGCCGGCAGGAGGAGGCCCTAATTGGCCACTAAAGAGCTTTGCTTGGTCCCTGGGCAGGAAGACCATCCTCCACATTCCCCACAGCTGATAAAATTCCATGGATTCAGGAAGGTGATGGGCACTCCAATCCCTGCCTTCCATCAACACTTTATGGCCCACCTCCCTCCTCCCAGCTCTTCCCTAGAGAGCTGGTAAAATTCAGACCATAAAGTCATTATGGCACAGAAGGAGGCCATTCGGCCCTGCGAGTCAATGTCAGCTCTCCGCAGGACAATCCAATCAATCCTGTTGCCCGTTCTATAACCATAGCCTTGCAAGTTTATTTCTGTCAATTATCCATCCAATTTCCTTTTGAAATCATTGATTGTCTCCACTTCCATCACCCTCGCAGGCAGCGAGTTCCAGGTTATTACCCCTCGCGGTGTAAACAAGTTCTTCCTCACATCCACCCTGCATCTCTTGCCCAAAACCTTCAATTTTTGTTCCCTAGCCCTTATGCCATCAGTTAATGGAACAGCTTTTCTTTGTCTACCTTATCTAAACCTGTCATAATCTTGTACACCTCGATCAAATCTCCCCTCAGTCACCTTTGCTCCAAGGAGAACAACCCCAGCTTCTCCAATCTAACCTCGTAGTTAAAGTCCCTCATCCCTGGAACTATTCTGGCAAATCTCCTCCGCACCCTCTTAAGGACCCTCCTTCCAAAAGTACGGTGACCAGAACTGGATGCAGTACTCTAGTTGTGGGCTAGCCAGAGTTTTATACAGGGTCAGCATAACATCTTTGCTTTTGTACTCAATACTTCTATTTGTGAAGCCCAAGATCCCTATGCTTTGCTAACTACTCTCTCAAGATATCCTGCCATCTTCAAAGGTCTAGGCACATGAACCCCCTTCCACCCCCCGCCACCTCCCCCCCCCCCCCACCCCCGAGGTCCCTCTGTCCCTGGACGTTCTTTAGAACTGTGCCATTAAGTTTTTATTGCCTCTCCCTATTGCTTCTGCCAAAATGCATTCACCTCACACTTGTCTGCATTAAATTCCATCTGCCACTTGTCTGCCTATTTTGCTAGCCTATCTATGTCCTGTGCAGCTAATTTGTATCATCCTCACTGTCTGCCACTCCTTCAAGTTTGGTATTATTGGCAAATTTTGAAATTTTACTTTGTAATTCAATATCCTAGTCATTTATATATATCAAAAAAGCAGTGGTCCTAGCACTGAACATTGGGAGCACCACTGTCTACCATCCTCCATTCTGAAAAACAAGGATTTACCACGACTCGCTGTTTTCTATTCTTAAGCCAATTTTTTATCGAAGTTGAGACAATACCTCTTATTTCATGAGCCTTGATATTGTTAATCAGACTTTTTATGTTGTACTTCGTCAAACACTTTCTTAAAATCCTGATAGACAACATCCATTCCTTTCCCTACATCAACTTGTTACTTCATGGAAAAATTCAATTAGCTTAGTCAAGCATTGCCTGCCTTTTAGAACTCCATGCTGGCTCTCCTTAATTAACTCAAACCTCCCCAAGTGCCATTTGATTTTTTTCCCCTGATTAGTCTTTATAATACCTTACCCACCACTGATGTTAAACTGACCAGCCTGTAATTACTAGGAATGTCCTTACACCCTTTCTTGAATAAGGGTGTCACATTTGCTACTCTCCAATACTCTGGTACCTCCCCCGTATCCAGGGAAGATTGGAAGATTATGGCAAGCCCTTCCACTATCTCCATTTCCACTTCCTTTAGCAACCTGGGATGCAAGCAACTCAGACCAGGAAACTTATCCACTCTAAGCATCGCCAAATTTTACACACTTCCTACCAATTTTCACTCCATCCATTACCTCTACCATCTCCACCTCTACCAATATTTTGTCAGCATCCTCTTCCTTAGTAAACATAGATACAAAGTACTCATTAAATATTCTCACCTTGCCCTGCACCTCTAAGCAGAGATTACCCTCTTTGTCCCAAATAGGACACACCCCACCTCTTACTACCTGCTTACTATTAACATGCCAGTAGAAGAATTTTGGGTTCCCTTTGATGTTAACTGCCATTCTATTCTCATATTCTCTCTTTGCCAGTCTTATTTTCCTCTTCACCTCCCCTCTCAACTTATTGTATTTGGTCTAGCTCTCGCTTGATGAATTCACCTGACATGCATCATACACCCTCTTTTTTGTTTCATCATATTCTCTATCTCCCTCGCCGTCCATGGAGTCCTGGCTTTGGTTCCACTATCTTTCTCCCTTGTTGAAATGTACCTAATCTGTACCTGAAACATCTCCTCCTTAAATATCACCCATTGCTCCGTTACAGCTTTTCCTGTCAATCTTTGGTTCCATTTTACCCTGGCTAGATCCCGTCTATCACATTGAAGTTAGCCTTCTTCCAATTTGGAAGCTCTACTTTAGATTGTTCCTTGTTCTTCTCCATTGCTAATCTAAACTTTATGATATAATGATCATTCTTACCCAAGTGTTCCCCACAGACATTTGCTCCACTTGGCCCACCTCATTTCCCAGCACCAGGTCCAGCAATGCCTCTTTCCTAGTTGGCCCAAGAACGTACTGATCAAGGAAGTTCTCCTGAACACATTTCAGAAATTCCTCCCCCTCCTTACCCTTTACTCTAACATTATCCCAATCGATATTTGGGTAATTAAAGTCCCCCATAATCACCACTCTATACTTCTTGCGCATCTCTGTGATTTCCCTGCAGATTTCTCTCTCTCTCTCTCTCTCTCTCTCTCACACTCACTATTTGGAGACCTTTTAGAATACCCCCAGCGGCATAGTCATACCCTTTTGCTTCTCAACTCCGAACCAAATATTCCAACACGGCTAGTTGTAGTTCACCAGCATTATTTGCCACATTTTGTGCGTTTGTATTCCTTGTAGTCCTTCTTAGTCTGCTTCGATATAGTATGGTACTACTTTCTTCTTCTCTCAAACACTTTTACTCCTTTATGCAACTTATTCCCGTTATCTACTTCTGTATGCTGGTGCCCATCCCCTTGACAATTTAGTTTAAACCCTCCCCAACCACACTAGTGAGCCTCCCCATGAGCACATTGGCCCCAGTTCTGTTGGGGTGCAACCTGTCCCTTTTGAATAGGTGTCTCCTGCCCCAGAACTGGTCCCAATGTCCCATGAAGCTGAAGCCCTTCTTCCCGCACCTTGTCTCAAGCCACACATTGATTCTCCCTATCTTCCTATGTCTACTCTCGCTATCACGTGGCATTCGGAGTAATCCAGAGGTGACTACCTTCAAGGTCCGACTTTTTAACTTTCTGACGAATTCCTGAAAATCTGACTGTAGGACCTCAGTATGTCTCTATGTCATTGGTAGAGACACATACCACAACTCCTGGCTCAACCCCTTCCCCATCCAGAATATGCTGCACCCTCTCCATGATGCCCTTCAGCCTGGCACCAGGGAGGCAACACACCATGCAGGACTCATGATGACAGTTACAGAAATGCCGGGCTGTCCCTCTAACTCTGGAATCTCATATAACGGCTGCATTCCTACTCTTTGCTGTCCCCTCCTGTGCAATCCCTTGCCCATTGGTGCCATGGTTTGGAGTGGCACACACCCCGAAGACTCCTGAACCTCCTGCCTTTGGCTACTCTTCTAGATGGCTACCCACCTACTGTCCTGAACTCTTACTGCCTGTGGGATGTCCTGGAACATCCAATCCAGGAGGTTCTCACCCTCTCTGATGCTCCGCAGTGACTCCAACTGCCCCTCAAGCTCATAAATCCGGAGCTCAAGCTCAAGCAGCTGGAGTCACTCCCTACACACTCCCTACAACACGCACGAAGTGTCTTGAAGTTCCCACATGACAGAGGAATTGCAAGCAACAGGTCACAGCTGCTCATCCATGATCGAAGAAAACAATCTCTATTCCCTCATGTGTAATCTGGTTAATACGTTGTATAAACCAATAATTTTAATGTTTTCTCCAATTTTCAATGTCCAATTTTCTCTTAAATTCTCCAGAAAGCAGTTCCTCCTGGGACACAGTCTCACAAAAACCTTGATCAATTGACTATTTCTCATGTATGAATCTGGACAATGACTGACATCTATTCAACTTTGGAGCATTGGAGCAGAGTGGTCCTCACTTGGGTTACCAATCCTCCAGAATTGCCCTGGAGCCTCCTAGAATTGAAGAAATGCATTAGAAAATTAGGCTGGTGCAAGAGTGAGCAGAGATCTGGACCCAACCCCAATTCCTGCCACTAACTATCCAATCAATGCTCCAAAATGGCAGAAAGTTCTCCAAGCCATGGTATCAGCATCCTGAAATAAAACATAGGAACATAGGGGCAGGAAGATTTAGCTCCTCCAGCCTGTTCCGCCATTCAGTGACAACATGGCCGATCTGCAACCTAACTCCATATAACCCACTTTTGCCCCCATATCTTGTGATGCCTTTGGCTAATAAAAAATTATCAATTATAGTTTGCGCAGTGGTTAGCACCGCAGCCTCACAGCTCCAGGGACCCGGGTTCAGTTCTGGGTACTGCCTGTGTGGAGTTTGCAAGTTCTCTCTATGACCGTGTGGGTTTTCGCCGGGTGCTCCGGTTTCCTCCCATAGCCGAAGACTTGCAGGTGATAGGTAAATTGGCTGTTGTAAATTGCCCCTAGTGTAGGTAGGGGGTGGTAGGGAATATGGGATTACTGTAGGGTTAGTATAAATGGGTGGTTGTTGGTTGGCACAGACTCAGTGGGCCGGAGGGCCTGTTTCAGTGCTGTATCTCTAAACAAAATAACATCTCGATCATAAATAAACCTCACAAAAATGTTGAAGCTGATTTATTTCCCTATCCACGAAAGTCTGGGCTCCGACAGGCCCTGATTGAAAATCAAATCTGGGGGTCTTCAACTTCCACAACTCCACTGCTACGTAAAGGTTCAGTTCACTCCTGGGCTGCGAAGGGTGATTTCACAGGTCAATGTTTCTGCTGTTTTTCAGCATGTTTACAATAGCTTTATCTACATTAAATCAATTGACTTTTGTTAATCAATGAAAAGCAGCTTAATGACTGATCGCGATAAACCAGTGTATTGGTAAGCAATCCATCTAGATTTTCATTAATGACAATTACATGTCTAAAAATGAATGCAATCTGATGAATTATTGTGTATAAAACTGCTCCTTTAATTGGGCCATGTTTTCATTATAACATTCCTGCTTCGTGTTTTATTTGTCACAGAGGTCCTACTTTCCTGAGGACATGTTCGCTTTCCTTTGTCCTCACTTTGCTGCTCTACTTCAAATTATGCACTGTCTATGACTGGGAGCATGGGGAACCTACTCCCAGTCCTCCAGCATTTGTGTTGTTAGCCAACTACAAGGAAAGCTTCAGGGCCTGGTAGTACAAATATGTGTCAGCTATCGCTCAGTTGGTAACACTCTTGCTGCTGAGTTAGAAGATTGTGGGTTCAAGTCCCACTCCAGAGACTTGAGGGCAAGAATCATAGCTGACTCTCTGGGGCAGTGCTGTCATCTTTCAGATGAAGTGTTAAACTGAGTTCCTGCCTGCCCTCTCAGGTGGATAATAGATCCGATGGCGTGACTTTGAAGAAGGGCAGGGGAGTTATGCCTGTTGTCTTGGCTAATATTCGACATCTCAAAAACAGGTTAGCTGGTCATTGGCACAGTGCTGTTTGTGGGAGCTTGCTGTATGCAAATTGGCTGTTGTGTTTCCTGATTCACAACAGTGACTTCACTTCAAAAGTACTTAATTGGCTGTAAAGAACTTTGGGATGTCCTGTGGTCATGAAAGGTACTATAGAAATGCAAGTCTTTCTTTTCATATGTAACTCACATTCCACCAACCCATATGTCCTGTATTATACACTTACATGCCACTTCTCACAACTATTCTTAACATCCACTTAGAGTCATAGCCCTTCATTTTCATGTCATGTAGACAAGTTAAACTAGAGCCCTAAGGCCTGCCTGTTCAGGTGGGCAGATACTATGAAAAAGAGCAAGTAGTTCTCCTCATCAGAAGCTGATGTGCACCATGATTGTCCTCCACCTTTGCTGCGCAATGTGGAGGTGAAGGGGAGACGCAAAGGGGAGACAGTGGCATAGTGGTGATGTCACTGAACTAGTAATCCAGAGGCCCAGACTAATGTCCGGGGGGACACAGGTTCAAATCCTACCATAGCAGCTGCGGAATTTAAATACAATTAATTAATAATAAAAACCTGGAATTGAAAAATAGTTTCATGGCACCATTACTGTGACGATATCATTTTGTCGTAAAAACCCATCTGGTTCACTAATGTCCTTTAGGGAAGAAAATCTGCTGTCCTTATCTGGTCTGGCCTCCTTGTGACTCCAGATATCAGCATGATAATAAAAGCAAAATACTGCGGATGCTGGAAATCTGAAATAAAAACAAGAAATGCTGGAACCACTCAGCAGGTATGGCAGCATCTGTGGAAAGAGAAGCAAAGTTAACATTTCGGGTCAGTGACCCTTCTTCTTCCCCATTATAAATTCTCCTGACTCTGCCTGTAATGGACCCACATTTGTCTTAGCCAAACATTCCCTTTTTACATACCTATAGAAGCTTTCACAGTCCATTTTTATGTTTTTTGCTAGTTTACTTACATATTCTATTCTCCCTTTCTTTATCAGTTTCTTCATCCTCCTTCATTGTAATCTCAAATCCTCCCAATCCTCAGGTTTACTACTGTTTCTGCAACTTCATAGGCCTTTTAATCTTATACAATCCTTAACTTCCTTTGTTAGCCACGGTTGACTGTTTTTTCTTTTTGGGTTTTGTAGCTGTTGTAAACTATGGTTCCAGCATTTCTTGTTTTTATTCCAGATATCAGCAATGTGGTTGACTCTTAACTGCCCTCTGAAATGGCTGAGCAAGCCACTCGGTTGTCAAGGGCAATTTGGGATGGACCACAAATGCTTGTCTTGCCCACTCTAATCCTATATATTGTGAACAGCTGGGGCCCAAGAACTGATCGCTGCGGTACCTCACTAGTTACAGCATGCCAACGTGAGAATGACCCATTTATTCCCACTCTGTTTTCTGCCTGTTAACCAATCCTTAATCCATGTCAGTGGATTACCTCCTATCCCATGTGCTTTAATTTTGCTAACCAACCTCCCGTGGGGAACTTTATCAAAAGCCTTCTGAAAATCCAAGTATACTACATCCACTGACCCCCCACTTTATCAATTCTGTCAGTAACATCCTCAAAAAACTCCAACAGGTTTGTCAAACATGATTTCCCATTCATAAATCCATGTTGCCTATGTCTAATCAGATCATTATCCAAGTGTCCATTTATCACATCCTTTAGAATAGATTCTAGCATTTCCCTACTACTGATGAAAGGCTGACAAGTCTGTAGTTCTCTATTTTCTCTCTCCCTCCCTTCTTTAATAGTGGGGTGACATTTGTTACCTTCCAATTCGCAGGAACCATTCCAGAATCTTTAGGAGTGTGGAAGATGATCACCAATGCATCCACTATCTCCATAGCTACCTCTTTCAACACTCTGGGATGTAGAATATCAGGCCCCAGGGACTTGTCAACCTTCAGCCCCATTAATTTCTCCAATACAACCTTCTTACTAATACTCATTTCCTTCAATTCTTCATTCTCCCTAATCCCTTAGATCTTGAATTCTGGGAAATTTCTTGTATCTTCCTCAGTGAAGACAGACACAAAGTAATCATTTAGCTTCTGTGCCATTTCTCTATTCTCCATTATAAATTCTCCTGACGCTGTCTGTAATGGACCCACATTTGCCTCAGCCAAACATTCCCTTTTTACATACCTATAGAAGCTTTTACAGTCTATTTTTATGTATTTTGCTAGTTTACTTACATATTCTATTCACCCTTTCTTTATCTGTTTCTTTGTCCTCCTTCATTGTAATCTAAAACCATCCCAATCCTCAGGTTTACTACTATTTCTGCAACTTTATAGGCCTTTTAATCTTATACAATCCTTAACTTCCTTTGTTCGCCATGATTGACTGTTTTTTCTTTTTGGGTTTTTGTGCCTTGAAGGAATGTATAGTTGTTGTAAACTATGATTTATCGAGGCACCTGAAGTCCATCATCAATGTGCCAATGGCTTGCTCTATGACACACCTGGTGGTCATGTGGCTTTCATTGTTGCAGTCCTGCATCTTTATGGTAGGATTCCTCACAAGTGCCATGAGCCAAAGTTGAAGGCAGAATTCCTTGGGTCCTAGCAGCCACCATATGAAAACATCATGCCAGCTCCCAGCTCCCACTCATTCTGGCTATTGTCGTCGCAGGGGAAGTTGACATAAGCCGACACCCTGGCAAACAATCCATCCCTGGCCTGTCGTACGGTTGTGTAGCTGACTCAAAGACCATCGAGAGGTCTCCAGTGGTGCAGAGAAGAGCCAGGGGAAAAGATATCTTTGACTTCAACAGGCAATGTATGGCCATTGGGTCCAGCAAGGGGCCGCTCTTAAAGGAGGATATAGATATCCGTAACCACAATCTGAGCTTGTGGAAGCATTGCTATTCAGATAGGTCTAGGAAGTTCTCAAACCTCTCATGTAGGTAGGACCTCCTGTAATGTTAAGTCCTCTGTTACTGTCCTTTCTGCTGCTCTCCACTCTGTTCTCCTCTCAGCTAGTCTCCACATCTGTGATGTGTATCTTTCTCTTGGGCACCTGCCGATCCCACAACTGCATGGCCTCGCTGCCATGGATGGTGATTATTTTCCTCAACCGATGTCCTCTCAAAAACATCCATGGCTACCTCCTGCTCTACTGTTCATTTGAAAGCCCCCAAACTTCTCAAAAACACTCCATACTGACACAAATTCTGCAAAATGTTTGCCAGAGGGAATTGCAAACAGGGACGGTAGCATGGAGGCAATGTTACTGGACTAGTAATCAAGAGGTAAAAAGAAGAAATGCTGGAAATATTCAGCAGGTCTGGCAGCATTTGTGGAGAGAGAAGCAGAGTTAACGTTTCAGGTCAGTGACACATTCATCAGAACTGGCAGAAATTAGAAATGTGAAAGGTTTTAAGCAAGTAAAGGGGGGGTGGGGCAAGAGATAACAAAAGAGGTGTTGATAGGACAGAGGGTCACAGAGAATAACTGACCAGAAGGTCATGGAACAAAGGTAAACAGTATATCAATGGTGTGCTGAAAGACAAAGCATTAGTACAGAGAGGGTGTGAATAGACTGTAAAGTGCAAAGCACTCCAAACACAAACATTAAAAAAAAGAAACAGTGGGTAGGAACAGTAGAAACAAACTAAACAAACTAAAAAAAAAACCAAATAAAAAAGAAAAAAGAATAAATAACTAAACATAAAAAGGGGGGCCCGTCATGCTCTAAAATTATTGAATTCAATGTTCAGTCTGGCAGGCTGTAGCCTGAAATTACTGAACTCAATGTTCTGATGAAGGGTCACTGACCTGAAAAGTTAACTCTTCTTCTCCCTCCACAGATGCTGCCAGACCTGCAGAGTATTTTCAGCATTTCTTGTTTTTATTTCAGATTTCCAGCTTCTGCAGTATTTTGCTTTTATTATAGAAATCAAGAGGCCCAGACTGATGGTGCAGAGAGTTGGGTTCATATCCCATTATGTCAGCAGGTGGAATCTAAATTCAATTAATTAATAAAATCTGGAATAAAAAGCTAATCTCAGTAATAACGACCATGAAACTACCAGATTGTTGTAAAACTCATCAGCAGAAGGAAATCTGACATCTGTACTTTTATTGTTTTTAATTT
Organism: Heterodontus francisci; assembly: GCF_036365525.1. Lineage (NCBI taxonomy): Eukaryota > Metazoa > Chordata > Chondrichthyes > Heterodontiformes > Heterodontidae > Heterodontus > Heterodontus francisci. The sequence continues at coordinate 115,801,283 of NC_090382.1, forward strand.
ATTTAGAGATACAGCACTGAAACAGGCCCTTCGGCCCACCGAGTCTGTGCTGACCATCAACCACCCATTTATACTAATCCTACATTAATCCCATATTCCTACCACATCCCCACTTGTCCCTATATTTCCCTACCACCTACCTATACTAGGGGCAATTTACAATGGTCAATTTACCTATCAACCTGCAAGTTTTTGACTGTGGGAGGAAACCGGCGCACCCGGCAAAAACCCACGCAGTCACAGGGAGAACTTGCAAACTCCACACAGGCAGTACCCAGAACTGAACCCGGGTCCCTGGAGCTGTGAGGCTGTGGTGCTAACCACTGCACCACTGTGCTGCCCTGATCCACATGTGACTTTGTGCCCACAGCAATTTTGTTGACTCCTAACTGCCCTCTGAAATATCCTAGAAAATCAGTCAGTTGTGTCAAACCGCCACTGCAAACTCAAAGAAGAATAAAACCAGACGGCCACCCAGTATCAACCGAAGTGTTGGAAATAGCTACGGCATACCCTACCCAGTCGACCCAGCAAAGTTCTCCTCAGTTAGGTGGTGCAGTGGTAATGTCACTGATGTTACGACCAGGTGAGGCAGGGGTCTAGGGCTCCCCTCTCAGCCTTTTCCTGGTTTGGTCATAACAGGTTTTAATTTTTAAAACACCGTGTTTTTGACTTCCCCTCAGTGAGTCCTTGCTCACTGTTCTCTAATTGTAATGGCAAAGAAATCAACCAGACAGGGTTTCTCAGATTTAAACAAGGTGTAAGTTTATTAATCTTAAAACTCTAATTCAGTTAAAACTACTAAGAATACGCGACGCATCCACGCGACCATGCATACGCGATAAACACACACACAAATAGAGGCAGAGGAGGAGAAAGAATTAAAGGGGGAAAGTTTAAAGTAATAGATGGAGTTCAGTTACTGGTTTTGCGTTTGATGTAAAGTTTTTGATTGAAGTTAAGTCTTGCAGTTCTCGTTGGGACCCAGTGCACACTTTCAAACTTGTTTCACTGGTCTTCTGTCTTGATGCTTAGTTACTTCTGTGGGTCCTTGGAACCTTGCAAGAGAGAGAGAGAGGTGCTCTATACTTGAAGTTCACTTGCAATCTTTTCCCCAAAACTGTTCTGTGAGCACAATTCAATTAACTGCAGGTTGGCCAGCAGGTTAGTCATGTGACTAGCTCTTTGTTCAGAGTAGCCTCATCTGTGAGATTTGTGGATTGCTTCAAGCTCACCAGACTCTCTCAGTGGAGGGGGGGTTGGGTGTGGGATGCTAGCACAATGACTCTCAGTGTCTCTTGATTGTCACTGTGGATAAAATCCACCTGGCTAATTGAATCAGGGAGTACTCCCATCGACTTCTTCATGCAACTGTCTTTTAGAATGCAAATGTGCAGCCATGTTTTCAGCCACTGGTGTGGTCTTTTTAAACAAGCTATTTCAAGTCCAGTAACAGATCAAAAATAATGTTCCATATGACAAAATTATTATGTCTCATTTTGGCCAGTCTAGCTACTGGCACTCTGGACTAGTAACTCAGAGACCCAGGCTACTGCTCTGGGGACATGGGTTCAAATCCCACCATGGCAGAAGGTGAAATTTGAATGCAATTAACCTGGGAATTAAAAAAGCTAGTCTAATGGTGACGATGAAACCATTGTCGATTGTTGTAAAAACCCACTTGATTCACTAATGTCCTTTAGGGAAGGAAATCTGCCACCCTTACCTGGTCTGGCCTAGATGTAACTCCAGCCCCACAGCAATGTGGTTGACTCTTAAATGTCTGCCAAAATGGCTTAGCAAGCCACTCAGTTCAAGGGCAATTAGGGATGGGCAATAAATGCTGGCTGACTCAGCGACACCCACATCCCACAAATGAATAAAAGATGCAACAACTAGGGACTTGTGTCAAAGTTGGGACAGCTATCCCACAGACTTGTCAAGCAACAGCCTGACATAGTCATACTCACTGAATCATAGTTTACAGCCACTGTCCCAGACTCCTCCATCACCATCCCTGGGTATGTCCTGAGCCACCAGAGGTGGTGGCCCAGCGGTATACAGTCAGGAGGAAGTGGCCCTGGGAGTCCTCAACATTGACTCTGGGCGTCATGAAGTCTCATGGCATCAGGTCAAAGATGGACAAGGAAACCCCCTGCTGATTACCACCTACTGCCCTCCCTCAGCTCATGAATCATTACTTCTCCATGTTGAACACCAAGAAGAAGCACTGAGGATAGAAAGACACAGAACGTACTCTGGGTGGGGGAGTACAATGTTCATCACCAAGAGTGGCTCGGTCGCACCACTACTGACCAAGCTGGCCGACTCCTAAAGGACCATATCTGCAGACTGGGCCTGGGGCAGGTATTAAGAGAACCAACAAGGGTTCTGCCAGTGTCACTCAGCTCCTCTGGCCTCATTACAGCCTTTGTTGAAACATGGACAAAAGAGCTGAATTCCAGAGGTGAGGTGAGAGTGACTGCCCTTGACATCAAGGCAGCATCAGGGAGCCCTAGCAATGTTGAAGTCAATGGGAATCCGGAGAAAAGTCACCACTGGTTATAGTCATACCTAGCGCAAAGGAAGATGGCTGTGGTTGTTGGTGGCCCATCATCTCAGCCCCGGGACATTGCTGCAGGACTTTTTCAGGGTAGTGTGCAAGGCCCAACAATCTTCAGCAGCTTCTTCAATGACCTTCCCTCCATCATAAGATGAGAAGGGGCAGGTTGGAATATGATTGCACAATGTTCAGTAGCATTCGCAATACCTCAGATACTGAAGGAGCCTTCGCCTGCATGTAGCAAGACTTGGACAATGTTCAGGCTTAGGCTGATGAAGTGGCAAGTGGCATTCACACCACACAAGTGCCAGGCAATGACCATCTCCAACAAGAGAGAATCTAACCTTCACTCCTTGATGTTCAACGGCATTACCAACAACATCCTGGGGACTTAACATTGATTAGAAACTTGACTGAACCAGCCGAATAAATACCGTGGCTACAAGAACTGTGGTGATGAATTCATCTCCTGACTCCCCAAAGCCCGTCCACCATCTACAAGGTACAAGTCAGGAGTGTGATGGAATACTCTCCACTTGCCCAGATGGGTGCAGCTCCAACAACACTCAAGAAGCTCAACACCATCCAGGACAAAGCAGCCTGCTTGAGTAACACTCCATGTACTATCTCTGACATTCATTCTCTTCACCCCCGACACACAGTGGCAGTAGTGTGTACCATCTACAAGATGCACTGCATCAACACACCAAGGCTTCTTCAACAGCACCTTCCAAACCCACAACCTCTACCAGCTAGAAGGACAAGGGCTGGAGACGCAAGGGAACACCATCACCTGCAAGTTCCCCTCCAAGTAACACCCCATCCTGACTTGGAACTATATCACTGTTCCTTCACTGTCACTGGGTCAAAATCCTGGAACTCCATTCCTAACAGCGCTGTGGGTGAACCTACACCCCAAGGACTGCAGCAGTTAATGAGGCGGCTCACCACCACCTTCTCAGGGGCAATTAGGGATGGGCAACAAATGCTGGCCTTGCCAGCGCTGCCCACATCCCATGAATGAATAAAAAAGAACTGTGCCGTTATTGAGTTTGGGCAATCTGAACTTTAAACAGCTCCACATGAAGCTAAAATAAAAGCAAAATACTGCAGATGCTGGAAATCTGAAACAAAAACAAGAAATGCTGGAATCACTCAGCAGGTCTGGCAGCATCTGTGAAGAAGAAGGGTCACTGACCCGAAACGTTAACTCTGCTTCTCTTTCCACAGATGCTGCCAGACCTGCTGAGTGATTCCAGCATTTCTTGTTTTTGTTCCACATGAAGCTTCCTGCTCACTGGTGTTTCCTATGGCGTGGGACACCAGTGCTGGAGACCTTAAACTGAAATGCCTGTTTAATTCAATTCAAAATTGCCATATTACCATGCCGACTCCAGAGAGCATGATACTCTCATACAGCCAAACGGGCCTTCTTTAAACTCTGAAGTGGGCACCTTCGAGGCAGGATGCAGCTGCATGGAAAATTTCTGTAATTTTTACTTCCCCCTCGACCCCACCCCCCCTCCCTCCCCCAGTTCCTGTGGGTTAAAAGACAACCCCCACTCTGTTTGATTCTAAGTGCAAGCACCAGACCTTCACCTTTCACCTCTTCAGGTTACTTCAGCCAACTTTTATGCAGAATAAGTTCATCAAATGCAGACATGATAGGATTTTATTGTTGTTCTGTTATCTGGCAAATATTTGCATGCTAGACTTCAATCTTTATTTTTGCTGATGGCGACAGACTCCTGCCCCAACATCTCATTCTCGAGGCACTCAAGGTTTAGGAACCAGCCTCTAGCTGTCTCCGAGCTATTGAAAGATGGCTGTTGGGCAGAAGCATCACTTTATTATCCAACATGAGCAATAACCCTGTTGGAGGCTGTAGAGACCCGTTGAAGCAAAGTTGATTATTTTTCTGAGCAGCAGGAGTGAGAACATCATTATGAAAATTCTGACATACGGCATATCTTTGGTCAAATACATTCGAGGCCAAGATAGAATATATTTCTTCACGTCGATCTAATAATGCAGTGGCATGCTGGACCATTGTCTTCATTCTCTAGCTGGCCACAAAGCCCTGCCAAGCACTTCCCCCTGAAGGTAACAGTCATCATTACGTTCAGCTCCCTGACACAAAAGGGTCTTCCTCCGAATGGGATTGATGCCTGGAATTCAGGAGTGGCTGAAATTAAGTAGGCAAGCCAGCAATTAATGGAAAGTGTGGGTAACCATTGCTCATCGATAAAGATCAAAAGGGCCTTTCTCAAGTGATAGACTAGAATTCTTCACTGAACAATGAATGTGCCTTGCGATGTTCAGGGATAGTCAGTTGTAATTCAGTCAGCAAAGGGAGCTTGTCAGGTGAGTTAGAATGGGACGGTCAATGATTACAGTCATGGTCAAGAACATTATATCGAGTCACAGAAACATCAGCACCAGAGGTGGCCATTTTGACCATGGTGCAAATCCATTGTGTTGCATTATCCCGACACCATTCAATATTTTTCTTTATAAGTTATTTGATTTCCTTTTAATCAATATTGACTGATTCAATCTCAATATTCACTTGTAATAATGTACTCCATATTCTAGTAACCCATTGGGTGGAAACAAAATCCTCCAATGCTCATCCGAAATGTTATTTCCCATTTTGCTTATTGTTACCAATTTATCAACCACTAGAAATTTTCACCATCTAACCTCTTAAAACACCTTCATCGAAAAGAACCCTTGCTACCCAACTTGACTCTGTGCTCCCAGGAGGTAGTTTATTATTCCCCTTGATTTTCTGGTTTGCTGTAGGACTGGGCTTCAAATAAACATTTGGTTTTGAAAAATTGGAGGTTCTTTTGTAAGGAAATTCAGACCGACTTCACTGAAAGTGCACTTCATACTTTCAAGGAACAAAGAACAAAGAACAGTACAGCACAGGAACAGGCCATTCGGCCCTCCAAGCCTGCGCCGATCTTGATGCCTGCCTAAACTAACACCTTCTGCACTTCCGGGGCCCATATCCCTCTATTCCCTTCCTATTCATATATTTGTCAAGATGTCTCTTAAACATCGCTATCGTATCTGCTTCCACCACCTCCCCTGGCAGCAAGTTCCAGGCACTCACCACCCTCTGTGTAAAAAACTTGCCTCGCACATCCCCTCTAAACTTTGCCCCTCGCACCTTAAACCTATGTCCCCTAGTAACTGACTCTTCCACCCTGGGAAAAAGCTTCTGACTATCCACTTTGTCCATGCCACTCATTACTTTGTAAACCTCTATCATGTCGTCCCTCCACCTCCGTCGTTCCAGTGAAAACAATCCGAGTTTTTCCAACCTCTCCTCATAGCTAATGCCCTCCAGACCAGGCAACATCCTGGTAAACCTCTTCTGTACCCTCTCCAAAGCCTCCACGTCCTTCTGGTAGTGTGGCGACCAGAATTGCACGCAATATTCTAAGTGTGGCCTAACTAAGGTTCTGTACAGCTGCAACATGACTTGCCAATTCGTATACTCTATGCCCCGACCGATGAAGGCAAGCATGCCGTATGCCTTCTTGACTACCTTATCCACCTGCGTTGCCACTTTCAGTGACCTGTGGACCTGTATGCCCAGATCTCTCTGCCTGTCAATACTCCTAAGGGTTCTGCCATTTACTGTATCCCTCCCACCTGCATTAGACCTTCCAAAATGCATTACCTCACATTTGTCCGGATTAAACTCCATCTGCCATTTCTCCGCCCAAGTCTCCAACCGATCTATATCCTGCTGTATCCTCTGACAATCCTCATCATTATCCACAACTCCACCAACCTTTGTGTCGTTTTCCTGACTTTTATCAGTTTCTACCCATTATGTTTTTTTATTTCAAAGGTCTGCAGACAACAGGGATTCATTTTCACTGTGGCTTGTGCACTTAGTTAATATCCTTAATACTAGTTATGCATGTGCTGATCATTTTCTGCTTCAATATTAGTTCAATTTATATTAGCAGCAAAAGTAACATATTGCATTTATGTAAATAAAAAGAAAGCCTTTCATTTATATAGCACCTTTCACAACCTCAGCACGTGCCAAAGGATTTTACAACTAATTCAGTACTTTTGAAGTGTCGTCACTATTATAATGTAGGGGAGCACAGCAGACAATTTGCATACAGCAAGTTCACACAAATAGCAGTGAGATAGTGACCAGACAATCTGTTTTAGTGATCTTGGCTGAGGGATAAAAGTTGGTCTTCTTGAAGTAGTGCCGTGGGATCTTTTACATCCACCTGACAGGGCTTACTATCTCATCTGAAGACAGTGCCTTTGACAGTGCAGCACTCGCTCAGTACTGCACTGGAATGTCAGTCCAGATTTTGTGCTCAGTTCTCTGCTGCACATTGAGTAACTGACCAATACTCACAATCTAATCTCACACATTAACGATGCCCACTTGAATGAGGTAGCAGAGGGTGCTACTCGAGCAAAGATGCTGTAGATATTCTTCTGGTCCTTTTTCTTGATGAAATCATGGCAAAACCAACATGACACTCTACCAAAAGGCTGAATGAAATGTAAGGATCGGGGCTACATTTCAAAGCCTAAATAAATTCTACTTGGTTAATCACAAAAGTTCATCTTCAAAAAAACTCCAACCTCTGCTAATCAAAACTCTGAGACCTAAACTTTAAGAATAGAAGGGCAGCACAGTGGCGCAGTGGTTACCACTGCAGTCTCACAGCTCCAGCAATCCGGGTTCAGGTTTGGGTACAGCCTGTGCAGAGTTTGCAAGTTCTTCCTGTGACTGCGTGGGTTTCTGCTGGGTGCTCCAGTTTCCTCCCACAGCCCAAGACTTACAGGTTGATAGATAAATTGGCCATTGTAAATTGCCCTGAGTGTAGGTAGGTGGTAGGAGAATGGTGGGGATGTGGTGGGGAATATGGGGTTAATGTAGGATTAGTATAAAATGGGTGGTTGTTGGTTAGCACAGACTCAGTGGCCCAAAGGGCCTGTTTCAGTGCCGTATCTCTAAATAAATAAATGTTCTCAGCATCTAAAAAAGTGACAAAAATTATCAGGCTTGTTCTCCACAATCGTTTCTTCTTGCCTAATGTCTCCTTGGCCATTGGCAACCTTTTGATACCCTGCCCATGTGGCTGTTCTTTATTTCTGGATATAGATGGTAATTAGAATAGCCTATTTCTGTTCTGTGAAATCCTATGTAATATACATAGCATAACCATAAAACCAGTTTCTAAGGAATAGATTTATGATTTTGTTCCGGAGTGCTAAGAAAACCTCTTTAGTTTAGGGAGTTGAGGGTTATGGGGAGCAGGCAGGAAAGTGGAGTTAAGGCCACAATCAGATCAGTCATGATCTTATTAAATGGCAGAGCAGGCTCGAGGGGCCAAATGGCCTACTCCTGCTCCTATTTCTTATGTTCTGATGTTCCTATGTTCCTGATCTAACAACTTAGTTGGTAACTTTGTAGAAAAGTTGGACACTTTTTTATGATGTGTGAAGATCAATGGGGAACAAAAACATCTGAAATAAACCGACCTAAGGATCCCACTGTTAAGATTAGCATTAAATAAATTGAGATGCACACCGGCAACTGTCACGTCATGCTCACAATACACTATTGCTTCATCACTTGTGCCATCTGCCTCATTGACTAAAGTCAGCTGGAGTGACATTACAAGCTTAATTTCCTTCCTTTTCCATGTTGAGATAAGTGGTGCCACTTTTCACCTCAATAGTTGATATCTATATAATATACAGTTCTAAACCGCAGACAATACACGCATTAATGCAAATGTGATTTTCCTGCTATTTGCAATGGCAGGTACAATTGGCCAACTATATGCCAGTATTTATTTAAATCTCTGTTTGGGTTACAAAGTTTCTACTTATTTACCCTGAACTTCCAGTTGGTTGGCATTTCAACACCCCCCCTCCACCCCCCGCTCAACTTGCCCACACTTTTGTCCTTGGCCTGCTGCAGTTTTCCAGTGAACATCAACGCAAGCTCGAGAAGCAGCACCTCAGCTTTCAATTAGGCACTCTACAGCCTCGCAGGCTCAACCTTGAGTTCAACAATTGCAGAGCATTACTGGTCTTTTTTAATTTTTTTAAATTATTTGATTTGATTTGATTTTTTAGCCATGTGCCTGTTTTTTCATGTGGACGGAGCTGCTCATTATTCTGCCATTAACACTCTCTCTGGACTAATGCTTTGCCTTTCACCACAAGCATTAACACTCTCTTTGCCTTTGTGCCAGGACAGCATTGTTATTTAATCTCTCCTACCCTCTGCCCTATCACCCACCATCCCTTTTGCTCTCTTCCCCACCGACCTTCCCCTCACCTTCAGTTGCTTAAAACCTAATTCTGTTCTAACCTTTGCCAGTTCTGATAAAATGTCACAGACCTGAAACATTAACTCTATTTCTCTGTCCACAGATGCTGCCTGACCTGCTGAGTATTTCCAGCACTTTCTGTTTCTATTTCAGATTTCCAACATCTGCAGTATTTTGATTATATTTCTACTTACTTTCCCTGTTAACAGTTGGTAGCAGCTAAAGCACGTCATCTTGCATCTTCTTCTGATAGCCAATTACATAGGCATGGGCAGTGAGTTGGCTAAGGTAGATGGGGAAATTAGATTAGAAGGTATGACAGTGCATGATCAATGGCAAACATTTAAAGAAATACATCATAATTCTCAATGAATATACATTCCATTGAGAAAGAAAATTCCACAGGACAAAACATAGGACAACAGCAACAGCAACATGCAATAGACAGGGCTAAATGATGCCACAACCAACGGATCAGATCTAAGCTCTGCAGTCCTGCCACATCCAGCTTTGAGTGGTATGGGCAATTAAACAACTGACAGAAGGAGGCTCCACAAATATTCCCATCCTCAATGATGGGGGAGCCCAGCACATCAGTGCAAAACACAAGACTGAAGTATTTGTATCCATCTTCAGACAGAAGTGTCGAGCTGATGATCCATCTCGGCCGCCTCCTGAAGTCCCCAAAATCACAGATGCCAGTCTTCAGCCAATTCGATTCACTCCACATGATATCAAGAAACGACTGAAGGCACTGGATACTGTAAAAGCTATGGGCCCTGACAACATTCCGGCAATAGTACTGAAGACTTGTGCTTTAGAACTAGCCGCGCCCCTGGCCAAGCTGTTGCAGTACAGCTATAACACTGGCATCTACCCTGCAATGTGGAAAATTGCCCAGGTATGTCCTGTGCACAAAAAGCAGGACAAATCCAAACCGACCAATTACCGCTCTATCAGATAACTTCCAATCATCAGTAAAGTGATGGAAGGGGCTGTCAACAGTGCTATCAAGCGACACTTGCTTAGCAATAACCTGCTCAGTGACGCTCAGTTTGGGTTATGCCAGGCCACTCAGCTCCTGACCTCATTACAGCCTTGGTCCAAACATGGACAAGAGAGCTGAACTCCAGAGATGAGGTGAGAGTTACTGCCCATGACATCAAGGCAGCGTTTGACTGAGTATGGCATCAAGGAGCCCTAGAAAAATTGGAGTCAATGGGAATTGGGGAAAACTCTCCGCTGGTTGGAGTCATACCTAGCACAAAGGAAGATGGAGATGGTTGTGGTTGTTGGAGGTCAATAATCTCAGTCCCAGGACATCACTGCAGGATTTCCTCAGGGCAGTGACCAAGGCCTCACCATCTTCAGCTGCTTCATCAATGACCTGCCTTCCATTATAATGTCAGAAGTGGGGATGGTCACTGATGATTGCACAATGTTCAACGACATTCACGACTCCTCAGATTCTGAGGCCCATGTCGATATGCAGCAAGACCTGGACAATATCCAGGCTTGGGCTGATAAGTGGCAAGTAACATTCATGCCACACAAGTGCCTAGCAATGGCCATCTTTAACAAGAGAGAATCAAGCCATTTCCCCTTGAAATTCAATGTCATTACCATAGCTGAATCCCCCACTATCAACATCCGGGAGGTCACCTTTGACCAGAAACTGAGCTGGACCAGCCACATAAATGCTGTGGCTACCAGAGCAGGTCTGAGGCTGGGAATTCTGTGATGATGAACTCACCTCCTGACTCCCCAATGCCTGTCCACCATCTACAAGGTACAAGTTAGGAGTGTGATGGAACACTCTCCACTTGTCTGGATGGATGCAGCTCCAACAACATTCAAGAAGCTCAACACCATCCAGGACAAAGCAGCCCTCTTGATCAGCACCGTATCCACCACCTTAAACATTCATTCCCTCCACCACTGACGCACAGAGGCAGCAGTGTGTACTATCTATAAGATGCACTGCAGCAACTCACCAAGCCTCCTTCTACAGCAGCTTCCAAACCCGCAACCTCTACCAACTGGAAGGACGAGGGCAGCAGATGCACGGGAACACCACCAACTGCAAGTTCCCCTCCAAGACATGCACCATCCTGATTAGGAACTATATCGCCGTTCCTTCACTGTCGCTGGGTCAACAACCTGGTTCTCCATTCCTAACAGCACTGTGGGTGTACCTACACCCCAAGGACTAAGCAGTTCAAGAAGACAGCTCACCACCACCTACTCAAGGGCCATTAAGGATGGGCAATAAATGCTGGCCTAGTCAGCGATGCCCACTTCCCCCAAAGTAATAAAGAAAGTGATCAATCCATGGCTAACTAAAGAGGTTCAGGATAGTATTTGATTAAAAGAATTGGTTTATAATATTGCCAAGAAACTTGAGGATTGGGAGAGTTTTAGAAACCAGCAAAGGATAACCAAAAAACTAATAAAGCGGGAGAAAACAAATTATGAGAATAAACTAGCAAGAAAAATAAAAGCAGATTGCAAATAGTTCCACATGTACGTAAAAAGGAAGAGAGCAGCAAAGGTAAACGTGGGTTGCCTGGACGCTGAGATGGGGGAAATTATAATGGGAAATAAGGAAAGTGCAGAGACATTAAACAAATATTTTGGGCTGAATTTTCCCAACTCATTGGGGTCAGGCTGGGAAACGGAAGGGCTGGCAATATGATGGAGGAAGGCGTTGGGAGGGGAGCCTGATGTCTTCCTGCCGCCATGGCATTTTGCCCTCAGTGGACACCTCAGCAGTTCGGCTAATTTAGCCACTTATGACCCCAATTCAGGGTCACTTCCCACCCCATGGCATTTTGCCAATGTTGAATGGGCCCGTCGCCACATGGGAAGACTGCCAGATAAACGCTGGTGGCCTCCCAGCAGTTTCCCACAGGGTCCTTCTTGATGGCACTCCATGAACCATGGAATGACCCCCCCCCCCCCACCGGTGGCAATGGCTGCCCAGCCACAACGGAACCACTGCTGCACCCTGACAACACCCCCACCCGCCAAACCCCGGGGCCTGCCTGCCTGCCTGCCTGCCTGGCACCAGATTCCTCAGAAAGGCTCACCACTCTTCAAGGGTACCTCACCATTGATGCACCCTCATCCTGGAGCTGCAGCCTCAGCAGTGGTCACTGCTAGCAAGTGACACTGTCCAGCTGCTAAGTTTCTGGACCATCAGCTCTAAGGGGCAGGTCTCCATCCTCGATTGGATGACGTTGCCAGCAGCAGCTGGCAAAATGCCACCCCAGGCTTCTGCTGCCTGTCAGGGAGCTTCAACCCTTTTGTGTCTATTTTCACAGTAGAAGGCACAAAACATACCAGAAATGATAGGGAACCAAGGGTCCTATGAGATTGTGGCATTAAGTAATTCATATTATTAAAGATTAAGAACTGAAGAAATTAATAAGATTAAAAGCAGACAAATCCCCTGGACCTGATGGCCTACATCTTAGAGTTCTAAAAGGGCGGGGGGGGGGTGCTGCAGAGATAGTAGATACACTGTTTGTGATCTTCCAAAACTCCCTAGATTCTAGAATGGATCGGAAAGTAGTAACTATAACATCATTATTCAAGAAAGGAGAGAGAGAGAAAACAGGGAACTACAGGCCAGTTAGCCTGACATCAGTCATTGGGAAATTGCTGGAATCCATTAACAAGGAAGTGGTAACAGGGCACTTAGAAAATTCTAATATGATTAGGCAGAGTCAACATGCTTATGCAAGGGAACTTGTGTTTGACAAATGTATTAGAGCTTTTTGGGGATGGAACTAGCCGGGTAGATAAAGGGGAACGAGTGGATGCAGTACATATTTGGAATTCCAAAAGTCATTTGATAAGGTGCCACACAAAAGGTTGTTGCACAAGAAAGAGCAGAGATAAATGGGTCATTTTTCTGATGGGCAGGCTGCTAGTAGTGGAGTGCTGCAAGGATCAATGCTGGGGCTTCAGCGATCTACAATTTATATTAACGGCTAAGAAGGAGGGACTGAGTGTAATGTATCCAAGTTTGCTGATGATATAAAGCTAGGTGGGAAAACAAGCTGTGAGGAAGACACAAAGAGAGGAGTCTAAGGGAGTGGGCAAGAAGGTGGAGTAAATTGCTAGGAAATATGTGGTTATTCACTTTGGTAGGAAGAATAGAAAAACAAAAACTTTTTTGAATGGGGAGAAGCTATTAAATCAGAGGGATATGGGTGTCCTTGTATATGAAAAGCAGAAAGTTAACATGCAGATACAGCAAGCAATTAGGAAGACAATTAGTATGTTGGCCTATATTGCAAGGGGCTTGGAGTACAAGAATAAGGAAGTCTTTCTGCAATTGTATGGGGCTTTGCTGAAATCACACATGTAATATTGTGTGCAATTTTGGCCTCTGTATCTAAGGAAGGATATACTGGCCTTAGAGGGGTTGCAATGAAGGATCACTAGATTGATTTCTAGGAGGAGAGGGTTATCATATGATGAACAATTGAGTAAAATGGGTCTATACTGTACGGAATTTAGAAGAATGAAAGGTGATTTCACTGAAATATATAAGATTCGGAGAGCTTGACAGGGTAGATGTTGAGAGGCTGTTTACCCGAGCTGGAGAGTCAAAAACTAAAGGCATAGTCTCAAGATAAGGATTTGGCCATTTAGGACTAAGATGAGGACAAATTTCTTCACTCAGAGCTTTGTAAATGTTTGAAATTCTCTTCCCCAGAGGCTGTGGATGCTTTATTATTAAGTATATTCTAGGCAGAAAAGGATAGATTTTTGGACACTAAGAGAATCAAGGCATATGGGGAGCGGGTGGGAAAGCAGAGTTTAGGTAGAAGATCAGCCATGATCTAGTTGAATGGCAGAGCAGACTCGAGGGGCCGAATGGCCTACTCCTGCTCCTATTTCTTATGTTCTTATATTTTTATAAAATTGCTCAGCTTAGGGGTGGGGGTAGGGGGTGGGGGTTTGGGGGTAGGGGTGGGGGTAGGGGGTGGGGGTTGGGATAGGGGATGGGGGTTAGGGGATGGGGTGTTGGGGGTGGGGGTTGGGGGTGAGGTTTGGGGGTAGGGGTGGGGGTTGGGGGTGGGGGTGGGGGTAGGGGATGGGGGTTGGGGTGGGGGAGGGGGTTAGGGAGTGGGGTGTTGGGAGTAGGGGTGGGGGGTGGCCGCGTGGTAGGGGGTTGCACAGGAAATGATGCAACACAGCCAGATTATTTTAACCAGAACTCTTTGCAGCAGAAAGCTGACACTGAACCCTGGGAAGTGTAAATGGGTAATTACAGACTGAACTGGTTTCTCGGGAAAAAAAACACTCAAAGAAATCTCGCTCATAAGTAATTCAGCAGAAACTTATTAGAATGTCGAACTTTTTACCATATGGAGAAGTTGAGGTAAATAGCAGAGATGTATTTAAGGAGAAGCTAGATAAACACGAAAGGCCTTTTTAGAGCTTAATTTCCAATGACTCAACATTGACCCGTAATGGTGATGGAATTCAATTTTATTCACTATGAGTAAGACTTAATACATTCTACTGTTGGAGCAGTTGTTAGCAGAGTACATCTGACTTTTATAATTCCCCGTTGTGCCCTGGGTAGAAGTTATAATGAAGTATTTACACGCTCTGCCTTTTGGTTCTGCTCTATTTTCAGGGCGTCTCCTGAATTTCCCTGCAGTCATCTACCCAGACTATCCATTTGGACACTTTTCTTGTATCTTTACTGCAAATCAATAACTATTGAGCCTTGTTAAACCAGTCACTAGCTTACACCTAAAACCCCATTATCCAATTACAGAAGACGATGTGCTTTGGCTGAGGGATTTATATATTTTTTAATTGTTTCTCTTTGAAACATAAGCATCAGCCGACAACGTGAGGAAGCACAGCTGTAAACACAATTGGGTGCTGAATGCAGGAGATGAAAGCACATCATTGGGATCGGCTAAATTATTGTCTAGATTAAGAAGGAGCACCACAGGGAAAGCAGTGCATCTTTCCGTTCTGAACAATGCTTGCATCTAAAGTGGAAAGTTCCAGTAGCTTCCATTTAAAATCGAACTAAAATGAATGAAATTGGATAGACAGCAACAAACCCTCATGAAGTACTACAAGAGCTGAATTGTAATAGGAAGTACCTGAAGTGTTGGAGAATGAGGTGTTCAACAATGATTCTCAATTACTTACAATATCAGCCTCAGTCTTCACAAAGGAGCAAGATGCAGGCAATTTATGTAGCTCCCTGCTTTAATGTACGTTGTTGTTTAAGCGTCAAGTAATTTTTTTTTCTTTTCTCCAGGACCCAGATCGATGATATCAGAACCTGCCTCCTTGTTTGTTTTCATCCGAAACTGTTTATTGAAAGCTCCTTTTTTCCCCTATTCACAGATTTCCATTTTGTTCAAAGTTTTTTTAGCACATGCAACTTCCCAGGACCAGTGTTTTCCAGTCCAATCAGACCAGGTTGGAGCCCTGATTCATTCATGATTTAGTTAGCTGGTCTCAGCTAAGTTACCAACAGACGCATTTCAAATTATGGGAACAGGAGTAGGCCCCTCGAGCCTGTTCTGTTATTCAGTTAGATCATGACTTATCTGTACCTTAACTCCAACTACCTGCCTTGGTTGCATAATACCTTTGCCTGACAAAAACTTATCAATTTAAGTTATGAAATTTTCATTGACTCTCCAGCCTCAACAGCTTTTTGGGGGAGAGAGTTCCGGATTTCCACTCCCCTTTGTGTATCGAGGTGCTTCCTGATAACCCTAATGCTGAACGGTCTAGCTCGAATTTTCAGGTTCTGTCCCCTTTTCTGGACTCCCCCCACCAGAGCAAATACTTTCTCTTTGTCAACCCTATTAAATCCTTTAATCATCTTAAATCAGCACAGCAGCTTTTTTCTAAGTGCCTTTATGTTGTGAAATGTTCCAGTGGACTTTGCAGGAGGGCAATCAGACAAAACCCGATGCAGCAAGCAAGCTCAGAAAAGTGCATCTGAATAGTCCAGTGGTACAGGAAAAGGCAGAAAAATGCAGGGCAAGTATAGGACAGACGCAAAGAGGTATTTCCTTACAAAGAGTTTGATTAAAACCAATTGGTGATTGAGAGCAAGACATTGGACTTGTCTAAGGGAGAGCTAGATTTTGTCATGGAGCAATAGTAGGGTTAATATTTTGGAAGGATGAGATGAAACAGGTCAAAGAGCATTTTTCATTCCCAATCCTACCTTCTGCCCTTGTGGATATATGACCTCTATGTTTCTGTTTACTCACTGCATTACTAACTAAGTATTTTTCACATCCTGTCACTGAAGGGTACCTTCCATTTACTCCCGATGGAGCCTGTCCCCATATTTCCTGTTTTTGCTCAGTGTAAAGATTCAGACGGACTGGGGGTGGGGAATGGGTGGTGGAGACAAATGGAACCAGAACATTTTCCCTCCGACCAAGATTCCTCCGTGTTCTAGTTCTCATTGGAGATTCTCACTGCTGGGCACTGGTCACCCATTGGTACCTTACTGAGATGGACATTCTTCATGAATAACCCCTAGACTGTGAATGTCAGCCACTATTCAACTGTGTAAGGAGGCATCGCAGCAATGTCCAATCTTGTCCTCACTTGAGGCATGCTCAGTTTCCTAAACTTGGTTGTGGGCAGCAACAGAAGACATTTTGACTCAGTGACACTTGTGCTGAATGTAGAGCCCTTACTGGGGCATAGGCTGTAATCAGCTCACCTGGCACAGCTTAGTCCATACTGTTACACTGTAAGTTACACTGACTGTATCAGCTGAACTATCGGTGGCAGGGACGATGGAGAGGAGGTGGTGAGGGGTGGGGGAGAGGGAGGTCTTGCCTTAATCCACTCAAGCAAAGCACTTGGCACGTGGAGGGAACGCGCTGGAGATTTGTGCAAGGTGTCAGTCTTTAGATTAGAATTCAAACTGCTCTCAATCTTTACTGGCAGCTGCTAGCTCCCTTTCGGAAATCGGTCAGTTTAATGTTTCTCAAATAGGGAATAAATCCTACAGGAAGACTTTTAGCAATGCAGACCCTGTACTTTGGATTATTGATTCCAACCCAAATACATAAGACTTCAAGGCAATGAATGAGCACCCTTCTGCCTGAATGTGCCCACATTGCACAGAGAGCAGAGAGGATAGTTATGTTGGGGAAGTGTATTATTTCACCGTTTACTATAGATCACGTAAACGCATACCGCTGTCAGCATTTCTAAATCAAAAACACCTTCGATTATGGTCTACAACAAGCATCCAGCACCATCCCATTACAATCAATAGAGTGGCAAAAGCCATTTGTTATTCCACACAAACGACACTGACTCCAATTTCTCCATTGCATCCTGCAGCTCCCAGCATAAGCAATCACAGCAATAACTTTTATCGGAGATGATACACACATCACTGAACTGAAGCACCTTCAGGGAGAAGAACAGTCAGTCGGCAGTTGCCACAGCCAGACTAATAATGGAATAAAAAGAAAAGACCTGCATTTATATATCATCTTTCACAACCTCGGGACATCCCAAAGTGCTTTACAACCAATGAAGTATTTCTGCAGTGTAGTCAAGGCAGTAATGTAGAAATCACAGTGGCCAATTTACACGCAGCAAGCAAACAGCAGTGAAGTAAATGACAAGATCATTTGCTTAAGGAGAAATGGGCTCAAACAGGAGGAGGAATTCCCTGCCTACACGCAATCACAGCCATGGAGGAGGGAGCCATGGGCATTACCAGGGTCGCTGACCACGAGGAAAGTGGGCAAGTTGAAATGGGCATCTGTGATGGAGATGGTAATTAGAGAGTGCAATGCGTTCATTAAGCCCTCCATCCTGTCCGACAGTATGCCGAAGACTGAGTTGCATTGGAAAGCCTCAGCACCGCAGAAGCTTCTACTCTCCAAGGCTGGTTCTCATGATCTCTTCTTGTGTCTCCCACAGCTGCAGACATCAGGGCAATTAGACCATCTCCCTCACCATCACCAGGCCAAGCCGAGCCACAGCATAGCTCAGATCAAGCACCAGCACCTCACAAGCACAGAGACAGTCATCTCAGTGAGTCATCATGCATGTTTATATAGGGTGGTGGCACTGGGTGATGAGCACGGCGCTAGTGCAGGAGGAAGTGGCAGAAGGGGAGGCAGCTGTGGGTAGTCCCCTCGATGGATGGAGGACAGACACAGCCCTGCTCAGCTGGGCACAGATACAGGGCCTTAAGAGTCACAGGAAAGGAGGATCTACCTCGATCAGCAGCAGCAGATGTGATCCCACATGTCAGAGTTCCCTGAGACAGTGCGGGGCCATGTGCACAACCATGACTCAGGGCTCTGAGTGCATGAGCTCCTCCATTGAGAGAGTGGCCACCTCATGGAGAGTCATATGTTGCAGCACTGCGAATGGATGTAGGAACTGCTCACTGGCATCCACAGGATGCTTGTCACACTGTGTAGCCTTGACCAGTCAGTGGTGCTAATGGAGCAGGGATGTTTGGAGGGGATGCCAACTGCGCCCCAGCTGGTGCCCCCCCTCCAGCCATTCAGAGCACCAGCCAAGGGCTGAGGCAGTCACCAAGGAGGATGAGGGCGCCACCCCTCACGGGGCGCCATTACCATCTTCAGCCTCCTTGGCCCCTCTGACTGAGGGAGCATCTGTGTAGCAGGGCCCCATGATGGAGGCTGGCCCTGCAATGATGCCAGTGCAGCAGCCTCTGGAGGTGCCCCCATTGGTACCTTCATGGAGAGGACGAAGAGAAGCACTGTTTTGAAGTGGTTTGAGAGCAGAGGCCACCTCGTTGGGCAGAGCACTGAGTGTGTCACTGGGCTGTGTTCTACCTGTATCTGTGCACTGTTTGTCTCTATGCGCACCATGTAAATATTGACACTTGAAGCATCCTTTTATTAATGGCAGAACAAGAAAAGAGGGATGAAGTGGTGAAGACGAGGAAGGGCCTGTTGATGGTGAGGGTGAAACCTTTGGGCAGATGTGCATCCTTTATTGATGGTAAGAGTTGAGCTGCTGCAGGCTGTGTCTTCAATGGAAGTGTTCTCAAAGGCAGTTCCAAGTGAGTTCCAGACTACGCTGTTCCTTCTGGGTCAGAGAGACTCAGCTGAATCAGATGATCCCTGTTGTTAATGACATCCTGACAAGACCCTCGATCTTCACATCGGGCCCAGCCACCTCCCTGAGCAGCCGAAGTACCTCGGTGTTCTGCATCCTCCCCCTTTGCCTCCTCTTCCTCCAATGAACTGTGTCCGTCCAGTGGTTCACCCTCTTCCAGATCCACGCCTCTGGAGGGCCATATTACAGAGAGTGCAGCAGACCACCACAGTGAGTGAGAGCCTTCATGTGTGTACTACAAGGCTCCACCTGAACAGTCTAGGCAGAGGAACCACACCTTCAGAGTTCAAAGGCCTGATCAATGGTTGTTCTAGTGAGCAGATGACTTCAGTTGTAGTGCCTCTGTTTCGGGCTCTCATGGAAGGACGATTAGCCATCTCTTCAAGGGACATCCTTTTCCTCCTTCAAATCCATCCACTGAGTTCGGTGGGTGGAGTGAAGAGCTGCAGCAGCCTGGACTGGCGGAGGATGAAGGAGTCAGGGCAGCTGCCAAGATAGCGAGCGCACACAATGAGGAAGCTCTTGTTGTGGTCACAAACCAGCTGAATGTTGAGGGAGTGGAAGCCCTTCCTGTTGATGGATCTCACTGGTGGGTCACTGGGTGCCTCGATAGCCACACGGGTACAATTGATGATGCCCTGCACCTGGGGAATCCAACGATGGAGGCAAAACCTGCTGCCCTCTGTGCCTGCGAGGCTATGTTTGTCTGGAATTGAATGTACTGTCCAGTTCTTGCAAACAGGGCATTAGTGACCTGTGATGCAGTGGTGTGCAGCCATTAGTGAGATGCTACTAAGGTCCACAGCTGATCTTTGGAAAGAGCAAGAGACGAAAGAGTTCAAGGCCACAGTGACTTTGACGGCTACTGGCAGGGCATGGCGAGCAGTACTGTAAGGTGTGAGGTCTTTGGTGATGAGGGCACAGGTCTCTGTGACTAGCTGCCTGAAGAGTTTCAGTCACCTGCAGCACTGGTTCTCAGTCATCTTAAGGTACCTCCATCTTCACTGGTAGATCCTAGGCTGAGGGTATGGCGCCCATGTCCTTCCTGCCCCTCCTCTCTCTCAACTACCCTCCTGATGCTCGGGGCTCTGCCCTTCCTGTGCAGAGTGATGCTCCTCGTCACCAATGGACCCAGAATCTAAGAGTCATGCCCCCATTGCCAGCTGCTGCCTCCCATGTGGACAGGTGGCTACCCAATTATCTGGAAGCCTTGCCCCCTCCTCTTATGGACCCATGATACCAGGAGGGGGATTACCCACTGCACTGCCTGAGCGCTAACTGATTACACTCCCCACAACTCGCTCTGAGCTGAAGGCAGCTGTTTCCCAATGGCCGGAGTCCCCCTCTGCACTGGTCACCCTTTCAAGGGACCCACCTAATTCCATGGGGCAGCCATGACTGGCTCCCCTCTGTGTGCTCGCCTCCATGCACTTGGTCTTCCCCAGATAGCGCATGCGGTCCATGCACCTCGGTCAAAATCAGAACATGCCTCTTAACGAGCTCTCAATGAGCTCTTCAGCCATCTTAATTTGCATTGTTAATGGATTGTACGGGATCACGAGGCCACCCTCACCCAACCCTGGTGAAGCTCGCCAGCACTGGGAATGACATTGGGAAATCAGCACGCTGGCTGGCGGTGGTACTTTCGTCTCCTGCCCACCTCCATTCTTGGCCCCGTAGGACTTGAAAATACAGCCAGACGTACAAAACCATAGCCCTTATTCTCACACTGACAGATGCTGTGATGGTGGATTCCCACTTGAAATGCAGGATCTTTGAGTCACTCTTTATGTGTTGCGACAGTTTAGAATTAGGAACAAAAGGAGGCCATTCAGCCCTTCGAGCATGTTCTGCCATTGAATTAGATCATGTCTGCTCTATATTTTAACTCCATCTACCTGACTTTGTTCTGCTACACTGAATATCCTAACATAAATCTATCAATCACAGTTTTGAAATTTTCAATGACCTCAACAGCGTTTTGGGGGAGGGAGTTCCAGATTACCCTTTGTGTGCAGAAGTGCTTCCTGGCATTATCCCTGAATGGGCTGGTTCTAATTTTAAGGGTCTGCCTCCTTGTTCTGGAACTCCCCCCCCCCACCCTCCAGAGGAAATAGTTTCCTTTTCTCAACTTTATCATCAAAAATACATTCTTGAAAGAAAGTGTTTATGATTTTGTTACAGGTGGAGTCATTTCCCACCCACAACCTTTAGCCATAAGAATCCATGCACCGAAATTAAAGCCAAAGGACCTTTGGTAATTGAACGGCAATGGGTGAAATAAACACAGGGTGAAATTAGGAACATACAAAATTGATGGGCAGGAAATGACCAGTTGGTCCACCCAACCTGTCCCACACCACGGTATTCAGAGCAACATGACGAAACACTTCTCCCACGACCCCCCCGATTGCACCCCACCCCACATTGCCACTGTTCTCTATCTATTACTTTATATTGTTGTCCTTAGGATGTGGGCAATACTGGCAAAGATGGCATTTTTGCCCATCTTCCGTATGCCCTGAGAGGTTTGTGATGGGCCTTCGTTTTGAACCACTGTAGTCCTTTTGGAGGTAGTACTTCGACAATGGTATTAAGCAGGGATTTCAAGTATCTTGACCCAGGTCCAGTAAAGGAACAGTGGTGC
Organism: Heterodontus francisci; assembly: GCF_036365525.1. Lineage (NCBI taxonomy): Eukaryota > Metazoa > Chordata > Chondrichthyes > Heterodontiformes > Heterodontidae > Heterodontus > Heterodontus francisci. Next base: position 115,822,968 of record NC_090382.1, read on the forward strand.
ATGTTCAAGTCAGGATGGTGCGTGACAAAGAGGAACGGAGTTTGCAAGGTATCCTGGGAAATGGATGTAAATGGGCACCAGGGAAGATAGGATCAAGATTGTCTGCGATGGCCCCTGTAGTGCAATAGGCGACCAATATTCACCATATAGCCTTACACACGTAGAGCAGCTACTCAGGCAAGCTACCAGAGAGTGGCTGCTGTCTGTGGAACTTAACATAAACTGGAGTCAGCACTTTAAGGGGAGACTAGGAGAAAGTCAGCAAGAGAAAAAGTAATATGTTTAAATTTCAGATGCGGGTCTTATTTAATAGCCAAACCTGGGTTTTGCCTTTACCATTTGTGACAGCACAGTTCAGAATACTCAGTAAATCACTTCAGGAAAGTATAAGTGCACATTCGTGAGCCTTTCTGAAAACATGTAGCAGAGTCTTCACTGTGTGATTTACAGTTTATTATGAGTCCCCGGCTCCATCTTTTCAATATCGAAGCTTCTGAACAACAGAACTAGGATCATTCCATCAATGTCACAATGATTGAACGCTGCATAAATAGTGGTACCTGGCTAGCACTGTTTAATAGTTTCTCAGTCACACTGCATCAGACAGTCCTCTCCAATTTAACCCCTGCAGTTCATTATAGGCCCTTCTCCTATTAAGCAAGCCTATTTCCCACTGACTTGCCTGCCGGTAGAAATTAGACAAGATATTCAGCAGGGATATTATCCACGGTTGACTAGAATTCATCTGGTCGGAGTTTCTAGCAATATTGTAAACCCAGCAATAAAGTCTCAGCTGTGGCTCAGTGGGTAGCACCTCTGCTATTAGAAGGTTATTGGTTCAAAGTCGCACTCTGGAGACTTGAGCACATATTCTAGGCTGACACCTCAGTACCATATTGAAGGATTGTGCGCTAGCAGCTGAATGACCTCCTTCTATGTTGCCTAGATCTATGGTTCTACAACATTGATGTTTTTTTTGAGGGGGTGGGAGGAAGAAGTGGACAGTGCAGTGGGTTAGACACCATTCCCAATCAGTAACCTCCTCCAGCTCTACAACCCACCGAGATCTCTGCATTCCTGCAGTTCTGGCCTCTTCCACGTCTCTGGTTTCCATCACGCCTCCATTGACGACCGGCCCTTCAGCTGCCTGGGCCCCAAACTTTCCTTCCCTAAACCTCTCCGCCTCACTCTCCTCCTTTAGGTCAATACATAACAACCTTTTTGATCAAGGCTTTGGTCACTTGTCCTAATATTTTGTTAATAAAAACAGCAAATCCTGGAAATACTCAGCAGGTCAGGCAGCATCTGTGGAGAGAGAGAGATGGGGTTAACGTTTCAGGTCGATAACCTTTCATCAGAACTCAGCTTCATTGTCTTTCACTGTCGGGTGCACTCCTCGAGTGTGAAAGGACCAAGTGTGTCATGTTTGGCCTCGGGGTGCTTCAAGCTAATATTGGGTGCTGAAAGTGGGAAAGTTTTAAATTTTCTACCACTGACATGCATCACTTTTAAGAGCACAATTTTCTTTTTGCAGAATTATGAGACAATGCTTGAGTTTAAAACAAAAACATCAGAGTAGAAAATTGCCTTGGACAATAGCCCAAACTGGGCAATAGTGAATCAGGAGCCTGTTGTACGCTCGGCTGATTTTCACCTTGAGCAGAATTTGATAAAATCTTACAGCAAAGGAGGAGGCCATTTGGCCCATCGTGCCTGTGCCGGCTCTATGAAAAAATTGTCCAATTTAGTCCCACATCCCAACTTTTTCCCTGTGACCTGCAAATTAGTCCTCTTCAAATACATGTCCAATTACCTTTTGAAAGTTTTGCTGGAGTCTGATTCCACCACTCTTTCAGTTAGTGCATTCCAGATCTCAACAACTTTCTGTCTGAAGAAATTTCTTCTCATTTCCCCTTTAGTTCTTTCATCAATTAGTTTAAATCTGTAACCTCTGGTTCCCAACACACTTGTCAGAGTAAACAGTTTCTCCCTACTTACTCTCTCAAAATCCCTCATAATTTTGAGTACTCTATTAGATCTCCCTTTATCTTTCCTCTAATCCCAGCTTCTGCTGGGGTTGCACTTTTCTGGTTTATGGGATATGGTTAAAATGTAAAAGGGATTTAATAGGGTAAATGCAGAGAGACTATTTCTTTTATGGGAGAATCAAGAATAAGGAGACATTATCTGAAATTTATGTAAAATTATTTTTTCCTTTGGAATGTGAATTATTGTAAGATGCACAGGACACAAAGTAATATCCAAAGAAAACATTTTTTTTTACTATAACTTAAACAAGAATAGATATATACACAGTTACTACAGGAGCCACACCAACACACCTCTCACTCTGTCGGACTTGTTGAACGAGTTCTCGATGCCACATGGTTGTCACACACTCTCTGAGTTGACATCGGTTCCGTCTGAGAATCACACTATTGGGTGCCTGGACCTCATACGATATGGGCTGGTCACATATCCTCGCAACCTCTGCAGGATAGAAGTTCCTAACACATGCTTGAGGACTCTGGCCTTCTGTCCTACTTGCAATTGAGCTAATTCTTGTCCTGTTTGCCTGTCATCTGAATCCATCATCTTCCCTTGTGAAAAATGATGGCTGGCAACATCACCAATCACCGGCAATCCCTCTGGCCTCCGGGTACTTGCTACAACAAACTGAAGCCTGAGGAGAGACTCCCGGTCATCTCGCCTCTTCGTGTCAAGACTCCCACCCTCTGTGTCATTGTTTACGTAGATTGACCCAATAAACGCAACCTGGATATTTTTTTACCGTCTTCGGCGTGTTGCTGAATTCATGTGTTGTGACAATTCATAAACCTCAGCAGACTGGAAGTCCAGCTGTGTCTACAATTTAAAACATTTGTGGTAGCCATTCAGAGCTCCCATAGCTGCACTGTAAGGTTATTGTTCCCTCTACCCTCACCCCTTCCCCTCCCTCCCAGAACCGTGACAGGGTTCCCCTTGTCCTCACTTTTCATCCCACCAGCCTCCATATCCAAAGGATCATCCTCCGCCATTATCGCCACCTCCAGCGTGATGCCACTACCAGTCGCATCTTCCCCTCCCTTCCCCTGTCAGCATTCCGAAGGGATCGTTCCCTCCGCGACACCCTGGTCCACTCCTCCATTACCCCCACCACCTCGTCCCCGTCCCAGGGCACCTTCCCCTGCAATCGCAGGAGGTGTAATACCTGCCCATTTACCTCCTCTCTCCTCACTATCCCAGGCCCCAAACACTCCTTTCAGGTGAAGCAGCGATTTACTTGTACTTCTTTCAATGTAGTATACTGTATTCGCTGCTCACAGTGTGGTCTCCTCTACATTGGGGAGACCAAGCTCAGACTGGGTGACCGCTTTGCGGAACATCTCCGCTCAGTCCGCAAGCAGGACCCTGAGCTTCCGGTTGCTTGCCATTTCAACACTCCCCCCTGCTCTCATGCTCACATCTCTGTCCTGGGATTGCTGCAGTGTTCCAGTGAACATCAACACAAGCTCGAGGAACAGCATCTCATCTACCGATTAGGCACACTACAGCCTGCCGGACTGAACATTGAGTTCAATAATTTCAGAGCATGACAGCCCCCCATTTTACTTTCATTTTTAGTTAGTTTTTCTTCCTTTTTTTTGACATTCCTTTTTACATTTTTTACAATTTTTTTTGCATTTATTTCATTTCATCTTAGTTTGTTCAGTTTGCTTACCCACTGTTTTTTTCAGGTTGTTTTTCTTCAGGTTTGCACTTGCTGATGTTCAATATTCAGTATATTCACACCTAATCTGTACTAATGCTTTGTCTTTCAACACACCATTAACATATTGTTTGCCTTTGCTCCGTGACCTTTTGGTCAGCTATGTGGCCTGGTCCAATCTGCACCTTCTCCTTTGTTATCTCTTGCCCAACCCCCACCTCACTTGTTTATAATCTGTGACTTTTCTAATATTTGTCAGTTCCGAAGAAGGGTCACTGACCCGAAACGTTAACTCTGCTTCTCTTTCCACAGATGCTGCCAGACCTGCTGAGTGATTCCAGCATTTCTTGTTTTTGTTTCAGATTTCCAGCATCCGCAGTATTTTGCTTTTATTTTATTGTTCCAATGCTCTTGATTGGAGAACCATTGTAGGCCGTCAGCCTAGCTGTGGTGGATTGTACCATAGATTCCTATTTCTTCAAGTATGTGTCCTTCAGAATACGGATGGGCAGAATACTTACACTTGCAAGTTGATTTTTACTCTGAGTTTATGCTTGCCACTTTTCTCTAGACATATAATCCCGATCATGGCAAATGCCTCAGATTACATAATAGCATTGATATGTTGATTCAAATTAACTATGTGAAATGCTTGTTCGCTGTTCGCACGTGTGTGTACACCCATGTGCTCCTGGCGATCTGTCTCTCTACTGACCTGATGTATCTGCTTGGACTTCTGTTGCGTGTGGACATATCCTTTGTTGCATTTGCCATCTTATCTTGCAGATGTTCTCTCTGCATGCGATCTGACACCATTCCTGTGTGCAGTATCTGAGCTAAGACTTCTGCACTGCCTTGCCCAATATCCTCGCACGCCACAAGCTTTACACTGGTCCTGGTACACCAGACAACAGTGAATTGGGTGAGTCAGGCTGCATTTGCCGCAAGGCTTAGCAGATTTCTGAGCCTTGGTTACCATATCAATTGTCGCAGCTGCCCCCAAAGCTTGTAATAAAGGCCTGCTCAGGTCGGGAAAAAGAACCCGACCCGAACCTGACCAAACGACAGCGGACCCGAGTCCAACCCGGCCCAGGTACCTCCAATTTTGCCCTGAGTCCGACCCGCCCCTTGTCCGACCCGACCATTCCTTTACTTACCTTCCTGACACCGAACCTGCAGGAAGATGCAGCGCATGCGTGATGACATCATAGTGACATCACTCGCTCACTGCGCAGATTCAGTTTTGCCCCGAACTCCCAGCTCAGGTAAGTTTTTTAATTTCAGTACTTACCAGCAGAGCGTTTACCGTGTGTGTTTCCGGCCCAACCTGGACTCGGCCCACCCGACCCGAGCCCGAAAGCCAGACCCGGAAGAGGGGCCCGACCTGACCCGAACCCGACACATCAGAAGCTTTTTCCCAGGGTGGAAGAGTCAGTTACTAGGGGACATAGGTTTAAGGTCCGAGGGGCAAAGTTTAGAGGGGATGTGCGAGGCAAGTTCTTTACACAGAGGGTGGTGAGTGCCTGGAACTTGCTGCCAGGGGAGGTGGTGGAAGCAGGTACGATAGCGACGTTTAAGAGGCATCTTGACAAATACATGAATAGGATGGGAATAGAGGGATACAGTCCCCGGAGGTGCAGAAGGTTTTAGTTTAGGCAGGCATCGAGATCGGTGCAGGCTTGGAGGGCCGAATGGCCTGCTCCTCTGCTGTACTGTTCTTTGTTCTTTCTTCTTTGTGTCGTTAGATCCATCGGGTTCGGGTCGGGCAGCAGGCCTTTAGCTTGTAACTGTTGGTGCACAGCAATGATGGCTTCAAATTTCTTCCATCATTGAGTAATGCATCTATAGTGTGGCTTTCTTCTTTTCCAGCAGGTCTTTTTGAAAGGCCTCTATTAAGGTAGATGCGATTACTAGCTCTATAACCTGTTCCGGCAATTTGATAGCTGCGATGTCACATTCCTAAGCTTTGTCTCGGCACCTTGTAACAAACTGATCAATGGACTCATCTTGCCTTTGCCGTTAGGTCATAAGCTCAAGTCAATGTACTGGGAAATTGACCTTTACCTTGAATTGATCTTTACCTTGAATTGATCTTCCAGGAATGCCCTTGGCTTGCTAGTGTCCTTCTGCTGCTTAGTGGACAATTCTGATGTATTGATCCATTGTAGGCCCTCATTGCCCAGTGAGATCTTGCTTTTGATAGCTTGTTTCTCTGTTCACTCACTTCTTGATCCAGGAAACACAGTTTCATCCACTGGCAAAACAGTATTAATTCTGACGCTATGTCCGACATCTTCCAATCCATAATTGGACACCTAAAAGCCACTTTCTGGATGACCCTCTTTTTTATAGGTAGAGGACAGGTTTTCTTTTACACAGGCACACTTCTTTTACAGGCTCTCTGCTTTACAGGCTTTCTATTTAACAGGTACAACTCTTTACTTCTTGTTTAGAGAGATTCATTTTCTGAAGGCCTACCCTTCATGAGTGAAATGGCAGCTGCTTTTTTTGTTTACACAGCTCTTTTTTAAAAAAGTGAGAGTAGTTTTTATTTCTGCAGAGCTTTAGTTGCAGCACCAGCAGCTGCCACAACCAGGCTTTTACTTTGTGCTGGGCCTCCAGTGGCTCTGTTGAGCTCTTCCCGCTCCTTTCAGTTTAGGCCCCACCCACAAAGTATAAAAAACTGGGAAAACTAAAGCAGTAATGGCTGAAGCTTCTTTTCAAATTTTTCAACCAGACTAGTTGAAAGCTTAAATCTCCTGGCAATTTGGCTGCTGTACTCACAGAATTTCAACACCTCACAGGGTCCTGTCCGTAGTCCTAGCTCACTGCAGTATTGTGGGCTCTCCTGTCAACTGCTCTCTGCCTGAATCTTCAGTCACTCCAAGTAATCAATCAGCTGCTCCTTGTTCTCTCTTGGTGTGTTCTTCAGAAAAGATTAAAAGTTGCTTCAATGAAATATTTGGTGGTCTTCAGAAAAATATATCCCAATTGTTTCCATCATGTAATATTACTTGTAACTTGGACTACAAGTAATATCCAAAGAATATGTAGGTTTTTATTATAACTTAAACTAGAACAGCTGTAGACACAGCTACCACAGGAGCCACACAAACACACATCTCAATGTGTCGGGCTACACCCACAACTCCCTGGTCATGTGTGATGTGACCCCACTTCCTCCGGTGACCTTCACTTACTGTTTCTTGTCCAATAACAAATTACAGCCAAGCCATTCAGGAAGCAATTTTTTCCACACAAAATCTGGAACTCACTCTCCCAAAGGCTGTGGATGTTGCGGGACAATTGGACCTTTCAAGGTCAAAATCAATAGATTTTTGTTGGGTAACGATATCAAGTTATGTGGGGCAAAGACAGATAAGTGGCACTGAGGTACAGATTTTTCTTCTGTCATAGACAGTCCTCAGAATCGAGGATGATTTCCTCCATTCCGGTTTGATGGGTTCTGGGATGGCTGGTATGTCCAATGCATGATCTGCCGACTCTGCCACATGAGGGGCAGGTGGTGCTTAAAGGGTCAGGTAGATGAGTAGTTTGCAGGTTTGTGTGCTCCCTCTGACACTTTGGTTTTGTCTCTGCATGTTCCTGATGACGTCCCTCGAGGTGCACAATGCCTTCCCGAACGAGCTTTCTCCATCCAGGACAGTCACAAGCCAGGGATTCCCACAAGTCGATGGGGCTAAATTCTATACCCAAGTGTGTTGACCTCTTCAGGGATGCTTTGAGGACGTCTCTTAAGTGTTCCTTCTGTCCTCCTGGGAGTCTCCTGCAGCGACCAAGTTCTGAGTAGAACAGCTGCTTCAGGAGTCTGGTGTCAGGCATGTGAACGACATGTCCCACCCAGCGGAGATGGTTTTAGGTGATTAGCGCCCCGATGCTGGGCAGGTTGGCTTGGGAGAAGACGCTGCTGTTGGACTGCCTTTCTTGCCACTGGATTTGGAGGATCTTGCGGAGGCACCTCTGGTGTTACTTCTCCAGTGCTTTGAGGCGCCTGCTGCAGTTTGTCCAAGTCTCCGGAGAATATTGGAGATCGGGGGGTGGGGCCACCGCTGCCCAGTAAACCATGATCTTAGTCTCAGGTTTAAGATCCTGATCCTCAATTACTTTAATCCTCAGTCAGCCGAAGACTGAGCTAGCTCACTGGAGACAATGATGAACCTCATCATGTATATCTGCCTTCGCTGAGAGGAGGGACTCCCAAGATATGGAACATGGTACAGATTAGCCATGATCTAATTGGTCAAGTGGCTGAATGGTTTACTCCTGTTCTAATGTTCCTCTGTACCTATGTCAGGAGTGTAACCAAGTGGGGAAGGGCCATCATGGTGACATCACCTAAATTTCTACACTAATTTTTCAATTTTGTTTCATATATTTTTGTTCTAGTTCCATATTTCTCTTGGTGATTTAATTTTTTGCACATTACATATGCTGCTCCATATCAGTCTGAATATCAATATTTAACTATGATGTACATGCACCTTCACTCATTAGAACTCACTCAACCATAAATCTTATTCTCATTGAATAATCATCTGCTAAACTTTAACCATAGTTAATAATTCAATGCCTCTGTAAGTGAAATACTATGGGCTAAATTCTATACCCAAGTGTGTTGGCATGTTAAAGTCTCTCAGCTACATTTAAATATCATATTTGATATTTCTCTGTCTTAAAATCAAGGCCCATAGCCCACTCTCGTTCTTTAATGTGCATTTGATTCAGCTCTGAATTGGAAGGTTGTGGGTTCAAGACCTATTTCAGGACTTGAGCACATAACCTTGGCTGACTCTTCAATGCCATTCAGAGGGAGTGCTGCACTGTTGGAGGTGGTACCTTTCAAAAGACCTGTTAAACTGGGTCCTGTTTGCTTGTTCAGGTGGATATAAAAGATGGCTCTATTCAAAGAGGTGCAGGAGAGAATTCTCCTGGTGTCCTCACTGGCACATATCCCACAACCAGCACCTCAGAGAAAGAGATTAACTGGTTGTTTACCGCAATGATGTTTGTGGGACTGTCTGTCTACAAGTGAACAGAGAATGAATAAGAAAAATTACTCAGACCAACAAGGATTAGGTGGTTTATATTTACAAGTGTGCTCCCTGGCAGGAGCAGCACATGTTTGGGAGTCAGCTGTACTCCTCTAAGCCTTTGAAGCAATTAGCAAAGGACCTCTTCTTCCGTGAATGGATAGCTAGTTAATTGTCCTTTACTGATGCAGTGTTATGAAAACTTTAACAAAAGAGGCTCTTTCTACACCTTGTATTACCCAGTTACTGCAGTACAGAGCGAAGAATTGGGAATTTGGTCTGGAATTAGGAATTGGCTGTGATGATAGCTTCAACGTAGAGTGGCGCTTTGGTTAGCACAGCAGCCGCACAGCTCCAGTGACCTGGGTACTGCCTGTGCGGAGTTTGCAAGTTCTCCCTGTGATTGTGTGGGTTTCGGCCGGGTATTCTGGTTTCTTCCCACAGCCCCGCCATTGGGGGGTAATAGATAAATTGGCCATTGTATATTGCCCCTACTGTAGGTAGGTGGTAGGAGAATGGTGGGGATGTAATAGGGAATATGGGATTAACGTAGGATTAGTATAAATGGGTGGTTGTTGGTTGGCACAGACTCGGTGCCCCGAAGGACCTGTTTCAGTGCTGTATCTCTCTATAACATACTTACATCTTAAATAGTATTCATGAAATTTTACATGGCAGCAAGTGACAGATCTTTCAATACATGGAAGATTTTTGAACTTTATGTCGTGTCTGATGTTATCAAAAGTGATTGTGAGCACGGCTTTATATCATTACAGTTTCTCACTTGATATGGCCAGTTTCCTTAGAAACTTCTGATCATCAAAAAGTATGAGATTTCAATGCATATTTTCTTTGAAGTGTGGCCCAAAACAAATTAACTTTGATGTATATTTTTTCTGTACAACAATTAGCTTGGTTCAGTTGATAATATTTGTGCCTCCAGGTCAGTGGTTCTGGGAATTGAGCACATAATCAAGACTAATGGTACAAAGCAGTGAGGAAGTACTGCATTGTCAGAAGTACTGCCTTCAGGGAACATACTGAGGTCCTCTTTCCCCAATCAGATGGCTGTTAAAGATTTAAAGATTCCATGGAACCTCTGAAAAAGAACAGGAAGTTCTGCAGTTGTTGTGATCAATTTTTCTATCTCACCCATCTTAAAACAAATTGAGTGGTCATTGATTTGATGTCTAAAGCAGAAAATATCAGCTGGATTTTGTTCTTCCCCAGCATCGGGTTCTGTAGTGAGGGGGGGGGGGGGGGTGGCGGTGGTTGTGGCAAGGAGGGGGGCCTGAAGATGGCTCTGGATGAGGCCACCACGGACCTTGACGTCAAGAGGGCCTGGGCCAATCCTCCTGGTAGAGACGAGGCTCCGTTGCAGCATCCCCCGCCACTGGGTGATGGGACCTCAAGTAAAATATTCAAATCAATGAAATGAATATATTTAAATAGACTTACCTGCGATCTTGAGAGCCCGCTACGATCTACAGCATGGCAGCCAGCACTCACGCACCTTCAAATCCCTGTCTGGGGAAACACGGCACCAGACTGGTGGAGAGTGGGGAGGAGGTAAGTTTTTCAGTGCGGGGGAGGGGGTGGACAGAGTCAAATATGCGTAATGGGTGCAGGGGATGGTGGGAAGGGTTGACATTTAAACTTTGTGCAGTTTGGAGGGGTGAAGGGCAAATAGTTACTGTAATTGTTATTGGGGGGAGGGAAGGGGTGTTATAAATTTATTTCATTTTGGGGGGTCATTTCTTCAAAAAGTTAAATATGCTGGCACAGCTGACTGCATTTTAAAAATGGTGCCAACACCTACGCACAGGCGGCTGACGCCATTGTCGGCAACCGACAGCCCACCCCCTGCCACATGATTGGGGAGGGTGGGCTACCCCAGCTATTTAAATGAGCCGCCACACAGGAGATTGCGGCAGCTCTTTGGTGTGCGGCCCGCACGGGTAGGCCGCCATTTTTTCAGCTCGCCACTGAGATCGGCGGCGGGCTCTTCAAATCCAGCTCTACTTGTCATAGGAACAGGAGGAGGCCATTCAGCCCCTTGAGCCTGTTATACAGGAACAGGACGAGGCCATTCAGCCCCTCGAGCCTCTTATACAGGAACAGGAGGAGGCCATTCAGCCCCTTGAGCCTGTTATACAGGAACAGGACGAGGCCATTCAGCCCCTTGAGCCTGTTATACAGGAACAGGAGGAGGCCATTCAGCCCCTTGAGCAAGTTATACAGGAACAGGACGAGGTCATTCAGCCCCTCAAGCCTCTTATACAGGAACAGGAGGAGGCCATTCAGCCCCTTGAGCAAGTTATACAGGAACAGGACGAGGCCATTCAGCCCCTCGAGCCTGTTATACAGGAACAGGACAAGGCCATTCAGCCCCTCAAGCCTCTTATACAGGAACAAGATGAGGCCATTCAGCCCCTCAAGCCTCTTATACAGGAACAGGAGGAGGTCATTCAGCCCCTCAAGCCTCTTATACAGGAACAGGAGGAGGCCATTCAGCCCCTTGAGGAGAACAGGACGAGGCCATTCAGCCCCTCAAGCCTGTTTAACCATTTAAATTACATTATGGCTGATTCGTCCCTCAACTCCATTTACCCACCTTTATTCCATATCCCAAAATATCCATACCTAACAAAAACTTAATTCAATTTTGAAATTTTCAATTGACCCTCAGCCTCAATAGCTTTTTTGGGAGAAAGTTCCAGATTTCCACATCCCTTTGTGTGAAGAAGTGCTTCCCAACATCACCCTGAATGGCCTGACTCTAATTTTAAGATTATACCTTTCTTATTCTGGACTCCCCACATCAGCAGAACTAGTTTCTCTCTATCTACCCTAACAATAGTCATTTGTACTCCAAAAATAATTTATAGTTGAAATTGCAGCACTGTGCTGTGTGTCTGTTTCAATATTAAACTAATATTATTACAACGGGAAGATTGAAAAAGTACATCACAGTATCCTTGAAATGACAATGTCAAATAAATTGATGTGAGCCAGGATGACTTTAAAATTGTCTCGGCCACACCTGGGCTAAATCAGTCGCAGTCACCATTCCTAATCAGCATTCATCAGCTTTGGCTGAAAGGTGAACACATAAAACAAATACTTGCCTCTATGTAGAGCCTCATGACCTGCAAAGCACTTTACAAGCAAAGAAGTACTTTTGAAGTGTCGTCACTGATGTATTGCAGGAAACTTGGCAGGCATTTTTTGCACAAGATTCCACAATTGGTAATGTGTAATGACCATATATATATGTATTTTTAATGATGTTCGTTGAGGGATAACTGTTGGCCATAATACCAGGAAAAAACCCATTTGCTCTTCTTCAAATAGTGCCATGGGATCTTTTACATTCACTCTGAAAGGGAAGTCAGGACCTCGATTCAATACCTCACCTGATGGAAGGCACCTCCTGTAGTGCAACACTCCCTAAGTACTGCAGAAAAGTACCAGCTGAGATTAGGTGCTTGATATTCTGCATGCGAGGTCTTGCACCCACAACCTTTAAACTACGAAGCAAGAGTGCTACCAACTGTGCCACATGTGGGTAGTGGGAGTGAGGGCAGTATTGGGTTCAGTTGTGATGGAGTATAGTCCTGGCCAGGTGTTCGTCATATTAAAGTCCCACTATATTGGGCAAAGACCTGTAGCACTGTCCGAGGTGCCCACCACACCTCAGTACATCCAGTTAACACATAGGGTGCTCACAGCCTACATGAAAAATATGTATGAGAGCTTTTTTTTTAATTCATTCATGGGATGTGGGTGCCGCTGGCCAGGCCAGCATTTATTGCCCATCCCTAATTGCCCTTGAGAAGGTGGTGGTGAGCTGCCTTCTTGAACCGCTGCAGTCCATGTGGGGTAGATACACTCACAGTGCTGTTAGGAAGGGAGTTCCAGGATTTTGACCCAGCGACGGTGAAGGAACAGTGATATAGATCCAAGTCAGGATGGTGTGTGACTTGGAGGGGAACTTGCACGTGGTGGTGTTCCCATGCATTTGCTGCTCTTGTCCTTCTAGTTGGTAGAGGTCACGGGTTTGGAAGGTGCTGTCTAAGGAGCCTTGGTGCATTGCTGCAGTGCATCTTGCAGATGGTACACACTGCTGCCACTGTGCGTCAGTGGTGGAGGGAGTGAATGTTTGCAGATGGGGTTCCAATCAAGTGGGAGGCTTTGTCCTGGATGGTGTCAACCTTCTTGAGTGTTGTTGGAGCTGCACCCATCCAGGCAAGTGGAGAGTATTCCATCACACTCCTCACTTGTGCCTTGTAGATGGTGGACAGGAACTGGGGAGTCAGGAGGTGAGTTACTTGCCGCAGGATTCCTAGCCTCTGACCTGCTCTTGTAGCCACGGTATTTATATGGCTACTCCAGTTCAGTTTCTGGTCAATGGTAGCCCCTAGGATGTTGATAGTGGGGGATTCAGCGATGGTAATGCCATTGAATGTCAAGGAGAAATGGTTAGATTCTCACTTGTTGGAGATGGTCATTGCCTCGCACTTGTGTGGCACGTATGTTACTTGCCACTTATCAGCCCAAGCCTGGATATTGTCCAGGTCTTGCTGCATTTCTACACGGACTGCTTCAGTATCTCAGGAGTCACGAATGGTGCTGAACATTGTGCAATCAACAGTGAACATCCACACTTCTGACCTTAAGATTGAAGGAAGTTCATTGATGAAGCAGCTGAAGATGGTTGGGCCTAGGACACTAACCTGAGGATCTCCTGCAGTGATGTCATGGAGCTGAGATGATTGACCTCCAACAACCACAACCATCTTCCTTGCGCTAGGTATGACTCCAACCAGCAGAGGGTTTTCTCCCTGATTCCCATTGACCTCAGTTTTGCGAAGGCTCCTTGATGCCATACTCGGTCAAATACTGCCTTGATGTCAAGGGCAGTCACTCTCACCTCACCTCTTGAGTTCAGCTCTTTATCCATGTTTGAACCAAGCCTGTAATGAGGTCAGGTGCTCAGTGGCCCTGGCGGAACTCAAACTGAGCATCACTGAGCAAGTTATTGCTAATCATGTGCCGCTTGATGGCACTGTTGATGACACCTTCCATCACTTTACTGAGGATTGAGAGTAGTCTGATGGGGCGGTAGTTGGCCGGGTTGGACTTGTCCTGCTTTTTATGTACAGGACATACCTGGGCAATTTTCCACATTGCCGGGTAGATGCCAGTGTTGTAGCTGTACTGGAACAGCTTGGCTAGGGGCGCGGCAAGTTCTGGAGCACAGGTCTTCAGTACTATTGACAGAATATTGTCAGGGTCCATAGCCTTTGCAGTATCCAATGCCTTCAGTCGTTTCTTGATATCATGCGGAGTGAATCGAATTGGCTGAAGTCGCCAGACATCTGTGATCCTGGGGACATCAGGGGGAGGCCGAGATGGATCATCAACTCAGCTCTTCTGGCTGAAGATTGTTGCAAATGCTTCAGCCTTTTCTTCCGCACTGATGTGCTGGGCTCCCCCATCATTGAGGATGGGGATATTTGTGGATCCACCTCCTCCAGTTAGTTGTTTAATTGTCCACCACCATTCACGGCTAGATGTGACAGGACTGCAGAGCTTAGATCTGATCCGTTGGTTATGGGATCGCTTAGCTCTGTCTATCGCATGCTGCTTACACAGTTTGGCACACAGGTAGTCCTTTGTTGCAGCTTCACCAGGTTGGCAACTCATTTTGAGGTATGCCTGGTGCTGCTCCTGGCATGCCCTCCTGCACTCTTCATTGAACCAGGGTTGGTCTCCTGGCTTGATGGTAATGGTAGAGTGGAGGATATGCCGGGCCGTGAGGTTACAGATTGTGTTTGAGTACAATTCTGCTGCTGCTGATGACCCACAGCGCCTCATGGATGCCCAGTTTTGCATTGCTAGATCAGTTTGAAATCTATCTCATTTAGCATGATGGTACTGCCACACAACACGATAGAGGGTATCCTCAATGTGAAGGCGGGACTTCGTCTCCACAAGGACTGTGCGGTGGTCACTCCTACCAATACTGTCATGGACAGATGTTAAGGATCCAAAGTAATTTAAGTAAGGAGGCCTCCCCAAGCAGAACGTTGCAATTGTTTGGATTTTGGATGTGAAGTGCCATTGAAATTTTCAAACGGTTGCAGTATATTTGTGTCAGCCTTGACTCATTAAAGTGACTCAGGAGGTCATTACTTCTAACCCTACTCCAGGATGTGAGCCCATCATTCTGCCTGATATTCCAGTGTAGCATTGAGGAAGTGCTAAACGGTTGGCGTGATGGTTCTTAGATGTTCAACTGAGGTCCCTCCTCAGGCCGTAATATTTACAGTAAGCTGCAGTGCTATCCTGGCAATTGTTTAATTGGTTAATCATCACATCACTGTTTTGTGGGAGCTTGCTGTGCATATATTGGCTGCTGTGTTCCTAACATTGCAACAGTGGCCACACTTCAAAAGTACTTCACTGGCTGTGCAATACTTTGGGACAGTCTAAGGAAAGGCCTTCCATAAATGCACGTTAGGTTTTCCTTCTGTTCTTTCTTTTCTGTTTTTTCCTTTCCTTGCTTTTCCTGTCTTTTCTTCCTCTGTGGGGAGGGGAATTTGAGAACCATTCTAGAATAACACATTAATGTCACTTCATCCCAAACCACAATTCCCTATATGTAGCAAAATCAAATTGATTTTATTCCTGTTCCGAAAGACAAAGGACTGCTACTGAATAAAATCTGAAATATTTCACGATAAATATTATCTGGTTCATTAACATTGATAATGCAAGCACATTATAACTGTCTCTCATACAAGTGACATGTCAACTACACTGAACTCCCAGACATGAGATCCTGTTTACTCTGCACAGTGCTTAATTAAAAATTAATATCAATCTGCTGCTTTTCAAAAACTCTGTAATGGGAAGTGACAAAATGCAAAGGGATGGGAATATTATTCCAATAAGTCTTCTGTATGTGATCCTGTTGTTGGATGTACTATTATCTCGGGCATAGGAATAATATCCCCAGAGTATTGTTCCAAAAGTTCTTCCACGTTCATAAATCCAATAAACAGGATCATCACTCTTCAACAAAACATTCCTCGGTTGCAGTTCAAGAAAGAATGCAAGCTTCATGTGAAAAGGGCATTGGTGAGGTCGCACCTGGAGTACTGTGTGCAGCTTTGGTCTCTTTACCTAAGGAAGGACATACTTGAGAGAGTGGAACAAAGGTTCACTGGATTAGTTCCTGGCATGAGTGAGTTGTCCTATGAGGAGAGATCGAGTTAACCAGGCCTATATTCCCTGGAGTTTCGAAGAACGAGATGTGATGTAATTGAAATATATAAAATTCAGAAAAGGCTTGACCGGGTAGATGCTGAAAAAATATTTTCCCCAGTTGGGGAATCTAGATCATGGGGTCACTGTCTCAGGATAAGGTGTCAACCATTTCGAGCTGAGATGAGGAGCAACTTCTTCACTCAGAGGGTTGTGAATCTTTGGAGTTCTCTCTCACAGAGAGCTGTGAATGCTCAGTCATTTAGTATATTCAAGACAGAGAGTGATTGATTTTTGAGTACGAAGGAAATTAAGTGATATGTGGATTTTGCAGGAAGGTGGAGTTTATTTATTTATTTAGAGGCACAGCACTGAAACAGGCCCTTCAGCTCATTGAGTCTGTGCCAACCAACAACCACCCATTTATACTAATCCTACATTAACCCCATATTCCCCACCACATCCCCACCACCTCCCTACACTAGGGGCAATTTACAAATCAACCTGCAAGTCTTTGGCTGTGGGAGGAAACCGGAGCACCCGGCGGAAACCCATGCGGTCACAGGGAGAACTTGCAAACTCCGCTCAGGCAGTACCCAGAACCGAACCCGGGTCGCTGGAGCTGTGAGGCTGTGGTGCTAATCACTGCGCCAATGTGTTGATATAAAAGGTCAGCCATGACCTTGTTGAATGGTGGAACAGGATCGAAGAGTCAAATGACCTTCTCCAGCTCCTGTTTCTTGTGCTCTCATGCATCATTTTATACTTCCGGAAGCAGAAGACCCACCCAAGACTATAGGAGTGGATTACAGAAAATCTAGTCTGGGGCCTTAAACCTAGGTGAAGGGCTATGGCTCATAGTGCAGGTCACCGTAGGGTTGAATAAAATTAGGAGAGAAGGCAAGACAGGTCAACAAGTAATAGTTCGGTCCCACAAGCTGAGGTTTTAAAAGACCGTAAAGTGAGAAAGACAAAAGAAAGAATGGATGGCTCCTTGAAGGAAATAGACTTGCAGGGCTACAGAAGCGGGGGAGTGGGACGGACTGAGAAGCTCCGTGGAGAGCCGGCATGGACTCGATGGCTCTATGACTATGACTTGTATTTATATGGCATTTTCACAATGTCAGGACATCCCAAAGCACTTTACAGCCAATGAAGTTCTTTTTCTGGGTTAGTGATGTTGGTTAAGGGATAAATATTGGCCAGGATGCCGGGGAGAATTCCTCTGCCCTTATTCAAAATAAAGCTGTGGGACCTTTTACATCCATCTGAGAGGGCAAACGGGACTGTAGTATAAAGTGAATGTTAGTCCTTTGGAGGATGAGACTGGGGAGTTAATAGAAGGGAACACAGAAATGGCAGAGACACTAAATTAGTATTTTGCTTCAGTTTTCACAGTGAAGGACACCAGTACCATCTCAATAGTACCAGGTAATGCAGAGGTTATAGAAAGGGAGGAACTTAGAACAATCATCATCACTAGGGAAAAATTACTGAACAAACTATTGGGGTTAAAGGCTACATCCTAGGGTCTTAAAGGAGATAGTGGATCCATTGGTTATAATATTACAAAATTCTCTGGATGCGGGAAAGGTTCCAGTGGATTGGAAAAAAGCTAATATAACGCCCTTATTCAAAAAGGGAGGGAGGCAGAAAGTAGGAAACTATAGACCAGTTAGTTTAACATCTGTCATTGGGAAATTGCTAGAATCCATTATTAAGGAAGTAATAACAGGACATTTAGAAAGTCAAAACACAATCCATCAGAGTCAGTATGGTTTTATGAAGGGTAAATCGTGTTTGACTAATTTGCTAGAGTTCTTCGAAGCTGTAACAAGCAAAGTGGATAATGGGGATCCTGTAGATGTAGCATTTCTGGACTTCCAGAAGGCATTTGAAAATGTGCCACACAAAAGATTAATATACAAGGTAAGTTCACATGGGATTAGGGACAATTTATTAGCTTGGATTGAGGATTGGCTAACCAACAGAAAACCGAGAGTCGGGATAAATGGATCTGTTTCTGGTTGGCAAGATGTAACTAGTGGGGTGCCACAGGGTTCGGTCCTCAGGCCCCAACTATTAACAATCTATATAAATGACTTGGATGCAGGGATAGAAGGTACTATAGCCAAATTTGCAGATGACACTAAAATAAGTGGGACAGTAAGTTGCGATAAAGAAATAAGAAATTTACAAATGGATATGGATAGATTAGATAAATGGGCCAAAATTTGGCAGATGGATTTTAACATGGATAAGTGTGAGGTTATCTATTTTGGTCGGAAGAATAGAAAGGCAAATTATTATCTAAATGGAGAAAAACTTCAGAGTGCTTCGGTGCAGAGGGATCTGGGTGTCCTCATGCATGAATCACAGAAAACTAGTTTGCAGGTACAGCAGGTGATAAGGAAGACAAATGGAATTTTGGCATTTATTGCTAAAGGAATAGAGTATAAAAGTAGGGAAGTGTCGCTGCAACTGTACAAGGCATCAGTGAGACTGCACCTGGAGTATTGCGTACAGTTTTGGTCCCCTTACTTGAGAAAGGATGTAGTTGCATTGGAGGCAGTTCAGAGGAGGTTCACTAGATTGATTCCAGAGATGGGGGGCTTGTCTTATGAAGAGAGATTGAGCAGTTTAGGCCTTTAGTCTCTAGAGTTTAGAAGAATGAAAGGAGATCTAATTGAGGTATATAATATGATTAAGGGGATTGACAAAGTAGACGTAGAGAGGATGTTTCCTCTTGTGGGGCAATCTAGAACGAGAGGTCATAGTTTTAGGATAAGGGGTAGCAGATTTAAAACAGAGATGAGGAGAAATTACTTCTCTCAAAGGGTCGTGAGTCTGTGGAATTCACTACCCCAGAGTGGGGTGGATGCCGGGACATTGAGTAAATTTAAGGAGGAGATAGATAGATTTTTAATTAACAATGGGTTGAAGGGTTAAGGAGAACGGGCAGGAAAGTGGAGTTGAGGCCAAAATGAGATCAGCCATGAGGGGCTGAATTGCCTACTCCTGCTCCTAGTTCTTATGTTCTTACAAGGGTATCAAGTAATCTTGAGAGACTGTAAACATTACCGCCCACCAGGATGAGGTCAGAGGTCATGTGGGAGAGACTCGAGAACAGTTACAGTGTGGCTTTTGAAGGAGACACACGGGCCAGTGTGGAGTGTGTATTATAAAGATTAATTGTTTAAACAATAGAGTCTAAGAACCTCGCTGGCAGCATAAAGGACCAAATATATAATATGGTGAACAGCACTGGGATCAAAGTCCGATACCCAGAAGAGAAAATTTGAACTAACAATCATTCTTCAGCCAGAAGTGAAGAAACTTTAAAACAAGTAGCTGAAGAGAAAAAACAAACTACAAACCGTAAAGGTGGAAAAAAGCTCTAGGTGGCTGAACAATTGTGCCGATGATCGAGAAAGCCCGGTTGAAAAGAAAGCCTTTGAAGAGCTTAAAAAATTAATTTTCTAAAGGCTGCATGTGAGCAAGAGAGAGAAAAAAGAGAAAACCCAATCCCCCACTCAGGCTCAACGCAACGGCAAAGAGCAGGAAACCCCTGAAAAACACGCAAACTGAAAAAAATTCCGTTAGTGGAGAAAAAGCATGGGCATCACACCCCGGAACACAGCAGAGTCTCCATTAACGCAGCCAAGCCGGAAAAGAAATCATTACAGCTGTCGAGCTTGAACAAAATAAATAAACTCTAGCTAAAAAAAAAAGCAAAGGTGTTGAACTGTTTGTCGAATAGCTCTGTCAATTTCAGTAGGCAGCTGTGTATCCTGGAACTCCCTTCCTAACAGCACAGTGGGTGTCCCTACCTCACATGGACTGCAACGGTTCCCACAAGGCAGCTCATCACCACCTTCTCAAGGGCAATTAGGGATGGGCAATAAATGCTGGCCGAGCCAGCGATGCCCACATCCCATGAATGAATAAAAAAAACTCACTCTGCGACTGTAACACCAAGAGGCAAGTCCTGGAAATAAATAGCTCTGTACTGTATACATTAGCTGTTTAATAAACCTGCCTTCAGATCTTCAACCAACCTAAACTCCACCTCATTTATGTTGCATCGGACAACATAAAAGAAGCTTCTCATTGCACATGGTATACCTGATCAGATGGCATCCGATAATGGACCACAATTTTCAAATGATAACTTCACGCACTGTATACTAGAATGTGGGTTTGTTCACCTAACAAGCTCTCCTAAGTATCCACAATCAATTGGAGAAGCTGAGTGAACAGTCAGAACCATTAAAACTACTGATATAAAGAACTACTCCATTATTGTGCAGATTAGCGCCATTAGAACTCTTAATGGGAAGAAAACTTTGAACACAATTTCCAATTCTACCCAAGAAATTACTTCCAGAATTGCAAAGCAAGGACTATCAGAAAGTACAAGACAAAGAAAAGTCATATCAAAACAAACAGACCCATAATTATAACAGAAGATAACATACAAAATACCTACCAAAGTTGTCAGAAGGGCCAAAGGTATGGTTACAAGACCCAAATAGAGAAGGGGTAATTCTCCAGAAAGACGAGAATCAACAGCGATCTTATCTAGTACGAACTCAAGAAGGTTCTATACGGAGAAAGAGAAGGAATCTTATTCCTTTACATCAAAGACGTCAATCGGTCATACATTTAGATGATTCAGATGATGAACCAAAAATTCAAAAAACATCGAATGCAGCAAACCTCAATGAAGACCGTCCTCGTCAAGAAACAAGGGATCAGAGAAAGACGACCAATCTTCCACATCTGCAACAACAGGATCAGGGAGAGTTGTGAAGCCTCCTGATAGGATGCATGTAGGAAGTCAGAGACTTGAGGAGAGATGGGGTAGCATGTAAATAAAAAGGTGAATGTATGTAAATATATATTGGGATAAAGACTTGCGGGGAGATGCAGTATAAGGGTACCAAAGGGTTAATCTTGAGAGAATGTAAAGATTCCCGCCCACCAGGATGAGGTAAGAGATCATGTTGGAGAGACTTGAGAACAGTTACAGCGTGGCTTTTGAAGGAGACACACAGACTAGTGTGGAGTGTTTCGAGTTACTATGCAATAAAGATTAATGTTTAAACACATAGTCTATGAACCTCTCTGGCTAGACTCTATACAGTGGCAGCATAAAGAACCAAATATATAATAGGGACCTTGATTTAACACCTTATCCAAAAGAGGCACCTCTGACACTCCCTCAGTACTGCACAAGAAGTACCAGAGTAGATTTTTTTTATTCCATCATGGGATGTGAATGCCACTGGCTAGGCCAGCATTTGTTGTCCATTCCTAATTGCCCTTGAGAAGGTGGTGGTGAATTGCTTTCATGAACTGCTGCAGTCCTTGCGGTGTAGGTAGATCCACAGTGCTATTAAGGAGGGAGTTCCAGGATTTTAACCCAGCAACAGTGAAGGAACGGTGATGTAGTTCCGAATCAGGATGGTGTGTGGCTTGGAGGGGAACTTGCAGGTGGTGGTGTTCTCATGCATCTGCTGCCCTTGTCCTTCTAGGTATTAGAGGTCGTGTGTTTGGAAGGTGTTGTCGAAGAAGGCTTGGCGAGTTGCTGCAGTGCATCTTGTAGATGGTACACACTGCTGCTAGTGGTGGACGAAGTGAATGTTTAAGGTGGTGGATGGGGTGCCGATCAAGCGGATTGTTTTGTCCAGGATTGTGTCGAGATTCTTGAGTGCTGTTGGAGCTGCACCCATCCTGGCAAGTAGAGAGTATTCCATCACACTCCTGACTTGTGCCTTGTGGGCAGGCTTTGGGGAGTCAGAAGATGAGTTACTCATCACAGAATACCTAGCCTCTCTCCTGCTCTTGTGGCCACAGTATTTATATGGCTGGTCCAGTTAAGTTTCTGTTCAATGGTAACCCCCAGGATGTTAATGGTGGGGGATTCAACGATGATAATGCTGTATGTGCTCAAAGTCTCTGCAGTGGGACTGGGAACTTCCAACTCCCTCACTCAGAGGCATGAGTGCTACACAATGAGCCAGAGAATGGTAGGGCTTTGTACTTAACAGTAAATTAAATCAGAGAAATCTACATTCCAAATCATTCTTCCATAAGTCCATTTGTTGATGAAGAGATATAACAAGGTGCAACAAATAGGTCATATGAAGCTGCAATTTTTTTTTATACATTCCCTGTTTTATACAGTCCCTGACCACAGTTCCTGCTCTGAGGAAGGTATTATCTGGATCTTATTATGGTAGTGCAGGTGGGTGTGGGTTAGTTTGCACTCTAACAGGGTTAATTTTCTGAGTACGTGCTGGCTTTGGAACCTCTCCCACTTGTGAAGGTTCAGCAGTCCGTTTCAAAGAACAGTCCACAAGTGAATTAATTGATGCCCGCAGGCGCCAAGTCGCAACCAACAACACTGGCCATGTACTCACAGAAGGATATGTCTCTATTTGTCCAGGGATGCTTCCAACATTCAGAGCAGTCATTCATTCCAGTGACTTCACTGGTGGAGAACGCTATTCAGAGCTCGAGATTGTGGCCTTAACTGTTTGGCAGTGGAGTAAAGAATGATCACGACAGACAGAAACAATCTCAGAGACTGCCTGTTAATCATCTGAAATGTGGCAGGAACTCAAGGGGGATGGGATGATCTGCGGAAAAAAAACACTATTGTGCCCAGCCGCTGCGGAAATGGACATCCTCTTTCTTGTAAAATGATATTGCAGGAAACAAATAAGTTCTAATAAGGTCACCCAGGGCCTGAGGACTGTGAACTGCTGTCCATTATTTACAATCAGCTGCTAGTGAGAGAACAGAGGCCACAAGCCTCTTGTGACCTCTCCCCACCTAACCCCACTCCACTTTCTCCATGATCACAGATTATCACAGGTGAAAATGCCTCTGTTCAGAGTGCTACTGTCATTTTGTTTCAGTTGTACAGTTATTACAGTCGGCAGCGATGATTCCCTCTGCAGGTCTGCAGCTGCTGCACTGTACATACAGAGCTGCAGAATGAATTCAAAGCTTGTAGCCGAGGCCTCAGAGGCTGCAAAGTTACAGCACAAAAGAGAAACTCATCTCTGGGTATGTCAAATGTAGTTGGCGCATTCGACAGTCTAGGCTCTCATGCAATCACACACAGGAGAGTTGCTATGTGCTACTCAATCATAAACATGCACCTTTTCAATGCCTTTATTGCTACACCAGGTGGGCTAGAACAATCCACTACTTGCTGGTGTTTCTCTTGCCCCTTCTTTGCCCCATCAGTTTCCTCTCCTCCCTGGGGCACAGTTCCGCGGGAAGAGGCTTGCCTTTTCGTTATGTTGCACAAGTGACCATTCTTTTGTGCGTGACCTTGGGAAATGGAAGGGGTCAATAAACCCTCAGCCCCACGCTGCTGGAGGAAGTATGACCTCTGACCTCCACCCCGATCCTGCCAGAGCATCCAGGACTGGGAGGAGGTCACACTACTGGCATGGGGTGGAGGAATGGCAGGGAGGGTTACCTGTGTTGCTATGGGTGCACTTCGATTGGCTGATGAGGATGAGATTCGGAGAAAGCAGAGGTGACAATCACTTTTCAATGTGCCAGCAGACTGCCAACTGAAATATTTTTAATAATACCGAATTGGCTCCCAGAGGGTGGTAGGAATCTGAAACTCACTACCTGAAATGATGGCAGAGGCAGAAACCCTCAATGCATTAAAAAAATTCTTGTCTATGCACTTGAGCTGGCATGATCTACAGTGCTTTAGGCCAAGAACTGGGGGTTGGAATTAGACTGGACAGCTCTCTATTGGCCAACCCAGACTCAGTAGGTCAAATGACCTATTCCTGTGCCGTGAATCTTTTTATGATTCTATGTTTCCATTACAAGGGGCCTTGTTTACCAAAGGGGGAAACAATCGAGGACCTTCGGTAAGGCCTCAATTTCAATGTCACTTGTACAAGAACTGATTGTATTTAAAAAGCACCTTTAACGTAGTAAAAACATCCCAAGGTGCTTCACAGGAGCATTATCAAACATCATTTGACACTAAGCCACAAAAACTGATATGGCAGATGACCAAAAGCTTGGTTAAATAGCATCTTAAAAGAGGACAGAGATGCAGTGAGGTTTAGGGAGGGAATTCCAGAGATTAGGACCTCGACAACTGAAGGCACTGATGCCAATGGTGGAGCGATGGAAATCAGGGATGCTCAAGAGGCCAGAATTGGAAGAGTGCAGAAGTTTTGGAGGGTTGTAGGGCTGGAGGAGAATTGAGAGACTGGCAGGGGCCAGGCCATGGAAGGATTTGAAAACATGGATGAGATTTTTTTAACTAGGGTGGCTGGGACCAAAGAAATTCCAGGCGTGGCAATTCCCTCCCCTTGGTCCTGGCCCATTTAATGTCAGGGGCTATACCTGGGAAGACAGACAGATGGTCCGTCCCTGCCAGGGCACCCACAGAAAGACACAGACCCAGACCCTCCTGGTTTTCACCCCTGTGTTGCACTTGCAACATACAGAAGTACACGAGTGATCCTGTGGAAATTCAGGATTTAAGGGTCAGTTGGTCATCCGACTACAGAGGGAGGCACTGTTAAACCTAACCCAATCCTTGCCCACCTTCCTTACGAAGGGGGCACATGATAGTCATCGTGAAGTCAGAAGGTTGTGGATTCAAGTCCTACTCCATAGACTTGACTTGAGCCCATAATTTAGACTGGCAATGCAAGGCAGTACTGAGGGACAGCCACACTGTCAGAGGTACCATCTTTTGGATGACATGTTAAACTGAGATCATGTCTGCCCTTGTGTGGGCAAAAAAAAATCTCATGCCACTGTTTGTCCCATATGCCCTTTCAGGTGGATGTAAAAGTGACAGCAGTTCAAAGAAGAGCAGGGAGTTGCCCTGGCGTCATGGCCAATATTTATCCCTCAATCAACATCTTGAAACAGATTACCTGGTCATTACCACATTGCTGTTTGTGGGATCTTGATGTATAGAAATTGACTGCTGTCTTTCCTGCATTATACTTTTCATTACATAATCACTCCACCATTGGTGGCTGCATCAAGGCCCCAAGCTCTGGAATATCCTCCCTACACCTCTGTGCTTCTCCAGCTCACTTTCCTCCTTTAAGATAATCCTTAAAACCTACCTCTTTGACCAAGCTTTTGGTCATCTGACCTAATATCTTCTTTTGCAGCTGGGTATCATATTTTGTTTTATATTGCTGCAGTGAAGTCCTTTAGGACATTTTATTATGTTAAAGACACTATATAACTATAAGTTGTTGTTATTATGACAGTGACTACACTTGAAAACCTACTTCATTGGCTGTGAATCGCTTTGGGACATCCTGAGGATGTGAAAGGCACAATATAAATACAAGTCTTTCTTTCAATCACTAGGAGTAGGTACGAAGGCTGAATTCTACCTCTTGCTACTGAGGGCAAAAAGCATTGGCTCATATTCATTTAACTGAGTGTGGAGCTGGCCTTGAATCTGGAGTCTTCATGGATTAGCACCATAATAGGCAGTGTTTACAAACTGAGATATGCAGGGAGTTTCATTTTAGAAGCCATTTAAATGGAGCCACTAAAGGCTGCACACTGTCCTATTGGGAAGGCTTGGTTTGGAAGGATAGTTAATTAAGTTTCTTTTGTGGACAATAGACTTTTGGAATGTTAATTTAAGGAAATGTCAAATTAACTGGGCTTAGTCAGTATAAGGGAATAATGAGATATTGTAATCCTCCATAGATAGATATTGTTCCCCATTTAATCTCCATGTGAGAGAATTAAATAGTGTCTTCTCTCCTTAGACACTCTCTATGCTGCTTCAAATGATTTACAGCAAATAATTGTTTGAGGTCTTATTTTTATTAATAGTTGGGCTGCCCCTCCCCCATCCCTGCACTGATTGATTCCAGTAATAGTGGATACCTTCAGGCAAGGAAGACAAAAGAGCAACAGACAGCCAAATAGAACAGTAGCGATCCTATCTAATCAACAGGCAGATCTGTGAATGTTCACTACATCCCAGCCTCTCTGAAGGAAAGGGGGTAGGATGTTCATCCCAAGCAGCTCTGTAACGCAGGACTCTGTGTTCTATGGCTTGCTCCCAGGGACGCACACCAAGATAAACATCAACTGTTGCTGGTGGACCATCAATTCGGTGAAAGATGCTCTTTGGTCTGCCCGAAACTCGTTGGTCTTCCAGTTGTGACGAAACCACACCTGCCAAATTGAAACATATTAATTTCATCATATGGAACACTATTTGAATTTTTACTGGACATTGAACATAACCTGTTTAAAAAGACCACAGAGCTGGACAGCTGAAACATGGCTGTACATTTGCATTCTTAGAGACAGTTGCATAGAGAAACAACGGGAGTTCTCACTGATTCAATCAGCGAAATGGGTTTTGCCAACAGTGATGATCAAAAGACATTGAGAGCCATTGTCTGTGTAAGAGCCAGCACTCCACCCT
This sequence comes from Heterodontus francisci, assembly GCF_036365525.1. Lineage (NCBI taxonomy): Eukaryota > Metazoa > Chordata > Chondrichthyes > Heterodontiformes > Heterodontidae > Heterodontus > Heterodontus francisci. The sequence continues at coordinate 115,849,474 of NC_090382.1, forward strand.
AAAGCCTGGCTACCTGACCTGAGCCCAACCAAGCCCGACCACATGTGTCGGGTTCGGGTCTGATCAGGTCTGTATTCTGCGCCCAGCATTTGGGATTGGGTCAGGTCGGGCTGGACTGTACTGTTTCGTTTTGTATTGTTTTCGCTTTCATCTATGATTTTTTTCCATTTCAAGAATATGTTTGTTATTTTCAGGTTGGGTCAGGCATTTAAAAAAATTAAAGGACTCGGGCCCGAGTCAGGTTCAGGTTGGCTGCTATCGAGTCAGGCTTTTCTCCACCCCACCCCACCGAGTGTGTCCAGTAAGCTTTAAAAAATCAACAACCTTTGCGGGCAATGCTATTTCAAACAAAGAGCTGGTCATATGACTAAACTGCTGGCCAATCTGGGAATTGTTTGAATTGTGCCTCACAGAAAAGTTTGGGACAGACTACAATTGAACTTCAAGAAGAAAGCACTGCTCTGTCCCTGTCTCTCTCTCTCTCCAGCAAAGTTCCATGGACCCACGGAAGCAGTTTAAGAGGGCTTCTTCAGCCTTCTGGTACCAGCAAAACAAGTTGAAAGTGTGCACTGGGCCCCGATGAGAACTGTAAGACTTAACTTCAATTAAAGAGTTTACAGCAAAACTAAAGACAGTAACTGAATTCCAACTACTACTCCAAACCCTCCCCCTTTAATTCTTTCTCCTCCCCTGTATCTATTTGTGTGTGTGTTTATCACGTATGCATGCTAGCATGGTTGCGTCACGTATTTTTAGTAGTTTTACTGAGTTTGAGTGTTAAGATTAATAAACTTACATCTTTCGTGTTTAAACCTAAGAAAGCCTGTCTAATTGGTTCATTTACAATTACAATTAGAGGGCAGTGAGCAAAGACTCACTGAGGTGAAGCCTAAAACACTGTTTATTAAAAAAGTTAAACCTCTGTTATGGCCAAACCAGGAAAGAGGCGAGACGAGAGCCTGAGACCCCTTCCTCACACGGTCGCAACAGAGTGCAAAGAGCTGTTGACAACCGAGTGTTGCAGACAGTCAGATTAAGGCCTAAGTGCTGAGGGACGCACTAAAGCTTGGTACATCCATGCATAGGCTCAATGGGGAAAGGCCAGTGTCTAAGACCCTCCTGTCATAGTTCGCCGAGGAGCTGGAACCCTTGTAAAGCCCTTCGGACTGTATGCAACAAATATTGCTTGACCAAAATGTAAATGTACATTGTAAATATAACCTGTAATGGCAAGTGTAATGAGGCACCTTATATATCGTATTGAAAGAAACTGATCTGGATTACACTTTATGTAAGGTCAAATTTGAACTGTTATGGAATGTACTTTTTAAAAAATTATGAATAAAGTATATTTTGGGGAAAAATGAAAAGGAGCTGGATTCACTGGGAATGCTCAATTATTTAAAACAGGGAAGGGGGTAGAGCAGATGAAATTATGGGAATTGGATGACAGACTGAGTGTGAACATCTCTCAATCACAGCATTGCAGAAAGCCTCCACTATTAATTAAACTTCTCCTATACATAATTTGGGTTGCAAATTGTCCCATAAAACCAGAATAACACTCAGTAGATGTTATAATTTATACAAAAAGAAGCAAAAAAAACAGCATTCACCTGACACAGTTTTGCATGTCTCAGCTGAATTGTCCTTGAAGTACTCTACCTGTGTTGTTAATGTGCCAAGCATTTTGTGCAATGAAATGAATGCCCAGAGAGTGGTATTATTTGTGGAAGGAATCTTGGCTGCAGCACCAGAACAACTCTCTACTCTTCTTTGAAAGAACTCCAGGTCATTTCTAATGTCCACCTAGCCTCAGTTTGATATATGATCCGGAGAACAGCACCCCCAATAATGCAGTACTAGCTTCACACTGCACTGGATCATGAGGTGAATTCTGCAACCAGGGCTTCAATAAAGAGATGTGTGCGACTGGATGAAGCAGGCATCAGGAAGCTGGCACAGAGACAGCATGTTCTCATTGCAGTTTTCCATCTTGACAGTTTTAATGGATGGAAATTCATATGAACTGTGAATCACGAGCACTGACCTTTGTACTTCTCTGTGTGCTCAAGTCCTGGAATGGAGCCTGAGCCCAGAACAAACAAAGCACTGGGATTAATGACTGGAGGAATAGAATTCAACAGCAAGGAAGTTACGTTAAATTTGCATAGAATTTTGGTTAGACCACACTTGGAGACTGTGCACAGTTCTGGTCTCCATATCACAAATAAATCCAATAAAGAACTCTGGAGAGACATCTTTATCCACAGAGTGGTTAGAATGGGGAACTCATTACCACAAGGAGTAGTTGATGTGAATAGCACTGATGAGCATAAGGAGAAGCTAGATAAGTACATGAGGAGGAAAGGAATAGAAGGATATGCTGATAGGGTGAGATGTAGGGTGGGAAAAGGCTTGAAGCATAAAATCCAGCATAGGCCAGTTGGGCCAAATGGCCTGTTTCTGTGCCGTAAATCTTACATAGTTCTATTTTTGATTCAAAAGTGGAAGTCTACTACATCTACTAACTCGACTAGGCTGATGTTGCCAGGAATGGACAGTTTTAGCAGTGAGGAAGGATTGGATAGGTTAAGCTTGTTTTCTTTTGAACAGGAGGCTGGGTAGATATTTAGTGGAGATGTATAAAATTATGAGGAACCTAGATAGAGTGGATAGGAAGGACCTATTTCTGTCAGCAGAGAGGCGAAAAACCAAGAGGCATAGCTTTAAAGTAATTGGTGGAAGGATTAGAGGGGAGTTGAGGAGTAACCTTTTCACCCAGAGGGTGGTGGGGGTCTGGAACTCACTGCCTGAAGGGGTGGTCGAGGCAGAAACACACATTGCATTTTTAAAAAACTGTGATATGCACTTGAGCTGTTGTAACCTACAGGACTACAGACCAAGAGCTGGAAGTGGGATTGGACTGGATAACCCCTAATTGGCTGACGCAAACTTGATGGGCCGAATGACCTTTTCTGTGCTGTAAATTTTTCTGTTTCTTTGCTCTGTGCTGACACTGCTGCAAAACACCAGAGCGATAATACAAAATATCTTATTACGTGCAGAGAATAATTGAAATATGCTATACATTGAACTGATCTTTCTGATACAGGCACATAAAGAAAATGTTCACTGATAGCCTGTTCCACTTATAAGAAATGTATTCGCTTGCTAGTTCCAATTTCAATACAACATTGGAGAACAAGATATCCAGCAGCCATCTCTCAATTCCATCCCTTCAATTCTGATTACGTTTCTATTCCACCTACATGAAGCAGGAAACGCCATTAATCTCAGTTCTATTCCCTTTGATGAAGTGACATCCTGTTGATGCAACTGTCCGGCTCAGTTACAATTATCCGTTGACCCTGTTCCCATTTCATCTATTGATCCTGAGACCTGGTGCTATAATCTCGGCTCAACATTCTGATCCGAGTAAATGGATTCAGGGTGAAACTGTACCATTTCTCATGTTGGACAACACCAGAGACATTTTATATGTTATATTTAAGAATCAAATTTACTTGGCATCGTCCAAAATTCTGCTGCTTATATCTTAACTTGCACCAGGTTCCGAGCACTCATCACCATTGGGCCATCTGCCAGAATCAGCATGGCTCAGTGGGTAGCACTCTTGCTTCTGAATCTGAAGGTGGTTAGTTTGAAATCCCACACCAAAGTCTTGAACACAATCTTCTAGGTTGATGCCGCAGTGCAGTACTGAGGAGTGCTGCACTGTCAGAGCTGTTGTCTTTTGGATGAGATGTTAAAGTGAGGTTCAGTCTGCTCTCTAAGCTGCACAGAAAGGATCCCAAGGCAGTAAGTTGAGGAAGGGCAGGGAGTTGTCCCCAGTGTCCTGGACAATATTTATCATTCAATCAACATCACAAAAACTGATTATCTAGTCATTATCACATTGCTGTTTGTGACAGCTTGCTGTGTGCACATTTACTGCCATGTTTCCTCCATTACAGCAGTGACAACACTTCATTGGCTGTATAAAGTAATTTGGGACAAACTGAGGTTGTGAAAGGTGCTATAAAAATGCAAGCATATATTTTTTTCTTTCTCACTGATCTAAATTGGCTCTTGGTCCAGCAAGGCCTCCATTCTAGAATTCTCATCCTTCATTTCAAACCCCTCCATGGCCTCGTTCCTCCCTGCCTCGGCAACCTCCTTTTTTAATTCATTCATGGGATGTGGGCATCACTGGCCAGGCCAGCATTTATTGCCCATCCCTAATTGCACTTGAGAAGGTGGTGGTGAGCTGCCTTCTTGAACTTCTGCAGTCCATGTGAGGTAGGTACACCCACAGTGCTGTTAGGAAGGGAGTTCCAGGATTTTGACCCAGTGACAGTGAAGGAACGGTGATATTGTTCCAAGTCAGGATGGTGTGGACTTGGAGGGGAACCTGCAGTTGGTGGTGTTCCCATGCATTGGCTGCCCTTGTCCTTCTAGTTGGTAGAGGTCGTGGGTTTGGAAAGTGCTGCTTGAGTAGCCTTGGTGCATTGCTGCACTGCATCTTGTAGATGGTACACACTGCTGCCACTATGCGTCGGTGGTGGAGGGAGTGAATGTTCGTAGATGGGGTACCAATCAAGCGGGCTGCTTTGTCCTGGATGGTGTCAACCTTCTTGAGTGTTGCTGGAGCTGCACCCATCCAGGCAAGTGGAGAATATTCCATCACACTCCTGACTTGTCCCTTGTAGATGGTGGACAGGCTTTGGGGAGTCAGGAGATGAATTACTTGCCACTGGATTCCTAGTCTCTGACCTGCTCTTATAACCACGGTATTTATATGGCTACTCCAGTTCAGTTTCTGGTCAATGGTAGCGCCATTGATATTGATAGTGGGGGATTCGGCGATGATAATGCCATTGAATGTCAAGGGGAGATGGCTAGATTCTCTCTTGTTGGAGATGGTCATTGCCTGGCACTTGTGTAGCTCGAATGTTAGTTGCCACTTATCAGACCAAGCATGTATATTGTCCAAATCTTGCTGCATTTCTACATGGACTGCTTCAGTATATGAGGAGTTACGAATGGTGTTGAACATTGTGCAATCATCAGTAAACACCCACACTTCTAACCTTATGCTTGAAGGAAGGTCACTGATGAAGCAGCTGAAGAAGGTTGGGCCTAGGACACTACACTGAGGAACTCCTGCAGTGGTGTCCTGGAGCTCAGATGATTGACCTCCAACAACCACAACCATCTTCCTTTGCGCTAGGTATGACTCCAACCAGTGGTGAGTTTTCCCCCTGATTCCCAATCACTTCAGTTTTGCTAAGGCTCCTTGATTCCATAGTGGGTCAAATGCTGCCTTGATGTCAAGTGCAGTCAGTCTCACCTCACCTCTTGAGTTCAGCTCTTTTGTCCCTGTTTAAGCCAAGGCTGTAATGTGGTCAGAAGCTGAGTGACCCTGGCGGAACCCAAACTGAGCGTCACTGTGCAGGTTATTGCTAAGCAAGAGCCGCTTGATAGTACTGTTGATGACACCTTCCATCACTTTACTGATGATTGAGAGCAGACTGATGTGGCGGTAATTGGTCGGGTTGGACTTATTCTGCTTTTTGTGTACAGGACATACCTGGGCAATTTTCCACATTGCAGGGTAGATGCCAGTGTTGTAGCTGTACTGGAACAGCTTGGCTTGGGGCACGCCAAGTTCTGGAGCACAGGCCTTCAGTCCTGGGCGGCACAGTGGTGCAGTGGTTAGCACCGCAGCCTCACAGCGCCAACGACCCGGGTTCAATTCTGGGTACTGCCTGTGTGGAGTTTGCAAGTTCTCCCTGTGTCTGCGTGGGTTTTCGCCGGGTGCTCCGGTTTCCTCCCACCACCAAAAGACTTGCAGGTTGATAGGTAAATTGGCCATTATAAATTGCCCCTAGTGTAGGTAGGTGGTAGGAGAATATAGGGACAGGTGGGGATGTGGTAGGAATATGGGATTAGTGTAGGATTAGTATAAATGGGTGGTTGATGGTCGGCACGGACTCAGTGGGTCGAAGGGCCTGTTTCAGTGCTGTATCTCTAAATAAATAAAATAAATAAATGAATACTATTGCCGGAATATTGTCAGAGCCCATAACCTTTGCAGTATCCAATGCTTTCAGTCGTTTCTTGATATCACTTGGAGTGAATCGAATTGGCTGAAGTCTGGCATCTGTGATGCTGGGGACTTCAGGAGGGGGCCGAGCAATATCATCAACTCGGCACTTCTGGCTGAAGATTGTTGCAAGTGCTTCAACCTTATCTTTCGCACTGATGTGCTGGGCTCCCCCATCATTGAGGATGGGGATATTTGTGGAGCCACCTCCCTCCTGTTAGTTGTTTAATTGTCCACCACCATTCACTGCAGAGCTTAAATCTAATCTATTGGCTATGGGATTTTTTAGCTCTGCCTTTCGCATGCTGCTTTTGCAGTTTGGCACGCAGATAGTCCTGTGTTGTAGCTTCACCAGATTGACACCTCATTTTGAGGTATGCCTGGTGCTGCTCCTGGCATGCCCTCCTGCACTCTTCATTGAACCAGGCTTGGTCTCCTGGCTTGATGGTAATGGTAGAGTGGGGGATATGCCTGGCCATGAGATTAAAGATTGTGTTTGAGTACCATTCTGCTGCTGCTGATGGCCCACAGCACCTCATGGATGCCCAGTTTTGCATTGCTAGATCTGTTCAAAATCTATTCCATTTAACATAGTGGTAATCCCACACAACATGATGGAGGGTATCCTCAATGTGAAGGTGGGACTTCGTCTTCACAAGGACTATGCGGTGGTCACTCCTACCAATACTGTCGTGGACAGATGCATCTGCGGCAAGCAGATTGGTGAGGATGAGGTCAAGTATGTTTTTCCCTCACCACATACTCAGTCTCGCAGCTATGTCCATTAGGACTTGGCCAGCTCAGTCAGTAGTGGTGCTACCAAGCCACTCTTGCTGATGGACATTCTGCACCCTTGCCCCCCACAGTGGGTCCTCCAAGTGTTGTTCAACATGGAGGAGTACTGACTCATCAGTTGAGGGAGGATGGTAGGTGTTTCCTTGCCCATGTTTGGGCTGATACCATGAGACTTCATGGGGTCTCAAGTCAATGTTGTGGTTGCCATGGGCGACTCCCTCCCAACTGTATACCCCTCTGCTGAGTCTGTCCTGCCGGTGGGACAGTACATACTCAGGGATTGGGATGGTGGTATCGGAGACATTGTCTGTAAGGTATGATTCTATGAGTATGACTATGTCAGGTTGTTGCTTGACTAGTCTGTGGGACAGCTCTCCCAACTTTGGCACAAGCCCCCAGATTTTAGTAAGGGGGACTTTGCAGAGTCAACAGGGCTGGGGTTGCTGTTGTCATTTCCGGTGCCTAGGTCGATGCTGGGTGGTCCGTCCGGTTTCATTCTTTTTTTTAATTGACTTCGTGGCAGTTAGATACAACTGAGTTTCCTTCCCTAAAGGGCATTAGTGAACCAGATGGGTTTTTACAACAAGCGACAATGGTTTCATGGCCATCATTAGACTAGCTTTAAATTCCAGATTTATTAATTAAATTCAAATTCCTCTTTCTGCTGTGGGATTTGAACCTATGCCCCCAGAGAAATACCCTGAGTTACTAGTGCAGTGACAATACCACTACCCCACCACCCCACCACCTCCCCTAAATTCCTTCCCTTTCTAGTCCTAAAACCCTCTGACATCTCTGTGCTCCTCCAATTCTCGCATTTTGCCATTCCTGATTTTCATCACTTCACCATTGGCAGCCTTGCCTTCAGTTGCCTCGATCCTAAGCTCTGGAGTTCCTTCCCTCAATCTCTCCCCCTCTATGTTTCATTCTGAAGCACTCCTAAAAACCTACCTGTTTGACTAATCTGGAGAGGGTTACAGAGCTAGGGAACATCAAAGCCATGGAGGATTTGAACACAAGGATGAGAATTTAATTCTAAAATTGTAAATTCAGCTACTCAATCTGTTGTCTTTTCAGGGGAAAGTGACCCTGAAGGTTTTTGTGAATTGAAATCTAAAGAGCTGAACAGGCCGTGTCATGCTGGGTCAGGGACAGTTTGTTGAAAGAAAATAAATCATTATCTGGAGTTTAGCCTGTCAGCTAGACTTTCACATGGGTTAAAGCAAGTGGGGGGATAAATTGATAACCAGTAAAATTAATTAGAAACAACAATAAACTTATTGCAAACCATTGCGTTTAGTCGATAGGCACAGCATACCAGAGCACAGGGCACAGAAAAGCAAACAGTTTGAAATTCTGTTCTCCTTTATGGGGATTTTATGCCCTAAACTCAATTCCCTTTCGAAATCTCTCCACCTCTCATTCCTCTTTGAAGTTGCTCCTTCAAACTTATCTGTTTGCATGTCCTAATATTATTTTATGTGGCTCGGTGTCAAATTTATTTGATGACGCTCATGAGTTCTACTGCATTAAAGGCACTATATAGTTTCAAGTTGTTGCATTCGTGTATATACTGCACGTTATTGTGTGAACAGAACACATCTTCAGGGAGGTGGTGGAGAGAGTTGGAGAATAGTTAACAGGCAGTGTTTGTTGGATGTGGTATGAGATTTGGAAATCAGCTGTGTGAAGGTGAAGGAATGGAGCAACTAATTGCAAATGCACCAGAGAGGTAATTCCAACATCCCGTGCTCTGTGCTGGCAGCAGTATGATGTTATATCAGATCCCAGTTGGCCTTCGCACTTGGAAAGCAGGAATGCGGAATACTCACTGACCATTAGATCAGTAAAACACTGCTGACCAATTGAACAGGGGTGGGAACGGGTGGTGGAACTCCATGATCCAGCATTCCCCACAGGGAGAAGCACCCATAGGGAGGGTGTCTCAGGAAATCGTGGCTTCATAGCTCTGACTGTCTGTTCTGTGCTACCCCTCAGAGGGCTGACTTTTGTGCCCACAGTGGAGCTCCCAACGCCAAGCTAAAAAGGCGGGGGGGAGTCCCACCTCGGTCAACTGGACCACACCCCCCCCCCAATCCCCGGGTGCGATTGTACAGCACCAGGCCAATTAATAGCCCGACGCTGGGATCCCCTCCCTTTTAAAGACAGGGATTCCGCCTCCAAGAGCTGCCAGCCAATCACAGGGCTGGCAGCTCAGTAGTATCAGTAATGCCACCGGGAGCAGTCTCCACGCCAGTACTGCAGAGGCTTTGGACCCAGGCCCAGTGCTGGACACCCAAACATAAGGTAAGTGAGGCAGTACCACAGGGGCCAGCCCAGAATCCCATGGCAATGGAGGGGGGGGGGGGGGTGTGGGGGCAGAGGGTGGGCATTGAGTACAGGGGAAAGGGAATACAGGGAGGTGTCTTATTTGCTGGCGGGGTCCTCTGTCAGCCACAGATTGCCCACAGAGGTGGGGGGTGACCTCGAAGCCAGCAGGGAGGTCACCTTGTTTTACTGGGCGACCTCCCCAAGTGGCAGAGGCAGCCCCCGCCACTGCTTAAATCCCAGCGGCAGCGAGAAGAAGCTCTCAAGTGGCTGTTAATAGGCCTCTTAAGGGCCTCAGTTGGCCTCTGGGTGGGAAGGCCATCGTCAGGCTATCACACCCCCAACAAAATTTTGTTGCAACGAGGAGGCAATGGGCTCTCCACCACCCGCCTCCCGTCGCAATTCTATTGCGCACCCCACCCCACTCCCAGCCCCACTTTCAAACCTTTCTCAGAGCGTCAATAAAATTCAGCCCAGAACGTGGGATTACAGAATCAACATGTGTCAGGACATACTGGCACAACAACAACAAGAACTTGCATTTATATAGGACATTTAACATAGTAAAACATCCAAAGGCGCTTCTTAGGAACATTATCAAACAAAATTTGGCCTGCGCCTCATAAGGTGAAATTAGGACAATGACCAAAAGCCTTAATTAGATTTTACGGAGCACCTTAAAAGGAGAGGAGCGAGGTAGAAAGGTTTAGGGAGGGAATTCCAGAGCTTAGGGCCCAGGCAGCTGAAGGCACGGCTGCCAATGATGGAACAATTAAACTGGGGGATGTATAAGAGGCCAGAATTGGAGGAGCTCAGAGATCTCAGATTATTGCAGGACTGAAGGAGGCTACAGGGATACAGAGGGGCAATGCCATGGAGGGACGCAAAAGTAAGGACGGGACATTCAAAATTTAAAATTCACCTGTTTGCACCCATCTGATTCGGCGTTGCCATGAAACCACTGGGATGGGTGCTAGTATTTTGGCCCCAAAGAAGCATAACACAAGCAGGAATACAGATGGATGGACTCAACCCAGCTGTGAACAGAATAACATTGTGTAGAACAGTTTTACAGCAACTCTAGAGGTTGGACACATTGCACGAGACAAATTACATTTATTATCCGGGGGTGTGAGTGTGCATTCCAATAGAAATAGAATAATAGAAAATTTGGATTTGTGACCGATTTGATGCATTTTTTAGCGCATAGAGTAGACATTAAGAGGTATATAAATATTTACTGTGGTATATTCTATTTCATACCTCACTAAGCTGGTCAAATACAAAACCACAGCTTTGAATTATCTACATTGTGGTATTCCTTTCTCAATAAAATAATATAGAGCTGAAAAGCAGGGAACTTATGTTACATTGCAATGAACATTGGTTAGAAAACACTTGGATGAATGTGCACAATTCTGGTCTCCTTGGTCAGAATTTTATGTTAGGTGGAAAGCCCTGCCCACCGGCCAACAAGTTGAGGACGTGCCAGCCTCCGCCGGGCCTGGGACCAACACCAGGATTTTATCGCCCCTTTAATTGGCCTTGGGTGGGACTTCTGCTCCTCTAAGGGAGGAAGTCCTGCCTCCAAGAGCTGCCAGCCAATCAGTGGGCTGGGAGATCTCAGTCCCAGGAGCGCCACCAGGAGTGGTGGCCACTGCTGGGACTGCACCTATATACAGCAGCATGAGGGACGCCAGCCAAGAAACTAGTTAAGTATCTGGGGCCTCGCCAGGGACAATTGGCCAGTCACCCGCAAGGCAAGGGGGATCGGTTGGGCCTTGGGGGGACTCTCCATGGGGCACAGTGTGCCTGATCAGGAAGGGCCCCCCACCAGCCCGCATGGCAGTTAATTGGCCACTGAAGGGCGTTGATTGGCCTGAGATGGGCACGTCATTTCTCTTGCCGCCACTCCTTGTAAAATTGTAACGGGGATGGGAAAGCATCGGGAACAGCACCACCCGCTTCCCACTCAATTTTACGACCGCCACCCATGCCACCAGCCCATTCCTGCTGGGAGGGGTCGGGGGGTGTGGTCATAAACGTCCGGCCCATATTACAGGAAGGAGTATAGGGGCACTGCATAAGGTGCAAAAAATATTTACAATGATGATTCCAGAACTGGGAGGTTATATTTATCAGGAAAGAATGACCGGGCTGGGGCTGTTTTCTCTCTAACAGAAATGACCAAGAGATGACCTATTAGAACATATGAATGTACAAATTAGGAGGATATTAAAAGCATGAAAGGGGTTTAGTGGATGCAGAGCAGATGTTTCCACTTATGAGAAAGTCCAAAATTAGGGGCCATAATTTTTTTTTTATTCATTCATTCATGGGATGTGGGCATCGCTGGCTAGGCCAGCATTTATTCCCATGCTTAATTGCCCTTGAGAAGGTGGTGGTGAGCTGCCTTCTTGAACCTCTGCAGTCCATGTGGGGTAGGTACACCCACAGTGCTGTTAGGAAGGGAGTTCCAGGATTTTGACCCAACGACAGTGAAGGAACGGTGATATAGTTCCAAGTCAGGATGGTGTGTGACTTGGAGGGGAACTTGCAGTTGGTTGTGTTCCCATGCACCTGCTGCCCTTGTCCTTCTAGGTGGTAGAGGTCGTGGGTTTGGATGGTGCTGTTGATGGAGCCTTGGTTAGTTGCTGCAGTGCATCTTGTAAATGGTACACACTGCTGCAACTGTGCATCGGTGGTGGAGGGAGTGAATGTTGAAGATGGTGGATGAGCTGCCAATCAAACGGGCTGCTTTGTCTTGGATGTCGAGCTTCTTGAGTATTGTTGGAGCTGCACCCATCCAGGCAAGTGGAGAGTATTCCATCACACTCCTGAGTTGTGCCTTGTAGCTGGCGGACAGGCTTTGGGGAGACAAGAGATGAGTTACTCACCACAGGATTCCCAGGGTCTGACCTGCCTTTGTGGCCACAGTATTTATGTGGCTGCTCCAGTGCAGTTTCTGGTCAATGGTAACCCCCAGGATGTTGATAGTGGGGCATTCAGCGATGGTAATGCCATTGAATGTCAAGTGGAGATGGTTAGATTTTCTCTTGTTTGAGATAGTTATTGCCTGGCACTTGGGTGGCATGAATGTTACTTGCCACTTATCAGCCCAAGCCTGGATGTTGTCCAGGTCTTGCTGCATATGGACATGGGCTGCTTCAGTATCTGAGGAGTCGCGAATGGTGCTGAACATTGTACAATCATAAGAAAACATCCCCACTTCTGATCTTATGATGGAGAGAAGGTTATTGATGAAGTAGCTGAAGATGGTTGGACCCAGCACACTACCCTGAAGAACTCCTGTAGTGATGTCCTGGGACTGAGATGATTGACCTCCAACAACCACAATCATTTTCCTTTGTGCTAGGCATGACTCCAACCAGCAGAGAGTTTTCCCCCTGATTTCCATTGACTCCAGTTTTGCTCGGGCTCCCTGATGCCATACTCGGTCAAATGCTGCCTTCATGTCAAGTGCAGTCACTGTCACCTCACCTCTGAAGTTAAGCTCTTTTGTCCATGTTTGGACCAAGGCTGTAATGAGGAAGGAGCTCAGTGGCCCTGGCAGAACCCAAACTGAACATCAGTGAGCAGGTTATTGCTGAGCAACTGCCACTTGATGGCACTCTCGACAACCCCTTCCATCACTTTGCTGATGATTGGGAGTAGACTGATAGGGCGGTAATTGGCCGGGTTGGACTTGTCCTGCTTTTTGTGCACAGGACATACCTGGGCAATTTTCCACATTGCCGGGTAGACGCCAGTGTTGTAGCTGTACTGGAACAGCTTGGCTTGGAGCGGGACTAGTTCTGGAGCACAGGTTTTCAGTATTATTATCGGAATGTTGTCAGGGCCCATAGCCTTTGCCGTATCCAGCACCTTCAGCTGTTTCCTGATATCACGCAGAGTGAATCGGATTGGCTGAAGACTGGCATCTATGATGCTGGGGACCTCAAGAGGAGGCCGAGATGGATCATCCACTCGTCACTTCTGGCTGAAGATCGATGCAAATGCTTTAGCCTTGTCTTTTGCACTGACGTGCTGGGCTCCCCCATTGTTTAGGATGGGATGTTTGTGAGGCCTCCTCCTCCTGCCATTGTTTAATTGTTTACCACCACTCACAAGCGGATGTGGCTGGACTGCAGAGCTTTGATCTGATCCATCGGTTGTGGGATCGCTTAGCTCTGTCTATTGCATTCTGCTTCTGCTGTTTGGTGTACAAGTAGTCCTTTGTTGTAGCTTCACCAGGCTGGCATCTCATTTTGAGGTCTGCACTCTTCACTGAACCGAATGTAATGAAATATAAGATAGTGATAGATAAGAGGTTCGCAAGAAACACCACAACTTGATCAAACAGCACTAAAGTGAGGCCAGAATAGCACACATTTTAATATCATATCTGTGTTTGCCCACATGCCACATTGTACTTGATCTCTGTAGGACCCTGGGGTTGTACAGCAATGTCACCAACCATGGTTGTACCCTGTAGAATGTTATTCTGAAGGGCCTGTCTTCCATGCTTCCTTTTTCTTCAGAAACTTGTGCCACATATCATTGGCTTACAATGAAAGCATCATATAGATTCTCCAGGAAGCATGAATTGATATGCATTGCTTTCTTGTGGCTCACTATCAACTTCTCAAGGGCAATAAAAGGTGGACAATAAATGCTGGCCTTTCCAGTGGCTCTCACATCCCATGAACAAATAAAAAAAACACTGCTGAAATGACATCCCTTCTTATTCAGATGAAATGTCTGCAGTTAGGAACGTAGCTAGGCTGACAAATGCACCTTAAGTACTGTGTTCAGCTTATTGAGCTAAGTATCGGTTGTGGCTCAGTCACAAACACATGATTTAAGGGAATTGGCAAAAGTACCAGAACAACATGAGGGGGGAGAAAAATTACGCAGTGAGTTGTCATGATCTGGAATGCACTACCTGAACAGTGGTGTCAGCAGATTCAGTAATAACGTTCAAAGGAGAAGTGAATAAATTACTTGAAGTGAAAAATTTGCAGGGCTATGGGAAAACAGCAGGGCAGTGGATCTAATTGGCTAGCTCTTTCCAAGAGCAGGCACATCCATGATGGGCCGAATGGTCAACTTCTGTGCTTTGAGATTCAATGCTTCTAAGATTCATTAAAAACAAAAATGAAACCTGTCACTTTTTAAACAGAATATATGATCTATAAATAAAATCCTCTAAAGTCAGTGTAAGCAATCATGTAGAAAAATAGCTAAATAGTACAGAATGTGCTAAATGAAGCAGAAATGTTTTATCCGAGAATGACAATATTATACAATATGGAACATGAATCTGTGTACAGTGTAGATATGCATTTTCAGTCTTGCTGGATAAATGTGTGAGGCTGGGGACATTCCCAAAATTTTTGACAGCTCCCCAGTTCCTTGTGGATTTGTTGTGAAGTAGCACCACCATTAAATGTGGCTTTTGAAATCCCTGTTAATGAGTGTAAACAAATATTTTCACAGCCAATTAATTACCAATTAATTCATACCAGTTTGTGATTATCCCAAATGTTGGAAGAAGGCCAGACAGCCCTGTGTAAGAGTCAATTCAAAGCCAAAATGCCAATTTAAAAAAAAAAATCCTCATATTTTTATTCTATGTGAGCCTACAGGATCTGTTTCAAAAAATGGGAGTTGTTAAATTCACTGGTCTCACACTTACAGTGAGGAACGGTATTTAAATGGAATTCGGGTCCATTGATGGGGCTACAGTATTACACCCCAATGTTATAGCTTGCATTGCCTTCTAGAGCGCGAATATCTCTTTATGTAGCTCAGTATCACATTTGGCTTTATAACTCTGCTGTGAAGCCCCATGGGACATTTTATGATGCAATACAAGTTGCGATGATAACCACAAGGTAGTTGGGTTTGACATAAGAACAAGACTTGCATTTATACAGTGCCTTTAACACAGTCCAAAGTCAGAAGAGTAATCACAGAGTCTTACACCACAGAAGGAGGCCATTCAGCCCATCATACCTGTGCTGGCTCTTTGAAAGAATCATCTAGTTGGTCCCAAATTCCTTCTTCTTCCCCACAGTCCTGACATTCTTTCCCCCTTGAAGCATTAGGGGAGAATGGGGGCATGGACTACAAGAACAAGGAAGTTACGATGAACTTGAATAAAACACTGGTTCGCCTCAGCTGAAGAATTGTGGCCAATTCTGGGCACCACATTTTAGGAAGGATGTGAAAGCATTAGAGAGGGTGCAGAGAAGATTCACAAAGATGGCTCCAGGACTGAGGAGCGTCAGTTACGTGGTAGATTAGAGAAGCTGGGTCTGTTCTCCTTGGAGAAGTAAAGATTAAGAGGAGATTTGATGGAGGTGTTCAAAATCATGAGGGGTCTGAACAGAGTAGATAGGGAGAAACTGTTCCCATTGGTGTATGGATCAAGAACCAGAGGGCACAGATTTAAGGTGATTGGCAAAAGAAGCAATCGTCACATGAGGAAAAACTTTTTTATGCAGCGAGTTGTTAGGATCTGGAACACACTGCCTGAGAGTGGAACATAGGAAGTAAGAGCAGGAGTAGGCCATTTAGCCCGTCGAGGCTACTCCGCCATTTAAACAGATCATGGCTGATCATCTACCTCTACGCCATTTTTCCCCACTATCCCCATATCTCTTGATGTCATTAGTATTCAGAAATCTATCGATTTCTGTCTTGAACATGCTCAATGATTGAGCTTCCACAGCCCTCTGGGGTAGAGAATTCCACAGACTGACCACCCTCTGGGTAAAGAAATTCCTCCTCATTTCATTCTTAAATGGCCTGCCCCTTATTCTGAGACTGTGTCCCCCGGTTCTAGACTCACCAGCCAGAGGAAACATCCTATCCATATCCACCCTGTCACAGAGTCAACGTGGTTTTGTGAAAGGGAAATGATGCTTAACCAATTTATTGGAGTTCTTTGAAGAAGTAACATGTGCTGTGGATAAAGGAGAACCGGTGGATGTACTGTACTTAGATTTCCAGAAGGCATTTGATAAGGTACCACATCAAAAGTTATTGTGGAAAATAAAAGCTCATGGTGTAGGGGGTAACATATTGTCATGCATAGAAGATTAGCTAGCTAACAGGAAACAGAGAGTAGGCATAAATGGGTCATTTTCTGGTTGGCAAGATGTAACGAGTGGTGTGCTACAGGGATCAGTGATGGGGCCTCAACTTTTTACAATTTATATAAATCACTTGGATAAAGGGACCAAAGGTCTGATTGCTAAATTTTCTGATGACACAAAAACAGGTAGGAAAATAAATTGTGAAGAAGACATAAGGAGGCTACAAAGGGATATAGATAGATTAAGTGAGTGGACAAAGATCAACCAAATGGCAGGAAGAATATAAAAGAAGCATATCATCTAATTGGTGAGAGATTGCAGAGCTCTGAGATGCAGAGGGATCTAGATTTCCTAGTGCATGAATCGCAAAAGGTTAGCATGCAGGTACAGCAAGTAATTAGGAAAACTAATAGAATGTTATTGTTTATTGCAAGGGAATTGAATACGAAAGTAGGGAGGTTATGCTTCAGTTATACAGGGCAATGTTAAGACCACATCTGGAGTACTGTGTACAGTACTGGTCTCCTTATTTAAGGAAGGATGTAAATGAGTTGGAAGCAGTTCAGAGAAGGTTTATTAGACTAATACCTAGAATGGGGCGTGTTGTCTTATGAGGAAAGGTTGGACAGGCTAGGTTTGTATCCACTAGAGTTTAGAAGAGTAAGAGGCAACTTTATTGAAACATATAAGATTCTGAGAGGTCTTGACAGGGTGGATATGAAAAGGATGCTTCCCCTTGTGGAAAAATCTAGAACTCGGGGTCACTGTTTAAAGGCGTCACCCATTCAGACAGAGATAAGGAGAAATGTTTTCTCTCAGAGGATCCTGAGTCTTTGGATCTCTCTGAGGAACATAGTAACTTTGGAAGATAGGAACCGGAGTAGGCCATTCAGCCCCTCGAGATTGTCCCGCCATTCAATGAGATCATGGCTGATCTGTGACCAAACTCCATGCACCTGCCTTTGGCCCATATCCCTTAATATCTTTGCTTAACAAAAATCTATCTCAGATTTAAAATTAACAATTGTTCCATTTTTAACTGCTGTTTGTGGGAGCGAGTTCCAAACCTCTACCACCCTTTGCATGAAGAAGTGCTTCCTAACATCTCTCCTGAACGGTCTGGTCCTACTTTTTAGACTATGCCCCCTAGTTTTAGAATCTCCAACCAGTGGAAATTGTTTATCTTTATCTAGCCTGTCTTTTCCTGTTAATATCTTGTAGACTTCAATCAGATCACCCTTTAACCTTCTAAATTCTAGCGAAAACAGGCCTAATTTGTGTAATCTCTCCTCGTAACTTAACCCCTGTAGTCCAGGTATCATTCTTGTAAACCTATGTTGCACTCCCTCCAAGGCCAATATATCCTTCCTAAGGTGTGGTGCCCAGAACTGCTCCCAGTACTCCAAGTGGGGTCTAACCAGGGTTTCGTACAGCTGCAGCATAACCTCTGTAGCTTTATACTCCAATCCTCTAGATATAAAGGCTAGCATTCCATTAGCCTTTTTGATTATTTTCTGCACCTGCTCATGGCATTTTAAAGATCTATGCACCTGAACCCCCAAGTCTCTTTGGACATCCACGAGACTTAACCTCTTCCCATTTAGAAAGTACCCTGCTCTATCCTTTTTTGGTCCAAAATGGATAACCTCACACTTTCCCACATTGAAATCCATCTGCCACAGTTTTGCCATTCACCTAGTCTGTCAATATCTCTTTGCAATTTTATACTATCATCTAGACTGTCTACAATGCCGCCTAACTTTGCATCATCAGCAAATTTGGATATATGACTTACTATGCCATCATCCAAGTCGTTAATGGATAATGTGAATAATTGAGTCCCCAACACAGATCCCTGTGGGTCACCACTAGTTACATCCTGCCAGTTGGAGTACTTACCCATTATCCCCACTCTCTGTCGCCTACCACTCAACCAACTTTCTAACCATATCAATAATTTGCCCTCAACTCCATGGGCTTCTACGTTAGTTAACAGTGTCTTATGTGGGACTTTACCAAATGCCTTCTGGAAGTCCATATAAATAACATTCATAGACATTCCCCTGTCCACTATCTTATCACCTCTTCCTCAAGTGGCAGTGGAAGCAGAATCTTTGAATATTTTTAATGTAGAGGTAGAAAGATTCTTGATAAGCAAGGGGGTGAAAGGTTATTGGGGGTAGGCGGGAATGTGGAGTTGAGGCTACAGGTCAACCATGATTTTGTTGAATGTTGGAGCAGGCTCGAGGGGCCGAGTGACCTATTCCTGCTCCTAATTCGTATGTTCATACCTTCAATGAGGTAAAATATCCTAAAGCGATACACAGGAGGGTTATCAAACAAAATTTGACAGCGAACCACATGAAGAAGTTCTTTTTAATTCTTTCATGGGATGTGAGTGTCGCAAGCAAGGCCAGAATTTGTTGCTCATTCCTAATTACCTTTAAGAATTTGGAAAGGTGGCCGAAAGCTTGGTCAAAGCAGTAGGCTGTAAGGACCATCTTAAAAGAGAATCACGACTTAGGGAGACGGAGAGGTTTGGGGAGGAAATTCCAGGACTTAGGGCCTCAGCAGTTGAAGAGGCGACAGCCAGTGGTGGACCAATGAAAATCGGGAATATGCAAGGAATCAAAATTGGAAGAGTGCAGAGCTTGCTGAGGGTTCTAGGGCTAGATGAGGTTCCAGAGATCAGGAGAGGTGAAACCTTTCGGGGGTGGGAAGGGGGTTGGGGGGGTTGCGGGTGGTTTGAAAACAAGGAGGTGAATTTTAAAAGCAAGGCGTTGCCCCACAATTTCTGTCCAGTTTTCTAAGGGGCAGGAGACTAAAGACAAGCATAGTATAGAATATTGTTCCGAAAAACACATCATACTCCACTAACCTTGTTTTTATAAACTGGCATATTGTGCTGAAATGTCAACGAACATTTTGTTAAATTCTGACCTTTATACTGAAGCTTTTGAAATGCAGGACTATCTGCCTGTTCTGTCTGACAATGGCAGTCTTGATAAAAGGGCAATCCCTCCAGGAGTACGGGTTTAGTTAGCAGGGATCAACTCTGACATTACCACAAAAGAATAAGACAGAGAAGAACTGCAGAGAATGTGGCTTAAGCCTCTCTAAAGATTCCAGTTACATGGTCATACAATATGAATGTAACTGACATTTCTATGTATCAAGTAATTCGAAGAGCATGTTGGACCATTTGTGACAGTTTTAGCATCTGATGCTTTTTTTCTTAATATTTCCTTCCAGTTTTCTTTGTCTCTTGTCCTAAGACATCATCCTAACAATCTCCTTTAGCTGGGAGATGGGGAGATGATAGGTGAGCAAGTCCTCATCTTTTACAACAATGCTACCTTAAAGATAACTGAACATTTACTCTGCCACTCCATTTATTGACAGCAGTTTAAGTACATTCATGTGTCAAAAGCGAATGTGCCAGCTGGTGGTTTCTTGGAGTAAATAAGGACCACAGAATCTTCTTGATGCTAGAAGCATTTTAAAGCCATAGCATGGATTTCGACTCCTGGTTGGAGCGGTCGAACCTCCTGCTGGTGTGCCTGCTGGGGCGCCTGGCTGCTTTTAACAAGTGGGCTCTATTAATGTCCAGCTGGCCAGCTGACCACTTGAAACAGGGTGGGGGGTGGGGTAAGGAAGACGTTGACCCGCGACTAGCAGGCAATCAATTGGCCGGCCTGAAGGCAGCCCACAGGCACTCAGATAAATCACAAGGAAGGGACAGGGTAGTAGAAGGGGTTTGGGCCTGAGGGAGCCTAGGGAGGCAAATGGCTCCAGCTTTCACTTTGGGACCAGGAGGACCACTCCTGCACCTCCTGACCATTCAAAGAATATGCTTAATACACTATTTTATTTCCTTTTTGGGGCTGCCTTACACAGCATAGCCAGCAGGTTTCACTGTCCAAAGTGACCACAGAAATCACTCTCATCAATAGCTCTTAAGAATTGCCTCAGGATTCTATCTGAGCAATATGTGAGTGAATATTACTGAGGCATCCTCCTCGCCTTAAGATTAACATGTGGCAGTAACGGAGTAGGAAAAGGAGCCAATCAGTTTAACCTCCCATTCTGCCTCATTTCTGCTTGTTTAATTGATTCATTGGTCTATGTGAACACAAATTGCTGTGGTTTAAGCCACTATCAAAGTGACTAAACTTTAAAAGTAACTCATTGGTTATGACATAGTAAAGTAGAATTTTGCATTTGACACAGAAATGTTTGAGGGTACAGTTTTTGTATTACATTCAGTACAGGTTGTACTTTGCAAAGCCTATTTGTTTTTTTTATTCTCAAGGCAGAGCCTTCGCTCCCTTTGTCTTCTCTCTTTTATGAGAAACTCTTGTCGCTGGCATTGTCACTGGCTGGGAGAATTGCACACTCAGGTTTGCTCCTTTATACTATCTGAGCATCTCAATAAAAGCAAGCAGCTGCAAAAAGCAACTGTTAGGGAGGGAAACACCTGGAGAGCTATTAAGACCTTTATATCCCCCTACAACACCCATTAATTAACATCTAAATTGGAGATGTGAAACCTTGTCAGCCAGCATTACTGTTGAGATTAGGAACTTACTAAAAAAATCATTTGGGTATTAAGTCCAGTGTTAACAGTAATAATACAGCAAAAGCTAAAAGCAAAATCCATCACTGTGAGAGCTAACGCTGCTGCACCAGCCAACTCCAAATGAGGAAACGAATCAATTATTGGAATAAGTGTTTGATTCGTGTAGAGTTAGTATCTCAAAATCACACAAATTTCAAATGCTGCTACAAATCATTTACTTCAAGAGTTGGCAGAACTCCAAGGGTACCATGTGATCCCAGATCCCTGTGTTACTCCAATTTTGGCATCTCGCACATCCCCAATTTTAATTATTTTGCCTTTGGTGGCCATGCCGTCAGCTGCCTCAGCCCTGAGCTCAGACATTTCCCCCCTAAACCACTCCACCTCTCTCCTCCTTTAAGATGCAACCTTAAAACCTGCCCCATTCATAAAGGTTTTGGTCAACTGTCCTAATATCTCTTCATGTGGCTCAGAATCAATCTTTTTCTGATAACGCTCCTGTGTAGTACTTTGGGAAGTTTTACTTTGTTAAAAATAAGTTGTTGTTGTATAAACCTATAGTACTTTTAAAACTTTTTTGTGGTATGTGGGTGTCGCTGACAAGGCCAGCATTCATTGCTTTAGAACTGAGGAGCTTGCTAGGACATTTCAGAGTCAACCACATTGCCGTGAGTCTGGAGTCACATGTAGGCCAGACCAGGTAAGGACAGAAGATTTCCTTCCCTAAAGGACATTAGTGAACCAAATGGATTTTTACAACAATCGACAATGGTTTCATGGTTAATTCCAGATTTATTAATTGAATTCAAATTTCACCATCTGCCGGGGTGGGAATTGAACCTGTGTCCCCAGAACATTGGTCACTGACCTGAAACATTAACTTTGCTTCTCTCTTCACAGATGCTGCCAGACCTGCTGAGTATTTCCAGCATTTCTTGTTTTTATTTCAGATTTCCAGCATCTGCAGTATTTTGCTTTTATTATCCCCAGAGCATTAGCCAGGGCTCTGGATTACTAGTCCAGTGACATTACCACTACGCCACCGTCTCCCCCAAGTTCTGGGTTCCTAATGGTTCTCAATGCTATCAGCTCAAATCCCACTCCAGAGACTTCAACACAAAGATCTCACCTGACACTGGAGTGTTGCCTTTTGGATGCGAATGCTAAACTGAGGCCCTATCTACTCTGTAAGTTGGATGGAAGAGGTACCATGATGCAATTTCAAAGAATTACAGTGGAGTTAACTTCAGTGCCCTGGCCAATGTTCAAACCTCAATCAACATCACTTGCAGGTGATGGTGTTCCCATGTATCTGCTGCCCTTGTCCTTCTAGTTGGTAGAGGTCGCGGGTTTGGAAGGTGCTGTCTAAGGAGCCTTGGTGTGTTGCTGCAGTGCATCTTGTAGATGGTACACACTGCTGCCATTGTGAGTCAGTGGTGAAGGGAGTGAATGTTGAAGGGGGTGGATGGGGTGCCAATCAAGTGGGCTGCTTTGTCCTGGATGGTGTTGAGCTTCTTGAGTGTTGTTGGAGCTGCACCCATCCAGGCAAGTGGAGAGTATTCCATCACACGCTGACCTTATGATAGAGATAAGATAATTGATGAAGCAGCTGAAGGCCTCGGACACAGGTGTCAGACAGATAGATATTGGTATAGCACTGGGTTCAGGAACAGGATGATGATAGGATATTTCAAGATGGATTTCCCCTTGCCGCTGACCAATGCCATGCTTGACCTGAACCTGAATAGGATCTAGTGGGAAGAAGAAACCTCATCACAGAATCACAGAATCACAGAATAATACAGTGCAGAAGAGGCCCTTTGGCTCATCGAGTCTGCACCTGACCTGTCTACCTAATCCCATTTGCCAGCACTTGGCCCATAGCCTTGAATGTTATGACGTGCCAAGTGCTCATCCAGGTACTTTTTACAGGATGTGAGGCAATCTGCCTCTACCACCCTCCCAGACAGTGCATTCCAGACAGTCACCACCCTCTGGGTAAAATAATTCTTCCTCAAATCCCCCTTAAACCTCCTGCCCTTCACCTTAAATTTGTGTCCCCTCGTAACTGACTCTTCAACAAAGGGGAACAGCTGCTCCCTATCCACTCTGTCCATGCCCCTCATAATCTTGTACAACTCGATCAGGTCACCCCTTAGTCTTCTCTGCTCCAGCATAAACAACCCAAGCCTATCCAACCTCTCTTCATAGCTTAAATGTTCAATCCCAGGCACCATCCTGGTGAATCGCCTCTGCACCCCCTCCAATGCAATCACATCCTTCCTATAATGTGGCGACCAGAATTGCACACAGTACTGCAGCTGTGGCCTTACCAAAGTTCTATACAACTCCAACATGACCTCCCTGCTTTTGTAATCTCGATTGATAAAGGCAAGTGTCCCATATGCCTTTTTCACCACCCTATTAACCTGCCCTTCTGCCTTCAGATATCTATGGACAAACACACCAAGGTCCCTTTGTTCCTCGGAACTTCCCAGTGTCAGGCCATTCATTGAATACTTCCATGTCACATTACTCCTTCCAAAGTGTATCAGCTCACATTTTTCAGCATTAAATTCCATCTGCCACTTTTCTGCCCATTTGACCATCCCGTCTATATCTTCCTGTAACCCAAGACACTCAACCTCACTGTTAACCACTCGGCCAATCTTTGTGTCATCCATGAACTTATTGATCCTACCCCCCACATAGTCATCTATGTCGTTTATATAAATGACAAACAATAGGGGACCCAGCACAGATCCCTGTGGTACGCCACTGGACACTGGCTTCCAGTCACTAAAACAGCCATCTGTCATCACTCTCTGTCTCCTACAGCTAAGCCAATTTTGAATCCACCTTATCAAGTTACCCTGTATCCCATGTGCATTTGCTTTCTTGATAAGTCTCCCATGTGGGACCTTGTCAAAGGCTTTGCTGAAATCCAAGTAAACTACATCAACTGCACTACCCTCATCTACACACCTGGTCACATGCTCAAAAAATTCAATCAAATTTGTTAGGCATGACCTCCCTCTGACAAAGCCATGCTGACTATTCCTAATCAAATTTTGCCTCTCCAAGTGGAGATAGATTCTCTCCTTCAGAATTTTCTCCAATAGTTTTCCTACCACTGACATGAGACTCACTGGTCTATAGTTCCCTGGCTTATCTCTACAACCTTTCTTAAATAGTGGGACCACATTAGCTGTTCTCCAGTCCTCTGGCACCTCCCTGGTGGCCAGAGAGGAATTAAAAATTAGGGTCAGAGCACCTGCAATCTACACCCTCGTCTCCCACAGCATCCTGGGACACAAATCATCCAGAACTGGAGATTTGTCCACTTTTAAGCCTCCCCAAACCTCCAATACCTTGTCACTCCCTATGACAATTTGCTCAAGAACCTCACAGTCTCTCTTTTTGAGTTCCATATCTACATCCTCATTCTCTTGGGTGAAGACAGATGTGAAGTATTCATTCACACCCTACCAATGTCCTCTGGCTCCACCCACAGATTTCCCCCTTGGTCCCTAATGGGTCCTACTCTTTCCCTAGTTATCCTCTTCCCATTTATATACTTATAGAATATCTTGGGATTTTCCCTACTTTTACCAGCCAGAGCTTTCTCATATCCCCTCTTTGCTCTCCTAATTGCTTTCTTAAGCTCCATCCTACACTTTCTGTACTCCACTAATGCTTCCATTGATTTGCCCTCCTTGTATTTGCTAAAAGCCTCTCTTTTCCTTCTCATCATACCCTGAATGTTTCTGGTCATCCATGGTTCTCTGGGCTTGTTGCTCCTCCCTATTACCCTGGAGGGAACATGTCAGGCCTGTACCCTCTCCATTTCCTTTTTGAATCCCCCCACTGGTCTTCTGTAGATTTCCCAACAAGTTACTCCTTCCAGTCTACCTTGGCCAGATCCTGCCTTATTTTACTAAAATTCGCTCTCCCCCAATCCAATGCCTCTTTTTTGCAACTTGTCTATTTCTTTCTCCATAACAAGCTTACATTGTACCATGTTGTGGTCGCCTCCACCAAAATGCTCCCCCACCAACACATCGACCACCTGTCTGGCTTCATTCCCCAGAATTAGGTCCAGCACTGCACCGTCCCTTGTTGGATCCTCTACATATTGGGCTAAAAAGTTCTCCTGTATACATTTTAAGAACTCCACTCCATCTAAGCCCTTAACACGATGACTATCCCAATTAATGTTGGGAAAGTTGAAATCACCTAATATAATTACCCTATTATTATTTTTACACACCTCTGCGAATTGCACACATAATTGCTCTTCAATTTCCTGCTGACTATCTGGGGGTCTATAATAAACACCTAGCAATGTGGCTGTCCCTTTTTTATTCCTAAACTCTACCCATAAAGCTTCATTTGATGCCCCCCCCCTCAAGATATCATCCATCCTTACTGTAGCAACTGACTCCTTAACTAATATTGCAATGCCCCCTCCTCTTTTACCCCCTCCTCTGTCTCGCCTGAAGATTCTATATCCCAGGATATTGAGCTGCCAATCCTGCCCCTCCCTCAACCATGTCTCCGTGATGGCCACTATATCACAATTCCACGTGTTAATCCTTGCCCTTAACTCATCTGTTTTACCTGTAATACTCCTGGCATTAAAGTAGAGGCCATCCATGCTGGTCTTGCTTCCTTGAAACTTACTTCTGTTGTATTCCCTCTGACTTCTTTGCTTTCCTGTGTTTAGCTGTGTCCCTATTCTGCTCAGTCTGCGTCCCCTCCCCCTGCCAAATTAGTTTAAACTCCTCCCAACAGCACGAGCAAACCTGCCAGCAAGGATGCTAGTCCTCCTCTGGTTCAGATGTAGACCGTCCCTCTTGTACAGGTCCCACTTTCCCCAGAAACGGTCCCAGTGGTCCAGTAATCTAAAACCCTCCCTCCTGCACCAACTCTTAAGCCACGCATTCATCTGTGCTATTCTCCTATTTCTATACTCACTAGCACAGAGATTACAACACAAGAGGTCCTGCTTTTTAGTCTGCTGCATAACTTCCTGAATTCTTGATGCAAGAGCTCATCCCTCTTTCTACCTATGTCATTGGTACCAACATGTACCATGACCTCTGTCTTATCACCCTCCCCCTTCAGGATGCCCTGCAGCCATTCAGTGACATCCCGGACCCTGGCATCAGGGAGGCAACACACCATCCTGGAGTCATGTTGGCGGCCACAGTAGCGCCTATCTGTTCCCCTGACTATAGAATCCCCTATTACTATTGCTCTTGCTCTGTTTCCCCCTTCCTGTGCAGACAGGCTGCTTGTGGTGCCAGAAGCTTGGCTCTGTCTGCACTCACTGGAGGAACCAGCCTCATCAGCCTCCAAAATGGAAAACTGATTTGCAAGCGGGACCCCAGGGGACTCCTGAACTGCCTACCTGATTCTCTTTGACTGCCTGGTGGTCACCCGTTCCCTTCCTTCCTCAAGTCCCTTGAGCTGCGGTGTGACCACCTCATGAGCACTACCATAGAATCATAGAATGATACAGCACAGAATGAGGCTATTCACCCCCTCGCACCTGTGCCAGCTCTTTGAAAGAGCTATCCAATTAGTTCCACTCACCCCACTCTTTCCCCATTGCCCTACACATTTGTCCCCTTTAAATATTTATCCAATTTCCTTTTGAAAGTTACCATTGAATCTGCTCCCATCACTCTTTTGGACATTGCATTCCAGATCACAACAACTCACTGAGTAAAAAACAATTCACCTCATCTTCCCTTTTGCCAATCACTTTAAATCTCTATCCTCCGGTTACCAACCCTCCTGTCTGTGAAAATATTTTCTCCTGATTTACTCTATCCAAACCCCCTTAATGTTTCTGAACAACTCTATTAAATTTCCTTTAACCTTCTCTGCTCGAGTGGTGGCTTCACCTTGATGCTTGCAATCGCTGCAAATTCAGGAAAATAAAATGGATAAATTAAAATGGAAATCAGAAATCTCTAAATTTTCGACACTGGAAATGCATCTTTAAAACACATATTTCAATTCCACTTTTCATCAGAGTTCAAAACAAATTAAGATATTTAGCTCTGCATTTGCATATGGCTTTTTCAATTAAACTCCATGAATAATTTGTTCAATGAAGAATGTTGAGGTATGTCACAGAACATCCTTGATGAATATTCTGCGCACCACTCTAGGTGATGTGACCCTTTGAAAAGTAATAAAAGCCTCTTTTTGACTGTGTCTTTCAGTAAGAACTGTGCTTGATTCCTCGGGTTGGTGAATTGAAATTGCCATTTCCAGAAGCTTTTATCTAGTTCGGAAAGGTTAAACTACTTTCACACCCTCCTGGATATTCAAGGATTTAAACTGAGTTCTGTTGGTTCTGCCTCTTGAATGCTACGATTTTCACAATTTGATGCAGAAAGATGAGGGTGAAATTAGATTGATCTCTTATCTGAAATGCAGACTCACGCTCTTACTGGTGATTGGAATCATCTCTGCTGTTTCTGTCTCCATCTGCCTCTGCCTTTTTTTCTTTTGCTATCTTGGTTTATTCTGCCTTTCATTTCACCTCTTCTGTTTATGCCTATCTATCTCTCCTTTTGTAATTTTTTTGCCTGCCCTATTTGCTCCCCTGTGCTCTGTTTGCTGGGGTTCAATAGAGGTGCTAACAGCCATCGTCTTGCAATCATGTCCACTGTGGCTCAGTGGACAGTGTTCTTACCTTTGAGTCAGAAGGTTGTGGATTTAAGTCTTACTCCAGGATTTGAGCACAAATGTCAAGTCTGGCAGCCAAGTGTGCTGCTGCCATGGGGGCTCACTTTCAGTTGTGATGTTAAGTGGAGGCCCTGTCCACTCTCAGGTGGATACAGATGCTCTCATGGGAGTTTCTTTGATGAAGAGCAGCAGAGTTATCACTGGTGTCCTGGCCAATATTTATATGTCCCAATCAAAAACATATTATCTGGTCATTATCACATTGCTATTTATTTATTTTTTATTCTTTCATAGGATGTGGGCGTTGCAGGCCAGGTCAGCATTTATTGTCCATCCCTAATTGCCCTTGAACTGAGTGGCTTTCTAGGCCATTTCGATGGCATGTAAAAGTCAACCACATTGCTGTGGATTTGGAGTCACATGTAGGCCAGACCAGGTAAGGACAGCAGATTTCCTTCCCTAAAGGACATTAGTGAACCAGATGGGTTTTTACAACAATCGACAATGGTTTCATGGCCATCATTAGACTAGCTTTTTAATTCCAGGTTTATTAATTGAATTCAAGTTCTACCTTCTGCTGTGGTGGGATTTGAACCCATGTCCCCAGAGCAATACCTGGGTCTCTGGGTTGCTAGTCCAGTGACAATACCAGTACACCACCGCCTCCCTGTTTATATGAGCATGCAAAGCTTAAATTGGCTGCAGTGTCTCCTACAATACTACACTTCAGTGGGGCGCCCAAAGCTTGCAAGCATGACATGAAGGCCCTAAATGCCGACTATCGCACCTGGGAGTCACTAGTTGGCGAAAGAGGGAAATGGCGATACATCCTATGGACTGGTGTGCACTACCACAATGACCAGTTACTACAGCAGCTTGGCAACAAGCGCCAATGTCAAAAACAATTCACAGTGTCACTTAGCAGCTTAACATGTGGCACTTGTGGCAGAAACCTCCTCACAAGGATTGGCCTTCACAGCCATCGGCAAAGATGCACCAAGAGAAGACACCCCACCGAAATGGATTGTTGCTGCCTGACCATCATCTTTTGTAGATGGAAGGATGCCAATCAACACTTCAAAAAGTACTTCATTGGCTGTAAAGCACTTTGAGGCATCCTTTGGCCATGAAAGGCACTATATAAATGCAAGTCTTTCTTTTAAGTGGCCGTTCCTCCAGCTCCATAATATTGCCTGGATCCGCATATGCCTCAGCTCATCTGCCGCGGAAAACCTCATCCATGCTTTCGTTGCTGCTACATTTGAATATTTCAGTATTCTCCTAGCAGGTCTTTCACATTGCACCCTCCTTAAACTTAATCTTACCCAAAACTCTGTTGTCTGCATATAAGCTCATACCAAACCCCGTGCACACCACCCCTGTGTTCATTTGGGTCCCGGTTTAGCAAAGTTTCAAATTTAAAATTCTCATCCTTGAATTCAAATCCTTCCATCACCTCACCCATCCCTATCTCCGTAATCTCCTCCAGCCCTACAATTCTCTGGGAACTTTGTGCTCCTCCAATTCTGCCCTCTTCTGACTACCCAATTTTCATCACTCCACCATTGATGGCCATGCCTTTAGCGGTCCTAAACTTCGAATTCCTTCCCTAAACCACTCTCTCTCTCCTCCTTTAGGAAACTCCTGTTTCACCAAACTTTTGGTCACAGTCCTAATATCCCCTTATATAGCTTGGTGTCAAATTTTGTTTGATAATCCTTCCTGTGAAGTGCCTTTGTGATGTCTCTTGGGACTGAAGTGAGGTTTAGCTGATTTGAGTAAAAGATGTGAGGCAGAGATTGCGAGACAGATACTGCAGCAGGCTGTTGGACATAAAGTCTTATTCTTAATTCTGTTTTAATTTCACTTTCCCTTTGCGAGAATGTGTGTTCTACAGCTGCCTCTAGAGTACACAATGCACAATGCAATTTCAAAACACTACAACACGATAGCCTTGGGACACTTTACTACATTAAAGGTGCTATATAAATGCAATTTGTTGTTGTTGTGAGCCTACACATTGACAAGGTTTATATATATATATATACATACTTATAGAATTTCAGATCTGCTGCTTGCTTTGTAACCTGAAGTATCTTGAGTGTGCAAAATACAATCGAAGCCATCTTCATTCAAACTTGAATTAAACAAAGTTTTCAGTTCAATAATTCATTCAGTTTGTTGGTGACATAATCAGACAGAGACAGTCCCACTCTGCACAAACATGAGTAGGAGTCAATTTCACTTTGATTTTGGCCATCGCAAAGTTCTCTTCTGAAAAGAAGTCTGATTCATTTAATGCAAAATGTATTATGTGTCTACCTCCAGTTACTTGCTTTCCCTGTGCTACACTTCAATTCAAATGTAAATGGAGCAACAGACAGCACTACGTAGGTGGGTTTGTGATTGCAGCTGACCTGGCCAAAAAATTACCATTGTGACAGATGGTATGACCTTACGAACATTTGCTGAACTAATTATCAGAAATTGGCAGAGATAATTAGTGAGGAAAAAATTCAAACATTTTTGTGCAGGATGTTCAAGACTGCATTCACCTTAATTGTAGAACAAAGTCATTTGGGGAATGCAACTAACATTTTCCATTTCTTATTTTTTTATATTTAAATGAAAGTTTATTTCCATGTCTCTTTTTAGTCGATGCCACTTGCTACCACCTCTTGCCTTGGATGTCTCCACCCAGTCAGAAGGTTGTGGGTTGAAGTTCCATTTGAGAGATTTGAGCACATAATCCAGGCTGACATTCCAGTGCAGTACTCAGGTAGTGCTTCACTATCGTTGGTGCTGTCTCTCGATGGACTGACCTCTGGGATGGATGTAAGAGATCTGATGGCACTATTTTGAAGAAGAGCAGGGGAGCCCTTCCCAGTGTCCTGGACAATATTTATCCCTCAACCTGTTTTTGTGATGTTGCTTATCTGGTCATTATCACATTGCTATTTGTGGGAGCTTGCTGTGCATCAATTGGCTGCTGTGATTCCTACAGAACAACAGTCACTACACTTGAAAAGTGCTTCATAGTCTTGGCCTGAAGCCATGAAAGGCATTTTAAAAATGCAAGTCTTCCTTTCTTTTTTGATGCTTCTTCATTTATTAATGTCCCAAGGGATTGTCACATCTCTGGCAAGCAACTCAATTACTACTTTTGTGCTAAACACATCTTTACACTTTCGCAATTCATGTAAGATTCTTTACAGCCTGAGACTTTCCAGTAGCTCTGCTAATCCCATCCTTCGCATTGACAGAGAAAACACTGGGAACATTCTCTGAGCTCCTGCAGTTCTACTGCTGAAAGTACAACAGAGCCCCCACACCCCATCCTTCAATGGACAGACAGCTGGGGTTTCGGATGCACTCCCAGCAAAGTTAAGAAAGCAAAAAGGAATTGCCTGCGTTATATACAATTTACAGCACAGAAACAGATCATTCAGACCCAAGTGGTCCATGATGATGGTTATGGTCTACACAAGCCTCCTCCCACTCTAGTTCATCTCACCCCATCAGCATGTCATAGAACCATGAAACCTTACAGTACAGAAAGAGGCCTTCGGCCTATCATGTTGCACTGCTTCTCTGAAAGAGCTGCTGTGCTTAGTCCCACATCCCCACTTTTACCCTGTAACTTCCTCACCTGTCCTGTTCCCTTTTGAAATTATTCATGGAATAACTTCCACCCCCTTGTTAGGTACAGCATTTTAGATCCTGACAACTCTCTGAGTGAAAACATTTCTCCTCATCTCCCCTCTAGATTTTTGCCAATGATTCTATTCCTTTCCCCCTCATGTACTTATCTAGCTCCCCCTTAAATGCATCTTTCCTATTTGCCTCAACCACTTCTTGTGGGAGTGAGTTCCACATTCTAACTATTCTCTGCTGGAAATCTGAAACAAATGCAGCAAGTGCTGGGAATGCTTGGTAGGTTGGTGAGCATCTATGGAGAGAGGGACAGTTTTGAAGCAGGGTCCTTAAAAGAAAAGCTAGTCTCAGGAATAGTGCCATGAAACTATCATCAATTGTCATAAAAACCCATCTTTAATGTTCTTTAGGGAAGGAAATCTGCCACCCTTACCTGGTCTGGCCTACATGTGAGTCCAGGCCCATAGCAATGTGGTTGACTCTCAACTAACCTCTGAAATGACCTAGCAAGACATTCAGTTGTCAAGGGGCAATTAGGGATGGGCAACAAATGTTGGCCTTGCCAGTGACGTCCACATCCCATGAAAGAATTTTTTTAAAAATCAACCCCTCGAGCCTTGGGCCTGCTCTACACTGCAGCTCCATTAAACCAGTTAGCTCCATATTCCTTGATACCCTTACCCAAGAAAAATCAATCTCTATCAGTCATGTGATACCGTTTTCCACCCTGAAGGATTCCTGCACCTTTCACCCTTACCTGAACTTTTCAGTTTCAAAAATATCCAACTTTAATCTAACTTCGATATAGTGTCCAAAGAGTTCAGTAGTTCAACCAGCATGTAATAGCTTTCAGACTGCATCTGAAAAAGTGCATCGTGTATGATACCATACTGTGACAGAAATATGTTGCCATTGAATATCTGTATTCATCTGAGCAACCCAGCAAGATCTAAATGGTCTGAAAGTTTTACTCAGTGTCGTCAAGATGTTTGTTAGCACGTCCGGTTACAAAGCAATATAAAAAAGCAACATAGGTAGCAGAGTTGCCTGGGGAATACGATGAAAGAACCACATGACACGTGTGTGCTGCCAGCTAAATTAAAGGAAGGCTCATCTCAATGGCCGAATCATAGAATCATGGACAGCTTCAAGATAGAGCATCGACAGATTTTTGGATACTAAGGGGATTGAGGGATATGGAATAGTGCGGGAAGGTGGAGTTGAAGTAGATGATCAGGCATGATCTTAGGGACGAATGGCCTAGTTTTTCTCCTTTAACATATGTTCTAATACAGCAGAGGAGGAGGCCATTCAGCCCATCATGCATGCTCCAGCTCTTTTGTCGAGTTATCTAATTGGAATCACTTTAATCTGCATATAGATTGGGCAAATCAAATTAGTCACAATACCGTAGAGGAGGAATTCATGAAGTGTATTTGGGATGGTTTTCTGGACCAATACGTTGAGGAACCAACAAAAGAACAGGCCATCCTTGACTGTGCATTGTGTAATGAGAGAGGAATAATTGACAATCTAGTTGTGTGAGACAACCTGGGGATGAGCGACCATAATATGATAGAATTCTTCATCAAGATGGAGAGTGACGTAGTTGATTCTGAGACAAGGGTCCTGAATGTTAATAAAGGAAACTACGAAGGTATGAGGCACAAGTTGGCTATGATGGATTGGGAAACGTTACTTAAAGGGATGACGGTGGATAGGCAATGGCAAACATTCAAAGAGCACATGGATGAACAGCAACAATTGTTTATTCCTGTCTGATGCAAAAGAGGGCGGCACAGTGGCGCAGTGGTTAGCACCGCAGCCTCACAGCTCCAGGGACCCGGGTTCGATTCTGGGTACTACCTGTGTGGAGTTTGCAAGTTCTCCCTGTGTCTGCGTGGGTTTCCTCCGGGTGCTCTGGTTTCCTCCCACAAGCCAAAAGACTTGCAGGTT
Source organism: Heterodontus francisci (assembly GCF_036365525.1). Taxonomy (NCBI): domain Eukaryota; kingdom Metazoa; phylum Chordata; class Chondrichthyes; order Heterodontiformes; family Heterodontidae; genus Heterodontus; species Heterodontus francisci. The sequence goes on from NC_090382.1 coordinate 115,882,703, forward strand.
GGTAGGTAAATTGGCCATTATAAATTGTCACTAGTATAGGTAGGTGGTAGGGAAATATAGGGACAGGTGGGGATGTTTGGTAGGAATATGGGATTAGTGTAGGATTAGTATAAATGGGTGGTTGATGGTCGGCACAGACTCGATGGGCCGAAGGGCCTGTTTCAGTGCTGTATCTCTAATCTAATCTAATCTAAAATGGGAAAGCTAGCCAAACCATGGCTTACAAGGGAAATTAGAGATAGCATTAGATCCAAGGAAGAGGCATACAAATTCGCCAGGAAAAATGACAGACCTGAGGATTGGGAGCAGTTGAGAATTCAGCAACGGAGGACCAAGGGATTAATTAAGGGGAAAATAGAATACGAGAGTAAGCTTGCAGGGAACATAAAAACTCACTGTAAAAGTTTCTATAGGTATGTGAAGAGAAAATGATTATTGAAGAAAAATGTAGGTCCTTACAGTCAGAAACAGGAGAATTTATTATGGGGAACAAAGAAATGGCTGACCAACTAAATGCATACTTTGGTTCTGTCTTCACAAAGGAGGATACAAATAGCATAGCAGAAATGTTGGGGAACACAGGGTTTAGTGAGAGGGAGGAACTGAAGGAAATCAGTATTAGTAGAGAAATTAGTAGAGAAAAGGAAATTGATGGGATTGAAGGCCGATAAATCCCCAGGGCCTGATAGTATGCATCGCAGAGTACTTAAGGAAGTGGCCCTAGAAATAGTGGATGCATTGGTGGTCATCTTTCAAGATTCTATAGACTCTGGAACAGTTCCTACAGATTGGAGGGTAGCTAACATAACCCCACTATTTAAGAAGGAGGTAGAGAGAAAGTAGGGAATTATAGACCAGTCAGCCTGACGTCGGTAGTGGGGAAAATACTAGAGTCCATTATCAAAGATTTTATAGCGCAGCACTTGGAGAACAGTGGTAGAATCGGACAGAGTCATCATGGATTTACGAAAGGGAAATCATGCTTGACAAATCTACTAGAATTCTTCGAGGATGTAACGTAGAGTTGATAAGGGGGAGCCAGTGAATGTGGTTTATTTGGACTTTCAGAAGGCTTTCGACAAAGTCCTGCATAAGAGGTTAGTGTGTAAAATTAAAGCGCTTGGGATTGGGGGTAGTGTATTGCGATGGATAGAAAATTGGTCGGCAGACAGGAAACAAAGAGTAGGAATAAACGGGTCTTTTTCCGAATGGCAGGCAAGGACTAGTGGGGTACTGCAGGGATCGGGGCTAGGACCCCAGCTATTCAGAAAATATATTAATGATTTAGATGAGGGAACTAAATGCTATATCTCCAAAATTTGCAAATGACACAAAACTAGGTGGGAGGGTGAGTTGTGAGGTGGATGCAGAGAGGCTTCAGGCTGATTTGGACAAGTTAAGTGAGTGGGCAAATGCATGGCAGATGCAGTATAATTTGAATAAATGTGAGGTTATCCACTTTGGTAGCAAAAACAGGAAGACAAATTATTATCTGAATGGCTATAAACTGAGAGAGGGGAATATGCAACGAGACCTGGGTGTTCTCGTAAACAAGTCGCTGAAGGTAAGCATGCAGGTTCAACAGGCAATAAAAAAAAGGCTAATGGTGTGTTGGCCTTCATAGTGAGAGGATTCGAGTACAGGAGCAGGGATATCTTGCTGCAATTATACAGGGCCTTGGTGAGGCCACACCTGGAATGTTGTGTGCAGATTTGGTCTCCTTATCTGAGAAAGGATGTTCTTGCTATAGAGGGAGTGCAGCAAAGGTTTACCAGACTGATTCCTGGGATGGTGGGACTGACGTATGAGGATAGATTGAGTTGGTTAGGATTACATTCGCTGGAGTTGAGAAGAGTGAGGGGGGTTCTCACAGAAACCTATAAAATTCTAACAGGACTTGGCAGGGTAGATGCAGGAAGGACGTTCCCGATGGTGGGGGAGTCTAGAACCAGAGGTCACAGTCTAAGGATATGAGGTAAACCTTTCAGGACTGCGATGAGGAGAAATTACTTCACCCAGAGAGTGATGAGCCTGTGGAATTCGCTACCACAGAAAGCAGTTGAGGCCAAAACATTGTGTGTTTTCAAGAAGGAGTTAGCTATAGCTCTTGGGTCTAAAGGGATCAAAGGATATTGGGGGAAAGCGGGACAGGTTACTGAGTTGGATGATCAGCCATGATCATAATGAATGGCCTACACCTGCTCCTATATTCTATGTTTCTATGTTTACCCCATAGCCCTATGAATTCCTTCCCTTCAGGTATTTATCCCATTTTTTTTTTATGTTCGGTTCATGGGATATGGGCGTCGCTGGCTAGGCCAGCATTTATTGCCCATCCCTAATTGCCCATGAGAAGGCGGTGGTGAGCTGCCTTCTTGTACTGCTGCAGTCCATGTGGGGTAGGTACACCCACAGTGCTGTTAGGAAGGGAGTTCAGTATTTTCGCTTAGTGACAGTGAAGGAACTGCGACATAGGTCCAAGTCAGGATGGGTGTGGCTTGGATGGCAACTTGCAGGTGGTGGTGTTCCCACGGATCTGCTGCCCTTGTCCTTCTAGGTGGTAGAGGTCTCAGGTTTGGAATGTTGTAGCCTTGGTGCATTGCTGCAGTGCATCTTGTAGCTGGTGCACGCAGCTGCCACTGTGAGTCAGTGGTGGAAGGAGTGAATGTTTGTAGATGGGGTGCCAATCAAGCGAGCTGCTTTGTCCTGGATGATGTCGAGCTTCTTGAGTGTTGTTGGAGCTGCACCCATCCAGGCAAGTGGAGAGTATTCCATCACACTCCTGACTCGCATTGAAAGTTACTGTTCAATCTGGTTCTACACCTTTTCAGGCAGTGTAATTCAGGTCACACCAACTCAATGTGTATAGTCTTGTTTCCGCATGTAGCCACTGGTCTTTTATTAAACAGTTTAAATCTGTGTCATCCAGTTGCCAACACTTCTGGCTCTGCAAACTGTTTCTTCTTATTTAATCTATCAAAATCTTTCCTGATAATCTTCTCTTATATCTTTGCTCGAAGGAGCACTATCCCAGCTTCTCCAGCCTTTCCTCATCCCTGGTACCATTCGAGTAAATATCCTCTGCTCCCTGACCAAGCACTTGGCATCCTTCCTCAAGTGTGGTGTCCAGAATTGAACACAATACACTACCTGATGCCTAACTAATATTTTATCCAGGTTTCGCATAGCTTCCTAGCTTTTGTACTCTATGCCTCTATTAGTAAAGCCAAGGATCCAATATGCTTTTTTAACACTGGCATCTACCTGCAATGTGGAAAATTGCCCAGGTAGGTCCTGTACACAAATATCAAGACAAATCCAACCCGGCCAATTTCCACCACATCAGTCTACTCTCAATTAACAGCAAAGTGATGGGAAGGTATCATCACACTGCTATCAAGCAGCACTTGCTCAGCAATAACCTGCTCACTGACACTCAGTTTGGGTTCCACCAGGGCCACTCTTCTTCTGATCTCATGACAGCCTTGGTCCAAACATAGACAAAAGAGCTGAACAAGAGGTGAGGTGAGAGTGACTGCCCTTGACATGAAGGCAGTGTTTGGCCACGTATGGCATCAAGGAGCCCTAGCAAAACTGAGGTCAATGGGAAACATGGAGAAAACTCTCCACTGGTTGGAGTCATACCTAGTGCAAAGAAAGATGATTGTGGTTGTTGGAGATCAATCATTTCAGTTCCAGGCGATCACTGCAGGAGTTCCCCAGGGTCGTGTCCTAGGCCCAACCATCTTAAGCTGCTTCATCAATGACTTTCCCTCCATTATAAGGCCAGAAGTGGGGATGTTTGCTGATGATTGCATAATGTTGAGCACCATTCACAAGTCCTCAGATACTAAAGCAGTCTGTGTCCAGATGCAACAAGAGCTGGACAACATTCAGGCTTGGGCTGATAAGTGGAAAATTACATTCATGCCATCCAAGTACCATGTAATGACCATCTCCAACAAGACAGAATCCAACCACCTCCTCTTGACATTCAATGGCACTACCATCGCTGGATGCCACATTATCAACATCCTGGGGGTTAACATTGACCAGAAACTGAGCTGGACCAGCTATATAGGTACTGTGCTTACAAGAGCAGGTCAGAGGCTGGGAATTCTGTGGTGAATAACTCATCTCCTGATTCCCCAAAGCCTGTCCACCATCTACAAGGCACAAGTCAGAAGTGTGATGGAATACTCTCCACTTGACTGGATGGGTGCAGCTCCAACAACACTCAAGAAGCTCAACACCATCCAGGACAAAGCCACCCACTTGACTGGAACCCCATCCACCCCCTTCAATATTCACTCTATCCACAACAGGTGCACAGTGGCAGCAGTGTGTACCATCTACAAGATGCACTGCAGTAACTCACCAAGGCTCCCTAGACAGCACCTACCAAACCCGAGACCTCTACCACCTAGAAGAACAAGGACAGCAGCTGCATGGGAACACCACCACCTGCATGTTTCCCTCCAAGCCACACACCATCCTGACTTGGAACTATATCACTGTTCCTTTACTGTCGCTGGGTTAAAATCCTGGAACTCCCTTCCCAACAGCACTGTGGGTATACCTACCCCACATGGACTGCAGCGGTTCAAGAAGGCAGCTCACCACCACCTTCCCAAGGGCAATTAGGGATGGGCAATAAATGTTGGCCTAGCCAGCGACACCAACATCCTGTGAAAGAATTGAAAAAAAGCCTTGTCAACCTGTCCTGCCGCCTTCAACAATTTGTGCATATACACCCAGAGGCCTTTCTGTTCTTGTACTCACACTAAAATTGTGTCATGTGGTTTATATTTCTTCTCCTCTTTCTTCTGATTAAAATATAAATCTGCAAAAAAAAGTGTAAAAAACAATCCAATGCTAAAACAAATCTCTTCATAAAACCACGCAATGATGATGCAATCATGAATATGTGAAGTCCAGGAGCAAGTACTGCAATCAACTGTGAAAGCCGTCATTGCACTGAGGGCAGTCAGGACAGGGCAAGTCTTCAAAGACAATCTCCAGAAAAACATGTGTCTTTTGTCCAGTCACTTGACCAAACCATTAGGTTAATGATCTGCAGTCTAGCATAATAACTGTCCAAAACAGCCCTTCTTAGGTAACCAATACTTCTTGAGGAGTCTCCCATGCTTATTTCTATAAGAGTTACTGTATCCTTACTAACTGAAGGATTGTGCACCTTAACTCAGCATCTATAACAATGGCAGTAAAGAATTTCCTTTTCCAATTTTCTTCACATCTCTCCTACAGATAATAACTAAATAGGGGGGTACTTAAAAAAGTAATTAGGAGAGCGAAGAGGGGACATTGAAAGAACACTGACGGGCAAGATAAAGGAAAATCCTAAGGCGTTTTATAAGTATATTAAGGGCAAGAGGATAACCAGGGAAGGAGTAGGGCCCATTGGGGACCAAAGTGGCAATCTGTGTGTGGAGCCGGAGGACCTAGGTGAGGTTTTAAATGATTACTTTTCATCTGTGTTCACTTTGAACAAGGACGATGTCGGTGTAATGATCAGGGAGGGGTATTGTGATATACTTGAACATATTAGCATTGAAAGGGAGGAAGTATTAGCTGTTTTAGCGGGCTGAAAAGTGGCAAAAACCCCAGGCCCAGATGGGATGCATCCCAAGCTGTTATGTGAGGCAAGGGAGGAGATAGCAAGGGCTCTGACACAAATTTTCAAATCCTCTCTGGCCACAGGAGAGGTGCCAGAGGACTGGAGGACAGTGAATGTGGTACCATTATTCAAGAAGGGTAGCAGGGATAAACCAGGTAATTACAGGCCTGTGAGTCTAACATCAATGGTAGGGGAACTATTGGAAAAAATTCTGAGGACAGGATTAATCTCCACTTGGAGAGGCAGGGATTAATCATGGATAGTGAGCATGGTTTTGTCAGGGGGAGATTGTGTCTAACTAACTTGATTGAATTTTTCGAGGAGGTGACTAGATGTGTAGATGAAGGTAAAGCAGTTGATGTAGTCTACATGGACTTCAGTAAGGGTTTTGATAAGGTCCCACATGGGAGATTGGTTAAGAAGGTAAGAGCCCATGGCGTCCAGGACAATTTGGAAAATTGGATTCAAAATTGGATTACTGGCAGGAGGCAGAGGGTGATGGTCGAGAGTTGTTTTTGCAAGTGGAAGCTTGTGACCAGTGGTGTACTGCAGGGATCGGTGCTGGGACCCTTGCTGTTTGTCGTGTACAATAATGATTTAGACATGAATATAGAAAGTATGATCAGTAAGTTTGCAGACGACACGAAAATTGGTGGTGTTGTAAATAGGAGGAAAGCCTTAGATCACAGGACGAAATAGATGAGCTGGTAAGATGGGCAGAGCTGTGGCAAATGGAATAGAATCCTGAGAAGTGTGAGGTGATGCACTTTGGAAGGACTAACAAGGCAAGGGAATATACAATGGATGGTAGGACCCTAGGAAGTACAAAGGGTCAGAGGGACCTTGGTGTACTTGTCCATAGATCACTGAAGGCAGCAGCACAGGTAGATAAGGTGGTTAGGAAGGCATATGGGATACTTGCCTTTATTAGCCGAGGCATAGAATATAAGAGCAGGGCGGTTATGATGCAGCTGCATAAAACGCTAGTTAGGCCACAGCTGGAGTACTGTGTACAGTTCCAGTCACCACACTATAGGAAGGATGTGATTGCACTGGAGAGGAGATTCACCAGGATGTTGCCTGGGCTGGAGCATTTCAGCTATGAAGAAGACTGAAAAGGCTAGGGTTGTTTTCCTTCGAGCAGGGAAGGCTGAGGTGGACCTGATTGAGGTGTATAAAATTATGAGGGGCATTGATAGGATAGATAGGAAGAAACCTTTTCCCTTAGTGGAGGGACCAATAACCAAGGGGCATAGATTTAAGGTAAGGGGCAAGAGGTTTAGAGTGCATTCGAGGAAAATTTTTTCACCCAGAGTGTGGTTGGACCTGGAACACACTACCTGAAGGGGTGGTAGAGGCAGGAACCCTCACAACATTTAAAAAGTATTTAGATGAGCACTTGAAAAGTCATAACACACAAGGCTATGGGCCAAGTGCTGGAAAATGGGATTAGAATAGTTAGGTGCTTGATGGCCGGCGCAGACACGATGGGCCGAAGGGCCTGTTTCTGCACTGTATAACTTATATAGTTATAACTATAACTTACTGGGGCAAAAGCAAAATACTGCAGAGGCTGAAAATCGGATAACAAAACAGAAAATGCTAGAAATACTCATCAGGTCTGGCAGCATCTGTGGAGAGAGAGAAACAGAGTTAATGTTTCGGGTCAATGACCTTTCATCAGAACTCTTGGGTATATTTCCATAGATAACCCACTTCATGTGCGAACTTGGATGATTAGTGTTGGTGAGCTATTTGTGTGTTGACAGCATCGCAGTTAGACCCAATCCTAACCTCTCCCATAACTCAACACTCATATGTAGTAATTTTCAGCTTCACTATTTGGTCAGTAAACTGGTAGAGTGAATTGTCCATCTGGTATAAAACCCTCCACAAATTTATTGGGAGTGAAATTCAGGCACAATCTAAAATTGACCGCAACCACTCCAGCCATTTGCCACAAAGTGGTGAAGATGAAAATGACCCAAGCCTCACACACAACTAATTCCAACATGAGGCACAGGGTACAGTCAATGTAGGAACAGTCCCTTAAGAATCCAAAAAAGCAACCATATCACCTTTTAACTGTCTCTTTTCCAGTGAGAACACGCCCAATTTACATAAACTTTCCTCACAAGCCAATCACTCCATTCCCTCAATCATTTTTGTCAATCTTTTCTGCATCCTTTCAGCATCCACAATGTCTTTCTTTCGGTGAGCAGACCAGTGCTAACTTTTCCGTTCCCTAACTATGGCTAGTCAGGATGCCAGCTGTGGATTGGTGGCGAGACTGTCACCTCTGAGTCAGAAAGTAATAGGTTTAAGTCTCAATCTCGAGCACTTCAGTACTGTGCTGTGGGAGTTCTGCTCTGTTAGAGGTGTTGTCTTTTGGAGACAGTAAACTCATTTGCCCTCTCAGAGGGCTGTAAAAGATTCCAAGGCATTGTTTTGAAGAAGAACAGGGGAGTTCTCTCTGGTGTCCTGGTCAATACTTATCTCTCAGCCAACATGATTATAAGAAGTTATCTGGTCATTATCACATTGTTGTTTCAGGGAGCTTGCTGTATGCAAATTGGCTGCTGTGTTTCCTACATTACAACAGTTACTACATTTTAAAGGTGTTTCATTGACAAAAAGGCACTTTGGGATGTCCTGAGGTTATGAAAGACGCTATATAAATGCGAGTCTTTCTTTGACAAAGCTTTCCTTCAAATTTGCTATCTCTACAGTTATCTTCACAAAAGACAAATTAGTTTAAATATAGATTTTCTGTACCAAACACAGATAACATGCGAATCAAAGCAAGATGCAATTGTGCTGGCAATTTTATTATGAACGCCGTTCTGACTCAAATAGATGTGTGAACGTTGCACAGTAATTATACACTATTCACAATATGCCACAGTTGCAGTTACCAGTAATGGATATCAGGTGCACAACACTGCAAGAATAATGAACCAATATTAATGCAAGGTTACCATAACTGGCACAATTAGTGTAGAATGCTAGATAACATGTCAATTGTACTGGACTATATCCATAGTATATTGAGACTTCACAGATGGGTAGACTGCAAATTTATGACAATATAGATTTTCTATAATCTGCAGCCATGATGCTGCTCAGCTAATTTGATAACTTTGCAACAAATAATGTTATGACAGTGGTTGCTAAATAATAACATTGTTTAGCTCAGTCAGTTTTCATTGTACTGGATAAAATCCATATATGACTCACTAGGATGGGACAGGAAAAGTCCACAGTCGGGCACAGAACTTAAACTGTGTTTTGTTTAAGCAATAAGGTTCTCTCCCCAGGTATAATTTTCTCGTTTCCTGTGCTGGAGGCTCTGATATTTTTCCAACTCTCATCTCTGAATCAGAAGATCAGTGGTTTCAGGTCCACTCCAGAGATTTGAGCACACAATCCAGGTTGATACTTCAGTGTAAGTACTGAGGGAGTACTGTACTGTCAGAGATGCTTTCTTTTGGATGAAGTATTAAACGAGGGCACATCTGCCCTCTTGCATGGACATAAAAGATCCCATGGCACTATATTGAAGAAGAGCAGGGGAGTTATCCATGGTGTCCTGGACAATATTTATCCCTTAACCAACATCATTAATAAAAGCAGCTTATCTGATCATTATCTCATTACTGCTTGTAGGATGTTGCTGTGTGAAAATTAGCTGCCACATTTTCCTGCATTACTTCAAAAGTATTTGACTGGCTGAACAACACTTGAGGATGTCCAGAGGCAGTGAGAAGAGCTATGGTGGGGGAGTCTAGAACCAGGGGTCGTAGCCTAAGGATACGGGGTAAACCTTTCAGGACTGAGATGAGGAGAAATTTCTTCACCCAGAGAGTGGTGAGCCTGTGGAATTCGCTACCACAGAAAGCAGTTGAGGCCAAAACATTGTATGTTTTCAAGAAGGAGTTAGATATAGCTCTTGGGGCAAAAGGGATCAAAGGATATGGGGGGAAAGCGGGAACAGGTTACTGAGTTGGATGATCAGCCATGATCATAATGAATGGCGGAGCAATCTCCAAGGGCCGAATGGCCTACTCCTGCTCCTATTTTCTATGTTTCTATGTTTCTATAAATGCAAGTCTTACTTTCATTTTTCTTTTTTTCTGTCTTTCTATCTTTCTTTACATTGGGGGGCAGCGTTGTTAACCATTGTGTTAGGAAGAAGATTAAAAAAACAGCTAGGTTTCCCAATGCCGATTAGTACCAGTGAACCATGCTGTTAAATATGAGCTGGGTATTACTTGGAGCAGTGCTGTAGAGGCAAGGTTAGAATTCTATTCAGCCCTTCAATCTCTGTTCAACCCCACCTCATTTCTTTGGATCAGAGGTCAACATAGTTTTAGGAAGGGCACCTGACAGCATCTCTGCCACTAAGGTGGAGGCTGCCAATGCATGCAAGAAAATCCTGGCAGGAGCAGATATTTAAAGGGACAGAATAGCCTCAAAGAGGTGAAGGCCATATTCAAAGTTGAGCCCTAGAAAGGTAAATCCATTGGATGGAAACAGGAATAAGGGAGTCGAGATCATCCTTTTCCATTAGGAGACTTAGAGGCTGTTATTGCCATTCACCTGTGCCCTGCATAACCTGTGACCAGGCAATCCCAGAGAGTGACTAGAAGGCAGGGCAGGAGGGAGTTATATCAGGACATTGGGCTTCCACCTCCCAATGCTGGGCCCAATAAGGGCACAGAAAAAAATCTAGCCCGACAGGTCTGTACATGTTGGATGAGAACAGGTTGGGGGCTCAGCTGTGATAACTTCCATAGTTGAATATCCTGCAAACACTCACAATCTGGGGTCGCTCATGGGCAGTCCCTTGGTCGAAGTAATGATGGGTGGTTGGTGCCTGTGATATAAACAGTGCCCCAGCAAGAATCAATACTTTCAGGAAATGGGTGAATGGCCACCTGCAAGTTCCCCTCCAATTCACACACCATCCTGACTTGGAACTATATCCAAGTTCTTCACTGTCACTGGGTCAAAATCCTGGAACTGCCTTCCTAACAGCACTGTGGGTGTCCCTACCCCACACGGCCTGCAGGGGTTCAAGAAGGCAGCTCACCACCTCCTTCTCAAGGGCAACTAAGGATGGACAACAAATGCTGTCTTTTTCTGAACACAACCACCACTAGGCTATCAACTTATTTGATCGTCTTAAACACCTCAACTAAAGCACCCCTTTAATCTTCTATATCTTATCTTCTATAAGGGGTAGCAGGAAAGAGGAAAGGAGGGAGGAAATAAAGAGAGAAGGTAAAAAGACATATGGGCAATGACTCAGCCCATGAAATCTGGAGAGGAAGCCTAGCCTCGTGAAGGGAAAATTCATCTCAAGACCAGAAAGCTAAGCCGGGTTGTGTGAAGTCAGCTTCATCATTGTCACAGTGTGGCACAGTTTCATATATTTCACTTGTTCCTGAGGAGTTACTTGAATGAGGGTGATTGTTACGAGCAGGTGAGAAAGGGGTCTAGGGTTCCCTTTCAGACTTCACCTGGTCTGACTGTAACAGGGTTTATTTTTAAACATACCGTGCTTTTAGCTCCCCCTTGGTGAATCCTTGTTCACTGCTTTCCTATTATAAGGCAAAGAAACCAGCACAAACAGGCTTTCTTAGGTTTAAAGAAGAAAAGTTGAAACTTATTAAACTTAAACTCCAATTCGGTTAATGCCTACGGATATACGGCATGCTCACACTGGCATGCATACACAATACACACATGCAAATAGAGAAAGAAAAGAGCAGACGAGAAATAAAGTGGAAAAGTTTGAGGCAATATCTGAAGAGTTTTTGTTACAGGTTTTCAAGCTCACTGTAGAGACCTTGATTGTAGGTAGATCTTGCTTTTCATTAGGGCCCAGTATTCTTTTTAAACCTTGTTCGCTGTAGGAGACTTTTCTATCTTGGGGTTCATGTGGCTTCAATGGATTCAGAGGCTTGTGAGAAAGAGATGGGAGCAGGCAGGAGAGAGATCTTCTCAGTCCAGGAGGAAACAGACTTTCTGAGTTCAAACTCTTTGTGGCCAGTTCAAAGAAAATCCTGGAAAAGCCAACTAGTCATGTAGCTGGTCTAACCAGTCCTGGCCCTTTTGGATTGTATCCTCAGCAGGCCCTGGAATGCGCTTCCTCACTTTCGATGTCTGTTAGTATGTAAATGTTTTTTTTCCAGCCATGGCTGATCTGTTTAACAAGTCATTTCCTCACTCCAACAACAGTTAAAAATCAATGTTCATGACAAAATTGATGTGGCAGGTCGGGGCCTAGCATGACAGTGAGGTTTGATTAAATCTTTTAGCCTCCATCTTCATTCCCTATCTATAAAATAAGGCAACTTAACCATTTGTATCTGGCCTCATCTCATGAAGCATTTCAGTATGCCTTCAGAAAAACATGGAAAAGCACACATGAGTGAACTTGAGAAAATCGTGATAGCGTGAGGGGTGGGGGAGGGGACCGTTTTTTTACACCCAAGGTTAGGCAATCAGACAATATGGGCATGCTCAGAAAAATCAGTCTTTTGGGGCTAATTACAAAAGAGGCTGTCACCACTGTATCAGAGAGAATATCTAAGGTATACCATAAACTTGCAGAATGTCCTCTGTGATGGGATGCTCATTGGCTCAATGAACTGGTATTTAATTCTCTTGGGTCTGGATCAGAAAACAGAGCAGAAATGATGACATGGCTGTTTTCCTTGGGAAATTAGATTGGGCCATCTCAAGGCAGTGTTCACTAGGCACAAGACTGCAGCACAAAACTGCCTTATGTTGCAGCAATTGCTTCTAAATAGCATCAGATTCTGCTCGGTAGTGTGAAATGATTTTCAAACTCCCCAGTGAGCAAGCCTGCTGAGGCCCAGGTGTGAACTATTTCCATTTTGAATACATTGCATTATATCGGAAAAGACAATTTCTTAGGAACGCAAAGAAATAACCGGATGACTACCTCTTTAGTTGCAATTCTCAAGGGACAACTGAAGTTAATCAAAATTTTCCAGTTACTTTTACTATCTTTGGTTAGAAAATTTATCTGAAGGAAGCTTTGCGTCCAATCTTTAATAGCTGTGTCAAAAATCTGGAACTCCCTTCCTAACAACACTTAGGGTGTACCTACACCGCTTGGACTGCTGCGGTTCAAGAAGGCAGCTCACACCACCTTCTTAAGGGCAGTTAGGGATGCGCAATAAATACTGGCCTTGCTAGTGATGCTCACATCTCATGAAAGAATTAAAAACAACTGGGATTTTCCCATTCTTTCAGGGAAGTGAATGCTTTATTGGGATCTGCAATCAGAAACCTCTACTAACTCATTCACTGTGGCAATGTCCTTCAATACCATGTCCTATGATACTGACGATGCCACAAGGTTGTGAGAATTACCCATCTCGAGGATGCTCCAGAGAATTTGCCCCTTGAGAAGGTGAGTGTGGTCCACATTCTTGATTGGCTATGTGGTGAATGTACTCCCTCATTGCTGTTAGGTTAGGGGTTACAGAATTCTGACCTAATGATGGTGAAGAAATGGCAATATATTTCCAGTCTGGGGCAGTGATTTGGAGGGGAACTTGCAGGTGGTGGTGTTCCCGTGAGCCTGCTGCCCTTGTTCTTCTAGGTGGTGGAAGTCACGAGTTTGGAATGTATTGCTGAAGAAGCCTTGACAGTTCTCCAGTGTAATTTGTAGATCTCATACACTGCTGCCATGGTGCAGCACTGCTGAAGAAAGTGCAGGTAAATTCAACAACAATTATCGATGCACAAAAACAACAACTTGAATTTATAAAGCACATTTAACACAATAAAATGCCTCAAGGTGCTTCACAGGAGCGTTATGAAGCAGAATTTGACACCAAGTCACATGAGGAGATATGAGGAAAGATGACCCAAAGTTTGGTCGAAGAAGTAGGTTTTGAGCATCTTAAAGGAGGAAAATGATGTAGAGAGGTTTAGGGAGGGAATTCCACAGCTTAGGGCCCAGGAATAAAAGGCATGGCCACCAATGGTGGAGCGATTAAAATCAGGAATGCTCAAGAGGCCAGAATTAAGGAGCATTAATATCTCAGAGGTTTGGTGGGTTGGAGGATATACAGCGGCAGGGAGGTGTGAAGCGATGGAGGAATTTGAGAAAAAGAATGAGAATTTTTAAATCGAAGGAGCCAGGAGCCAATGTTGGTCAGCGAGCAAAGAGGCAATGGGACTTCGTACGAGTTAGGGACCAGGCATCAGAGTTTTGGATGGTCTCAAGTTAATGGAGGGTAGAATGTGAGAGGCCAGGCAGGGGTTCTTTGAAATGGTCAAGTCTTGAAGTAACAAAGGCATGGATGCGGGTTCCAGCAACACATGAGCTGAGGCAGGGACGGAACTGAACAATGATTCGGAGGTGGAAATGGGCAGCTACAGTGATGGCGTGGATATGAGGTTGAAAGCTCATCCCTGGGCCAGATATGATACCAAGGCTGCGAGCAGTCTGGTTCAGCTTCAGAAAGTTGCCAGGGAGAGGGATGGAGTCGGTAGCTGTGGAATGGAGTTTGTGATGGGGACCAAAGACAATGGCCTCAGTCTTCCCAATATTTAATTGGAAGAAATTTCTAGGTTTTTTTTATTCATTCATGGGATGTGGGTATCGCTGGCCAGGCCAGCATTTATTACCCATCCCTAATTACCCTTGGGAAGGAGGTGGTGAGCTGCCTTCTTGAACCGCTGCAGTCCATGTGGGGTAGGTACACCCACAGTGCTGTTAGGAAGGGAGTTCCAGGATTTGAGCCAGCGACAGTGAAGGAATGGCGATGTAGTTCCAAGTCAGGATGGTGTGTGACTTGGAGGGGAACTTGCAGGTGATGGTGTTCCCATGCATATGCTGTCCTTGTCCTTCTAGTTGGTAGAGGTCGCGGGTTTGGAAGGTGCTGTCTAAGGAGCCTTGGTGCGTTGCTGCAGTGTATCTTGTAGATGGTACACACTGCTGCCACTGTGCATCGGTAGTGGAGGGAGTGAATGTTTGTAGATGGGGTGCCAATCAAGCGGGCTGCTTTGTCCTGCATGGTGTCGAGCTTCTTGAGTGTATTTGGAGCTGCAACCATCCAGGCAAATGGAGAGTATTCCATCACACTCCTCACGGGCGGCACAGTGGTGCAGTGGTTAGCACCGCAGCCTCACAGCTCCTGCGACCCGGGTTCAATTCTGGGTACTGCCTGTGTGGAGTTTGCAAGTTCTCCTTGTGTCTGCGTGGGTTTTCTCCTGGTGCTCCGGTTTCCTCCCACAAGCCAAAAGACTTGCACGTTGGTAGGTAAATTGGCCATTATAAATTGCCCCTAGTATAGGTAGGTGGTAGGGAAATACAGGGACAGGTGGGGATGTGGTAGGAATATGGGATTAGTGTAGGATTAGTATAAATGGGTGGTTGATGGTCGGCACAGACTCGGTGGGCCGAAGGGCCTGTTTCAGTGCTGTATCTCTAAACTAAACTTGTGCCTTGGAGATGGTGGACAGGCTTTGGGGAGTCAGGAGGTGAGTTACTCGCCGCAGGATTCCTAGACTCTGACCTGCTCTTGTAGCCACGGTATTTATATGGCTACTCCAGTTCAGTTTCTGGTCAATGGTAGCCCCTAGGATGTTGATAGTGGGAGATTCAGCGATGGTAATGCCATTGAATGTCAAGGGGAGATGGTTAGATTCTCTCTTGTTGGAGATGGTCATTGCCTGGCACTTGTGTGGCGCGAATGTTACTTGCCACTTATCAGCCCAAGCCTGGATATTGTCCAGGTCATGCTGCATTTCTACTTGGACTGCTTCAGTATCAAAGGATTCAAGAATGTTCTGACCTTATGATTGAAGGAAGGTGATTGATGAAGCAGCTGAAGATGGTTGAGCCTAGGACACTACGCTGAGGAAATCCTGCAGTGATGTCCTGGAGCTGAGATAATTGACCTCCAACAACCACAACCATCTTCCTTTGCGCTAGGTATGACTTCAGCTAGCGGAGGGTTTTCCCCCTGATTCCCATTGACCTCAGTTTTGCCAGGGCTCCTTGATGCCATACTCGGTCAAGGTCACTCTCAACTCATCTCTTGCGTTCAGCTCTTTTGTCCATGTTTGAACCAAGGTTGTAATGAGGTCAGGAGCTGAGTGGCCCTGGCGGAACCCAAACTGAGCGTCACTGAGCAGGTTATTGTTAAGCAAGTGCTGCTTGATGGCACTGTTGATGACACCTTCCATCACTTTACTGATGATTGAGAGTAGGCTGATGGGACAGTAATTGGCCGGGTTGGACTTGTCCTGCTTTTTGTGCACAGGACATACCTGGGCAATTTTCCACATTGCAGGGTAGATGCCAGTGTTGGAGCTGTACTGGAACAGCTTGGCTAGGGGCGCGGCAAGTTCTGGAGCACAGGTCTTCAGTACTATTGCCGGAATATTGTCAGGGTCCATAGCCTTTTGCAGTATCCAGTGCCTTCAATCGTTCCTTCGTTTCACGCGGAGTGAATCAAATTGGCTGAAGTCTGGCATCTGTGATGCTGCGGACTTCAGGAGGAGGCCGAGATTGATTATCAACTCAGCACTTCTGGCTGAAGATTGTTGCAAATGCTTCAGCCTTATCTTTCGCACTGATGTGCTGGGCTCCCTCATCATTGAGGATGGGGATATTTGTGGAGCCACCTCCTCCAGTTAGTTCTTTGATTGTCCACCACCATTCACAGCTGGATGTGGCAGGACTGCAGAGCTTAGATCTGATCTGTTGGTTATGGGATCGCTTAGCTCTGTCTATTGCATGCTGCTTACGCAGTTTGGCACACCGATAGTTCTGTGTTGTCGCTCCACCAGGTTGACACCTCATTTTGTGGTATGCCTGGTGCTGTTCCTGGCATGCCCTCCTGCACTCTTCATTGAACTAGGGTTGGTCTCCTGGCTTGATGGTAATAATAGAGTGGGGGATATGCCTGGCCATGAGGTTACAGATTGTGGTTGAGTATAATTCTGCTGCTGCTGATGGTCCACAGCACCTCATGGATGCCCAGTTTTGCATTGCTCGATCTGTTCAAAATCTATCCCATTTAGCACGGTGGTAGTGCCACACAACACGAAGGAGGGTATCCTCAATGTGAAGGCGGGACTTCGTCTCCACAACGACTGTGCGGTGGTCACTCCTCCCAATACTGTCATGGACAGATGCATCTGCGGCAGGCAGATTGGTGAGGATGAGGTCAAGTACATTTTCCCTTCTTGTTGGTTCCCTCACCACCTGCTGCATACCCAGTCAAGCAGCTATGTCCTTTAGGACTCAGCCAGCTCAGTCAGTAGTGGTGCTACCGAGCCACTCTTGGTGATGGACATTGAGGTTCCCCACCCAGAGTATATTTTGTGCCCATGCCATCCTCAGTGCTTCCTCCAAGTGGTGTTCAACATGGTGGAGTACTGACTCATCAGCTGAGGGAGGGCGGTAGGTGGTAATCAGCAGGAGGTTTCCTTGTCCATGTTTGGCCTGTTGCCATGAGACTTCATGGGGTTCAGAGTCAATGTTGAAGACTCCCAGGGCAACTCCCTCCCTACTGTCCCTGCCAATGGGACAGGACATACCCAGGGATGGTAATGACAGTGTCTGCGACATTGTCTGTCAGGCATGATTCCGTGAGTATGACTATGTCAGGCTTTTGCCTGACTAGTCTTTGGGACAGCTCTCCCAACTTTGTCACAAGCACCCACATGTTAGTAAGGAGGACTTTGCAGGGTCAACAGGGCTGGGTTTGCCATTGTCTTTTCCGGTGCCTAGTTCGATGCCGGTGGTCCGTCCGGTTTCATTCCTTTTTATTGACTTTGTAGCGGTTAGGTACAACTGAGTGGCTTGCTAGGCCATTTCAGAGGGCGTGTAAGAGTTAACCACATTGCTGTGGTTCTGGAGTCACATGCAGGCCAGACCAGGGAATGACAGCAGATTTCCTTTCCGAAAGGGCATTTGTGAACCAGATGGGTTTTTACAATTGACAATGGTTTCATGGCCATCATTAGACTAGCTTTTTAAATTCCAGATTTATTAATTGAATTCAAATTCCACCTTCTGCTGTGGTGGGATTTGAACCCAAATCCCCAGAGAAATACCCTGGGTCTCTGCATTACTAGTCCAGTGACAACACAACTACGCCACCGCCTCCCCATGTCATTCAGTATTAGTTGTTGGACAAACAGTCTGATAATTTAGTGACAGTAGAGGGGATGAAAGAGGCGATGTTGAGATCGAGCTGGATGTCATCAGGAACGTGCTTTCGGATGATGTCGTTGAGGGGCAGCATGGAGATGTGAAATAGGAGAGGTCCAAGGATAGAATTTTGGGGAGCACCAGAGGTAATGTGTGGGAACAGGGAGTGAAGGCATTGCAGGTGATTCTCTGGCTATGATTAGACAGATAAGAATGGAGCCAGCTGAGAGCAGTGGAGAACAGTGGAGAAGCATTGGAGGAGGATGGTGTAGTCAACCATGTAAAAGGTTGCAGAAAGGTCAAGAAGGACAAGGAGGGAAAGTTTACCTCTGTCACAGTCACATTGGATGTTATTTGTAGCTTTGAAAAGAGTCATTTCAGTGCTGTGCCAAGGGCAGAAAACTGATTGGAGGGATTCAGACATGGAGTTCTGGAAAAGATGGGCACAGATTTGGGAAGTGAATACATGTTTAAGGACTTTGGAGATGAAAGCAACAAGATAAAAGATCAGTAATTTTTTTTCTGGTATTGGTTGGGAGAGAAATGTTTGCCCAGGGTACCAGGAGAGCTCCCTGCTCCCTTTCAGATATTGCCATGACATCCTTAATGTCAATTTCAAATGCCAGAACAAGCAAATGAAATCTTGGCTTTACATCACATTGAAGAAGAGTATAAATACAGTGCTCCTTTGATACTTTACCGAAATGTCAGTCCAGTGCATGTGCTCACATGTGGTAGCTGAATCTAGATTCAATGGTGAGAATGCTACCAGTCAAGCACTTAAAGAAAAGCAAGACTTGCATTTATATAGCATCTTTCACAACCACTGAACATCTCAAAGCCCTTTACAGCCAATTAAGTACTTTTGAAGCATAGTCACTGCTGTGATGTAGGAAATGCGGCAGCTAATTTGCACACAGCAAGCTCCCACAAACAGCAATGCAATAATGACCAGATCATCTGTTTCTGTAATGTTGATTCAGGGATAAATATTGTCTCGGACACTGGGGAGAATTCCCTGCTCTCTTCTTCAAAACAGTATAACGGGATCTTTTACATCCACCAAAAAAGGCAGAGCGGGACCTCAATTTATTCTCCTACCCAAACAACGGCATCTCTGACAGTGCAGCTCTCCCTCAGTATTGTACTGAAGTGTCAGTCAACATACAACCTTCTAACTGAGAGACAAAATTACTACCAACTGAACCACTTAAATGTGTGCAGCTATCATTTGATATTGTTATAAACACATTCTGAACGATATATTACAAAAAGACTTGCATTTATATAGCACCTTTCATGACCTCAGGATGTCCCATAGCACTTTCCACCCTATTAGGTACTTTCAAAGTTTTATAAAGCAAGAAACGCAGTAGGTAGTTTGAGCACATCAAGGTTCCACAAACAGCAATATGATAATGATGACATATTTTGTTTATGTTGACTGAGGGATAAATATTAGGGAGAACTCCCCTGCTCATCTTCAAAATAGTACCATGGAATTTTTTACATCCACCTGAGACAGCAACAGGACCTCAGTTTAATATCTTTTCCAAACAAAAGTACCTCTGACTATACAGCAGCACATGCCTGGATGGTGTACTCAAATCACTGATATGGGACTTAAACCCACAGTTTTTTAACACAGCAATATGAGCCATACTAACTGGGCCAAGGCTGACGCTCCAGTATACAATGTAGTTTTCAAATGCCCACATTGCTCACTTGATTAAACTACAGCACAACATGTTAATAAGCCATAAAAACAAGAAATGCTGGAACCACTCAGCAGCTCTGGCAGCATCTGTGAAAAGAGAAGCAGAGTTAACGTTAACTCTGGTTCCAGCATTTCTTGTTTTTATTTCAGATTTCCAGCATCCGCAGTATTTTGCTTTTATGTTAATAAGCCATATAGTTAAGTATGGGATAAATTATTTTTTTCACTCCTGTAGGAGTCCATTCTTTTCTGAGAGGTGCTTCCATAGGTGCTAGCTCTCCACTCCCTTCCCACCCAATACCTTGGCCAAGTGCCTATTATCAACATGTGAGGCTTCACAGCTAGTGTTGACACACAATTGAATATCACATTGTGTTTGTAGCTAAGTCCAATTCTCAACAGACTTGCATTTCGATAGTGCCTTTTATGACCTCACGTCCAAAAACACTTCACAGCTAATTAAGTACTTTTGAGGTGCTGTTATTATAATGCAGCTAAGGCAGCAGCCAATTGGTGCACAGCAAGCTTCCATAAACAGTAATGTGCTTAGGAGCAGATAATCTCTTTTAGTGACATTGATTGAAGGATAAATATTGGCCAGGGCGCCGAGAATAACACTCCAGCTCTTCTTCAGAATAGTGCCATGGGATCTTTTATGTCCATCTGACAAACGGTACCTCCCAACAGTCAAACACTCCCTCAGCGCAGCACTGGTGTGTCAGCCTAGGTTCTTGTGCTCAAGTCTCTATTTTCAGTTGACATAACAATGTATGTCCATGTCTAACCGATATCTACCAGATCAATCAGTCGGTTCACTGCGATTTCAAAAGATCAACTCAGCAGACCTCAAATAAGATGCTCAACCAACAGAAAGATACTTCAAAAACAGAGAGTTCTGATGAAAGGTCATCGACCTGAAATGTTAGCTCTGTTTCTCTCTCCATGGATTCTACCTGACCTGTTGAACATTTCCAGCATTTTCTGTTCATGTTTCTGGATACTCTGAGCCGATGACTTATTGTGAGCTGGTTAAAATGGGGTGGTTGTGTGAATTGTTAAACTGTAATTGTTTAACTATCTGTTGATACGTCACACTGAACATTGTCTGCACTGCGATAATTGGTCCTTTGTCAACTATTTAGGACTCACCATAGGACACTGTGGACATTGAGATCTCATTGTTGCTGTCTTTGAGGTGGGAACTGTGCTCTGTGAGGCCTGATTGGTTTGCTGTTACCAGGCTGATCAGGCCCAGAAATTTTGACGAAAGGTCATTGACCTGAAACATTAAATCTGTTTCTCTCTCCACAGATGCTGCCAGACCTGTTGAGTATTTCTAGCATTTTCTGTTTCTATTCCAGAAAATTTGATTTCTATTGCAGATTAGTTTGCAGCCAGAATGTAAGAGCTTTTGGAGATGGAAAAAGGAAATTTAGCCCAGCAAGCCTGTTCCTTTTGGATGGAACAACTTCATCTTCCCATTTCCTCATCATATTCCTCTTAAGAGGAACTTTATCCAGAACACCAGGGGAACCCCCTGCTCTTCTTACACAGAATTGCATAGAAGTTACAGCATCGATTGAGTCGGTTAGGATGATATTCGCTTGAGTTCAGAAGAGTGAGGGGGGATCTCGTAGAAACCTATAAAATTCTAACAGAACTTGCCTGGGTAGATGCAGGAAGGATGTTCCCGATGGTGAGGGAATCCAGAACCAGGGGTCATAGTCTAAGGATACAGGGTAAACCTTTCAGGGCTGAGATGAGCAGAAATTCCTTCACCCAGTGAGTGGTGAGCCTGTGGAATTCGTCACCACAGAAAGCAGTTGAGGCCAAAACATTGTATGTTTTCAAGAAGGAGTTAGATATAGCTCTTGGGGCGAAAGGGATCAAAGAATATGGGGGGAAAGCGGGAACAGGTTACTGAGTTGGATGATCAGCCATGATCATAATGAATGGCGGAGCAGGCTCAAAGGGCCGAATGGCCTACTCCTGCACCTATTTTCTATGCTTCTATGAAACAGACCAGTTGGACCAACTGGCCCATGACCTACACGATTTTCCTCCCAGCCTACTTCATCTCACATTATCAGCATAACCCTTCTCCCTCGTGCACTTACCTAGCTTCCCTTAAATGTATCAATGCGTTTCACCCCAATTACTCTAAGTGACAGTAATTTCCACATTATCACCACTCTCTGGGTAATGAAGTCTCTCCTGAATTCCCTATTGTATTTATTTGTGCCTATTTTATATTTATGACCCCTAGATTTGGTCTCCTCCACAAATGAAAACATCTCCTCTACACTATCAAACCCTTTCTTAATGTTAAAATTCTCTATAAGGTCAGCCTTCTCCTTTATAGAGCTGCCTGTTCAGTCTTTCCTGATAGTTATAATCTCTCAATTCTGTTAGCATCTGTATAAATCTTTTTTTGCACCTTCTCCAATGTGTGTTTATATCCTCCTTCAAAAATGTGATCCTGGATCACAAAAAAAGCAACTCTAACCTCAGGCTTACAGCAGGGAAACTGGGAATGCACACATAACCGACTTCCTTTGCGAAAATAAAGCTCCCATGCTGAGTTGGAAAATGAGTCGGAGATAAGGAACAATACTCTTATTTTAAAACGCTTAAAATAATGGTATCCTTGACCTTGCAGTTTTCATTCAACAATGGGCATTGATCAATCAGGCATGTTAAGTGTTGGTATAAGATAAATAAGTATATTTATCCAGCAATGAGTAATACGTGCAGCATCCAGGAAAACATTCCAACCTCGTTTTGTTGCTTCAACAGTTGAGGTCTCACTAACTCCATGCAAGTATGTGAAGTGCTTGGAGAGATTGGCATAGTGGTAATATCACTAAATTTATAATCCAGTGGGCAAAGCTAATGTCTGGGGACATGAATTCAAATCCCACCATGGCAACTGCTGGAATTTAATTCATTAATAAAATTCAATTAGTTAATAAAAATCTTGATTTGAAAACTAATCTCAATAATGGTGTTTTGAAATTACCATTGATTGTGATATAAACCCATCTGGTTCACTAATGTCCTTTAGGAAAGGAAATCTGCTGTCCTTACCTCGTCTGGCCTACATGTGAGTCCAGACCCACACCAATGTGGTTGACTCTTAACTAGCCTCTGAAATGGTGTAATGAGCCACTCAGTTTTCAAGGGCGATTAGGGATGGGCAGCAAATGCTGGCCTTGCCAGCGATGCCTATGTCCCATGAAAGAGTTTTTAAAAAACCCTCCTCCATGTCTTTAAACATAAACCAATTTTTCAGAGGAAAGAAGAAAAACAAAAAGGATAAAACTATGCCTTTTTAGAAAATAACCTTTTACACCCAGTATAGATTTAAGTAACTGCTGAACACTCAAAGCTGCAAAGCTTAGTGAATTGCCATTCTTAATGCCATTCATGGCATGCGCCATGGAGAGGTCACTCCATAGTTGCCTCACAGTGACTAAAACAACACGGAAGGCAGCAGTTACGGGTTATAAGTCCAGATAAATTGGCGTAGAAACTGGGCGCCACGGGTTGCCTTTGTCGGTGGGAGAGGTCATTGCACCTCACTGGACAGCTACCGCCCGCCTCAAACCGGGCAGCCCCCGGTCAATAAGGTTCTGTCCCGCCACAGTCTGCCTGCTTCAATGGGTGCTTGGAGCTCAGGGTCATTGCCCGAAAGGTGGACTGATACACCGCACCAAACAACATGAAAAAAGGAAAGAAGGTACCAGCCCTTCGCTTTGCAAGCTGGAACGTCAGAACTATGTGTCCTGGCCTGTCGGAAGACCTTACACAAATCAACGATTCTCGGAAGACCTCCATCATTAACAACGAGCTCAGTAGATTCAATGTGGACATTGCAGCACTTCAGGAGACTCGCCTCCCCGCGAGTGGCTCTCTAGCAGAGCAAGACTACACCTTCTTCTGGCAGGGCAGGGATCCTGAAGAACCAAGACAGAATGGAGTGGGCTTCGCCATCAGAAAATCCTTGATCAGCATGATAGAGCCTCCCTCAAATGGCTCGGAACGCATACTGTCCATCCGACTGCTCACCACCTCTGGTCCAGTACACCTACTCAGCATCTATGCTCCAACACTCTGCTCCCCACCTGAAGCTAAAGACCAGTTCTATGAACAACTCCATAACATCATTAGCAGCATCCCCAACACCGAACACCTATTCCTGCTGGGGGACTTTAATGCCAGGGCCGACCATGACTCATGGCCCTCCTGCCTTGGGCGCTATGGCGTTGGAAGGATGAATGAGAACGGGCAGAGACTGCTTGAGTTGTGTACCTATCATAACCTCTGCATCACCAACTCGTTCTTTCACACTAAACCCTGTCACCAGGTTTCATGGAGGCACCCAAGATCACGTCGCTGGCACCAGCTAGACCTCATTGTCACAAGGCGAGCCGCCTTAAACAGTGTTCAAATCACATGCAGCTTCCACAGTGCAGACTGCGACACCGACCACTCCCTGGTGTGCAGCAAGGTTAGACTCAGACCAAAGAAGTTGCATCATTCCAAGCAGAAGGGCCACCCGCGCATCAACACGAGCAGAATTTCTCACCCACAGCTGTTACAAAAATTTCTAAATTCACTTGTAACAGCCCTTCAAAACACTCCCACAGGGGATGCTGAGACCAAGTGGGCCCACATCAGAGACGCCATCTATGAGTCAGCTTTGACCACCTACGGCAAAAGTGCGAAGAGAAATGCAGACTGGTTTCAATCTCATAATGAAGAGCTGGAACCTGTCATAGCCGCTAAGCGCATTGCACTGTTGAACTACAAGAAAGCCCCCAGCGATTTAACATCCGCAGCACTTAAAGCAGCCAGAAGTACTGCACAAAGAACAGCTAGGCGTTGCGCAAACGACTACTGGCAACACCTATGCAGTCATATTCAGCTGGCCTCAGACACCGGAAACATCAGTGGAATGTATGATGGCATGAAGAGAGCTCTTGGGCCAACCATCAAGAAGATCGCCCCCCTCAAATCTAAATCGGGGGACATAATCACTGACCAACGCAAACAGATGGACCGCTGGGTTGAGCACTACCTAGAACTGTACTCCAGGGAGAATGCTGTCACTGCGACTGCCCTCAATGCAGCCCAGCCTCTACCAGTCATGGATGAGCTGGACATACAGCCAACCAAATCGGAACTCAGTGATGCCATTGATTCTCTAGCCAGCGGAAAAGCCCCTGGGAAGGACAGCATTACCCCTGAAATAATCAAGAGTGCCAAGCCTGCTATACTCTCAGCACTACATGAACTGCTATGCCTGTTCTGGGACGAAGGAGCAGTACCCCAGGACATGCGCGATGCCAACATCATCACCCTCTATAAAAACAAAGGTGACCGCGGTGACTGCAACAACTACCGTGGAATCTCCCTGCTCAGCATAGTGGGGAAAGTCTTTGCTCGAGTCGCTCTGAACAGGCTCCAGAAGCTGGCCGAGCGCGTCTACCCTGAGGCACAGTGTGGCTTTCGTGCAGAGAGATCGACTATTGACATGCTGTTCTCCCTTCGTCAGATACAGGAGAAATGCCGTGAACAACAGATGCCCCTCTACATTGCTTTCATTGATCTCACCAAAGCCTTTGACCTCGTCAGCAGACGTGGTCTCTTCAGACTACTAGAAATGATCGGATGTCCACCAAAGCTACTAAGTTTCATCACCTCATTCCATGACAATATGAAAGGCACAATTCAACATGGTGGCTCCTCATCAGAGCCCTTTCCTATCCTGAGTGGTGTGAAACAGGGCTGTGTTCTCGCACCCATACTTTTTGGGATTTTCTTCTCCCTGCTGCTTTCACATGCGTTCAAATCCTCTGAAGAAGGAATTTTCCTCCACACAAGATCAGGGGGCAGGTTGTTCAACCTTGCCCGTCTAAGAGCGAAGTCCAAAGTACGGAAAGTCCTCATCAGAGAACTCCTCTTTGCTGACGATGCTGCTTTAACATCTCACACTGAAGAGTGCCTGCAGAGTCTCACCGACAGGTTTGCGTCTGCCTGCAATGAATTTGGCCTAACCATCAGCCTCAAGAAAACGAACATCATGGGGCAGGACGTCAGAAATGCTCCATCCATCAATATTGGTGACCACGCTCTGGAAGTGGTTCAAGAGTTCACCTACCTAGGCTCAACTATCACCAGTAACCTGTCTCTAGATGCAGAAATCAACAAGCGCATGGGTAAGGCTTCCACTGCTATGTCCAGACTGGCCAAGAGAGTGTGGGAAAATGGCGCACTGACACGGAACACAAAAGTCCGAGTGTATCAGGCCTGTGTCCTCAGTACCTTGCCCTACGGCAGCGAGGCCTGGACAACGTATGCCAGCCAAGAGCGAGGTCTCAATTCATTCCATCTTCGCTGCCTTCGGAGAATACTTGGCATCAGGTGGCAGGACTATATCTCCAACACAGAAGTCCTTGAAGCGGCCAACACCCCCAGCTTATACACACTACTGAGTCAGCGGCGCTTGAGATGGCTTGGCCATGTGAGCCGCATGGAAGATGGCAGGATCCCCAAAGACACATTGTACAGCGAGCTCGCCACTGGTATCAGACCCACCAGCCGTCCATGTCTCCGCTATAAAGACGTCTGCAAACGCGACATGAAATCGTGTGACATTGATCACAAGTCGTGGGAGTCAGTTGCCAGCGTTCGCCAGAGCTGGCGGACAGCCATAAAGACAGGGCTAAATTGTGGCGAGTCGAAGAGACTTAGTAGTTGGCAGGAAAAAAGACAGAGGCGCAAGGGGAGAGCCAACTGTGCAACAGCCCCGACAAACAAATTTCTCTGCAGCACCTGTGGAAGAGCCTGTCACTCTAGAATTGGCCTTTATAGCCACTCCAGGCGCTGCTTCACAAACCACTGACCACCTCCAGGCGCATATCCATTGTCTCTCGAGATAAGGAGGCCCAAAGAATCAGTAAGCATAAATATTTCATTTGTGGTTTTCACACAAAGCCAATTTGAGCCTATTTTTGTTCAATAACATGTAAAGGAACCCATGACTTTTGACGGGAGATAAAGTTCCTGTATATTTCCTCTTGCCCTGTTCCCCACTCCTCTCTCAAATCTGCTTGCCACAGTATGATTCCACACAGTGTCAGAGCCTGTCAGGGGTCGAGGAGGATCATGACCTCCCACCAATCACATGGCTTTAGGAGACTGCAACCATTTTGTTCCCTGGATCCTCTATCACTTATCTACGGCCTCCAGGTTCAGCCCACATGCCTTCACACTACAGTAACATCAATTTGCATTTACATTCCAAAGTGTCTCGCAGCCAATGAATGAGGATTCTAATCCTCCCATTCACGCCTCCTCTAGATCCATCTTTTGTTTCTTTATTTGTTCCATTACCACTCCCTTTGGCCTTGCACCATCAACCCTTTTTGCATTTAATCTCTCCTGCTCTCCACCCTATCACAGATCTTCCCTTTTTGTTCTTTTGCCCAACCTCCCTGCTTTCACTTGCTCAAAATCTATTACATTTCTAACTTTTCCCAGTTCTGATGAAAGGTCACATACCTGAAACGTTAAATCTGTTTCTGCTGCCAGACTTGCGGAAAACATTCACCATTTTCTGCTTTTATACTATACTGTTGTAATATCGGGAAACACAGCAGGCAATTTCTGCACCACAAGGTCCCATCAACAGCAATGTGATAATGATCAGATAATCCATTTTTGTGATGTTAATTGAGGGTTAAATATTGGCTAGGACACCGGAGATAATTCCCCTGCCAATCTTCAAAATAGCACGATGGGATCTTTTATGTCTACCTGAGAGGGCAGATGGAGCCTCAGTTTAACATCTCCTCAAAGGGACAGCATCTCTGACAGGACGGCACTCCTTTAATTCTGCACTGAAGTGTCAGCCTGGGCTTGGTGTTATCAAAACAAAACACTGGAGGAGGTCTTGAAACCACAACCTTTTGAAGCAGAGGCTAGAGACCTACCCACTAGAAAAGACACGGTTCTCCACAGAAGCATAATCAAATTATAAAATTGATACTCACTGAACCAAGGGGGGAAGTTTATGCTCTCTCCAGCGGTAGGTTTGGAGGTGAGGAGAGCATAAAATCAGGCGGGATGGTCGGGTGGGGGGGCGGGAATATCCCACCAGCTTCCCGCCTCTGCCAAAATTAGGCCGATGAACAGCCTTCCCATCCCACTGCCAATTGAGGCACTTAACTGGGCAATTAATGCCCAATTGAGCGCCTCATCCCACCGCCATCGCAATTAGCCATGTAGCGGGCAGCCCTGTCGCCTCACGGGACACACGGCACGAAAAACCATGCGCGCTGCTTCCTGGTTAAGGGGGCACTTTGTGCCTGAAGGAGGGACCTGGCATCGAGAGCAGGGGGGTGCCCACTGTGAGCCACCACCCTGCTCTTGCTGCTACCCACTTAGTCATGGAGTTAGATTTTAAGGAGCATCTTAAAGGAGAGACAGAAAGATCTAAGGAGGGAATTCCAGAGCTTAGGGCCGAGATAGTTGCAGGTAAGTCTTCGAGAGTTGGCATTCTTCAATTCCTAGCTCAGTCCTCTTTCTACCAAGTTGGCAAAATCTCAAATTTGATCCACCACTACAGTTGGTCAAACCAAGTTCCTCCACTGGTTTTACAGGCGCCTGTAACTTATTCAGGTAGCTATTCTGTATCGGTGAACCCAGTCGGAGCCACTTTTATATTGGTCTACAAATCCAACACACATCTACAGTCACCAGCCTCTGGGAATCTAACTCAAAGACTGGCATAAGTGGCTATAGTGAATCCCAGTAGGTTGTTCCACCATGGTGGGAGAAAGGGGGAAAATCACAGATGAACATAAGAACATAAAAACAATTGTAGCAAGACCTCTTTATTCTTGTACTCCAAGCCGCTTGCAATAGGTAGCCAACATGTCATTTGCCTTCCTAATTGCTTGCTGTACCTGCATGCTAACCTTCCCTGTTCCTTGTCCGATCACACCGAAGTCTCTCTGAACATCAACATTTCGATGTTTCATGTCTTTTAAAAAATATTCTGCTTTTCTATTCTTACTACCAAAGTGAATAACCTCACACCTCCCCACATTATACACCATCTGCCATCTTATTGCCCACTCACATAAAGAGTAGGGCCCATTGAGGACCAAAGTGGCAATCTGTGTGTGGAGCCGGAGGAAATACGTGAGGTTTTAAATGATTGCTTTTCATCTGTGTTCACTATGGAGAAGGACGATGTAGGTGTAGACATCAGGGAGGGGAATTGTGATAGACTTGAACATATTAGCATTGAAAGGGAGGAAGTATTAGTTGGTTTAGTGGGCTTAAAAGTGGATAAATCCTCAGGCCCAGATGAGATGTATCCCAGGCTGTTATGTGAGGCAAGGGAGGAGATAGCAGGGGCTCTGACACAAATTTTCAAATCCTCTCTGCCCACAGGAGAGGTACCAGAGGACTGGAGGACAGCGAATGTGGTACCATTATTTACAAAGGGTAGCAGGGATAAACCAGGTAATTACAGGCTGGTGAGTCTAACATCAGTGATAGGGAAACAATTGGAAAAAATTCTGAGGACAGGATTAATCTCCACTTGGAGAGGCAGGGATTAATCAGGGATAGTCAGCATGGCTTTGTCAGGTGGAGATCGTGTCTGACTAACTTGATTGAATTTTTTGAAGCGGTGACGAAATGTATAGATGAGGGTAAAGCAGTTGATGTAGTCTATATGGACTGCAGTAAGGCTTTTGATAAGGTCCTGCACGGGAGATTGATTCAGAAGGTAAGAGCCCAAGGGATCCAGGGCAATTTGGCAAATTGGATCCAAAATTGTCTTAGTGGAAGGAGGCAGAGGGCAATGGTCGAGGGTTGTTTTTGCGAGTGGAAGCCTGTGACCAGTGGTGTACCACAGGGATCGGTGCTGGGACCCTTGCTATTTGTAGTATACATTAATGATTTAGATGTGAATATAGGAATATAGAATATAGGAGATAACGCGACAAGAAGTCCTGTGACATTGATCACAAGTCGTGGGAGTCAGTTGCCAGCGATCGCCTGAGCTGGCGGGCAACCATAAAGGCGGGGCTAAAGTGTGGCGAGTCGAAGAGACTTAGCTGTTGGCAGGATAAAAGTCAGAAGTGCAAGGAGAGAGCCAACTGTGTAAGAGCCCTGTCAACCAATTTAATCTGCAGCACCTGTGGAAGAGTCTGCCACTCTAGAATTGGCCTTGGAAGCCACTCCAGGCGCTGCTTCATAAGCCACTGACCACCTCTAGGCACTTACCCATTATCTCTCGAGACAAGGAGGCCAAAGAAGAAGAAGAATAGGAGGTATGATCAGTAAGTTCGCAGATGACACGAAAATTGGTGGTGTAAATAGTGAGGAGGAAAGCCTTAGATTACAGGACGATATAGATGGGCTGGTAAGATGGGCGGAGCAGTGGCAAATGGAATTTAATCCTAAGAAGTGTGAGGTGATGCAATTTGGGAGGACTAACAAGGCAAGGGAATATACAATGGATGGTCGGACCCTAGGAAGTACAGAGGGTCAGAGGGACCTTGGTGTACTTGTCCATAGATCACTGAAGGCAGCAGCACAGGTAGAAAAGGTGGTTAGGAAGGCATATGGGATACTTGCCTTTATTAGCCGAGGCATAGAATATAAGAGCAGGGAGGTTATGATGCAGCTGCATAAAACGCTAGTTAGGCCACAGCTGGAGTACTGTGTACAGTTCCAGTCACCACACTATAGGAAGGATGTGATTGCACTGGAGAGGGTGCAGAGGAGATTCACCAGGATGTTGCCTGGGCTGGAGCATTTCAGCTATGAAGAGAGACTGAAAGGCTGGGGTTGTTTTCCTTAGAGCAGAGAAGGCTGAGGGGAGATATGATTGAGGTATACAAAATTATGAGGGGCATTAATAGGTTATTTAGGAAGAAATGTTTTCCCTTAGCGGAGGGTTCAATAACCGGGGACATAGATTTAAGGCAAGGTGCAGGAGGTTTAGTGGCCAATTGAGGTCCTTAAGAGGGTAATTAATCCCCAATTAAGGGCCTCATCCCACTGCTGCCACAATTCGCCCAGTGGCAGGCAGACCTGTTGCCACACTGGGAGCATGGCAAGAAAAACCGTGTGGTTGTTTGCTGGCTCCAGGATTGTAGTTGGGGGCAGGCTTTGGGGGCCTTTGTTACAGGGCACTTAGTGCCTGAACAAAGGACCCAACATTGGGAAGGCGGTGGGGGAGGGGGGGGGGGAGGGGGTGGGTGCCTGCTGACTGCCACCCTGCTGCCCTTGCTCCCAAACCCCCTCCTCCACGACCCCAACCCCGCGAGATCACTCATGCCTCTAATTGGCCGGCAGCTCTCAGAGGGCAGGACTTCCATCCCGGAGTCCTTGCTCCCATGGAAGGCCCACTGCTGTCCAGTTATGTGCCGAATTGGCACTTGACTCGGTGGGCCTCCACAGAAGGGGCGATGCGGGGTTCTCACCTATGCTTTTGCCGGGGGTCGAGACCCCCATCGCCCGGATAAAATCCCAGCTTTTGTCTTCTCCTCACAGCTTACCTTCCCACTGAGCTTGGTATCATCAGCAAACTTGGATAGATTACTCTCGGTCTGTTTTTCAATGTCATTAATATAGATTGTAAATAGCTAAGGCCCCAGCACCGATCCTTGTGGCACTCCACTAGTTACAGCCTGCCAACTTTAAAATTCACCATTTATCCCTAATCTCTGCTTCTTGTCTGTTACGCAGTCCTCCATCCATGCTAAAATATTGCCCCCAACTTCATGAGCCCTTGTATTGCATATTAAGCTTTTGTGTGGCACCTTATCGAATACCATTTGGAAATCCAAGTATATTACATCTACTGGCTCTCCTTTATCTACACTACTAGTTAAATCCTTAAAAATCTCTAATAAAACTGTCAAACACAATTTCCCTTTCTTAAAACCATGTTGACTCTGTCTAATCGTACTATGATTCTCTAAGTGCATTAAGCTTTCCTTCATAATAGATTCCAGCATTTTCCTGATCGATGATTGATGTCAGGCTAACTGGTTTGTAGTTCCATGTTTTCTCTCCCCTTCCTTTCTTGAATAGCAGCGTTACATTTGTTGAGCCAAATACTGTCTTCACTCCACACACATGGGAATTGATTTTCACTGCTTTCGCCTGGTGGTAATGGTCTGAAACCGGGTTCAGAAGCCATGCTGCTAACATTAACCCCAGCACTCCGGGCTCCTGGATTTTGAAAGAGGCCTGCCACTGGGTGTCCAAAGAACCTCCCTGATTCAAGTGACAGTCGTCTTCTAATATGGAAATCAGGGTCATGTGATGTCATTTGGACCCCGATTGCCATTTTCAGTCATAACTTGTTGGAACAGTACAAGTTCTGACCAGTCGATGGGCTATGGAACTGAAGAGGCCAGGCCAAAGCTAAGTGTCAAATTATTTTGTTGTACCTCTCCAGGGCCCACAAATATAAGCTGGGCAACAGCCACCCCAAAGCCCATTTAAACTTTAAAGGTGCTATACAAATGTATGATGTTATTGTTGTAACTGCTTTTTTTGAAGGCAAAATCGTTTCAATGTACTGGCAGAAAAAGTGACTAAACAATGCACTCCAATGGTCAGTCATCCAAAGAACAAGATCTACCCCATGCACTTTCCAGCATTGATTCAATGGATAGTGATGGGATGCAGGTCCCTGGCTAATTTTCACCAGTCAACAACAGGAACAGCAGCAACTAGCATTTATATAGCATCTTTAAACTAGTAAAACATCCTGAGGTGCTTCACAGGAACGTTAATCAAACAAATTTGGATACCGAGCCACAGAAGGAGATATTACGACAGGTGACCAAAAGCTAGATCAAAGACGTAGGTTGTAAGAAGTGTCCAAAGGGAGGAGGGAGAGATAAAGAGCTGGAGAGGTTTAAGGAGGGAATTCCAAAGCTTAGGGCCAAGGCAGCTGAAGGCATGTCCACCAATCATGGATAAATGAAAATCAGGGATGCGCAAGAGGCCAGAATTGGAGAGATCTTGGAGCTTTGTGTGGCTGGTGGAGGTAACAGAGATAGGGAGGGGCAAGGCCCCATTGTGTTCAAGAGCAACTGAATGCAATCAAGCTGTGACCAGCAGCATAGAGAAGGTGTTAACTCAATGTCTTTGGAAGCAGCAATGTCTCAAACATAAACACTTCCTTGGCAAAGATCCAGCAAATGGCGCCTTTAGATTGGCAGTTGGGGACTACAACATATCATTACTTCCTGCAATGGCCAAAGGATCACACCATATGTTCATTCAATATTCATTTTCCAGCTTTTCGTTGTAGGAGTCAGGCTGCAGGCAGTGACAACAGCTGAGGAAAGGAGACAGAGCCACATTCCAGTGCTATGCATTGCACAGGCAATGTATCAACACACTGGAAATCCAATGCTGCTAAAACTCTCACTTGCTTTGTAAAAGTTATGGTCTTCCAACATTGAACAAACTATTAAAACTTTCGGTTCTTGCATTAAATTAAAAACAAACACATAGCGTGAAATATGATGCAATAGAAAAGCTGGGCTAAAACAAAGGCAGTTTAATATAGGGAACATTTCTGTCTCCACTTCCACTCCTCCCTTCTCCATGCCACTCCTCTGCTCTCATCTCCTCCCTCTTCATCTTTCCCCTCCTATTATCCACCAAAGCTACTAAGTATCATCACCTCATTCCATGACAACATGACAGGCACAATTCAGCATAGCGGCACCTCATCAGACCCCTTTCCTATCCTGAGTGGCGTGAAACAGGGCTGTGTTCTTGCACCTACACTGTTTGGGATCTTCTTCTCCCTGCTGCTCTCACATGCGTTCAGGTCTTCAGAAGAAGGAATTTTCCTCCACACAAGATCAGATGGCAGGTTGTTCAACCTTGCCCGTCTTAGAGCGAAGACCAAAGTACGGAAAGTCCTCATCAGGGAACTCCTCTTTGCTGACGATGCTGCAGTAACATCTCACATAGAAGAGTGTCTGCAGAGACTCATCGACAGGTTTGCGGCTGCCTGCAATGAATGTGGCCTAACCATCAGCCTCAAGAAAACGAACATCATTGGACAGGACGTCAGAAATGCTCCATCCATCAATATCGGCGACCACGCTCTGGAAGTGGTTCAAGAGTTCACTTATCTAGGCTCAACTATCACCAGTAACCTGTCTCTCGATGCAGAAATCAACAAGCGCGTGGGAAAGGCGTCCGCTGCTATGTCCAGACTGGCCAAGAGGGTGAGGGAAAATGGCGCACTGACACGGAACACAAAAGTCCGAGTGGTTCAAGCCTGTGTCCTCAGTACCTTGCTCTACGGCAGCAAGGCCTGGACAACGTATGTCAGCCAAGAGCGACGTCTCAACTCATTCCATCTTCGCTGCCTCCGGAGAATCCTTGGCATCAGGTGGCAGGACCATATCTCCAACGCAGAAGTCCTCAAGGTGCCCAACATCCCCAGCATATACACCCTACTGAACCAGCGGCGCTTGAGATGGCTTGGCCATGTGAGCCGCAATGAAGATGGCAGGATCCCCAAGGACGCATTGTACAGTAAGCTCATCACTGGTATCAGACCCACTGGCCATCCATGTCTCCGCTTTAAAGACGTCTGCAAACGTGACATGACGTCCTGTGACATTGATCACAAGTCGTGGGAGTCAGTTGCCAGTGATCGCCAGAGCCGGCGGACAGCCATAAACGCGGAGCTAAAGAGTGGCGAGTCGACAAGACTTAGCAGTTGGCAGGAAAAAAGACAGAAGTGCAAGGAGGGAGCCAACTGTGTAACAGCCCCGACAACCAATTTTATCTGCAGCGCCTGTGGAAGAGTCTGTCACTCTAGAATTGGCCTTTATAGCCACTCCAGGCGCTGCTCCACAAACCACTGACCACCTCCAGGCGCTTACCGATTGTCTCTCAAGACAAGGAGGCCAAAGAAGAAGAAGATGATCTATCCCTCTTCAGTTCTTCTCTCTCCTCCCTCTCCTCACCTCTCCTCTAATCTCCTATTATCCTCCTTAGTCCTCTTCCTCTCTTCATTCCTCTCCATTACCCTTTCCTCCCATTACTCTTCCCAGACCTCTGCTCTTCTCCTTCCTATCATCTTCATCTTCAACTCTTCACCCCTGCTACCCTTCCTTGCCTCTGCTCTCCTCTTCTGCTCCTATCATCTACGCCATTCACCCCTGCTAATCTCCCTTCCCAGCTTCTCTCCTCCCTACCCCTCTGATCTTTTCTGTTCTCTCCCCCATAGTCCTTCACCCACCTTTCCATCCTTTTCCTTTCTCCTGTCCCCTATCCAGTGATCTCCGTTTTCTCTCTATTCTTCCTTCCTCTTCCCTTTTCCTCACTCTCTCATCTCTCCCTTCTCTGCTTCTCCCCTTCCCTGTCGTCTCCCCCCCTCTACAGTTCCTCTCCTACCCCGCCTTCGATCACATAGCTCCCTGCCACCTAACTCTGTTTGACCTGCAATGTGCCTTTGCTTTTGACTCACTATGTGCAAGGCCATGTGAGATCTTTAAATTGATAAATCTGTTTAAAAAACCCCTATGGAACGCTCGCTTTTATAAATGGCGGTGTATAGTACAATTGCAAAGATGTCATGCTGAATTTATACGAATCATTGGTTAGACACAGTTCGAATATTGTGTTCACTTTTGGATATCTTACTTTCGAAACAATGTTACAGCCAAGAACAGGGCACAGAAGAGATTCACTGATGATAACAGGGTTGGAAGGCTTTAGTTATGAGAAACGGCTCGGCACACAAGCTCTTTTCATTAAAACAAAGAAGGTCAAGCAAAGATCTAACAGAAATGTTTGCAATTAGGAGCTTTGATAAGATAAATCAGGAGAAATATTTCCATTGGTTGGTGACTCAGTAACCTGAGGGCATAAATTTATGATTATCAATGAAAGAACATAGGAGGATGTTGAGAGTACTTTTTTATGCAAGCGTTTGTTAGGACATGGACTGCCTTATATGGAAAAGTGACAGAAACAAGATGCATATTGGGCCATAATTTGGTGCCAAAATAATAGTGAACTAATAGTGCCCACCATTATGTATGCACAAATGCCACAGCAACTTCAGACGTGATGTGTAGCTAAATTCAGATATCCAAAAGTTTCTGTCCAGGTCTGCCAGTCTGCCACTGGCTTCATGAAAGTCGCATCTTGTTGCTTGCCTCACCATTGACATGCATCGAATGGTGTGAAGTTGCTGTATTTGCGCAGTAAATACAAACTAAACTCACCATTAAAGGTTAGGTCTTGCTCCATTTCACTATTTCAAAGTACCTTTTTAATGATGTGTTAAGTGCTTGGCATCAGGTGGCAGGACCGTATCTCCAACACAGAAGTCCTCGAGGCGGCCAATATCCCCAGCTTGTACACACTACTGAGTCAGCGGCGCTTGAGATGGCTTGGCCATGTGAGCCGCATGGCAGGATCCCCAAAGACACATTGTACAGCGAGCTCGCCAATGGTATCAGACCCACCGGCCGTCCACGTCTCCGCTTTAAAGACGTCTGCAAACGCGACATGAAATCCTGTGACATTGATCACAAGTCGTGGGAGTCAGTTGCCAGCGTTCGCCAGAGCTGGCGGGCAGCCATAAAGACGGGGCTAAAATGTGGCGGGTCGAAGAGACTTAGTAGTTGGCAGGAAAAAAGACAGAGGCGCAAGGGGAGAGCCAACTGTGCAACAGCCCCAACAAACAAATTTCTCTGCAGCACCTGTGGAAGAGCCTGTCACTCTAGAATTGGCCTTTATAGCCACTCCAGGCGCTGCTTCACAAACCACTGACCACCTCCAGGCGCGTATCCATTGTCTCTCGAGATAAGGAGGCCAAAGAAGAAGAAGAAAACTACCAGTAAACCTCTCTGCCACTGAAAGTTAACTATTACAAGTGTGGAATCTCATTCTTTCAGGTTTTAATTTTTGTTGGAGATTTTAACAATGCAATTTTTTTTTAAATTTTCCTTTCTGACTCTCTTTTCTTTCTATTAATCCAATCTTTCTTTCCGTCTCTAGTTCTTTTTTCTGTACCTGATTTGACTTTGAACTCACACTCTCAAATTTACACTTCCTTCTTAGTACTTACACAATTAATTTCACAGTCCTTCAATCTGGTTAATGAGATGCACAGGTTGCCTTGGTCACTCAGGTCCCAGATGCCGTGTCTCCCTTTCTTCAATGTTATCAGCTTCCAATGTTAACAACTTGCTATGCAAATAATTCAAATGCCTAAACATGCAAGGGCAAGTCAAACTAATGGCAAACACCATTCTATTCCTTGGGCTGAATTTTTGGGCTCTGCCAAGGTTGGAAGCAGAGGCGGACAGGGTCTGAAAATTACAAAGCCGACCAGTGTGCCGGTTTCCCGGTCCAATTCCTGACATCGGCCATATTGGCTGATGTGGATTCAGGGTCTGGCAAAACCGAAAGCCCCTGCGAGGCCGGCAGGTAATTAGGCTCATGAACAGCCTTGTTAACCAGGCATTACGGAGGCTAACTGGGATTTTCCAGTTGGCCTCCAGTTTCCCAACGCCACGGGGGGCAGTTCAACAGCCCAGAGGCAGGCACCCAGGGCCAGCGCTTCAAGGCAGGCCTTGGGGCACTTTCTGTTTACCTGGGTTTAGGTGCAGCCAAAGGCCGTCCTGTAGAGGGGCTCCTCACCCCACACCTCGCCACACACCCACAACGGTGGTGCACTGACTGCTTTCTGCAGTGGCTGAAAAGGATCATCCTGTTGAAGCCTCTCAGTTATTAAAAACTTACTGCAGCCAGGTGCTCCTATAAAGATGGAAGGCCTCTGATTGGCCCTCCAGCTTCGAGAGTCCGCCTGGCACCCTTAATTGGACAGGGAACCTGTCTCCATGCCAATTAAGGGAGTGCTACAGTCAAAATTCCAATGAGTAACTGCTTCACACCAGGGGTGGGTTCAGGACACGGAAAAACGCCTAGCCCTGTTTCCTGAGCACCTGTCGCAGCAAATTATGGCCCTGTAGCTTTTAAAGGGGAAGTAGATAAATATTTACAAAGTACTTACTTAAAAGGTATGGGGGATGGGATTAAGAGGATAGCTCATTCAGAAAGCCAGTGGGCATGTAATGGGTCGAATGGGCTCCTTCTGTCCTGTAAGTTTCTGCAAATCTGGGACTACTCAGGCAATTGTCATGATCCAACTGCCAACCAGCTAAGATCAGGTAACTCAGCTGCCCCATTTAGCCCTGAGTTAAATTTCCAGTCAGATCCCAATGATGTCATCAGGACTTGACATTTAGATGTAAAGGAGCACCCCACTGGATTCGGACAGACATCCTTGTCACCTGCTAGGGAGAGCAGGTTAAAATCACAGGCGGGTGGGCTCCTGAGGGCTGTGAGAAAGATACATAACTCTAGGCATTTAACTCCCTACTCGCCTGCTTTCCGCTGGGTGGATAGGGTTCAAATTGTGCCCAAAACATTTGGGAGCAAATATAACGCTGGAGAAGATTGTAAAGATACAGGAGGGGACCTGGCCACGGAGAGATCTAACCCACTGTAAGCACTAAAGGATAAAATGAATAGTAAAACAGAAGTGACATTATATATACAACCAACATGCTCCATTTAACTACTCCACTCTATAACCATTGCAAAATCCCACTAGATTTACACTTCATCTGCTAGAATTTCTTCAGAATTTGTTCCAGATGACTACAGCCATCCCGATGGGATTTGTGAGCAACATGCTAGGAATACTGGCATTTTGGAGTTGATGAAAGAAATACGTGTGGTAGATCTTGACTTTGTGTGATCGTGAAATACAGGCAACAGTGAGATAGCAGCGAGTTTTACATCTCTCACAATTGTTATTCTCCATCCCATTCAACATCTTGAAAGTAATGGATTGAGTCTTGAAGTTTAGCATAAGACTTATTAAAGAGCAGCTAAATATTAGTATGAGGCCAACACATGCTGGTTTTACGGCCTCCCTCAGTTCCCTCAAACCTCATTCGATCAGACACACAGCGAATCAGGTGCACAAGGTGATGTGTCCGAATTTAAGATCTCCAATTTTGGTGCAGTGCCTCACAAAATCAGGGCTTCTTTCCACGCTTCTATTAATGAGATTTGACAGCAACGCATTGACTAATTTTAAAATGCTCAGGGCAAATCACGGTTACAATGTGTCCCACACGAAGGTGAACATGCTTGCACTAAATGGCACTATGTCCTTATTTTAACATAGCTATTGCACCCCCCCCCCACCCCCACAAACACGCACCGATGCCAGATTCCCTCAGTGTGTGGGTAAGATCGTGCCTCACTGAAACAAACATGTGTTGCTGTGCCATTTTGTTTCACAATGAGATGACAAAAAGGGAATGAAAGAAAGAAAAAAAAAATCCCAAAAGGAGACAATCTCTTTAGAGACACAAGTTGCCATTGATTATGATAATGAATGTCTTATTGTCACTTGAGCTGTTGATTGATGCCAATCTCCTGTGATTCATCTTGATTTTTCACAGCAGTTGGCATCCGTCTGACATAAAGAATAAATTAGCATGAGAGCACAAAGAGGATGAGATTCTCTATAATCTCGTACATTATTAAAGAGGCACTGACTTCATGCCTGCTGATTGAGAAGAATGGAACAAC
The DNA here is from genome assembly GCF_036365525.1 of Heterodontus francisci. Classification (NCBI taxonomy): domain Eukaryota; kingdom Metazoa; phylum Chordata; class Chondrichthyes; order Heterodontiformes; family Heterodontidae; genus Heterodontus; species Heterodontus francisci. The sequence continues at coordinate 115,921,967 of NC_090382.1, forward strand.
CGTGTGCCATTTTACTCATAATGATAGACAATTTACACAGTATAATTTTTGTGTTGCAATGAGCTATTTTGAGATAACTTGTGTCATCGTGTTCCAAGATGGATGAGTTTCAGATTGGCAGGATGAATGCAGTGAGGTGCCCTGGGAATTTGTGCTGGAATTTCTTTTAATTTCAATTTGAATTTTAAAAAATGTTTAATTCATTCTCAGGATGCAGACATCACCGGTAAAGCCAGCATTTATTGCCCATCCCTAATTATCCTTGAAAAGGTGGTGGTGAGCTGCCTTCTTGAACTGCGACAGTCCATATGGTGTAGGTACACCAACAGTGCTGTTAGGAAGGGAGTTCCAGCATTTTGACCCAGTGACAGTGAAGGAACGGCGATATAATTCCAAGTCAGGATGGTGTGTGATTTGGAGGGGAACTTGCAGGTGGTGGTGTTCCCATGCATCTGCTGCCCTTGTTCTTCTAGGGGGTGAAGAGGGCGGGTTTGAGAGCTGCTGTCTAAGTAACATTTGGACATATCAAAGTTTGCTGCTGACGCGAAAGTATTCATGAGAAGGACAAGGAAGTTAGTGGAGTTGGAAGATGGTCCTTGCAGCTCAATACAAAGAAATGTACTGTATTAGAGGGACGGGTGCGATGGGCATGATGGCCCACAGCGGTCCTGATTAAATTAAGTTTGTGAGGGGTTAGTGTATGGAGGCTGATCAGGAGGGGATTTGAGGAACCAATCAGAAGGTGATGAAGGAATATATTGTGGGTTTCACCAGCAGAGGCAGACTGGCATAAGCAGGCTATATAATGGGTGTGCTCGTGATAGACCTGAAGAAGCTCAGAGGTGAACAGCATTCTGTGACAGCACTATATTCTGTCTCTCAGCAAGCAACTGGGTAAGCTGATTGAGTTCAGAGTCAGAGATATGTAGAAACCATCGGCCAAACAAGAATGGCTTTTGTCTTCTCAATTTTGAGCTGAAAGTTTGACTCATTCAACTGGTGATGCTAGACAGCCAGTCGGATGCATAGCAATGGTCTTGGAGTCGATGGTGCTGGTGGACAGTCTGACTTTAGTGTTGTTGGTGTACATGCAGAAGCTGACAAGCGGAAGCTGTCAATAAGAGGTCTATGAGGGACCAAGCTTGGATCAAATAAGAGGAATTTGGGTTGTCAGGAAACTGGCAACAACAACTTGCATTCATAGAGTTTCTATAGTCGAGTAAAATATCACAAGGTGCTTCACAGGAACGTAGTTAGACAAAAGAAAGACACCAAGCCAACGAAGGAGATGTTGATGCCCAGTGCTGACCAGCTCAGAGGATGGCAAGAGAAACAAGTCAGTGCAGTGCACGGTGAACTGTGTCAAGGTGAGGTGTGAGCAAAGTGATTTATCCTCTGGGACGCCACAGAACCTTTTGAACTGCAGCTTGTAGTTATGAGGTTTAATCCTACTGCTTCCAGCAACCAATTAGCTACAAATTGCTTGACATTCCCCTTTTCAATTCCTTCAGGGAGGCCCAGTACAATACTCTAATGTAAATCTTCAATCAAATTTTCTCTATCATGGTCGTTCTCTTTGAATCTTTTAATATTTTTTTGTAATTGGGAGACTTGTTGAACTTTTCAGCTTAATTGGATTTGAAGGTCTCCTGTTTGATGCAGAAATAAGTCATTATTCTCTTGCAATTTTAGCAGTTGTCTGTCTTCACTGAATTCTGCTTTGTCATTTTGTCTTCTCTCTGTCACATAACTCGATTTGTTTAATATTGTTAAACTGTAAAAGGTTTATTTTGGTCCCTTTTGTTTCCCAAACTTTCTTTGCTCATCTTCTGAATTTGTCAGTTGTCAGCCTTGGTTCAGATGTAGCCCCCTTGTCTCTACATCAGAAACAAGGGAGGACTGGCCAAGTGGGATAGCGGGAGACTGCCCAAGTAGTCCTGGGAGAGAAAGGAAAGCAGGAGACACAGGGGGCCCTCTTCTAGCCAAAAAAGAAGGTGCTGGAAGCAAGAGTGAGACCCGGAAACCTGTGTGCTTCCATTATAATAAAGCAGGGCATTTAAGAGCTGACTGCTGGAAACTAAAGGGTTAATCAAGGCACACTCACTCAGTGAAGAAGGGATTCTGATGGAAAGCACAGAAGAGCAAGCTGTGGTTTTAACTGCAGCAGCAATCAGACCCAGGGAAACTGCTACTGTGAGTTTGGGGAAAAAGCACTAAAATCCCTGAAGGTTATCGAGATTTTGTGTCTGAAGGGATGATAACCCCATACCCCTTGAGTGCGGCCAGCAAGCCCATAATTATACTTAGGGACACAGGGGCCACCCAATCCCTTCTATGGGGAAGAGTGCCGTGAAGGCCAGGGTGTTAGTGAACGGTATCAGAAGGAGGTATCGGCCCGTACCTTTACACTGGGTGCACCTGGAATGTGATCTAGTTTCGAGACTAGTGACCGCAGGGATTGTCCCGAGTTTGCCTGTGGACGGGGTGGACTTGCCCCTGGGTAATGATCTGGCGGGGGTGAAGGTAGTAGCTTCCCCAGTAGTGTTAGAAAGACCGAAAGAGGTCAGGGAGACCGAACAATTACAGGAGAAGGTCCCCAGCATCTTCCCTGATTGTGTGGCAATTCGGTCCATGGCCAAATCAGCTCCCCCAGGGGTGACTGAACTGGTTGTCTGAAACATTCTTTGGGGAATTAGATGACCCAAAACATGGACTAGACAGGTCTTCCCTAGTCAAGGCTTAACAAGCTGACCCCGTATTAAAGAAATTAGCACAAATTGCCCGAACTGAAAAAGCAGCAGAGGGAGTCCCTGAGTGCTACTATATGAGAAATAAGATTCTGATGAGGAAGTGGAGACCCCCTCATAGACCAGCCAAAGAGAAGTGGGCAGTGGTTCATCAAATAGCGGTGCCCTGAAGTACTGAAAAGAAATACTAGGACTGGCCCACGAGCTTCCCATGGCAGGACATGTCAGGATACGGATAGCCCAAGCCCACATAAGGCGGCATTTTGACTGGTCACAGCTCCACAAAGATGTAGTGGAATTCTGTAAAACCTGCCACACGTGCCCGGTGGTGGGGAAGCCCCAATCTGCAATAAAACCTGCCCCCCTAATTCCAATCCCCACTTTTGGGGAACCCTTCGGCGGAATGCTGGTGGACTGTGTGTGACCCCACCCGAAACCCAGGGGAGTGGGGGGGGGAGGTGGGTGGGGGCCACCAATGTGTCCTCACCATCATGGATGTCCCTACCCCGATTCCCAGAGGCCATTGCCCTATGAACTATCTCTGCAAAGGTGGTAGTCGATGGGCTGACCCAATTCTTCACTCGTTATGTCGTTATGGCCTGCTGGTCGAAATCCAGACAGACCAGGGCACTAATTTCATGTCTGGAGTCTTTCAAAAAGTCATGGGCAACCCAGGCAAAACCTAACTAAAGTCCTCAGCCTACCACTACCAGTCCCAAGGGGCATTAGAACGGTACCACCAGACCCTAAAGACAATGATCAGAGCCTACTGCTAAGAGTACCCCCATGACTGGGACAAAGAACTGGGACTCCTCCTGTTTGCCACCAGGGATTTGCCAAATGAGTCCACGGGTTTTAGCCACTTTGAACTAGTTTATGGGCACGAGGTGAGAGACCCCTTGAAAACAGTCAAAGAGGTTTTTGGGGCATTGGGGCGAGTCGCCTATGTTGGACTACTTTTCCACGTTCCGGGACTGGCTCACGAGGGCCTGCGCGGTGGCTCAGAAGCACCTCAAGGCCTCCCAGGCAGCCATGAAAAGGCAAGCCGATAAACATGCCAAAGACTGAACTCTTTGGCCTGGGGACCACGTATTGGTATTACTCTCGATTCGGGGCGAACCCCCGATAGCCCGGTTCAGTGGCCCATACTGAGTGGAAAAAAGAATCAGCCAAGTAAATTATATAATCGACACCCCAGATCGAAGGAAAAACAAAGGCTGTGCCACATTAACATGTTAAAGCAATATCACAGCCGAGAAGGGGACAGACAGGCGCAGGTCTGTCAGATAGTCTGGGAGGGGACAATCAGGACCATGGGGATGAGCTACTGGAAGGCTTGGGGGACTCCCACATTGGACCCCCTCCTGCCCAGTTGACCAACACCGAAGTGTTAAATAACCTGAACACCACACTCTCCTATTTAGAGGTGGAACAAAGAGGAGCCCTGGCCAAGCTGCTCGCCACCTATCAGGAAGTCTACAAGGACACACCAGGGTGGACGACTTTAACCCTACATGACCCCACCCTCCAACCTGCATTAAATAGAGCCCTTACCGCATGGGACCCAGAAACTGGCCCAGGTTACGGGAGGAAATCGGGTACATGCCAGACAACAACCTGATTGAGCCCAGCTAGAGCAGCTGGTGTTCTCCAGTGGTGCTAGTGCCCAAGCCCGATGGCTCTACCTGGCTGTGCATTGATTACAGGAAAGTCAATGCAGTGACCAGAGCGGACTCCTATCCCATTACCCGCCTGAAGGACTGCATTGATAGAGTGGGGAGTGCCACCTACATCACAAAAATAGATTTACTATAGGGATATTGGCAGGTTCCCCTAACCCCACAAGCCACGGAGATATTTGCGATTGTCACCCCAGGCGGCCTATTTCCGTGCCGAGTAATGCCTTTTGGGATAATGAATGCCCGAGCCACCTCCCAAAGACTGACGACTTGGGTGGTGTCTGGCCTACCCAACCGTGTGGTATACCTAGATGATCTGCTGGTAGACAACAAGGCCTGGGGGGATCACTTGGCCCAATTAGATGCCCTATTCCAACAATTGCAGGCAGCCCACCTGGTAGTAGATCTCGCCAAGAGCGAGTTCACTAAGGCCCAAGTGACCTACCTCGGGCATGTGGTAGGACAGGGGCGAGTGTAACCCAGGGCAGCAAAGGTACAAGCATTGGTGGACTTCCCTGCCCCTACTTCAAAACGGGAAATCATGCACTTCCTGGGGATGTGCACGTTCCACCGCAAACTTGTTCCAAATTTCAGCACTATAGCTGCCCCACTAACGGACTTACTGCAGAAATAAGCGAAGGTGGTGTGATCAGAAAGTGCCAGACTGCTTTCGAAAGGCTAAAGGCTATATTGACGAATGAACCAGTCCTAGCAGCTCCCAACTTCGATAAACTCTTTAAAATGGCGGTTGATGCCAGCGACCTAGGGGTAGGTGCTGTCCTGCTCCAGGATGATGATACAGGCATTGAGAGACCAGTAGGGTACTTCTCCAAAAAGCTCAATTGGCACCAGAAAAGGTACTCCTCCATAGAAAAGGAGATGCTGGGGATGTTGCTAGCTCTCCAGCACTTCAGCATCTATGTGCAGATGGATACAGGGGGATGGTGGTTTACACTGACCATAACCCCCTGACTTTTGTGGAGAAGTTCAAGGCCCAAAATGCCAGGCTGTTACGATGGAGCCTGCTCCTACAACCCTACCATTTAAAAATTACCCACATCGCAGGGAAAAGCAACATTATCGCAGATACCTTGTCCTGGTCTCAAATGAAACCTAACCATCACAAAGACCCTAGGCAGCCATGGAAATGAGTAAACAGAAGACAAACTTCCGCAAAAAAGAACCACATGTTTACTGGGACACCAAAAAGGGGGCAGTTTTAATAAGTTTTAGGATTTATGAATGAATGGGAATGAATGAAAGAAATGCTTGTTTTTTTTCTGTATCTCATATTTTCCTCTCAACCCTTTTTAATGAAATGCACTTTTCTCAAATCGCATTTCATTCCACTGGGTGTGGAGGTTCATGCTAGGCCCCCACCTGCCAAGAATGAGGCAGATTAATTTTGTCATGAGCATTAATTTTAGACTGTTACTGGAGTGAAGAAGACTTGTTAAACAGATCCACCGTGGCTAGAAAAGATATTTGCATATTAAAAGACAGTGTTTGGAAGGACAAAGCAGCCATTTCCTGACATATTCAACCCGCAATGGACTTTTGATCACCAAATGTTGAAGGCGGTGGAGCTAGCATTCCAGGTTGACTGCTAAGATGGCCGAATACACAAACGGATATGGTCAAACCAGCTAGTTATGTGACTAACCTGCTGGGCAACCTGCGTTTTTTGAATTTGTACAAATTCTTTTGGGGAGAGTGTCTGTTTTCTCCTGGTCTGAGAAGATCTCTCTCCTGTCTGCTCCCATCTCTTTCTCACAAGCCTCTGAATCCACTGAAGGCACATGAACCCCAAGAGAGAAAAGTCTCCTACAGCGAACAAGGTTTAAGAAGAATACTGGGCCCCAAAAAAAAGCAAGATCTACCTACAATATAGGACTCGACAGTGAGCTTGAAGAACCGTAACAAAAACTCTTCAGATATTGCCTCAAACTTTTCCACTTTATTTTCTTCTGCTCTTTTCTGTCTCTATTTGCATGTATGTATCACGTATGCATGCTAGCATGGGGCGTGGCGTGTATCCGTAGGCGTTAACCAAATTAGAGTTTAAGTTTAACAAATTTAAACTTTTCTTCTTTAAATCTAAGAAAGCCTGTTTGTGCTGGTTTCTTTGCCTTATAAATAGAAAGTGGTGAACAAGGGTTCACCAAGGGGGAGCTAAAAACATGGTGTGTTTAAAATTAAACCCTGTTACAGTAAGACCAGGTGAAGGCTGAAAGGGAACCTTTTTCTCACCTGGTCTTAACACTGGGGATAAGTGGAAAAGTGCCATAGCAAATCACCAACACTTTCAAGAGGAGGTGAGTAAAATGAAGGGGGAAAAGCATCAGCTCCAATGTAAAGGCAATCGAATAAATGCAATGTAGAGGTGAATTTGAATTTCCTTGCTTGTCCCAAACCACAGTAAGGAGCCTTGTGCCGAGTTTGATGCTATCCAATGTGTAAGCTGCCTTGGGGTGGTTTGCAATGGTGTTATGTGAACACTGAGGAGATCAGATCAATAGATTATGAAGTAAATTCAATCTTCCTGCTGTAAACATGCTACAAGATGCAGTTGCTATCAAGACAAGACCATCAATGCAAGGTTTTTCCCTATGGGTGCCTGCATTAACATCACTGCTCAATGTCCAAGAGTAATTCCAGTTAATAATTTCCATTGTCTTCAGGCAGTATTCTAAACACAGACATGCTTCATGAACACAGCATTTGTTTTCTTCCCTGTAATGAATTTAGTTATTGAAGAAATATCACATACAAGAAAATGATGCAAGGGAAAATCTCTTTTCTCTATTAACATCACCTTTGACCCCATACTACATGGCCAGGTCTCTTTTGCACAACCATAATTTAGAAGACAAATCTCCTGCAATATTCCTGCTTGCCCTAGCCCTGAACTCACATTTTTCTCTAGTTTTTCTATTATCTACCCTCATGCCCTCTCTTAGCTCATCTTTTTCATATAAACTACTTCCTGTTTTCTCCTATTCTCACTAAACTGATGACTACCTATCTGTCCTTCCTGGTCCCCATGCTCGCTGATATTGTAAACTGTTCCCTCTCCTCGGTGCTGTTCCCTTCCCTTTCAAATATTTCTTCATCATCCCCCTCCTCAAAAAACTCACCCTTGACATCTTGGTCCTTGTAAATGACCACTACATCTTTCAACCTCCCTTTTCTATCCAAAGTCCTTGAGGTTGTGACCGACAAACTCCATGTCTACCTTTCTTGAGGCTCCATATTTAAACCTTTTCAATCCAGCATTGGATAAGCAGAAATGTTATTGGATTAAACATCAGGAAGACTAAAGCCTTTTACCCCACCACAAATTCTATTCTCCTGCCATCGATTCCATCCCACTCCTTGTCCATTGTGTCAGTATGAATCGGACGGTTCACAACCTCAGCGGTCTATTTGACTCTGAGCTGTTCTTCTGCTCCCATGTCCACTCCAAGCACAAATACAGCCAACTACCACCTCCATAACATTTCATCTGCATCAGCCCTTCTGCTGCTGAAAACCTCATCCATGCATTCGTTACCTCCAAACTCAGCTATTCCAATGTTCTCCTGGCCAGCCTCCCATCTTGCACTCTCCATAAGTTGAATTCATCCGAAACTCTGCTATCCATTGCTTAATCAATACCAAGTTCCGTTCACACAGTACCCCTGTATTGGCCGACCATATCAACTTTTAAATTCTCATCCTTTGATTCAAACTCCTCCATGGCCTTGCCCCTTCCTAACTCTGTAACCTGCTCCAGCCCGAGAACCCTCCAAGAACTCTGTCAATCTCTAATATTGTCCCCTTGTGCAACCCCCTCTCCTTTGCACTGCCACTGGGGACATGTTTTCAGCCAACTAGGCCCTAAGCTCTGTAATTCCTTCCTTACCACACTGTCTTTCCACCTTTTCTCCTTCTTTCAGTCCCACTTTCAAGCGTACCTCTTTGACAAAGTTTTTAGTCACCCATTCTAACAGCTTCTACTTTGGCTTTGTCTGATTACCAATGCTGTGAAGCTCCTTGGTGCACTTTTCTGAAGTAAAGGTGTTCAATAAATATAAGTCCTTATTCTTGCACCACTTCTCTCTGGTTGAGCTAAATGAATTTGGATTGTTCACCTTATGCCAACAGCTCTCCAAAACCTCACCCAAGTGGCCCATTTAGTGAATGTTGCTACGATCATCTACCCCTAATGTTGGTTTGCCACACATTGAGTTATGGATCATAAAGTCCAGTTTTTGAGTATGCTTCTGGAAAGCTCATGAATATAAATTGGTCTCCAAAAGTCTTGTTTCTTTAAAACAATGTTCCATTTACTTACCACTGTGCCTTTCCTTGTATAGGCACCGTCCTACCTTGGGTTGGGCCTTGGGTTTAGCATAAGATGGCTGCCCTGTATGGACAGCACCACATCCCAACCTGACCCTGCTCTCACCTTACATCTCACATCCATTCTCCAGCAGGGGAGAATGATTTCCATTTATTTATCATCTCTTAATTATCATAAAGGAAGGTTGTGACATAGTGGTAATGTCACTGAATTAAGTCATCCAAAAGCCAGGTTAATCCCCTGGGGAAATGGGTTCAAATCCAACCATGGCAGTTGGTGGAATTTAAATCCAATTAATTAATAAAATGTTTTTATTTATTAATACAAATCTGTAATTGAAAGCTAGGCTCAGGAATGGTGCCATGAGACTATCATCAATTGTCACAAAAACCCATCTGGTTCACTAATGTCCTTTAGGCAAGGAAATCTGGCATCCTTGCCTGGCCTACACGTGACTCCAGACCCCACAACAATGTGGTTGACTCTTAACTGCCCTCTGAAATGGCCAAACAAGCTATTCAGTTTGCCAAGGGCAATTAGGGATGGGTAACAAATGCTGGCCTTGCCAGCGAGGCCCACATCCCTTGAAAGAATATAAAAAACACTCATCCCAACTCTTAGAAGTGCCTCCAAATGCTGCAGAAAAAAGTGAATTACTTTCGATTGCAGTGACTGAAGCCATGTACATGAATGAGGCAGCCATTTTAACACACAAGAAGATCGCAGAATGGTGAATGACCAATTAATTGTGGTGAGAATGTGGAATTCGCTGCCATAAGGAGTAGTTGAGGTGAATTGTATAGATGCTTTTAAGGGAAGCTAGAAAAGCACGTGAGAGAGAAAAGAATAGAAGAATACTTTGATTGGTTTCCAATAAGAGGGGTGGGAGGAGGCTCATTTGAAGCATAAAGGTCAGCATGAATGTGTTGGACCAAGTGGCCTGTTGCAGTGTGGTAAATACTCACACTCACAACTCTTTGCTTTCTGTCATTTCAGGAGAACAGAGCACACATCTCCGGGGAGAGGCAGAGAACCGGGGGTGCTCCTGTGTGATCGGTACATCAACCACTGTGGAGGAAGAAGCGGCTTTGGCGATCAGCAGGGTGGCGGAATCCATGGATGTATGTGTTGGAGAAATGGGGACCCCCCCCCCCACATATCTGATGGCAGTGTTAGATATCACACCGCCACTTGGCACATAACAGTCTCCCATGCTGAATTGATGTCACCACTAACTGAAGTGTCATGATCTGCACAATGTAGAGTTTGAAACATTTCCCCAGGTCAGATTAAATCCTGTCTTTTATCTTCCACAGGTCCTTCACAGGTGATGGAGGAACTGCAGCGGGAGAAGGCTGAGGAGGGCGAGCACACTGGGGATGCACTATCACATGACTCATACACCCCCTCCACCAGAGCAGACAGACACCTCAGTGGGGGCTGCAGTAAAGACAGCTAGGTTGCCACATTGTGAAGCACATATCACAAGTGAGAAGAAGCAGGTGCTGGAGACAGGGACAGCAGGGGCATCCCCATCAGAGGGTACAGGACACTTCAAACTCTGCTCAGCTTCATGTCGATGCTGAGCCTTGGTGGTCATCCAAGAAAAGGGAACTTCTGGAGCAGCAACGGGAAATATGTTCTTCTCTCATATGCAGGGCTCACCCTTGGAGAGAGATTGGAGGAGTCCATCTATAGCATGAGTGCAATGATGTCTCAGGCATTTGTGCTCTGGGGTCAACAACTTGTCTTTACACAGACATCAGTGTCTGTGGTAAAAGATTTTTGAGGACTGTGACTTCAGGGATGAGAAATTTCCCACTGGCTTCTTCTTTCCGACCAGACCGACTTTACAAAAATCGCTCTGTCAGTTTCACAGCTGATAGGTGCTGAAAGTAGGAACCGCGCTTCCAAACTTCAGATAGCTTCAGGGTTTTCCGACAGGTTCCAATAAATTTTTGAAAGTCTGCCGGAAAATCCCGAATCTGTCCAAAGTTTGGAAACTGCTGTTCCCGCTCTCAGCAATAGTCAGAGGGGGTGGGGCAGAGACAGACAGACAGAGACGGGTAGAGAGAAGGGGGATAGAGACAGAGAGAGAGGGACAGATGGGGGTATGGTGAGAGAGAGGGGGAGAGAGGGAGATAGGGACAGGGATGGAGGTGGGGATGGAGAGAGAAGGGGGGACAGAAAAAGAGGCAGGGCAAAGTGGGAGAGAGAGGGGAGAGGGAGAGAGGGATGGGGGGACGGAGAGAAAGAGAGTGGGGGAGTGAGAGAGAGAAAGAGAGAGGGGGGAGAGAGAGAAGGGGAGAGAGTTAAAGGGATGGGAGACAGATAGAGAGGGGCGGAGAGTGAGAGAGAGAGGAAGAACAGAGAGACGGGGGGACAGAGAGAGGGGGACAGAGAGAGAGGGGGAAATAGAGAGCGGGAGCAATGCAGAGAGGGGGGAAATGACACAGAGAGGGAACAATATAGAGAGGGGAGAACGACACAAAGTGTGGGAATGACACAGAGAGTGGAGGGAATAATACAGAGAGGGTGAATAACGCAGAGAGCGGGACAATACAGAGGGGGGGTCGGGAACACAGAGGGGGCACAAAGGGGGGGGACACAGAGAGGGAGGGAGGGAGAGAGAGGGAGAGAGAGAGTCAGAGAGAGAGAGGAGGGCGAGAGAGTGATTAATCAATCCTGACAGATGAACGTCTATCTGGAATACTTTGCATCGCCACAAGAAGTGTGTGGGCGGACACTGACTACTTGCGCAAGCAAAGAACTGCCAGGTATCTTACTAAATCAGTGTGCTGCACACTGACGAGAAATTAAATCAATAAATTAGTCTTCTCATTTAAAACCTCTTCACAAAAATGCACATTTGTTGTTGTTTTGATTAATAGAAAGCTACATTTTTAATGCCTTTATGTTTCCAAAATTGTCCCAGCAGCCTCCTACAGAAGATAAAAATTGTATTGTGGCCTCCTATGTGAAAATGTTGGACACCCCTATCTATTTTCTCTCTCTCTCTCTCTCTCTCCCCCCTCTCTCTTTCTGTCCCTCTCTTTCTCTCTCTCTTTCCCACTTGCTAGCAGCTAGGTTATTTTAAAGCACAAGTTTAAGCCTTGTGTTATGTAAACTCATTTAAAAATGGCAAATATCACTAAGGGAATGTCTCAATTTCCACTTTTTTGGGACACAAGCTCAGTGAAATGTTGAAAGTTGCTGAATTTTTATTTCTACTTAAATGTCACAATTCCGCTGCTATCCATGTGGAATCACATTGTTCCAGAACTTGGATTGTGGGAAAACAGGCAAGAAAATCCAAGGAAACTCCAGAAGTCAGCACTGTATGTTCCCCATGAATACAAGAGTATGGTGCAATGGAACTGAGTGACATTGGCAAAAATGGGATGCTGCTGACCCCTATACGATAGTTAGTAAATACAATGTAACAAATAGCTTTAAAAAGCCTTAATCGATGATCAACTGTCTATGATTCCTTAGCAAAATCCATGCTGCATTTTCTGGGGAAGACATAGTAAAATGTATTATGTTTCAATATATTAGGAACAGTCATTAACTGATTTTTGTTGCTATGAATTGGATTAAAGGACAAGTTTTACAAGTATGTCAAAGATTAGTAACTGCAACATGCATCATTTACTATCCAGTTTGAGGGTAGATGTCCTGAGCTGCCAATGTAATTTGAAAGTTGTCTGTATCATATAATTATATTACGTTAAAAGTCCCCCTTCTCTAAAGGTAAGAAATTTAGCTTGGACCTAAATTTGTTAGTCTGGTGTACAATCTTACAGATACTGACTAAGCATTTTATAACTGAATAATTGTTATTGCTCAACTTTTTGCAGAAACGTTTTTTGTTAATAATTATTTTGTCAGAGCTGAATCAGAATCAATAGTGATAGACTGAGATATAGACATAAGTAAATTTATCAGAATTGCTTTATTGGAAGAAATGAAGAGCGCTCTTAATTTACTTTGTTGTTTCTGTATTTTAGAATCCAGCACCTAGTTTAACAGCCTGTCAAGATGAATAAACTAGTCTTGGCTACCTACCATTAATCTCTGCCCCTTCCTGTTCCATTCTGCTTTTCTGTTTTCCATGAATCTTCTGAAGTACTATCCGCTCCATCTAATAAAATTCTCCTGATTTGGAGATCACTGCCTTTATGTTGGCTGCCCTGTCTTCAGACACATATTACAAGCAGGTGGAGAAGTTGCACCAACATTGGCCATCTTGGGTTAAATTGATGGAGTGGAATCTCTTCCAATTGATAAATAATCCAGGCTGCTCTGAGGGGGCCCTGATTGTCAAATGTGTGCAGTCAATGACTCCCTGTACCTGTGGGAATCCAGCTACTGCAGCAAATGCAAGAGTGCTCTGTGTCTGAGTGACTCATCAATGTCAAAGTAGACATAAGTGACAGCCTTGGCAAACATGACATCGGTCAGCAGATTCCTGAAAGCAGCTGTAGGTGAAGGAATTCAGGGCTGGGGTGATCTTGACTGCTACTGGCAATATGTGCCCACCTGGCCCACTGGGAAGGAAGTCTTGTTCCAGGAGGCTGCCAATGTCAGGAAAGACCTGCTGTGAAAATTGAGCCTCCTAAGGCAATATTGCTCAATCATGTTGAGGAAGCTTATTCTCTGTCTGTACACCCTGTGCTGGGGGTATCACTTCCTTCGAACTGGAGCTCTGTATCCAGCCCCTCTGTCCTGTGGAGCAGCGGGGAGCTGCGGAAAGGTCAGATGCTGTTGGTGTTGCTGTTCCTCTTGTTCCTCATAAGAGGTCCATGCTATATCTGCATAAGCTGCTCCCATGCTGCAGTGAAGCCTGACAGTAGAGAAGATCAGATCAAGGTGAATAAAGTTCAAGGTATGCGAAATGACTTCCAAAAAGTTGGAAATCACCTGTGATGCAATGAAATCAGGCTTTCAGAACAACTGTTGTGAGCACAACCTTTCACATAGGCAGGGCAGCAGCTATGCAGTTTCACAGTTTAAAGGCTTTCCAGCCTGTCAGTTTCATTGGTCAATGCCTTGTTGACCCTGACGAGTTTCGCACAGCTCAAGAAACCCATACACTGGCTGTTAATGCCAGAATCCAGGCTTAAAAGCACAATTAATTATTGTTTGAATATTTAAATGAGTGATCTGGTTTTCCACTCGCCTTGGAATGCAATCTGGTAAAACCCGAAAGTGGGCGGGATCATGTTGGGTTTCTGACCCGATGGCATTTTCAGCCATTTAAACATCCCCCCACCCACACCTAAATCCACCCCCATTCACACACTTCACAGTCTTTATTCGTTTTTTACCTGACAAGACACTTAATTTCAAAATAATTCATTGCATGAGCGAACTTCAGAGGTGTTGCTGAGAAACATGATAAGGTGCTATATAAATGCAAATCTATTTTCCAGGTCGTTAAGATAATTGGCAGAAGAATCAGAGGGAAGATAGGAGCCATTGTTATGATCTGGAATGTGCTGATTGTAAGGGTGGTGGAAGTAGGTTCAATAATAATCTTACATGAAAAATCGGATAAGTGTACGCAAAAGAGGAATTTGCAGGGCTATGGGCTAAGAGTGGGTAATGGAACTAATTGGATAGCTCTTTCAAAGACCCAAAACAGACACGATGGGCTGAAAGGCCTCCTTCCATGCTGTAATATTCTATGATAAAGTAATGTTTTTCCCCACACTTACACAACGGTGCAGAAATGCAGCAATGCTTGATCTCTAGCTTAGAGAGACAAGGGTACAGCAAATTCAAGTTACATTGGTGGCTCTATATCATTCTCTAGCCAGGATTTTAAAAAGGAACCGTGGATCTCAAGGCAGTTAAATTTTGATATTAACAAGAGGTTATTGGGACAGCCAATGATGAAGTTAAGAACCTGGCATTAGGAGTGTCACTGAAAAATTCTCTGGGTATATTAAACTTTGCTACAGTGTAATTGTAGATTGCCATTACTTTGCAGTCAATGAAAGGCAGAATCAGTGTGAGATATCGATCAATCGTTTCTCGCAGATTGCCAGAAATCAAATCCAGTGACTGGAGTGTACCAGATTTTGTTATGCCAATGTGCAGTCAAATTCACTTCACATCATCATCGAACATGCAGAACATTCTACAGTTTTTGTGGTGAATCAAAATGACCTTCCAACCTTTGCAATCCAAAGAGACTATTCATGTTAACCCTCTTATTTTGCCAAAGGCAATTATTTCTTTCTAATTATTCACTGTGCAAAACACCCCTGTAATATCCCAGTGCTAATTAATTTAATTGATACAGCAAAAAAGCGACTCAGAGTGAATCATTTTTGCCTGTTGCTGTGGAGAGATGATTAGCTTCTTTGATCAGCCAAACTTGGTGGTGTACTGGCTACAGTGCCATTGAAATTGAAGGGTTTTTGCGCACTTTTAGATGCTCTTTCTCTCTTTAGAATGCTACTCACACATAGAAAACATATTTTCCCCCAAATTGTCTCCCTGGCTCTCCTAAAGGAGTGTTGCAACTTGGCAAGCCCTCAACCAAGTGACCACTTTTCATGTGGTAGACCAAACAATGAGTACCAGTAAGCTATTTACCTGGGTTTGGAATCATCGTTCAACCTGAATAATTTCACTGGAAGTGTGCCTGTAACTCTGGGCCCGAAGGGGGTGGATTTAAGTCCCACTCCAGAGACTTGAGCACAAAAATCTAGGCTGAAGTCCCAGTACAGGACTGAGTTAGTGCTGCACTGTCAGAGGTGCCGTCTTTCGAATGGGACATCCACCCTCTCAGCTGGACATAAAAAATCACATGGCACCATTTCAAAGAAGAACAGGGGATTTCTTTTCAGTGTCCTTGGCACTATTTATTCCTTAATCAACTTCACTAAAACAAATTATCTTGTCATTGCCTCATTGCTGTTTATGGCATCTTCCTGTACACAAATTGTATACTGTGCTTCCTATGTTACAACAGTGGCTGCACTTCGAAAATATTTCATCCCCTGTAAAACACTCTGGGTGATGAAAGTAGCTATATAAATGCAGGTCTAGCAGATGATCCATTCAATGTGCCAGATTCCTTGGTCTCTTGCACCTGGCTAACTCAGTACAATCAGGCATGATAGCTACTAACTTAGAGAAGGTGAAAATCAGCCATGGCTCTTGATCCTGATTGTTATCTGGCAAACACTGCTGAACTGCATGTATGCACATGTGCTTGGACCAGGGTCTATTGTGATACCCTCTATGGTTGAGATCCAAGTATGCCACAGCTCACATGGGAATAACTTGCCACTTGGATATTCTATCATTGCACCAATGCCCTTGGTACTGTATCATATGAAGAGCAGCCACTTTCAAGAGAGAAAGCCAGAACATTGTTGCGATGAAGAGTGCCAGGTTGGCCATTGTTGGCAGAAGGTCCTCGCAGGGCAACAATTGAATTAGTGTATTGATGGCCTGTAGACAAGGGCTGAGTGGGCTGTTTGCCTACAGCTTGAGATAAGATAGCAGAGGGTAAGTAAAACCATGTAGTTCTGCTGCCGGGTGAACATTCAAAGAGAGATTCAATGCTTGGCACAACACTAGAGGCAGGTCTTTAACACTACAGAGTTACCTCTGACCAAGCTCTTAGAATGAGAGGCAATACTCTAGCAAAAGGAGGCTAACAAATGGGCATTGAAGTATCAGCATATTCTTGCCTTGATACATGTCCCTGAGTATCATTCATACTTGGCTTGTTAATGCAGCATAATTAAAAAGATTTTTTAAAAAACCAAAAGGCATTTTATTTGGTTGGATATTTGATTTGTTGCATGAAAGAATTTCACATTGTAATTCTGCACTGTTGGAAGCAATTGTTACCAAACAGAAATAAAACTTAATGTGCGGTATTAATGTCTTCTTAATTGGCCACAAATGAGCCTCCAATTTGAGTGCCCATGTTACAACTATAATGGACTGATGTTTTGCAATCTGTGGAATAAATCATTTTCCAAAACATTCTTTGGTTCGGAGTTGGAATTGCCCGATTATGACACATTGATGAAAAGAATTACAGCTTTAACATTTCCTGATGCAGTTTCAGATCCGAGCTGCGTTCTTTTGAAGCTGCTCCCACTTGACAAGAGTTTATCTGGTGATGATTGAACAGTCCCCTTACCTCCGCCTGTCCCTTTCCAAAGCCAACAACGTAGGGGGAGGTGGAGCCAGGTGGGAGACTTCCTACACTGTGACTTCCCACATTTCTGGACTAGGAGCATAGAATTCACACAGAATTTACAAAAGAGGCCATTCACCCCAACTGTTCTATGCTGGTGTTTATGTTCCACATGCGCCTCCTCTCATCCTGCTTCATCTAATCCTATCAGCACATCTTTCTTTTCCTTTCTCCTTGATGTGTTAATCTAGCTTTCCCTTTAAGGCATTTATACGATTTGCCTTAGCTCCATATGGTAGCAAGTTCCACATTCTCACCACTCTCTGGGTAAGTACATTTCTCCTGAATTTCCTACTGAATTTATGGGTGACTCTCTTATATTTATGACTCCTAGTTTTGGGAACATCTTTTCTACATCTATCCTAACAAACCCCATCATCATTTGAACCTTTTGTTGGGCAAAAGAGTCCCAGCCTGTTCAATCTTTTCAGACAGCTATAACCTCTCAGTTCTGGTATCATCCTTATAAATCTCTTATGCACCATCCCCAGTACTTATATAAAAAGGATATAGCATCTTTCACAATCATCGAACTTTCCTGAGTGCTTTACGGCCAAACTTTTGACTACACTTTTGAAATATAATGAAGGAAACAAAGCAGCCAATTTGCACAGAGCAAGATCCCACAAACAGCAATGAGATAATGACCAGATAATCTGATTTTCTGATGTTGATTGAGGGATAGATATTGGCCAGGACACCAGGGATAACTTCCCCCTCTTCAAAATAGTGTCATGGGATCTTTTACATCCACTTGAAAGGGCAAATGGGGCCTCAGTTTACCATCTCACCTGAAAGTTGGTGCCTCCAACAGTGCAGCACTGAATCAGTACAACACTGGAACACCAGACTAGACTTTTGCACTCATGTCCTGGAGTGGGATTTGAACTCAGAGGTGAAAATGGATTTGAACTCAGAGGCATTCTAACTCAGAGGTGAAAATGTGACCACCTGAGCTATACAATGGAGACTAGAGATGTGCACACTATTCCCAAGTGTAACATAACTGAGGTAGTACAAAAGTTTAGCATAATTACAATTGAATTCCATTCCTCTAGAAATGAGCCCCACTGCTTTGTTTGCAGTTTCTAAAGCTTTGTTATCCTGCTTTGCTACTTTTAATGATTGGTGCTGATATGTCCATTTAAAGCAGCCATACTGGCTATTCAAGTAATGAAAGTGGGTCCCACCGCAGTATCCAAGCCAGGATCATGGTCTGACGGAAGTTTTAAATTTAGCCCCCTGACAAAGACGGCCATTATGTAGGGTAGGTCATGGCTTTGTGCGATAGTTAGCTCCTTTTACATCTCTCCCAGGTTTTATTTCCAATGACTTCAATGGGGAGAGATGTAAAACAGACTGTTGATTCGCTATCACCCATTTTATACCATTTGCAGGGGTCACCCTAGATTCCCTCCTGGTTAAATGGGTCACTTGCCTTGTCCCTTCAAATTAAGGAGCCTCATCCTGTACCTGACAACTTTGAAATGTTCAGTGGGAGAATCCTGGATATAGCTCCTCCGTGGATTTCAAATCCCCTCACTTTTTCTGCTCCCCCATCCTGGAAATGTTCACCAGTCCGACTGTGATATCAGCTCAGTGCAGACCTATGTCATCCTGGTCCCCACAGTTCAGTTTCACATTGGACAGCACACTTATTCATCGAAGCACTGAAGAGGACAATGTTCCTGCGTGATCATCAATTCATTGCAATGACACTGCATGGGGATGAATTTGGTCATGGACTTTCACAACCTACCCAATTCTCTATTCCATTAATTTCAATCTTGACCCCCTTGATTTTCAGTCTCTGGCAGATTTCAAATGCTACAAATTTACTGTGAACACTGCTGATTAAGCCACTTTCACTGAGGTACGGAAGAGGGTGATTGACGACATGCTCCAGCATCTTGGTTATGCCTAATTCGGGCTTGACTATCCTTAATTGAGTTTGAATGTGCAACATCAAAGCAATCAAGACACTATTCCTTCAAGTACTGTGATTAAATGAACAATAAAACAAAGAGCAGGTGGGGAAATTGTTATGGATCCCTCTAACGAGGTTTATTAATTATTCTATACAGCTGTGGAATCTTCCTGCTGAACCAAAACATCTGGAATCTGTTCAATTAGCCACATGCCATGGAAGTAGCCTGAGAAAAGCTTGAAAATAAAATAAAAATACTGCGGATGCTGGAAATCTGAAATAAAAACAGAAAGTGCTGGAAATACTCAGCAGTCTGACAGTATCTGTGGGAAGAGAAGCAGAGTTAACGTTTCAGGTCAGTGACCTTTCATCAGACCTGGCAAAGGTTAGAAATGAAATAGGTTCTAAGCAAATAAAGTGGGGGTGGGGGAAAAGAGAACAAAGAACAGAGGACAGATAGGACAGAGGGCCAGAGAGATTAACTGACAAGGAGGTCAGAGGGCAAAGGCAAAGAGAGTGCTAATGGTCTGGTGAAAGACAAAGCATTAGTGCAGAGAGAGTGTTAATGACAGAATAATGAGCAGCCCTAGCCAAAAACACAAACAAGGAAAAACCAATAGGCAGGCACATGGTAAAAAACAAAAAAAAGAGATTGAACAAAATAAAATAAAAATAAAAAAGGGCCAGTCATGCTCTGAAATTATTGAACTCAATGTTCAATCTGGAAGGTTACAGAATGCTTATTTGGTAAATGAGGTGCTGTTCCTTGAGCTTGCCTTGATGTTCACTGGAACCCTGCAGCAGGCTAAGGACAGAAATGTGGGCATGAGAGCAGAAGTGTGTGTTGAACTGGCAAGCAACAGGAAGCTCAGGATCATGTTATCGGACTGAGCGGAGGTGTGCCACAAAGCAGTCACCCAGTCTGCATTTGGTCTCCCCAGTGTAGAGGAGACCACATTGTGAGCAGCGAATACAGTAGATTACATTTTTTTAAAAATTCATTCATGGGATGT
This sequence comes from Heterodontus francisci, assembly GCF_036365525.1. NCBI lineage: Eukaryota > Metazoa > Chordata > Chondrichthyes > Heterodontiformes > Heterodontidae > Heterodontus > Heterodontus francisci. The sequence goes on from NC_090382.1 coordinate 115,941,908, forward strand.
GGGCGTCACTGGTCAGGCCAGCATTTATTGCCCATCGATAATTGCCCTTGAGAAGGTGGTGGTGAGCTGCCTTCTTGAACCGCTGCACTCTTGTGGGGTAGGTACACCCACAGTGCTGTTAGGAAGGGAGTTCCAGGATTTTGACCCAGCGACAGTGAAGGAACGGCGATATAGTTCCAAGTCAGGATGGTGTGTGACTTGGAGGGGAGCTTGCAGATGGTGGTGTTCCCATGTATTTGCTGCCCTTGTCCTTCTAGTGGTCATTGGATAGACATATGGATGAAAATGGAATAGTGTAGGTCAGATGGTTTCACAGGTCGGCGCAACATCGAGGGCCGAAGGGCCTGTACTGCGCTGTAATGTTCTAATTCTAGTTGGTAGAGGTGCTGTCTAAGGAGCCTTGGTGCATTGCTGCAGTGCATCTTATAGATGGTACACACTGCTGCCACTGTGCGTCGGTAGTGGAGGGAGTGAATGTTTGTAGATGGGGTGCCAATCAAGCAGGCTGCTTTGTCCTGGATGGTGTGGAGCTTCTTGAGTGTTGTTGGAGCTGCACCCATCCAGGCAAGTGGAGAGTATTCCATCACACTCCTGACTTGTGCCTTGTAGATTGTGGACAGGCTTTGGGGAGTCAGGAGGTGAGTTACTCGCCTCAGGATTCCTAGACTCTGACCTGCTCTTGTAGCCACGGTATTTATATGGCTACTCCAGTTCAGTTTTCGGTCAATGGTACCCACTAGGATGTTGATAGTGGGGGATTCAGCGATGCTAATGCCATTGAATGTCAAGGGGAGATGGTTAGATTCTTTCTTGTTGGAGATGGTCATTGCCTGGCACTTGTGTGGCGCGAATGTTACTTGCCACTTATCAGCCCAAGCCTGGATATTGTCCGGGTCTTGCTGCATTTCTACACAGACTGCTTCAGTATCTGAGGAGTCACGAATGGTGCTGAACATTGTGCAATCATCAGCGAACATCCCAAATTGAAGGAGGTTAAAGTAAATCACTGCTTCACCTGGAAGGTGTGTTTTGAGCCTTGGATGGTGAGGAGAGAGGAGGTAAAAGGGCATGTATTACACCTCCTGTGATTGCATGGGAAGGGGACAAGGTGTCGGGAGTAGTGGAGAGTGGACCAGGGTGTTGCAAAGGGAATGATCCCTTTGAAATGCTGACAGGAGAGGGGAGGGGAAGATGCATTTGGTGGTGGCATCACACTGGTGGTGGTGTAAATGGCAGAGGATGATCCTTTGGATGTGGAGGCTGGTGGGGTGGAAAGTGAGGACAAGGGGAACCCTGTCGCGGTTCTGGGAGGGAAGGGAAGGGGTGAGGGCAGAAGTGCGGGAAATGGGTCAGATACGGTCGAGGAACCTGTGGACCACAGTGGGGGGGAATCCTTGTTGAGGAAAAACGAAGACATATCAGAAGCGCTGTTGTGGATTTAGGGCCCCGTCGCCGGAGGTCCCGTCCTTGCAGAGCTGCTGGCCAATCATGCTGTAGCTGCAGCGACCAGATACTGAGGAGCGGTGCTGGAACCAGGCTTAAGGTAGGTCAGGATGGGAGGGGTCTTGTGGGGTGGGGGTTGCGGGAAATGGGAGTTCGGCAGCAAAGTCAGGGGGGTGGCCTTCAGCGGCACCCCACCCCCACAGCCGGGAAGCAGCCTGCATGGTTTCTCATGCTATGCTTTCCGTGTGGTAACAGGGCACCTCCCCACCACCCCCCACACACACAGCTAATTGGAGCTACAGTGGGAAGATGCCCTTAATTGGGGATTAATTTCCCAGTTAAGGGCCTCAATTGGCAACGGATCGGGAAGGCTGTTCACAGGCCTTCTCAGCCTGGATTAATTTTCAGTGGAGGCGGGATGCTGGCAGAGTCACCCCGCACCCCCCCCACACCCCCCACCACCACCATCCCATCTGATTTTATGCTCTCCCCACTTCCAAACACGCCGCGGGGGAGAGTGCAAAATGCCCTCCAGTGTGTATGTAGATGCCTGGCGAGGACCAAGGTCATCCTGAACTGCATTTTGCTCCACAGTTCTGTTGGGTAGTCCTGCTCGGGGCGATAGGAGGTCAGGGATGGGAAAGAGATCAGAGGAGGCCTAGAAGTCCAAGTGAGATGAAAGACCTCGGCACCGGGACCAGCGGTGATTCTGGTCAGACATTGCTTTTATGAAATTCTGGGCTGCTTTGTATTGGTTTTCCCTGAGACAATCAGCAGTGGTGTTGGCTACGTCAGGTACAAGAGGCAGCAGAAACAACACAAGGAAGAACAATTGAAACCTGAGCTATAAGGAAAGACAATGGGTATTGGGAAACTTTACAATGGAATAAACGAGACTTACAGGTGATCTTATTCAGATATTTACGAAATTAAAGGAATAGACTGAATCCTGGACGTCCAATCATAACACAAGCTCCAAAAACAAGGAGGAGTTAATTCTTGTTTAGATGAGCAAAGTTTAAAACATGGCAAAGTGATAACGAGGCTAAATATTCGGCTTCGCCCACACACTCGACTAGGATAATCCCGCTGAAACCCAGAAGATGGGGAATGTTGAATAGCCTACTCAGAGAGGCTGTGCAAATGAAGGATATGACAAATTTCGGAAGGACGAAGGGCAAATTTTTTGATAGGCAAGGTTGACAAAAGGTGTGAGAAATGAGGCATGGGATTTCAAGTCTTTGAGAACAGCCCAGTGAATAGCAACAGTCCCGGGTTCCTAGAGACAGTGGTGAGGAGAAGGTGTTTATTTAACTACGTCTAGTGATGTGACATGAGTAATGATTGTCTCCTGGAGCTTGCTTGGTTGCCTTAAGGGAGCCAGGGAAGAATTTCCCAGACTTCCTGCTGAAATTGGATTCATTTGTATTCTCAGGATTCTCTTTTCCTCCCCACAGAATCAGCATTGTGATTCAGGACAGTAGGTTTTGGCCTGTTTCCTTTCCTTTCACATGTTCACATAGGCAATGACAAGCTTTGTACCCAGCTCAGATACAATGAGCACATCAGAAGCATTACAACTTGTTGCTGTCTCGGATAACCAGAGGGCACAGATTTAAGATAATCGGCAAAAGAACCTGGGGAGAGATGAGTTATGATGATGTGGAATAGTGACCTGAAAGGGTGACGGAAACAGATTCATAGAATCATAGAATGTTTACAGAACAGAAGGAGGCCATTCAGCCCATTGAGCCCATGCTGGCTTTCTGTAAGGGCAATTTACCTAGTCCCACATCACTGCCCTTTCCTCGTAGTCCTGCAAATCTTTTCCCTTCAGGTGATTATCCAATTCCCTCCATAAAATCATAATTGGATCGGCCTCCACCACACTCTCAAGCAGTGCATTCCAGATCCCAAGCATTGGCTGCATAAAATGTTTTTCCTCATGTTGCTGTTCGTCCTTTGGCCAATCACCTTAAATCACTGTCCTCTGGTTCTTGACTCTTCCACCAATAGGAACAGTTTCTCTTTATCTTTATATCCGTCTTTACCAAGGAAAAAGATGCTGCGCAAGACATAGTTGAAGAGGAGGTAATTCATATGCTTGAAGGTTTAAAATTGATAATGAGGAGGTATTAGATAGGCTGTCTGTACATAAAGTTGATAAAGTACCAGGACCGGATGAGATGCATCCAAGGATACTGAAGGAAATGAGAGTGGAAAATTGTGGAGGAACTGGCCATAATTTTTCAGTCTTCCTCAGATTCAGGGTTGGTGCCAGAGGAGAATTGCAAATGTTACACCCTTGTTCAAAAAAGGTTGTAAAGATAAGCCCAGCAGCCACAGGCCAGTTAGTTTAACCTCGGTGGTGTGGAACCTTCTGGAAATGATAATCCGGGACAAAATTAATAGTCACTTCAGCAAATACGGGTTAATTAGGGAAAGCCAGCACAGATTTGTGAAGGGCAAATTATATTTAACTATCTTGCTTTGAGTTTTTTGATGAGGTAACAGAGAAGGTTGATCGGGGTAATGCTGTTGATGTGGTGTACATGGACTTCCAAAAAGCATTTGATAAAATGCCGCACAACAGACTTGTGATCAAAGTTATAGCTCAAGGAATAACAGGGAAAGTAGCAACATGGGTACGAAATTGGCTGAGTGTCAGGAAACATGGAATAGTGGTTAATGGATATTTTTTGAACTGGAGGAAGGTTTGTCGTGGAGTTCCACAAGGTTCAGTGTTAGGACCCTTGCTGTTCCTGATATATATTAATGGCCTAGGCCTTGGTGTAGAGGGTACAATTTCAAAATTTGCAGATGATACATAACTTAGAAACTTAGTGAACTGCAAGGAGGATAGTGTAGAACTGCAAAAGGGCATGGACATGTTGGTGGAATGGGTGGACAAATGGCAATTGAAATTTAATGTAGAGAAGTGTGAAGTGATTCATTTTGGTAGGAAGAACACAGAGAGACAATATAAAATAAAGGGTACAATTCTAATGGGTTTGCAGGAGCAGAGGGACCTGGGCGTATATGTGCATAAATCATTGAAGTTAACAGGACAGGTTGAGAAAGCGGTTAATAAAGCATACAGTGTCCTGGACTTCACTAATAGGGCAAAGGGTACAAAAGCAAGCAAGTTATGTGAAACTTGTACAGACATTGGTTCGGCTTCAACTGGAGTATTGTGTCCAGTTCTGGGTACCACACTTTAGGAAAGATGTAAAGGCATTAGAGAGAGTGCAGAAAAGATTCATGAAAATAGCTCCAAGAATGAGGAATTTCAGTTCCATAGATAGATTGGAAAATTTGGGACTGTTTTCTTTGGAGAAGAGAAGGTTGAGAGGAAAATTGATAGATGTATTCAAAATCATGAGGGATCTGGACAGAGTAGATACGGAAAAACTGTTCCCATTGGTGGAAGGATTGAGAACAATAGGGCATGGATTTAAGGTAATTGGCAAAAGAAATAATGGCGACATGAGGAACTATTTAACGCAGCGAGTGGTTAGGATCTGGAATGCACTGCCTGAGAGAGTGGTGGAGGCAGGTTCATCTGAAGCTTTCAAGAGGGAATTGGGTTGTTGTCTGAAAAGGAAGAATGTGCAGGTCTACAGGGAGAAGGCGGGTGAGTGGCACTAGGTAAATTGCTCTTTTGGAGAGCCAGCACAGGCACGACAGGCCGAATGGCCTCCTTCTGAGCTGTAACAATTCTGTGATTCTGTGATCTACTCTGTCCAGAGCTGTCATTATTTTGAACACGTCCATCAAATCTCCTCTCGACCTTCTCTTCTCTATGAGAAACAGCCCCAGCTTCCCCAATCTATCCACATAACCGAAGTCCCTCATTCCTGGAACCATTCTCATGAATCTTTTCTGCACCCTCTCTAGTGCCTCCACATCTTTGTACCCAGAATTGGACACAGTACTCCAGTTGAGGCCAAACCAGTGTTTTGCAACCTATAATGTCTATTCAATAGTGACTTTCAAAAAGGAATTGGATATATACTTAAAAGGAAAAATTTGCAAGGAGCAGCAGTGTGGGACTAATTGGATAACTCTTTCAAAGAGCTGGCTCTGGCATGAAGGGCCGAACAGCCTCCTTTGGTGTTGGAAAATTCCATAGTTCAGCAAACATTCTCCCCAGGACCATCTACATTGAACACATTAAAGAGATCAAGCCTGGAGCTTGAACTGCACAATTCCACAATAACAACTCCCAATCTGAATAAAAAGGGAACTTTGGGAATATTTCAATCTACAAGAATTGACAAACTGCTCCATGCATTCAAAGCATGTTTTCTTTCAGAAGCTCTGCTTCACCACAGTAAAGTGTTTGGGGGTATTTTTTTTGCACTCCTGTTGAGGTCAGTGCTGAGGAAAGTGCTTCTTGAAACTAAAACTGATCAGCACTCTGCAGTTACACGGTTGCACCCGATTCTAGTGGCACAACAGGTGGTACCATCCAGGGCATTTAAGCATAAACTGGCAGTATACAAATTACTGTTAAAGCCACGGAGCCGGGGGGAAAATCATCATTCCTGATTTTAAAAAATTTGAATTAAAGCAGCCAGTGCATTGACAACAAAGTCCTTTGAATTTTCTCAAGGATTAAAATATGCTTGTTGGTTTCTGAAAAAATGAGCATGTTTTTGCACTCCATCTTGCAAAAAAATATATAGTTTCCAGCACTGCATGTCACTCACAGCTATATCTTTTGTCAGTTTTCAACCAGCCTTCTTTTTTATTCATTCATGGGATGTGAGTGTCGCTGGCAAAGCCAACATTTATTGCCCATCGCTAACTGACCTTGAGGAGGTGCTGGTGAGCTGCTTTCTTCATGAACCGCTGCAGTCCGTGTGGTGAAAGTTCTCCCACAGTGCTGTTAGGTGGGGCATTTCAGGATTTGGACCCAGCGACTATGAAGGAATGGCTGATATATCCTCAGTAAGGATTGTGTGTGATTTGGAGGGAAACTTGGAAGTGATGGCATTCCCATGTGCTTGCTGCCCTTGTCTTTCTAGGTGACAGTTATGGGTTTAGTAGGTACTGCAGAAGAAACCTTGACATGTTTCTGCAGCCCCGGTATGCCGGTGGTAGATGGTTATTATAGAATGCAGTTGATTTGGTTGCCAGGTTTGCTTTGTTTATCCTTTTGACATGGATTTGAGAGCATCTAAATGATCCAACATTAATAACACTTGCAGTTGTATAGTGCTTTTAAACATTGAAAAATACTCCAAGGCACTCCACAGAGATGTGTGGAAAACAGACACTGACCTAATAAAGGAGCTGTTCAGAGTAGTAGCCAAAAGCATGGTCAAGGAGGTGGGTATTATGAAGGGTATTAAACAAGGAGAGGAAGTTGGAAAAGTTTAAAGAGGGTATTGCAGCAAGTGGAACATGAGCAATGGTGAAGTAAAAGAAGGAAGGTAGACAGAACACAGAAAAGGCCAGACTCAGCATTTAGGACTTGTAGATTTTAGGGATGTGAATGAGATTGGGAAAGGGTGAGGCTATGGAGCAATTTAAAGACAAGTGGGGGATCATTTTAATTTTTGGCGTAAAATGGAGCAAAATACTTCTGTTATTGACCCCATCCAATTCATTTACATTGATAAGTTAGACAAGAAAAAACTGTTCCCATTAACTGATGGTACAAGGACTAGGAGACACAGATTGAAGGTTTTGGGCAAGAGATGCAGGGGGGAATGTGAGGAAGAACTTTTTGAGCAGCGAGTGGTAATGACCTGGAACTCGCTGCCCACAAGGGTGGTGGAAGCAGAGATAATCAATGATTTCAAAAGGAAATTGGATGGACACTTGAAGGAAATCAACTTGCCGGGCTGTGGGAATCAAGCATGGGAGTGAGACTGACTGGATTGCTCCACCGAGAGCCAGCATGGGCTCGATGGGCCAAATGACCTCCTTCTATGCCATCTATGACTCTATGAAGCTACAGCTGACACTTACACTGGGACACTGCAGTCTGTATCAATAGTGGCATGCTGGTCCACAACATGCAATTCTGTGTAAGTATCTCTGGTTGATCTTTTCACCTCTCTAACATGGTACTGAGGCCTCTAAGCACCAGTTGAGGGCTCGTTTGCCACTACAACAGGAGTGCGAGAGCTATGATATAAATGCATCTGGAATCTGGAGTCAGAGTCAAGCTCGATACTGTGTGGCAAGGGAGTCTCTCATTCTGCATCACTCTGGAGCCAGACTGAGCCTTACCTGTGGATTTACATGGCGTCAGTTTAGCATTGACGCAAAGCTTGGTTTTTATAGCTCAGTTCCAACACTAGTGCATTTACAAAATTAACCACTGAAGAGTGATAAAAGTACATAGTGACATCAATCATGCCTGGAGACCGCACTACTGTAAGTGACTGGATCGATTTTACACACGTAATTTCTATGGAACTATCCTGTACTTACTACATTTTGCTGAAAAATTCTTTCTTTGGGCCTCCTTATCTCGAGAGACAATGGATACGCGCCTGGAGGTGGTCAGTGGATTGTGAAGCAGCGCCTGGAGTGGCTATAAAGGCCAATTCTAGAGTGACAGACTCTTCCACAGGTGCTGCAGAGAAATTTGTTTGTCGGGGCTGTTGCACAGTTGGCTCTCCCCTTGCGCCTCTGTCTTTTTTCCTGCCAACTACTAAGTCTCTGCCTTTATTAGGAGATATTGCTGCAGTTTTGGACCTGAGTTCTGTTTACTGTATTACATAGTAGTTAGGTCACTGAAACAGACCATTCAGCCCAACAGGTCTGTACTGGTGTTTATGATCCATATGAGCCTCCTTCCACCCCACTTCATCTAACCCTATCAACATATCCTTCTATTCCTTTCATCCTTTTGTATTTATCTAACTTCTTCTTGAATGTATCTACGCTATTCACCTCAATGACTCCATGTGGTAGGGAGCTCCACATTCTAACCACTGGCTGGGTAAAGAAATTTCTCCTGACATCCCCATTGAATCTATCTATACTTATGGCCTTATATTACTGGTCTCTCCCACAAGTAGAAATATTTTCTCTACATCTACCCCATCAAACCCCTATATAGTCTTAAAGATCTCTATCAGGTCACTCCTCAGCCCTCCCTTTTCGAGGGGAAGTGCCCCAACCTGTTCAATCTTTCCAAATAGGCAGTTCTGCACTCATTCAAGTAAATCCTTTCTTTGAACTTTCTCCAGTGCCTCTCTATCCTTTTATAATTTGGAGATGAGAACTATTCAGAGTACTCCAAGTGTGGTCTAACCAAAGTTCTACAAAAGTTTAGCATAACTTCTCTGCTTTCCAATTCTATTCTCCTAGAAATGAGTCCCAGTGCTTTGTTTACTATTTTGATCACCCTACCAACCTGCATCACTGTGTATTTCATGGAGGCTCTTTTTAAATAGGCTCTATGGACTGTTGTTGTAAAGCACTGTTTATGCCAGCTCTGTTTACTGAATAGACCTTGTTTGCTGTAAAATGCACTGTTGGCTGTGAGTCCTGCACCCTTCACTCCCAAATCCCACTAAAAATAAAACTAGTGGAAGTTTCAGTATAAGGTGGTAATTAATTGGTTTGGTACATAAAACAACATATCCTACATTCGGTCAGGCCAGTCAAATGGTGGCCTATTAAATAGACATTCGTACCTCAGGGTTTTCTGCTCACTTGGTTGCAGGAAATTTCTTTTCTCTCCAAGTGAAGATATTTATTACTATTGACATTGATAAAGGATGAAAAATTAGGAGACATGTCCAATCCCCTGCATCAATTCATGAGGCAATCTGTTACTTTGAAAGATCTTTTCGTCTCAAAGGTTTATGGTATCAAACAATTCTTGGTAAATATTTCAATCGATGTTTAAAAAACCCTGATTCAGGAAAAGTTTAACCAGGGTATTGAACACAAAGGGGAATGCTGCACACTCTGTCTATGTGCTTTCCAGTTACAGGCTAGACTACAAACTGTGATTTACTGATGTTCTAAATCAGTAAGTGCACTGACTGCTGGCAAATTCAGCTTCAGGCAGCAGAAGGTCCAGGTTTGAAACCCCAGGCTGTGTTGACTGAGAAAGAATTTATTTAGCACCTTTCACAACCTCAGGACATCCTAAAGATCTTCACAGCCAATGAAATACTTTTGAAGTGTTTTTTTTTGTTCTTTCATGCGATGCAGGTGTCACTGGCAAGGCCAATATTTGTTGCCCACCCCTAATTGCCCTTGACAACTGACTGGCTTGCTAGGCCATTTCCGAGGGCAGTTAAGAGTCAACCACATTGCAGTTGGTCTGGAAAATCACAGGTAGGTCAGACCAGGTAAGGACAACCGATTTCCTTCCCTAAAGGACATTAGTGAACCTGATGGGTTTTTACATCGACAATGGTTTCATGGTCACCATTAGTGTTAAGATTTTAATTCTAGATTTATTCATTGATTTCAAATTTCACCATCTGCTGTGGTTGGATTCAAACCCATGTCCCCAGAGCATTAGCCTGGGCCTCTGGATCCCTAGTCTAGTGACATTACCACTACATCACCACCTCCCCGAGTAATTACTTTGGTAATGTAGCGAAAAGTGGTAACCAATTTGCACACATCGAGGACCCATAAACAGCAATTGGGCGAATGACCAGGCTGTCAGATTTAGTGCGCTGGTTAAGGGATAAATATTGGCCACGACACCGGGAGAGCCCACTCTTCATTGAATAGTTTTTTATTTTTATTTTATTTTGAGATACAGCACTGAAAAAGGCCCTTCGGCCCACCGAGTCTGTGCCGACCAACAACCACCCATTTATACTAACCCTTCAGCAATCCCATATTCCCCTACCACCTATCTATACTAGGGGCAATTTACAATGGCCAATTCACCTATCAACCTGCAAGTCTTTGGCTGTGGGAGAAAACTGGAGCACCCGGCGAAAACCCACACAGACACAGGGAGAACTTGCAAACTCCGCACAGGCAGTACCCGGAATTGAACCCGGGTCCCTGGAGCTGTGAGGCTACGGTGCTAACCACTGCGCCACTATGCCATGCAATCTTCTACACTGTCATCAGAAAGATGGTAACCCTGAAAAGGCCTCAGCTTACAATATCACTTGGCATATATAGATCAGAAAAAGAGGAGGCCATTCAGCCCCTCAAGCCTGTTCTGCTATTCAAAGTTATTGTGGCTGATCTGCGACCTAACTCCATCCATCCGCTTTTGTCCCATATCCCTGAATATCTTTGGATAACAAAATCCATAAATCCCAGATTTTAAATTAACAAATGATCCAGCATTAATTGCCATTTATGGAAGAGAGTGTTTCCTAATTTCACTCCTGAAAGGTCTGGTTCTAATTTTTAGACTCTGCCCCCTAGTCCTCGACTCCCCAACCAGTGGAAGTAGTTTTTCACTATCTACCCCATCTGTCCCCCTTAATATCTTGAAAACTTCAATCTAATCGTTCTTTAACCTTCTAAATTCCAGGGAATACAACCTAGTTTGTGTAATCTCTCTTCATAATTTAACCTTTGGAGTTCAGGTATCACGCTGGCAAACCGAGACTGCACTCCCTCCTAGGCCAATATATCCTTCAATATATGGCACCTCTGCTATTGCAGCACTCCCTCACTCTGCACTGACTTACTCACATGTCTGGATGTGGGGCTTGAACCTGTGCTCTTTTGATGCAAAGCTGAATGCTACCCACTGGGCTAAGGCTGCCACCTCATCTGTATATAAGTCCATGTGTGAAGAGCAAGCAGGAGGGCCAAGTCACCCACCCCAGCAGAAGCTGGCACCAGGAAAGAAGAGAAAATTGAAAAGATAAAGAAGAAATTAAAAGCACAGTCTGTAGAGGATGGTGTTTATACCAACAACTGCCACTAAAAATTGTTTCAGAAATACTTGACATGTTGCAAGTGAGTATTTTCATTTTTATAACTTTGATTTAATTTTGCAGAGGACCACATTACGAAAGTGGGTGATGGTGGACATTTGTATCGGCTGCTGTGGAGAAAATTGTGGTCATTACTGGTCTTCTTCTTCTTTGGCCTCCTTGTCTCGGGAGACAATGGGTAAGCGCCTGGAGGTGGTCAGTGGTTTGTGGAGCAGCACCTGGAGTGGCTATAAAGGCCAATACTAGAGTGACAGACTCTTCCAAAGGTGCTGCAGATAAAATTGGTTGTCGGGGCTGTTTCGCAGTTGGCTTTCCCCTTGCGCTTCTGTCTTTTTTCCGGCCAACAGCTAAGTCTCTTCGACTCGCCACACTTTAGCCCCGCCTTTATGGCTGCCCGCCAGCTCTGGTGATCGCTGGCAACTGACTCCCACGACTTGTGAGCAATGTCACAGGACTTCATGTCGCGTTTGCAGACGTCTTTAAAGCGGAGACATGGACGGCCGGTGGGTCTGATACCAGTGGCGAGCTCGCTGTACAATGTGTCCTTGGGGATCCTGCCATCTTCCATGCGGCTCACATGGCCAAGCCATCTCAAGCGCCGCTGACTCAGTAGTGTGTATAAGCTGGGGATGTTGGCCGCCTCGAGGACTTCTGTGTTGGAGATATGGTCCTGCCACCTGATGCCAAGGATTCTCCGGAGGCAGCGAAGATGGAATGAATTGAGACATCGCTTTTGGCTGACATACGTTGTCCAGGCCTCGCTGCCATAGAGCAAGGTACTGAGGACACAGCTTGATACACTTGGACTTTTGTGTTCCATGTCAGTGCGCCATTTTCCCACACTCTCTAGGCAAGTCTGGACATAGCAGCGGAAGCCTTTCCCATGCGCTTGTTGATTCCTGCATCGAGAGACAGGTTACTGGTGATAGTTGAGCCCAGGCAAAGCAGTTCGTAGAGTGCTGAGAGTATAGCAGGCTTGGCATTCTTAATTATTTCAGGGGTAATGTGGTCCTTCCCAGGGGCTTTTCCGCTGGCTATTACCGTTCTGGTATAACTGGTCATTACCGTTCACATCATAGTTAATGCAAGGACACAGGAGGATATTCATTGAAATAGGATCCATTTCAAAGTGTCCCAGCTGTATTATATATCTGTACACAATCTGTATGGTACGCTCGGAATTCATTTCAATTCCCTCTTTCACCATGTTTTATCTGAGGAAAGCAAGCAATTGACGTCACCTTGAAGGGTCAGATGGGTAAATCTACAGACCAAGGTGCCCCACTATCAGATGTGTCAACTGTAGCTCAGTTAGTTGTGCTCTTACCTCAAGGGACAGAGGTTGTGGGTTAAAATGCCACTCCAGTGACTTGAACACATAACGTAGGCTACAGTTCCTTACTGAGGGAGTGTTGCACTGTCAGAGGTACTGCCTTTCAGATGAGATATAAATCCATGGCTCTGTCTGCCATCTTTAGTCAAAGGTTGTGAATTCTCTACCTCAGAGAGCTGTGGATGGATGTTTAGTCATTGAGTATATTCAAGACAGAGGCCAGTAGATTTTTAGATATTCTGGGATATGGAGATAGTGCAGGAAGGTGGAGTTGTGATAGAAATCAACATGATCTTGCTGAATGGTGGAGCAGATTCGAAAGACTAAATGGCCAGCTCCAGCTCCTATTTTTTTATGTTCTCTTCAATGAACGTAAACAATCCCAAGACACTATTCCAAAAAAGAGCGGTCACATTCTCCTTGGTGTCTTAGCTAATACTTATCCCTCAAGCCTCACAACGAGATTATTTAGTGATGATCTCATTACTGTTTGTGGGATCTTGCTGTGTACAAGTTGGCTGCTGCATTTCCTACATTGAAACTGTGACTACGCTTCAAATGACATTACTGGCTGTGAAGTGTTTTTGGATGTCCTAAGGTTGTGAAAGGCACGATAGAAATTTAAGTCCTCACCTTTAGGTTATTCTCTTTCTGAGACAGTCCCCATCTGTGGCTTTTGAACTGTGGGGTGAATAAAATGGAACACATGCATGTTATCACTTGTGGCATTCTCATTTGCCAACAGTAGTAACTGGATTGGGATCGGGAAACCCTCACTGGTTTTCTCCATCCTCACCAAGGGGCCATGACGCCAATTGTAGTACCTCTGACATTTGAGGTTAACTAACTGATGCTCTGACCTTGATCTTCCTACCTACACAGTTAATTCTTATAAGTACCTATGCTTTAGCTTGGCAATACATGCATCGCATGGTGCAATACTGAGCCTTACAAAGTTGCTGTTGTTGATTGCTATCCAGTGATCACTTACTAGAAACACACATGAGCACACATGTTGGATGAGCTCCTCATCGGACATGGGTAAATGACCTGCCAATGCTTCATGATCCTCCCACCTGATTATAATGCCACTACATAAACCATATTGTCTTTTTTGCTATAATCAATAATTATTTCCATTTATACAGTGCCTTTCACAAAGGAAGGGTGAACAGCCAGCAGTCGTGGTCCACATCGGAACCAACGACATTAGTAGAAAGAGGGATATGGTCCTGCAGTCAGAATTTAGGGAGCTAAATAAAAAATTAGCAAGCAGGACCTCAAAAGTAGTCATCTCCGGATTACTCCCAATGCCACGTGCAAGTGAGTACAGTTGGATAAGACAGGTGAATGCGCGGCTGGAAAGATGGTGCAGGAGGGAGGGATTTAGATTCCTGGGACATTGGGACTGGCTTTGCGGGAGATGGGACATGTACAGGCTGGTGGGGTTGCACCTGAACCGGGACTGAGTTACTTGCGGGAAGTTTTGTTGGGGAAGGTTTAAACTAGTTTGGCAGGGGGATGGGGACCTGAGGGTAGACTCAGTTGGGACAAAATCAGAAATGAAAATGAAAGGCAGAAAATTAATGGATGAGCCTGGAAGACAGAGGAAACAAAGGTTAGAAGTAAAAAAAGTTAGGCAGTGCTCAAGGGGATCTATTTCAATGCAAGGAGTACAGCAAATAAAGCAGATGAGCTGAGGGCACAGATAGACACGTGGCAGTATGATATCATAGCTATTACAGAAACATGGCTTAAGGAGGGACAGGAATGGAAGCTCAACATTCCTGGTTACAGGGTTTTCAGATGTGATGAGGTGGGGGGGAATAAGAAAGGAGGAGGAGTGGCAATTTTGGTCAAAGAAAATATTACAGCTGTGAGGAGGGATGTGATGTTGGAAGGTTCATCAAATGAGGCCATATGGATTGAGCTAAGGAACAAAAAAGGGGCAACCACTCTGCTGGGAGTGTACAATAGACCCCCAAACAGTCAGAGGGAGATGGAAGAGCAGATATGTAGGCAAATCTCTGAGAAGTGCAAGAACAATAGGGCAGCAATAGTAGGGGATTTTAACTACCCCAATATTAACTGGGATAGTTTTAGTGTGAAAGGAATTGAGGGAGCAGAATTCCTGAGGTGCATTCAGGAGAACTTTTCTGCCCAGTATGTAGCAAGTCCAACAAGAGAAGGCGCAGTTTTAGACTTTGTTTTAGGAAATGACGATGGGCAGGTGGAAGGAGTGGCAGTAGGAGAGCATTTTGGTGGTAGTGATCATAATTCAGTCAGTTTTAATATAATTATGGAAAAGGACAGAGAAAAAACAGGAGTTAGAGTTCTCAATTGGGGTAAGGTCAATTTTACTAAACTGAGGAGTGATTTAGCGGAAGTGGACTGGAAGCAGCTACTTGAAGGTAAATCAGTGTCAGAGCAGTGGGAGGCATTCAAAGGGAAGATTCAAGGGGTTCAGAGTAAACATGTTCCCACAAAGAAAAAAGGTGAGACGGTCAAATCTACAGCCCCATGGATGTCAAGGAGCTTACAGGGTAAGATAAGGCAGAAAAGGAAAGCTTATATCCGACACCGAGAACTCAATACTACAGAAAGCCGAGAGGAGTATAGAAAGTGGAGGGGTGAAATCAAAAAGGAAATTAGTAAAGCAAAAAGAGGGCATGAAAAATTATTGGCAAGCAAAATCAAGGTAAACCCTAAGATGTTTTAGAATTAGAACATTACAGCGCAGTACAGGCCCTTCGGCCCTCGATGTTGCGCCGACCTGTGAAACCATCTGACCTACACTATTCCATTTTCATCCATATGTCTATCCAATGACCACTTAAATGCCCTTAAAGTTGGCGAGTCTACTACTGTTGCAGGCAGGGCGTTCCACGCCCCTA
This sequence comes from Heterodontus francisci, assembly GCF_036365525.1. Taxonomy (NCBI): domain Eukaryota; kingdom Metazoa; phylum Chordata; class Chondrichthyes; order Heterodontiformes; family Heterodontidae; genus Heterodontus; species Heterodontus francisci. The sequence continues at coordinate 115,957,477 of NC_090382.1, forward strand.
CTACTCTCTGAGTAAAGAAACTACCTCTCACATCTGTCCTATATCTTTCACCCCTCAACTTAAAGCTATGTCCCCTCGTGTTTGCCATCACCATCCGAGGAAAAAGACTCTCACTATCCACCCTATCTAACCCTCTGATTATCTTATATGTCTCTATTAAGTCACCTCTCCTCCTCCTTCTCTCTAACGAAAACAACCTCAAGTCCCTCAGCCTTTCCTCGTAAGACCTTCCCTCCATACCAGGCAACATCCTAGTAAATCTCCTCTGCACCCTTTCCAAAGCTTCCACATCCTTCCTATAATGCGGTGACCAGAACTGCACGCAATACTCCAGGTGCGGTCTCACCAGAGTTTTGTACAGCTGCAGCATGACCTCATGGCTCCGAAACTCGATCCCCCTACTAATAAAAGCTAACACACCATATGCCTTCTTAACAGCCCTATTAACCTGGGTAGCAACTTTCAGGGATTTATGTACCTGGACACCAAGATCTCTCTGTTCATCTACACTACCAAGAATCTTCCCATTAGCCCAGTACTCTGCATTCCTGTTACTCCTTCCAAAGTGAATCACCTCACACTTTTCCGCATTTATCTCCATTTGCCATCTCTCAGCCCAGCTCTGCAGCCTATCTATGTCCCTCTGTAACCTACAACATCCTTCGGCACTATCCACAACTCCACCGACCTTAGTGACATCCGCAAATTTACTAACCCACCCTTCTACACCCTCTTCCAGGTCATTTATAAAAATGACAAACAGCAGTGGCCCCAAAACAGATCCTTGCGGTACACCACTAGTAACTAAACTCCAGGATGAACATTTGCCATCAACCACCACCCTCTGTCTTCTTTCAGCTAGCCAATTTCTGATCCAAAACTCTAAATCACCTTCAACCCCATACTTCCGTATTTTCTGCAATAGCCTACCGTGGGGAACCTTATCAAACGCCTTACTGAAATCCATATACACCACATCCACTGCTTTACCCTCATCCACCTGTTTGGTCACCTTCTCAAAAAACTCAATAAGGTTTGTGAGGCACGACCTACCCTTCACAAAACCGTGCTGACTGTCGCTAATGAACTTATTCTTTTCAAGATGATTATAAATCCTGTCTCTTATAACCTTTTCCAACATTTTACCCACAACCGAAGTAAGGCTCACAGGTCTATAATTACCAGGGCTGTCTCTACTCCCCTTCTTGAACAAGGGGACAACATTTGCTATCCTCCATCTTCCGGCACTATTCCTGTCGACAATGACGACATAAGGATCAAGGACAAAGGCTCTGCAATCTCCTCCCTGGCTACCCAGAGAATCCGAGGATAAATCCCATCTGGCCCAGGGGACTTATCTATTTTCACACTTTCCAAAATTGCTAACACCTCCTCCTTGTGAACCTCAATCCCATCTAGCCTAGTAGTCTGAATCTCAGTATTCTCCTCGACAACATTTTCTTTCTCTACTGTAAATACTGACGAAAAATATTCATTTAACGCTTCCCCTATCTCCTCTGATTCCACACACATCTTCCCACTACTATCCTTGATTGGCCCTAATCTAACTCTAGTCATTCTTTTATTCCTGATATACCTATAGAAAGCCTTAGGGTTTTCCTTGATCCTATCCGCCAATGACTTCTCGTGTCCTCTCCTTGCTCTTCTTAGCTCTCCCTTTAGATCCTTCCTGGCTAGCTTATAACTCTCAAGTGCCCTAACTGAGCCTTCACGTCTCATCCTAACATCAGCCTTCTTCTTCCTCTTGACAAGCGCTTCAACTTCTTTAGTAAACCACGGCTCCCTCACTCGACAACTTCCTCCCTGCCTCACAGGTACATACTTATCAAGGACACGCAGTAGCTGCTCCTTGAATAAGCTCCACATTTCGATTGTGCCCATCCCCTGCAGTTTCCTTCCCCATCCTACGCATCCTAAATCTTGCCTAATCGCATCATAATTTCCTTTCCCCCAGCTGTAATTCTTGCCCTGCGGTATATACCTGTCCCTGCCCATCGCTAAGGTAAACCTAACCGAATTGTGATCACTATCACCAAAGTGCTCACCTACATCTAAATCTAACACCTGGCCGGGTTCATTACCCAGTACCAAATCCAATGTGGCATCGCCCCTGGTTGGCCTGTCTACATACTGTGTCAGAAAACCCTCCTGCACACACTGGACAAAAACTGACCCATCTAAAGTACTTGAACTATAGTATTTCCAGTCGATATTTGGAAAGTTAAAGTCCCCCATAACAACTACCCTGTTACTCTCTTTCCTGTCGAGAATCATCTTCGCTATCCTTTCCTCTACATCTCTGGAACTATTTGGAGGTCTATAGAAGACTCCCAACAGGGTGACCTCTCCTCTCCTGTTTCTAACCTCGGCCCATACTACCTCAGTAGACGAGTCCTCAAACGTCCGTTCTGCCGCTGTCATACTCTCCTTGATTAACAATGCCACCCCCCGCCCCCTCTTTTACCATCTTCTCTGTTCTTACTGAAACATCTAAATGCCGGAACCTGCAACATCCATTCCTGCCCCTGCTCTACCCATGTCTCCGAAATGGCCACTACATCGAGATCCCAGGTACCAACCCATGCTGCAAGATCACCCACCTTATTCCGGATGCTCCTGGCGTTGAAGTAGACACACTTTAAACCAAGTTCTTGCTTGCCAGTGCCCTCTTGCGTCCTTGTAACCTTATCCCTGACCTCACTACTCTCAACATCCTGTTTTATCAATACATTAAGAGTAAGAGGATAACTAAGGAGAGAGTAGGGCCCATAAAAGACCAAAAAGATAACCTATGTGTAGAGGAAGAAGATATTGATATGGTACTTAATGAATACTTTGCGTCTGTCTTCACAAAGGAGGGGGACAGTGCAGATATTATAGTTAAGGAGCAGGAGTGTGAAGTATTGGATGTGATAAACATAGGGAGAGAGGATGTATTAATGGGATTAGCATCTTTGAAAGTTGATAAATCACCAGGGCCAGATGAAATGCACCCTAGGCTGTTAAAAAAAGCAAGAGAGGGAATAGCAGAGGGTCTGACCTTCAGGTTCCAGTCCTCACGGGATACAGGTGTGGTGCCGGAGAATAAGAGAACTGCTAACGTTGTACCTCGGTTTAAAAAGGGAGCGAGGGATAGACCAATATTCAGGCCTTTCAGTCTAACTTCAGTAGTGGGCAAATTATTGGAATCTATTCTGAGAGACAGGATAAACTGCCACTTCAAAAGTAACAGGTTAATCAAGGATAGTCAGCATGGATTTGTTAAGGGAAGATCTTGTTTGACCAACTTGATTGAATTTTTTGGAGAAGTAACAAGGAAGATAGCTGAGGGTAGTGCAGTTAATGTGGTCCTGATGGATTTTAGCAAGGTTTTTGACAAGGTCCCACAAGGCAGACTGGTTAAAAAAATAAAATCCCATGGGATCCAGGAAAATGCAGCAAGGTGGATACAAAATTGGCTCAGTGGCAGGAAACAAAGGGTAATTGTTGACGGGTGTTTTAATGACTGGAGGGCTGTTTCTAGCGGCGTTCCGCAGGGCTCAGTACTGGGTTCCCTGCTTTTTGTGGTATATATTAGCGATGTGGACGTAAATGTAGAGGGCATGATCAAGAAGTTTGCAGATGACACAAAGATTGGCCGTGTGGTAGATAGCGAGGAGGACAGCTTTAGGCTGCAGGAAGATACTGATGGTCTGGTCAGATGGGCAGAAAAGTGGCAAATGGAATTCAACCTCGAGAAGTGTGAGGTGATGCATTTGGGGAGGTTAAACAAGGCAAAGGAATACACAATTAATGGGAAAGTACTGAGAGGTGTAGAGGAAGTGAGGGACCTTGGAGTGAATGTCCACAGATCCCTGAAGGTAGCCAGACAGGTCAATAAGGTGGTTAAGAAGGCCATTTGGAATCCTTTCCTTTATTAGCCGAGGTATAGAATACAAGAGCAGGGAGGTTATGCTGGAACTGTATAACTCATTGGTTGGGCCACAACTTGAGTACTGTGTACAGTTGTGGTCACCTCATTACAGAAAAGATGTAATTGCACTAGAGAGGGTACAGAGGAGATTTACGAGGATGTTGCCAGGACTGGAAAAATGCAGCTATGAGGAAAGATTGGATAGGCTGGGGTTGTTCTCCTTGGAACAGAGAAGACTGAGGGGAGATCTGATTGAAATGTACAAAATTTTGGGGGGCCTGGATAGAGTGGAGGTGAAGGGTCTATTCACTTTAGCAGAGAGGTCAGTGTTGAGGAGGCATAGATTTAAAATGATTGATAGAAAAGTTAAAGGGGAGATGAGGAAAACTTTTTTCACCCAGAGGGTGTTGGGGGTCTGGAACTCACTGCCTGAAAGAGTAGTTGAAGCAGAAACCCTCAACTCATTCAAAAGGAGTCTGGATATGCACCTCAAGTGCCGGAATCTGCCGGGCTACGGACCAAATGCTGGAAGGCGGGATTGGAATAGGCGGATCGTTTTTCGGCCAGCACAGACATGATGGGCCAAGTGGCCTCTTTCCGTGCCTTAAACATTCTATGATTCTATAATTTTAAGAAGGGTTTTACAGGTAGAGAGCAGTACAGATATTTAAGGAGCAAAAAAATAATGACACTAAACAGGGTAAATTTTGGCTTTGTGCAATGATTTCGATAGTGAGTTGGCAGCTCCTTTTAACATCACTCCACGCCTTTATTTCTGCTGACTTTAACTGTTGTAAAGTCACATGTTTTAGATTCTTGCACAGAGTCAAATTCTACCAGTTTCATTGTAAATTCCGCCTTTGTCACCTCTAGACTTGACTATTGCAATGTAAACTTGAGGTCATCCAAAACTCTGTTGTCTGTGTTCTAACTCACACCAAATTCTGTTTACTCATTACCTCTGTTTTCGCTGATCTATACTGGCTCCAAGTTAAGCAAAGCCTTGATTTTAAAATTGTCATCCTTGTTTTAAAATTTCTTCAGCTATATTTAAACCATACAAGTGCCAGGCAATGATGTTCTCCAACAAGAGAGAATCTAACCATCTCCCCTTGACATTCAATAGCATTACCATCACTGAATCCCCACTATCAACATCCTGGGGGCTACCATTGACCAGGAACTGAACTGGAGTAGCCATATAAATGCTGTGGCTACAAGAGCAGGTCAGAAGCTGGGAATTCTGTGATGAGCAACTCACCTCCTGACTCCCCAAAGCCTGTCCACCATCTACAAGGGACAAGTAAGGAGTGTGATGGAAAGCTCTCCACTTGCCTGGATGGGTGCAGCTCCAACAACACTCAAGAAGCTCGACACCATTGAAAATAAAGCAGCCCACTTGACTGGCACCCCATCCACCACCTTCAACATTCACTCCCTCCACCACCGATGCACAGTGGCAGCAGTGTGTACCATCTACAAGATGCACCGCAGCAGTTCACCAAGGCTTCTTCGACAGCACCTTCCAAACCCGCGACCTCCACCAACTAGCAGGACAAGGGCAGCAGATGCATGGGAACACCAGCACCTGCAAGTTCCCCTCCAAGCCACACACCATCCTGACTTGGAACTATATCTCCGTTCCCTCACTTTCGCTGTGTCAAAAATCCTGGAACTCCGTTCCTAACAGCACTGTAGGTGTACCTACATGCCAAGGACTGCAAAGGTTCAAGAAGGCTGCTCACCACCATCTCAAGGGCAATTAGGGATAGGAAATAACTGTTGGCCTAGTCAGCGATGCCCATGTGTCGTGAAAGAATAAAAAACACTTTGCCCCTACCTATCTCTGAAATCTCCTTTAAACCAAAAACCCTCCTAGAAAGCAGAAATGTGGGTCAAAACATGACTGCTCTTTCAAAGAGCTGACACAAACATGACGGGATGAATGGCTTCTGTGCTGTAAATTTTTATGATCCCATTTGCGCTTCTCTAATACTGACGTCTTAAGCATCCCCGATTTTAATCGCTCTACCATTGGCGGCTGTGCCTTCAGCTGCCTGGGCCCCAAGCTCTGGAATTCCCTCCCTAAACCTCTCAGACTCTTCATCTTTCTTACCTCCTTTAAGATGCTCCTTCAAACTTGCCCCTTTGACTCAGCTTTTGGTCATCTGCGTTGATATCTTGTTATGTAGCTCAGTGTCAATCTTTGCTTCATAACACACCTGTGAAGGACCTAGGGATGTTTTATTATGTTAAGGACACAATATATGTATAAGTTGCTGTTGCAGTCTGGTCATTTGGTTAAGATACGAAGGGATATGTTGACGAGATTGAGCATCTACGAGACAGTGAGAGGGAAAATTGAAAAGAAGTAGAATCCCACAATTAAAATACAGATGAATGCTTTACACAGGCAATTATGCTGATGACAGTGTTCCATTTTATTCATCCCATTGGAGATAAATCCTTTTGAAAATGGGGCAATGAGACATCATAGTGTTTCGGTACTTAATATGTTCAGAGTTGTGCATTTTAAAGAGAACAGATTGATAAAACAACATTTCAACTGTGCTTCCATTTAGTTTAAGATAAAGCCTGTGAAATGGAGGATAACTGTTGGAGAGGTTTCTAAAAAAAAAGATGTTTCTTTGTACATTGCCTTGATCAGCAATTGTGGAAATATTTACATTACTGAATTGGCCAAAGCTGTACAGAAATAAATGAAGCATGAGGAGAAAGAGAGACAAAGTGAGTGTGCCATTCATGCTACAATATCATTTGGTCTACATGGCAAAACTGCTGGGAAATGCAGTGTGTGAAATTGGAGATTTTCCCCCCATGCATCATTGGTATCACAAAACTAACTTGCAGATTATGTGCAAAAAATACATAAATTCGATCCACCAGGGGGGCTGATCTTTTGAAAGGAATCGTTGCATGACTGGTGTCAGTGATGGGTCAGTTGGTAACACACTTGCTTTTGAGTGAGAAGATTTTAGGTTAAGTCCCACTCCAGAGAATCTGAGCACAGAAGTCTGGGATGATCTACTGAGTCTGTGCTGCAATGTTGGAGCTGCTGCCTTGTTGGATGATATATTAAACTGAGAACCCAACTGCCCTTTCAGGTAGATGTAAAAGATGCCATGGTACTATCTCGACGCAGAGCAGGGGAGTTCTCCTTGGTGTCCCGGCTAATATTTATCCCTCTATCAAAATCAACAAAATCAAATTATCTAGTCAATATCGCATCGCTGCTTATGGGATTGCTGTGTGCAAACATTACAATCAGTCATGGCACTGCAAAAGCACTTAACAGGCTGAGGTCGTGAAAGTTGCTATATAAATGCGGCTCTTTTATTTTCGATTTCGATTTTCCTACACTTAACCAACAGTTGCGCAGTGGTTAGCGGCGCAGTGGTTAGCACCGCAGCCTCACAGCTCCAGCGACCCCGGTTCAATTCCAGGTACTGCCTGTGTGGAGTTTGCAAGTTCTCCCTGTGTCTGCGTGGGTTTCCTCCGGGTGCTCCGGTTTCCTCCCACATGCCAAAGACTTGCAGGTTGATAGGTAAATTGGCCATTAGCAATTGCCCCTAGTATAGGTAAGTGGCAGGGAAATATAGGGACAGGTGGGGATGTGGTAGGAATATGGGATTAGTGTAGGATTAGTATAAATGGGTGGTTGATGGTCGGCACAGACTCAGTGGGCCAAAGGGCCTGTTTCAGTGCTGTATCTCTAAATAATAAATAAATAAAATAAAAAAAAATAAAAATTTCCTAATGAGACAGCCTCTTTGATGGCGGGATGGCCGACAGCACCACTCACCCATGCAAACTAGGCAGTGCTCCCTGGTTCGATTACAGATGAATGATTTACACAGGCAATTATTGTGATGACAGTGTTCCATTTTCTTCATCACATTGCCGCTTTGAAATTGGGGCAATGAGACATCATAATGTTCCAGTATTTAACATGTTCAGAGTAACAGGACTGCATCTGTACATAACAAGATATGAAATAGGAGCAAGAGTAGGCCATACGGCCCATCAATCCTGTCCAGCATTCAATGCGATCGTGGCTGATCTTAGGCTTCAACTCCACTTTCCCAACCACTCCCCGTATCCCTTGATTCTCTGAGAGATCAAAAATCTGTCTATCTCAGTCTTAAATGTATTCAACAATGGAGCTTCCACTACCCTCTGGGGTAGAGAATTCCAAAGATTCACAACCCTTTGAGTGAAGAAATTTCTCCTCATCTCAATCCTAAATGACCGGTCCCTTATCCTGAGACTATTCCCCGTGTTCTAGATTCCCCAGCCGGGGAAACAAAATGTCCAGCCTGGATAACAGTGAAAGGAAAAACAAAAGAACTTTGGAATGTCATGGAAAGTGCTATATAAATGTAATTTCTCTTTGTTTTGACCTTAAAACTGGATAGTGATGGCAGTATTAACCCAGGATGACTTTCTCCTTCCTGGCCCAAAAGTACTGAAGCCAAATTTGTAATGGTAATTACAAATTAAAAACATCTAATTTAGTTGAGATAGATACTGAAACATTCCTGGTCTGTAGGGCTGAGTTAATTGTTCGTCCTTCGATAGCAAAGAAGACAAACAAAATATCATCTCATGTTCTACAATGAATTCTCCAATGACTGATGAGACCAATTTCCCCTTTGGAATGAGCGTTGTCAGATTGAACAGAGGACAGTTTTCATAGACAAGGCCAGTAATCCCTCGAGAAACTTTGATGGGGGGAGTCCAGAACAAGGAGACATAACCTTAAAATTAGAGCTAGGTCCTTAAAGGGTGATGTACAAACATACAAACATACGAACATACAAATTAGGGGCAGAAGTAGGCCATTCGGCCCCTCTAGCCTGCTGATCGGTTTGTGTCTCGAATCCCACACTCCCATCTTCCCCTGATAACCTTCGATTCCCTTGTCTAACAAGAATCTATCTACCCCCGCCTTAAAAATATTCAATGACCCCACCTCTACCACCTTCTGAGGCAGAGAGCTCCAAAGTCGCACAACTCTCTGAGAGAAAAAATTTCTCCTCATCTCTGTCCTAAAAGGGCAACCCCTAATTTTAAAACAGTGCCCCCCAGTTCTGGAGTCCCCCACAAGAGGAAACATGCTTTCCTACCTACCTTTGTGTCATCTGCAAATTTAGCTACCATGCCATCGCTCCCTTCATCGAAGTCATTGATATAAATTGTAAAAGGTTGAGGCCCCAGGAGAGACCCCTGCGGGACTCCACTCATCACATCCTGCCAAACAAAAAAGGATCCGTTTATGCATACTCTCTGTTTTTTGCCAGCCAGCCAATCTTCTATCCATGCTAACATGTTAACCACCACACCATGAGCTCCTACTTTGTGCAATAACCTTTTCTGTGGCACCTTGTCAAATGCCTTCTGGAAATCCAGGTAAAGTATGTCAACAAGCTCCCTTTATCCATGGCACATGTTGCTCCTTCAAAGAACTCCAATAAATGTCAAGAAGCACTTCTTCATACAAAGGGTTGTGGAAATCACGAACTCTCTCCTGCAAAAAAGCTGTTTAAGCTGGGGATCAACTGAATATTTTAAAACTGAGATTGATAGATTTTTTGTTAGACAAGGGAATTCAAGGAAATAGAACCAAGGTGCGTAGATGGAGTTAAGATACAGATCAGCCATGATCTAATTGGATGATGGAACAGACATGAGAGACTGAATGACCTCGTCATGTTTTCATGTCCCTATTCCAGGGACATCAGATTGGGGATCTTGAATCAAGAAGCAAGACTTCCTCATTCACATTCCTCATTTATATTCAGCATCAGCAATATGCTTCAGAGTAAGAGATGCCTTCACAGAAGGTTTTTCGCCATGCTTTCTTCTCCTGAATATGGTACAATACTAACAATGTATTTACCAACATAATCATCAAAGGAGCTTCTTTTTTAATATAAACTCTGCAAATATTTAATTTCACTGCCAGTGTGAAAAGATGGGAACGACATCTGTTATGGCTGCTGTAAACCGTGACGCAGAGTCAGCTCCCCCTTGGCCCCTCTATTCCCTTCACCCACTTGATCCTGGCCATCATGTGGGACTATGTCCTCTTAATTCAGGCTCAGACTGGGTGTTTGGGATATCGGGGTTACAGGAGAGCCACCCTCCACCTAATCCACTGGCTACGGTTAATGACTTAGTACAAAGAGAAGGAAACTCAGTCCTTTCTTTAACTATCAATTTACTTTATTCACTTTGTTGTACAATGTAAGAATAAGGCTTATACACTTGGTTAGACAAAAGCATGCAACTCAAACAGGGTTATACAGTTAATAACAAAGCTAACTAGAATCGATAAGCACACCCACTAGGTTCCTCTGACCTTTCCCTGACCTAGTCACAGAAAACAAAGGATAATACCCGAAAAAGGGGAGAGCTGACGCTGGCCAGGCGTTCCGTTCTCTCTCTCTTTTACCTCGTCGCCGCGTTGCTCACGCAGGATCTTCCACTTCCGCGATGGTTGGTCTCCGGAGTTTCTTGCTGGCTCTATGCCTGAGATTCTACATACGTATTCTCTTTCTTATCTCTTCAAAACTGTGCTGTCTCTTTCCTGTTGATTTAGGCCTGCTCATCTTGTTCGTATCTTCTCCTTATTGGCCCAGGCCCAAAGACCCCGGTATCACACTGTGTCCAAATAAGGCTCTATTCCTGTGATCTCTCCCTTGTCTGTCACATAAATTAATTAGTTCAAACTGGTTTTGACCAGCACAGGCCAGTGTCTGAGCTCGGGTTACTTTAGTTCCCAAGCAATCCAACAGTGTCTGAGCTCAGGTTACTTTAGTTCATGAGCTATCCAGCAGTTTGTAACATATTCTGTACTTCTTGCAGCCCCAGGCCAACACTATGTGGTGAGGGGTACAGGTAGTTCCCACTGTTCAGCTCCCACCTGACTGCAACAAGTATTTTTGTTATTAGAGGTTTATCCCTTTGTTTTAGTTGTCAAATAAACAAACAGCAACAGGTTTTCTTGTAGAGTGAAAACAGAAGAATAATTATTTTATTGAGCAACATTCATAATCCTGAAATTGTCACAACTGCACCCACACATGCATTCACTCGCACACAGACACACACACACCTGTAGGGACAGATAGAGAGGAATAGGGGTAAGTGGTTTGAAGTGAGGTAGGTTTTCGGGGTTCATGATAAACCTGTTGAATTTTCTCGGAAGTCAATTTCTTCTTTAAAGTTGCAAGCCTGTGTTGTTTGTAGATTTCTCTGGTAGTTGATACTTCAGTCTGAAGATAGGGGATCACTTTCAGTTCTCTGCTGCACAAGTTGAAGTGTAGAACTCACAGCAGGGCACCTTCTTTTTGGCTTGCTGAATTTCTCCCAGTTCTTAGTTGGACAGGCTTTTGTGATGTTTGTCCTGATAATCCCTCTCGCTCTCTCCAGAGAGCATCTTTAAGGTCAAAATGGTCTCACGTCTGGCCTCTGTTGGGAGAAATAGCTCTTCCACTCTGTGGTGACCGACAATGGCCCAGAATATGGCTACTTCACACTTTCTTTGCTTAAGAAGAACCCATTCAATTCAAAAATGTCTCTTGATGGGTTCACGATGGGTGTAATTGACACCTCTGAGCTTAGAATGTAATTGAATAGTTCGATCAATGAATCAGCACAGACACGATGGGGTGAATAGTCTCCTTCTTTGCTGTAAGATTCCAAGATATTTACACACTGACAGCCTGTGAATTTGAGAATCTGGAGCCTAGTTTTGTTTCTTTTTCTGCGAGAGCCTTCCACCAGAATTATACTTGCTTGTCCTAGCTGTTTGTGACTGATCATCCTACGCCTTTCCCTGCATGTTTACTCTTGTTCATGTCTGAGGTTGAGGATTCATGTTGAAACACTTGCATTGTGTTTCATCATGTTTCTCAGTAAGCTCTGCAAGTATATCACACACAAGGTATCACTTTGAAATTCTGTCAGTTATGCAAGAAAATTGGGGCAAACATTTTGTACACAGCAAGATGCTGCAAACTGCAGTGCAGTGAACGCTAATTTATTTTTTGTGATATTGACTGATGGATGAATGTTGGCCAACCCTGCAAGAGGCACAGTGTACAAAAGCAAGGAAGTTCTTTCTTTCTTTCTTTTTCTTTTGGGCCTCCTTATCTCGAGAGACAATGGATAAGCGCCTGGAGGTGGTCAGTGGTTTGTGAAGCAGCGCCTGGAGTGGCTATAAAGGCCAATTCTGGAGTGACAGGCTCTTCCACAGGTGCTGCAGAGAAATTTGTTTGTCGGGGCTGTTGCACAGTTGGCTCTCCCCTTGCGCCTCTGTCTTTTTTCCTGCCAACTACTAAGTCTCTTCGACTCGCCACAATTTAGCCCTGTCTTTATGGCTGCCCGCCAGCTCTGGCGAATGCTGGCAACTGACTCCCACGACATGTGATCAATGTCACACGATTTCATGTCGCGTTTGCAGACGTCTTTATAGCGGAGACATGGACGGCCGGTGGGTCTGATACCATTGGCGAGCTCGCTGTACAATGTGTCTTTGGGGATCCTGCCATCTTCCATGCGGCTCACATGGCCAAGCCATCTCAAGCGCCTCTGACTCAGTAGTGTGTATAAGCTGGGGGTGTTGGCCGCTTCAAGGACTTCTGTGTTGGAGATATAGTCCTGCCACCTGATGCCAAGTATTCTCCGAAGGCAGCGAAGATGGAATGAATTGAGACGTCGCTCTTGGCTGGCATACGTTGTCCAGGCCTCGCTGCCGTAGAGCAAGGTACTGAGGACACAGGCCTGATACACTTGGACTTTTGTGTTCCGTGTCAGTGCGCCATTTTCCCACACTCTCTTGGCCAGTCTGGACATAGCAGTGGAAGCCTTACCCATGCGCTTGTTGATTTCTGCATCTAGAGACAGGTTACTGGTGATAGTTGAGCCTAGGTAGGTGAACTCTTGAACCACTTCCAGAGCGTGGTCGCCAATATTGATGGATGGAGCATTTCTGACGTCCTGCCCCATGATGTTCGTTTTCTTGAGGCTGATGGTTAGGCCAAATTCATTGCAGGCAGCCGCAAACCTGTCGATGAGACTCTGCAGGCACTCTTCAGTGTGAGATGTTAAAGCAGCATCGTCAGCAAAGAGGAGTTCTCTGATGAGGACTTTCCGTACTTTGGACTTCGCTCTTCGACGGGCAAGGTTGAACAACCTGCCCCCTGATCTTGTGTGGAGGAAAATTCCTTCTTCAGAGGATTTGAACGCATGTGAAAGCAGCAGGGAGAAGAAAATCCCAAGAAGTGTGGGTGCGAGAACACAGCCCTGTTTCACACCACTCAGGATAGGAAAGGGCTCTGATGAGGAGCCACCATGTTGAATTGTGCCTTTCATATTGTCATGGAATGAGGTGATGATACTTAGTAGCTTTGGTGGACATCCGATCTTTTCTAGTAGTCTGAAGAGACCACGTCTGCTGACGAGGTCAAAGGCTTTGGTGAGATCAATGAAAGCAATGTAGAGGGGCATCTGTTGTTCACGGCATTTCTCCTGTATCTGACGAAGGGAGAACAGCATGTCAATGGTCGATCTCTCTGCACGAAAGCCACACTGTGCCTCAGGGTAGACGCGCTCGGCCAGCTTCTGGAGCCTGTTCAGAGCGACTCGAGCAAAGACTTTCCCCACTATGCTGAGCAGGGAGATTCCACGGTAGTTGTTGCAGTCACCGCGGTCACCTTTGTTTTTATAGAGGGTGATGATGTTGGCATCGCGCATGTCCTGGGGTACTGCTCCCTCGTCCCAGCACAGGCATAGCAGTTCATGTAGTGCTGAGAGTATAGCAGGCTTGGCACTCTTGATTATTTCAGGGGTAATGCTGTCCTTCCCAGGGGCTTTTCCGCTGGCTAGAGAATCAATGGCATCACTGAGTTCCGATTTGGTTGGCTGTATGTCCAGCTCATCCATGACTGGTAGAGGCTGGGCTGCATTGAGGGCAGTCTCAGTGACAGCATTCTCCCTGGAGTACAGTTCTAGGTAGTGCTCAACCCAGCGGTCCATCTGTTTGCGTTGGTCAGTGATTATGTCCCCCGATTTAGATTTGAGGGGGGCGATCTTCTTGATGGTTGGCCCAAGAGCTCTCTTCATGCCATCATACATTCCTCTGATGTTTCCGGTATCTGAGGCCAGCTGAATATGACTGCATAGGTGTTGCCAGTAGTCGTTTGCGCAACGCCTAGCTGTTCTTTGTGCAGTGCTTCTGGCTGCTTTAAGTGCTGCGGATGTTAAATCGCTGGGGGCTTTCTTGTAGTTCAACAGTGCAATGCGCTTAGCGGCTATGACAGGTTCCAGCTCTTCATTATGAGATTGAAACCAGTCTGCATTTCTCTTCGCACTTTTGCCGTAGGTGGTCAAAGCTGACTCATAGATGGCGTCTCTGATGTGGGCCCACTTGGTCTCAGCATCCCCTGTGGGAGTGTATTGAAGGGCTGTTACAAGTGAATTTAGAAATTTTTGTAACAGCTGTGGGTGAGAAATTCTGCTCGTGTTGATGCACGGGTGGCCCTTCTGCTTGGAATGATGCAACTTCTTTGGTCTGAGTCTAACCTTGCTGCACACCAGGGAGTGGTCGGTGTCGCAGTCCGCACTGTGGAAGCTGCGTGTGATTTGAACACTGTTTAAGGCGGCTCGCCTTGTGACAATGAGGTCTAGCTGGTGCCAACGACGCGATCTTGGGTGCCTCCATGAAACCTGGTGACAGGGTTTAGTGTGAAAGAACGAGTTGGTGATGCAGAGGTTATGATAGGTACACAACTCAAGCAGTCTCTGCCCGTTCTCATTCATCCTTCCAACGCCATAGCGCCCAAGGCAGGAGGGCCATGAGTCATGGTCGGCCCCAACCCTGGCATTAAAGTCCCCCAGCAGGAATAGGTGTTCGGTGTTGGGGATGCTGCTAATGATGTTATGGAGTTGTTCATAGAACTGGTCTTTAGCTTCAGGTGGGGAGCAGAGTGTTGGAGCATAGATGCTGAGTAGGTGTACTGGACCAGAGGTGGTGAGCAGTCGGATGGACAGTATGCGTTCCGAGCCATTTGAGGGAGGCTCTATCATGCTGAGCAAGGAGTTTCTGATGGCGAAGCCCACTCCATGCTGTCTTGGTTCTTCAGGATCCCTGCCCTGCCAGAAGAAGGTGTAGTCTTGCTCTGCTAGAGAGCCACTCGCGGGGAGGCGAGTCTCCTGAAGTGCTGCAATGTCCACATTGAATCTACTGAGCTCGTTGTTAATGATGGCGGTCTTCCGAGAATCGTTGATTTGTGTAAGGTCTTCCGACAGGCCAGGACACATAGTTCTGACGTTCCAGCTTGCAAAGCGAAGGGCTGGTACCTTCTTTCCTTTTTTCGTGTTGTTTAGTGTGGTGTATCAGTCCACCTTTCGGGCAATGACCCTGAGCTCCAAGCACCCATTGAAGCAGGCAGACTGTGGCGGGACAGAACCTTATTGACCGGGGGCTGCCCGGTTTGAGGCGGGCGGTAGCTGTCCAGTGAGGTGCAATGACCTCTCCCACCGACAAAGGCACCCCGTGGCGCCCAGTTTCTACGCCAATTTATCTGGACTTATAACCCGTAACTGCTGCCTTCCGTGTTGTGTCAGTCGCTGTGAGGCAACTATGGAGTGACCTCTCCATGGCGCATGCCTGGGCAAATTTATGGAGGTTGAGAGTTGCCCAGTCGTCAAAACCCCCCTCTCGGCCTTTCTGGTGGGGTCCAAAGGAGTGCAGGACACGACGTTTGGCACCAGTATGGCTGCAGGAACTGCCGGAAACATGCCAAAGGTGACACATGACCGCCTACGGGGTTCCGCTCCGGATTTTCTGTTAGGGTTTACTCCCTTAGCCTTGGTCTCTCCCGAGACGCCCACAAGGCAGTGGGGTTGTTGGGGCCCCTACACAGGTGTAGGATGGTGCCGGTGGGAGGAGGGGATGCAAGGGGGAGGGGTAGAGGGAGGGGGTGGGGTGGGGGTGCAGGGGAAGGGGGTGCAGGGTGAAGATGGTGCGGGGGGGGGGCGGGCTGGGACGGGGTTGTGAGGGGGTGAGCTGAGAGGGTGAAGCAGGGAAGGGGACGGGGGGGGGGGGTGTGGAAGGGGGGTAAAGGGGGGGGGAGGGGGGGTGGAATCTGGTGCAGGTAATAAGCCTTATAAAACACTAGTAAGCTAGAAACTAGTGTGCAAAGACAACAGTCCAGATGGCGACATTCCTACAACAATTGAGTTTATTAAAGATAACATTACCTAAGCAGGTTTTCGTTTTTACGGAGCACCTTAAAGAAGGAGAGATAGGCAGAGTGCATGAGCGGTTTAGGTAGTGAACTCCAGAGATTAGGGCCCAGGCAGCTGAAGGCACGCCCACTAATGGTGGAGCAATTAAAATCAAGGATGGTCAAGTGGCCAGAATTGGAAGAGCGTAGAGATCCTGGAGGGTTTTGGTGCTGGAGGAGAATACAGAGATGGGGAGGGGGTCAGGCCATGGATGGTGTTATGAACAAGAATGAGAATTTTAAAAATTGAAACATTGTTTGGCCGTTCAGGGATGATCGGTGAACAGGACGTGGTGCTAATTAAGACACAGATATCAGAGATTTGGATGAGCTGAAGTTTACAGAGGGTGGATGATGGGAGGCCAGCCAGGAGAGTGCTGGAATAGTCAAGTCTAAAGGTAACAAAGGCATGGATGAGGGTTTCAGCAGAGGATGAGCTGAGGCAGGGGTGGAGTCGGGTGATATTACTATGATAACATTAGCAGTTGGACAACACTGATTACCCTGGATCGCAAGTTGATCACACCCGGACTTCCAGCAGTCAGATTGTGTTATGACCAGGTGAGAAAGGGGTCTAAGGGTTCCATCTCAGCCTTTGCCTGGTTTATCCCTTAACATGGTTTAATTTTTAAAAACACTGTTTTTAGCTCCCCCTCAGTGAATCCTTTTTCACTGTTCTCCAATTTTAAGACAAAGAAATCAACGAGACAGGTTTTCTTAGATTTAAACAAGGAAAGTGTAAGTTTATTCATCTTAAACTCTAATTTGGTTAACGACTACGAATACGTGACACGACCATGCTAGCATACATATGCGATAAACACACACGCAGATAGAGACAGAAAAGTAGGAAGAATAAAGGGGGAAAGTTTGAGGCAATAACTGGGATTTATTTATGGTCCTTTCAGTTCGATGTAGAGTCTTTGTTTGCTGGTAAGTCTTGACATTTCGTTGGGGTCTAGTGCACTCTTTAAAACTTGCTTTGATGTAGGAGTCTTTTCTCTCTGAGGTTTAACTGACTTCAGTGGATCCGGAGATTTGTGTGAGGAGAGCGAGCTGGCCAGGGGAGAAGCTCTCTGCTTCCAAGTTCAGTTGCAATCTGACCCAAACTGTCCTGTGAACAGTTCAAAACCAAAAACCTGGGCCAGCAGGTTAGTCATGTGACTAGCTGTTTTTTTTAACAAACTCCTGTGTTTGTGGATTCTCCATCTTAACAGACACCCTGGAATGCTGGCTTTCTTACTCATTCGATGTCTGGTGATCAAAATCCATTTGGGTGAAATGGATCTATTCTCCAGGCATTTAGTATGCAAATATTTTCCAGCTACTGCCGATCTCTTTAAACAAGTACTTT
The DNA here is from genome assembly GCF_036365525.1 of Heterodontus francisci. Lineage (NCBI taxonomy): Eukaryota > Metazoa > Chordata > Chondrichthyes > Heterodontiformes > Heterodontidae > Heterodontus > Heterodontus francisci. The sequence goes on from NC_090382.1 coordinate 115,975,079, forward strand.
CTTCACTCCAGCAACAGTTTAAAATTAATGTTCATATGACAAAATTAATGTGCCTCATTCTTGGCAGGTGGGGTCTTCATGACAATTGCTAACTCGGACACCCCGAGAGCTCTAAAAAGCGCCAACCTCTAGACCCACAAATATATCTCACGTACCAGGGTCTAATTAAATACTCATGGGCCTTGTCCCTGACAGTATCCTGTTGTTCCCCATCTGTTATCTGTAAATGTCTGGTTTTGCAGATATAAGCTCCGCTTGTTCCCAAGCAATCACCTGTCATGGGAAAATGGTCAAGTACCTTATTGGCCTGAGTTGTGGTATTGTGTCCAATTCTTGGCACCACGCTTGAAGAAGAATGCCAAGGCCTTGGAGAGGAAGCAGAGGAGATTTACTAGAAGGGTACCAGGGATGAAATAGTTCAGTTACAGGGAGATACTGGGTTTGTTCCCCTTACAGCAGAGAACGTTAAAGAGAGATTTCATGGAGCTCTTCAAAATCTGAAGGGCTTTGATAGTGGAAATAAGGAGATGTTTCCAGTGGTGAAGAGTCAGTAACCAGAGGACACAGATTTAAGGTGATCGACAGAGAACTTGAGGGTACATGCGGGAGAAATTCACACAGTGAGTTATGATGATCTGGAATGCAATGCCTGAATACTACGGTATCCACCTGAGCTGACAGACCAGGATCCAGTTTAACATCTCATCCTGAAGAGTGAGATACACAGGCCAGAAACATTCCTGACCCGCTCTATGGTAAGTGGGCTGATCCTGACCAAGGTGGAAATGGTGGTGAGGAGAGGCTGGAACAGGCCAGAGGTCTCACTCATTATTAGTACATAATGACCTTTACAAGAAAATGCACATGTGAATGAAAGGTTAGGACAGGATCAGCAGGTTAGAGCAGAGCCCATTGATTAGGGAAATACTGACACTCAGGCAGGATTTTCCAGGCATGGTGCCAGAGGGCTGGCAGGTGGGGGAACCAGAAAAATAGTGGGGAACCATGTCGAGAAGGCTGCCTGCGCAGTCCTGCTCCTGAGAAAGATTTTCAGCAGTGGGACCAGATGCATCAGTTGTTCACCGCACGGAGGTGGGCAACCAATTAATGATTAAAGCCCCTTATTAGGGGTGATTTTCCCAGCCTGCCGGCACATTGCCTACGGCAGAGCCACCTCCACTGCGCGAGGCGGTGGCCAGCTTCATGGATGTGACCTCCCTGCTGCTGTCCGGGGAGCTATTGTAGCTGGAGGCTGCATGCCCCAAAGAGCGGGCCGCAGGCAGGGAAGGTTGTTCCAGCCACCCGCATGGGCCATCTGGAGGGGTCAACCACCTAGGCCCTGTAATTTTTAATTTTATACTTACCTCTCCGAGGACGCCTCTATCTTGAGGCATCCTCTTGATGCCTGAGCTGCCTCAGCAGTGCCCACCTCTCCTGCCTCAGCAGTGCCCACCTCTGATTAGGCTGGCAGCAGCATCAGAAGCCCACCCGCCATCCGGACTGGCGGACTGAGCCAGTTCCACTGCCTGGAAAGTGCAGGCTTGGGACTGATGGTGGGGTCCGAAACCCAGGGGAAAACTCTGCCTTCAGTTTCAGGGTTATGCAAGAAGGAGGACCATTTTAGGGAGAGTTTAAAAAGGAGTGGAGGAAACTGGGGTGTTGGAAGTTAGTTAGATTAAATAGTTCAATTTCACAAAAATGTTCTGCATTCTCAGGAAGTGGGTGTCACTGGTAAGGCTGGCCGTGTCCATCCCTAGTTGCCCTGGGAAGGACAGTTTAAAGGGACAACCATGTTATTGTGGTATTGGAATGAGATACAGGCTAGACTAGACATTGACAGCAATGAGAACAGAAAGTGCTGGGAATGCTCAGCAGGCCTGGCAGCATCTCTTTTTCCAGTACATTAATGAATATATCAGTGCCATTTTCTGCTCTTGCCCCAAACTGGAAAACGTCATCACCTTTGCTTCTAATTTCCACTATTCTTTCACTTTACATGGTCCATCTCTGACACTTCCCTTCCCTGACTTCTGTCTCCATCTCTGGGGATAAACTGTCCACTAGTATTTAAGTCCACCGACTCTCACAGCGACCTCGACTATACTTCTTCACACCCTGCCTCCTGTGAGGACTCCATTCCATTCTCCCAGTTTCCCCACCTCCGGCGCATCTGCTCTGATGATGCTACCTTCCATGACAGCGCTTCTGATATGTCTTCCTCTTTCCTCAGCCGAGGACTCGCCCCAACTGTGGTTGACAGGGCCCTCAACCGTGTCGGTCCCCTTCCCCTCCCTCTCCCTCCCAGAACTGCGACAGGGTTCCCCTTGTCCTCACTTTCCACCCCACCAGCCTCCAGATCCAAAGGATCATCCTCCGCCAGATCTGCCACCTCCAGCGTGATGCCACCACCAAATGCGATTGTGCAAAGTCTGCATTTTCTTTTCCTCGAGCAGTCTGACCACATTTCCACAGTAAATAATTTATGGAGACATAGCCAATTTTATTCTGAAGAAGTGGTTAAGGGAAAACAGAACCAAATAACTGAAGGGTACACCACCCACGTGTTTTTTTTATAGTGGCTATATCACTGAATGCTTTATAAAAATGTGTCTTGTCTCCCATGTATTGCTGCTAAATTAAATACCTATCTAGTGCTTGCTTTTGTTCATCTGCCCTTTAGAAACGAGTGTTCATTGACTCATAGTTTGTGTTGTTCAAACATTGCGAGACACCAGTAACAAAAGCTGGCTGCTAGGCTAGGCTGCCAAATCAGTTGAGGTCAAGTCCCTGGAAGTTCCGAACAAATTTGATTGAATTTTTTGAGCATGTGACCAGGTGTGTAGATGAGGGTAGTGCAGTTGATGTAGTTTACATGGATTTCAGCAAAGCCTTTGACAAGGTCCCACATGGGAGACTTATCAAGAAAGCAAATGCACATGGGATACAAGGTAACTTGATAAGGTGGATTCAAAATTGGCTTAGCTGTAGGAGACAGAGAGTGATGATAGACGGCTGTTTTAGTGACTGGAAGCCAGTGTCCAGTGGCGTACCACAGGGATCTGTGCTGGGTCCCCTATTGTTTGTCATTTATATAAACAACATAGATGACTATGGGGGGGGGGGTAGGATCAGTAAGTTCGTGGATGACACAAAGGTTGGCCGAGTGGTTAACAGTGAGGTGGAGTGTCTTAGGTTACAGGAAGATTTAGACAGGATGGGCAGAAAAGTGGCTGATGGAATTTAATGCTGAAAAGTGTGAAGTGATGCACTTTGGAAGGAGTAATGTGACACGGAAGTATTCAATGAATGGCCTGACACTGGGAAGTTCCGAGGAACAAAGGGACCTTGGCGTGTTTGTCCACAGATCTCTGAAGGCAGAAGGGCAGGTTAATAGGGTGGTGAGAAAGGCATATGGGACACTTGCCTTTATCAATCGAGGCATAGATTACAAAAGCAGGGAGGTCATGTTAGAGTTGTACAGAACCTTGGTAAGGCCACAGCTGGAGTACTGTGTGCAATTCTGGTCGCCAAATTATAGGAAGGATGTGATTGCACTGGAGGGGGTGCAGAGGCGATTCACCAGGATGTTGCCTGGGATGGAACATTTAAGCTATGAAGAGAGGTTGGATAGGCTTGGGTTGTTTTCACTGGAGCAGAGAAGACTGAGGGGTGACCTGATCGAGGTGTACAAGATTATGAGGGGCATGGACAGGGTGGATAGAGAGCAGCTGTTCCCCTTAGTTGAAGAGTCAGTTACGAGGGGACACAAGTTTAAGGTGAGGGGCAGGAGGTTTAAGGGGGATTTGAGGAAGAACTTTTTTACCCAGAGGGTGTGACGGTCTGGAATGCCCTGCCTGGGAGGGTGGTAGAGGAGGGTTGCCTTACATCCTTTAAAAAGTACCTGGATGAGCACTTGGCACGTCATAACATTCAAGGCTATGGGCCAGGTGCTGGCAAATGGAATTAGGTAGACAGGTCAGGTGTCTTTAATGCATCGGTGCAGACTCGATCGGCCGAAGGGCCTCTTCTGCACTGTATTATTCTGTGAGTCTGTGATTCTGTAATAGATAGACTTTAAAGAAATGTTACATAGTTTACAGCAACTATACATTCCTTCAGGCACAAAACCCCCAAAAGTAAAGGCAGTCAACCGTGGATAACAAAGAAAGTTAAGGATTGTATAAGATTAAAAGAAAAGGCTGATAAAGTTGCCAGAAATAGTAGTAAAACTGAGTATTGGGAGGATTTTAGAATACAGCAAAGGAGGATGAAGAAACTGATAAAGAAAGGGAGAATAGAATATAAATGTATGCTAGCAAAAAATATAAAAATGGACAGTACACGCTTCTTCAGGTACGTAAAAAGGCAACGTTTGGTTAAGACAATGTGGGTCTATTACAGGCAGAGTCAGGAGAATTTATAATGGGGAATAGAGAAATGACAGAGAAACTAAATGATTACTTTGTGTCTTCTTCACTGAGGAAGCTACAGGAAGTCTTCCAGAATTGGAGAGCAAAGGGATTAGGGGGAATGAGGAATTGAAGGAAATGAGTATTAGTAAGAAGGTTGTATTGGAGAAATTAATGTGGCTGAAGGTTGATAAGTCCCCAGGACCTGATATTCTATATCCCAGAGTGTTGAACGAGGTAGCTATGGAGATAATGGATGCATTGGTGATCATCTTCCAAAATTCTATAGATTCTGGAGCGGTTCCTGCAGATTGGAAGGTTGCAAATATTACCCCACTATTTAAGAAGGGAGGGAGAGAGAAAACAGGGAATTACAGACCTGTTAGCCTTACATCAGTCGTTGGGTAAATGGTAGCATCTATTTAAAGGATGTGATAAATGGACACTTGGATAATAATGATCTGATTGGACATAGTCAACAGGGATTTATGAATGGGAAATCATGTTTGACAAACCAGTTGGAGTTGTTTGAGGATGTTACTAACAGAATTGATAAAGGGGAGTTGATGGACATGGTATACTTGAATTTTCAGAAGGTTTTTGATAAAGTCTCCCATTGGAGGTTGGTTAGCAAATTTAAAGCACATGGGATAGGAGGTATTATACTGGCATGGATTAGGATTAGTTAACAGGCAGAAAGCAGAGAGTAGGAATAAATGAGTCATTCTCACGTTAGCAGGCTGTGACTAGTGGGGTACCGCAGGGATCAGTGCTTGGGCCTCAGCTGTTAACAATATATATCAATGATTTGGATGTGGGGACCAAATGTAATATTTCCAAGTTTTCAGAAGACACAAAACTAGGTGGGAATGTGTGTTGTGAAGATGATGCAAAGCGGCTTCAAGGGGATTTGGATAGACTTGGTGAGTGGGCAAGAACGTGGCAGATGGAATATAATGTGGAAAAATGTGAGGTTATCCACTTTGGTAGGAGGAACAGATGTGCAAAGTAGTTCCCTTAAATGGTAAGAGATTAGAAAGTGTAGATGTACAAAGGGACCTGGGTGTCCTTGTCAATAAGTCACTGAAAGCTAATATGCAGGTGCAGCAAGAAATTAAGAAGGCTAATGGTATGTTAGCCTTTATTGCAAGAGGATTTGAGTACAGGAGCCGTGTAATCTTGCTTCAATTGTATAGAACCTTGGGGTTAGACTGCACTTGGTGTACTGTGTGCAGTTTTGGTCCCCTTCCTTAGGATGTTATTGCCATAGAGGGAGTGCAACGAAGGTTCACCAGACTTGTTCCTGGGAGGCAGGACCGTCCTATGAAGAGAGATTGGGGAAACTGGGCCTGTATTCTCTAGAGGTTTGAAGAATGAGAGGTGATCTCATTGAAACCTACAAAATACTTAAAGGGATAGACAAGGTAGATGCAGTTAAGATGTTTCCCCTGGCTGAGGAGTCTAGAACAAGGGGAAATCATTTCAAAATAAGAGGGAAGCCAATTAGGACCGAGATGGAGAGAAATTTCTTTACTCAGGGAGTTATGAATCTTTGGAATTGTCCACAGAGAGCTGTGGAAGCTCAGTCATTGAGTATGTTTAAAGCAGAGATTGACAGATTTCTAAATACAAATGACATAAGGGGATATGAAGATAATGTGGGAAAAAGGCATTGAAGTGGATGATCATCCATGATTATATTGAATGGCGGGGCAGGCTTGATGGGCTGAATGGCCTACTCCTGCTCCTATGTTCCTATGTCACCAAGCAGCCGGTGGGGGGGTGGGTGGGTTGTGAGGGGGGCCACCATGAGGCCTCACTCCCACCAGTAATATGTGGCGGGGCATTCCCGGTGTCGAGCTCCATGGCAGGCCTCTCCCGGAGGCATTTTCCGGGCCTCCCCACCAACAAACCCCAATGTTCTGGGACTGGTAAATTTCACGCCATGTTCTTTGCGTCACCTAAGGATGGGAACTTAAGTACGCATTTCTCCAGATTTAATTCTTTCAGTGTTTTATTTGCCCTTTATAGTTTATCTGCTTTAGGGTGTTTTATCACATTACTTAACTCCAACACATGAAAACTAGCATCAGGTCTAGTCTGAGTGCACAACCAGTTCAACTGACAAATCAAACTTCGCAATTGCTCTGTTTTTTCTTTAGATATAACTTTATCTGTCTGTTATTACCTAGCACGATTAACTGGGATGGGCGCAACACTCTCTAAATAGGATTGTTTATTTAAAGTTATTCCAGTCCCACTCTGCTTAATATCTAAACCAATATATTTAAAAGCCCCAGAAGCTTGACTCCCAATTTTACCAAATTTAAATTCTACACTCATCTTATTAATAACATATTTCTCAAATTCTGCAGTACCATCCCATAAGGAATCATCAACATGCATATTGATGATGTCTGAAAGTTTCCCTTTATGATACCATTAAAACATTACAGGATCTGCTTTTAGTTAAACACAAACTATTTTCAGCAAAACAGATCTCACTGAAAAATACCACATCCTGGAAGCATCATTCAGGCCATAGATGCATTTGTTTAGTTTCCATAGTTTCCCTTCCACATCTGCTGCCTTTTTGGGTGGTTTCAGAAATACTTCTCTCTGAAAAGTATCACCCTGCAGAAATCTGGCTTTTAGTTTAGTTTTAGTTTAGAAATACAGCACTGAAACAGGCCCTTCGGCCCACCGAGTCTGTGCTGACCATCAACCACCCATTTATACTAATCCTACCCTAATTCCATATTCCTATCACATCCCCACCTGTCCTATATATTTCCCTACCACCTACCTATACTAGGGGCAATTTATAATGGCCAATTAACCTATCAACCTGCAAGTCTTTGGCATGTGGGAGGAAACCGGAGCACCCGGAGGAAACCCACGCAGACACAGGGAGAACTTGCAAACTCCGCACAGGCAGTACCCAGAATCGAACCCGCGTCCCTGGAGCTGTGAGGCTGCGGTGCTAACCACTGCGCCACTGTGCCGCCCCCATTTTATGGCAATGGATCTACACTCCCATGAATATGTGGCCAAAAGAGCTAAAAAGATTTTCAAGATTACTTTTCCAGCTGTGAGAGAGTCCACTCCAACATCTGTATCACCAGTCGCTGCTTTAGTTTTATAAATCCCATCTGCATGGACTTTTTCAGTCCAAATCCATCTATGTGACAAGGCTGGCTGTCCCTTACCTCGTGCCTCAGAATAAACTCCAAACTCTCTCAAACTATCCAATTCCTTCTCTTATTAATTTATCCTTCAGTTTATTGGCAGCCACCAAACTTGTCATGAGAACGTCAGCTTCTAGTTCTGTTCCGAACGATCTGTGGTCTTCATTTCATTGTGTAATCTATCAAGCCATGGCCTCTACTTGTACTTTAACGTCTGTCAGCACTATCACTGAGAAATCTCCTTTTCACAATATCGGAGGCTCTTTCTCTAGTCATTTCCTGATGCAAGAGTCACTTCCAGATCCACTGTTAGAACTAGCACTATGCTTTCTTACTCTCCACTCTATCACCCCACTCTGCCAGTCTGAACATTCAAACAATATTTAAACTTGCCAGTGACCTGCATGTCCCATAATTGTCGCATACCTCCATTCATTAGATCCCTCTGAAATATATGTCACCCGAGTATCCACACTGGGCAATTGGTCTTTGGATGTGATAGCTCTGTCCTGCACATGGTGATCACTCACATTACCACTATCCAGCCCCTGATCTACTGTATTCTGTTCCTCAGGGCCTTCATCACAAAATGCCATTTCTGCATGATTTTGTCTAATAACTCTTTTGTCCTTACTATGTATTATTGTGGAAAGACTAAATCAGGTTGCCAGTCTATAAAATGTAGAATGAAAATATTTCTGTCTTTGTCCCCTACCTTTAGATCCATAGCAGCGACCTCGCTAAAGTCACGTGCCAATAGAAGGCTTAAAATCGGACATGACAGCGTCCTCTAATGCAGCTTTCACACTTCTCACTAATCTCTTCTATTAGCATCGTATACTCTTCATGAACCATACCTGCATCCTTTAGCAGGGCTTTTCATCTTTTACAAGTAGGATGACCAAATTGTCTATGTAACTTTAAAACAATTTACTTCTTTTCTCTTTGACCCTTATCACCCAATGCCATTAATACTTGTCTAACACTCTGACAGGAAACATTGGGTTTTGTTACAGTGATAGTGCCTTGGCTGGGTAAACTGCACAACAACTGACTTTCCAAAAATAATTGCGTTATCATGCTTCATGTCAAGTTTTATTTGTGCCTTTTTCATAAAAGATTTACTCAATAGCATTGATATCTCACTGGAGACTACATCAGTACTTTTAAAATGGCTTACTCTCACTATTTTATATGGAATTACAACTGTCTTTGGTGACCTCAATGTGTTGCCATCACCAAAACTAAAGCAAGTAGTACTTTTATATTCATTAACCTTACATTGATCCTCACCACTTACTGAATCTAGATAACATTTTAATCAATCTGTTCCTCATATTGTAAAAGTGCAAGCACTATCTAGCACAGTAGAGTTGAATGAGTCCACGACTAACACATTCATCACAGGGCAAAAACTCCTTATAACCAGTATAATTTGTTCAGCTTCATCATCATCTTCATCAGAATTTGCTGTGCCACTTGTCATTTCAAGGATCCTGCCTCTCTGCTTTGGGCAGTTCATTACATGATGATACTTCAAGTCATGCCTGAAGCACCTATTAACTGCTCCTTCAGCATTCCTGGGATTCATTCTTTTAGTATTTGCTATTCCAATTCTGTCTTCTGCTGCAATAGCCAGATCTGATAAAGGTGCTTCCATCCCCATTCCGCCTGACTGTAACCCTTCCATTATACTGGCATCTGCATCCAGTATCTGGACCATTTCAAAATCCAACAATCATTGAGTCTTCTATTCTTTGTCTCATTGTGGAATGTCCCATTTGTTCCACCAAAGCTGCAGGAAATGACTGTTTGCCAGATTTTATTCAAGGCAGCAGACATCTGATCCAGCAGGGATTCGCCCTCTGAGAACCAAACCCCAGTTAGAACCAGGAGCCTGTCATATGCAATATCTTAGCACAATCTAGCAATTTAAATGCTAGCACTGATCCAGGGATTTCTAAATTGAATTTTCTCAATCCTTTCTACAGTCTGTTAAACTCTATGATATATTCCTTCATTGAATAACCATCTGTTTTCTGAAATCTATCACAGTCTGACCATGCCTCATAGGCATTCAATAAATCATCTTTCTTGTAAATATCATCCAAGAATTCTAATAGTACACCCAAAGCTTCATGAGTATCCAACTGACGGGCATCAAACTCACAAAATATTTTATTTCTGATATTACTTCCGGGAGCGGAGCGGACCAGAGTGGAGCGGACCTGTGTGACAGCAGTCGGACCTCTTCCAGTGCACCAGAGGTTTGAAAAAAAAGAAAAAAAGTCAACAATCATCACAGGAAGAGCTGCAAGGTGATTGGTGAGTGACTGCTGTTAGGGAATAGCTCCAAATAGCTGGGTACGTATCTCAGGTAAGAAAAGCTTAAAAGTTTAAAGTTTATTTCAAATAAAGTAAGTAGTGGTTTTTTTGGGGAGTTCTGTAGTAATGAGGACCGGGGAGGAAGGGTCCTAGAGTAACTGATATTATTGGACATTAAGATCTTCCAGAAGGTTTAACTTAATTTAAAGAGTTAAGTCATGGCAGGAGAGCTCGAAGACGTGGTGTGCTCCTCATGCTCCACGTCGGAAGCCGGGAACATTTCCAGTGCCCGGGACCAGCATGTGTGCAGGAAGTGTGTCCAGCTGCAGCTCCTGGAAGCCCGGGTTTCGGAGCTGGAGTGGTAGCTGGGACACTGTGGAGCATCCACGAGGCAGAGAGTATCGTGGATAGCACATATAGAGAGGTGGTCACACCGCAGGCTCCGACCCCACAGGCAGGAGGGGAATGGGTGACCACCAGGCAGAGCAAGAGGTCTAGGCAGGCAGTGCAGGAATCTCTTGTGGCTATTCCCCTGCAAAACAGGTATACTGCTTTGGATACTGTTGGGGGGAATGGCCTCTCACGGGAAAGCAGCAACAGCCCAATTCGTTGCACCACGGTTGGCTCTGCTGCACAGGGGAGGAGTAAAACATGTGGGAATGCAATAATTATAGGAGATTCAATTGTAAGGGGACTAGATAAGCATTTCTGTGGCTGCAAAAGAGACTCCAGGATGATATGTAATCTCCCTGGTGCTAGGGTCAAGGATGTCTCAGAGCGGTTACAGGACATTCTGAAGGGGGAAGGTGAACAGCCAGTGGTCACGGTACACATTGGTACAAACGACATAGGTAAAAAAAAAAGGATGAGGTCCCAAAAAGCAGAATATAGGGAGTTAGGAAGTAAGTTGAAAAGTAGGACCTCAAAGGTAGTGATCTCAGGATTACTACCAGTGCCACGTGCTAGTCAGAGTAGAAATAGCAGGATATATCGGATGAATACGTGGCTGAAGAGATGGTGTGAGGGGGAGGGTTTTAGATTCCTGGGACATTGGGACCGGTTCAGGGGGAGGTGTGACCAGTACAAACAGGACAGGTTACACCTGGGCAGGACCGGGACTGATGTCCTAGGGGGAGTATTTGCTAGAGTGGTTGGGGTGGGAGGGGGGATTTAAACTAAAATGGCAGGGGGAGGTGAACCTTTGCAAGGAGTCAGAGGGGGGAATCAAAGACAAGAACAAAAGCCGGTGAGGGGAATAAGAAAAGTGATAGGCAGAGAAATCAAGGGCCAGAATCAAACAGGGCCACAGTGAAAAATATTGGGAAGAGGACAAGTAATGTTAAAAAGACAAGCCTTAAGGCTTTGTGCCTTAACGCGCGGAGTATTCGCAATAAAGTGGATGAATTAATCGCGCAAATAGATGTAAACGGGTATAATATAGTCGGGACTACGGAGACACGGCTGCAAGGTGACCAGGGATGGGAAATGAACATCCAAGGATATTCAGTATTTAGGAAGGACAGACAAAAAGTAAAAGGCGGTGGAGTTGAATTTCTGGTTAAAGATTAAATTAACACAATAGTGAGGAAAGATATTAGCTCTGATGATGTGGAATCAGTATGGGTAGAGCTGAGAAACACTAAGGGGCAAAAAACGTTAGTGGGGGTTGTATATAAACCCCCAAACTGTAGTGGTGATGTTGGGAATGGCATTAAACAGGAAATTAGAGATGCATGCGATAAAGGAACATCTGTAATTATGGGTGAGTTTAATCTGCATATAGAACGGGCAAATCAAATTAGTCACAATACCATAGAGGAGGAATTCATGGAGTGTATACGGGATGGTTTTCTGGACCAATACGTTGAGGAACCAACTAGAGAACAGGCCATCCTAGACTGGCTATTGTATAATGAGAGAGGAATAATTGACAATCTGGTGGTGCAAGACCCCTTGGGAACGAGCGACCATAATATGAGAGAATTCTGCATCAAGATGGAGAGTGATTTAGTTGATTCAGAGACTAGGGTCCTGAATCTTAGTAAACTACGAAGGTATGAGGCGCGAGTTGGCCATGACGGATTGGGAAACGTTACTTAAAGGGATGACGGTGGATAGGCAATGGCAAACATTTAAAGAGCGCATGGATGAACTGCAACAATTGTTTACTCCTGTCTGGCGCAAAAGTAAAACAGGGAAGGTAGCCAAACCATGGCTTACAAGGGAAATTAGAGATGGCATTAGATCAAAGGAAGAGGCATATAAATTTGCCAGGAAAAACAACAGACCTGAGGATTGGGAGCAGTTTAGAATTCAGCAAAGGAGGACCAAGAGATTGATTAAAAAGGGGCAAATAGAGTACGAAAGCAAGCTTGCGGGGAACATAAAAACTGACTGTAAAAGTTTCTATAGGTATGTGAAGAGAAAAAGATTGGTGAAGACAAATGTAGGTCCCTTACAGTCAGAAACAGAGGAATTTATGTGGGGAAAAAAAGAAATGGCTGACCAACTAAATGCATACTTTGGTTCTGTCTTCATAGAGGACACAAATATCATACCAGAAATGTTGGGGAACACAGGGCTTAGTGAGAGAGAGGAACTGAAAGAAATCAGTATTAGTAGAGAAATGGTGTTGGGGAAATTGATGGGATTGAAGGCCGATAAATCCCCAGGGCCTGATGGTATGTATCCCAGAGTACTTAAGGAAGTGGCCCTAGAAATAGTGGATGCATTGGTGGTCATCTTCCAAGATTCTATAGACTCTGGAACAGTTCCGACAGATTGGAGGGTAGCTAATGTAACCCCGCTATTTAAAAAGGGATGGCGAGAAAAAGCAGGGAATTATAGACCAGTCAGCCTGATGTCGGTAGTGGGGAAAGTTCTAGAGTCCATTATCAAAGATTTTACAGCAGAGCACTTGGAGAACAGTGGTCGAATCGGAGAGAGTCAGCATGGGTATACGAAAGGGAAATCATCCTTGACAAATCTAATGGAATTCTTCAAGGATGTATCTAGTGGAGTTGATGAGGGGGAGCCAGTGGATGTAGTTTATTTGGACTTTCAGAAGTCTTTCGACAAAGTCCCACATAAGAGATTAGCGTGTAAAAGTAAAGTGCATGGGATTGGGGGTAGTGTATTGCGATGGATAGAAAATTGGTTGGCCGCCAGGAAACAAACAGTAGGGATAAATGGCTCTTTTTCCGAATGGCAGGCAGTGACTAGTGGGGTACCGCAGGGATCGGTGCTAGGACCCCAGCTATTCACAATATAAATTAACAATTTAGATGAGAGAACTAAATGTAATATCTCCAAATTTGCAGATGACACAAAACTGGGTGGGAGGGTGAGTTGTGAGGAGGATGCAGAGAGGCTTCAGGGTGATTTGGACAAGTTGAGTGAGTGGGCTAATGCATGGCAGATGCAGTATAATGTGGATAAATGTGAGGTTATCCACTTTGGTAGCAAAAACAGGAAGGCAGATTATTTTCTTAATGGCTATAAACTGAGAGAGGGGAATATTCAGTGAGACCTGGGTGTTCTCGTACACAAGTCGCTGAAGGTAAGCATGCAGGTACAACAGGCATTAAAAAAGGCAAATAGTATGTCGGCCTATATAGCAAGAGGATTCGAGTATAGAAGCAAGGATGTCTTGCTGCAATTATACAGGGACTTGGTGAGGCCGCACCTGGAATATTGTGTGCAGATTTGGTCTCCTTATCGGAGGATGTTCTTGCTATAGAGGGCGTGCAGCGAATGTTCACCAGACTGATTCCTGGGATGGCAGGACTGACATACGAGGAGAGATTGAGTCGGTTCAGATTAGATTTGCTGGAGTTCAGAAGATTGAGGGGGGATCTCATAGAAACCTATAAAATTCTAACAGGCCTTGACAGGGTAGATGCAGGAAGGATGATCCCAATGGTGGGGGAGTCCAGAATCAGGGGTCATAGTCTCAGGATACGGGGTAAACCTTTCAGGACTGAGATGAGGAGAAATTTCTTCACCTAGCTTTGAAATTCACTACCATAGAAAGCAGTTGAGGCCAAAACATTGAATGTTTTCAGAAAGGAGTTCGATATAGTTCTTGGGTTTAAAGGGATCAAAGGGTATGGGGCGAAAGCCAGAACAGCTTACTGAGTTGGATGATCAGCCATGATCATAATGAATGGCGGAGCAGGCTCGATGGACCAAATGGCCTATTCCTGCTCCTTTTCTATGTTTACTTCTGGTGGGAAGCGATAAAGCCAAGGACATACCTGGTTTGCTCTTTGGTAGGGACATAACCCCTGTCCAATTATTCACTTAATTCTTCCACTCATAAGCTTTGGACCATTTCTCCCAAAGGCGACCGGGATTGTAAGCTTCTCTCTGAAATTTTTTTTAGTTTCCAACCTTCACCTTCACACAACAATCCTTTGCTCCTATGTAATATTCCAGAAAGCCAGTTGGTGAAGGATGACACTGGAGCCAATCTTTACTCAGTCCAACATTTATTTACAGAGTGAAACATTACGAGCCTCCACCTCCAAACTGAAACTTGGGTGAGGTTGTGTAAGTGACTCTATATATGTGCTCAAGTGAAATCCTAATTAATGCCCTCCACCTGCATACAATTAAACACAATTGATATACAATTAACACACACCTCCTGCCCAGAATCCCTTCGATGAGAGAGAAATCTCAAGGACAACAGACTGCTTATTTTCCCATTTTATTGTAAAGCTTTGAGGAAGGAATAATTACAATGATTTTGTCTTCTCTCTGTTGATTGCTCGGCAAATGAGGGCCAAGAATTTGTTTACATGCTTAACAATAGAAAAAATAATAGATATAAATCAAGAAATGTGCTCACTGCCCGTGCAAATCTCATAAGTAACATAGGAAGCCAGTGGATTAACTATTAAAGCATTACATGTGTTTCCAAACACCTTTAACAATATGGTTTTGATTACACATTAAACCCCATCTAAAAATAGTAACATACTTCCATTTGCTGATTTTGTTTTTATATAAAAGCAACATTTGCATGTACATAAAACTGTACAAAAACATGGCATACAAGCAATTAAATTAATTATATAAATAGAACCAACATTGAAGTTCAAATGATTTAAACAGCGGCTGCTGCTTCTAGCCAAATCTCATGGACTCTGCCTTCCACCCACCACCCCCTCCACCCCACCCCTAAAATTAACCCATCGTGGGACTGTTTCAGGGTGCTAGCAAGATATATGGTACAGACTCATTAAATGTATTGGTCCTTCTACAGGTGCATGTGCTGCTGTGTTTCTGGTCCAGGGTATCACATGGCTAGCTACATCGCAACACAATACTTCATAAATACATATACAATCTACCATTGTATCCATTTTCATTGAATGAAACACAAAAAAATGCATCAGCTACCTCCACTTATGAATGCAGGAGAAGTGGCCTCTTAAGATCCCGTTTGGTCTTCCTGCCACCTCAAACCCTGTTGGGGATTTTTGGTATCTGTACGATCTTGGTTCTGGAGGCTTTATTTTCTCAGTTTGTTGTTGTACCTATTCTAATCACAAGACTCCCACATCAGGCAAACTGCAGCTTAGTTATATTACAAGGCACCTTTAACATTTCAGCTCCAATCTCCCTAAACGGACGCTTAACTTTGACTAAACTTTCCAGCAAAGACCTCTGACTGGAGGCTTGGGGTGGTGAAGGTTAACTACATCTTGTTGGTTGTTTTCCGATCACAGTCCCAGCTCAATGTGCTGACCAGCCTTGGTGACTAAAGGAATAGCGTCAACCTTGAGAATGTAGGCAGCTGAGAAGCCTACATTGATACCATCAACTGCCAAGCAACCTTTACTGGAGGAATACTAAGTCCCTCCACTACTTCCTGAGAATTGAAGATGACAGAGCTCTGGAAATAATATAGCATTCCTGCCTTGAACAGTACATCTTTCAGATCTCCAGAATACCTTCTATCTTATACAAT
Organism: Heterodontus francisci; assembly: GCF_036365525.1. NCBI lineage: Eukaryota > Metazoa > Chordata > Chondrichthyes > Heterodontiformes > Heterodontidae > Heterodontus > Heterodontus francisci. The sequence goes on from NC_090382.1 coordinate 115,990,978, forward strand.
CAGAAAAACTGAAGCCCAAATTTCCTAAGAATGCAAATCCAGTGTTTATGGGATAGATTCAAAGTGTACAGCTCGATTGACTTCTGCTAAAACTTTCAATGTAAGGTTTCAGTCTGATTTGGAAATTAACTATAATTTTGTGCTGCGAGTTCCATCAATTTTAATACCAAGATTTTCCCTTGTTTGCTCAAAAATGGACCCTCAGTCTTGACTAATCTTACATGTGAAGAGCACTGCAGATTACAGTTAGAAGCTTAGAAGGACCATCCCACCTCCCTTTTACTGCTCATCCCTGTTCTTCTCTCCACCCTTTCATATAACAAGGCACAAAGTGAGTACTGCTTCCCTCCAGTCACAAAGCTTGGGAATTCTGGATCTGAAAGGGATGAGGTCTGATTACAGATTTAGCAGGGCTCTATCACAGATGTTGAAACAAAAGAAAATACATACACACAAAGAAGAATGCAAATATTTTGTGACAACAGAGCAATAATCATGCTAACATAACTTGTTTTTTACACATATACACCATCGTCTCTGAATCAAGTTTCACAAGTTGGGAAGTGGGTACAACTGGAAAGGGGGCAGTATTTGGAAATAATGACCAGAATTAAGACCATAATCAGAGAAAAGTGGTTGGGTCATTAAACGAACATGTTAAAATGAGTGATAGGTAGGTAGCAGAGCTGTGATCCGTAATTGGTCATTAAATTAGTTGAAAATTCCATAAGCTGCCCTGACCCTGGGCAATGGAATGGACTTGATGATAGTTGGGGGTTTTGTCAGTATTTATTTGATGGTAAAAGATATTTCCCACTTTCACCATTTGAATAAACTTTAGTAGGACATCAGTATGTCAAAGCCATCTGTCCAAACCCATAATGAATTTACCACCATAAGCTCAAACCAGTGTTTAGACCAGAAGAAGATACTTTTATAAAATTGGCACATTGACCATTGCATAATAAGAACATCGAAAAGTATTGTAACAATACTTGCCCATTTGGGTAGCAGGGGGAGGAGACCACAACTGCATCGCTTGTCATGTGTTATGCAGCTGCAGCCAATGCTGATCAAGCATCTTTTCTCCCCTCACCTTCCTCTGGGAGATCAATGCCAATGATATAGACACACACACACACATGCTCACACATGATATAGACACACACACACATGTGTGTGCCCACACACACACAAGCACATATGCGCATGCACGCACACGTGTGCGCACATATACACGTGCGCACACACATGCGTACACATGTGCCACATGCACACAATACATGCGCACCCACTCATATACACACATACGTGCACACAAATACACTCACATACATATGTACACACACACACACACACATACCCACACATCCCCTCCCCACCCCGAATCACACTTCTATCATTAAGGTAAGCACTATCACAGAGTCTGGTGCCCACTGACGGCTAATATGCCATTCAAAATGATGGATTCTCTTATGGAAAGCTGACAAGGCCATGGCTCCGACATCAATTCTTGTACTCTGCGCTGAGAGAAGAGTGAAATGTTCACATTAACGGTGCAAGCCATATACCTTCAGCAAGAGCAGACGTCAAATCCAGAAATGGCTGCGACCATCCCACAGGACCACGGACAAGGGTCCTGAAGTATACACCTTCCTTTCAACGGTGCGATTTCAAATAAAGTGGCATCAGAGGCCACAATTTTCATGTAAATGATGAAACTTAAAACAGCAAGTTATGTTTTTTTTGAGGAAAAAAGGAGAAAACAGTGAGTAGCGGAATGGAAAATGGTTGTGGTTCTCCAGCGCCTGTATTCAGAACAACAATGAGTAGCAGAAAGAGCAACGGTCACAATGAACTACTGCCTACTTAAACAGGTCACTGAACTAATCCTGCAGTTACACTTTATGAAATGTCTTTTCATCTCTACCTTTCAAATTATTTACATGAAGAAAAAGAATGAACACAACTTAAGATTGTTTTGCTTCACGCTGCTGAACAACAGGAAAAGGTGGAAATGATTTTAGTCTCCCGACCTCTGAACCACACGAGATGCAATTCATATATCATCTGAAGGTTATATTTACACAAAAGTACAGCCACGCTTGTGCGCTTCTGTGCTGATTGGTCCCTGCGGTTAGGGCAAACGTGTGCCAGACGAGTGTTCGATAACGAGATTTAAGCACTAACGCGCTAAGTTCTAGATCTACAAGAGTGTCTGTTTTCATTTTTGGTTTTCCCCTCCCCCACCACCACCCACATGAATGACATGAATCAACCATATTTATCCACTCCCCACCCCACTCCCACCACACACGCACACACACGCACAAGAAACAAGAACAAAAAAAAAATCAAAATAAAAGGAATCGATCGCATGCGGTTAAAAAGTTCGGCAGCGACAGAAACGATTAGTGAGTCACCGAAGTCAGGTTTGGGTTTTGACTGCTGATCCGCTTGTGTTATTTCTCCACTGTTGGCGCTAGCTGGAGTGGAGACCCTGCCAATGGTATGGAAAACCCTGCACAATACGCAATTGGAACAGCCCCATTTCAATCCCGTCCATTCTCCGAAATTCAAGTCTGCAGTAGAATTGTACAGCGGACAATAAAGCCTTTGTATATAATTTGTTTCCACCATATGCTCCTCTTTGCTGTTTTCGTCTTAACTCTTGAATTTCTGTGTGGTTATAAAACAGCTTCAAATAGGCACAGAGCAGGCTCCGTCACTCCTTACAGATAAATCTCCCTCTTGGAACTTGGCGGGGCGGGGCCAGATGTGTGCTGGTAGTCAGGGGGTTGGGTGAGTGGGATTTCCTCCATAGCTGAGTCCTTGTTAGGCTCGTGGTTCGAACTGCGGAAGGCACTGTGTGTCGGTATGAAGCGGATGTTGGCCATCTTGGCATTGCCATCCTCCATGATCTGTGGGCTCACGTTGGTGAGATGATCCTGGCTCCCCCGTTCTTCGTAAGGCACAAAGGTGGAAAGTTTGGGGGTGTTTTTCTGCTTCCTGTTGGGGCTCGGTTGGCCTGGCATCCAGCAAGAATCAGAGTGACCAAATTCTGTGCATTCTCTTGTGCAATTCCCAGTCATAGCCACGTCAGGCAGCGGTCTGAGATCTACATAGGCATATATAAAGGAAAAACAAAAATGTTAGTTTCCAGCCTGTTGCCCATTCTCATTTAACAACTACAACTTACATTTATATAGTGGCTTTAACGCAGTAAAATTCCACAAGGTGCTAACAGAAAGAATGACACCGAGCCACTTAAGATATGAAGATAGGTGAACAAACGCGAGGTGAAAGAGGTAACTTTTGATGATCATTTAAAAGGAGCAGAGAGGTTCAGGTAGGGAGTTCCAGAGCCTCGGGCCTAGACAGGCACATCCACCGACCGAAATTGGGGATGTGCAAGAGGGCAAGATTGGAGAAACATAGCGTTCTGGGCGGGTTACAGGGCTGTAGGGGATAACAATGATAGGGAGGGGCAAGGCTTGCAGGGATTTGAACAGAACGATGAGAATTTTAAATTCGAGGTGTTGCTGGACTGGGGGCCAATTTAGGTCAGCGAAGACATGGGGTGATGGGTGAACAGGATTTGCTGCGAGCAGCAGAGTTTTAAATGAGGTCAGGTTTATGGAAGGTAGAAGATGGGAGGCTGGGATGGGATACAGAAATATATTCAGCAGGCTGGGTAATCAGGATGTCAATTCAGGTTATTTTTGAACAGTATGCTTACAGATACAGTGAGAAAAATCTCCAGCCCTTTGACTGTGGAACACTATTAATCATGTTCACTCTTTTATTAATGATAAAAGCTTTTTCAATCCTGCTCGATGGTTAAGTAGATAATTGTAACCACTGAGTGTGGAACTGAGCAGAACAAGCTAGGTTCTGATGAAGAAGGACCTTCAGCCCGTTTTATCTGGTTCTTTCAGAACATCATGTCCCTCTTACAGCATCCAACCATCTTGTGAACAAGCCCAGTGCACTGGCCAGCAGAAAGGGATCAGATCTAATTCCAGCTCTGTGCTGTGTAACTAGTGCCAACCATGTCAACAATGCGAAAGGTCACCCAATGAGCAGTGCTGCTAAGTAATAGTGTAAGATGGTGAATGTCAACAAACTTAGGACCAGTTGCGATGTCCCCAAAAACCATCTTCCAGACTCACATCTGAGCTTGGTCGAGGAGGCACAATGAGGATTTGTACAACGAGAGGAGGAGAGAAAAAGACACAGAGGTTTTGTGGAGGGGGAGAGCAGAAAGATAATATAATTCCCTGGGTTGCTTCACCCATCTTTTGTTAACTCAGACTGGAAGAGGTGGAACAGTTTGCTGACCGTGTACCCAGCCACTCTGTGGGGAAATCAGAAGATATGCGAAATGTTGACACAAACAAGAAAATAATAATCAACATGGTTTGGGCACCATGGTGACAGATTAATGAAGTGGGCACTCCAGAAAACAGAATGTTTTCTTCATTGGAAGAATAGAGGAAAATAAAACTCAAGGAACACACACACGAGGTATGACCCCAGCAAGACATGACGCTTCAGAACACGGTCTCTAGAAGGCATATAAATGGGGTATGGTCAGGGACCAGATTTCTGCACCATCAGAAAGTTTGCCTATTTCCACCTCCGTGACATCACTGACTCCGTCCCTGCCTCAGCTCATCTGCTGCTGAAACCCTCATTCATGCCTTCATTACCTCTCGACTTCAATTCCAATGTACTCCTGGCTGGTTTCCCACATTTTACGCTCCATAAACCTGAGGTTATCCAAAACTCTGCTGTCCGTATCCTTAATCGGACCAAGTGGTGTTCACCTATTACCCCTGTGCTCACTGACCTACACTGGTTCCCAGTTAAGCAATGCCTCTATTTTAAAATTCTCATCCTTGCGTTCAAGTCCTTCCATTGCCTCACCCCTCCCTATCTTTGTAATCTCCTCCAGCCCCAAAAACCATCGAGATATCTGCACTCCTCTAATTTTGGTCTCTTGAGCATCCCCAAATTTAATCGCTCCACCATTGGTGGGCGTGCCTCCAGCTGTCTATGCCCTAAACTCCAGAATTCCTTCTCTAAACCTCTCTGCTTCTCCTCCTTTAAGGTATTTTTTAAAAACCTAGCTTACTTTTGGTCATCTGCCCTAATATCCCCTTATGAGGATTGGAGTCAAATTTTGCTTTATAATGCCTTATAACATCTTACTACACCAAAGACACTATACAAATGCAAGTTGTTGTTGAGAGACATTACAGTGACATGTTATTGTTTTATCAGAAAGGGGTACAAATTAAATCAGTTAGATATAAAACCTGAATATATTTAAAGCCATTATATGTATATTTAATAAGAATCATAGGATCATAAATGCACTGAAAGAGGCCATTCAGCCCATCATACCTGTGCTTTCTGATTAGTCCCATTCCCCTGCTCTTTCCACATACCCCAACAAACCTTTCCTTCTCAAGTATTTACCTAATTCTCTTTTGAAAATTACTGTTGAGTCTGCTTCCACCGCCCTATCAGGCAGTGACATTGCACTACTGCTCTGTGACTTCTGCTGTTACAGTTATTAAAGTGCTCAATGATTTACTAAAGCTCAAATATCAGAGTTTTTTTTTATTAGAGATACAGCACTGAAACAGGCCCTTCGGCCGACCGAGTCTGTGCCGACCATCAACCACCCATTTATACTAATCCTACACTAATTCCATATTCCTACCACATCCCCACCTGTCCCTATATTTCCCTACCACCTACCTATACTAGGGGCAATTTATAATGGCCAATTTACCTATCAACCTGCAAGTCTTTGGCATGTGGGAGGAAACCGGAGCACCCGGAGGAAACCCACGCAGACTCAGGGAGAACTTTCAAACTCCACACATGCAGTACCCAGAATTGAACCCGGGTCGCTGGAGCTGAGAGGCTGCGGTGCTAACCCAGCCTCTGGCCTGCCATCCGCTTTCCCCTCTCCTGTTATGGCCAAATGATGAGCCGGAGAATGGAATCTAACCACAATGGCCTTTATCGGGTTAATGAAAACAAGGCATTTCTGAAAAGCTAACATTAGTAATTTATTACCATTCACAGTGAAAATACTCCCTCAGACTGGCAAACAAATAACAGACTGTCACCTGTCAATGAAGCACTGCTGAAGACACACACGAAAAATCAGCCAGATAACTACTCCGCCAATTTAATACAAAGCAGACATAAAAAAGCACAGCAACTGAGAAAAGCATTCTCAGCAATTTGCTCTCTTAAATACACTGACTGATGGTGGAATACAGTTATGCAGGTGCCATTCACCCTTTGTTCCACTGCTCAGATGTCTAATGTTAACGGTTGAGTTTGGAAACTGAGTGTTGGAAGGGTGATGATTATAAAGTAGCACAGGATATAAGACTTTTCGGCCCATTGAGTTTCGCCAGCTCTTTTGAAGAGCAACCCAGTTAGTCCCAGTTCCCTGCTTTTACCCCCTATCCCTGCAATTCTTTTCTCCCTCAAATATTTATCCAATTCCCTTTTGAAAACCACTCCTGAATCTGCTTCCACCACTCTTATCAGGCAATGCATTCCAAATCCTAACCACTCATTGCATAAAAAAGTTTTTCCTCATGTTTACACAGGATTACATAGGATATACAGCACAGACACAGGCCATTCAGCCCAACCAGTCCAGGTTAGCATTTATGTTCCAAATTCTTCATATCTTTCCTCATCTAAATCGATCATTGTAACTCTATTCACTTCTCTCTCATGTGCTTGTCTGGTTTCCCCTTAAATGCATCTAAACTATTTGCTTCAACCACTCCCTGTGGTAGCGAGTTCCACATTCTCACCACTCTCTGGGTAAAGAAGTTTCTTCTGAATTCCCTAATGGATTTCTTGGTCACTACCTTATATCAATGGCCTCTAGTTATGCTCTTCCCCACAAGTGGAAACATTCTCTCTGTATCTATTCTATCAAAACCTTTCATAATTTTAAAGATCTCTATTAGGTTCCCCTCAGCCTTCTTTTTTCAAGAGAAAACAGACCCAGCCTGTTCATCCTTTCCTGATACGTACACCCATGCATTTCTGGTATCACCCTTGCATATCTTCTCTGCGCTCTCTATATTCGTTGTATAATATGGTGACAGGACATCAGAAATGCTCCATCCATCAATATTGGCGACCACGCTCTGGAAGTGGTTCAAGAATTCACCTACCTAGGCTCAACTATCACCAGTAACCTGTCTCTAGATGCAGAATTAAACAAACGCATGGGAAAGGCTTCCTCTGCTATGTCCAGACTGGCCAAGAGAGTGTGGGAAAATGGCGCACTGACACAGAACACAAAAGTCCAAGTGTATCAAGCCTGTGTCCTCAGTACCTTTCTCTACGGCAGCGAGGCCTGGACAATGTACGTCAGCCAAGAGCGACGTCTCAATTCATTCCATCTTCGCTGCCTCCGGAGAATCCTTGGCATCAGGTGGCAGGACCGTATCTCCAACACAGAAGTCCTCGAGGCGGCCAACATCCCCAGCATATACACCCTACTAAGCCAGCGGTGCCTGAGATGGCTTGGCCATGTGAGCCGCATGGAAGATGGCAGGATCCCCAAGGACACATTGTACAGCGAGCTCGTCACTGGTACCAGACCCACCGGCCGTCCATGTCTCCGCTTTAAAGACGTCTGCAAACGCGACATGAAATCGTGTGACATTGACCACAAGTCGTGGGAGTCAATTGCCAAGGATCGCCAGAGCTGATGGGCAGCCATAAAGGTGGGGCTAAACCGTGGCGAGTCGAAGAGACTTAGCAGTTGGCAGGAAAAAAAGACAGAAGCGCAAGGAGAGAGCCAACTGTGTAACAGCCCCGACAACCAATTTTATCTGCAGCACCTGTGGAAGAGCCTGTCATTCTAGAATTGGCTTTTATAGCCACTCCAGGCGCTGCTTCACAAACCACTGACCACCTCCAGTCTCTCGAGACAAGGAGGCCAAAGAAAATATGGTGAACAGAACTTCACACAGTACTCTAAATGTGGTCGAATCAAGGTTCGATATAGGTTTCGCATAACCTTTTCAATTCTATTTCTCTAGAAATAAAGCCTAGCATTTGGTTTGCTTTTTTTATGGTGTGACAAAACCACACCTGCCAAATGGAAACATACTAATTTCATCATATGGAACACTATTTGAAATCTTACTGGACATTGAACATAGCTTGTTTAAAAAGACCACAGAGCTGAATGGCTGAAAACATGACTGCACATTTGCATTATCAGAGACAGTTGCAACGAGTGACAATGGAAGTGCTCCCTGGTTCAATTAGTCGGATGGATTTTGTCAATAGTGATGATCAAAAGACATTGAAGGTCATTGTCTGTGTAAGAACCAGCATTCCACCACCGTCCCGCCTCCCCCCCCCACCCCCCACCCCGCACCCTACTGAGTATGTCTAGTAAGCTTTGAAGAATCAACAACCCTCACAGGCAATGCTGTGTCAAACAAAGAGCTGGTCACATGACTAACCTGCTGGCCAACCTGGGAATTGTTTGAATTGTGCCTCACAGAAAGGTTTGGGCAGACTGCAATTGAACTTTAAGAAGAAAGCACTGCTCTCTTCGTGTCTCTCTCTCTCTCTAGTTAAGTTCCAGGGACCCACGGAAGCAACTTAAGCCTCAAGATAGAAGACCCCTGCAGCCTTTGGGCACCAGCAAAACAAGTTTGAAAGTGTGCACTGGGCCCCAATGAGAACTGCAAGACTTAACTTCAATCAAAGACTTTACAACAAAACTAAAGACAGTAACTGAATTCCATCTACTATTCCAAACCCTCCCCCTTTAATTCTTTCTCCTCCTCTGTATCTATTTGTGTGTGTGTTTATCGCGTATGCATGCTAGCATGGTTGCGTCACGTATTTTTAGTAACTTCAACTGAGTTAGAGTGTTACGGTTAATAAACTTACATCTTTCCTGTTCAAACCTAAGAAAGCATGTCTGATTGGTTCATTTACAATTACCATTAGTGGGCAGTGAACAAAGACTCACTGAGGTGAAGCTAAAAACACGGTGTTTCAAAAGCTAAACCCTGTTACGGCCAAACCAGGAAAGGGGTAAGAGGGGAGCCTGAGACCCCTTCCTCACCCAGTTGTAACAACGGACTTGCTAACCTATGATGCAACTTTTAGTGATTGGTGTATTTCTCTCGGAGATCCCTTTGTTCCTCTCCCCTACCGAGCCTTGGACCTTCCAAGTAATAAGTGACCTCCCTATTCTTCCTGCCAAAAAATATACTACCTCACATTTATCTGTGTCGAACTTCATTTGCCAATTGTTTGCCAATTCTTCAAGTTTATTAATGTCCTCCTGTAAGTTGTTGCAGTCTTCCTCAATGTTTTTGATTCCAAAGTCCAAATCGTTAATGTAAATTGTGAACAGCAGTGGTCCCAGCATTGATTCTTGTGGACCATCACTTCCCACCTTAAGCCACGCTGAATAACTACCCTTTACTCCCACTCTCTGCTTTCTGTCTTGAAGCTGGCTAATAATCCATTCTGCCTCATCTAAAAAGTTGCCTCTGGTTCTTTTGCCAACCACCTTTAATCTGTGACTTTATTTATTGACCCTGCAGCCATTGGAAACAGTTTCTCTTTATTTACTCTATATAAAGCCTTCATGAATATGAACATCTCTATCGAATTCTCCTCTTAATCCTCTCTGCTTTAAGGAGAACAATTCCAGCTTCTGCAGTCTACCCACATAACTGTAATTCCTCATCTTTTCTGCATCTTCCGCAAAGCCAGTACTTCCGTCCTAAAATATAGTACCCAGAATTGGACGAAAAACTCCAGCTGCGGCCAAACTAGTGTTTTTTAAATGTTTTGTATAACTTCCTGGCTTTTGCACTCGACGTCTTGTTTATGAAGTGCAGTGTTCCATATGTCTTATTAACTGCTTTGTTAACCTGTCCTTCAAAGAGTTGTGCACAAACACCCCCAGATCTCTGTCCTCTTGCCATCCCTTTCAAATTAAACCATTGTTTCTCCTCATTCTTCCTACCAGAATGCATCACCTCACATTTCTCCGCGTTGAACTTTGGCTGCCTTGTCTCTGCCATTCCATCAGCCTATGTCCTCTTGAAGTTCATTACGATCTTCAAGAGGTGGGGAATCATTACAGGCAAGCCTGATGCAGCCCATATCTAATTGGCATGTATACATTTTCCAGGTGGGGGAGGGATTCACAGGATTATGGTTATGTAACTGGATAAATATTTAATGGGGAAAAATTGGAGGGCTAGAGGGAAAATGATCAGGAATGTGGGTCTAATTGGATAACTCCTTCAAACGAGCCAGCACAGGTATGATGGTTTAAGCTAAGGCAATCCAGCAAAGGCCGATTATTAAATTTGGGACTTTGGTCAGTATGACACCACAGCCACACTTGGGTGGTGTAGTTACCAACTGAACCATTGGAGGGAGTTTAGCAGAACTTCAGATACCAAAAATCAAAATACTGAGATGCTGGAAATCTAAAATAAGATCAGAAATAGTTAGAAACCCTCAGCGGATCAGGTAGTATCTGTGGAGAGAAAGAGAGTGGGGGGGGGGGGGGGGAGTGGAGACACACAGGGTTTCAAGTCAATGACCTTTCGTTAGAAAGTGGTTCTGATGAAAAGCCATCGACCTGAATAGCCAGCTCTCTCTCACTCTCCGTTGATGCAGCTGACCTGCTGAGCATTTCCAACAGTTTTTAATTTTAATGCAGTTGACAGTAGACAAACCCAATCGCTGCCGTTTGAATTCAATTTAGAAACTGAAAATGGGCTTCAAAGTTATATACAGGCTGCAGGTTACCAGAACTCTGGACATGATCAGCTGGAGGTAATAATGAGGCAATAACATTATTAGAATAAACTATAACTGTGCAAACACTTGAGCTTCAGATCAGCTGTAATTTAATTGAATGGCGGAGCAGGCCTGAGCAGGTGAATGGTCTCTTCCTGCTCCTGTGTAACAGGCTCGAGGGGCTGAATGGCCTCCCCCTGTTCCTGTGTAACAGGCTCGAGGGGCTGAATGGCTTCCTCCTGTTCCTATTTTCCTCACTAAACCTTTTCAGAATGTGATCAGGAAGCTCTTTGAAAAATGAACATGAAATCCATCAATTAAAATGTTTAACTGTAGTGAAGAGCCCAGGCTTGGGACATAAAATGAGGCTTTAGGCCTCTTTTTGTAATGGTGTTGGGGTCAGGGTGAGGTTAGGACAGGGTGGTGGGCAGGTGCTCAAGGTTGATTAGGCCCATGTTTCTGAAAGCATGGACTTCAAAAGAACAGCGACAGCCTCAGTGTAAACCTGCCTGGTTCAACAAACTCTGCGTTGGGGAGAAATTACTAAAGTGGGGAGGTTTTAACATCTGGGTTGCTGCTAGATGTGAGGAATCCATGCTTTGGGAATGGCCCGTACAAACATTTCTCTCAGACCCAATACAACAGCAGCTTTGTGACGGATGTGGATAAAATTGCATCACATAATACTGAGGCCCTTTTATGCAGGGCTTTGATGCTTTGAGCATCCCCGATTTCTTTGTTCCACCATTGGTGGCCGTACCTTCAGCTGCCTCTGCCGTCAGCTCTGGAATTCCCTCCCTAAACCTCTCCGCTGCTCCCTCTCTATTCCCTTAAGATGCTCCTTAAAACTCTGACCAAACCTTTGGTCACCTGCCCCAACATTTCTTTGTGGCACAATGTCAAATTTCGTCTGGTAACACACCTGTGAAGTGCCTTTCAGTCGCCTCTCCCACTTTCTTACCTCTCACAGTCCTATCACTACTTTGCAGACACCGTATAAATTTAAAGTTGTTTTTATTGCAGTTGTCATTTGCCTCTTTGATGAATATAGCTGTTTGCTTCGCTCACCTGGAGGACAAGATCATACCTACTTTTGTGCCAATCTGGGCCTTGCCAGTCAGTGCCTTCAATATTAACATTAACAACAACATCAAGAGCTAATGGCTAAGGATGTAAATCCAACAAAATCTGGAGTGGAGTCCAATTAGGCAGTTGGTGTTTCCCTCAAATTAGCACCTTCTGGCAACTCCTGAAACCGAACAGGCCCCAGACGTATAGGCTTTTGTCTTTTCACTGGACACCAGCCTATGAGGTCAAGAGGGGATACAGAGGCTAGTCAAGTCTTGTAAGAAATGGGATCCCTTTAAGAAATAATACTTCTCAGATTAATATAGAATTCTTATAGAAACAGTAGGCAGAGTATGAAACTGACCCACAGAGGAGCTGTTTTCCTTTCTCTCTCAAAAGGGACAGAGAAGCAGTTCCTAACACCAGGGTTATCACTGGTGTAAATAAGATAGGGGAGAAGAGCATGACATTCCCAAGGGGATTATATGTAAACCACAAGACACCACAAACATTCCTAAGCAGATACGAGGGAGTCTTCTAGCGCCTTGTGTGCCCTCTTATCTGCACAAGTGTCCAATGAAAGCTAGCATTTGCCCTCGAGCTGAAGTGGTGGACAAGGGGGAGTTGATGACCCCAATACCTTGGCTACCTGTCCTGTATTCATTGGCGAGAAGGGTTCGAACAAGCGATTGACGTAGGGTGAACTACCAGCCCCCAGAGATTAAGTAGATAAACAGGTGCTCCGGAGGGAAATAGTCTTTGAAGGAAAGAAGAGGAGGTTCCTAAAGCTCGGCTTCGGAGGAGTGTCAGGCTTTGGCCTAACACATTGATTCACTCAAGAAGACCACTTATACCTCAGCTGCTTCATCCATCGGGGAGAATGCCAATATTGCTCTGCCCCACCGTACGATCTGGGATCGGTAATCCATTCAACCCTATTACAGGTTGCCTTTTCTGTCTATTTAGCTTCTGCATCATCATACTTAAACTGCTCCTTCTTAATATTCATTATATTTAAACTGTTGCTTCCTAATACACTATTTTAAAATCACATTTCGAGCTTGACCCCCTTCTTTGGGTATCTATGGACTCCCAAACCTCAATCTTACAGTCAGCACCTCCTAAACCATGCCTCGGCTGCAAATGGTTAAAGTTCTGACATCTTGGTGTCTGTAATGTGCTAGGATTTCAATCTGCAACCAACTCAGCTTTTATACAGAGCCAAGCACAGGAATCGACGAACCACACGTCAATCCCTGCTGTCAGATTTGCTAGCAATGGGAATGTGATCTTCAGCAGTGCAGAATCAAGCATCCAACACCAGTGACACAACCTCAATGTAAAAGGGGACTTATTCCCCAATTATTTTTTTCCACAGCTTTCTTTTTGCCAATTTAATTTTCTAATCGTAGATCTTCCCCAAGGTCAAGAAAAGTCCCACATATACTCTTCTTTGGCCTCCTTATCTCGAGAGACAATGGGTAAGCGCCTGGAGGTGGTCAGTGGTGTGTGGAGCAGCACCTGGAATGGCTATAAAGGCCATATATACTAGCAATGTAAAAAACAGGATAATGTCAATCGCCGGCTTCTAGCAAGGGAGGAGCCCATTCAGCCCCTCGCGTCTGCTCCACCATTTAATTTGATTATGGCTGGTCTGTAATTGAGTCGAGACGTTAAGTGGCACCGAGTTTTAGTTTTCAAAATCGGTAGCTTGTTGGAGGAGTGAAGCCGAGAGCTGAGAGGAAGGGAAGATGGGACTAAGGGAAATAGGGAGGAGAGGAACTGAGTGGAGGATGGGACTGAGGGAGGAGAGGAGACAGAGGTGAGGAGGAGGGGGGAACTGAGGGAAAGAGGGGACTTAGGGAGGAGAGGGAGGAGAAGGGAAGAACTGAGGGAGGAGGAGAAGAGGAAGAACTGATGAAAAGAGGGGGCTGAGGGAGCAGGGGAAAAGCACATGAGAAGGAGGGGAGGAACTGAGAGGACTAAGGGAGGAGCAGAGGAGGAGAAGAGGTAGAGGGGAAGATGGGACTGAGGCAGGAGGAGAGGAAGAGGGGAGCACCAGACTGAGGGTGGTGTGGTAATTCTCAATATCAATACAGCAAGCATTCGGGGAAGGAAATCTGCATAAGGATGACTATCTGAAAGTTAGGAGGAATGAGAGAGGAAAGTTTGGAGGGATAACAACTACAGTTGTAACAATAAGCGAAGAAAAACAGGAAGGTTTGTGACAAGTCACCCACCATCCTGACTTGGAACTACATCGCCATTCCTTCACTGTCACTGGGTTAAAAGCCTGGAACTCCCTTCCTAACTAACAGCACTGTGGGTGTATCTACCCAACATAGACTGCAGCAGTTCAAGAAGGCAGCTCACCACCACCACCTCAAGGGCAAGTAGGGATGCCCACATCCCGTGAATTAATAAAAAAAGAGGCTGGGGGGTCCAGGTGAAAGAAGGATTGTCAAATCAGATGACAAGCTTCTGACCAGATATTGGTACTTATCAATCACCTCATTCAACAGCCCTGCTTTACTCGAAAATGGCTAGAGATAGAAACTGCAGACATTAGTAAGTCCTAACAGCCACAAGTACCAGGCCTGTAACCATGGAAAAGACCTTATAATCACTTCTTATTGATTTACCATTTACTTCACTCTTGACAAAGAAAGAGAATAGTGACTCCAGCTGACAGAGACCTCCGATTACCATTGACAATAACTCCCAATATCAGGCAGCAGTGGTCTCTCATGCTCTGTTGTTGTTATTTACATTTGCATGAAATTCTAATTAAGGAATTTTTTTGTGGAGAGGGGCCTTGCATAAAGACCCTGAAAAGTAACATTGTGTGAGCACAGTTTGGATCTTGTCAGAACTTCAGTGAAGGATTAAACACTGACTCTGAGCCACAGCAAAAACTTCCATTTCTATAGGGCCTTTAACATGGTAAAAAGGACATAAAGGCACTTCACAGGAGCATTTAGCAAACAAATGTAACTTGCATTTATAGTGTGCTTTTCGCATGCTGGAAGAATTTCACAGTTAATTAATTTCTTTTGAAGTGCACTTGCTGTCATTATGCATACAAACACGGCAGGTAATTTGCACACAGCAAGCTCGCACAAACTGCAATAAGATGAAGCAGTTAATCTATCTTCGATGATGATAGTTAGGAGAGGAAAACATTGGCAAGTATACCAGATCCCCCTGCACTTCTTAATACAGCATCATGGAATCTTTTACACCCACCTGAACAAGCAGATGGGGCCTCAGTTTAATGTCCCATTCAAAATATGGCACCTGCATTGAAGGATCAGCTTTGAAAACAATGGATCCAAGTCTTGAGGTTTGATCCATAATCTTTTGATCTCAGAGGTAAGTGTCCTACCAACTGATCCAAGCTAACACACTTACATTTCAGTTGCAATATGTAAAGCAATTCTGCAGTGAGCATTTGACACTGTGGACTGCACTGTTAACATTTCAGGTTTCGCTGCACAAGAAGCAATGGAGAACCCATGCACTCAATCCTCTGGCTCCAGTCACAAGTGCAGTTTCTAGGTTTTGGGTCTCTCCCCATCTGTGGCAACTTAGGAGCAAGGATGAACGAAAGGAAGACTTGCATTTATATAATGCTTTTCAGAACCTCAGGATGTCCCAAAGCACTTTATAGCCAATGACATTTTTTTTTCAAGTGTAGCCACTGTTGTAATGTAGAAACACGGCAGCTAATTTGTGCACATTGTCATGCCAACTTGCTTTGTTGACTGATAACTTCCTTTAATCCACTGACTGGAGATCTGAATTTGTATTTTTTTAAAGAAATTTAAAAAGAACAGAGAAGAGATGAATTTGCCAGCAGCTTCAGTTGACCACCTAATTTGTAACACTGTATCCTACATTGCAAGGCATGTGAGGAGGGAGACAAAACGGCTGCACATCCCAGCAAGAACCAAGACCCAGGAAGTTTAAGGGAACTGCTTGTTATTTTTCATTTAGCAAGAAGAAATACTGCTAACTACTATGCTTGAATCACTAAGTGATGGTCATGTGACAATCCCCTCCCCTTGTGTTTCTCTGCAGCAGCAAGGAGAAGCATCTGAACTCTGACAAGTACAAACCCAAGTGGGGGTCCCTCTCTCTCTCCATTCCAGCTGGAAAGCTTCAAATTCTGCCTGTTGACTGTCCACCTTTGTATACCCCGGCTACAATCAGAAACTCCGTTGAAGGAAATCATCCACATCGCAGTCTCCAAGAGACCCACCGAACCAGTCATCTACCTCTTCAAACTAAAAGCCTCAGGGCCACCAAATTCAGCTGGAAGCCAGCCAAATTACCAAACCCCACAGACTGTATACTCCCTTTTGTCTATGGATTCTAGCTCAACCAATCCGCCTTTCCCCACTCTGTAACCTGTTTGTGTGGGTGTAAACCCCTAGTGTGCCAGTGTGTGAGTGAAAGTTGGCGCATAGTTTATTATTTTCATTTGTTCAGTTTAGATACTATAACGTTAACCCTCGTTCTTTGTTAACTCAAGAAAACCTGTCTGATTGATTACTTACTTGCTTTGATTATAGCAAGAACCAAACACCTACAGAATTGGCCAGTACATCCACTTAAAGAAAGAATTAAACCTGTTGTGGTCAAACAAGGAGAGGGAAAAGAGGGAAGCCCTTTGACCCCTCCTCACTTGACCGTAACAACATCAAGCCCCCACAAGCAGCAATGTGATAAATGACCAGATAATATGTTTCAGTGATGTTGGTAGAGTAATGAATACCAGGGAAAAGTCCCCCCTCCTCCTCAAGATGACGTCCTTGGAATCTTTTACAGGCCACCTGAGAGAGCAGAGGGAACCTCAGTTTAACATCTCATCTGAAAGATGTGGTAGACCTGTGGATAACGTAGCAGTGAACTGAGACACCACAAGTGGGTTAAAGGGATTGTGGGATAAGAACTTCAAAATTACCGTTGGCAATCGCAGTGGACAAACATTTAACCATTTACTATGTTACTGGAATCCATCTAAAATAAATGGGTTAACCCTGGCATTAAAATAGCAAACTGCGGAATGCCAGGTATGAATTATCATCGGCCAACAGTCATTTCTAAGTCTATGGTGATAAGGTAGGGCATTGGTCTCTGAAAAAGGAATGAGACAAAAAAATTCCAATGTTCTTACTGCATTGACTATAGCAGCTGCACCGACCACATGTCCAGTGTCAACTACAGTACCAATAGCAGGCAAGTATAGTCGTCCTTTTGGCCCTGTGGTATCAGACTTAATGGGGGTGTGATGAAATTTCACAGCAACAATATTGCTTCAAATAGCAGTAGTTATAGTAAGAGACCATGGCACCTCATGCCCTACAGCATTCAATGGATGATCCACTGATGGCCTCTTGAGCATCCCTGATATTAATCGCTCCACCATTGGAGGCGGCAACTTCAGCTGCCTGCGCCCCAAGCTCTGGAATTCCCTCCCTAAACCTCTCCACCTCTTTCCTCAGTTCCCACACTCCTTAAAACCTATCCCGTTGACCAAGCTTTTGGTCATCTGACAGATTACAATCACCAGGGAAGTGGTACTGAACAAATTGTTGGAGCTGCGGGCTGACAAGTCCCCAGGTCCTGATGGACTTCATCTTAGGGTGTTAAAGAAGTGGCTAGTGAGATAGTTGATGTGTTAGTTTAAATTTTCCAAAATTCCCTAGATTTGGGGAAGGTTCCATTAGATTGGAAAATAGCCAATTCAAAAGGGAGGGAGACAGAAAGCAGGAACTGCAGGCCAGTTAGCTTAACATCTGTCTTAGGGAAAATTTTAGAAGCTATTATTAAAGATGGCATAGCAGGGCATTTAGAAAAATTCAAGGTCATCCGGCAGAGTCAACATGGTTTTGTGAAAGGGAAATCATGTTTAACCAATTTATTGGAGTTCTTTGAGGGAGTTACATGTGCTGTGGATGAAGATGTACTGTACTTAGATTTCCAGAAGGCATTTGATAAGGTGCCACATCAAAGGTTATTGTAGAAAATAAAAGCTGATGGTATAGTGGGTAACTATAGAAGATTGACTAGCTAACAGTAAACTGAGAGTAGGCGTAAATGGGTCATTTTCTGGTTGACAAGATGTAACAAGTGGTGTGCCACAGAGATCTGTGCTGGGGCCTCAACTTTTTGAAATTTATATAAATGACTTGGATGAAGGGACTGAAGGTGTGGTTGCTAAATTTGCTGATGACACAAAGATAGGTAGGAAAGTAACTTGTGAAGAGGGGGCTACAAAGGGATATAGATAGGTTAAGTGAGTGGGCAAAGATCTGGCAAATTGAGTATAATGTTGGAAAGTGTGAAATTGTCCACTTTGGAAGGAAGAATAAAAAAGAAGCATATTATCTAAATGGTGAGAGATTGCAGAGCTCTGAGATACAGAGGGATCTGGGTGTCCTAGTGCATGAATCTCAAAAGGTTAGTATGCAGGTACAGCACGTAATTAGGAAAGCTAATAGAATGTTATCGTTTATCGCAAGGGGAATTGAATACAAAAGTAGGGAGGTTATGCTTCAGTTATACAGGGCATTGTTGAGACCACATCTGGAGTATTGTGTACAGTATTGGTCTCCTTATTTGAGAAAGGATGTAAATGCGTTGGAGGCAGTACAGAGAAGGTTTACTAGACTAATTCCTGGAATGGGCGGGCAGTCTTATGAGGAAAGATTGGACAGGCTAGGCTTGTATCAGCTGGAATTTAGAAGAGTAAGAGGCAACTTGATTGAAACTTATAAGATCCTGAGGGGTCTTGACAGGGTGGATGTGGAAAGGATGTTTCCCCTTGTGGGAGAATCCAGAACTAGGGGTGACTGTTTGAAAATAAGGGTCACCCATTTAAGACAGAGATGAAGAGAAATTTTTTCTCTCAGAGGGTCGTGAGTCTTTGGAATTCTCATCCTCAAAAGGCGGTGGAAGCTGAGTCCTTGAATATTTTTAAGGCAGAGGTAGATAGATTCTTGATATGCAAGGGGGTGAAAGGTTATCGGGGGTAGATGGAAATGTGGAGTAATCAGTTCAGCCATGAACATATTGAATGACGGAGCAGGCTCGAAGGGCCTACTCCTGCTCTGAATTCGTATGTTCATATATCTCTTTATGTAGCCTGGTGTCTTATTTTGTTTCATAATGCTCCTGTGAAGTGTCTTGGGACATTTTATTAAATTAAAGGTGCTAAATATAAGCTGTTGTTGTATATTGGGCACAATCTTGCCCCTTGAATTTCAATAAGGCTCAATAGTGAGTCTATCAACTTATCATGCCAGGTCAAATTCCCAGTCGTTTGCTCCCTAACCGTTCTGCAACGCAAGTTTCCTTCAAGCATCCTCTGGGAGCAGTGACGTGTGATAAGGATCCAGCTGTATAGTTACTGATTGTGTCCCTCGAAGCTTGGCTTCTACATGTGCAGAACATTATAATGTAACTGGAGAATGAAGTGTGCATGGTTACAGGTCTGTCATTGTTGATGGAAGCAATTTAAGATGAGTTAGAAGTCAGCACCCAAGCATTGGGCACAGTACTAACATGTATTTAACTGAAGCACATTTTTTCACCTTAACATAACAGCAGCAACACACGAAGAAGTCAGCTTAGGGCCAACACTTGTTATACGTAGGGACATTCATACAGTTATAGGGACTGTATACAGAGATTGTAACCCCTTCTGGGGAGTTGGGGAGAGAGGTTTTATATGTAGGTCCTTTGCTAGTGCAAAAGTAAGGAACAGTACATCAAAGCTATCATAAACCAGATACTAATACAAAGGAGTCTTTTGTATATATACATATAGGTGTCAACATCTTTTCAGTGTTTTGTCATGTTATTGTCGCTTTCATTGGAAACCGGGTGAACTTGGAAGTGCTTTTGGCCAGATTACATTGCTTTCAATTCTGGGCTGTTTCTAAAGAGAAATAACAAATCAAATTGCAGTTGCTGCTTGTGTGTGTAACAATTTGCACTGTAACTTGTACACATTCTGTAGACTGGGTCAAAATTCCTTCTTCTGAAGACTTGAATGAACTTAAACTTGACTTCAAGTCTTCAGAAGAAGAAATTTTCCTCCACATAAGATCAGGTGGCAGGTTGTTCAACCTTGCCCGTCTTAGAGCGAAGACCAAAGTACGGAAAGTCCTCATCAGGGAACTCCTCTTTGCTGACGATGCTGCATTAACATCTCACACAGAAGAGTCTGTGCAGAGACTCATCGACAGGATTGCGGCTGCCTGCAACGAAGTTGGCCTAATCATCAGCCTCAAGAAAATGAACATCATGGGACAGGACGTCGGAAATGCTCCATCAATCAATATCGGTGACCACGCTCTGGAAGTGGTTCAAGACCTATCTAGGCTCAACTATCACCAGTAACCTGTCTCTCGATGCAGAAATCAACAAGCGCATGGGAAAGGCATCCGCTGCTATGTCCAGACTGGCCAAGAGAGTGTGGGCAAATGGCGCACTGACATGGAACACAAAAGTCCGAGTGTTTCAAGCCTGTGTCCTCAGTGTCTTGCTCTACGGCAGCTAGGCCTGGACAACGTATGTCAGCCAAGAGTGACGTCTCAACTCATTCCATCTTCGCTACCTCCGGAGAATCCTTGGCATCAGGTGGCATGACCGTACCTCCAACGCAGAAGTCCTCGAGGCAGCCAACATCCCCAGCATATACACCCTACTGAGCCAGTGGCGCTTGAGATGGCTTGGCCATGTGAGCCGCATGGAAGATGGCAGGATCCCCAAAGACACATTGTACAGCGAGCTCGCCACTGGTATCAGACCCACCGGCCGTCAATGTCTCCGCTTTAAAGACGTCTGCAAACGTGACATGAAGTCCTGTGACATTGACCACAAGTCGTGGGAGTCAGTTGCCAGTGATCGCCAGAGCTGGCGGACAGCCATAAAGGCGGAGCTAAAGAGTGGCGGGTTGAAGAGACTTAGCAGTTGGCATGAAAAAAGACAGAAGTGCAAGGGGAGAGCCAACTGTGTAACAGCCCCGACAACCAATTTTATCTGTAGTGCCTGTGGAAGAGTCTGTCACTCTAGAATTGGCCTTTATAGCCACTCTCGGCGCTGCTCCACAAACCACTGACCACCTGTGGGTGCTTACCCATTGTCTCTCGAGACAAGGAGGCCAAAGAAGAAGAAAAAAAGAGAAGACAGGGTTAAAAAAAATTACATAGAATGCACAGCACAGAAATAGAGTATTCGGCCCAACAGGTTCATACAGGCAGGTCCGCTTCACAATTGCTTCTTCCCACACCTCTTCGACCCACCCTATCAGCATATCCTTTCATGCCTTTCTCCCTCATGTCTTATTCCAGCTTCCCCTTCAGGGTATCTTGGCAATCACATCATGTCGTGCAGGGTAATTCCATGATTGCGAGATCCCCGTGAGGTTCTACTCACAGATAATATGAGTTAAAGAGTCACAGCTAAAACGCTGTAGCCCTGCTTCCACCTGTGATCCTACTGGTGCAGTTTGTGGAATACAACCTCAGATCCAGCCTCTCAGACTTGGGGAACCAGGGCATGGGCTGGGAAAGTTAAGGCTCCTTTATCTTGATGGTGTTCCGCAGAGGACAATCTTACACCATCGCCACAGCCACTCTGCAGCACAATCCGTTCCAAGCCGACCAGACAGCTGTGGCTCAGCTTCAACAACAACTCGCATTTCTACAGCACCTTTCACATATTAATATGTCCCAAGGCACTTTCCAGAAGTGTTACGGAACAAAATTTGACACCAAGCCATTAAAAGAGATCTGAAGACAGGTGAGGCACAGTTCTCGTCAGCCTATTACGGGGAGGATGTGATCACACTAGACATGGTATAGAGGAGATTTATGAAGATGTTATCAGAAAGAGAAAATTTTAGTGGTGAGGAAAGATTGAACTGGCTGGGTTTGTTTTCTTAGGAGCAGAGGATCCTGAGGGGAAATATAATTGAGATGTATAAAATAATAAGGGGCCTAGATAGAGTGGATAGTAAGTACCTATTTTACTTAGCAGAGAGGTCAATAACCAGGGAGTATAAATTTAAAGTAATTGGCAGAAGGATCAGAGGGGAGTTAAGTATTTTTTCACCCAGAGGGTGGTGGGGACCTGGAACTCACTGCCTGGAAGGGTGGTAGAGGCAGAAACCATTATCGCATTTGAAAAAAACACTTGGAAATGCACTTGACAAGCTGAAACTTAAAGGGCGACGGACCAAGAGCTGGTAATTGGGATTAGACTGGATCTCTCTTATTTGGTTGCCATGGACACAATGGGTTGAATGGCCTCCTCCTGTGTCATAAATCTTTCTATGTTTCTATGTGATCAAAAGTTGGTCAGCTGCAGGTTTTAAGTAGTGTTTTAAAAGGAGGAAAGAGGCTTAGAGCAGCTTAGGAGGGGAATTCCAGAGCTTAGAGCTTCAACAGCAGAAGGCATGGCCACCAATGGTAGAACGATATAAACCACGGATGCACAAGAAACCAGATTTGGATGAACACAGAGATCTCACAGGGTTGTAAGGCCGGAGGACATAGCAGAGATTGGGAGGGGCGAGGCCACGGAGGGATCTGAAAACAGATTTTTCACAACAAAGTTTCTATTGTTGGCTCTTGAAAGGTTGACCACCCCCAACTTACAGCAACGAGTATTTTCATAACTCTTGCTCCAAGTCGAATACCGAACCCTGTAAGTTCTCCATGTAGCGCGAACACACAGCAGTGCTGGACAGGGCTCACACTGACCCAGGTACTGTCAACTGTGGACATTTAGTGCCAATGTCACAATAACATGTTTGCACAGTGAGATGACAAGAACCAACTTTGTTATCTGCAGCACTCATTACCAGAAGTGGCACTTAAAGACAGCTAATTCTGAATCGCTATCACCTTCCTCTTCATTTCAAGGCTTATTGGACAGGTTCAAGCCCAAGGTCACATATCAAGAAGGTATCTGTAATTTCATTAATTGCACACAACTCCTAGCCCATAAAGTGGGCAATTAGAAGGATAAAATGTTCACAAAAAAAACAGAAAATGCTGTAAATACATGGCAGGTCAGGCAGATTAAATGTTAAATCAGTTACAAGCTTTGAAGTCTTGTTTCTCTCCCGCAGCAGGCACCATTCTGCTATTATTGCCAATCTGACAATGGAGGCAATTGCATAACCCTTTTCGGGTTGCCTCTGACGCTAAGGCTACCACTGGATGCACTCCCCCCCCCTCCCCGCCACTGACACCTCCACCCGCAGTACAAGCAGCAGCTCCAAATACTTCAACAAACCAAAGTTTGAACCCCCGCTCACCCCGACAGTGAACACCTCTCATTAACTATGTGTCAGCCATGTTTCAGTTGATAGCACTCTTGCCTCTGTATCAGAAGATTGCAGGTTGTGACTTTGGGCACAAAATCTAGGCTGGCACTGTACTGCAGTACTGAGGGAGTGCTGCACTATTGGAGGTATGGGCTTTTGGTTGAGACATGAAAACCAAGGGCCCATCTGCCCTTTCAGGTGAACATAAAAAGCACGATAGCATTATTTTGAAGAGTAGTTCTCCCCAAGCATTCCAGGAAGTATTTACCTCCTGACCAACATAATTTAAATAGATTAGCAGGTTATTACCATGTTACTGTCTGTGTGATCTTGCTTTGCACAAATTGGCTGCCATGTTTCCTAATTAGAGCAGTGACTACATTTCAAAAGGATTTCATTGACTGTGAAGCACTTTGGGATATCCTACAGTCATTTAAGTTGCGATATAAATGCAAATATGTCTTCCTTCTAAATCCAATTGCCGGAGTCTCTCTGTTGTCATCCAAAGTACAGAGGAGCCAAATCTAAAACATTTCTGTTTCTAATTGAAACAGTTCTGTACAATACAAATCAGCCATCCCATCAAAATCTAACAGACTGGCAAGATATTCGAACAACCGACCTTTTATGGGTCATGAATTGGAGGGTGAAGTTTCTGTCATTCAATCTTCTGCAAAGTAACATTCCAGATCAGCATAGTTTGCTGACCATCAACCCATTGATAGAATCATGGAATGATTACAGCACAGAAGAGGCCATTGGGCCCATCAAGCATATGCCAGCTCTCTACAAGCGCAGTCTAGTTAGTCCCACGCCCCTGCCCTTTTCTCATATCCCTGAAAACTTGTTTCCCTTCAGCTGCTTATCCATTTCCCTTTTGAAAGCCACGATTGAATCTGCCTCCATCACCATTTCAGGCAGTGCATTCCAGATCCTAACCACTCACTGCACAAAAAAAGGTTTATCTTGATTAGAGGAACACGAGGGAGACAGCGGTTGAAACAAAACAGCCTGTTTGATCTGCTCGGCAGGTCAGCAGGCAGTGTGACCGCATTGACAGTCCAATTAACATAGATAGCAGAAGACTACAGGTGCTGGAAGTATGCAATAAATACAGATCATAATGGAAAAGCCGATCAGTGAGAACAAGCAAGATCTGACCGAGCGTTTGAACCTGTAAAAGTAAACTTGTCTGTTCTCTCCGCAGGTGCTGGCTGGCCAACTGTGCGCTTCCAACATTTCTGTTCTTGCCTCATTTGGCGATGTGTTTATTTAGTCAATCTCAATTTGTGTAGCAGTTGGGAGTATAATTGGCTTCAGCACCTTTTGATGGGCAAAAGTGGAGGGTGAATCCATCTCGATCGCTCTGCAAAGATTAGCGGCTGACACAGCGCATCAGCTGCGTAGCAGGATCAAGGGATTAGTATAGATAGGCATTATGGTCGGCATGGACGCGGTGGTCCGGAGGGCCTGTTTCTACGCTGTACGACTCTATGACTGTAAGACCTGGTGTGATGCCTCTGCAGTTGACTATTCTACCAACACGCTCCCTCTGGGTCCACCCTTGAAAATGGCTACTTGGCAAGGTACTGAAGGCAAACCTACACCTGTGGAAATGTACAGCAACAAAGAAATAATGTCATGCAGAGGGAGTACGCTGAGGGAGTGCTGCACTGTCAGAGGTGCCATGTTGCAGATGAGACATTAAACAGAATCTGTCATCGCAGGTGGCTGCAAAAAATCCCATGACATTCAAAGAAGAGTTCTCCCCAGTGTCCTAACAATTATCTTTAAACCAATATCAGATTATCTAATCATCATCACATTGCTAGTTGTGGGACCTTCCTGGTAATTCCAGGATTTTGACACAGCGACAGTGAAGGAATGGCGATATAGTTCCAAGTCAGGATGGTGTGTGACTTGGAGGGGAACTTGCAGGTGGTGGTGTTCCCATGCATTTGCTGCCCTTGTCCTTCTAGGTGGTAGAGGTCGCGGGACCTTGGTGAGTTGCTGCAGTGCATCTTGTAGATGGATTGTCCTGGATGGTGTTGAGCCTCTTGAATGTTGTTGGAGCTGCACCCATCCAGGCAAGTGGAGAGTATTCCATCACACTCCTGAGTTGTGCCTTGTAGATGGTGGACAGGCATTGGGGAGTCAAGAGGTGAGTTACTCGCCACAGAATTCCCAGCCTCTACCTGCTCTTGCAGCCACAGCATTTATGTGGCTAGTCCACTTCAGTTTCTGGTCACTGGTGACCCCCCTGAATATTGACAGTGGGGGATTCAGTGATGATAAAGCCATTGAACATTAAAGTGAGATTTTCCCTTGTTTGAGATGGTCATTGTGTGGCGCGAATGCTACTTGCCACTTATCAGCCCAAACCTGGATCTTGTCCAGGTCTTGCTGCATATGGACATGGGCTGCTTTGGCATCTGAGGAGTTGCGAATGGTGCTGAACATTGTGCAATTATTGGCGAACATCCCCACTTCTGACCTTATAATTGAAGGAAGTCATTGATGAAGCAGCAGAAGCCGGTTGGGCCTAGGACATTAACTTGCGGAACTCTTACAGTGATGTCCTGGAGCTGAGATGATTGACCTCCAACAGCCACAACCATCTTCCTTTGTATTAGGCATGACTCCAACTAGTGGACAGTTGCCAGCTGACACATCAAAACAGGCAGCTATACATCAATATAGCAATACAGTAAATTCAAAATGGCCCATTGTTAAATCGCTGGAACTAAAGGGATTTAACACTTGCAATTTCCGCAGCAGCGCTTAAGAAATTTCTAATCAATTTCAACAAAATGAAGGGAGGCGGGGAAAAGAAACTTCCAAAGTTGTTTGAGACCTGATTCTGCTTCCTGGCACTGATAGGCGACGACTCCATTTGTGAATCAGCTGCAATGTGTGAAGATGAATGAGTAGTGAGTTGGGAATTTATGAGATTAACCAGGAACTGATACGTAAATCATTGCAAAAAGGATTGGGAGCGTGTGCAGTCAGACACACAGGCATCCAGGAACTTGATTTGATGTTTTCACCAGAAGTTTTATTGTATACAGGGGCTATATTAGAGTTGAGGGCCAAGTTGCTCATATTTCACTTTTACCACCAGTCATTTTGTTCTAAAGATTCCATTTAACTTGCATATCTGCATCATTGTTCACCATCCTTTCCAATTTTCTTGCTTGAAGACTGATTTTAATCTGACCCTCCTGGTGAGAAACTGACACCATGAAGCCAGCGGGAAGCAAATCAGGTAACGTGTAAAACAACTAGCCAATCTGATCGCCTCAATTTCCCATTGGGTGGGTTGGGTAATAAACCCATTCTATCACTGTGATGTCATGCACAGGGATTGTGACGTCATGCACAGGGATTGTGACACCGTGCACACAGATCGTGATATCATGCACACAGATCATGACGCCGTACACACGGATTGTGACACCGTGCAGACAGATCGTGACGTCATACTCACAGATTGTGACACCGTGCACACAGATCGTGACGCCATGCACACAGATCGTGACACCGTGCACACAGATCATTGACGCCATGCACACGGATAGTGATGTCATGCACACGGATCATGACGCTGTGCACACAGATCGTGACGCTGTGCACATGGATTGTGAAGTCTTGCACACAGATCGTGATATCATGCACACAGAACGTAATGTCCTACACACAGATAACCAGTGAGTCCCCATCAGCATGTGCAGTCTTTAAAACCGATTAAAAATTTTCACCAGTTAGTTAAAACAATCAGTCCAGTCACCAAGCTTATCATGCACTGTGCATTAATCTCAAGATCTCACTTCATTATTCAGCAGAGGAACGTCTCATTGTTGTTACAAACCAAACAAATACCCGAGATACCTTCCTAGCCATTAATTCTATTAGCTGCAAAATGGAGTTGCAAAATCCCATCAGCTTCAGTGAATGTTCCATTTACCAAAATATAATGAAAAACGTTTGCACCATTTTTTACATCAATCTAAAAGTAGCTGGTTTGCCTTGAAAATGCATGAAAAGCTAACACGGCAAGGTGAGCTTCAATATTAAAAACATTCAGTAATGTCTGGCATTATTTATCTGATGCCAGTTTTCTCCCAATGTCTCCTGAAGCACTAGCACTCACTAAAGTTCAGTTCCACATGCCCCTGACTACATTACTGCACTCCAGTACAATGCCCAAGTGACAATACTTCAGGTGAGCATCAGCAGGCTATTCGACAACATAGGCTATTTTTTTCCAGTAAGGAGTCATCACATGGCCTTCAGGAGTGGAAAACCTCACTGATTTCCTGCCTTGTTGGCCTGATGGTACTGAGGTAAACTGTATTACTCAACACACAAGGAGTCAGCCGCATCGTGGCTATGCAGCAGCTGGGGATTTAAATTCAGTTAATAAATAAATCTGGAACATAAAAAAAAACTAGTATCGGTAATGATGACCATTTAACTCTCAGACTGTCAAAAAAAAAATCTGGTTCACTATTGTCCTTCAGGGAAGGAAATCTGCTGTCCTTACCTGGTCTAGCCTATATGTTACTCCTAGCCAACAGCATAGAGTCATAGTCATAAAGTCATAGAGTCGTACAGCATAGAAACAGGCCCTTCGGCCCACCGCGTCCATGCAGACCATAATGCCTATCTACGCTAATCCCACCTGCCTGCATTAATTCCATATCCCTCTATGCCTTGCTTATTCAAGTACCTGTCCAGATGTCTCTTAAATGTCGCTACTGTTCCTGCCTCCACCACCTCCTCAGGCAGCTCATTCCAGATACCCACTATTCTTTGTGTGAAAAATTTACCCCTTTGATCAGCTTTAAACCTCCTCCCTCTCACCTTAAATCTATGCCCTCTAGTTTTAGTCACCCCTACCATGGGAAACAGACTCTGGCTATCTACCCTATCTATGCAATGTGGTTGACTCTTAACTGCCCTCTGAAATGGCCCAGCAAGGCACTTAGTGAAGGGTACTTAATGATGGACAATAAATGCTGGCCTTGCCAGCAAAGTGCACATCTCATGACTGAATAAAAAAGAATGGGGATCTAGTCCAGGTCCTTTTGCTCTTAAGTGGTTTAGTACGAAACCGTGGATTCACCTATTGGGCTGCACTTTTTCCCTCTGTCTGTCAAAAAGATTATGATGGCATCTACTGATTAGTAAAGCCATTTAAATATATTCTCAGAGAATATCATTTGAAAAGAAAGAAGTAAAAATTGGAAAGGAGAAAAGGAAAGAAGGAAGGGAAAGACTTGCATCACGCCTTTCACAACATCTGAATGTGCTGTACAGCTATTGAAGTACTTTCTGAAGTGCAGTCACTGTCACTGTGACAGCTAACTTGCACACAGCAAGCTCCCACAGACACCAATGCGATAAATGACCAGATTGAGGGATAAATGTTGACCCTGGACTCCGGGGAAAGCTCCCCTATTCTTGTTCAGATTGTGCCTAGTGCTGTGGGAGTTTTTACATCCACCTAAGAGGACATACCAGCCTCAATTCTAGGCTTTGAATTAATAATCCTGACATGCGGATCCCAGCTGAAAGTAAATCACGAGCCTTTAATATCGTTGTCAGATGATGAAATGGAGCTTTGAATATTCATGCCCCAGACCAACTAACCTACATACAGTCTCATCCAGAAATCCCACCTCTGTCACAACATAGGAGTGTTTTTTTATACCTATTAAATAGAGAACAATGACAATCAACACCACTGGGCTGTTTAAATTGATTTGAAGAGTTCCAGATGTACTTCATAAACAATTGCAGATTGAGATGGAAAGAAAAACTGTCCCACAAGGCTCGTGGTTTTTTTTACTAAAAGCTCTTCCGTGAAGAAATGAATCCTGTCAGCTTTCAACTACAGCCTATCGTTGGCAAATAACTAGAGAGGTCTCGCCCTTCCAATTGGCTGAGATCAACACAGCTCTCAGTGCCACTGTTCCCCTTCGCAACTTTCATACTTATCATTTTATTTAAAAGATTGTTTCCAATTGTTGAAGGGTTCATTAACCAGAGGATGTGGATTTAAGGTGATTAGCAAAAGAACAAGAGGTGACATGAGGAAAAACATTTTTATACAACGAGTAGTTAGGATTTGGAATGCACTGCCTGATAGGATTTTTTTTTACTCTTTCATGCTTTGTGGGCGTCATGGGAAAGTCCAGCATTTGTTGCCCATCCCTAATTGCCCTTGACAGCTGAGTGTCTTGCTACGGCATTTCAGAGAGCATCTAAGAGTCAACCACATTTCTGTGGGTCCAGAGTCACATGCAGGCCAGACCAGGTAAGGACAGCAGATCTCCTTCCCTAAAGTAAGCTAGATGGGTTTTTACGACAATTGATGATAATTTCATGGCACTATTACTGAGACTAGCTTTCAATTCCAGATTATTAATTAAATTTATTAACTGAATTTAAATTCCACCAGCTCCTGTGATGGGATTTGAACCCATGTCCTCAGGGCAGTAGCCTGGGCCCCTGCATTACTAGTCTGGTGATATTACCACTATAGCAGCATCTCCCCTGTACTACAGATTCAATAGCAAACTTCAAAAGGGAATTGGATAAGTACTTGAAGGAGAAAAAAATTACAGGGATTTGGGGTAAGACTGGGAAGTGGGTTTAACAGGATTGCT
Source organism: Heterodontus francisci (assembly GCF_036365525.1). NCBI lineage: Eukaryota > Metazoa > Chordata > Chondrichthyes > Heterodontiformes > Heterodontidae > Heterodontus > Heterodontus francisci. The sequence continues at coordinate 116,020,909 of NC_090382.1, forward strand.
CTTTGAAAGAACCAGTGCAGACTTGATGGGCCAAATGACCTCCTTCTGTGCTGCACTATTCTATGATTCTATGATATTATCTGGGGTATGGGGCACAATTGAGCTGGTTAGTTGCTAAAAGCTGGCCTGTCCGTTTAGGACGACTGCAAATAGTTTAACTAGGCACACTGTTAAGGTCAAGTGACCACAACAGGTTTAATTCTTTCTTAAAGTGGATGTACAATTCAGTAGATGTTTGATTATTTACTTGCTGTGATCATAACAAGAACCAATCGGACAGGTTTTCTTGAGTTAACAAAGACTTTATTGTACCTAAACTAAACTAATAATAAACACACCAATTTACACTCACACACACACTCTGGAGATTTACACACACACAAATAGGTTACAGAGTGGGGAAAGTTAAATTGGTTGAGTTAGAGTTCATAAAAAAAAGTATACAGTCTGTGGGGTTTGGTGATTCGGCTGGCTTCCAACTGAATTCAGTGGTCCTGAGGCTTTTAGTTTGAAGAGGTAGATGACCGGTTCGGTGAGTCTCTTGGAGACAGCAATGCAGATGATTTCCTCCAATGGTGTTTTTGATTGTAGCCGGAGTATGCAAAGGTGGCCACACAACAGGCAGTATTTGAAAGCTTTCAAGCTGGAATGGAGGGAGAGAAAGAGGGACAGAGAGAGAGAGAGAGAGAGAGAGAGGAACCCCCACTTAAGGTCTGCTCATGTCAGAGCCCAGTTGCTTCTCCTCTGCTGCAGAAAAAACACCAGCTTAAAACCACAGATGGGGAGGGACCTGTCACGTGACAGTCACACAGTGATTCAAACATAGCAGTTAGCAGCATTTCTCTGCTTGCTGAAAGAACAGGTAGTTCCTTTAAATTTCCTGGGTCTTGGTTCTTCCTTGGGACTTCACAGACGTAAAATACAAAAGCAGGGATGTAACACTGGAACTGTATAAAATGCTGGTTAGGCCACAGCTGGAGTATTGCGTACAGTTCTGGTCACCACATTACAGGAAGGACATAATTGCTCTGGAGAGAGTGCAGAGAAGATTTACAAGAATGTTGCCAAGGCCTGAAAGTTGCAGCTATGAGGAAAGATCGAATCAGCGAGGGTTGTTTTCCTTAGAATAGAGGAGGCTGAAGGGTGACTTAATTGAGGTGTACAAAATTATGAGGGGCCTAGATAGAGTAGACGGGAAGGACCTGTTTCCCCTATCAGAGAGGTCAATTACCAGGGGGATACAGATTTAAGGTGATTAGTAGAAGGATTAGAGGGGACATGAGGAAAAACATTTTCACCCAGAGGGTGGTGGGTGTCCAGAATTCACTGCCAGCATTGGAGGTAGAGGCAGAAACCCTCAACTCATTAAAAAGGTACCTGGACCTGCACCTGAAGTGCTGTAACCTGCAAGTCTATGGGCCACGTGCTGGAAGGTGGGATTAGATTGGGCGGCTAGTTTTTTCGGCCAATGCAGACACGATGGGCTGAATGGCCTCGTTCTGTACCATAATTTTTCTATGGTTCTATTTTGTCTCCCTCCTCACAAGCATTGCAGTGTAGGATACAGTGTTGCAAATTAGGTGATCAACTTAAACTGAAAGGATGACTTTGCTGGCAGCTTGTCTTTTAAAAAAATATATAACTTCAGAACTCCAGTCATTGGACCAAAGAAAATTATCATTCAACAAAACGCATTGGTGTAACAACACCCTTTGATCAATTAGAGGCTAACTACTGAACAAAGTTTCTGTGGATGTATGGCTGCTTGCAAATTCTCAGTTTCTGCCCAAAAGGTCAGAAAAAAGAAAGAACTTCCTTCTTTAAAAAAATACACTTAACACCTTAAAGTGCAATGTATGAAACATGATGGATATACCCCAGATGCAAGAGTTTATTTTGCGAGTGAGTGTGAGTGAGACAGATAGAAAGCGAGTGTGAGAAAGTGAGCGTGAGAGGGGGAGAATGAGTGAGTGAGAGACAGAGAAAGGTAGACAGAACATAAAATAGGCACAGAAAGAGGGAGGGAGTGACAGAGTCAGAAAGGTAATGAGAGAGAGAGAGGGAATAAGAGTGAGAGAGACAGAGAGACTGCCTATCAAGTCTCTATAATTTTCGTGATTTTAACTCTAGCATAGAACAGATTTAATTGAAGACCAATCTATTTTGACAATTATATTTGATTGAAAGAATTGACTTTCATTAAATGTCAATTTTTATGGGTCTGTGAAGATCTTGCATTTCAAACAATATGCATGTTAAAGGAATAATCGTTATAGAAAGGTACCCTATATAATGGAACGCTGTGAAGTGTCAGATCTGAAAATAGCAACCGTTTTAAAATCAATTTCATTTCAAAGTAACAATCTCCCCTACTGGGCGTAAGAATATTGCTGCCGTCATAGACTGTGAATAATGTGTACACCTGGGACCATCTTTAAAATCTATTCATTTTTAACATCTCCCGTGTTCTTCACTTTCTCTCCTGAAGGATGTGATTCTTGCCTTGAGAGTGCTGTCATAAGTATCAGCTGGCCTCAGTACCTGATCCAATGACCCTTCTGCATGTCTCAACCCATACAGTACTTGCTGGCAGGCTTTTTTCTATTCTTTCATGGAACGTGAGCGTCACTGGCTCGGCCAGCATTTATTGCCCATCCCTAATTGCCCTTGAGAAAGTGGTGGTGAGCTGCCTTCTTGAACCGCTGCAGTCCATGTGGTGTAGGTACACCCACAGTGCTGATAGGAAGGGAGTTCCAGGATTTTGACCCAGTGACAGTGAAAGAACAACGATACGAACTTTGGGGGTTGCGTCAAGCCTGGTCCATGCTTCACGCAGCATATATTGTTTAGAAAGAGCCATTGGACTATAATCAGGAGCAGGTACCTTGTCCCATTCGCCCATCACCCCTATGCATGCTAACTCACATTGTCTCCCAGTTCACCAACACCTCAAATTTAGATGTCTTACCCTTGTGTTCAAATGCCTCTGTGGCCTCATCTTTCCCTGTAACCTCCTCCATCCCTACAACCTTGAGAACTCTGCATTCCACCAATTTTATCCCCTTGTGTGTTCTCAACTTCCTTTGCACCACCATTGGCGACCATGTCTTCAGTCATCTTAGTCCTGAGCTCTGGAATTTCCTCCCCTAAATCTCTCCACCTCCTTTAAGACGCTCCTTAAATCCCAGCTCTTTGATCAAGCCTTTGGTCAGTTGTCCTAATGTCTATTTCTTTAGGCTGGTATCGAATCATTTGCTCCTGTAAAGCTCCTTGGGATGTTTTACTACCTTAAAGTTGCTATAAACATGTAGGTGGTTGTTGTTGAATGATATTTCTGCTCCCTAGCCCAGTGACACTGAAGGCTGATATAGCTCAGCTCCACACTGGGGAAGCTGCTGTTGAACTGAGTCATCAGGGGATATTCTCTGGGATTGTTCTAAATAGAACATTTGTCCACAGTGAAAGAATCAGGAAGTCACAATGAGACCAATCAACTGTTGAGGAGCTGCAACTGGTCTTTTGCACACTTGGAGCTGGGAGGGAAAGAGGAAAAATCAGTCAAGGTTCCTGCCCTCAAGTGCTATTTGTTTGATTTTTTTTCTGAAAAGCCCACAAGGCGGAATATGTGGAGAGGCCACACTCTTGACTCTTATGAACGTATAACTTTCTAATTATGAGACCTGAGCACATCCCAGTGCAGTATTGAGGGAGTGCTGTACTGGCCTAGGTGTCGACTTTCAGATGAGACATTAAAACTGAGGCCCTGTCTGCCCTCTCATTTGCACGTGAAATATCCGGTGACAATATTTTGAAGAACAGGGTTTTCTCCCTGGTGGCCTGGTCAATGCTTATCCCTCATCCAGCATCACCAGAACACAACGCCACATTGCTGTTTGTGGGAGCTTCCTATTCGGAAAATGGCTGCCGCGTTTCCTACATTACCACAGTGACTACATTTCAAAAATTACAGCTGTAAAGCTGTACTGAGGCTGTGAAAGTCACTATGTAAATATAAGTCTTTAATTTTTCATCGCCCTCATAGTCTGTGCTCTTCCATGCGGACTGGACAGGAGTTAGGGATGCAAAGTGAGAAAAAAAGAGATGGGTGGTAATGGGAAGTAGAGGAGAGGAAACGAGGAGAAGAAATTGAAAAACAACAATACAAAAATCAAGATAGATGTACTCTATCTCTACAAAACTGCTGGTGGACACTGTCAACCCAATAAACAGTACTTAATGGACACATATAGACTGTTTATTCACATGAGATAATCCACATTGATTTCAGCTTAAAACAACATAAACTGACACGAAGAAGTAAAGCACATTTCAAGTACTGAAGGCAATCACTTGAATCGCCTGTAAGCTGCATTGAAGACGCTCATTTCTTTTAGTATCAGAAACCAAGACATTTGCAGTGCTGTCACACAGTGATCTGATCTCCCAATAGCATTAACACGGAGATAAGCTAATAGAGGCTCATCATATCAGAGCGGATGATGCTTATCGATGTGAACATCTGTTCAATAACTTCCTACCCGCTTCACCTCTGTTCAGCTGTAATGGCAAGTGTGCAGGTTTCCTTGAAAGAACATTCTGTGTCTAGGCAAGATCACAAAGGGAATTCCTTCCATGTTGGTTTTCTTTCCCTTCCATATAACGGCTGTTAAAAGTGGATGTGTTTCCATATGGTTAATTTGTAAATGCACTGCCTAGTATGGTTCAGCTAAGGAAGATCCCAATCTTGAGCACACAGCTGTGCTAAATTAGCTGTTCAGTGATACTGTTTACTGCCTCACACAGCTTTTTCCATTCTTCCCTTTACAGTTAGATTCCCTGAGTGTACGACAATTGGAGTCAATGTCCTTGGTGAAGAGAAGGGTTAACAAAAAAAAAACAAAATTCCTGCTCCTGCTTACTGCAACATACTGGTTATGTAACCAGCCTAGGGATAGAGGCCTGAACTGATAATCCGGACCAACCAAACCCAACAGATACCCCAACAGTCTCCCACATCCAGCTCCCCATTGTCCGTACACACTGACAGTGTTCCATAAGCCATTCAATGCACATGAAGTACATTGGAGCATCTAGAGACACAATAAAATCACAATGAAAATAAAGTCTACTGAAGGGCTGAGAATGCAGGAGAGAAAACAGGCCCTATTCCATTTTCGATTATCCCAGGCAGAGAGCAATGTGGAAGGTTCGAAGGAAGGATGGGAGGAGGCTTGAGTGGAGCATAAAGGACTATTTGGGCTGAATGGCCCGTTTCTGTGCTGTATATTCTATGTAATTCTCTTCCCTGCTCATGTGCTGCATGGTTGTAGCTCATCCTTTCACTGAGTTCTGGCATGGCTTCTTAGAGAAATTTACAGCGGTGACTATTAAAAAAAAACAGCATCGCAGATCGTTTCCCTGTGTGTTAGTTAATCCTTCAAGCATTTGATTACTTTATATGTACAATGATACCATTTACTGCCTCACACAGCTTTTCTCTGCCTCTACAGCATCCATTCTACACTCCATCTACAATTTGTATTAGGATAATTAATACGTCCATTTTTGAAGCACAATTGCCTCTGATTTCCAAATGCAGGCACATGACAGAACAGAAGAATTTAAAAAGATTCTAAAAAGAAAGGCAATGGGCTTGATTCACAGGTGCTAGCACTGACTAGTTTGCAGTGGTTTCTCCCTTAGATTCCACCCCTCCCACCCCACTGTTCAAACCCGAGAACAATGTGTACAGCTTGCCCCTTTCTCCTGTCACATCAATCACAACCTGAGATGCTTTTAAACTCGTCAGGGGCCACTAGTGGCAGAACAGAGTTACTGTGATAAACCAGTTCACTGCTGAACAACAGTGTATTTCATTTCCACTAGTCCACAGGAGTTTTGATTGATATTTTCTGTTGGTCAGGACCCATAAAGAAAGGATGTTCTGATTTTACTGCTGTAGGAAATTATATCTACTCATCTGGTAAATTGACGAAATTCCATCCATCTACTAATGCTGTTGTCCGATGTGGTTGTCTGATCACAGTACCTGTGATATAATGTACATCACCTGTAACAGTATTTAACTATACTCTTCCCATTTGAACGACATCATATTTCAAGTTTCGTCTTGTCACTTTTTTGTTCTTTGCCTCACTAATTTTCTCTTCTCCTCCTCCTCTGGTCATGGTCACTTGTGCTAGCAAATAGGACTAAATTTTCATCCTGAGGCAGAGGTGGGTTTAGAGACGGGCGTGCCAGCATTTTCTTGCTACCGGTCAGCATATTTCTGCCTCCGGCCTTTATATTCAGCGTGGCGGCTTCTTGGGGGGGGGGGGGGGGGGGGTTGGGGAGGGGAAGTGGGTGATGGCTACCTGCCTGCCTGCCAGTAGCGGGGAGACAATTAAGCCAATGCAAGTGCCAATTGAGAGCACTCTTCTCACGGTTACTGGGTTTTCCGGACGGCAGACAGGCCCCCTGATGTGGCTGGAGTCTGTAGATGGAATGGTGGCGACCTCCTGGCAGTTGAGCCACGAAGGCCTGAGGTGCATCCTGCAAAGCAGCCCAGCATGGATCCGCTGGGCTGTGAGAGTCACAGCTACAGTCACAGGTATCCATTGTCTCTCGAGATAAGGAGGCCAAAGAAGAGTGCATGAATCACAAAAGGTTCAGCAAGTAATTAGGAAAGCTAACAACATTCTATCATTTATCACGAGCGGAATTGAATACAAAAGTAGGGAGGTTATGCTTCAGTTATACAGGGCATTGGTGAGACCACATCTCGAATACTGTGTACAGTACTGGTCTCCTTATTTAAGGAAGGATGTAAATGCGTTGGAGGCAGTACAGAGAAGGTTGATTAGACTAATACCTGGAATGGGTGGGTTGTCTTATGAGGAAAGGTTGGACAAGCTAGGCTTGTATCTGCTGGAATTTATGAGAGTAAGAGGCGACTTGATTGAAACATATAAGATTCTGAGAAGTCTTGACAGGTTGGATGTGGATAGTATGTTTCTAAGCACAAATCTAGGGCTGACACTCCCAGTGCACTGCTGAGGGAGTGCTGCACTGCTGGAGATGCCATCACTGACATGAAACAATAAACAGAGGGTCTTTTGCATCAGACATTAAATCCAGTCTGCACTCTCAGGTGCATGTAAAGGATCTCACTGCTGCTGTTTGAAGAGCAGGGGAGTTCTCCCTTGTCTCCTGGCCTATATTTATCCCTCAACCAGTGCCACTAAAAATCAGATTATCTGGTCATGTTCGCATTGCTGATTGGCTGCTGCGATTCCTGCAGTATCTACTGTAGAGTCTAGACTAGGGTACAGAAGACATTTATGAAGATGTTGCCAAGAATGGAGAATTTTAGATAGAAGGAAAGATTGGATAAGCTGGGGTTATTTTCTTTGGAACAGAGGAGGCTGTGGGGAGATTTAATTTTACGTGTATAAAATTATGAGGGGCTGAGATAGAGTGGATAAGAAGGACCTATTTCCATTAGCAGAGAGATCAATAACCAGGGGGCATGGATTTAAAATAACCGGCAGAAGGATTAGAGGGGAGTTGAGTATTTTCTTTTTCACCCAGAGGGTGGTGGGGGTCTGGAACTCACTGCCTGAAAGGGTGGTAGAGGTGGAAACCATCATCACATTTAAAAAATACTTGGATATGCACTTGGAAGTGCTGTAACCTACAGGGCTACAGACAAAGGGCTGGAAGATACGATTAGACTGGATTGTACTTTTTTGGCCAGCACAGACACAATGGGCCGAATGGACTATTTCTGTGCTGTAAATCTTTTTATGTTTCTATGACTACAATTCAAAAGTACTTCATTGGCTGTAATATGACTACAATTCAAAAATACTTCATTGGCTGTAAAGCAATTTTGAATTCCCTGTCATGAAAGGCGCTATATAAATGCAAGTTCTTCCTTTCTTTCAGCCCTCCCACTACCCCAGCTGAAATAGGCTTAACTCAGCAAAGAACAGGCACCAAACCTGGTGCCTTGTGTGTGCGTGTGCATGATTTAGTTCTATATCATTTACCACTGAGGCACCATGGCTAAGCAATTGCCATAAATTCTGTCTCTGATCTCTTTCCAAAGCAGCACCTGATATGACAATGACAGACTTGTTATGTCTGAATGATTCGACTGTGCCCCAACTGCCAAATAGCTGAGACACAACTACCAGCCTCCCAGCTACTGATGGGTTAAATACTGTACGCAACAAACCCAATTATAACTTATCAGCACTTAAATTAAAATCCCTGTCACTTTGTTCAGCTAACAAATGATGGCTCTGTATTTGTCAAGCGGTTAGTGCAATGAGACACTGGCTCTGTGTGAGACTCCTCCAGTTCACTTGCTATAAAGAGGCTAATCAATCCCTGTTATAGGGACAGCAGCACTAAGCCCCAGCTCTATCAGTTTTGTACCAGTGTTATTGTCCTGATCAATGGGAGGCAATGCCAATGTAGGTAGTATCGACTGGGGAAGTCACTGATGATTGAGCACACTCTTGCGGGACCATCAATACTTTGCACTCTGCCTCTTTTCAATCTTTATCTTCCAAACACGGAATGACAGAAGCAAGCAGTAAGGTCACAGTACGCAGGAACATCCCAATATAATCCAGGTGCAAGCTGCTGTAGAGTGATGGAGCGTTGGATTCACAACAACGTCAAGTAGTGAAGAGCCTTGAGATGTTTTACTATGTTAACAGTGCTATATTAATGCAGGCTGCTGTTATTGAAGTTGAATGAGCTTTCCCTTCCCTGGATCCATTCCTCCTTATACGCTGCTCATCTGTAACATCTTTCAGTTCAAGCCAAAGCTGATAGACGCGACACATATCACGTAACCTTTTTTTAATCTCTCTTCCTGACTGGCTAAGGGTTTCTAACATGTTTATGCCTTTAGATTTCCAACATTCATAAGTCTATAAGAAATAGGACCAGAATCAGGCCCTTTGGCCCATCGAGCCTGCTCTGCCATTCAATATGATCTTTTGCCTCAACTCCACCTTCCTGCATTATCCCCATGTCCCTTAATATCCAAAAATCTGTCATTCTCTTGTCTTGAATATACTCAATGACTGAGCCTCCAGAACTCTCTGGGATAGGGAATTCCAAAGATTCACAACCCTTTAAGTGAAGAAATATCCCCTCATCTTGGTCCTAAATGGCCAAGACCTTATTCTGAGACTGTACCCCCTAGTTCTAGAACCCCCCCCCGCCCCCAGCTAGGGGAAACATCCTCCTAGCATATACCCTGTCAAGCCCTTTAAGAATTTTATATGTTTCAGTGAGATCACCTCTCATTCTTCCAAGGGAATATAAACCTAGTCTACTCAATCTCTCCTCATAGGCCAATCCCCTCATCACCGTCACCAGTATAGTGAACCTGCTGCACTCCCTCGAAGGTAAGTATGTTCTTCCTTAGGTAGGAGACCAAAACTGCACATAGTACTCCAGGTGTGGCCTCATCAAGATCCTATATAATTGTTATAAGACTTTACTCATACACACTTTGTAATAAAAGATAACATACCATTTGTTGTAAAACCCCAGCTGTTCACTAATTTCTCCCAGGGAAAGGAAAGGAACTTCCTACCTTTATCTACTTTGACCCACTCATAGATTGCAGTCCCACACTATGCGTTCCACTCATAATGCCTTTAGGTCAACTACAGGTTGGCAATAAATACTTGCCTTGCCTACATCTCGAGAAGACATAAAGAAACAATGTCGTCACAACAGGGAGTAGTGTTGCTGAATGTTCATCATTCCACGCTGCAATATGGCTCTAGATTCTGGAAATCGTGGATTGTTTTGATAAAAAATTTTGTTTTGGGCTGTTAGGGACAGGCAATAATTGCTGATCTTGCCAACAATGCCCACATGCTGTAAACAAATCAAGAAATAATTTTTAAAAATGTTCCCCGATAGTTATCTGAATAGTTGCACCTTCTGGTATGGAACTGAGCATTCCCATGCTTATCCCTGCCCGTGCTCCATTGGTTCTTAGCCAAGGCAGAGATGGGAAACATTCAGCCCAGGATTCCTAACCGGAAACCATGTTCTGGGGACTCCTGCTGCTGCTGCTGAGGATAGGATTGAAGCACAGCTGTGATGGTGGCCTATTCACAGCCAACTACTCACAGAAAAAGAGGGGAGGGAGAATGTGAGAAAAAAGAAATCTCAGTTTTAAGAGAACTCAGCTCACGGACCCAACACAGCAGCTTGTGCCAGCAGCCGCAAACACCTCCTTCAACCTCTGTCAGCACTGGGTGAAAGGAGCAGCAAATGAACACCACCTCAGTTCCTCTGGCAGCATTACCATCTCACTTACATGGCACCACCCAGGGCTGCCCTAACCCGTCGCCCTAGAACATAAGAAATGTATTGAATCTGCAAGAGAGATCATCACTTCAAACCTTAGTCAGCAATAGAATCTAATTTCAAAATCTACTTAGGAAAAGACTATGTGTCTATATAATGCCTACACACATTGTTGCAGAAACCCCTTGAAGTATCGCACATACTCTGAGCTACTTTGACTATAATGATGGAGACAAGTGTGGCAGGCAGTCTGTGCACCATGATCCCACACACAATGATGAGATGAACAACCAGCAAATCTGTTTCTGGCATCGTTGGGTTGGATGGGTCACTAGGGGAACTTTGAGCTCTCTTTCAAATAGTGCTAAAGAATGATTCATGTCCATGTGAAGAAGCAGACAGGATTTGAGTTAATAGCTTATCTGAAGGGCAGCACCTCTGATAATGCAGGGCCCTCTGTGGTGCATTAGAGAGAAAGAGATCAACTCCTCATACCCTGCAGTTAGGGTTCAAATGAGAGCGCTGGCAACTGAACCAAGCTTATATTTATGTAAACTCACTCGAAGTTAGAAGATTTCTCCCCCCTGAATTAGCAAAGCTTTTAATTTCTGAAGCAAACTTTGATGAATAAGCTGCATCCATTCATCACACTCTCCACCTGATTAGAATGCGAGTGGAATCTTTCAGAGCAGTTTTGTGCTGCATGGACTGAATGAACTGTATGGAGGCTGTCCAAACTCATTAAACTCAGCACTCTCCATAGGAATCAGACACTGCATTGATATGGACAGCCCGGATCCTGTCTGCACTACAAGGTGGGTTGAAACAGTTCACTTAACTCCAATTAGTGCACGGGGAGGGGCAGAGAGTGGGGGGGAAGGAGAGATATAGAAATAGAGAGGAAGAGATAGAAAAAGCAAAGAGAGATTAGCAAAAACAGAAACAGAGAGGAGAGGGGGAGCGATAGAAAAAGACAGGACAGAGAGATGGGGGGAGAGAGTGAGAAAAGAGAAAGGCAGAGTTGGAAATAGAGAAATGAAAAAGAAAGGTTAGACATAGAAAAAAAAGAATAGAGGTAGATAATAGATTAATAGATAGTGGATAAATGACAGATGAAGAATGAGAGAGAGATTGTACTGAACAAACAGAATTAACATACATAAGAACATAGAACATAAGACCTAGGAGCAGGAGTAGGCAAATCAGCCCCTCGAGCCTGCTCCGCCATTCAATACGATCATGGCAGATCTCATCTCGGCCTCAACTCTGCTTTCTTGCCCATTCTCCATAACCCTTCAACCCTTTACTAATTAAAAATCTATCTCTCTCCTCCTTAAATTTACTCAATGTCGCGGCATCCACCCCACTCTGGGGTAGTGAATTCCACAGACTCACGACCCTTTGAGAGAAGTAATTTCTCCTCATCTCTGTTTTAAATCTGCTACCCCTTATCCTAAAACTATGGTCTCTTGTTCTAGATTGTCCCACAAGAGGAAACATCCTCTCTAAGTCTACTTTGTCAATCCCCTTAATCATCTTATATACCTCAATTAGATCTCCTCTCATTCTTCTAAACTCTAGAGAGTAAAGGCCTAAACTGCTCAATCTCTCTTCATAAAACAAACCCCTCATCCCTGGAATAAATCTACTGAACCTCCTCTGAACTGCCTCCAATGCAACTACATCCCTCCTCAAGTAAGTTACTGTGTGGAGTTTGCAAGTTCTCCCTGTGTCTGCGTGGGTTTTCTCCGGGTGCTCCGGTTTCCTCCCACAAGCCAAAAGACTTGCAGGTTGATAGGTAAATTGGCCATTATAAATTGTCACTAGTATAGGTAGGTGGTAGGGAAATATAGGGACAGGTGGGGATGTTTGTTGGGAGTGTAGGATTAGTATAAAATGGGTGGTTGATGTTCGGCACAGACTCGGTGGGCCGAAGGGCCTGTTTCAGTGCTGTATCTCTAATCTAATCTAAGTTGCACTGTACAACATGGAAACAGACCATTCGGCCTAACCAGGCTTGTGTTAGTCTTTATCTTTCACACGAGTCATCCTAATCCCATGTGCTGCCCTCTTCCCATATTCCTCTTTTCCCCTTCCCTTCATATTCTAATTTAGATTATTTTATTTATTTGTTTTCATGGGATGTGGGTGTCATTGGCCAGGCCAGCATTTATTGCCCATTCCTAATTGCCCTTGAGAAGGTTGTGATGGGCTGCCTTCTTGAACCACTGCAGCCCATGTGAGGTAGATACATCCACAGTGCTGTTATGAAGGGAGTTCCAGGATTTTGACCCAGCGACAGTGAAGGAACAGCGATATGGTTCCAAGTCAGGATGATGTGTGGCTTGGAGGGGAACCTGCAGGTGGTGGTGTTCCCATGCATCTGCTGTCCTACTAGGTGGTAGAGGTAGCAGGTTTGGAAGGTGCTGCCTGAGTAGCCTTGGTGCACTGCATTTTGTAGATGGTACACACTGCTGCCACTGTGCATCGGTGGTGGAAGGAGTGAATGTTTGCAGATGGGGTGCCAATCAAGTGGGCTGCTTTGTCCTGGATGGTGTCAAGCTTCTTGAGTTTCATTGGAACTGCACCCATCTAGGCAAGTGGAGAATATTTCATCACATTCCTGACTTGTGCCTTGTAGATGGTGGGCAGGCTTTGGGGAGTCAGGAGGTGAGTTACTCGCTGCAGGATTCCCAGCCTCTGAGCTGCTCTGGTAGCCACGGAATTTATATGGCTGCTCCAGTTCAGTTTCCGGTCAATGGTAACCCCCAGGATGTTGATAGTAGGAGATTCAGCGATGGCAACGTTGTTGAATGTCAAGGGGAGATGTTAAGATTCTCTCTTATTGGAGATGGTTGTTGCCTTGTATTCTTAATCAATAACATGGATCCTGAAATTTTCTCAGGGCTGTACCCCCACTTCACTAATGTAGCTTCCCTATCCCATCCCTTCATAATTTTAAACACCTCTGAATAAGTCACTCCCTTAATTTTGTATGTTCGAATGAAAAGAACCCATTGATATCAAGTCTTTCCTTGTATTTGTATTTTCTTATATCAGGCTGGAATCTTGTGACTATGTGCTGCAAGCTGTCCACTGTCTCAGCAGCCTCCACCTAATGTACAGCACAAAACCACACAAGTTCCTCCAACTGACGGGCTCATCAAGATTCGTCATTCCTTTTTTATTTAGAGATACAGCACTGAAACAGGCCCTTCAGCCCACCGAGTCTGTGCCGACCAAGAACCACCCATTTATGCTAACCCTACAGTAATCCCATATTGCCTACCACCTACCTACACTAGGGGCAATTTACAATGGCCAATTTACCTATCAACCCGCAAGTCTTTGGCGGTGGGAGGAAACCGGAGTACCCGGCGAAAACCCACGCGGTCACAGGGAGAACTTGCAAACTCCGCACAGGCAGTACCCAGAATTGAACCCGTGTTGCTGGAGCTGTGAGGCTGCGGTGCTAACCACTGTGCCGCCCTTCTTGACTTATTACACAACACTGCAGAGATTGGTCATAAGTCTGCTTACTCTGTGCTTTGTTGTATTATGTTGGTGATCGCTGGGTGAATTCACGCACAAACCTTGCGAAACACACTCAAGAGCAATCACAGTTCAGAGACAGGGCTAGAATCATATGGTTACATAGGTTCTTTTTCAAGTATAACTCCCCAGCTGCAAGTGTGGGCCTGGTGAATTTACTCCATCATTTCTTTCCCAACAACAAGAACATTCTTGGTTGATTGGAGACATTTATAGATGAGGGCTGCAGAAATGCAATACTCCCACAGTAAGTTGGACTGTTAAGTGCTACCATCATTGACTCAAAGTATAGGTCAGTGGATCTGCTCTCCAGTTAAATCTGACAGTTCCACTGCATTCAAAAGACACCAGTCCACCACTCTCAATATCTGTACAGAAACATCACGACCAAAAGAATATCATTCAACACCTCAAGACTGCTCCACCATTCTATAATAGCTCACCTGCCTTTGCTTGATTTCCTGTACCGAACCAAAAATCTATCAATCTCTTGAAAGTTTCAACTGTCCCAGCACCTACATCTTCTTGGGTGAGAGAATTGCAGATTGCTTTTGCCCTTTGTGTGATAAAGAGCTTCCTGATTCCTAAGTAGACTGACTTTAATTTTAAGGTTTTTTAAATTCGTTCCTGGGATGTGGGCGTCGCTGGCTAGGCCAGCATTTATTGCACATCCCTAATCGCCCTTGAGAAGGTGGTGGTCCCCTCATTCTTGATTCCTCCACCAGACGGGCATCACTGATATCGGGAAGTACTTCTTCACACAGAGCGGATAATACCCGGAACAAGCTTCCAGGTAGGACAATGGAGGCAAAAAAGCTGGAGTCATTCCAGACATGCTTGAATGCTGTGACAGTGGGGCTCTAAATACCTATGGATGGATGTCCCAAAAGGGGCTGAATGGCCTCCCACATGAAGCATTTAGTGATACACAGATATCACTCTCGCCAAACAGGGGGAGGATGAAAAGCACATTGAATAAAAAAGACTCTTCCCTATTTTTAAATTTGTTCATGGGATGTGGGCATCACTAGCTAGGCAGCATTTATTGCCCATCCCTAATTGCCCTTGAAAAGGTGGGGGTGAGCTGCCTTCTTGAACTGCTGCAGTCCTTGGGGTGTGGGTACACCCACAGTGCTGTTAAGAAGGGAATTCCACGATTTTGACCCAGCTACAGTGAAGGAACGGCGATATAGTTCCACGCAGGATGGTGTGTGGCTTGGAGGGGAACTTGCAGGTGGTGGTGTTCCCATGCAGGTGGTGGTGTTCCCATGCATTTGCTGCTCTTGTCCTTGTAGGTGGTAGAGGTCGCAGGCTTTGAAGGTGCTGTCGAAGGAGCCTTGGTGAGTTGCTGCAGTGCATCTTGTAGATGGTACACACTGCTGCCACTGTGCATCGGTGGTGAAGGGAGTGAATGTTTGTGGTTGGTGTGCCAATCAAGTGGGTGGCTTTGTCCTGGATGGTGTTGAGATTCTTGAGTATTGTTGGAGCTGTACCCATCCAAGTAAGTGGCAAATATTCCATCACACTCCTGACTTGTGCCTTGTAGATGATGGACAGGCATTGGGGAGACAGGAGGTGAGTTACCCACTGCAGAATTTCCAGCCTCTGACGTGTTCTAGTAGCTACAGTATTTATGTGGCTGCTCCAGTTCAGTTTCTGGTCAATGGTAACCCCCAGGATGTTGATAGTGGGGGATTCAGTGATGGTAATGCCATTGAATGTCAAGGGGAGATGGTTAGATTTTCTCTTGCTTGAGATGGTCATTGCCTGGCACTTGTGTGGCTTGAATGTTACTTGCCATTTATCAGCTCAAACCTGGGTCTTGTCCAGGTCTTGCTGCATCTGGACATGGGCTGCTTCAGTATCTGAGGAGTCGCGAGTGGTGCTGAACATTGTACAATCATCAGCGAACATTCGCACTTCTGACCTTATGATGGAAGCAAAGTCATTGATGAAGTAGCTGAAGATGGTTGGACCCAGGACACTACCCTGAAGAACTCCTGCAGTGATGTCCTGGGACTGAAATGATTGACCTCCAACAACCACAACCATCTTCCTTTGTGCTAGGTATGACTCCAGCCAGCGGAGTGTTTTCCCCCGATTTCCATTGCCTCCAGTTTTGCTCGGGCTCCTTGATGCCATACTCGGTCAATGTTCTCCTGATGTCAAGGGCAGTCACTTTCAACTTGCTTCTGGAGTTCAGCTCTTTTGTCCGTTTTTGGACCAGGGCTGTAATGAGGTCGGGAGCTGAGTGGCCCTGGCGGAAACCAAACTGAGCATCACTGAGCAGGCTATTGCTGAGCAAGTGCCACTTGATAGCACTGTCGGCGACCCCTTCCATCACTTTACTGATGACTGAATGTAGACTGATATGGCAGTAATTGGCTGGGTTGGATTTGTCCTGCTTTTTGCGTACAGAACATTCCTGGGGAATTTTCCACATTGCAGGGTAGATGCCAGTATTGTAGTCCCATTCCAAACCCTCCTAACAGTAAGGTTAACCCACAGTACTGTCCATCCAAGCTGTGGCATGGCAGAAGTGATTGTATTAGGTTGTTGCCTCTCTGGGTTTGACCATATAGCCTAGAAGTTTCTAAGAAGCAGTCGGGACCTTAGGCCTAGATGTCCTGATTGGCATTAATGCGAGCATCAATGTCATTTAAAATTAACCACGTATTCTGCTCAGAAAATGTAGGCTTGGAAGTCTGATTTTTGAAAGGAGAACTCCATTTCTACCCCCCACCCCTGCAACCACACCTCTCCATACCGCCCACCGCCTCCATCCAACTCCCACGTCTCATGGGGCAGAGTTGGAGGCTGTCTAGCTTTCACTCAATTTGTATAGGCAGAACACATTCACAATCTGATTACTCTCCCCAGTGCCTAACTTGGTCCCTGTCTACCTTAAAATAAAGACAAGAAATTCTGGAAATACTCAGCAGGTCTGGCAGCATCTGTGGAGAGAGAAGCAGAGTTAACGTTTCAGGTCAGTGACCCTTCTTCAGAACTAGATGTACCTGAAACCTTAACTTGTCCATTCTCTCTGACTGACCTGTTATGTTTCTCCAGCATTTACTGTTCTTTTTATTTCAAGTCGTCTAGTGTTTGCAGTATTTTGCATTTTTACTTAAACTTGTCTGTTCTTTGAACCCAGAGGTGAAAAGTCCTTGTCACCATATTGTGCTGCAGGAGAGGGGAAATGGAAGTGAACCAAGATGGGTGATATAGAGCTGGATTTTACCAGCCCTTTGGAGATGGCCTGGGAGGGTTTGTAAAATAGCAGCAGAAGGTATAGGGAGGAAAGCCCGATGTTGTCCCATCGCCATGGCACATTACTATCAGCGGTCGCACACCGGATGCCCAATTGTGCCAGTTAAGTGCCCAATTAAGGGCCACCTCGCGCCCACGCTGGCATTTTACCAGCATCGGGAGGGGCCGCCACATGCGGGGACCACCAGGTAAACCCCGGCGGCGGCCTTCCAGTGGGTTCCCGAGGGTGGGCTCTCCTTTATGACCACTCCATGGCCAAGCAGGCTCCCCCCGCCCCTACTCCAGGGGCAATGTCCGCCCCCGTGGCTACAGCACTGTTAGCGGATGCTTCCCCCATCCTCAATCGCGGGGCCCCACAAGGTTAAAAACAAACCGTACCTTGTCTTCGAGGATGCCTTGGTACGGAGGCGCCCTCTCCTTCCTCCTGCAGCTTCAACAATGGCCACCTCTAACAGTGAGGCTGCTGAGGCTGCAGTGCTGCCAGTCCTCTGATTGGCCGGCAGCTCCAGGAGGTGGGATGCCGTCCTCAATTGGACGGCTGTCCTGGCAGCGAGCTCTTAATTGGTCGCTGCCAGTAAAATGCCGCCCAGGGTTCTGCTGACGCCCGGTCAGGTTTCGCTTTCGATCCACACAGCAGGACTTCATAGCTGCTGGAAAAATTCAGCCCATACATTTTTCTTTTCCCTCAGGGACAGATTCTAGTGTCAGAGACAGCATTGCACACAGTCCATTGTTATTCAATTTTTACACGTGCAATCTTCCATTAGAATCATCTAAGTACAAGTCGATTGATGTCTCAGTGGAACTATGTGCTGCATTAAGTCATCCTGAGTCATGCAAATCAAGAAGAAAGACAGTTTGGATCTCCAGTCTGTACAGAGTTGGTTGTAATGAGGGTGCTGCATCTTTGAAAGTGGCAGGACAAATTGATAAGGCTGTTAAAAATGTATACACCATCCTTGGCTTTAGCAACAGTGGCAAAGAATGCAAAAGCAAGACGTTATGCAAAAGCCTTCACAATACACTGGTTAAGAAGGAGGTCAAGGCCTTGGACAGGCTACAGAGGAGATATAGCAGAATTATACCAGGGATGAAGGACTTCAGTTACGCGGAGAGTCTGGAAAAACATGGATTATTCGCCTTAGAGCAGAGAAAGCTAAGGGCATATTTGATAGAGGTATCAAAATTAAGAAGTGTCTTAGCTAAGAATAAACAAGGATAAAGTGTTGGTGAACAGAGGACACAGATTTAAGATAATTGCCAATTAACCAATGGGGGAGATGAGGAGAGAAAAATGTATGCAGCAAGTTGTGATCTGGAAATGTGCTGCCTGAAAGGGCAGTGGAAGCAGATTCAATAGTAACTTTCAAAGGGAATTGGATGAATACTTGTAAAGGAATAATTGGGGAAATGGCAGTGGAGGTGGACTAATTGGATAGTTCTTTCAAAAAGTCGGCACAGGCACAATGAACCAAATGGCTTCCTTCATGGCGCTAAGATTCGATCACACACCTGGCCATTGTGACCCTGAAACAGAGAGGAAAATAGTCAACCAGGGTTTCCCTTGTGAGGAATAATGTTTTGTATGAAGCTTAGGATTGGATTAAGACATGATAGTTAATAAAAGCAGACAGTTTGGGGTAGAAGGTGCCACACACAAAAAATGGCTGTATAAATGCTGTCATGGACTGGTTGAGCAGAATGGCCTCTTAATCTCCTGTTTGTTCTGTGTAAATGAGGTACAAAAACAACATTTATATAGCACCTTTAACATAGTAAAATCTCTCTCTCTCACGGTGCCTCACAAGAGCGTTATCAAAAAAAAATTGACCTGAGCAGCATGAGGAGATATTAGGGCAGATGACCAAAAGCCCTGTTCAAGGAGGTAGGTTTGTCTTAAAGGAGGGGAGCGAGGTAGAGAGGCAGAGAGATTTAGTGAGGGAATTCCAGAGATTACAGCCCAGGCAGCTGAAGGCATGATAGCCAATGGCATGGTGATTGATATTTGCGAAGCTTAAGAGGCCAGAATTGGAGCACAGATATCTCAGAGGGTTGTGAGGTTGGAGAAGGTTACAGAGATAGGGAGGAGTAGAGGCCACGGAGGTATTTGAAAACAAGATTGAGAATTTTTAAAACCAAGCATTGCCGACAGGGGAGCCAATGTAGATCAGCGAGCACAAGGGTGATGGGCGAATAGGACTTAGTGCAAGTGCAAGGAAACAGGCAGCAGAGTTTTGGATGACCTCATGTTTATGGACGATAGAATGTGGGAGACCAGCCAGGAGTGCATTGGAATAGTCAAGTCTCGAGGTAACAAAGACATGGATGAAGGTTTCAGCACTAGATGAGCTCAGGAGTCAGATACAGAATGGCTACCTGCATCCAGCAAGATGCAGTAGCTGCTGAGACAAGTGGCAATGGGGCAGGAGAATGTGGTAAATAGATGTTATTTTTTAAGGGAGGAAGAGTAAATGATTTGGAGGACTGGGATACTCACCCGGTGTGGGGTGTGGGGGGGTAGAGGGTAGGGGGATTGGGGAGGCCGGGGGAGGTCTGCAATGTGCAGCCAGTTTTCCTGTAAAGCAGTTACATTGTTGGGGATCCAACATTCTACACGTGTGCAGGACGGGCCCTGACACCTTGACCAGCATATGTATATGGAGCGATGACATCATGATGTTGCATCAAGGTGTCATTCCAAAGCAGTGTAAAATGATTGTACATGATGATGTCATGATGCAGTGGCATGACATTGCTGTTGAAACTCATCCCACCCACCACACATCCCACCCACCACACATCCCACCTTACTCTGGAGATCTGTGAGCAGGAAAATCCAATGGAAAATGAGGCCTCCCTTGCATTCAGTCTACAATAACCTGGCAGATTTTACATTGAGCTGTCCACTCGCCGAAGGAGTCCAGCACCACATCAGCTAATGAATAAAGATCAATATAATAGCAGCTTTTGATGATGATAATGATACTATGTGCAGGGCATAGTGGTGTTGAACAGTTGTCATGTTTGCCTACAAAACAGTCACTGTACCTCAACTTGATTCTTAACATCACATGCTTCTTTGCAATGCTTTATAAATACGATTTGATTTCATTGTAATGTTTCATTGGCTGCAAAGTGCTTTGGGACATTCTGAGGTCATGAAAGGCATTATGTAGACGTAAGCTAAACAAGAATGCATAGGTTATAACTATTTGGAAAGACTGAACATTCTGGGGTTCTTTATTCGAGAAAACAGAAGCTGAGGGGTAACTCAATAAAGGCTTTTAAGATTGTGAACGGGTTTGATGGGATAGACTTAGAGAAGGTGTTGTGAGGGAGTCCAAACCTAGGTGTCATGAATATAAGATTTTTTATTATTCGTTCGTGAGATGTCACTGGCTAGGCTCGCATTTATTACCCATCCCTAATTGCCCTTGAGAAGGTGTAGGTGAGCTGCTTTCTTGAACTGCTGCAGTCCATGTGGGGTAGGTACACCCATAGTGCTGTAAGGAAAGGAGTTCCAGGATTTTGACCCAGTGACAGTGAAGGAACGGCGATATTGTTCCATGCAGGATGGTGTGTGGCTTGGAGGGTAACTTGCAGGTGGTGGTGTTCCCATGCATCTGCTGCCCTTGTTCTTCGTGGTGGTAAATTTCACGGGTTTGGAAGGTGCTGTCTAAGCAGCCTTGGTGCGTTGCTGCACTGCATCTTGTAGATGGTACACACTGCTGTCACTGTGCCTCGGTGGTGGAGGGAGTGAATGTTTGTGGATGGGGTGCCAATCAAGTGGGTTTCTTTGTCCTGGATGGTGTTAAGCTTCTTTGGAGCTGCACTCATCCAGGCAAGTGGAGAGTATTCCGTCGCACTCCTGACTTGTGCCTTGTAGATGGTGGACAGGCTTTGGGGAGTCAGGAGGTGAGTTACTCGCCGCAGGATTCCTAGCCTCTGACCTGCTCTTGTAGCCACGGTATTTATATGGCTACTCCAGTTCCAGATAATTGTTAATAGACACAGTGTGTATGGGGAGTTGGTGGTGTAGTGGTATTATCACAGTAACCCAGAAACCCAGGGTATTGCTGTGGAGACATGGGTTCAAATCCCACCATGGTAAAAGGTAGAATTTGAATTCAATTAATGTATCTGAAATTAAAAGCTGGTCTAATGATCGCCATGAAACCCTTGTCGATTATTGTTTAACATCCCATCTGGTTCACTAATGTCCTTTAGGGAAGGAAATCTGCTGTTCTTACCTGGTCTGGCCTACATGTGACTTCAGACCCATAGCAATGTGGTTGACTTTTAAATGCCCTCTGAAACGCCTTGGCAAGTCATTCAGTTGTATTAAACCATTAGAAAGTAATTAAGGGAGGAAACTGGAAGGACCAGCCAGCATTGACCTGGATCCAAACCACACACAATCCTGACTTGGAACTATATCGCCGTTCCTTCACTGTCACTGGGTCAAAATCCTGGAACTGCCTCCCTAACAGCACTGTGGGTGTACCTACCCCACATGGACTGCAGCGGTTCAAGAAGGCAGCTCACCGCCACCTTCTCAAGGGCAATTAGGGATGGGCAATAAATGCTGGCCTGGCCAGCGACGCCCACATCCCATGAACGAATAAAAAAAATAAACCCAATAAGAAATCCTGTAGAAACTTTTACCCAGAGAGTAGTTAGAATAGGAATTTACTACCACATGGAGTAGTGGAGACAAATATCATAGATGCATTTAAGGGGGAGCTAGAAAAGTACATGTGGGAGACAGATATAGAAATATACGATGAGAGGGTGAAACGAAGTAAGCTGGGAGGAGGCTCGTGTGGAGCATAAACATCAGCATAGACCAGTTGGACCAAATGACCTGTTTCTGTGCTCTATATTCTATGTAATTCTCTGCAATATGCTTACTTTTTCTTAAAAAAGCACAACCGAGAAATCTTACAAATTAATTAGCTCATCTATTTAATGTCTGCTATTAAATGTTACATTACTAAATTGCTCAGTAATGCACACATTACATTTTGTACAGAAATTTGCCTATTTCGTGAAATTGTAGAATTGGGTGTAAAGAAGTTGGAGCTGATTACAACTTACAACACATTGCCAGTCCAAGAAGAAGAAACGGAAAAGCCAAGAGCTTAAACACATATTCACTGAAAGCAGTGTAAATTTGCAACGTTATCCCAATGCAAAGGTAAACAGCCGAAAGCTTGTCAGCTTTATGCTTCCACTCATTATATAATGGTCAATTCCTGAACAGGAGAGGAGTGGGGATTTTGAACAGGGTTCAGCAAGGCTATGTTTAAACGTGTTGATAGACTGGTGCAAGTGACTGGCTTTTAGGAGTGTTCTGACAATAATTGGCCCACACTATAAATGAGCATGGTGCAGGTAGAATGTAAAACTACACCTCATCAAGGTCATGTCACCAAATCCAAATGCTCTCCTCTCACTCAGTTGAGGGAACAGCCAAGGATTAATGTGTCCATGTATTATACATCCAGTGGCAGCAGAGGCATGGGTGGATTTGCTCTTATTGTTGGACATTGCAGTCTGCCAGTTCGCAGAGTTCTGGAGCCTGCCCAGTAAATACATTTAAAAAGAGATTAGCATTTATGCATCACCTTTCTTGACCTCAAGACGTTATTATTTTGAAGAACAGCAGAGGAGGTCTTCCTGGGCGAATATTTATCCCTTAAGCAACATCATAAAAAGAGATCGTCTGATCATTATCACATTGCTGTTTGTGGGAGCTAGCTGTGCGCACATTGGATAATTAGTTTACTATATCACAACAGTGACTACAATTCAAAAGTACTTCAGGAGAAAACTACTGCAGATGCTGGAAATCTGAAGTTAGAACACAAAAATGTTAGAAATTCTCAGCAGGTCCAGCAGCATCTGTGGACAGATAAACTGAGTTAATGGGCTGGATTTTGTGTAGGTAGCAGAGCTCCCAGCACCGGGCCAAATAGATGAGGGGTGGGGGTGGGTGCCCCACCTTGGCTTTCTCGTGACCCCTCAAAGGGATTCTCTGTTTTTTTTGTCTAAGTGTCTCATCCCAGAGAGTTGTGGAGGCTAGATCACTGAAAGTATTTAGAGGAGTTAGATAAATTTTTGAAATATCTGAGAGTTGAGGGTTATGAGGAGCTGGCACGAAAGGGGAGTTCAGGTCTGGGGCAGATCAGCCATGATCTTAGTATGTTAATGAGCCAAGTACCAGGAGGCAGTCATGTGACACAGAGCCAGCGTCACTCTGAAATTGTAATACCCACAGTAAGGTTCTGTAAATAGTTAGCTATGTACTGTCGATAATATTTAACTGTAATAAACCTGTTTTATAGATATTCAACATAACTGGACTCAATGCATCTCATTCATGTTGCATCAGACAACATAAAAGAACTCATTATATGGTGACAGCTGTGTTGAGAAGACAAAGTCTGAGGTTGAAGACCACAGTTAAAACAGCTCTGAAAACGAGCTTTCCTACAGCCAATAGACAGGATGTTCAAGAACAATACTGGCTCAAGCTGTAGAAGACAAAGCACAGAACTGCATGGACTGCAGCGGTACAAGAAGGCAGCTTACCACCACCTTCTCAAGGGCAATTAGGGATGGGCAATAAATGCTGGTCTAGCCAGCGACACCCTCATCCCAATAATGAATGAAATAAAACAAACGACAGGCTGAAAGTAAATTGGGTGAGTCATTGTGCCGACTGGCGAGGAACACTGCTTTAAAAAAAAGCTTTGAAGTCCTTCAAAACATTGTTTTTTTTTCAAAAGCTCTGTGTAGAAATAAAAGGGAAGAATCAATTCCTTTCCTGAGCTAATCGAGGTCAGCGCCATTACAGGAGGTTAGAAAAAAGACAGAAAAACCCAGATCACTGCAGAGCCTTCATTCACAGTCAAAGTTTAAAAAAAAACATTGTAACACTTGAGCATGAATAAGAGCTTCCATTCACGAAGCCACGGTAAAAAAAAACACAAGTGTTAAGAGCATAAAAAACTCTTAAATAAAATAAACTGCCTATTGAACATCTGTGTGAACAGAACAAGCTTAAATGCTGGAAGCAAAATAAACACACAGCACTAGCAAACACCTGCTCCTGTCAATCAAAGCAGCTAGTATAAATAACACTCTTAAAGGAGAAACAGCGCAGAGTCATAGAAAAGTCTTAAAGTAAGTTTTTAAGCAAATGATCATCAGAAATATGGATGCCAAATTTCTCAGCAGGAACTGGAATGCCTTGGATATCCTATTCGAGTTCCAATTGTTCAAACAAAGAATGCCGTTATTCTTCATAGACCAAATAATTATCGAACCAGAAAAAACAAGCTGTAAAAAACTAATAGCAGTTGTAAATGAGGGATTACACAGAATCAACACATCTGCACTATCTGACGAGAACCAGAAAGATCCCGCAAAGATATGGAAAGTGCTAGAACATCAGCTTCGATTACGAGTGAATTTTAGAATTCACCACCTGGAATTGATGTCCTACAGGCAACAGCCACAGGAATCAATAGATCAGTTCATCAGTAGATGCAGTAGTAAGGGCGAAGAATGTGACTTCTCAGAAACTGAGCTGTCGGACCGAATAATGGAGCTGGTGATTGTATTGACACCCATTGAAGCATTTCAGAAAGACCTCTTGTGGAAAAGGAAAGGTCACAGCATTGATGCGCTGCTCGAAGTTGGCAGGAAATACAAAGCCATTGTAGCGGGACAACAGCACTTGCAAGCACTAGGTGCAGCCAACAGTATCAGCACCATAATCACGTCAAAAAGAGCAAGCAAGTTGTGTGCTAAGTGTGGTTGGTCCCATTCACAGCGAAGTTGTCCTGCATTTCATGACCTGTGCGAGGCGTGCGGTGCAAAAGGACATTGGGCCCATCTGTGCAAGAAAGATGGCTCCAAAGAGGCAGCCAGAAGTCACAGTAGAGCACAAACAAGCAGATGACAGATGCAGCAACAGGACAACAGCAGCAAGGAGAGTGCCAGAAAGCTGCATAAATGCAAGCCGATACACAAAGTCCACAGCAAAACAGACCTGAGACAAGACCCAATGAGGAGTAATTTTCAGCCAGAAGACGAACAGGCATTCCACATTGCGAACCTGACACATCATGTTGAAGAAGTCAAACAACTGGAAACTTTTGCTGCTATTAACATCACGTGCCCAAAGAAAGCTGGCAAACATACACTCATGTTCAATATCGACACTGACGCTAGTGCAAATAACCTACAAGTCTGAATCCTGAAGGATATGTACTGGTGTAGCTGGAAATCAATGATACAACCGACAACTGCCAAGTTATCTACATACAATGGGTTACCGATTCCTTGTACTGGTACACTAACAATTCAATGCAGCTATGGCAAGTTGGCATGGAAACCACAAATATTCTACCTGGTAGACACAAGCGGGCCAGTATCACAGGACTACAGTGTATAAG
Source organism: Heterodontus francisci (assembly GCF_036365525.1). Lineage (NCBI taxonomy): Eukaryota > Metazoa > Chordata > Chondrichthyes > Heterodontiformes > Heterodontidae > Heterodontus > Heterodontus francisci. The sequence continues at coordinate 116,046,543 of NC_090382.1, forward strand.
GACCTCAACATCCTAACTATCCATGAGAGCATTGCCAAGAGGAAATCTCTAAGGACCGGAACCTGCTTGCAAACTCTGACCAACATCAAACAGTGCAGTCTGGAAATCCAGCAGCACCACAACTATGCCATGCCTTCACTTCTGCTCTCTAGAGAACTGCCAGCACCACAATGAGCCAGAATGGGCGGGTACCTCCATGAGGCCAACTACTCCTTCCCCAACAAGCCCTCGACCTTGAGCCCAAGACCTTCAGACACGGAGGATGAGGGGAGTCAAAGGACATGCAATGTCCTGATGAGGAGAAGAAGAATGAGTTGAAGCTTTGTCTGTTGGCTCTACGAGATGAGGTGCCGGAGCTTTGCAAGAATCACAAGGGCTCAAATGTGGTCATCTTGAGAAAAGCAACAGACTATATTAACATGCTGAAGGCAGAGCAACAGAAACTGAATGCAGAGAGGGAGAAACTTCAGAAAGAACAGCAACAATTGAGATGCAAATCCCCTGAGCAAGAGTCGTCAAGCCACTGAGACGATATATGGACTTTTGAGCCTCTATATTTGTGAATTTTATAATCTATATTCCATGTAACTAATTCTGATGTTATCCAATGTTATATGTATTGTTACTTTTAGCATACGGGACTTATCTTTGGATGATTGCCTTTAAGAATGATATCCCTTTAAGATCTTAGTGTGCCATTGAGCCAAGTACCAGGACACAGTCATGTGACTCACAGCCAGGCACTCTACAACTGTAACACTCAGAGTAAGGTTCTGTAAATAGTTAGCTCTGTACTGTAGATAATATTTAGCTGTAATAAACCTGTTTGAGATCTTCAACCAGCTAGACTCCACCCATCTCACTTATGTTGCATTAGACAACATAAAGAACTTATTACAGGTCGGGGCCCTCTGTGGGTCACAGATTGCCCATGGAAGAAGGACACCCCACCCCGCCTCTCCCCCAAGCCTACAGGGAGGACATCCCATTTTACAAGGCTCCCTCACCACGTGGAAGAGGCACCTCCCACCACTAGTAAGATCCCCGTGGTTGCGGGAAGAAGCCTTTAAGTGGCTGTTAATAGGTCACTCAGCCAGAAGACGAACAGGCGTTCCACAATGTGGACCTGACACATCACATTGATGAAGTCAAACAACTGGAAGCTTTTACCACTATTAACATCACATGGCCAAAGAAAGCTGGCAAACATACACTCAGAGTCAAGATTGATTCTGGCACTTGTGCAAATATCCAACCAGTCTGAATCCTCAAAGATATGTACCGTAGTCGTTGGAAATCAATGATACAACCAGCAACTGTCAAGTTACCTGCATAAAATGGGTTAGCCATCCCTTGCAGTGGCACACTAAAAATGCAAGTCGGCATGGAAAGCACAAGTATTCTATCTCGTAGATATGAGCGTACTAGCAGTGGCAGGACTACCAGTATGTAAGGACGCTGGTAGAGCCCTTGTGCTCTCTGCCACCCGTCGCGATTCTATGGGCCCCTCCGCCTTGGACCTCACCTCGGGGGGGGGGGCCATAAAATCCCGCCCAACATTCCAGGTTCGTGACCCTTCATCAAAAGTACATCATTGGCTGTAAAGCAGTTTGGGACATCCTGGGGGTCATAAAACATATAAATAAAGGACCTTTATTGCTTATATTCCTCGAGTATAAAATCACCCATTGCCTTGGTTTGTGCTGTTCAGTTAACAATGAGGCAACTAGCAATTGCCAAACAGGCCCAATAATTGGAAAAGTATTAAAAAAAACCTTAAGCAATCAGTCAACTGCTGAAAGGGATACAATATAAATATATGTAAAATAATATGTCTGCAAACAGTAAATATGACATCAAACATAAGAATCTGATTCTGCAGATGAGGTGAAAATGCAGGAAGAATATAAATAACTGTGAATGCTGTAAATTTGAAATAAAAAAAAACAGAAAGCAATCCTGGAAACGCACAGCCAATTGTGTCGGCGTCTAAATGCAGACTGAAATTTCTGATTGGACCGTTAATCATAACTCTGAGACATCCAGCATTTTCAAGCTTTAAAGAGAAGTGCTTTCTTTTGGGAACCTGTTCTTTCCTTCCTAATAATTTCTATCAGTTGCATCTGTCTGCAATATGAAACCTCCATGCCAGAAACATTTAATTCTTCTGTGGTGGGGGAAGGCGCTAGGGAAATTTTTTTTTTTAAAGGGTTTAGTTTAGTTCAGAGATACAGCACTGAAACAGGCCCTTCGGCCCACCGAGTCTGTGCCGACCATCAACCACCCATTTATACTAATCCTACACTAATTCCATATTCCTACCACATTCCCACCCTGTCCCTATATTTCCCTACCACCTACCTATACTTGGGGCAATTGCTAATGGTCAATTTACCTATCAACCTGCAAGTCTTTGGCTTGTGGGAGGAAACCGGAGCACTCGGAGGAAACCCACGCAGACACAGGGAGAACTTGCAAACTCGACACAGACAGTACCCAGAATTGAACCCGGGTTTCTGGAGCTGTGAGGCTGCGGTGCTAACCACTGCGCCACTGTGAAAAATTATTAATTATTTAAAGTTATCTGACAGAGAGTGAGGGAAGAAATGATCACAAGAGAGAGGAAGAGAGCACGAGAGAATGTGCAGGGTTAAGGGGCGAAGGTGGGGGAATGGCACTGAGTGAATTGCTCATTCGGAGAGCCAGTGCAGACACACAAACAGCTTCCTTCTGTGTTGGAACAATTCTGTGATTCAGAAAGGAGAGAGGAAGAAAACATAAGAGAACGGGGAACAGGGAGAGGGCCTTCGAGAATGGGGAAAGAGGGAAAGAGACAGCATGAGAGAATGGGGAGAGAGGGAAAGAGACAGCACGAGAGAATGGGGAAAGAGGGAAAGAGACGGCACGAAAGAATGGGGAGAGAGGGAAAGAGACAGCACGAGAGAATGGGGAAAGAGGGAAAGAGACGGCACGAGAGAATGGGGAGAGAGGGAAAGAGAGAGCACGAGAGAATGGGGAAAGAGGGACAGAGACAGCACGAGAGAATGGGGAGAGAGGGAAAGAGAGAGCACACGAGAATGGGGAAAGAGGGAAAGAGACAGCACGAGGGAATGGGGAGAGAGGGAAAGAGACAGCACGAGAGAATGGGAGAGAGGGAAAGAGACAGCATGAGAGAATGGGGAGAGAGGGAAAGAGACAGCACGAGGGAATGGGGAGAGAGGAAAAGAGACAGCACGAGAGAATGGGGAGAGGGAAAGAGACAGCACGACGGAATGGGGAAAGAGGGAAAGAGATAGCATGAGAGAATGGGGAGAGAGGGAAAGAGACGGCACGAGAGAATGGGGAAAGAGGGAAAGAGACAGTACGAGAAAATTGGGAGAGAGGGAAAGAAACAGCACGAGAGAATGGGGAGAGAGGGAAAGAGATAACACGAGAGAATGGGGAGAGAGGGAAAGAGATAGCACGAGAGAATGGGGAGAGGGGAAAGAGACAGCACGAGAGAATGGGGAAAGAGGGAAAGAGAGAGCATGAGAGATGGGGAAAGAGGGAAAGAGACAGCATGAGAGAATGGGGAGAGAGGGAAAGAGACAGCATGAGAGAATGGGGAGAGAGGGAAAGAGACAGCACGAGAGAATGGGGAGAGAGGGAAAGAGACAGCATGAGAGAATGGGGAGAGAGGGAAAGAGACAGCACGAGAGAATGGGGAGAGAGGGAAAGAGATAGCACGAGAGAATGGGGAGAGAGGGAAAGAGATAGCACGAGAGAATAGGGAGAGAGGGAAAGAGAGAGCACGAGTGAATGGGGAAAGAGGGAAAGAGACAGCACGAGGGAATGGGGAAAGAGGGAAAGAGACAGCACGAGAGAATGGGGAAAGAGGGAAAGAGACAGCAGGAGAGAAAACAGAAGAAACAGCACGAGACTGGGAAATACGCAGAACTTGAGCGAACGAGCGTGAGAAAGTGATAAAGCGCTTGTGCATATGAGATCATCAGAACTTGAGATTGCGAGGGAAATGACACAAAAAAACATCGCATGAACACAAAGAAAAGAACCACAGAATGATTTTAATTGAATTGCATAGAAATTTGCAGCACAGAAACAGGCCATTCAGTCCCACAGGTCTATGCTGGTGTTTATGCTCCACACAAGCCTCCTCCCACCCCTCTTCATCTAACACAATCAATATATCCCTCTATTCCTTTCCCCCCAGCTTCCCCTTAAAGGCATCTATACTATTCACCTCAACTACTCCTTGTAGTAGTGAGTTCCACATTCTCACCACTCTCTGGGTAAAGAGAATGAGAGAGAAAAATCCTTCTTGTTCCCATCTCTCATTTGTTTCCTCATTTACATTTGATGACAGATGCCAGTTTCCACAAGCCTGCTAATTCAGCTACAAAATACAGAGAGCTGATTGTCAGATGACTGAAAATATGCAGGAGAGCCTCCATGCATTAGCTTGCTGGAAGAGGAGGCCTCAATGCAGCCTAAGATATATTTTCATGGGTCTGTCACGTTTACAGGTCTAATTGACAGCAAGAGAACTTTCCCTTAATCGAAAAGTGTCTAGAGGCAGAGAGAGAGAGAGAGAGAGAGAGAGAGAGAGAGCAAGAGAGTGAGGCGCAGGAGAGAGAGATACGCAGAGATACACAAAGTGAGAGTCAGGGAGAGAGAGATGCACAGAGGCAGAGGGAGAGAGAGAGATGTACAATGAGTGAGATACAAAGAGGGAGAGACGGAGGGAGACACAGAGAGAACTGCAGAGAGAGTGAGTGGGGAGGCAGAGGGAGAGAAAGAGAGATGCAGAACAAGACAGAGTGAGCTCAGCTGCTCTTAAACCAGGTCTAACTGGGTCTGAGGGTGCACCAGTGCCACTGGCTCAGCCTAGTTCATATCAGGGAGCTGGGTGCAATGGCAATGGTACACCAATAATATCAATTTAAACACAGACTTCATCACATCCAGCAGAGATAAGGTGTGACTATTTCTATTCCTGGCTTGCTTTAAAATGTTAATGGAGGAGGGCGAGAATCAAAGACTAAAAGAAGAAAGCCAGGAAAAATAAAGTCGATCAGATGGTTTTTATCTATACTTGGTCCCTGTGGGGAAAAAACATTCAATACAGATTCTTTGATACAGTTGCCCTTCAAAAGAAGCTGAATTATATATTTGCTTTCACTCTGATTCCATTTTGAGACACACACACACAAAAATAAAATGGGAGGGGCTAAGCTAGCATTTAAAAGGTCAGTCTCTATTGGAAACATTACAGGGTCCCTGAAAGCTACTCTCTGAGGACCCATCACACTGCAAATGTTGTCACTCGGATTATTTACTGCACTGGTATCATGATGCGATACAGACATAAAAATGTACACCTACATTCTGAGAATTCTGCTCTCCTCCAACTCTGGCTTCATCCCCAATATCCTTCACTCCACCATTGGCGGCCGAGCCTTCAGCTGCCTCGGCCCTAAGCTCTGGAATTCCCTCCCTAAACCTCTTCACCTCTCTGTCTTCCTTTAAGACACTCCCTTAAAACCTACTTCTTTGATCAAACATTTGGTCACTGTCCTAATATCTCCATATATGGCGCGGTGCTAAATGTTGTCTGCTAAGGCTTCTGTAAAGTGCCTGGGGCATTTACACCATGTTCAAGGTGTGATATAAAATCAAGTTGTTGTTGCTGTTTCATCAAATCCTACCCCCATGTGATATTCTCCAGGCACCTTCACACCATTATCATAGGGTTTGACAAGGTGCTTAGCCAACAACTCCACTGGTATTGAATCGTGCAACGACCAGGATGGTAGAAGGCAAACCAGGATATACCTTGGTTGTTTCTGGCTAGCAATTCCTATGATCTCCTTGCCTCATAAGAACATAAGAAATAGGAGCAGGAGTAGGCCATTCAGCCCCTCAAGCCTGCCCTGCCATTCAATAAGATCATGGCTGATATGTCCCAGGCCTCAACTCCTCTTTCGGGCCTGCTCTGCCAAACCCTCGACTCCCTGAGATTTCAAAAATCTATCTACCTCCTCATTAAATACATTTAGTGATCTAGCCTCCACAACTCTCTGAGGTAGAGAATTCCAGAGATTCACCACCCTCTAAGAGAAGAAATTCCTTCGCATCTCAGTTTTAAATGTGTGACCCCTTATTCTGTAACTATGTCCCCTTGTTCGAGATTCTCCCACCAGTGGAAACATATTCTCAACATCTACCCTGTCAAGTCCTCTTAAAATCTTATATGTTTCAATAAGATCACCTCTCATTCTTCTAAACTCCAATGAATAAAGGCCTAACCTGTTTCGCCGTTCTTGATAAGACAACCCCTTCATCCCAGGAATCAGCCCAGTGAACCTTTTCTGAACTGCCTCCAATGCTAGTATATCCTTCTTTAAATATGGGGACCAAAACTATATGCAGTACTCCAGGTGTGGCCTCACCAACACCCTGTACAGTTGTAACAGGACTTCCATATTTTTAAACTCTAACCCCCTCGCAATAAAGGCCAAAATTCCATTTGCCTTCCTAATTATTTGCTGCACCTGCATGCTAACTTGTTGTGTTTCACATACAAGAACACCCAGATCCCTCTGTACTGCAGTATTTTGTAGTCCTTCTCCATCTAAATAATAATCTGCCTTTTTATTCTTCCTACCAAAGTGGATGATCTCACACTTTCCCACATTGAACTCCATCTGCCAAGTTTTTGCCCACTCACTTAACCTATCTATATCCCTTTGCAGATTCTTTGTGTCCTCATCACAACAAGCTTTCCCACCTATTTTTGTATCATCAGCAAATTCGGATACACTACATTCTGTCCCTTCCTCCAAGTCATTAATATAGATAGTAAATAGTTGAGGCCCCAGGAACAGTCCTTGTGGCACCCCACAAGTTACAGCTTTCCAACCTGAAAAAGACCCATTGATCCCGACTCTCTGCCTTCTGTGTGTTAGCCAATCCTCAATCCATGCCAACACGTTACCCCCAATACCCTGAGCTCTTATTTAGTGCAATAACCTTTTATGTGGCACCTTATCGAACGCCTTCTGAAATTTCAAATACATTACATCTACCAGTTCCCCTTTATCCACTCTGCTTGTCATATCCTCAAAGAACGCTAACAAATTTGTCAAACATGATTTCCCTTTCATAAAACCACGTTGACTCTGTTTGACTGCATTATGTTTTTCTAAATGTCCTGCTGTTTCTTCCTTAATAATAGACTCTAGCATTTTCCCAATGATAGATGTTAAGTTAACTGGTCTATGGTTTCCTGCTTTCTGTCTCCTTCCTTTCTTGAATAGGAGCGTCACATTAGCGGTTTTCCAATCTGCTGGTACCCTCCCGGAATCCAGTGAGTTTTGGTATATTATGACCAATGCATCCTATGTTTTCTCGCTGTCCTTTTGTTGCCAATCTTCCCTAAGCTGGCAATAAAACCTCTTTCAAATTAACTCCTGATGGCCTATAGATTACTAAAGACTATTAAAGATGTAATTTTTGTTGAATTTAAAAGCATTCCTTCAATTTAAGTAAGTATTTGGGTTGCATGCCAGCCCCTGTCTATCAATGCTAACGCCATCAATATCCTGGGGGTTACTATTGACCAGAAGCTTAACTGGACCAGCCACATAAATACCATGGCTACAAGAGCAGGTCAGAGGCTGGGAATTCTGTGGTGGGTAACTCACCTCCTGATTCTCCAATGCCTGTCCATCATCTACAAGGCACAAGTCAGGAGTGTGATGGAATACTCTCCACTTGCCTGGATGGGTGCAGCTCCAACAACACTCAAGAAGCTCAACAGCATCCAGGACAAAGAATCCCGTTTGATTGGCATCACATCCACCACCTTAACCATAGAAAAGTTACAGCACAGAAACAGGCCACTCAGCCCATCATGCCTGCATTAGAAAATGAAACTTCTCACAGTGCACAACAGTGGAGTGTCAGCTAGATTTTTGCATTTAAGTCTCTGGAGTGGGACTTGGACCCACAACAGCCTGACTCAGGAATAAGACCATTACCAACTAAACCAGGGCTGAGATTTGCTGCCTCCACCACTGGCACACAGTAGCAGCTGTGTGCACCATATACATAATGCACTGCAGAAACTCACCAAAACTCCTTCGACAGCACCTTCTAAACCCGCGACCTCTACCACCTAGATGGACAGGAGCAGCAGACGCATGGGAACACCACTACCTGCAAGTTCCCCTCCAAGTCACGCCATCCTTCGACCTATATCTCCGTTCCTTCACTGTCACTGGGTCAAAAATCTGGAACTCCCTTCCTAACAGCACTGTGGGTGTACCTACCTCACATGGACTGCAGCAGTTCAAGAAAGTGGCTCACCACCACCTTCCCAAGGGAAATTAGGGATGAGCAACAGCCAGCAATGCCCACATCCCATGAAATGACTAAAAAAAGCACTACCCAGAGAATGGTGATAATGTGGAAGTCACTGCCACAAGGTATGGTTGAGGTAAATAGCATAGATGCATTCAACTCATTAGGAAGAAAAGAATAGAAGAATATGCTGATAGGGTTAGATTAAGTAGGGATGGGAGGAGGCTTGTGTGGACCATAAACTCATAGCGTCCCCTTAAATGCACCTATACTATTTGCCTCAACTACTCCTTATGGTAATGAGTTCCACATTCCAATCACTCTCTCAATAAAGAAGTTTCTTCTTAATTCCCTATTGGATTTATTAGTGACTGTCTCATATTTATGGCTTCTCATTTTGGTCTTCCCCAAAAGTGGAAAATCTTCTGTACGTAGGCCTTACCAAACCCCTTCATAATTTTAAAGACCTCTAATAGAGCTCCACTATTCTAGAACAATACGGGGACCTGAAATGTGCACAGAATGGGACCCAGAACCTTGTACCTTCCTGGTATCCATGCTTCAAGAGCTGTGCTTCAGCCAGTTGAGCCACTGAAGATTTTGAAGTGATAATCTGGGTTCTAAAGGCTCAATCCAGATAATAATTCAGCATGATTAGAGAGGAATTACCTCCACCTCGTGCAAAGACAAAATCACAGAATCATTACAGTGCAGAAAAAGGCCATTTGGTCCATCGTGTCTGCACTGTCTCTCCGAAAGAGCAATCCCCTCAGTTCCATTCCCCCGCCTTCTCCCCATAACTCTGCACATTCTTCCTTTTCATATAACTGTCTAATTCCCTTTTGAATTCTTCAATTGAACCTGCCTCCAACACATTCTCAGGCAGCGCATTTCAGACCTTAACCACTCGCTGCGTGAAAAAGTTTTTCTTCATGTCACTTTTGCTCCTCTTACCAAATACTTTAAAATCTGTGCCCTCTCGGTCTCGATTCTTTCACGAGTGGGAACAGTTTCTCGCTATCTACTCTGTCCAGACCCCTCATGATTTTGAATACCTCTATCAAATCTACTCGCAGCCTTCTCTTCTCCGAGGAAAACAGTCCTAACTTCTCCAATCTATCTTCGTAACTGAAGTTCGTCATCCACAGAACCATCCTCATGAATCTTTTCTGTACTCTCTCCAATGTCCTCACGTCTTTCCTAAAGTGCGGCACCCAAAAATGGACTCAATACTCCAGCTGAGGCCAAATTAGTCTCTTATACAAGTTCAACATAACTTCCTTGCTCTTGTACTCTATGCCCCTATTAATAAAGCCCAGGATACTGTATGCTTTATTAACTGCTCTCTCAACCTGTCCTGCCACCTTCAATGACTTATGCACATATACACGTAGGTCCCTCTGCTCCTGCACCCCCTTTAGAATTGTACCCTTTATTCTATATTGTTTCTCCATGTTCTTTTTACCAAAATGAATCACTTCACATTTCTCTGCATTGAACTTCATCTACCACCTGTCTACCCATTCCACCAACTTGTCTATGTCCTTCTGAAGTTCTACACTATCCTCCTCACAGTTCACAATGCTTCCAAGTTTCGCATCATCTGCAAACTTTGAAATTGTGCCCTGTTCACCAAGGTCTAGGTCATTAATATATATCAGGAAAAGCAACTGATCCCTGGGGAACTCCACTACAAACCTTCCTCCAGCCCGAAAAACATCCATTAACCACTACTCTTTGTTTCCTGTCACTCAGCCAATTTTGTATCCATGTTGCTACCGTCCCTTTTATTCCATGAGCTACAAGTTTGCTCACAGGTCTGGCCTGTACTTGCTGGGCTTATCTTTACATCCTTTTCTGAACAAGGGTGCAACGTTTGCAATTCTCCAGTCCTCTGGCACCACCCCTGAGTTGAAGGAAGACTGAAAAATTATGGCCAGTGCCTCTGCAATTTCCACCCTCACTTCCCTCAGTATCCTTGGATGCATCTCATCCAGCCCTGGTGCTTTATCCACTTTAAGTACAGGCAGCCTATCTAATTTTAAAACTCCTCTAGTGTCTGACTTACTTCCTCTTTCAACATTGCGTGGGTCGCGTCTTCTTCCTTGGTAAAGACAGATACAAAGTATTCATTTAATACCTCAGCCATGCCCTCTGCTTCCATGTGTAAATCCCCTTTCTGAACTCTAATCGGCCCCACTCCTCCTTTTACCACCCTTTTAATATTTCTATGCCTATAGAAAGCTTTATGATTTCCTTTAACGCTAGCTGCCAGTCTCTTTTTGTCTTCTCTTTGCTTCTCTTATTTGCTTTTTCACTTCCCCTCTGGACCTTCTATATTCAGCCTGGTTCTCAATAGTATTTTCTCACTGGCATCTGTCATAAGCACACTTTTTCTTCTGTATCTTAATCTCTACCTCTTTTGTCATGCAGGGAGCTCTAAATTTATTTGCTCTACTTTTCCTCTTCGAGGGAGCGTACCATGACTGTGCCTGAACTTTCTCTTCTTTGAAAGTAGCCCATTGTTCATCTACCGGTTTTCCTGCCAGCTTTTGACTCCAATTTATTTGCCCCAGCTCCATTCTTACCCCATTGAAGTTGGCCTTCCCCCAGTTAATTATTCTTCCCCTGGATTGCTCTTTGTCCTTTTCCATAGTCAGCCTAAACCTTATGATACAATGATCACTATCCCCTAAATGCGCTCCTAAACAACTTTAGTGATATTGGTTGAGATGAATATCGGCCAGGACACCAGGAGGTCACCTTTGCTCTTCCTCAAATTGCTTTCTGGCAATTTTTACATGTACCTAAGAGGGCAGACGTGTTTCATGTTTCATCCAAAAGCCAGCACCTCGACAGTGCAGTGCTGAGGGAGCACTGCACTGAAGCATCACAATAGATTATGTGTTTAAGTCTCTGAAAAGGGGCTTGAAAGCATAACCTTCAGACTCACAGGTGAGAATGCAACCACTGAGCCAAGACTAACTGTGAGGTAACTATGTTGAGGAATAGCTGGGGTTGGGGATTGAAGTTGGAAAGGTTAATTTCCACATCAGTTTCACAATAAATTAGTTGAGAAGAATCAAACTTCAACAAAATTTAAAATGAGAAAAATTCAACTTAAACTAAAGATTAATCAAAAATGAGATAAAATGTAGATAGCTATTCACCTACACATTAAAAGTCGTTCATTTCTTCCATTTAAAATTCCTATGTCCGCATTTATAATAGACCTTGTCTATGCAAATTCGTAATCACAGCTTCCAGCATTTATCATACTTGCAAGTGCCACACACGCAAAATCTGTCATTCATTTACATCTGACTGGCTCCAAGATTAGTCATAGAACTAAAAAAAAATCTTTTTAAGAAAAGCACTTAACCTCTAACTGACCTCATTAGGTGTGTGTACACAGAAATTATGTTGCATATATTGTCTTCGAGGAACATGTAGTTTAAACACGGATCCAGATTAGCAGCAGAATATTACCATGTTTAGTGCAACAATAACATTTCTGTTCATAAAGTAAAATAGTTTATCTGCCAATGAATGATGAGCAGTTGCACAGGAGAGCAGCTAGTTTTTAATAAAACAAATAAAGCACCCACTCAAGAACGAAAAAAAACTTTTTGACTTTGAAAACACAGATTGTTGGTGTGAGCTCTGAGGCCAATACCTGAGAGGTAAAGCCTAAACGTTCCAGCTCAGCAGGAGACACACACACACACACACACACACACACACAGATGCACACACACAGACAAACACACACACAGACGCACACACACAGATGGGGAGGCAGTGGCGTAGTGGTATTGTCACTGAACTAGTAACCCAGAGACCCAGGATATTGCTCTGGGGACATGAGTTCAAATCCCACCACAACAAAAGGTGGAATTTGAATTCAATTAATAAAATCTGGAATAAAAAAAGCTAGTCTAATGGTGACCATGAAACCATTGTCAATTGTTGTAAAAACCCATCTTGCTCACTAATGTCCTTTAGAGAAGGAAATCTGCTGTCCTTACCTGGTCTGGCCTATATGTGACTCCAGACCCACAGCAATGTGATTGATTCTTACATGCCTTCTGAAATGGCCTAGCAAGGCACTCAGTTGTATCTAATGGCTATGAAGTCAATAAAAAAGAATGAAACTGGACGGGCCCCCCGGCATTGACCTAGGCACCAGAAGTGACAACAGCTAACCCAGCCCTGTCCACCCTGCAAAGTTCTCCTTACTAACATCTGGGGGCTTGTGCCAAAGTTGGGGGAGCTGTCCCACCGACTAGTCAAGCAACAGCCTGACATAGTTATACTCACGGAATCATACCTGACAGACAATGTCCCAGAAACTGCCATCACCATCCCTGGGTATGTCCTGTCCCACCGGCAGGATAGACCCAGCAGAGGTGGCGGCACAGTGGTATACAGTGGGGAGGGAGTTGCCCTGGAAGTCCTCAACATTGACTCCGGACCCCATGAAGTCTCATGGCATCAGGTCAAACCTGGACAAGAAAATCTCCTGCTGATAATCACCTACTGCCTTCCCTCAGCTGATGAGTCAGTACTCCTCCATGTTGAACACCACTTGGAGGAAGCACTGAGGGTGGCGAGGGCACTGAATGTACTCTGGGTGGGGGACTTGAATGTCCATCACCAAGAGTGGCTCAGTAGGGCGGTGCAGTGGTTAGCACCGCAGCCTCGCAGCTCCAGCGACCCGGGTTCAATTCTGGGTTCTGCCTGTGCGCAGTTTGCAAGCTCTCCCTGTGACCGTGTGGGTTGTTGCCAGGTGCTCCGGTTTCCTCCCACAGCCAAACACTTGCAGGTTGATAGATAAATTGGCCATTATAAATTGTCCCTAGTATAGGTAGGTGGTAGGGGAATACAGGGGATGTGGTAGGAATATGGGATTAGTGTAGGATTAGTATAAATGGGTGGTTGATGGTCGGCACAGACTTGGTGGGCCAAAGGGCCTATTTCAATGCTGTATCTCCAAATAAATAATAATAGTAGCACCACTACTGACCAAGTTAGCCGAGTCCGAAAAGACATAGCTATTAGACTGGGTCTGCGGCAGGTGGTGGGGGAATCAACATGAGCAAAAAACTTGACCTTATTCTCACCAATCTGCCTGCCGCAGATGCATCTGTCCGTGACAGTAATGGTAGGAGCGGACACTGCACAATCCTTGTGGAGACAAAGTCCCGCCTTCACATCGAGGATATTGTCCATCGTGTTGTGTGGCACTACCACTGTGCTAAATGGGATAGATTTTAAACAGATCTAGCAATGCAAAACTGGGCATCCATGAGGTGCTGTGGGCCATCAGCAGCAGCAGAATTGTACTCAACCACAATCTGTAACCTCATGGCCCGGCATATCCTCCACTCTACCATTATCATCAAGCCAGGAGACCAACCCTGGTTCAATGAAGAGTGCAGGAGGGCATGCCAGGAGCAGCACCAGGCATACCTCAAAATGATGTGTCAACCTGGTGAAGTTGGGTGGCGCAGTAGGTAGCACCGCAGCCTCACAGCTCCAGCGACCCAGGTTCAATTCTGGGTACTGCCTGTGCGCAGTTTGCAAGTTCTCCCTGTGTCTGCGTGGGTTTCCTCCGGGTGCTCCGGTTTCCTCCCACAGCCAAAGACTTGCTGGTTGATAGGTAAATTGGTCATTATAAATTGCCCCGAGTATAGGTAGGTGGTAGGGGAAGGTGGGGATGTGGTAGGAATATGGGGTTAGTATAGGTTTAGTATAAATGGGTGGTTGATGGTCGGCACAGACTCGGTGGGCCAAAGGGCCTGTTTCAGTGCTGTATCTATAAATAAATAAATAAAGTTACAAACTGCGTAAGCATGCGATAAACAGAGCTAAGCGATCCCATAAGCAATGGATCAGATCTGAGCTCTGCAATCCTCAATGACGGGGAAGCCCAGCACATCAGTGCAAAAGATAGGGCTGAAGCATTTGCAACAATCTTCAGCCAGAAGTGCCGAGTTGATGATCCATCTCGGCCTCCTCCTGACATCCCCAGCATCACAGATGCCAGACTTCAGCCAATATGATTCACTCCGCATGATATCAAGAAACGACTGAAGGCACTGGATACTGCAAAGACTATGGGCCCTGACAATATTCCAGCAATGGTACTGAAGACCTGTGCTCCAGAAATTGCCACGCCCCTAGCCAAGCTGTTCCAGTACAGCTACAACACTGGCATCTACCCGGCAATGTGTAAAGTTGCCCATGTATGTCCTGTCCACAAAAAGCAGGACAAGGCCAACCCGGCCAATTACCGCCCCATCATCCTACTCTCAATCATCAGCAAAGTGGTGGAAGGTGTCATCAACAGTGCCATCAAGGGGCACTTGCTTAGCAATAACCTGCTCAGCGACACTCAGTTTGAGTTCATCCAGGGCCACTCAGCTCCTGACCTCATTACAGCCTTGGTTCAAACATGCACAAAAGAGGTGAGGTGAGAGTGACTGTCCTTGACATCAAGGCAGCATTTGACTGAGTATGGCATCAAGGAGCCCTAGCAAAACTGGAGTCAATGGGAATCAGGGGGAAAACTCTTTGCTGGTTGGAGTCATACCTAGCACAAAGGAAGATGGTTGTGGTTGTTGGAGGTCAATCATCTGAGCTCCAGGACATCACTGCAGGAGTTCCTCAGGGTAGTGTCCTAGGCCCAACCAGCTTCAGCTGCTTCATCAATGACCTTCCTTCAATCATAAGGTCAGAAGTGGGAATGTTTGCTGATGATTGCACAATGTTCAGCACCATTCGCAACTCCTCAGATACTGAAGCAGTCTGTGTAGAAATGCAGCAAGACCTGGACAATATCCAGGCTTGGGCTGATAAGTGGCAAGTAACATTCACGCCACACTAGTACCAGGCAATGACCATCTCCAACAAGAGAGAATCTGACCATCTCCCCTTGACATTCAATGGCATTACCATCACTGAATTCCCCACTATCAACATGCGAGGGGCTACCATTGACCAGAAACTGAACTGGAGTAGTCATATAAATACCGTGGCTACACGAGCAGGTCAGAGGCTAGGAATCCTGCGGCGAGTAACTCACCTCCTGACTCCCCAAAGCCTGTCCTCCATTTGTCGAAGAGAGTTCCAAATTTCTTCCAACCTTTTGTGTGTAGAGTGTTTCCTAATTTCACTTCGGAGAGGTCTGGCTCTAATTTTTAAACTATGTCCCCTAGTCTTAGACTCCACAACCAGCAGAAATAGTTTCTCTCTATCTATCCTTACAGTTTGGGAATCTGAATACAGTTTTTCTTCAAAAATCTAGAAATTAAAAGATGCTATCAGTTAAAAAAAAGCGACAATGAAGCTGGTGGATTGTTGTAAAATTCCTGTTGGTTTACTAATGTCCTTTAAGGAAAGAAACCTGCTGTTCTTACCCAGTCTGGGCCTAAATGTAACAATAGGAATGACTCTGGACTGCCCTCTGACATTGCTTAACAAGCACCCGGTGTATCAAACAGGGGAGAAAGTAGGGATAGGAAATAAATGCTGCTGTTACCAGTGATGCCCATATCCTGAGATTTATTTTTCTTTAAAGAAGGGAAATCAGTTTGGAATCGCTCTCCCACACAATCGAGGGAACCAAGGTAAGTAGAGGCCTGGAAGTGAAGTTAGGGCTTTCTACCGCGATGGGAGCTAGAGTGCATTACACAAGCACAGTGATGTGACAGACCTCGTGACTTCAGACAAGAAAACAGTTGATCAATGTGACTGCACCTGATGGACTTTACTGCTGAAGGTTTAATGGTGATGGGAGTGGGAGGACTGATGGAGTCTATTCCACACTTTTACAACAAACATCATTTTAAATGGACTTAAAATGACCTGTTGGAATGAAAATTCTGCTGCTTGGTCCATTCAGAGTAATGAGCGTAAACCTGCAACTGACACCTTCTGCTTGCCAACAGCTGTAGCCAGACTGAACACGCTAGCTCAGCAGTGCAGCAGGCTTTATTCTTCATTTTATTACCTGCTGAGAAGCTTTAACCCCTTTTTGTATATTTCGTATCCCTCTAAGGAGCCTTTCTCCTGCTGTCTCTGCTTGTTAAGTGCTCCAGTGTAAAATTGAGCCGTAAAGGGCATGTAAGGTTTCACAATTGATGGAAGGTGGGGAAAGAGAAACCAGCCAGGGGTCCTGGTCACTGTCCAGCTATTCATGTTTAACAAAAGTGTGCGTATTGCCCAAGATTGGATCCAGTCTGTCGTGGTTGAATCCTAAACTCTGCTGTGCATATCCTATGTCACACCAAGTTCCCTTCACCCATCTCTTACTGACCTATATTGACTCCCACTCCAGTAATGCCTCAAATTCTTGTTTTCAAATCTCTCCATGGTCTTGCCCATCCCTGGTTCCACCATCTCCTCCAGCCCTACAATTGTCTGAGAATGCTGCGTTGCTCCAATTCCGACCTCTTGTGCAACCCCAATTTTATTTACTCCACCATTGGCAGTCATACCTTCACCTGTCTGGGCCCAAGCTCTAGAATTCCCTCCCTATACTTCTCCACTCTCTATCTCACTTTCCTCCTTCAAGACTCAAAACATACCTCTTCACAATATCTCCTCATGTGGCTCGTTGTCAGTTTTTGTCTGGCAACACTCCTGTGACTCACCCTGGGATGTTTTTTTGAGGTTTAATGGCTCTATATACGTATTGTTGTGTGCATCTATTGAGTGTGTGTGATTTTCTCTCTCCTCATTTTCTTTGTTCTGTTCCTTTTTAAATTCTACTTATTTATGTTTTTCCCCCAGTTCTGATGTAGCTTCAACCCCTGAAACTTTTAAAAACAGGAGGGATGAATATTGGCCAGGTCACCAGCCAGAGTCCCTGGTGCTTCTCTCAATAATTCCACAGGATATTTTACTTCCACTAGGGAGGGCCTCAGTTTAACGTCTCATCTGAAAGATGGCGCCTCATCTGCTCTCCGTACAGATGCTGACCGCGTGCTTTCAGCATTTTCTGTTCTTGGATCCTGGTTTCTGACCTTCAGATTGTTCGATGAATTTGAAACATAATACGTGGCTCTTCGTTTCAATTCACATGCTGGAAAACCAGTTAAAAATGGGGACTTTTCATTACAGTTGTGACACCAAGTCCTACTCAATAAATAACATGACCAAAAATAATATACTGGCTCCTGGATGGCCTGACTCTCATTTTAAGATCATGTCCCATTGTTCTTGATTCCACCACCAGATGAAATAGTTTCCCTGTATCTACCCTACTGAATACTTTTAAACACCTCAATCAGATCACCCCTTAATCTCTTATGCTCAAGAGAACACAGGCAACCTGTTCTCATAACATCACCTCTTAAGCCCGTGAATAGGATTTTAGCAATCTTAAAATTGCTTCTTCAATTTTCGCACATGAATTGATTTTTTTTAACGAAGGCAGTATTTAGTGATACAAGAAATCCCAGCCAGAATGGAGATGATATGGTAATTCCTCCATCAACCCACAATCTTAGGCACATAATTTGTATCATGTATCTATCCTCCATTCACTGCATGTTGCTAAGGAACTCACCCTACTGAAGTCGGGAAACTCTGTTTGCTGTAAGTTTGGTCACGAGTTCGGAGACTCTTGTCAATTAAACCACATGTCCCGCCCGCCTCCAACCCATTACACAGTGGTGTCAATATTCATTCCCTATCACTAAATGCTATGTCCAGACTGGCTAAGAGGATGTGGGAAAATGGCGCACTGACACGGAACACAAAGGTCCGAGTGTTTCAAGCCTGTGTCCTCAGTACCTTGCTCTATGACAGCAAGGCCTGGATAACGTATGTCGGCCAAGAGCAACGTTCCATCTTCGCTGCCTCTGGAGAATCCATGGCATCAGGTGGCAGGACCGTGTCTCCAAAACAGAAGTCCTCAAGGTGGCCAACATCCCCAGCCTATACACCCTACTGAGCTAGCGGCGCTTGGCCATGTGAGCCACATGGAAGATGGCAGGATCCCCAAGGACACATTGTACAGCGAGCTCGTCACTGGTATCAGACCCACCAGCCGTCCATGTCTCCGCTTTAAAGACATCTGCAAATGCGACATTAAGTCCTGTGACATTGATCACAAGTCGTGGGAGTCAGTTGCCAGTGATCGCCAGAGCTGGTGGGCAGCCATAAAGGCGGGGCGAAACAGTGGCGTGTCGAAGAGACTTAGCAGTTGGCAGGAAAAAAGACATAAGCGCAAGGACAGAGCCAACTGTGTAACAACCCCGACAAACAATTTTATCTGCAGCACCTGTGGAAGAGTCTGTCACTCTAGAATTGGCCTTCATAGCCACTCCAGGCGCTGCTCCACAAACCACTGACCACCTCTAGGCGCTTACCCATTGTCTCTCGAGTCAAGGAGGCCTAAGAAGAAGATCACTTAATGGCAGCTGTGGAAATTGTTTGAGGGGGCGGGTAGTGATAGGTTTGCCAAACGGTTCAGTGTAGGTGGTCATTGGTCAAATTCCAAGCCAAGCTCAAAACATCATGTTGCAACAGATTGTTAAACCTACCTCCTCCAAACGGACTAGTTTAGTCACTTTGATATATAATTCTGTTCTGCATTGTGTATGAAATAGGATCAATAAGAATATGGAAAAGAGAGGGGTGAGGGGAGAAAAACAGGTACAAATGAAAGATAACACTCATAACGTAACCTGATTAAAAGATGAAGATTTTGAACCAAGGTTGGGATTATTTAATCTGTGCAACACTCGAGACAATTTCAAAAGAAGAAATTTCAAAAGGGAATTAAATATATACTTGAAAGGGGAAAACTTGTAGGACTATAGGGAAAGAGCAGGGGGTGGGACTAATTGGATAGCTCTTTCGAAGAGCCAGCACAGGCACAATGGGTTGAATGGCCCCCTTTTGTGCTGTCAGAGCCTGTGATTCCTTTGGGCTCCTTTGCAAAAGCTGCTGAGTCTGGGGGTTAATTGAAAATTTAAAAGCTGAAATTAATAGATTTTTGTGAGGCAAGCGATCGTTATAAGGGTCATGGAACCAATGTGTCTAGTTGGAGTTAGGATGGAAGAGACTCAAGGAACTGAGTGGCCTACTCCAGTTCCCATGAGATTTATGTTTCCCTTCTTGACACAGCCGACAAAGCTGTTAATCTGCTCCTTTCTCACCTTCTCATTCACAAAGAGCCAAAGAGAAGTTGAGGTAGACTTCAGACAATGACAGCCTTCATAAGCAATCTGCATTTCAACACTTGGGATAGCAGGAGTCACTATAATTAGGTGTTGTATTATTAAAAATTCAAGGCTGTTCTCTATCTCTATTTGTACACCCTGATTTGCAGCTATAATAAATGCTGTGGTGTTGTCATCAATTTTTGACGGCATCAAGGTATGCAATCTCCTTAAATAGCATGTAAAAAAAATTACTGACTTCACAGGAAGGGATTTTCCTCCCTCCGCACCCCTCCCCAACCTTCCACAGCATGTGGGCAGATCTCATCAAAGGCTGATGTGATTCTAAGAGTGTAACTGGTAATTTAGGAACTGTAAACAAGACAGGAAGAACTGGTGCATCACAATAAACACAGCACTTCACAGACAGATACTCTGGAGAGCATTCAATATAAATGCCATGTCACGTAATATCACACCTGCAGCTCCCACACATTAAAGCAAGACAAAAGTTCTTGCACTGGATTTGAACAATTTGAACAAATGGCAGCTCCCTTACTATCTGCTGTGGTTCAGTTGGTTGCACACTCACCTCTGAATTAATAAAATTAGGGGTTCAAGTCCCATTCCAGACATTTCAAGCCTGCATTCCAAGTTGCAAATTAGGTCCTGGACTTGGAAATATATTGCTGTTCCTTTGTCATCCCTGGGTCAAAATCCTAGAAATTAAAGAATCATTCTGGCACAGAAGGAGGCCATCATGTCCATGCTGTTCTCTGTAGAGCAATTCAGTTAGATCCTATTCTCCTGCTCTATGCCTGTAGGAGTGTAAGATTATTTCCCTCAAGTGCCCATCCCATTTCCTTTCAAAATCATTGATCATCTCCGCTTCCACCATACTTGTAGTTAGCGATTCCAGGTCATTGCCACTTGCTGCTTAACAAAGGTTGTCCTGCACTTACCCAATGTATCTCCTGCCCAAACCATAAATCTGTGTTCACTAGTCCATGTAACATCAGCTACTGGGAACAGCTTTTCTTTGACTAACTTATCTAAACTTGTCATAATCTTGTACACCTCTATCACATCTCCCCTCAATCTCTTTTGCTCCAATGAGAACAACCACAGCTTCTTCAAACTAACATAAAAGCAAAATACTGCGGATGCTGGAAATCTGAAACAAAAACAAGAAATGCTGGAATCACTCAGCAGGTCTGGCAGCATCTGTGGAAAGAGAAGCAGAGTTAACGTTTCGGGTCAGTGACCCTTCTTCGGAACTGACAAATATTAGAAAAGTCACAGATTATAAGCAAGTGAGGTGGGGGTGGGGCAAGAGGTAACAAAGGAGAAGGTGCAGATTGGACCAGGCCACAGAGCTGACCAAAAGGTCACGGAGCAAAGGCAAACAATTTTTTTTTATTTAGAGATACAGCACTGAAACAGGCCCTTCGGCCCACCAAGTCTGTGCCGACCATCAACCACCCACAATCCTACACTAATTCCATATTCCTACCACATCCCCACCTGTCCCTGTATTTCTCTACCACCTACCGATACTAGGGGCAATTTATAATGGCCAATTTACCTATCAATTTATAATGGCCAATTTACCTATCAATATGTCAATGGTGTGTTGAAAGACAAAGCATTAGTACAGATTAGGTGTTAATACACTGATTATTGAACAGCAGCAAGTGCAAACCTGAAAAAAAAACAGTGGGTAAGCAAACTGAACAAACTAAGATGAAATGAAATAAATGCAAAAAAAAAGGATTGTAAAAAATGTAAAAAAGTATGTAAAAAAAGAAAAAAGGAAGAAAAACTAACTAAAAATGAAAGTAAAATGGGGGGCTGTCATGCTCTGAAATTATTGAACTCAATGTTCAGTCCGGCAGGCTGAAGTGTGCCTAATCGGTAGATGAGATGCTGTTCCTCGAGCTTGCGTTGATGTTCACTGGAACACTGCAGCAATCCCAGGACAGAGATGTGAGCATGAGAGCAGGGGGGAGTGTTGAAATGGCAAGCAACTGGAAGCTCAGGGTCCTGCTTGCGGACTGAGCGGAGATGTTCCGCAAAGCGGTCACCCAGTCTGCGCTTGGTCTCCCCAATGTAGAGGAGACCACACTGTGAGCAGCGAATACTACATTGAAAGAAGTACAAGTAAATCGCTGCTTCACCTGAAGGGGAGACCAAGCGCAGACTGGGTGACCGCTTTGCGGAACATCTCCGCTCAGTCCGCAAGCAGGACCCTGAGCTTCCGGTTGCTTGCCATTTCAACACTCCCCCCTGCTCTCATGCTCACACCTCTGTCCTGGAATTGCTGCAGTGTTCCAGTGAACATCAACGCAAGCTCGAGGAACAGCATCTCATCTACCGATTAGGCACACTTCAGCCTGCCAGACTGAACATTGAGTTCAATAATTTCAAAGCATGACAGCCCCCCATTTTACTTTCATTTTTAGTTAGTTTTTCTTCCTTTTTTCTTTTTTACATTCTTTTTTACATTTTTTACAATCCTTTTTTTTTGCATTTATTTCATTTCATCTTAGTTTGTTCAGTTTGCTTACCCACTGTTTTTTTCAGGTTTGCACTTGCTGCTGTTCAATAATCAGTGTATTAACACCTAATCTGTACTAATGCTTTGTCTTTCAACACACCATTAACATATTGTTTGCCTTTGCTCCGTGACCTTTTGGTCAGCTATGTGGCCGGGTCCAATCTGCACCTTCTCCTTTGTTATCTCTTGCCCCACCCCCACCTCACTTGTTTATAATCTGTGACTTTTCTAATATTTGTCAGTTCCGAAGAAGGGCCACTGACCCGAAACTTTAACTCTGCTTCTCTTTCCACAGATGCTGCCAGACCTGCTGAGTGATTCCAGCATTTCTTGTTTTTGTTTCTTCAAACTAACCTTGTAGTTAAAACCCCTGTCCCTGGAACCATTCTGGTAAATCTCCTCTGCACCCTCTCAAGGACCTTCATATCCTTCGTAAAGTTTGGGGACCAGAACTGGATGCAGCCAGAGCTTTATAAAGGGTCAGCATAATTTCCCTGCATTTGTACTCGATGCCTCTATTCATGAAGCCCAAGATTCCATATACTTTGCTAACCACTCTCTTAATATGTCCTGCCACTTTCAAAGATTTATGCACATGAACCCCCAGGTCCCTCTGTTCCTGTACACTCGTTAGAACTTTGCCATTAAGTCTACATTGCCTCTCCCTATCCCTCTGCCAAAATGCATCACCTCACACTTCTCTGTATTAAATTCCATCTGACATTTATCTATCCATTCTGCTAGCCTATCTACGTCCTGTTGCAGTTGATTTGTATCATCCTCAATGTCTGCTACACCTGCAAGTTTGGTATCACCGGCAAATTTTGAGCTTTTATTCTTTATTCCAATATCCAAGTCATTTATATATATCACAAAAGAGTGGTCCTCGCACTAACTCTTGGGGAACATCACTGTTCGCCATCCTCCAGTCTAAAAGACAACCATTTACCACGACTCACTGTTTTCTGTCCTTAAGCCAATATTTTTATCCAAGATGACAGTGATCCTCCTATTCCATGAGCCTCAATTTTGTTAACCAGCCTTTTAAATGATACTTTGTCACGTTCTTAAAATCCCGATAGACGACATCCACCACATTCCCCTCATCAACCTTCTCTGCTACTTCATTAAAAAATTCAATTAGTTTAGTCAAACGCAGCCTGCCTTTTACAAATCCATGCTCGCTCCCCTTAATTAAAACCTCTCCAAGTGCCTGTTGAATTTTTCCCTGATTATTGTTTCTAAAACCTTACCCACCGCTGATGTTAAACTAACCGGCTCGTAGGTGTAAGGACGGTCCTTACAACCTTTCTTGAACAAGGGTGTCGCTTTGCCAATCTCCAATCCTCTGGTACCTCCCCCGTAACCAGGGAAGATTGGAAGATTATGGCCAGTCCGTCCACTATCTCCATCCCCACTTCCTTTAGCAACCTGGGATGCAAGCCATCCAGACTAGGAGTGTTATCCACCCTAAGCACAGATAACCTTTCCAGTACATCATGCTTATCAATTTTCACCCTCTACCATCTCTGCTTCTGTCAGATTCCTCTTCCTTAATAAACACTGATACAAAATATTCATTAAGTATACTAACCTTAGCCTGTGCCTTGAAGCACATAATCACCCTCTTTGGCCCTAATAGGACACAACACACCTCTTATTACTGCTTACTATTTGCATGTCAGTCAAAGACATTTTTTGGTTCCCTTTTATGTTGACTGCTACTCTATTTTCATATTTTCTCTTTGCCAGTCTTATTTTCCACTTAACTTCCCTTCTCAACTTACTGTATTTGGCCTGGTTCTCACTTGAAGAATTCACCTGTCATGCATCATCACTGTCTGTACTTAAAGTGGATAAAGCACCAGGGCCAGATGAGATGCATCCAAGGATACTAAGGGAAGTGAGAGTGGAAATAAGGGAGGCACTGGTCATAATTTTTCAGTCTTCCTTAGACTTGGGGTGGTGCCAGAGGACTAGAGAATTGCAAACGTAACCCTTGTTCAAAAGAAGATGTAAAGATAAGCCAGCAAGTACAGGCCAGTCAGTTTAACTTCAGTGGTGAGGAAAATGCTAGAAAAAATAATTTGAGACAAAATTAATAGTCACATGGACAAATGCAAGTTAATTAAGGAAAGCAAGCATGGATTTCTTAAGGGAAAATCATGTTTAACTAACTTGCTGGAGTTTTTTGAGGAGGTAACAGAGAGGGTTGATGAGGGCAATGCAGTTGATGTGGTGTACATGGACTTTCAAAGGCATTTGATACAGTGCCACACAACAGACTTGCGAGCAAACTTGTAGCTCATGGAATAAAAGGGACGGTAACAACATGGATACGAAATTGGCTGAGTGACAGGAAACAAAGAGGAGTGGTTAATGGCTGTTTCCCAGGCTGGAGGAAGGTTTGCAGTGGAGTTCCCCTGGGATCAGTGTTGGGATCCTTGCTTTTCCTGATATGTATTAATGACCTAGACCTTGGTGTACAGGGCACAATTTCAAAGTTTGCAGATGATATGAAACTTGAAAGCGTTGTGAACTGTGAGGAGGATAGTGTAGAACTCCAAAAGGACATAAACAAGTTGGTGGAATGGGCAGACAGGTGGCAGATGAAGTTCAATGCAGAGAAACGTGAAGTGATTCATTTTGGCAAGAAGAACATGGAGAGATAGTATAAAATAAAGGGACAATTCTAAAGGGGGTGCAGGAGCAGAAGGACCTAGGTGTATGTGTGCATAAGCCATTGAAAGTGGCAGGACAGGTTGAGAGAGTGGTGAATAAAGCATACAATATCCTGGGCTTTATTAATAGGGGCATAGAGTACAAGAACAAAGAGGTTATGTCAAACTTTTATAAGGCACTAGTTCGACCTCAGCTGGAGTATTGCGTCCAGTTCTGGGCACCGTGCTTTGGGAAGGATGCAAAGACATTAGAGAGGCTGCAGAAGAAATTCATGAGAATGGTTCCAGGGATTCAACTATGAAGATAGATTGGAGAAATTGGGGCTGTTTTCTTTGGAAGAGAAGGCTGAGAGGAGATTTGATAGAGGGATCTGGGATAGCGTAGATAAGGTGAAACTGTTCCTATTCATGAAAGGATCGAGAATGAGAGGGCACAGATTTAAAGTAATTGGTAAAAGAAGAAAAAGCAACAAGAGGAAAAACATTTTCACGCAGTGAGTGGTTAAAGTCTGGAATGCACTGCCTGAGAGTGTGGTGGAGGCAGGTTCAATTGAGGCATTCAAAAGGGAATTAGACTTATATTAAAAGGAAGAATGCACAGGGTTACAGGGAGAAGGCTGAGTCGTGACACGAGGTGAATTGCTCATTCGGAGAGCCAGTGCAGACACGATGGACCAAATGGCCGCCTTCTGTGATTCTCCATCTCCCTTGCCACCCAAGGAATCCTGCTTTTGGTTCCCCTACCTTGTTGGAATGTACCTAGCCAGTACCTGAAGCATCTATTCCTTATAGATCACCCATTGATCCTTTACAGTTTTTCCTGTCAAACTTTGATTTCATTTTACCCTTTCATCCCATTGAAGTTAGCCTTCTTCCAAACTAGAAGTTCTACTTTAGGTTGATCCATGCTCTTCTCCATTACTAACCAAAACCTTACGATACGATGATCACTCTTACCCAAGTGCTCCCCCACAGACACTTGGTCCACTTGGCCCACCTCATTTCCCAGCACCAGATCCAGCAATGCCTCCTTTCTGTTGGAACCTAGGACATACTGGTCGAGGAATTTCTCCTGAACACATTTCAGAAACTCCACCCCCTCCTATCCCTTTACTCTAAAGTTATCCCATTCGATATTTGGGCAATTAAAATCCCCCAATATCACCACTCTATAGTTCTTGCAAATCTCTGTGATGTTGTTGTAGATTTGCACCTCTATTTCTCTCTCTCACTATTTGGAGGCCTATAGACTATCCCCAGTCTTATGATCATACCCTTTCTGCTTCTCAATTCCAACCAATTAGCTTCTGTCCTTGAGCCTTCAATGACATCCTCTCTTTCCAACACTACAATGTCCTCCCTAATCAGTACTGCTGCCCCACCTCCCTTTTCTCATTTGCTCTCTTTTCTGAACACTTTGCATCCTTCTTAAGGGAAATTCGGGATGAGCAATAAATGCTGGCCTTGCTAGCAACACTCACATCCCATGAGCAGATAAAACAAAAAAAAACCTAGGCTGACATTTCTAGTGCAGTACTGAGGAAGTGCTGCACTGTTGGAGGTATTGTCTTTCTGATGAAAAACCAAACCGAGGCCACTTCTGTCCTCTCACGTGGATGGAAAATATCCCTTGGCATGATATTGAAGAGCAGCAGGGGAACTCTCTCCACTGTCCTGGTCATCAACAATTTGTATTTATATAGCACCTTTAAAGTATTCCAACATCCCAAGGTGCTTCACAGGAGCGTTATAAAAAAAATTTGACACCGAGCCACATAGGGAGATATGAGTCATTAGGTCAGATGACCAGAAGCTTGGCCAAAGAGGAAGGTTTTAAGGAGAACAGATTATCTGGTTATTTCCTCATTGCTGTTTGTGGAATCTTGCTGTGCACAAATTAGTTGCCACATTTCCTACACTGCAACAGGGACTTCATTGACTGTAAAGCACTTTAGGATGTCCTGAGGGTGGAAAAGATGCTATATAAACAGAAGTTCTTTCTTGCACATCAGAAAAGAAGAGGATCAGGCTCAGTTAATCAGAGGCAGAACAGCTAGCTGGCTTCCAAGGCCACTTGTGTGGGATACAGTAGGAGATCTGTTGCCCAAAGAATCACAAGGTTCACATGACAACACACCCAGCAAGGGGCCATTTTTGAAAGGGGCATGTGTCAGAGGTCACCTGTGGTTCCATGAGCTGGATTCCCTTTGAGGGAGTGCTACATTTGCCTGCAGAGCCCAGTGCTCTTCAATTCGTATCATCAGGCGAGGCAAGGGTTACCAACCCTCCAGAATTGTCCAGGAATTACAGATTCAACTCCTGTACATTGCTGCGAGCAAATCCAAGAGACATTTGAGTGTTTTTTCTTCTTTTCTTTTTTTTAAATTCATTCATGGGATGTGGGCGTCGCTGGCCAGGCCAGCATTTATTGCCCATCCCTAATTGCCCTTGAGAAGGTGGTGGTGAGCTGCCTTCTTGAACCGCTGCAGTCCATGTGCGGTAGGTACACCCACAGTGCTGTTAGGAAGGGAGTTCCTGCATTTTGACCCAGTGACAGTGAAGGAACGGCGATATAGTTCCAAGTCAGGATGGTGTGTGACTTGGAGGGGAACTTGCAGGTGGTGGTGTTCCCATGTATTTGCTGCTCTTGTCCTTCTAGTTGGTAGCGGTCGCGGGTTTGGAAGGTGCTGTCTAAGGAGCCTTGGTGCATTGCTGCAGTGCATCTTGTAGATGGTACACACTGCTGCCACTGTGCGTCGGTGGTGGAGGGAGTGAATGTTTGTAGATGGGGTGCCAATCAAGCGGGCCTCTTTGTCCTGGATGGTGTCGAGCTTCTTGAGTGTTGTTGGAGCTGCACCCATCCAGGCAAGTGGAGAGTATTCATTCACACTCCTGACTTGTGCCTTGTAGATGGTGGACAGACTTTGGGGAGTCAGGAGGTGAGTTACTCACCTCAGGATTCCTAGCCTCTGACCTGCTCTTGTAGCCACGGTATTTATATGGCTACTCCAGTTCAGTTTCTGGTCAATGGTAGCCCCTAGGATGTTGATAGTGGGGGATTCAGTGATGGTAATGCTATTGAATGTCAAGGGGAGATGGTTAGATTCTCTGTTGTTGGAGATGGTCATTGCCTGGCACTTGTGTGGCGCGAATGTTACTTGCCACTTATCAGCCCAAGCCTGGATATTGTCCAGGTCTTGCTGCATTTCTACATGGACTGCTTCAGTATCTGAGGAGTCACAAATGGTGCTGAACATTGTGCAATCATCAGCGAACATCCCCACTTCTGACCTTATGATTGAAGGAAGGTCATTGATGAAGCAGCTGAAGATGGTTGGGCCTAGGACACTACCCTGAGGAACTCCTGCAGTGATGTCCTGGAGCTCAGATTGTGGACACTTTCATTTATGATTGGAGATGGGGAATGGGGCGAAAGAGAATGTTTGACCAACGGGAGCCATTAGAAGCAGGCGGTCACATGATGAAACCTCCAGAAATAAGTCAACCAGAATTGGCAACTCTGGGAGAGGAAGGGACAACAAAGCAGAGGGAATTGCATAAAGGCAGGGTGTGGGTGCTGGGAAAGTTCAGGATCAAGATCAAAATAAATTGCAACTAGTCTCCTCAACTATGCAGGTCAGAGGTCAAAGTGAGCAATAAGGAATTAGATTGAAATTTATGCAGTACTGTGCTAACATACAGCTCTTTAATTAAATTACAGGAGAGTCCCTGTGGAGATGTCTGTGCCTGCTTTTCGCATTCCAGACAGAATGCTGCATGAGCATCCTCCGCCTGTTCCAGAATCAACCCAAATATTACTTTTTAATCAGATGGCATTGGCTGGGGCTCGAGTCGGTGAAACAGAGTCGGAGCGCTAATCCAATAAACTTCTCTCTCTTTCGTTTAGCACGGCTGATCCTACTCCCTCCTCCACCCCCCGAATCACTCTCCAACAGACATGCTGCTTCTAAACTGGCAGTGGCTAATCTGAGAGGAACTGGCCCTACAATGAGTGGCCAAGTCGAGTCGATAAGAGAGATTCAGTCACTGTGCCATCAACAAACCCTGACGCAAGCTGCTGCACGGAAACTATTTATACAACAAAGCAATTGGAAAACTGCCCATTCAGTCTGCTTAAGCCAAGTTTTAAATCTAACTAATGTGCATTCTGCTCTGTATACCAAATACCAGGCTATAATCTTCTTCAAGTGATTTTTTTTAAATCACTTTCCGGGACAAGAGTACTTTGCTTAAGTCACGAACCTTCACAAGATTACCATTTTCCATCTTCTTAGTGCAATGCGAACAACAAGAGATGTGCTTGCAGTACACGTTTGTTCATTTCATGCTCATTGATGTTTGCTGAGTTGCAGAAAATGGGCGGGTGAGTTACATAAAATCACATAGAATTTACAGCACAGAAACAGGCCATTCGGCCCAACTGGTCTATACTGATATAAAAGCAAAATACTGTGAATGCTGGAAATCCAAAATAAAAGCAGAAAGTGCTGGAAATAGCAGGTCTGGCATCATCTGTGGAGAGAGAAACCGAAATGTTAACTCTGTTTCTGTGTCCATAGATACTGCCAGACCTGCAGAGTATTTCCAGCATTTTCTGGTCTCTGCTGGTGTTTATGCTCCCACCCCTCTTCATCTCACTGTATCAGCATATTCTTTTCTCCTATATATGTTTATCTAGCTTCAACAACAACTTGTATTTATATAGCACCTTTAACATAATAAAACATCCCAAGGCACTTCAGAGAAGTGTTATCAAGCAAAATTTGACACTGAGTCACATAAGGAGATATAAAGGCAGGTGATCAAAAGCTTGGTCAAAGAGGTAGGTTTTAATGCATGTCTTACAGGAGAAAAGCAAGATGGAGAGGCAGAGAGGGATAGGTAGGGAATTCTGGAGCCCAGGGCCTTGGCCCTGAAGGCACCACTAACTTTCCCTTAAATGCAACTTTACTGTTCATCTCAATTACTCCCTGTGGTAATGAGCTCCACATTCTCACCACTCTCTGGGTAAAGAAGCTTCTCCTGAATTCCCAATTGGATTGATAATTATTGATTGTGGCGATAAACTATACAGATCACAGTTCCTGGGTTTGATCACTGTTTTTTGCTTAGCAACCTGTTGGCAACTCAAGCTGCTGAAAGGGTACTACAATGCACTTTGTACCCCAGTGTCTGTAAGAAGAAGTAGAAAAGAACTGTTCCCGTACAATTGTTAATAGCGTTCTATAGGAATAGACAAATGCAACCAGCAAGGGTGGTTAAGGTCAAGACATCCAGTGATCATTGCTGGGCATGTGGGCATCACTGAAGGGAATATGGAGCCAAAGATGCCTGTCAGTGTTGACTTGGACATGGCTCAATGGCAGCAGTCTCTGAGTCAGAAGGTTGTGAGTTCAAGTGCTACTTCAGAGACCCGGGCACAATATTCACACTGATGCTTCCAATTCAGTACTGAGGGAGTTGGAGGGGCAGACTTTCAGGTGAGACATTAAACTGAAGCCATATCTACCCTCTCAGGTGGATGGAGCAGGGGAGCTCTTGGGCCAATATTCATCCCAGAACTAATGTCACTAAAACAGGTTAACTGGTCATTATCTCATTGCCATTTGTGGGAGCTTACTGTGCTCAAATTCATTGCCGTGTTTCCGACAACAGTGACTCCATTGGCTGTTAAGCACTTTGGGATGGCTTGAGGTTGGGAAAGGTGCTATCTAAATGCAAGTCCTTTCTTTCTATCACAGCCTACCCTGGATCCATGGAACTAGAATCATAGAATGGTTACAGCACAGGAGGAGGCCATCGGCCCAACAAGCCTGTGGCGGCTCTCTGAAACAGCAATTTAGCTAGGCCCTCTCCCCATCACCTTACAAATTTCTTCCCTTCAGGAGCTTATTTAATTCCCTTTGAAAGCCATGATAGAATCCACCACCTTTTCAGGCAGTGCATTCCAGATCATAACCAAACGCTGTGTAGAAAGGTTTTCCTTCATGTTGACTTTGATTGTCAGCCTGAATCAGTGCCTTCAGGAGGGGCGGTGAGAAGTAAAGGGGGTGGGAGTGGGAGTGCAGGACGAGAGAAGAATATAAATTCCGTGAAGGATTGATTTTCCAAGTAAGCGTTGCCAACAGGCAACCTATCACCCAAACACGCAGACTGCCCATGGCTTCCCAAGAGGCATGGAGAACTGGCAAGGTTCCTCATTGCCTGTGTGTAAGTAGAACAACACCAGATCCCTTATATTTCAGCTTAAAGTGCAGAAGCTCAAAACTTCACAATGCAAGTTCTTAAAACAGTGAGGTAGCTGTTCTGAGTCAGGCAAGAGTGCTACTCACTGAGCCACACTTAACCAGTGGTCCAGGTGTGTTGTATTCACCATCAACTGTGTCTATTCCAGCCATGTCACATAGAAACATAGAAACAGAGAAAATCAGGAGCAGGAGTAAGCCATTCGGCCCTTTGAGCCTGCCCCACCATTCATTATGATCATGGCTGATCATCCAACTCAGTAACCTGTTCCCGCTTTCACCCCATAACCTTTGATTCCTTTCATGGGAACAATACATGGGAACACCACCACCTGCAAGTTCCCCTCCAAGTCACACACCATCCTGACTTGGAACTATATCGCCGTTCCTTCACTGTCGCTGGGTCAAAATCCTGGAACTCCCTTCCTAACATAAGGTTCAACCACATGTAGCTATTTTACACAAACCACTTAAACAAGTCCAAAAATGTCAAGCATGACACACACCAATCAAAAGGAAACTCAGGCGTTTGCTCATTGCACAATTACAACATTTTAAGACAGTGTCTTTTTCCTCAGAGGTCAACCAATTTCCCTACTGCTGGTCAACTCCATTAAAGGAGTATGAGGAAGCAACAGCTGAAGTATCTTGTACAGTTTCTAGAGAGATGATGTTGAAAGCAACAGTGCAGAATACAAAACCTGGCAGACGGACAGACAATACTGTCCACCATGGAGACTCAACAATTCATTCTACCATCTCTCCAGGCTGCTACTCCTTTTGAAATGAAGAGTGAAGGCGGGGGCGGGGGAAGGTGATATTCATCGCGGGCCATAGTACAAACTGGGCAATAGTGAATCAGCAATCTGCTTTACACTCCCCCAGATTTTCTATTCTGTTGAGTATAAAATGGGCTGACAATTCATGATTGCCTATTTCGAGCTACTGCATGAGATGAGTATTCCTGTCTCTGTCAATACTAGAAGCCATCACAATATGGAAACATTCTTCTCTCATTCAACCATTCACTTCTCATTGCATGAGATCCTTTCAACAGTGCGTTGCAGTCACCCATTTACAGATGGTCTTATTGCCAAGAAAAGCTGGTTAGTTCATTCCGGAGTAAAACCAACAACCAAAACAATGATCATCAGGATGTTGCCTGCATGCGTCCGTGTGTAAATGCACCCCTGCATGATGCTGAGCTAGACAGATGAAAAGGTCACGTGTTTGGCCCTGGGGGTGGACTGGACATAGGTTACATCTCACAGAAACATGCAGCCACACCCATATAGAGGTGAACCGGTCCCCAGTAAACTAATCTCAGTGTCGAGCCTGCAATTTGTCATAACATCCGTGGGTTAGTGATGGGGAAAATCCACCAAGATTCCTGCCATTGAGCGAGACTATTATTGGAAAAGTTAGGCAGGATTGGGTTTGGCTAAAATGACCCTGAGGTCAAAGATCTTCCTGACACTCACTGACAAGACACATACATAAATAATGGGAACTTGGTTAGCAGTGGGTGGCACACCTTAACGCCTTCAAATTCCAATGGAATAGCCGAGGTGATGGAGGCAAGGGAAGACAATGTGGCTCTGGCAAATGAGGGAAGTACTTCATCAAAAAACAGCCTACTCTACTAAGGGATGCAATTATTACATCACCAAAAACTGATGGACTCCCCAACCAGCCAAAAGAACAAGTCCATGTTCCCGCCGCCACTCATCCCACCTCCTGAAGCTGCTGATTTATGATGGTCTATCGTTCCTTACACAGCAACAAGCCAATCCAGTCTTCAGGAGACTGAATAATTCTTAGTTGCAACTAGCAAATGGGCTTCTGGATGTGTCATGAACTGGATTAGGTTCTGCTCCACCAATCAAAAAGGGCAGATAAGATGGCAAGCTGCTTCCCAACTCAAGAACAAAAAGCTGATCGTAATCACAAGCTAAAGTCCAATGGTGAAGTGACTCTGTTACGGTCCGGTTTCCAATAGTTACCGGTTGGAAGTTTTTTTTTGGCTGAAGGCACTACAGAATGAACTAGACCAACTGCATTTTAACACTGATCTCAAGCTTTTGAATGTTTCTGTTGCCCAGTTCTTACTGTGTTAAAGTGCCACTCGTGTAACCATCTCCCGATACCCAGATGTCGGTTCAGAAGGCTTTGCTGGCGGTAACTGCATATATAGAAAAAAATTGAGAGAGAGAAAAAGAAGAGGGGAATAAGGTTCAAGGCTTTAGAGTTTTGTCAGAATAAATGAAAAAGCAAGTAGGGAGAAAGAAAAGGAAATAAGTGTGAAGCTCGCTGCACTGGACTGGAGCCAAACAGACCAGGTTTGGTCCCTGGTCTGTGCTCAGCTTGGGCAGCAGTAAGGTTGCTACTGTTGGCCTCAGAACCCCATGGCTAGTTGGTGGTGGGGAGGAGGTGAGGAAGGAGGGAGCAAATGGTTAGAAAATAAAACCAGGGATTCCAGCATCCAGCCGCATCCAGTGTGCTGGAAGGTACATGCATATGAACGTCAGTGAGAACAGGATTGGGATTGGATAAGAGACGCTCCCAAGCGCCCCACCCCCACCCCATGGTTGAATAGCCTGACGACCCTGATCGTCTGGGCTCACGTGTGAAAAGCATTACTTGAGAGGCTTAGCCCTTGCCCATAGCTGCATCCCAACAGGAATTCTGCAACTTCAGGCCAGGAGAAACAAGGGGAATAAAAAGCACATGATAATTTTTTTTTAAATGTATTCCTGTAAACAACAGATTTATTATTTGGCATGAATTTATATAAAATATAAGAATTTGTTTAATGCTTAAAGCCCTCTGCTTTCGCCCCTTTTAACCTTTTGCCTTCGAGATCTATTCCATCTAAATGGTAATAATTCTCCATCACATCCCATTATCTACTAAATTACATAGGCCTGGCTACTGAGATCACATAAGCTGCTTTCACACTGCTGCTGCATTAACTCAGATTCTGAGGGTTTGGGAGACAGTTCCCAACGTGTATGCGAATAACTGCAGGTTACTTACTTATCCTGCTGGCAGACTCAAGGCCTCAGTGTACTGTAAGTCTAAGACTATCCCAGGACCAATGCACTTTGCAGCTAATAATGTACTTTTTGAAGCATAGTCACTGTTGAAATGTAGGAAATGCAGCAGCCAGTATGTGCACAGCAAGCTCCCACTAAAAGCAATCTGAGAATGACCAAATGACATGTTTTTTTAGCTGCTGGTCCAGGGCAGAACTCCCCTGCTCTCCTTTGAAATAGTCCCGTAGAATCTTTTACATTGACCTGAGAAGGCAGACAGGGCCTCGCTTTAACATTGCATTCGAAAGATGGCACCTCTGACAGTGTGGCACTCCCGCAGTACCGCACCGGAAGTGTCAGCTTACATTCTGTGTTCGAGTCTCTGGAGTGGGACTTGACTCCATGATCTTCTAACCCAGAGGTGAGAGGTGCTACCCACTGGGCCAGGGCTCACACTAGTTGGGACACCACAAGTAGATTTGGGACCTCTGCCCAGATAGATCAGCAAAGGCTCCCAATGCCTGCTCACCATCCAGTGACCCCTTGCTGGCAGTATGTGGCTGTAGGGGGCAAGGACAGGATTGTGATGCCAATCTACTGTTGAATACCCCAATTGCGCTGATGCCCTAAAGGGTCGAGAACAAGGCTGAAGGGGAGTTGGTGCCTGAAGAGTCTTTCCTCGATGAGAATCACTGCTTCAGATACAAGAAACAAAAGTGTGCAGGGCGAGGGAGTGGGAAAACAATCTGCTAAATTGCAGCATTAATTTGTTTGATGTTTCTTGGTCTCTCCAATAGGGATTAATCTTGGATCCATGGTATTGA
Organism: Heterodontus francisci; assembly: GCF_036365525.1. NCBI lineage: Eukaryota > Metazoa > Chordata > Chondrichthyes > Heterodontiformes > Heterodontidae > Heterodontus > Heterodontus francisci. The sequence goes on from NC_090382.1 coordinate 116,081,441, forward strand.
TCTAATATTATTAAAACATTTCCTCATCAACATTACATGACAACTTTTTGCACTAAAATTTATGAAAAGAACAAATCTGCTCAAAACCCATAATCCCAGTACAGGCCTCACCTTTATTTCTCTGACTTTGTTTCTGGCATTTTTGCTGCACATCTCCTGAAGTTAGCTGTATTTCCAAAAACTTTTTAATTTATTTTTTAATGGCCTGTATTTTTTTACTTACACAGCCGGGCACTCTGCAGCTATGACCTGTGAGCTTATCTCCAGGTAAATGTAAATCAGCAACCAGCTGAAGGCCTCGACTAAAGGCTGCATTCAAACGCTTGCTCGTGTGTTAATGACTGCACAGGAGGCCCAGGTTGCCCTTTTCTCTTTTAATTTGCTTGGAACATTTTGCGTCAAGATACCTGCATTCCTTCAATTCTGACCTCTTGTGCATCCTCAATTTTAATTGCTTTATAATTGGTGTTCGTGCCTTTAGCTGCCTGGGCCCTAAGCTCTGGAATTTCCTCCCCAAACCTCTCCACCTCTCTCTCCTCCTTTAAGACACTCCTCAAAACCTATTGCTTTGATCAAGCCTTTGCTCTCCTGTTCAAATACCTCCTCATGTGGCTCAATGTCAGTTTATGTTTGATAATGTTCCTGTGAAATGCCTCTGGATATTTTACTACAAGTGGTTGCTGCTGTCGGACTATCTCACCATCATGAACCTGTTCTCACAACAAAATCCTAATCTTAAAGACCTCTATTAGGTCGTCCCCTCAGTCTTCTCTTTTCAACAGAAATGTGATTCAGCCTGTTCATCCTCTCCTCATTGGCCTGATAGACCCCAAGTATGATCCTGTGTTTAATTAGCTGATTAAGGGAATAATGGGGGCAGCTATAATTTCATTCAGCAACCCTTGAATCTTCTTCTTTGGCCTCCTTGTCTCGGGAGACAATGGGTAAGCGCTTGGAGGTGGTCTTGAATAGACAAAGTTAAATTAGCCTACTACTGGGCTCTAACAGTTGAGCCTCATTAGAAATTGGTCCTGTGGAAAACGAGGAAGGACAGAATTAATCTCGACTGTGATGCTCCCATGATTAAATAGCCTGGTAATATTCACTTTCTCAGCTCAGACATGTAGAATGGCAGCTTGACAATAGGTGCCATCACCTACTGGGGCCTATGGAATTGGACTGTCAGCTACCTGGGGCCAATGGGATTGGACCATCAGTGATTGGGGCCAATGGAATTGGACCATCAGCTACTGGGACCAATGGGATTGGACCATCAGTGACTGGGCCAATGGAATTGGGCCATCAGCTACTTTGGCCAATGGGATTGTACCGTCAGCTACTGGGCCAATGGCACTGGACCGTCAGGCAAGAGAAAGCACCTATAAAGAGCAGGAGAAAATACTGGATAATGGAAGCACTGAGTGGACATGGGTCTAAAGTGATAAAATACCTCCTAAATCATGGTGACTTTATCGATTCCTGTTGGATTAGGATGGATGGATAGAAGATGTCAGGTGTCTGGCACATGACCAGTACCCAAGCCTACTGAGGCCATTTTGAGCATGGAACACTCATAACTCAGGACCTTCAATAAAGCTCTCAAATACAATTTTCCATTAACGATCATTGAGGGATTTAATTTATTTCTTAGCATAATTGAGATGGATTGTCTATACTGTGGATGCTGCTTTGCCCTGTCTGGGATAAGTTACCACGATATAGACTAGGGTTCAGATGCTCCTTTTCACATATTTTTGATCTAAACCAGCAAGAGAGGCAGAACTACAGCCACAGAGCAGTGATGGGGCAGGGGGGATAGAGAGGCAAATTAATTGTGGAAATGATGCTGTTGCAATCTCTGGGGTATGCTGGCAACAGAGTCTGAACAGAATGTCTAGAATCAATTGATTTGCTGTAAACTAACTTAGCTGTCCATCTGCATTCATAAAATATCAAGCTCAACCTGAGTTCCTCACAGACAGTAGGTTGGTAAGAACACTGCTTACCCATTTCTCAACCTACCCTTTTTTCTTTAAATGGAAGAAAAAAATCAGGCAGATTTCACTATGGGCCCACCATCCTCCAGATTTCCAACTCTGCAGAGATCTGCCGAGGCGTAATGCCCACGACATAAAGTTAACGAAATTCAACAAACTGACCCATTCTCGCAGCGGCTCAGTTGGGCAGAACGCTCGCCTCTAAGACAGAGGTTTGTGGGTTCAGGACTTGAGTGCATATTCTAGGCTGTCACACCCCATACAGTACTGAGGGAACACCGCACTGTCAGAGGTGCCCTCTTTCAGATGTGACTGTAAACCGAGGCCCCATCTGCCCTCTCAGGCGGACATAAAAGATCCCAAGACATGATTTGAAAGAGCAGAGGAGTGCTTCCCAGTGTCCTGGCCAATATTTATCCCTCAATCAACATCACTAAAAAAACAGATTGTCTGGTCATTCTCACACTGCTGTTAGTGGGATCTTGCTGTGCGCATATTGGTTGCTGTGTTTCCTACATTACAACAGTGACTGCACGCAAAAGTACTTCATCCGCTAGAAAGTGCTTTTGGATATCCTGAGATTATGGAAGTCGTGATATAAAGTCTTCTGTGGTCACACCCCTAAACACCTCACATCAGGTTTCCATTATGGTCATGATGCCGATGCAATTATCCACAATAAGTTCTAGGGTGGCAAGAGCCTTGTTCACAAGTGAACTGACATTCTAGAGAGAGATGCGTAGAAGGGCGGTGACAGCTGATCCGCTAGCAGAGTGAGCAAATGAAAACCAGATGTGCTTATTTTCACTGTCATGCATAATTTATTGTGCATGCATGTGCATATCATCTCTAACTGCAGAATGAAAATTAGATATACAAGGATTTAAAAACCAACTGCAATTTGGTTTTATAGAATCAGTATAATTATTCCTCTCTGATGTTCTTGGAAAGTACTTCAGGAAGTAGCTTGTTTCGAGTAAGTCATCCCTTTCAGCCAGTTCACTGCAATGATGTAAACTGTTAATCAAATCATTGACTGGCAGGCTGAATTCATGGGACTGGAGTTTCTCCTCATCCTGTTTAGATTAAACAGGCTCATTGTATGTACCCTTGACAAGCCCTCAATGTTAATCAGGGGCATTTGCAGGGAGAAAATGCAGATGTTTATTAGTTGTCAATTATGGGACATGCACCCAAACTGAAATAAGCTTAATGGTATAAAAAAGCACATATTTAAACTCAGCATTTGGTCAATTTTATGGCTTAGTAAATGCTAAACAGGTTGCAGCTCTTTTCTCTAGAAAAGCGAAGACTAAAAGGTGACCTGAAAGAGGTCTTTAAAATGATGAAGGTGTTCAGGAGGGTAGACACGGAGAAGATGTTTTCACTTATGAGGGAGACCAAAACTAGGGGCCATCAATAGGAACATGAGAACATAAGACATAGAGCAGGAGTAGACCATTCGGCCCCTTAAAGTCTGCTCTGCCAGTCAATATGATCATGGCTGATCTTCTATCTCACCTCCACTTTTCCATCTGCTCCCATATCCATTGATTCCCTGAGAAAACAGCCTTAAATATATTCAACGACTGAGCATCCACAGCTCTCTGGGTAGAGAATTCCAAAACATTACAGCCCTCTGAGTGAAGAAATTTCTCCTCATCTCAGCCCTAAATGATTGGCCCCTTATCCTGAGACTGTGACCCACGTTCTAGATTCCCCAGCCAGGGGAAACAACCTCTCAGTGTCTGCCCTGTCAAGCCCCTTCAGAATCTTGTATGTTCCAATGCAATCACCTCTTATTCTTCTAAACTCCAGAGTGTATAGGCACAATTTACTCAGCCTCTCATCATAGGCCAACCCTCTCATCCTAAAAACAATCTAGTGAACCTCTGATGTACCACCTCCTAGGCAAGTGTATCCTTCCTTAGGTATGGAGACCAAAACTGCACTCAATACTCCAGGTGTGGTCTCACCAAAGCCCGTACAATATAAGATAGTCACTAATAAATGCAAGAGGGAATTCAGGAGAAACTTCTTTATCCAGAGGCTGGTTAGAATGTGGAATTTACTAGAACATAGAGAGGGTGTGGTGAATAGCTAAGATGCATTTAAGGGGAAGCGGGATAAGTATATGAAGGAGAATGAAGTAGAACGTTATACCATTAGGGTGAGTTAAAGTAGGCTGGGAGAAGGCTCAGGTGGAGTATAGACCTGCTGGACTGTAAATTCTTAGTAATTTTTTTCAACTTTAATTTGTATTTGCCTTCCGGGACTGGAAAATCGAGGTTGGCACCATTTCAGATCCCGACCCCGCCCTGGCGAGTGGGGGAGTGAAGTAATCACACCCTGCGATGTTTGCAGAGGTGGCCTGCTAATTGGCTGAAGGACAGGTTGGGCAGCCAATTAGCAACCACGGAGATGGGAATGGAGGCGGGTCTGAAGAAATGCAGGCCCATTGAACACGTGGATGGCCACATGGGTGCAACTGATGATGCCCTGCACCGGAGGAATCCAGCAATGGAGGCAAAACCCACTGCCCTCTGTGCCATGATTGGCTCCCTTTTGTGTTGCCACCTCCATGCACCTAATCTACCCGCCTCTGGTACAACCCATGGACGCTCACCAAAATTCCAAACTGGCCCTGAATGAGCTGACAATGAGCTTGTTAACATTAATTGGCCACATTCCCGAATCGGGCAGGTTTCCAGGGCCCACCTTCCCCTGCCCTGAGGAAAATTGCTGGCAGCAGAATGGAGATGGGAAACTGGCACGTCGACCGGCACCGCTATTATTAGCACCCACCTACCCACCTCTGTTCCCGTCTCCATCGGGACCTCAGATCCTGTCTTATGCTTCCTATATTACAGTAATCACAACACTTCTAAAGTATTTAATTAGCTACAAAATGCTTTGAAATGTTTTGAAGTTGTGTAAGGCGCTATATAATTGCAAGTCTTTCTTTCTTTCTAAACAATAGACAACTAATACATGGATGGAACAGTCTCTCAGATGGAAATTTACCTGGGCCCTTTTTCAGGCCGAGAATTGGTGCTGCACAGGCAGGGTATGCCCCAACTGGTAGGCCTCAAATCAAAACTGCTTGCATATCGGCAGCTGATGCCTCACTAACAGCAATCTGAAGGCGAGTACCAGGAGCAGGGATTGGAGCGAGCAATGAGGGGGAAGGGCAAGGTTCGATTGCAATGACTTAAACAAGCCGGCCTTTTAGTTGGCAGCGACTGCATAGGCCACAGTGGGTTGCTATGTAACAAAGAAAAGAACAAAGAAAATTACAGCACATGAACAGGCCCTTTGGCCCTCCAAGCCTGCACCGATCCAGATTCTCTATCTAAACATGTCGCCTATTTTCTAAGGGTCTGTATCTCTTTACTTCCTGCCCATTCATGTATCTGTCTAGATACATCTTAAAAGACGCTATCGTGCCCACGTCTACCACCTCCACTGGCAACGCGTTCCAGGCACCCACCACCCTCTGTGTAAAGAACTTTCCACGCATATCCCCCCTAAACTTTTCCCCTCTCACTTTGAACTCGTGACCCCTAGTAATTGAATCCCCCACTCTGGGAAAAAGCTTCTTGCTATCCAACCTGTCTATACCTCTCATGATTTTGTACACCTCAATCAGGTCCCCCACTCAACCTCCGTCTTTCTAATGAAAATAATCCTAATCTACTCAACCTCTCTTCCTGGCTAGCGCCCTCCATACCAGGCAACATCCTGGTGAACCTCCTCTGCACCCTCTCCAAAGCATCCACATCCTTTTGGTAATGTGGCGACCAGAACTGCACGCAGTATTCCAAATGTGGCCGAACCAAAGTCCTATACAACTGTAACATGACCTGCCAACTCTTGTACTCAATACCCCGTCCGATGAAGGAAAGCATGCCGTATGCCTTCTTGACCACTCTATTGACCTGCGTTGCCACCTTCAGGGAACAATGGACCTGAACACCCAAATCTCTCTGTACATCAATTTTCCCCAGGACTTTTCCATTTTTCCCATTTAACCCTGATGGTGTTGCCCCAACACCTGATTCTCTCATCACTGCTCAATCTCTGTGAGGGGATCGAAAGCAAGCGTTAGGCCTCTCTGAAGGGGACCTATGGCTCCTTTAAGGTGGCCACCGGGTATGCCTGAAAATGGGTCCAAACCAATTTTAGGTCGGATGTAACATGCGCATAAAAAGTTCAATTTATAGCCCCCTCTGTGTCTAACATGGTCACAATCACCTGTTTAAAAATGGTAGTTGGGGACTAGTGGGTGTAGGAAAAAGAGTTCCTTTGATTGAGAGGTTGAGCTGAGGCTCCAGTGTCTCTGCCCAAGATTCAAATTTATGTTAAAGGTCCAGTGATGCTACGTGACCAGTAGGGAGTTCTTGTCAGTTTTTCTCTCAACCAATTCCACTGAAAACTGATTAACCTGCCGTGCATCTCATTGGAGTTTTTTAGTTCTTCTTAAACACAGAGCAGTTGCCATATTTGTCTACATAGCTTTGCTAAGTGTATTTTAAAGTACGTTTTTGCATATGATGTGCCTTAAGACATTCATTTGATGATTTAAGATGCTACATAAATGCACCTTTCTTTTTTTAAGTTAATTGACAAAGAAACTTCACAGTTTGCCCCCGAACCATGCAGACTAGAAAACCCTCAGCCAGAATTGCACGGGAGGTATTGAGCTCATGAGAGGAAGAGAGGAAAATATACCAGAGTCCCTGTTCCTTGTTAATCCAACTGGAAAGTGCACCTACAGATGCTGGAAGCAGACCAGACGGTGGCTCAGTTCCGAGGCTCAGCCCCTCACAGTGGAATAGCCCACCACTAGTCACTATCAAGGATCACAGAGAAAGAATAGTAACTGAGACAAGGGAGACGGCTGGTGCCCAGAATACTGTATTCAAGCACTGCCTTCAGGAAAGGAGGGATGGAAATTGGGACAATTTATTTTTAATAACTATCTTTCTCATGGCCAGGAGCATTGAGGAGTGAACATCTTGTGGGTGACCTCAACAATATTGGACTGTGTTACGAAATTAAAAGCATTAATTGGCAGAACACTTTCACGGGGTCAGCGGGAGGGAGTGATGGCTCTTTCTGTCTGGAACTTGGATAAGGCAGGAGTCCTGATTTATGAACTGTGATGGTCAGTAAGCTCGAGGCACATGACCCCTCAGGATTTAACACTCCAATTCAACAGCCACCTGTTTTGAAGAGTGCACCAGCCTAGACCCTGCCCTGCCTACAAAGGACAACTTCATGCATGTTACAATGGCTCTGATTGATGGATTGGGCTGGGATTGCTCAATGACTTGGGATAATGAAAGCACCTCATTGTCTTGGGATTATCAGAATGCCACAGAGAGTTCTTGGTATTTGATCTTTCTTTTGAACCTCGCAGAATGATAGTGAACACTTACCTGCCATCCTTTCTAATCGAGCACTGGCCCACTGTGACATGACCCAAATCATCCATAATGTGCCACAATCCTATCACCATTCTCCCCATGATCGGTTATCCTTTTTCTTTTCGTTCATACTCAGCTGAGAGACGCCAATCCATTTCCGTCACCCAGTGTCATGTGTAAAACACAGCCAGGCTATGCACAATATGGATTGCTGCCAAGTGAAGACTCTGCTCCAGCTCTGATAAAAGCACTTCTCCCCTCATGGTGGTATTTCTCATGCCAACCCTCCCGGGTTGTCACCTGAGTTCACAGAGGCAAATAGTGGCCAAAGAAGAATGAACTTGGGTCAGTGTCAGCTGTGACTCAGCGGGTAACACTCTCACCTCTGACTCAAATTGTTTTGGATTCAAGTCCCACTTTGGGGCTTGAGTGCAAAAATCAAGGCTGACACTCCACTGCAGTACTGAAGGAGTGCTGCGTTTCAGATGAGACGTTAAACTGAGGCCCTGTCTAGCCTCTCAGGTGGATGTAAAAGATCCTACGGCTCTATTTTGAACAAGAACAGGGGAGTTATTCCTGGTATCCTGGTCAATCTTAATCCTCAATCAACATCACAAAACCAAATTATCTGGTCATTATTGCATTGCTGTTTGTGGGAGCTTGCTGTGCACGATTGACTGCTACATTTCCTGCATTATAACAGCAACCGCATTTCAAAAGCACTCCATTGCCTGCAAAGTGCTTTGAGGTGTCTGGTGGTTGTGAAAAGCGCTATATAAATGCGAGTCTTTTTTTTGCTCCTCTCCCCTTTTTCCCTTCTCTTCTGATGAAGGTGCTGACTTGCGTTCGGATAATGACAGCCTTGCAATTTTTCAACAGGATCAACTTGTACTGATATAGTGCCTTTAACATAGTAAAACATCTCAAGGTGCTCTACAGGAGAGACTATCAAAGCAATCTGACACTGATTCACATGAGAAGATATCAGGGCAGGTGACCAAAAGCTTAGACAAAGAGGAAGGTATTAAAGAGTCTCTTAAAGCAGGCAAAGAGGTGGAGCGATTTAGGGAGGGAATTCCAGAGTTTAGGGCCCAGACAGCTTAAGGGACAGCTGCCAATGTTGGCGGGGTGGGGGGAAGGAACTTGATGAAGCACAAAAGGCCAGACTTGGAGGAATGCAAAGTTCTCGAAGGGTTGGCTCTGATTTGTCAAGTTGCTTATCTGGCATCTGGATGAGCGGAAATTTCCTCCACTTATATTTTGGGAAGACTGAAGTCATTGTCTTTTGTCCCCACCAGAAACCCATTTCCATATCCACTGACTCCATCCCTATGATTGTCAACCGTCTCAGCCTGAACCAGACTGTTCGCAACCTTGGTGTCGTATTTGACCCCCAGATGATCTTACGAGCATGTATCCATTCCATCACTGTCTATTTCACCTCTGTAACATCATCCGACTCAGCCCCTGCCTCAGCTCATTTGCTGTTGAAACCCTCATCCATGCCTTTATTATCTCCAGATTTGATTATTCCAATACTCACAATGTTACCCAACCTGCTGAGTATTTCCAGCACTTTCTGTTTTTATTCCAATACTCTCCTGGTCAGCCTCCCACCTTTCACCCTTGAGTTTATCCAAATCTATTGCCTGTATCCTAACTCGCACCAAGTCCTGTTCATTCATCAACTCTGTGCTCGCTGATCTATACTGGCTCCCAGTCAGGCCATGCCTTGGTTTTAAAATTCTCGTTCTTGTTCCAGCTCAGGAATGATGTAATCAAATTTACAATTTCTAAGTCCTACCATTTCAAAATCCAATTATGACAACCATAAAACATTTACAAGCACCGTCATGAATTTAAACTCCCAAAATGTTCAAAGTGTAAAGTCGGGCAACATTTTACTTTCAAAGTTTTTTCGCCCACAAAACTATTTAATGCTGGATCCTAATTAAATCTAGAAGGAGACATCTGTGGAGTCTCCACAAGATCAAAAGAATCTTCACATAGTACAGACAGTGTGAATGCACAGAGACAGAGGAAGTAGAAATTAGCCCGCAGGCAATTAAGGGCACAAGACTCAACAATGTAAGAAAGTTCCGCAGATTAGAGAGAGACTGGGAGTGTGAAATCACAATTTGAATACTCTAATCAATTTTTTATTATAGAGGAGAGGATGATGACAGGTATCCCTGCTAATAAAGGATCGGAAGAAAGGAGGACAGACACATCTGCAGTGAGAGAGAGAGGGAGAGGGAGAGAGAGAGAGAGAGAGCAAAAATACAGAGAGATCTTCTTTCTTTGGCCTCTTTGACTCGACAGACAATGGGTAAGCGCCTGGAGGTGTTCAGTGGTTTATGGAGCAGCGCCTGGAGTGGCTATAAAAGCCAATTCTAGAGTGACAGACTCTTCCACAGGTGCTGCAGATAAAATTGGTTGTCTGGGCTGTTACACAGTTGGCTCTCCCCTTGCGCTTCTGTCTTTTTTCCTGCCAACTGCTCAGTCTCTTCGACTCGCCACACTTTAGCCCCACCTTTATGGCTGCCCACCAGCTCTGGCGATCACTGGCAACTGACTCCCATGACTTGTGATCAATGTCACAGGACTTCATGTCGCGTTTACAGACGTCTTTAAAGCGGAGACATGGACGGCTGGTGGGTCTGATACCAGTGACGAGCTCGCTGTACAATGTGTCCTTGGGGATCCTGCCAGCTTCCATGTGGCTCACATGGCCAAGCCATCTCAAGCGCCGCTGGCTCAGTAGGGTGTATATGCTGGGGATGTTGGCCGCCTCGAGGACTTCTGTGTTGGAGATACATTCCTGCCACCTGATGCCAAGGATTCTCCGGAGGCAGCGAAAATGGAATGAATTGAGACCAAAACAGAGAAACATGAACCCAGAGAGAGAGAGAGAGAGCACAAATACAGAGAGATAAAGATACAAGATTTGGTCGAGGGATGGGTGTGGGGGAAGGTGGGATGAGACACACTTCCAAAGAGAAGGATATATCTAGGGAACAGGAGAATGAGAAAGAGAAAATAAATTTAAAAAATTGTGAACAAAATCTAGGCTGACACTCCAGTGCAGTACTGAGGGAGTGCTGCACTGTCAGAGGTGCCGCCTTTCTTGTTAAGATATTAAACTGAGGACCCGTTTGGCCTCACGGCTGGAAGTAAGAGATCCCACAGCACCATTTTGCAGATGAACAGGAGTTCTCCTCTGGTGCTTTGGGCCAATATTTATTGCTCAAACAGCTAAAATCAGATTATCAGTCATTAGCACATTGCTGTTTGTGGGAGCTTGCTGTGCACGATTGACTGCTACATTTCCTGCATTATTAGAGCAACCGCATTTCAAAAGCACTCCATTGCCTGCAAAGTGCTTTGAGGTGTCTGGTGGTTGTGAAAAGCGCTATATAAATGCGAGTCTTTTTTTTGCTCCTCTCCTCTTTTTCCCTTCTCTTCTGATGAAGGTGCTGACTTGCGTTAGGATAATGACAGCCTTGCAATTTTTCAACAGGATCAACTTGTACTGATAGCGTGCCTTTATGTACAGCGAGCTCGCCACTGGTATCAGACCCACCGGCCGTCCATGTCTCCGTTATAAAGACGTCTGCAAACGCGACATGAAATCGTGTGACATTGATCACAAGTCGTGGGAGTCAGTTGCCAGCATTCGCCAGAGCTGGCGGGCAGCCATAAAGACAGGGCTAAATTGTGGCGAGTCGAAGAGACTTAGTAGTTGGCAGGAAAAAAGACAGAGGCGCAAGGGGAGAGCCAACTGTGCAACAGCCCCAACAAACAAATTTCTCTGCAGCACCTGTGGAAGAGCCTGTTACTCCAGAATTGGCCTTTATAGCCACTCCAGGCGCTGCTTCACAAACCACTGACCACCTCCAGGCGCGTATCCATTGTCTCTCGAGATAAGGAGGCCCAAAAGAAAGAGAACATAGTAAAACATCTCAATGTGCTCTACAGGAGAGACTATCAAAGCAATCTGACACTGATTCACATGAGAAGATATCAGGGCAGGTGACCAAAAGCTTAGACAAAGAGGAAGGTATTAAAGAGTGTCTTAAAGCAGGCAAAGAGGTGGAGCGATTTAGGGAGGGAATTCCAGAGTTTAGGGCCCAGACAGCTAGAGGGACAGCTGCCAATGTTGGCAGGGTGGGGGGAAGGAACTTGATGAAGCACAAAAGGCCAGACTTGGAGGAATGCAAAGTTCTCGAAGGGTTGGCTCTGATTTGTCAAGTTGCTTATCTGGCATCTGGATGAGCGGAAATTTCCTCCACTTATATTTTGGGAATACCGAAGTCATCGTCTTCTGTCCCCACCAGAAACCCATTTCCATATCCACTTGCTGTGCACAAATTGGCTGCCATTCCTACATTACAACAGCAACTACACATCAGAAGTAATAATCAGCTGTAAAGCACTTGGGGATATGCTGAAGTTGTGAAAGGCGCTATATAAATGCAAATCTTTAGTTTTGTTTTATAAACAGGATATGAAGCCCAAGGTTTGTCATGGTGCGGATTTGCAAGGCCCCAGCTTAGCATGATATTCAGTGGGTTTCCTGCTCACGTCAGGCCTGACTGTACTCATTGACTAGAATATTCTGTGGCTGTGTAACGCACATCCTCACCTGCCCCATATGTGACAGAATAGAAAGCTCTGGCTCCTATGAAGTCAGCTGCAAAGCTTTGGTTGACCTCAAGTTTACAAAGAGTAGAATGTGGGGGACCAGCCAGATATTTGCATATATCTCAAGTCACAGTTACTCTCAGATCTTGGTATTCTCATTTCGGAATTATCTCCAATGTGCACTCAGTTACAAACCTCCAGGCTCAGCACAATCCAAATAGATTGAACTGGAAATACATGTGCAAGTAGTCAGAAAAAGAAGTATAAATAGGGCAAAGTTGTCTCAACGTTATGGTCTAGATTGGACACCAGTGTCCTGCATGTAAACTTAACTGGCGGGAAGCAAAGTCTTAGTTCTTGAACTCAACTTTCAAAAAGCTGCTTGTGTTTCAAGTCTCAGCTGTGAAGCCCTGCCCCACTCCACCATCTCAGTCATTGCTCGCTATCATGACATTGATAATGATCTTTTATGAAGGCCTACCTAAATAGCACACCATTATCTTCCTTTACTAAATATACTGCAGGAGCTCTGTGGGGGTTACTCCTTTCAGTTGTAAATGCCTTTTGTCCCTTCTTTGTTCACTAAAGCTCGCCTGAGAAAAGATCCTTTACAGTGTGAAACGCACCTCACGGGCCTGTGCAACCAGTCTCGGCCTACCCATGGCAAGAAAATATTAACCCCTCGAGGTGAGTTGCTGTACAGCATTGTTTTCTGACCTGGGGCCATGAGAAGTGGCAGGAACTCTGCTAATGTACATAAAGTTCTAAGCTTCTTGACTCCTTTAAAGATAGATAGGAAAGTAACTTATGAAGAGGACATAAGGGGAGTTCTTCTTCTTTGGCCTCCTTGTCTCTAGAGACAACGGGTAAGCGCCTGGAGGTGGTCAGTGGTTTGTGAAGCAGCACCTGAACTGGCTATAAAAGCCAATTCTAGAGTGACGACTCTTCCACAGGCGCTGCGGATAAAATTGGTTGTCAGGGCTGTTACACAGTTGGCTCTCTCCTTGCACTTCTGTCTTTTTTCACTGCCAACTGCTGAGTCTCTTCGACTCGCCACTCTTAAGCCCTGTCTTTATGGCTGCCCGCCAGCTCTGGTGATCACTGGCAACTGACTCCCACGACTTGTGGTCAATGTCACAGGTCTTCATGTCGCGTTTGCAGACGTCTTTAAAGCGGAGACATGGATGGCCGGTGGGTCTGATACCAGTGACGAGCTCGCTGTACAATGTGTTCTTGGGGATCGTATGGGGGCTACAAAGGGATATAGATAGGTTAAGTGAGTGGGCAAGACCTGACAAATAGAGTATAATGTGGGAAAGTTGGAAATTGTCCACTTTGGCAGGAAGAATAAAAAAGGAGCCTACTATCTAAATGGTGAGAGATTGCAGAGCTCTGAGATGCAGAGGGATCTGGGTGTCTTAGTGCATGAATCACAAAAGGTTAGTATGCAGGTACAACACGTAATAAGGAAAGTTAATAGAATGTTATCGTTTATAGCGAGGGGAATTGAATACACAAGTAGAGAGGTTATGCTTCAGCTATACTGGGCATTGTTGAGACCACATCTGGAGTATTGTGTACAGTACTGGTCTCCTTATTTAAGGAAGGATGTAAATGCGTTGGAGGCAGTACAGAGAAGGTTTACTAGACTAATACCTGGAATGGGTGGGCTGTCTTATGAGGAAAGATTGGACAGGCTAGGCTTGTATCCGTTGGAGTTTAGAAGAGTAAGAGGTGACTTGATTGAAACATATAAGATCCTGAGGGGTCTTGACAGGGTGGATGTGGAAAGGATGTTTCCCCTTGTGGGAGAATTTAGAACTAGGGGTCACTGTTTAAAAATAAGGGGTCATCCATTTAAGACAGAGATGAAGAGAAATTTTTTCTCTCAGAGGGTCGTGAGTCTTTGGAATTCTCTTCCTCAAAAGGTGGTGGAAGCAGAGTCTTTAAATATTTTTAAGGCAGAGGTAGATAGATTCTTGATAAGCAAGGGGGTGGGAGGTTATCAGGGGTAGGAGGAAATGTGGAGTAATAGATCAGCCATGAACTTATTGAATGGCAGAGTAGGGTCAAAGGACCGAAAGGCCTACTCCTGCTCCTAATTCATATGTTCGTATGTTCGTAAGTGTTAGCTGTTGGTCAGTGGTAGGAGCACTCTCGCCTCTGAATCAAAAGGCCATGGGTTCAAGTCCCAGTCCAGGGGCTTGAGCCCATCGTCCAGGCTGACACTTGGTGTAGTACCAAGGAAGTGTTACAACTTTTTGGTTGAGATTACAACAAGGCCCTGTCCTCCCTTTCAGGTGGCTGTTGATGTTCCTGGTACAGAAAATGAAGACATTGTTTAATCCTGCGTTTGGCTTGTGGACTCACACCCTCCCTATCTCTGTGACCTTCTCCAACATTACAAACCTTCGATATCTCTGCCTTCATCCAATTCTGGCGTCTCGTGCAACCCCAATTATGTAACTCGGTCAAATCTTGTTTGATAACATTCCTGTGAAGTATTTCTGGATGGTTTAATAAATTAAACCTAAATTGTTGCTGTTTAATATGTTGACAAAATTGCCTTTTTTATATATAATTACCGAGATAAGTTAGTCCTGATGCAGCATTTTAATGCTTCCTACAACAGTGACTACACTTCCAAAGTACATCACTGACTGTAAAGCGCTTTGGGACATCCTTAGGTCACGAAAGGTGCTATATGAACGCAAGTCTTTCATTTTGAACTCCTGCACGCTGTGTGTCATGAGCAGTTGAGTGGCTTTCCTTCTTTGTTGCTACAGTCCACTACTTTCCTGTCTTGTGGCCTCTCAACAATATGGAGGATCAATGAGCTGACAGCATCGAGTACAACAGGGGCTCTTGCTGGGATACGATTCCAGGCTCTCCACCCCCACACAACCCCCTTCCCTGTTCACCATTGCACAATAAAACATCTTACTGAGTGCGATTTCAGCTCCTCTGACATGGAGGAAGTTGAAATCTCTGACCAAGGTCATGCTTGTTGGTACACGCAGTGCTCACATAGCCAAGTGTACTAGCATACAATACATCACAGCAGCCCTGCCCCACGCAGCCAAAGGGCACCCTGAACTGTTGACTCATCTGGCACTCACGTTCATAGTGCACTTACAAGTTAATATCATGAGCACTAATACTTTCCCCACAAGCCCAATTTCCCTACCTCAAACAGAAAATTGTGACGTTTTGGGTTGCAAGTTTTACGAGAGAGCCAGAGAAGTTTGAGAAACATAAGACACAGACATGTACAGACAGAGACATGCAGAGAGAGAGCGAGATGCAGAAAGAGATGCAGAGAGAGAGAGAGATGCAGAGAGAGCGAGAGAGATGCAGAGAGGGATGCAGAGAGAGAGATGTGCAGTGAGAGAGACATTCAGAGAGAGACAGACATGCAGAGAGTGAGGCAGCTGCAGAAAGTGAGAAACATGCACAGAGAGATGCAGAGAGAGAGATAGAGAGACATGCAGAAAGCGAGATAGCGCGAGAGACATGCAGAAAGAGACATGCAGGGAGATAAACAGCCAGATAAAAGTACAGAACAAGCCAGAAATATTCAATGGCAAAAACTGAGCACAGAAGCCTCTGTGCAGCACTGTGGACATTTTTCAGTGTGAAAGATAGAGAGATGCACACAGGTACACTAACAGCAGAGAGAAATGCAGGGATGGAACAAGACAGAGTACGAACAAAGAACACACACAGGGAGTGAGGGAGAAAGTGAGGGAGGGAGTGAAGAGAGATGGAGTTAGTGACCCGTAATAAGTTAATGACTAAATCCAGGATGGGCTTGAACCAATCCTTCCTTCTCCAAGGCTATTTGTTTTTTTATATGAACATAGTTGGTATCAAAAAAATTCCTCCCAACCTTTTAGTAACATGCAGCTGATTGCTGAGCAATAAAGAAATTCTTGTATTTCTTGAGCACCTTTCACAGCCTCAGGATATCCCAAAGTGCTTACAGCCAATGAAGTACTTTTCAAGTGTAGTTACTGCTGTAATGTAGGAAACACAGCAGCCAATTTGCACACAGCAAGCTCCCACAAATAGCAATGCGATAATGACCAGATAATCTGTTTTTGTGATGTTGATTGAGCGATATATATTGTCTCGGACAGTGGGGTTAACTCCCCTACTCTTTGAAAATAGTGCCACGGGATCTTTCACGTCCTCCTGTGAAGGCAGACAGGGCCTTGGTTTAAAGTTTCATCCGAAAGGCAGCACCTCCAACAGTGCAACACTCCCTCATTACTGCACTACAGTGTCAGCTTAGATTTCTCCAAAATGGGACTTGACCTCATAATCCTCAGACTCAGAAGCGAGAATGCTACCCAATGAGCCACAGTTGGCACAGGTGTTGACATATCCCAACAGGTGACACTCCGGTGTTGACATACCCCAACACATGATACTCCAGGGTTGACATACTGCAACATGTGACACTACGAAGCTAACATACTGCAACACGTGACACTACGAGGTTAACATACTGCAACATGTGACACTATGGGGTTGACATACCGCAACACGTGACACTCCAGGATTGACATACCCCAACACGTGACACTCTGGGGTTGACATACCCCAACACATGACACTCCGGGCGCTCACAAAACCTAAACTGAAAAGTTGGTTGCACCGTCTAAATGCTCCTCCCTTTATGTCACACAGGATTGTGTCTAAACAGCAGCAAAATAACTATAAAACTCACTGATAAATGATGACTGATCAGTGGAAAAAGGGTAGGACGGGAACAGAGTGTTGCCATGGAGAGAAAGCATGTTTGCACAAGGTCATATTTCAAGCAGACATCAGGTTTGACTGTTCCATAATACCTTGATATCAATTCATAACATTTCACAAAACATTTTAAAAGAGAGAAATAAAGAACCTCTGACTGTGCGTCCCTCTTATCTCTCACAAGTTTATCTAGTAATACAGATCAGACAGTTCTATATGAGTACAAAATCCAGGCTGACACTCCCTGTGCAAGTAATGAGGGAGTGCTGCACTTCAAAAGGTGCCTGCTTTCCAAGGAGGCACTCAATCCATGCGCCCTCTCTTCGACCAACATCACTAAAAAAACAGATTACCTGGTCATATCACATTGTTGCTTGTGGGAGCTCACTGTGCGCAAATTGGCTGCCACGTTTCCTAAATTACAACAATGACCACGGGCCAATTTTATTCCAGAGACTGGGGTCCCGGTGGCAGGCCGGAAGGCAGAGGGAGAACCCGCCTCCGACCTCTGCCGGACCCCTGTTGCTATTTCATGGCAGGCAGCCAATTAACTGCCCATCGGGAATGCTGCCTGGCCCTTTAAGGGAAGAGCACCTGCCTCCAGAGCTGCTGTCCAATTGGAAGGCTGACAGCTCTGCAGGACCGACAGCGTCACTGGGAGTGGCGGCCACTGCCAGTACTGCAGGATGCTCTGCAGTCTCGAACGTCAGTGACACCAGGAGTGAGAGGGGCTGGGGTTGCCGGGGCTAGTCAGGCAGGCCCTTGTGACGGGATCGTGGGTGTTGATGCGGGTGGGGAGGGGTCTTCCCTGGATGAGAGGGGAAGGGGTGGCATTCGCCGCTGGGCCCTGGATTGACCCACTGTGTTTTGTGCTCCAAACATGAAGAAATTAGACTCATGATTTCTGTGTGTGCGAAGTCTTTATTCAAGATGGCAGCCTGGGATGTGTTTTAGTTTCACTTTTTGGAACCATGCCCCAAGACATAAAATCTGGGGATGAAGATGGCGAGTAATTTAAATTTGCCAACTCCAGCTCCTTCCCTGTCACTGGGGGAATCCTCCCATTCTGTGGAAAAGACGGATTTCTGGACTTGAAACCTACTTGCTTGCTGTGGGTATGCTACGGATCTTTCAGCGACTCCCAAGAAGGTGATACTCGTGCACTGCCTCGGAGCAGAGAGCCAGTGTATATTCGAGCAGCGAACGGATGACACGTCTACATTTGACAAGACGATAAGTGCACTCGAGAAATACTTTAGCCTGAAGAAAAGTGTGATGATTGAATGATACATCAGAGATGCCAAGGAAATGGTGAGCTTATAAAACAATATGTGGCAGTGTTGTCAATTGGCTTCTGCATGCAAATTTGACACACTAACGAATGAACTAATAATTCCTGACCAACTAATTGAAAAAACGTCAATCCCATGAATTAGGGAATGCCTACTCATGCAGGATGATGGTCATGACTTTGGAAAAGGTCATGACACTGGCTGTTCAAATTGAATCTGCAAAGTTAGATTCGAAGATTTTACACAAAAATACACTCTCAGGCAGGGGGTTGCAGATACACTTGGCTCAATCAACTCACTTGTAAGGGTCTCGGACGAAGAGACCTCAACAGCCTCCTCAACACATGCTTTATCGCAGTCAGGTACCCTCAAAAACATGCCCAAATTGTGGACGTACCCATGGATTCAAAACAGCATGTCTGGCACGAGGGAAAAAGTGCAACTCATGCTCAAAGAAGAATCACTTCACAAAGGTATGCAGGTCATCGAAGAAGACCGCTTCGTCAGTTTGACACATGGAGGAACTATTCCTGAGAGTTTGAATACGGTAAGTGCATGCTATCGTGGAGAGTAAAGTGCCCAGTCCCATGTACGGGGGTCGCTTCAAGGATTGCACAGTTGTGATCGCGGGCATTTCAGTGTCGCTCCTCATTGATGTGGGTGTGAAAGTATCCATACTGAGCAAAGACCTTTACCATCATTATTCTTCACAGCTCCTGCGACACACACGATGACTTGATTATCCCCGTCTTGGGAATGATCACAGTGCCAGTACACTACAAAAATGTCAACCTAGGCAAGTTCACATTCTATGTGGCTAAAGGAGCCTTATGGGGGTAGACCTGTTCGATAAGCTTGCCTTCAAACTTGCAGACCCCATCAGAGCACACATTAATGTGACTGATGATACAGACTATACACAACAGTGACCTTCTTTATTCACTGGATTTGGGGAGATTAAGGGGTACTGTCATGCTCCTCACGCCGACACATCAATTCCACCTGTTTTGGAAAATTTGATATGATTGCCATTTGCAATCCGCATTGAAGCATCACAGGAGCTGAAATGACTGGAAGCAGATGATATTATTGAGCGAATCAACTCATCCCCTTGGATATCAAACTCAGCCAACGCAAAAATGGAGAGCTTAGACTATGCATTGACCTTAAGTCAGTCGACAAAGCAATTATTCCAGACAAGTATCCACTCCCTACGATCCAAGAACTATCAGCATCATTTCACACCTGTCTTCACCAAGCTCAACATACGATGGAGCCATCTTCAGATACCATTAGTGGAACGGAGCCGATATCTTACAGCCTTTGTTACACATGATGGTGTGTTTCAGTACTGCAGAATGCCCTGTGGACATAATTCAGCACCTAGCATGTTTCAGAAGACTGTCTCTTCAGTTTTGTTAGATGTTGAGGGGATGCTCAAACTTCTCAACCACGTCGCCATCCATGGAAGGGCCAAAGGAGAACACGATCAGCAGTCATTCATGGTGCTTGCTCGACTCGCACAACACAATTTGACACTCAACAAGGACAATCGCGGTATCCAAGATTTATTTTCTTGGTACAAAGTGACAACGGCTGGAGTAAAGCCTGCGTACAACAACATCAAAGCTATTCATGCGCTTCAGACTCTGTCCAACGTGAAAACTATTCAACTGCTGGGGCATCACAGTGCATCTGCAATTCTGTCCTCACCTCCTGCCTGCAAATGCAAGCTTGAGTGACAGGTCAATCAGTGATTAGGGGCCACAAATCCTGCCTGATTTCTAGCTGAGCAGTGTCAGCTGTGGTGCGCTTACTCAGATCAATTAGCTCAGTAATAAGTGCAGGTCAGACCTGGGCTCTTCCCTCTCAGTACGAGTTAATTCCACACTGAATTTACCCAATGTGCAATCGAGAGGGGGCCAGATTGTGCACAAACACTGGAGACATTTATCTTTCAATGATGACATGGCAGATTTATGTAACACTTCAGTGCAGTGGGAGTTGGAGGTGTTGTGTTTTGAAATGAGACATTAAACTAAGGCCATGCCTGCCTGTGCAGAAGGCGGCTAAAAGATCTTATTTTTTTCTGAAGAGAATCAGGAAATTCTCCCAGGATCCTGGATTTTGAAGAGGAGGAAGGGAATCTCCCAGGGTCAGAAATCACTTAAAAAATTAACTCAATCACCAACAACACAGATTAACTGCTCATTCATCTCGCCCCCCCCCTCCCCCCACTTCGTAGGTTCTTGCAGGTTGCAAATCTGTTGGTTTATCTGGCTCCAATTGAGCAGCTATGATGGTTCAAAAAGAACTGCTTTGGCTGTGACATTCTTTGGCCATTCCTACGCACTGTATAAATTGAAGCTCTTTTCCATGCATCCAATATTGGATTGGACTTTGGCTAAGGAAGCTGATTTAAAAAGGATATAAGCACTTCAACTGCAAGCTGACAGGATTATTAGGAGATGTGTTTGCTAGCCAAAGCTCCGAACGCACCCCAACCCCTCCCCACAAAACCTTCATCGCTCTCGCAATGACATGCTTGAGGATCAGGGTGATTGCCCTCCAGCAGCTAAACACCATTGTAATTTTAATCTGAACATGACCTCTGAGTGCTCGAGGATTGACAGCTTGGCCTTGGCGTTCAGCAAGACTTAACGAGTGGAGCATGGAAGAGAATGGCCTGCGTACCCTCTTGATGAATCAGACACGGCTGAACACACACACACAGACAGAGAGTCAAGTTTCTTCAAAGCCCTAATTCCCCCAACAAAGTGTGGGAAGTTCTTCTCTAGCTCATCGTAGTTTGATAACTCTGTCCCAAGAAAATCAATACCTAGTCACAGGGCTTAACTCCTGAGATTTACCACACATAAAAGTTACAGGATTCTTTTTCTCAGCAACTTTGGACATCCTGATGCAGGTTAAACCTCAGGGGGTCCCATTTCAATGGCTTAAGCCTTAACATTCATCTAAAGGTTAGGCAAAATCTTATTGTTAAACTGCTGGTGAAAGTTGAATATTCAAATACCACAGAGTCTAGTTTTCTTTCAGGTAGCGGAGGAGGGAAAAACTTTAAATTCTCGTGTTTCAAAATGCAGACTTTAGTACTGTCATGCCAGGCCCCCACCCACCATGAGTTAGGCACATTAGTTTTGTCATGAACATTGCTTTTAAACTGTTACTGGAGTGAAGAAAGGACTTGTTAAACAGCTGGAAAAACATTTGCATATTAACAGACAGTGGAATGACAAAGCAGCCATTCCCTGACATTCAACCCACAATGGACTTTTGATCACCAGACGTTGAAGGTGAGGAAGCACATTCCAGGGCCTGCTAAGGAGGATACAATCCACAAGGGTCAGGACTGGTTAGACCAGCTGGTCACATGATTAACTGGCTGTTCCAGGGTTTTCCTTTGAACTGGCCACAGAGAGTTTGAAGTCAGAGTGTCTGTTTGCTCCTGGACTGAGAAGATCTCTCCTGTCTGCTCCCATTTCTTTCTCACAAGCCTCTGAATCCACTGAAGACACAAGAGAGAAAAGTCTCCCACAGCGAACAAGGTTTAAGAAGAATACTGGGCCCCAACGAAAAGCAAGATCTACCTCCAATCAAGGACTCTACAGTGAGCTCAAAGAACCGTAACAAAAACTCTTCAGATATTGCCTCAAACTTTTCTACTTTATTTTTCTTCTGCTCTTTTCTGTCTATTTGCATGCATGTATCGCGTATGCATGCTCGCATGGGGCGTGTCGTGTATCCATAGGCATTAACCAAATTTCAACTTTTCTTCTTTAAACCTAAGAAAGCCAGTTTGTGCTGGTTTCTTTGCCTTATAATTGGAAAATGGTGAACAAGGATTCACCAAGTGGGAGCTCAAAACACAGTGTGTTTAAAATTAAACCCTGTTACAGTAAGACCAGGTGAAGGCTGAAAGGGAACCCTAGACCTCTTTCTCACCTGGTCATAAAAGTACATTAATGCCCAGAGATGGATCCATTCTTCTTACTTTCAAAGGCAAATTCTAGAATATCAAAGCACTAGAACTGTTTCATTCTTCAATTAGCAATCTCCCCTCTATGACCTCAATTTAAAAAAGTAAGCAAACATTGTTAAGGTGAACAGGGTTTTTTTAAGTGTTTCTTTTTAGGAAAGGGGAGACAGAAAGAAAGAGCAAAGTAGAGAAAGAGGAAATGAAAGAGCAGAATAGAAAAGATGGAAGGAAAGAAAGAAGAAAAAGAAGGAAACAAAGAACTTGCATTTTACTGCACTTTAAAGGCATCTCCAAGCACCTTGCAGCCAAGGGGTGGGGGGGGGGTGAGGAGGGTGGGGGGGGTGAGATGTGTCCTCAGAGCTGTTTCCTGATCCACCATTGTATCATCACTCCCACTGGGGTGAAAACCCCATTAACGTGGGGAAACTGGGTTTCCGACACATTTCTGATCAAGCTGCAGCTGCTCAGCTCCAAGGAAGCTCCCGATCAATGAGTCCTTTTGATGTGCAGGCATTGTGGTTATGTTGGCAAAGGGAGCAGCCAATTTCTGCACAGCAAGGTCCCACAAACCTCAATTAAATGGAATGGCCTGCCCATCCTTTATTTTTACGGAGTTGCTTTGAGGGAGGAACATCTGGGGGAACATTTCGGAAAGATGAGATAAAGTGCACTATAAATACAAATCCTTCATCTTTCCTTCTTAAATATGGTGAAACATATTCGTGGCTGACTGATGTTCAGTTGGAGGAACCTAACACATCACTAAGACACGAGCTGCAGCTTTAAATAACTCTGGACCATCTGTAACTGAGCTACACAGGCAGCTTCAAGTCCTGCTCTCTGTGAGTGAGCTGCTCTGGGCGAGATGGCAGTTTGAGGGATATCATCCTCAACATCCCCGGGTGAGGGAGCAGAAAAGAAAAAAAGAAAAACATTAAACCGCGTTCCTGCATGCAATTATTATCCAATGAGAGTGGAGCTGTGATGTTCACTACAGTTGAATAGGGGCGGCATAGTGGCGCAGTGGTTAGCACCGCAGCCTCACAGCTCCAGCGACCCGGGTTCAATTCCGGGTACTGCCTGTGTGGAGTTTGCAAGTTCTCCCTGTGTCTGTGTGGGTTTCCTCCGGGTGCTCCGGTTTCCTCCCACATGCCAAAGACTTGCTGGTTGATAGGTTAATTGGCCATTATAAATTGCCCCTAGTTTAGGTAGGTGGTAGGGAAATATAGGGACAGGTGGGGATGTGGTAGGAATATGGAATTAGTGTAGGATTAGTATAAATGGGTGGTTGATGGTCGGCACAGACTCGATGGGGCGAAGGGCCTGTTTCAGTGCTGTATCTCTAAACTAAACTAAAGGTTATTAACAGTCACACATTAAGAATGGTCTGTTCGATAAGGTGCCTAAACATTCACAGTTCCTGGGGAGGAATCCAACTGGGAATGGGAATCTCTCTCTGATTCCCCACTGTTTCAGGCATGAGGCCCTGAAACCAACTGTATTATCCCTATGGAAAACCCAGCATAGCCAAGGATTCAGAACTGGACCCCCCTCCCCACCGACGTCCCTCTCCTCCCCGCCTCTGGTCTGGACAACTGGACAACTAATATATTTACCCCCGAGGCTGTGGGGAGACCTTCATGTGCACAGGCAAGTACAAATGTAGGAGGAGCTTGAAGTGTGGGAGAAGCCTGCACGGTGAGAGGAGTTTCAAGTACAGATTTATTAATCAAATCCTCTGATATAAAAGGGATTGGACTGACAAGTATAAAATTTAACATCGACAATCCCCATGAGCTGCTGTTTAAAGTTTGTTCCTTGCCTACAGTGATCAAGATATCATTAAACTGATTCAAGTGGATGGGGCTCAAAATTGTACCGTTTGAAAATCACACCTCCATGATCAGATCTGTTCATCATTCAGAACCAATAGCCTATTGTTGGAGAAACGAAACATCAAAATTAGCATTTCATGCATTTACATTTGCTTCTAGTATTAAAGGAATACACAGCACTGTGGAGTGTAGCTGGATTATGGGGTCTTGGCTGAAAGGTGAGCTATGTGTTTGGAGTCCTGTTTGAGACCAGCAAACTCGACACTGACTTCAGGAAACACAATCCGTGGCCTTCGAGTTCATCCTATGCAGCCTTTAGCAACCTAACCACAGGGGGAGCTGTTTATTGCAAATCCATTCTGGAGCAAATTCATTCTTAATTCTTCTCATTTCTCTCCTCCTCTTTTTCACTGAAAGTTTACTGGGATACCCTGTGTTAGACATGGCAATCTGCCACCATTTGTAACGCAAGCCATGTGATGACAAGGGAGCCCATTCATTCCTTCTGCTATCCCTGGCTACAACACTGCAATTTCTGTAATCAGAACTCATTGTCCCAGCATGGCTTTCAAAAAAAAGGAAAACATTCCAGCACATTCTATCCACGGCGAGACTTGACTGTCGTCACTGTCACATCAACAATCCACACCAATTCTTTTGGTTTATCTTTAGGTTACGTGGAGTTGGCAGGAGATAAAACACTTCAGTAAGAGTGTGGTCACTAGGCTGACATTACAAAAAATGCTACTGCAGGGTGATAATGAAAGAGTCATTCTGAAATCAAGGGATGACTCTTGACGTAACTCTGCCAGAACCCCACCCCCACACACTGGAGAAACAACATTCACGGCCGTTCCCCTGGGTGTTCCATCAGTCTTCCGCCAGAGTCAAGATGAGAAGGCTGCCCCATGGAAGTCTGGGGCCTAGGTATTGCTCATTGTTCTGAATTCACTACCTCAAAATCACAACCTGATTGATAATCAAAAATCTTGTATTGCTGCTTTCTCCCAGTGAATGTGACGCAGTTTGAAAAATGTTACCTACCTACTTTACTGAAACCCTGGGTGGGTCACGTTACCTCTGTGAGCTATTTTTAGTACACAACGATGTTAAATTACTGCTGTGCTACACCAATGAGGTTCACAATGCTAAAATAGCAGATTAAACTGAGACATAATTCAAACCTGTGTGTAAAAACAGCACACAGAAAATGCTAGAACCTCCAATGCCGCCACTGAATAATGATACAAACCAGCAGCCACCCAGTTCCCCAATTCTGGAAGTATAAATTCACCACATTGTTTTTCCTATTCAAATAAAGAAAAAATGGAAAACAGCAAATGCTGAAAATCTATAGATCGTCTGTCAACATCAAGAAGAGACACCTTCGCTCTTTGTGAATAGACACCCCGCACCCCACCTTTGTCCAATGGAACAAAAACACACCATTTGATTCTTTTCTCTGGATGATGCTTGCAGCACTGTTTGAGAGAGAAATCTTTAATTAGAGTCATAGAGAAATACAGCACTGAAACAGACCCTTTGGCCCACTGAGTCTGTGCTGACCAACAACCACCCATTTATACTAATCCTACATTAATCCCATATTCCCTTCCACATCCCCAACACCTACCTGCGCTAGGGGCAATTTACAATGGCCAATTTACCTATCAACCTGCAAGTCTTTGGCTGTGGGAGGAAACCGGAGCACCCGGCAGAAACCCACGCAGTCATAGGGAGAACTTACAAGCTCCACACAGGCAGTACCCAGAACTGAACCTGGGTTACTGGAGCTGTGAGGCTGTGGTGCTAACCACTGCGCCACTGTGCCGCCCCAAATTCCTGGAGACTCCAGGTCAGTCCTGGAGGGTTGGCAATCCTAGGTCCTGGACACTGATCAGACTGTTCCTCTGTGTTAATTGCAGTCTCTAATCAAAGGAGCTACTCAACACTTTTAACACTTTTTACAGAAATGGGCGTATTTTCACATAGCAGAGAGACAAAGAGACCATTGGTGCAACAGGACATTTTATCTTGAGTTACTGTTAGGAATACCACAATCATTTTCGTTTCAAGAGCAGTTGAATACACTTTTAACAGTGCAAATATGGGGATTGTTGGTTATCTGCGCTCTTCCAATTCTGGTTTGTTGCACATCCCCAATTTTAATCGCTCTACCACTGGAGACCATGCCTTCAGCTGCCAGAACCCTAAGCCTCTGGAATTTCCTCCCGAAGCCTCTCCGCCTCCCTACTTCTCTCTTCCCTACTTTAAGGCGCTCCTTAAAAGCTACCACTTTGACCGCGCCTTTGGTCACATGTGCTTTTATTCGGGTACAGGGTAGGCAGGGAGCAAGGAAGACTCGTGAAGCTGCCAACTTTAAAAGGGAAGTGAGGGGAACGTGATAGTGAAGAGCAGAGTGCTGAAATCACAGCTTTAATAATTTGTGGTGCTGTGACAAGAATACAAAAAGTTCTCTCTCTGCTCGATGGCACAAGTCCACATTCTGATTTGAATAAACTGCAGTCACAAAACAAAATCTCATTTCTAAAGACAACCCTCTCTAAATTGTTGGTTTCAATGTCACACATCAGTCTGCCTTTGAATGAATGGAAAGTATTGAACATCGTTTGAAGGATTCCATTGTAATTGGAGGTGTGCAAAATGTTTATACCGTGTCTGCCTGAAGTGTGGGAAATACTCAACATTATCGTTGATAGATGTTAAGTCTTTCCACATGTGGGATGTTTTTGCAAGGAGCACGATAAATCGCCCAGTTGTAATAAATCAGCCAGAAGGAATTAACTGCAGGACAAAGAGAGGAAGGAACTTGCTTGAAGAGTTATGTTGAGGTGAGAACCTACCTCTTTAACCAAGCTTTTGGTCACCTGTTCTAATATCTCAGTGACTATGGCTGGATTTTACACCCCTGCAGGAGCAGGCTGGAGGCCAGAGGGCTCGTGAAATTGAGTGGGACATGGGGGTTGCCGTTCCCTACGCCTTCCCACGCCTGGTGCAATTTTACGAGCGGCGGTGAAAAACGGCCCTCCCGCTCCAGGCCAATTAAGCCCCTTAAATGGCCAATTAACTGCCACTTAAGGGCCTCCTCCCACTGCTCCTGGTATATCACCACTGGCGGGCGGGCCACTCAGGATCCCCAGGAGGCCGCCCAGTAAAAACTGTGCCGCACGGAGGGCACCCCGACTCCCAGCACAAGCCGCCCCCACTGCACTACATTCCCCCCAGCTCAACCAACCCCCCTTGCCTCGCTGGGACCCGGTATATTGTCCCTGGCGAGGCCCCACACACTTATCTTCATTCCGGGGCCAGTGTCTCTCTGGCTGGGTGCAGTCCCAGCAGTGGCCACCACTCCTCATGGCACTGCCAAGACTGAACAGCTGCCAGCCCGCTGATTGGCCGGCAGCTCTGGGAGGCGGGGCTTCCTGCCTCGGAGGGGCGAAAGTCTCGCCTGAGATAACTTAAGGGCATGGGCCACGTAAAATCACAGCGTGGCTTCCAGGCCCGGCTGAGGCGGGCTCGCACCTGACCTTTTGGCCGGGGACGGGGCCTCCAACCCAATGGAAAATTCCAGCCTGTGTGTCAATTTTGTATGATATGTTTCCTGTGTAGCACCTTGGGACTTTTACATTAAAGGCGTTATATGAAAGTTGTAGAGAGAGGAAGTGTTGGCGATATGATATCAATGGGGCTGGTAAACATGATTATCAATTGGTTAAGTTTGGCCCCTAATGAACCTGATGGGTCATTTCCTACTGTATATCAAGCAATCACTGCAGATTGACCTTTTCTGTATCATTCACCATCAGGATATATCCACAGCAACTCAGTGCTTCACAAACCAAATCAATAGTGAAAGCGACAAGTCAGGCGATGACCAATACTGAAATTCACGTCAATATGACACCTTGTTAGAGTTTCTCTTCCTTCAAAACTGGATGAGGATATTAAGAAAGTCAGCTTTCTGCCATTGTGTGTGAAAGTCATTAGCACAGAGACACAAAGGTGTCAGGCCTACATCAGCTGGGTTTTCAACGCAAGGTGGGTCAAATGTAATTCAAAGCCAATCTGATATATCAGAGTGAAAGGGGCTGACATTTACATCAGGCATACAGCACAGAAACCGTCCATCTGACCCAAGTGTTCTCTGCCAGAGTTCATTCTCCACACCAGTGTCCTCCCACCCTCCGTCATCTCATTTGATCTACTCCTTTCTCCTTCACATTATGTATCTTGCTTCCCCTAAATGCATCTATTGTACCTGAGTTATGAAATGTAGGACAGGATTTTTGTGCCAATATGTGGGCGGGAACTGAGTCAAGCATGCGCGTAGTTTCACTCCAATGATCAGCAATGGTCAGTTTTACCGGCACGATCCTGCCCCTGAGGCATTTTTGGAAAGCCCGGATCAGGGGCATAAAGGCTACATGCCTGCGAGTGGCAGGTGGCTAGTTAAGGGCATTGGTGAGACCACAACTGGAGTACTGTGTACAGTATTGGTCTCCTTATTTAAGGAAGGATGTAAATGCATTGAAGCAGTTCAAGAAGGTTTACTAGACTAATACCTGGAATGGGCGGGCTGTCTTATGAGGGAAGATTGGACAGGCTAGGCTTGTATCTGCTGGAATTTAGAAGAGTAAGAGGCAACTTGATTGAAACATATAAGATCCTGAGGGATCTTGACAGGGTGGATGTGGAAAGGATGTTTCCTCTTGTGGGAGAATCTAGAACTAGGGGTCACTGTTTAAAAATAAGGGGTCACCCATTTAAGACAGAGATTAGGGGAAATTTTTTCTCTCAGAGGGTTATGAGTCTTTGGAATTCTCTTCCACAAAAGGTGGTGGAAGCAGAGTCTTTGAATATTTTTAAGGCAGAGGTAGATAGATTCTTGATAAGCAAGGGGGTGAAAGGTTATTGGGGTAGGCGGGAATGTGGAGTTGAGGTTACAATCAGATCAGCCATGATCCTTTTGAATGTCGGAGCAGGCTCGAGGGGCCAAGTAGCCTACTTCTGCTCCTAACTCGTATGTTCGTATGTATCTTCATATGTTCGTAAGGTGATTAAAAGGCCAATTAAAGCCATTGATCAGAGGCCAACTGGAATTTGCCAGTTGACCTGCAGGCCCCCGCACAGCCGCTGCCTGGACGTGCAGCCATACTAGGGGCGGGGGGCCAGTGCTCCAGGGTACCTTTGAGGCCCCCCCATTGTCTACCTGTCCACAGCTGCAGCCACTGCCAGGTGCTTCCCCTCCACAATGGTGGTCCATCTGTCGTGGCTATTTTTCAGTTCCAATCTTTTAAAAGTGCTGAGAGAGAGCCTCAAAATGGAGGTTCCCTCTCTCCCCCTTACCTGCAATGGCAGGCTGCAACTCATGGTCACGGACCCTGCTAATACTCACTGAAGCAGGTTGGCACAGAGTGGTATTCGGGCAAGCTACCAAACAGCAAACAGCTCCCACAGATCCTGACCTCAGCAAAAAATGAGGAATGGAATAGGGGGGGATAATAATGGAAAGGGTATGGAAGTTCCCAACAGGTAGAATTTAACACAATTACACCAAAGCTACGAGCAAGGATGGTGCAGAGTAAAACATCAGACAGCTCAAGTTTATATTTTTAGTAACTTGTTGTGAACTGTTTTCAGAGCATTTCAATTGTGGTTGATGACTATCACAAAATTCCACTGCCAATTCACTCTGATCAACACATCGGCCTGCAGCCTCAACTCCTTTTATTTGGATTAAGGAGAAAAAGAGGGTGATGAATTTCAGCTTTCCTTTTGTTGTTTGTGAAAGAGAGCAGGCCACTCATTGTCATAATGGTTTTGGTCTAATTTCTGAATCAGCTCATGACTCTTTCAGTGAATCCAGCAGACCTGGGTTGCCAACTCTCCAGGATTGCCCTGGAGTCTCCAGAATCTGAAGATTAATCTCCAGGGCACTGCTGCGAGTGAGCAACAACCGGGACGAAAATTATAGGGGCATTTAAAAAGGTATCTTTTTTTAAAAAATATTCTCTCTTATCAGTTCTAAAAATATCAGACATAGGGGAAAAAAAAGGCTGTTTGACTGACTGTCAAGAATCATCCAATTGGATAGTGAAGAGTTTGTTCGTTGTCCAAGCAGCATGGTGCTACTAGTATGGGCATGCTGGACAGTCAATGGCAAGAGTGTAGGAGCAGGATGTCACATGGTGACACCTCCAGGATTAGGGCCAAAGTTGGCAACCCTCGCTCAGTTTTATAATACCAGTGTTCAATATCCAAATATTGGGACGTCTGTTTTCTGGGAGTAAGGTTCCTTTTCTAAGATCATATGCCTGTCAACACCAGCGCTCCCCCTACCACTCCCCCACCCCCACCCCTGTCCGTACCCCCATCTTCCAAACCTGCATCACCATTTGCAGCGGAGAGAATGAACTACCACTAGAACCCTGGCCCTTCCAATGCACTCTGCAATCGTCCGAAAATAAAACAGAAATAGCCAGTTAAATTGCGGAGCAAATCAGACTAAACATCACTCAGAATAAAACAAGACAGCTGGAATGGAAGACACTGATATTAAGATCAAACTCTGAGGAGAAGCCGTACAGCTTGCACAGCCCTGTATCCATCTTTGAACATACAATATAGAGAAATACTGCATTGGGAAATAGAGCAATCAACAGGAACTGGTGAAAGGGGTAGAATTGTTCCAAAAACATGCGTCCTCTTTTTGATGCATGGAGTTACTGTGCAAAAATATGGAAGGAGTAGTAAGACTCGGGGTGGGGGGGAGGGGGGGTGGTGCGAATACATTTTAAATTATATGATTTTGAGTGAAGTAGAGAAGCCTTTGTATATAATATTCCATTGTTGCATTTGGGAGCTTGCTGTGTGCAAACTGGCTGCTGCATTTCCTACATTGCAACAATGACTACACTTCAAAAAATGCTTCATTGGCTGTGTAGTACTTTGGGATGTCCTGCGGTCATGAAAATGCACTACGTCAATGCAAATTCTATCTATCTATTGATATATATATAGGTCTTTAAAAGTGGCACTGCAGATAGGTATGGACATAAAAAAGCAAATGGAATCCTTTGATTTGTATCTAGAGGCACAGAATATAAAAGTAATTGAACTCTGAGGGATTAAAGGAACAGTGGCCGCATGGTTAAAAAATTAGCTCGGGGTCAGAAATCAGAAAACTGTGGTCAACGGTTGTTTTTCAGACTTGGGGGAGGTGTACTTGTCTCACAGTGGTCAGTATTAGGTTCACTATCCTTTCTGATATATATAAATGATCTGGATTAGGGTGTACAAGACATAATTTCAGAGTTTGCAGGTGGCATGAAACTCGGAAATGTAGTAAAAAGCAAGAATAGTGATAGACTTTCAGAGGGCACAGACAGACTGGTGAAATGGGGAAACTGATGGCAGAAGAAATTTAATTCAGAGAAATGTGAAGTGATTAACTTTGGTAAGAAGAATAAGGAGAGACAATATAAACTAAATGGTACAATTCTGAAGGGGGTGCAGGTACAGAAAGACCCACAGGTGTACATACGCAAATCTTTGAAGGTGGCAGGACATGTTGCAAAGGCTGTTAAAAAGGCATTCAGGATCCTTGGCTTTGTAGACAGAGGTTTAAAGTACAAAGAAAGTTATGCCAAATATTTATAAATAATGAGTTAGGCTGCAGTGCAGCATTTTGGCCAATTCTGGGCACCACACTTTAGGAAGGATGTCAAGGCCACAGTGGGCGTGCAGAGGAGATTTACTGGAATGATAGTGGGGATGAGGGACTTCAGTTATGAGGAGAGACTGGAGAAACTGGGGTTCTCCTTAGAGCAGAAAGGGAGATTTAGTACTGGTGTTCAAAATCTTGAAGGGTTTTGATAGAGTAAATAAGGAGAAACTCTTTCCAGCAACAGAAGGGTCGGTAACCAGAGGACACAGGTTTAAAGTGATTGGCAAAAGAACCAGAGGTGACTTGAGAAAAACAATTTTTACGCAGTGAGTTGTTAGAATTTAGAATGTGCTGCCTGAAAGAGCAGTGGAAGCAGATTCAATAGTAACTTTCAAAATATTGGATAAGAAAAATTGCAGGGCTATGGGGAAATAGCAGGGGAGTGGCACTAATTAGATAACTTTCAAAAAGCTGGTACAGGCACAATGGGCTGAACAGCCTCCTTCCATGCAGTAAAGAGTTAACACTAAAAATCTGCAAGACTTCAGTTAACTGCTTTGTGTACAGTTTAGATACTTCATTATACAGAGGATATTTAATCAATGGAAAATGTCCATTGTCGTAAAGGTGTGAGCTCACAGCTCTGAACCTTGAGGTTTTATTTCGCTGGAGTTGAGAAAGCAGAAAGGTAACCTGATAGAAGCATTCAAGATTAAGAAGGGGCGATGAGGTCACTTGTGATTTGATCTCATGTTCCGCTTGTTGGGGAGAAACAAAAGGCACAAATTTGAGAAATCACGAAAGGAATTAAAGTGCAGGTTAGACAAACATGTCATTTACACCACGGATGGTGTTAGAATGTCGAATTGTCTGCTTCAACAGCAAAGGCCCATTTTATTTAAAAGGAAAATTAGACAATTGCTTGAAAAAGAGGAATATTAAAGCGTTGTGGGGATTAAGCAGTAGAGTGGGATTGGACTTGGTTGTTCATGTGAACAGAAACACCAACACAAACCTTACGATGACAATAATCTGTTTCTCTGCTGCAACATTCTGTGATGATGTGACATGACAGGGCAAAAAAAAATGCAAAGAAATAAAACTGGTATCAAACTAAAGAGAACATGCAGCAGGATGGTAACAATGAAGCAGTCATTAGGCCAGTGTGAGGTCTGTCCCACAGAAAATTTCTGTAGTCAGAAGGAAGAGGTAATGCCTCAAATTTACAATTGTTATACGTGTGCTAAAATCTCTTCCTGGCTTTGCCCTTCCCTATCTCCATAACCTCCTGCAAGATCCAATATCCCCAATCCCTCAGAACTCCCACAACCCCAAACTCTCCATCACAATTACTCCATAATTTTGTGCATTCCATCTCCTCCCTTCACCCCACTGGTGACCATTCCTTCAGCCACCTAGGCCCCATGCTCTGGAATTCCCTCCACTTCCCTCTCCTCCTATAAGACCCTTCTTAAAACCCATCTCTTTGACCAACCTTTTGGTTATCCTGTCTAATCTCTCCATCTTTGGCTCAGCACCCAGCAATTCTTTTAACCCTAAACCTCTGTAAAATGCTTTGGATGTATCCTAAATTAAAAGGCGCCATATAAACATAAATTGTTGTTGAGGCAGGCAAATAGATATCTCAGTAAAAAAATCTCAAGGTAACAAGCCAACAATACAAGGACATGTTCCCTGCGTGATGTAATGGAGAGAGCTTTAAAAAGTTCGAATAAAACCAGTTAAACGTCCTTGAGGTTGACATCCTCAGGATGAATGGCAAACTGATCACTTTCAGAGTGCAGTGCTGGGATGCCACACACATATATATATATATATATATATATAAGAGATGGCTCAATTTATCCTCACACTCATAGAAACAAACATTGGCAAGCCAAATTCGTTGCTTAATAGAAGTAAGGAGACAATCCAATTCCATTTCAGAAGAGAAAGACATCCAGTTGATGAATAGATATGTGATCAGATTCCAACACTCACACGTTTTAGTCCAATCAAAGCTAAGAAGCCTGTGGTTCTTATTTTTCTTGAAGGCACAGTTAAGACTAAAAGCAGGAAACATTGGCTTCATCAACTCCTACAGCAGAGTATGTGACGTACTACAGATATTGTTGTTTTCCAAAAGTACATCCAAATGCTTCCAAAAGCTGATGAAGGAATTAAGGGTTGCCAATAAACATTCGTGCCACACAAGTGCCAGGCAATGACCATCTCCAACAAGTGAGAAACCAACCACCTCCCCTTGACATTCAATGGCATTACCATCGCCGAATTTACCAGCATCAACATCCTGGCGGGTGGGGGCGGGGGTTACCACTGACCAGAAACTTAACTGGACCAGACACAAATACTGTGGATGCAAGAACAGGTCCGAGGCTGGGAATTCTACAGCCAGTAACTCAACTTCTGACTCCCTAAAGCTACAAGGTACAAGTCAGGAGTGTGATGGAATACTCTCCACTTGCCTGGATGGGTGCAGCTCCAACAACAGTCAAGAAGCTCAACACCATCCAGCACAAAGCAACCCGTTTGATTGGCACCCGACCCATAGATAGTCACTCCCTCCACCACTGGTGTGCCACGGTTGCAATGTGTACCATAGATTGTTCCCTGTAAGCTGCTGTTGTTCAGCAGTTAGGGAAGGAGTACCGTGCAGGTTGCACACTTCAGTAAATCATCTGCATACTCCAAAAAATATTCCACGGTATATTGGTACCATCTACAAGATGCACTGCAGCAACTCACCAAGGCTCCTTCGAACATGCGTACGGACATACGAATTAAGAGCAGGAGTAGGCCATTCAGCCCCTCAAGCCTGCTCCGCCATTCGAGAAGATCATGGCTGATCTGAATGTGGCCTCAACTCCACTTTCCTGTCTGCACGCCCCCCCGGCCCCTGCAATAAAACTTAACTGCCTTGGCTATCAAGTATCTATCTAACTCAGCCTTGAATATATTCAATATCCCAGCTTCTACTGCTCTCTGAGGAAGCAAATTCCACAGACTAACGACCCTCTGAGAGAAAGCACATTCCAAACTTGCAACTTCCACCACCTAGAAGGACAAGGGCAGCAGATGCATGGGAACACCACCACCTGCAAGTTCCCCTCCAAGTCACACAACATCCTGACTTGGAACTAGATCGCAGTTCCTTCACTGTCACTGGCTCAAAATTATGCAAGTCCCTCCATTACAGCACTGTCGGTGTACCTACCCAAGATGAACTACAGCAGCTCATGAAAGCGGCTCACCACCACCTTCTCTAGGGCAATTATGGATGGGCAATAAATGCTGGCCTTGAGAGAGGGGTCAGTATAGAACCACCTGCTTGACATTTGACACTGCCAGGTGTCAGCCTCCAACTCAAACCAATTTTACAAGACTTACCGTCAGTCTTTAGCAGCACAGGAGTTATAAAGTAAACAGTCATTGTAAAGGATTGATTGGGATTAGAAAAAAAATGTAATCTGAAACTGACAGTTTATGCCTGTGCCACACGTTCAACAATGCCAGGTCATTAACATCTATGGCAGATGGCCAAAGTCATACGAGAGGGGGAAGTCACGGCCAGTCAACTGATGCACGTGAGGATTCATAACACAAATGAAATCCCCCACTTGTAACTGAAGTAGGACACACCACAGGGACTGAACCAGACCAACGTAACAAGTGAGTGAGTCAGCACTCGGGAAGTAAACATATCTGGAACCAGGAAGGCAACCCTTCTCTGAACAATGAGACACACAGACAAAACTGCTCCTCTATCCTCCACCACTTGTCTCATCCAAGTAAGGGTTGGTCACCCTCCAGCATTGTCCTGGAGCCTCCAAGAGTTAAAGCTTAATCTCCCAGATCCTGCCTGGAGCAACTCAGCAGAAAAATCAGAGGGCATTTTGGAACACTTTTGATTATTAGTGATTAAAATATTGGAAAATCGGCTAAAATGTTAGTTTGACAAAGTGGCGCGGTTTGAGGCAAGTGGTCAGGTGATGAAACCTCCAGGAAGACATCAAACCAGAGTTGACAACACTATATCCATGAGTATCACTTCAAATAGTACTCAATTGTCTCTGAAACACTTTACAACAGCAACTTGTGTTTATATAATGCCTTTAATGTAATAAAATTTCCCAAGGTGCTTCACAGGAGCATTATAAAACAAAATATGACACAGATCCAAATAAAGAGATGTTAGGACAAATGAACAAAAGAGGTAAGTTAACGGTGTGTCTTAGAGGAGAGAGAGGTAGAGAGTTGGAGAGATTTAGGGAGAGAATTCCAGAACTTAGGGCCCAGGAAGCTGAAGGCATGGCCACCAATGGTGGAGTGATTAAGATCAGGGATGCTGAAGAGGCCAGAATTGGAGGAGCACTGAGATCTCGAAGGGTTGTACAACATCATAAGGATGTGACAGGTGCTATATTAATGCATGTTCTATTGCAGAGGGATTTAATGCACTCTTGAGGAGTCAGGCAGCAGGCAACCTACAGCATCATAAATAATAAGAAAACAAAGGGTAGAAATAATGGGCTCGGGAAATGGGAAAAAGTGCAAAACCTAAATCAAAAACATATTTTCAATCAACATACTGGAAAAAGACATCTTTGTTGCCACTAACATTCAAGTTCAGGTAGTGCTTTAAAAAAAATTAGATACAGTCATAGAGTTATACAGTACAGAAAAAGCCCCTTCGGCCCATCATGCCTGTGCTGGCCATCAAGCACCTATCTATTCTCATCCCATTTTCCAGCACTTGGCCCGTAGCCTTGTACGCTATGGTGTTTCAAATGCTCATCTAAATACTTCTTAAATGTTGTGAAGGTTCCTACCTCTACCACCCCTTCAGGTAGTGTGTTCCAGATTCCAACCATCCTCTGGGTGAAAAAATGTTTTCTTCAAATCCTCTCTAAACCTTCTGCCCCTTAGCTTAAATCTCTGCCCCCTGGTTATTGATTTCTCTGCTAAGGGAAAATGTTTCTTCCTATCTACCCTATCTATGTCCCTCATAATTTTGTGTACCTCAATCAGGTCCCCCCCTCAACTTTCTCTGCTCTTAGGAAAACAACCCTAGCCTAAACAGTCTCTCTTCATAGCTGAAATGCTCCAGCCCAGGCAACATCCTGGTGAATCTCCTCTGCACCTTCTCCAGTGCAATCACATCCTTCCTATAGTGTGGTGACCAGAACTGTACACAATACTCCAGCTGTGGCCTAACTAGCGTTTTCTACAGCTCCATCATAACCTCCCTGCTCTTATATTCTATGCCTCGGCTAATAAAGGCAAGTATCCCATATGCCTTCCTAACCACGTTATCTACCTGTGCTGCTGCCTTCAGTGATCTATGGACAAATACACCAAGGTCCCTCTGACCCTCTGTACTTCCTAGGGTCCTACCATCCATTGTATATCCCCTTGCCTTGTTAGTCCTCCCAAAATGCATCACCTCACACTTCTCAGGATTAAATTCCATTTGCCACTGCTCTGCCTATCTTATCAGCCCATCTATATCATCCTGTAATCTCACTACGACACCATCAATTTTCATGTCATCTGTGAACTTACTGATCATACCTCCTATATTCACATCTAATTCATTAATGTACACTACAAACAGCAAGGGTTCCAGCACCGATCCCTGCGGTACACCACTGCTCCCAGGCTTCTACTCGCAAAAACAACCCTCGACCATCACCCTCTGCCTCCTGTCACGAAGCCAATTTTGGATCCAATTTGCCAAATTGCCCTGGATGCCATGGGCTCTTACCTTCTTAACAACCTCCCATGCGGGACCTTATCAAAAGCCTTAGTGAAGTCCATGTAGACTACATCAACTGCTTTACCCTCAGCTGCACATCTAGTCACCTCCTCGAAAAATTCAATCAAGTTTGTTAGATCTCCCCATCTCCCCCTGACAAAGCCCTGCTGACTAATCCCTGCCTCTCTAAGTGGAGATTAATCCTGTCCCTCAGAATTTTTTCCAATAGCTTCCCTACCACTGATGTTAGACTCACTGGCCTGTAGATAGCATCTAGTGAAGCAGTAAACTATCCCTGGAAATAACGGTCAGACTAAACCATAACAATGTTTTAACAACCCAACTTCATGGCACTTTAATCAGCCAATGAAACAGAACTGGTCAAAGGGAAAAGTAGAGCACTTGCAAAACCAAAAGTCTCACAAGATGGTCAGAGAGAGAACTGAGTTCAGTTCTGGGCATTGCATCTCAGGAAAGATATATTGACCTTGGAGAGGCTGCAGCACAGATTCAACAGAATGATAATAGGGCTAAAAGAATTAAATTATGAGGAACAGTTGCATAGAGCAAGCTTGTATTCCCTTGAGTATAGAAAATTCAGAGGTGATCGAACTGAGGTGTCAAAGATGACTAAAGGAGTTGATATTGTGAATAGAGAGAAACTATTTCCTCTGTGGTGAGGTGTGGGGGGAGGAATCCAGAACAAGAGGTTCAAAGCACACAAAGCATAGTAAAAATCTGGAACATTCTCCCCCCAATAAGCTGTTAAGGGTGGGAGTCAACTGAAAATTTCAAAACTGAGATTTTTATTTTTATTAGGCAAGTGTATTAATGGTTACAGAACCAAGGCAGGAGTTGAGATACTGATTGGCCCTGAGCCAAATGAATGTTGAAACAGGCTCAAGGGGCTGAATGGCCTTCCCCTGTCCCTACCAGTCTGAGAGGTGATCTTATTGAAACATATAAGATTCTGAAGGAGCTTGACAGGGTAGGTGCTGAGAGGATGTTTCCCCTCGTGGGGGAATCTAGAACTAGGGGACACAGAATCAGAATAAGATGGAGATGAGGAGGAATTTCTTCTCTGAGAGGGTCGTTAATCTTTGCAATTCTCTTCCCCAGAGAGCAGTGGAGGCTGGGCCATCGAATACATTCAAGGATGAGTTAGACAGATTTCTGATCTACAAGGGAGTTAAGGGCTAAGCCAGGCCAGCAGTAAAGGGAAGTTAAGGCCACAATTAAATCAGCCATGATTATATTGAATGGCAGCGCAGGCTCGAGGGACCAAATGGCCTGCTCATGCTCCTAATTCTTATGTTCTTATGCCACGAAAAAGCATCAAGCCTGGGCAGGTCACAGGCTCAGGATGCAGGACTTAAGAATATCACACCAAGCAACTTGAAAATGGGAGCTTTGAAGCTTGGCATGGAAAGACACTGTAGAGAAGGACCTCCTAGAGGCTTGCATCACCTCAACAGAGAAACAGCAGCTAGCCAAAAAAAACTAAACAGAATGGAAGAGTTAACCACATGTATCTGAAACACTGAAGGAACCAAACACAATTAAGCTTTACTGAAAAGGTAGTGATGAACACCACAGCCCAATGCAGCCATATCAGTTGTGTGAGTTGAATGGTGCTCCAGACACCAGAAGGTGGTTGCCTGACTCCCAACTAATGTCCATCGCAAAATGGGTTACACCACAAGTATCTGGATCTGGAATAGAGAAACATAGAAAATAGGAGCAGGAGTAGGCCATTTGGCCCATCAAGCCTGCTCCGCCATTCATTATGATCATGGCTGATCATCCAACTCAGTAACCTGTTCCCACTGCCTGAAAGAGCAGTGGAAGCAGATTCAATAGTAACTTTCAAAAGGAAATTGGATAAATACCTGGAAGGGAAAAAGAAATTGCAAGGCTATGGGAAAAAAGCAGGGGGAATGGGATTAATTGGATAATTCGACCAAAACTCCAGCACAGGCACGATGGGTCAAATGGCCGCCTTATGTGCTGTCTGATTGTACAACTACCCAGGACACACATGGCATCATAAACTCATTAGTAAAACAGCAATCTATAGTCATTATCTTTTTGAAAACCAACCAAATTTCTTCTCTTTTGTGTTCTACTACAATCAATAGACTAACTTCCAATAAATAATTCACCGATGTATTAAAACAAAGCTGCTTTGCCACCACTCTCTCCAGTGCCAGACGACAGCAGATGATATCTGAATCTTACGACTGAATGGTCTCTCGAGGTGCTTCTCATCAGAGCTGAACGTTGCTTTAACAGAATGAAATAACTCATTAGTTCATTATGTTGTTTGGTGTATTTGCAGTTCATGGAATGGAACAATACACGGCAGTGACTGAGTTCTAATACACTGGCCAGACAATGGCCAAGAATTTCCTTGCAGCTCCTCAGTTTCAGCCTCATTTCCATCAAAGTTACCATGAAGGAGCTGCAAGGAAATTCTTGTCTATATCTCTTATCTCATGTACTGTCACTCGTGCTATTAAGAGTCAGCTGTGGCTCAGTGGGGAGCACTCTTGTCTCTTGTTTGAGGTGAGGGGGAGCAATTTGCATTTTCCCTTCACTCTCCATCTCAGTGGTGCTGAGGCAAACTGCAGAGCGTCTGTTGCTGGCCCTGGCCGTAAACAGCCAGCTCAGCACAGGCCAGAGTGAACACCTGCTGTCTTCCTGGTCAGTTTGGCTCCATTCCATATTGGACAGCGAGCTTCCGAAGACAAAAGCTCCACAATCAAATGCAAAATCTCAGACATTTGCACAGTGCTGTCACCGAGAGGAACATAATAGCTTCCCTTCGATTCTGCTTACATGCTTAAAATGCCTGATGCACTAAACATTCTGATTACTTCCTCCAGAATTACCTTGGGGCTAGTG
Organism: Heterodontus francisci; assembly: GCF_036365525.1. NCBI lineage: Eukaryota > Metazoa > Chordata > Chondrichthyes > Heterodontiformes > Heterodontidae > Heterodontus > Heterodontus francisci. The sequence continues at coordinate 116,121,763 of NC_090382.1, forward strand.
CAAGAGCTACCAGCACAGTCACAAACAATATCAAATCCTCATGTGACGGGCTGGCTGGCAAAAACCATCAAATATTAAATCAGAGCACGTGGGAGCATTATTGAGTAGCAGACTGCTCCGGGCAACACACCCAGGACAGAAATCACCCTCACCAGCCTGCAGAATCAAGCAGCTTCTCTGACATTTTACACAATGGATATAAAAAAAACGGAGAGGTGAGGTGTAATCCGAGCAAATTCCACCATAAATATTATGCAGGAATTGGATCAAAAGTGGATTATCGCAGAACATTAAAGCAAGAAAACAATCTCCCTGTCAGAACGTCAGTGTATTTAAAGCAGAGAATGATTAAGTCATTTGCGAAGACATCCTTCTACCCAAGACTGTGCCTTCTTTCTCCCAGAGGCTATATGAGTGAAGCCACTCTACTCAAGTAAAAAGATACAGCAATAGTACAGTTTTACAGCCTCTTGGTATAGCCTCAGGCACCTACACTCTCTCCCCATCTCCCCACCTCACTGAAACGACGCTGTCTGCTGAGACCCCTAGCCCCACACTGCTAGGGCAGCTCACTCCAGTGCAGTACTGAAAGAACACTGAGGGAGGTGCCATCTTTTGGATGAAATGTTAAACCGAGGGTCCACCCCGACAGCCATTACGGGTGGGAAAAAAATGTCACACAGCCACTGTTCGAAGAAGAGCAGGGGAGTTCTCCCCGGCGTGCTGGCCAATATTTATCCCTCAACAAACTTAAGTTATCTGGTCATTGTCACATTGCTGCCAATGTTCTAACAGTGACTACACTTTTTTTTAAGAGACACAGCATTGAAACAGGCCCTTCGGCCCACCGAGTCTGTGTCGACCATCAACCAGCCATTTATACTAATCCTACACTAATCCCATATTCCCTACCACATCCTACCACCTACCGACACTAGGGACAATTCACAATGGCCAATTTACCCATCAATCTGCAAGTCTTTGGCTGTGGGAGGAAACCAGAGCACCCGGTGGAAACTCACACGGTCACAAGGAGAACTTGCAAACTCCACACAGGCAGTACCCAGAACTGAACCCAGACTGCTGGAGCTGTGAGACTGCGCCGCTAACCACTGCGCCGCTGCGCTTAATTGACTGTTGAGTACTTTGGGATATCCTGAGGTTGGGAAAGGGGCTATATAAACGCAAGTTCTGTCATTCTTTTTCACTAGCCACATCCACAAGGTATTAACCCTATACACTTGGGCCAACAGCCTAACAGCACAAACTCTCTATATTATCAAAGCCTAGAAATGGAACTGTGTAATATTATTCTATGTCGACTTAACACTGATAGGGTTAGATGAAGATGGGCATGAGGAAGCTTGTGTGGAGGACAAATGCTGGCATAGTGCAGTTGGGCCAAATGGCCTATTTCTGTGCTTTGGACTGGGAGCAGTCCTGTGGAGGGGTTTGGAATGGGGGCAGTCCTGTGGAGGGGTTTGGACTGGGAGCAGTCCTGTGGAGGGGTTTGGACTGGGAGCAGTCCTGTGGAGGGGTTTGGAATGGGGGCAGTCCTGTGGAGGGGTTTGGACTGGGAGCAGTCCTGTGGAGGGGTTTGGAATGGGGGCAGTCCTGTGGAGGGGTTTGGACTGGGAGCAGTCCTGTGGAGGGGTTTGGAATGGGGGCAGTCCTGTGGAGGTGTTTGGACTGGGAGCAGTCCTGTGGAGGGGTTTGCCTATTTCAAATAATGTCAGACTATCCCATCTCCCGATCACGCATTAATACTATCGAGCTCACTTTCTGCACTCTTAAAAAAATTACAGGTTTCAAACATTTTTAGGGAAAGTGGGAATAACAATCGTGGCATCTATCCCAGGCATAACCCTCTAAAACTAAACTTAACCGATATCCAAGGCACGTTTAGGTTTTTTATCTTTGGCCTCCTTATCTCGAGAGACAATGGATACGTGCCTGGAGGTGGTCAGTGGTTTGTGGAGCAGCGCCTGGAGTGGCTATAAAGGCCAATTCTAGAGTGACAGGCTCTTCCACAGGTGCTGCAGAAAAATTTGTTTGTCGGGGCTGTGACACAGTTGGCTCTCCCCTTAGAACATAGAACATTACAGCGCAGTACAGGCCCTTCAGCCCTCGATGTTGCGCCGACCTGTGAAACCATCTGACCTACACTATTCCATTTTCATCCATATGTCTATCCAATGACCACTTAAATGCCCTTAAAGTTGGCGACTCTACTACTGTTGCAGGCAGGGCGTTCCACGCCCCTACTACTCTCTGAGTAAAGAAACTACCTCTGACATCTGTCCTATATCTATCACCCCTCAACTTCAAGCTATGTCCCCTCGTGTTTGCCATCACCATCCGAGGAAAAAGGCTCTCGCTATCCACCCTGTCCAGCCCTCTGATTATCTTATATGTCTCTATTAAGTCACCTCTCCTCCTCCTTCTCTCCAACAAAAACAACCTCAAGTCCCTCAGTCTTTCCTCGTAAGACCTTCCCTCCATACCAGGCAACATCCTAGTAAACCTCCTCTGCACCTTTTCCAAAGCTTCCACATCCTTCCTATAATGCGGTGACCAGAACTGCACGCAATACTCCAGGTGCGGCCGCACCAGAGTTCTGTACAGCTGCAGCATGACCTCGTGGCTCCTAAACTCGATCCCTCTACTAATAAAAGCTAACACACCATATGCCTTCTTAACAGCTCTATTAACCTGGGTGGCAACTTTCAGGGATTTATGTACCTGGACACCAAGATCTCTCTGCTCATCTACACTACCAAGAATCTTCCCATTAGCCCAGTATTCTGCAATCCTGTTACTCCTTCCGAAGTGAATCACCTCACACTTTTCCGCATTAAACTCCATTTGCCATCTCTCAGCCCAGCTCTGCAGCCTATCTATGTCCCTTGCGCCTCTGTCTTTTTTCCTGCCAACTACTAAGTCTCTTCGACTCGCCACACTTTAGCCCCGCCTTTATGGCTGCCCGCCAGCTCTGGCGAACGCTGGCAACTGACTCCCACGACTTGTGATCAATGTCACAGGACTTCATGTCGCGTTTGCAGACGTCTTTAAAGCGGAGACATGGACGGCCGGTGGGTCTGATAGCAGTGGCGAGCTTGCTGTACAATGTGTCTTTGGGGATCCTGCCATCTTCCACAATGTAGTTAAACGGGCTCTCTAACTGACGTGATTTCCACTGCTGCTGATTTTCCTGTATCACTGTGCCCAGCAAATCCAATAGCCTCAGTGCAGAAACAGAAAAAAATTCACCAAATCTATCACTCATCACACCTGTCTCACATCCCTCAATATAAACTTCAGCCCAGTCTTACAGTTCATCCACAGTTACTATTAGTTGAACCAGTTGTGGTTCCGTTGGTAGTACTCTCACTTCTGAATATTTGAATCCCACTCCAGAGGCTTGAACACAAAAGCTAGGCTGACATACCCAATACAGTACCGAGGGAGTGCTGCACTGTTGGAGATGCAGTCTTTTAAGTGAGATATTAAACCAAGGCCCAGGCCAAGGTTTAACCAGGAGGCAAAGGCCATGCCCACTGGCTGAAAAGTCTGTAGCAAGTGCACCTCTGGAAGCCATGATGCTATTTTGCTGGCCAATCAGAGGGCCAGCAGCTCTTCAGTCCCAGTAGCAGCATTGGGAGTGGTAGCCTGCAGGCCCCAGATCCCGCCAATGATGGAGACCAGAGAAGAAGGTAAGTGAGGTCAGGCTCGCTGGGGCCAATAAGGCAGGCGCCAGCAAGGGGTTAGAGTGTTGTTTGCGAGGGCAGGGGGTTGTCTTCCAGCAAGGGAGGCCCGAGTTGCTGGGGAGGTGGGGGGGGTGGTGGGGGGGAGTCCTCCATGGGGCACAGGATATCCAATCAGGAAGGAATCTACCAGCCTGTAAGTTAGGCTGTCTGGTTTTACTGGGCGGTCTCTCCAGGTGGCGAAATGCCCACCTGTCACTGATAAAATACCAGCAGTGGTGGGAAGAGGCCATTAATTGGCCACTTAAGGGCCTCAATTGGCATAAGGGCCGGCCAACCTGCCACCTCCCCTGCCACCGGTAAAATACCAGCAGAGTGGGTAGGTGACAGACATGGCACCCCCCCTACCATCCCACCCGATTTTACATCTCCCAGCACACTCCCATGGGAAGTGGGAGGGCATAAAATTCCAGCCTCTGTGTGCCCTCTCGGGCGGATGAAAATGATCCCACTGTGCTTTTGTAACAAAGCCCAGGGGGAAATCTCCCTGACTAATAGTTATCACTGAAACAGATTATCTCATTTCTGTTTGTGGGATCTTGCTGTGTGTAAATTAGCTGCTGCTTTTTCTAATTTACAACAGTGACTTCATTGATTGAAAAGCGCTTTGGGACTCCTGAGGTCATGAGAGGCGCTATCTACATCCATGTCTTTGCTTTGTTAAAACTGTTGGAGGTTTCACTGTCCGATGACTGTTTTGGACAAACACCAGTGTAGCATATCGCCTGCCCTTTATAGAACTGGCAGATTTTCATCTGCGTAGTCCACTCCAGTTTACCAACAGGGCAGTGAAGTTTAAATAACCCCAACTTTTCTCAGTTTTAAAATATTAGGTGTATGAGAAATATACTGGAAGTTCTCCTCAAATCCAGCACTGTAGATAAACTGGTGTTACCTCAGTAAGACAGCTGAGTATTTTCTGGGCAATTGTGCCAAAACACAACAGTAACAACTTACATTTATACAGAGCCTTTAATATTCAGTAAACACCCCAAGAAGTGCAATCATGCAAGAATTGATAGCGTGCCAAAGAATATTAAATGACGTAATTAAAAGCTTGGTCCAAGAGGTAGGAGGATCTTCAATAAGGAGCGTGAGGCAGAGAGGTTCAAGAAAAGAATTCCAGAGCTGAAGGCATGGCTGCCCAATGGTAGGACGAAGGAAATGGGGAATGCATAAGAGGTGAATGTACAGAAGAATAAGTATAATAAGATATAAGTATATTAAGGGCAAGAGGATAACCAGGGAAAGAGTAGGGCCCATTAGGGACCAAAGTGGCAATCTGTGTGTGGAGCCGGAGGACACAGATGAGGTTTTAAATGATTACTTTTCATTAGTGTTCACTATGGAGAAGGACGATGTAGGTCTAGACATCAGGGAGGGGAATTGTAATATACTTGAACAAATTAGCATTGAAAGGGAGGAAGTATTTGCTGTTTTAGCGGGCTTAAAAGTGGATAAATCCTCAGGCCCAGATAAGATGTATCCCAGGCTGTTATGTGAGACAAGGGAGGAGATAGCAGGGGCTCTGACACAAATTTTAAAATCCTCTTTGGCCACAGGAACGGTACTGGAGGACAGTGAATGTGGTATCATTATTCAAGAAGGGTAGCAGGGATAAACCAGGTAATTACAGGCCAGTGAATCCAACAGCAGTGGTGGGGAAACTATTGGAAAAAATTCTGAGGGACAGGATTAATCTCTACTTGGAGAGGCAGGGATTAATCAAGGATAGTCAGCATCGCTTTGTCAGGGGGAGATCATGTCTAACAAACTTGATTGAATTTTTCGAGGAGGTGACTAGATGTGTCGATGAGGGTAAAGTAGTTGATGTAGTCTAGATGGACTTCAGTAAGGCTTTTGATAAGGTCTCACATGGGAGATTGGTTAAGAAGGTAAGAGCCCACGGGATCCAGTGCAATTTGGCAAACTGGATCAAAAATTGGCTTAGTGGCAGGAGGCAGAGGGTGATGGTCGATGGTTGTTTTTGCAAGTGGAAGTCTGTGACCAGTGGTGTGCTGCAGGGATCGGTGCTGGGACCTTTGCTGTTTGTAGTGTGCATTCATGATTTAGATGTGAATATAGGAGGTATGATAAGTAAATTCGCAGATGACACGAAAATTGGTGGTGTCGTAAATAGTGAGGAGGAAAGCCTTAGATTACAGGACGATATAGATGGGCTGGTAAGATGGGCGGAGCAGTGGCAAATGGAATAGAATCCTGAGAAGTGTGAGGTGATGCACTTTGGAAGGACTAACAAGGCAAGGGAATATACAATGGATGGTAGGACCCTAGGAATTACAGAGGGTCAGAGGGACCGTGGTGTACTTGTCCATAGATCATTGAAGGCAGCAGCACAGGTAGCTAAGGTGGTTAGGAAAGCATATGGGATACTTGCCTTTATTAGCCGAGGCATAGAATATTACAGCAGGGAGGTTATGGTGGAGCTGTATAAAATGCTAGTTAGGCCACAGCTGGAGTACTGTGTACAGTTCTGGGCACCGCACTATAGGAAGGATGTGATTGCACTGGAGAGGGTGCAGAGGAAATTCACCCGGATGTTGCCTGGTGAAGAGAGACTGGATAGGCCAGTGTTGTTTTCCTTGGAGCAGAGAAGGCTGAGGGGGGACCTGATTGAGGTATACAAAATTATGAGGGGCATTGATAGGGTAGATAGGAAGAAACTTTTTCCCTTAGCGGAGGGATCAATAACCAGGGGGGCATAGATTTAAGGTAAGAGGCAGGAGGTTTAGAGGGGATTTGAGGAAAAAAGTTTTCACCCAGAGGGTGGTTGGAATCTGGAATGCACTGCCTAAAGGTGTCGTAGAGGCAGGAACAACATTTAAGAAGTACTTCGATGAGCACTTGAAACGCCACAGCATACAAGGCTACAGGCCAAGTGTTGGAAAATGGGATTAGAATAGATAGGTGCTTGATGGCCGCCACAGATACAATGGACCGAAGGGGCTGTTTCTGTGCTGTATAACTCTGTCACTCTGTGAGAATACTGAATAGGAACCTTACTGGTGCAGTAATTGCAGCCTGCACGTGCATGAGGATCAGGTTAAAAATCCCACTTGCTAACAAGACTCACTTTGCAGTGCCAATCTTGGTAGTGAAGGTTGAGATCAAGAATCACGGATTACCTGCTAAATCTACCTGCACTCATTATATCAGCCGTAAATACTGAATTTGATGACTTTCAAATCACAATGCTCGTTACCTTGATGTTGGAGCCTTAGATGCATTGATATCTCACAATAGTCGGGCTGTTGCAACCAGGATCTATGAAGTGTGGGCTTTCATACAGTGACAAGCCAAATATGAACCAGTCAGCCCTCATTAAAAATGGGCACCATTTGTCTCAGGTCTCCCAGCCTTCTCTCTCATCATGTCCCAGCAGTTTTACATCAGCCTTACAGTCGGGTGAGCAGGGCCCCATGAGAGCTTGGCAGCATGAGATTAACATGGAAGTGCCTGAAATTATGTCATGCTAAGACAGAAAAAACCCATCACTTCTGATTTTTCATCACACCATCTCTTATCCTACCAACACCTTGCTCTTAATCATATTCAAGAGCCATTTCCTCCTGTTAAAAGACCTGAAGCTAAATAAGAATGGATTGGATGTTAGTCACAGCTGCAGAGATGAGCTGCAAATTAATGGAGCTCAGCTGAGATACAGCAGGAGTACTGCAATTAGCCTCAGTACCTCTGGATCAAAGGAGGGAGGGGGGTCACAGTCAGGGCTCCCTTTTCTGACTGCAAGCAAGCTGCGTTTACCAGAAAATTTGCGGGCACACACATGCGTGTGAGTGCAGACACCAGGTGGGGCTCCAACTGGAATTGGCTATGATTCCTCTCCCGGTCGAATAGGCTGCCCACAGTCACAGTTAAGCCTCAAATGGTGCCAGGGATCCCAGCAAAAAGTCAAGAATTTCAGAAGAGAACAACAACTTATATTTATATAGCACCTTTAATGTAATAAATGTCCCAAAGTGCCTCACAGGAGCTTCATCAAGCAAAATTTGACACTGAGCCACATGAGGAGATATTAGGACAGGTGACTCAAAGCTCGGCCAAAGAGGTAGGTTTTAAGGAGCATCTTAAAGGAGGAAAGTGAGGTAGAGAGCTGGAGAGGTTTAGGGAGGGAATTCCAGAGCTAGGGTCTTGGCAGCCTAAGGCACGGCCGCCAATGGTGGAGCGATTAAAATCAGGGATGCTCAAGAGACCAGAATTGGAGAAGCGCAGATATCTCGGAAGTTGTGGGGCTGGATGAGGTTATAAAGATAGGGAGGGGCGAGGCCATGGAGGGATTTGAAAACAAGGATAAGAACTTTAAAATCCAGACATTGTCAGACCAACAGCCAGTGTAGAACAGCAAACACAAGGGTGATGGGTGCGAGTTAGGACACAGGCAGCAGAGTTTTGGATGACCTCAAGTATGTGGAGGGTAGGATATGGCAGTCCAGCCAGAAGTGCATTGGAATAGTCATGTCTGGAGGTTACAACAGGATGGATGAGGATTTCACCAGCAGATAAGCTGAGGTATGGGTGAAGTCGGATGATGTTACAGAGGTGGAAATAAGCTGTCTTAGTGATGGCATGAATATGTGGTTAGAAGCTCATCGCGGGGTTAAACTTCACACCAAGGCTCCGAACAGCCTCAGAAAGAGGAAGGGAGAAAACTAATGAGAAATTATAGTGAAAAGAAAGCAAGCAACAATATTTTTAATAACTTGCAGTGTCGGAGGAAGAAGGAAGTGGACTCGGATTTTGCCTCTTTGTTTGAAATGTAGTCTTTCACATTAAGCATAGCTTTAAAACAATAGTTGACGGACTGGGAAGAAGTGGGGAAATGAAACAAAACAAGTTAAAAAGAAACAAACTGTGAGAACGAGGCAGCCTTGACTGTTAATAACCAGACTTCAGGAAGTAAACCACCAATAACTCCAGTAGACTGGCACGTAAAGGAGCTGAGATTAGTCATTGTGTACGGCACAGGTTGTGTCTGTAAACAGCATTGTGTGTGCACCTGCACTGCAGGAAGTGATAGTGCTGGAGAAAAAGAAAACACTTTGTTTCATTTTAGAATCGCTGTTGTTCATTGTCAAGTTTTTAAAATGGACTCTACGCATCTTCGGGGACACTGACCATGCACGCACGCTGCAGTAATCTCACTATCTGCTTTTCCAGTTTTGGAACCACAAAAGTCTTTTGTTTAAGGAGGAACACAAATCTGAGCTTTGCCCACTTTGCTTCTGTGTTTAAGGCGCCCCTACCCCCTCCCCCGCCTCTCATCTTATCCTCTTTCGCCTCCTTGTCTCGAGGGACAATGGGTAAGCGCCTAGAGGTGTTCTCACCTTGAGTTGCCGCCCAGAAATTCGAGATCTCGTCATCGGCAACCTCTCCCTGTGTTCCCTGCCCCAGAGAATTGAGCTGAAAATGTGTATCCTTGTTGTCAAATCCGTATAGGATTGCCAACCCTCCTGGATTTCCTGTGAGTCTCCAGGATTTAAAGATTAAACCCCAGGGCACCATGAGGAAAAAATTATCAGCGAATTTTCAAAATTTTCTTTCAACACTTTTGTTGATTAGTTATATTAAAATATTGGAAATGGGAAGAAAAGGCTGTTTGACTGATAGTCAAGAATCACCCAATCAGGTAATTTACGGTCTAATTGCATTCTAATTGGTGGAGGAAGGCACTAAGCCATAACAATGGGCAACCCTTAAAGGGGATATGAGGATAGAGTGGGAAAAAGGCATTGTAATGGATGATCAGCCATGATCATATCGAATGGCAGGGCAGGCTTGATGGGCTGAATGGCCTACTCCTGCTCCTATGTTTCTAATCAATGGCGGGATTGTGCGGGGGGGGAAGGGGGTGCGTGCAGTTGCAGGTCACATGAGTTAACTTCCAGGAATACGTCTAGCCACAGTTGGCAAACATACCCCATTTGACAAGGTGCCACATAAAAGGTTATTGCGTAAAGTAGGAGCTCATGGTATAGGGGATAACATATTAGCATGGATAGCTGATTGGCTGGCTGACAGCAAACAGAGAGTATACATAAATGGGTCCTTTTCTGACTGGCAGGATGTGATGAGTGGAGGCCCGCTGGGGTCTGTGCTGGGGCCTCAACTTTTTACAATTTATATCAATGACTTAGATGAGGGGAGCGATGGGGCATGGTAGCTAAATTTGCAGATGACACAAAGATAGGTAGGAAAGAAAGCATGTCGTGAAGAGGACATAAGGAGGTTGCAGACCGATATAGATAGGTTGAGTGAGTGGGAAAAAATCTGGCAGATGGAGTATAATGTGGGAAAATATGAAGTGTTCACTTTGGCAGGAAGAATAAAAAAGCAGAACATTACTGAAACGGAGAACGACTGCAGAATTCCGAAGTGCAGAGGGATCTAGGTGTTCTAGTGGATGAGTCACAAAAAGTTTGTATGCAGGTACAGCAAGTAATAAAGAAGGCTAATGGAATACTATCCTTTATTATGAGAGGAATTGAAAATAAAAGTAAGGATGTTATGTTTCAGTTATACAGGGCATTGGTGAGACCACATCTCGAATACTGTGTACAGTTTTGGTCTCCTTATTTAAGGAAGGATGTGAATGCATTGGAGGTGGTTCAGAGGAGATTTACTAGCCTAATATCTGGAATGAGCGGGTTGTCTTTATGAGGAAAGGTTGGACAGACTGGGCCTATTTTCACTGGAGTTTAGAAGAGTGAGGGGAGACTTGATTGAAGTTTGTAAGATCCTGAATGGTCTTGACAGGGTGAATGTAGAAAGGACGTTTCTTCTTGTGGGTGTTTCCAGAACTAGGGGGCACTGTTTTAAAATTAGGGGTTGCCCTTTTAGGACAGAGATGAGGAGAAATTTTTTCTCTCAGAGGATTGTGCGACTTTGGAACTCCCTGCCTCAGAAGGTGGCAAAGGCGGGGTCACTGAATAATTTTAAGGTGGAGGTAGATAGATTCTTGTTAGGCAAGGAAATCAAAGGAAATCGGAGTAGATGGGAGTGTGGAATTCGAGACACAAACAGATCATCCATGATCTTATTGAATGGCAGAGCAGTCTGGAGGGGCCAAATGGCCTACATCTGCTCCTAATTCGCATGTTCGTATGTTCTGCCCTACCCGAATGCAGCAATCGCTTGCCGGCCCCAAACTTCCAACAGTGTGCTGTTCTTCAGGTTGGTGTTCTCTTTTTAAGCTGCCTTCAAACTTACTCCCTAAGCCCCTCGGACTCGCCACTTCACTCCTTGCTTTTCATAGCCATGACTTCTCCTCCGCATCTCCCCTCAAACATTCTCACACCCCCTCAAACATTCTGTCAGTCTTCATTCCTGCTCCTCACTCCATTTATTTTCCCCTCTGACTTGTAAAGTACTTTAAGATGCCCCTTTGGATATGAGGACCTCTGTAGACATTGTCTTGCAGGCCCCCACCTGCCAAGAATGAGGCATATTAATTTTGTCATATGAACATTGATTTTAAACAGTTGCTGAAGTGAAGAAAGGACTTGTTAAAAAATCACCAGACACTTGGCTGGAAGGACATTTGCATACTAACAGACAGTGCTTGTGGAGACAAAGGGCTATTCCCTGGTCCACTTAGCCCACAATGGATTTTGATCACCAGACATTGAAGGTGTAAGGAAGAGCATTCCAGAAACTGCTAAGGTGATACAATCCACAAAAGCTAGGACTGGTTAAACCAGCTGGTCACATGACTAACTGGCTGGTCCAGGGTTTACTTCTGAACTAGCCACAGAGAATTTGAACTGAGAAAGACTGTTTGCCCCTGGACTGAGAAGACCTCTCCTGTCCGCTCCCATCTCTTTCTCACGGAACTCCAAATCCACTGAAGACACATGAACCCCAAGAGAGAAAGTCTCCTACATTGAACAAGGTTTAAGAAGAATACTAGGCAATCAAGTACTGTACAGTGAGCTTGAAGAACAGTAACCAAAACCATCTTCAGATATTGCCTCAAACTTTTCCACTTTATTTCTTCTGCTCTTTTCTATCTCTATCTGCATGTGTGTATCACATATGGATGCTAGCATGGGCACCTCATGTATCCATAGGCGTTGACCGAATTAGAGTTTAAGTTTAATAAATTTCAACCATTCTTCTTTAAACCTAAAAAAAAACTGTTTGGCTGGTTTCTTTGCCTTATAATTAGAAAACAGTGAACAAGGATTCACTAAGGGGGAGCTAAAAACACAGTTGTTTAAAATTAAACCCTGTTACGGTAAGACCAAGTGAAGTCTGAGAGGGAACCCTAGACCCCTTTCTCACCTGGTCATAACAACAGGTAAATGTTTGGGAACAAAGGTGGAAACCCGTTTGTTTTCACAAAGCTCATTTCCAAAGGTGTGTTGGCATTGTTGGATCCTAGTTGACTACAAACTCTCGGCTCTTCAACCATTGGACACACATCCCCCACTCCCACCCATAATGCTAAACCAGCCGGCCTGCAATGAACCAGCAGGCACGAGGGCCTATGAATGTGCCATCAGGTTACACCCAGTGGGGAGAGTTCAGACACTGGCTCAATGGGTGGAGCCTACATGTTGCTTCAGGAGCCCATGTCCTGTTGTGGAGGGTTCAAAGGGGAGAACTCTCAAAGATCACACTCCCAAAACAAGAGCAACTGAATCCCTTGCCCCTGCAGCACCACATCCCTTCCTCACACCAGTTCTGATCTCACTTTTGTTGACCAATGCAGCTCACCAGGATGAGAGTGTTATCGCCCGTTCTTAGTTCCTGGATCATTTTTTAAAACTGAACTAAAAATGAGATGGTTGCTGTGTTTTGTTGGAGTTGTACCTACTAGTTAATTTAAAGCTCCACCCCCACATTCTCCCCAATGTCCCATTTGCTCAAAGCGGAGGGTAACTGAAACCATACAAACTAGAAGGTCCCAGATTTCACTCCTGCTCTGAGTGGAATTGCCTGATCTTAGCAAGAGAGTGTAGACTACAATTTGTTTCAATTGCCCCAGGTTAGAGAAGGGTGGAGGATCGAGGAAAATAAAATGAGGCAGGATTCCTGCCCCGGGTCGCTATCTAGTGGATATGCATGGACAAAATCAGGCTCAGCTGTGATGGTCCCCACGTTCGAATAGCTCCTACCAACACTTGCTGTGTAAGCGCACACAAGAAAACTAGTCACTTGCTGAAGAGCCAGAGAGGAATTGGTGATTATGTAGGAGGGAGAAACCAGCAAAAAATATATTTTTAACAGAAAGTTCAAACAGTAAATTTTTGACAAAAGGCAATGATGTCACCATCTCAACTGTAGTTATATTCAGTCCTGTAAATATACTGAGGTGACTTTCAGAACAGGACAACAGTTCACCCACTTTTTAAAACCCTTCAATCCTTTCACGCTCTCTCAACAGATGGCGACTCCTTCCTGGGCAATGGACACCCACTGATCTCTCACTCAGGTGTCTGCTCATGTGAGAGTCCACCAGCATTCTTTGTCAAGGCTGTTTTACTATGCATGGAGGTGGGGGAAGTGGGGAAATCATAGCCAGATGTGATTCTGTCCCCTCCTCACATCTGCATATGCACTGACAGCAAGAGCCATTGGATGATTTTTAAAAAAGGTTCATTGTTGGGATATGGGCATTCCCAGCAAGGCTGGCATTTACTGCCCATCTCCAGGTGCCCTTGAGAAGTTGGTGGTGAGCTGCCTTCTTGAAGGAGCTCCCACACGTTAGGAGTTCTTATTATTTTTTGTAGCGGTTTGATACAACTGAGTGGCGTGTTGGGCCAGTTCAAAGGGCAGTTAAGAGTCAACCATGTAGGTGTGGGACTACAGTCACATACAGCCCAGATTAGGCAAAGATGGCAGGTTTCATTGCCCAAAGGACATTAGGTAGTGTTCAGGAACATGTACTAGGGTGAATTTGCCTTCACCTAAGGGTTAATTGTAACTCTGTTTATGTCATCTTGACTCGTTAACCACAGGATTTCTGTTCTGCAATGCTTAATTGAGCTCTCAGGGGAAACCAGAATTTTTTTTTCTTTTTAAGGTTAGTCATTGAGCCATTTTCTAGGTCTTTCCCTTCTCCCCACTACCAAGTTTACTTCACCTCGTATCCCTATCTTTAAAGAACTGTTCACTGCCAAACTCCACAGAGTTCGGAGAACGGATTTCATTGTCAATCATGGTTGCTGGTGATGTGTGAACATGAAACATGGATTACCATTTTCTGGGTGCTCCATTTCTCCAATGCTCCCATCGGGGGTGGTGCGTTCATAGTGGTCCTCGGGCAGTGCGAGTGGTCCCAGTCGTGGCCCAGAAGATGACTTGCTGCTTGGTGTTTCTGATTCTTCAAGCCCGCTGTCATAGTAACTGTGCTGGGATGGGTCTTGCAGATCCTGGGACTGATTGGCTGTGGAGAAGGTCACTCTTCTGTGAGCAAGCTGTAGAGGAAACAAAGGGAATAAGGTTATCAGGCATATTGGCTGCCCTCTCTATTTGAGTCACCAGGGTGTTGTTAATACTATACAAGGCAATTTTGAATCACTTTGTTCATCAATGTCAATTACACTTTCACATCCCTTTACTTCAAATATTTGGGTTTTGTTTTGCCATTGCATTGTACCAAGGTTACATTTATAGACACTGCATTCCTGTTAAGGTTCCAAAATAACGTCGGGCCCAATTTTAACTCTCTCCAATTGCATGGGTTTGTGCGAGTTAAAATCCCACCCTGAGTGTCTAATATAGAGCTGGTTATCCACCATCAAATTCGTTCCTCTCCTTTCTCCCCTCCCTTATGAAAGCAGGAATAGCAGGATCCAAATTAAACAGATCCAAGACTGTGAATCCCAGGTCCAAAGCAGTGGAATTGTTTCATTGACTCAATATACCCCAGGAATAGGATCACCCCTCTCCTGGAATTGTAAATACACCTGACAGATAGGGAGCAGAAGGAATAAAATTCCCTCTCTTTAGGTGGGAAATATATATAACCTGGTCACACAATTAAGTCTGTAAGATTAAAAACTAGACATACTGATGTAAAAATCTTTCTCCCTGTCAGAACTGCAGAGAGAGTGACATTCTTTCAACTGATGGATTGAACAAGAACTCACTTTTAGAATAATTCAAAACAGAAAATGTTGGAAATACTCATCAGCCCATCATCTGTGGAGAGAGAAAGAGAGTTAACATTTCAGATGGATGAGCTTTCATCAGAACTTGAGGAAGTTAAAGATGTAACAGGTTTTAAACAAATTCAGAGACAGGGAAAGTGGGGGGAGAAGAGGAAAGAACAAAAGGGAAGGTCAGTAACAGAGTGGAAGACAGAGATTAAATGACAGTACAAGGCAAAAGGAGGTGGAAACGGGACAAGAAACAAAAGATATCTCGAGGCTCGCTGAGTATTTCCAGCATTTCCTCTTTTTATTTCAGATATCCAGCATCCACAGTATTTTTGGCATTTGCATTTCTAATAATGTTTCTAACATGGAAAAGAAACACAGAGGCATCATTAACCAAAACATGAATCAAAGAGGGAGTTATATTGAGGAGCAACCAAATGTTTGGTCCAGAAGAGGGGCATTAAGGAGGGTCTTAAAAGGAGGAGGCAGAGATGCTACAGCCTATAGTGTTGACACAATTAAACTTTGTTCAGTTAAACGTCTTAACTGACTGCTTTGTATCATTCAAAAACATTGGCTGAAGTGATTCTGACCCTAGATCCCTAATAAACAGGCAGTAACACCCCACTGCATAATTTGTTAAATAATTCAAATGCTATTTTTGCCTACTGGTTCTTGAACTAGGCGGAGTTAGTGTCTGGAGTTAGCGTCCTATAATATATAACTGAGTTTTCCAAGAATGGAATGCCATTCAGTAGGATTTTCTGCTCATTCCCTTTTATGAATGGAAAATCAGGAGTGTGTAAATCAGGGGCTGCGGATCCACATGTCGGATTCTCTGTTCTCGTCAAGGGAGAATTGGAGCTGAGTCCCAGAATGTTTACTCTGACATCACAGGCGATATTAAGATGAGTTTGCCTCGCCAAATCTGGCCTGCAACACCACAACTGATTTGACATGCAGAATCCAGAGTACATAAAAATGTCTATCACTACTCTCTGCTGCAGCCTCCACTATGTACGGATATTTTACAACACTGCTCAGTTTTCACAGGAAATATATTGACAACAACTTACATTTATATAGAGCCTTTAATGTAGTAAAACGTCCAAAGCACTTCACTTGAGCCCTATCAAACACTGAGCCATGAAATGAGTTATTAAGACAGGTGGCCAGAAGCTTGGTATTAAGACAGCCTCTTAAAGGAGGAGTAAATGGTACCGAGGCGGAACGGTTTAGCGAGGAAACACCAAAGCTTAGAAGACAGGTAACTGAAGGCACGGCCGTCAATGAAGCAATACAAATCGGAGATATGCAAGAGGCCAGAAATGGCTATGTGGGAGGCAGATTATTTCTGATACATATAACTAGTCAGGGTCAACTGATAAGATTGCGGAGCTGTGTGTTTCAGCCCCTAGAGGACCTGTTCTCACTCCAGTCACTTGCTACGCTCGGTATTTGCTTTGTCAGTGATTACATCAATGTAGGCCAAGATACCAGCAATATACAAATTAGAACCATATCCACCACTATCTTACACCCACTGGATGCCTAGCTGAAGTTCAGCACCGGAGCTCCTCTATGCACTCGTCGGGAATGCCGGTGGTTTTGTGGGGGGAGCAGGGGGATGGGGTCATACCCTGTATCTTCTGACTCAGAAGAGAGGAATGCCACTACTAAACTTTCTCCAGTGTATTGGTTATGTTACTGGTCTATTAACTAGAGGCCTAGACTAATACTCCAGAAGAACATTGAGTTCAAATCCCAAAACTGTCATTTTGAGAATCTGAATTCAGTTATAAAAGAAAATTGGAAATTAAAAAAAACACAGGTCTCAGTAAAAATGACCAAGTAGCAGCATCCAGTTGGGCTGAATGGCCTCTTTTTGTGCTTTATATGTCAACTGCTGGGATTGTTACAAAAATCCAGTTGGCTCACAAATATTCTTTTGGAAAGGAAACCCATGGTCCTTACCTAATCTGGGCCTATATGCCACTACAGTTCCACATCAACATGGGTTGACCCTTGACTGCCTTCTCATGTGACCTAGCAAACCGCTCCATTGTTTTGTTTCAAAAAGACAGTCCACCACCACCGGCTCAGGGCAACTGGGGAGGGGAAATAAAATGCCAGTAGTGATGCACACAGCCCGAGAATGAATTAAAGCACAAGAACACAAGAAATAGGAGCAGGAGTAGACCATATGGCCAATCGAGCCTGCTCCACCATTCAATACGATCATGGCTGATTTTAGGCTTCAACTTCACTTTCCCACCCACTCACCATATGCTATGATTCCCTGAGAGTCCAACAATCTATCTATCCCAGCCTTAGATGTATCCAACGATGGAGCATCCACAACTCTCTGGGGTGGAACCTCAGTCTATTGCATCAGTGTATGGGAATGGGAAGATTCTGCAGCACCAACTGCTCTGCGCTACCATAGAAAGACTCATTGAGAAGCAGTTCTGAAATGCCAAGATGGCATGTGATAATCCGTCCTCACGACTAACTTTCAGATCCACCAAACTTTCACAGCTGGTAAGATCAGAATTTCCCTTTGAGGGGAGAATCAGCCTTCGACAGCCCAGAATTGATCTCACTGGATATAGACTGCCTCTGCCGCACTCGAAGTTATATCAAAGCTTCCTTTGCTGTACGAGAGGCAGCGGCACATCTGCACCAGCAAAAAAAGCTTAATGGAATAAAATCGCCTCTTGCATTTCAGCGATGACAGCTGCTGCCACCAAGTTGACGTGTCTGGCCTTCAAAGGCCAGAGGTGATGACGATTAAAGTGGCAGCAGCGTACACATGCATAAATAATTATTAGACCCCCTTCCATCAATAAGGAGCAAAAGTACATGACTCATGGTGGTGACAAATAGACTAGAAGTGCCAGATAATTATTTAATATGTACAGGATGTAGCAGAAGAACAGATTTGCCTGGCCCTGTTCAATATGCTGCCAATCCAGCATCAATTAAAGCTCAACCTTGCAATCCTAAGACATTGAACTTGGCACCCACGAGCCTCGCAATACATCAGCTAATGCAGCATGGTTTCCATTTATCTGAAGGGTCAGGTTCCCCGTCATAACATGTGGATGTTTCACGTGAAAAATCACATTAATGTTCCCTTTCTTCTATCAAGTCATTCCCCAGATTTCATTTGAAACCATTTAAGAGTTGGTTGATTGCCACTTATCTTCTGACAGCGAGGCTTGAGGTTTCAAATTACTAAGTGCTATAGTCTGCTTGGTTCGTGTGATGAAAGGGGGCAACTCAGCCATATTTCTGAGTGCTTGCCCTCTCACCCTATGTGCCGACAGAATCATGTTGAGGTTGGTATGTACTGGAGAATGTGTGGAAGGTACAGACATTACTCTTAAAGAGAGAGAGAGAGGTTATGCTAATGCTTGCAGGTGAACATCGGGTGCCCTGTTTAGATGTTGTATGACAAGAGATATAGAGGATGTCTGAAGAAGATCAACAACAACTTGCATTCCGATAATGCCCGTAAAGTAGTAAAATGTCCCAAGGTGCTTCATTGGAGCATTATCAAAGAAAAATTGACACTGAGCCCCGTGAGGAGACATAATGACACGTAACCATAGGCTTGGTCAAAGAGTTAGGCTTTTTGAAGGCGTGTCTTAAAGGAGGAGAAAGAGTTGGAGAGGTTTAGGGAGGGAATTCCAGAGCTTAGGGTTTAGACAGCAGAGCCACCAATGAGGGAATGTAAGAAATCAGGACTGAAAAAGAGGTTACCAATGAAACTGTTGGGATGAATCTGCATCACCACAAGAGAGCTGAGGAGTTGATCATTGGGGAATTTATTGCTCTTTGGGGGAGAGGAGGAACCAGAAGCAACACACAACAGGAAAGTGTAAGTAACTCCACAGATTCCAAGGGTACACCGGGAGATGAATGGCACTGTCTTTTGGAGAGTGTTGCAGGGGATATCGCTTTGTTTAAACAATCCCTCAGGTGTCAGTAAGACTGCGATGAAGGCAGAATGCACAGGAGAAATTGGATTTGGGATCAACACAACAGGAACCCAAACCCATGATGTGCCCAGGATAAATGTGTTGAAACCTGAGAGGTGATGCATCCTACCTAAAGACCGCAAAAACACCCTCAGGTTTCACAAGTGTTGGCAGAAAATGTCTATGCACCAATCCTCAGATACATCTTCCCACACTATCCCCATATCACCTGATTCCCTTAATATCGAAAAATCTATCTCTGTCTTGAATATACGCAACAACTGACGATCCACAGCTCTCTGGGGTAGAGAATTCCAAAGATTTACAACCCTTTGAGTGGAGAAATTTATCCTCATCTCAGTGCCAAGTGGCTGGCCCCTTATCCTGAGACTGTGAACACTAGTTCAGTCAGGGCAAACATCCTCCCAGCATTTACCCTGTTAAGCCACCAAAAAAATGTACATGTCTCAGGAGGGAAAGGGTTGTGTTGTGTGGCTGCTGAGCAGAGGAGGCTGCATCTTTCCTTGTGAGGCTATGAGGAGAATTGCTATTCCCCCTGGCCCACATAGAAAACTCGTAAACTTACCTTGTTTTATCGGAAGGCGTGCTTCAGCCTGCTGGGAGAGCCACTGCAGGGAAACACCACCAACACGGACTGTTCAGGCTAAATGGCCTGTTCCCGTATTGTAATAATTACCATGCAATTTTATGAACAAGAGAGAAAGGAGATGAAGGGAAATGAAAAGGGGGGAGGGAGGGAGAGAGAGAGAGAGCCAAAGAAACAATGAGTGGCAGAACTAAAAGAGATAGATAAACTCCCTTTATAATACCTCTCACGCAGTCAAGACTTTGCAAAGCAGTTTGCAGCCAATGAATTACTTTTGAAACTTAGTCACTGTTTTGTGAGCAATGAGTAATTTGGGCTCAGCAGGATCATGTAAACAGCAAATGTAATGAATCAGTTAATCTGCTCTTTGTGGTGTTGACTGAAAGAGGAGTGCTAGCCAGGACAGCAGAGAACTCCATGCTATTCAAATATGTGTCTTGGGATCTTTTACATCCACCTGAACAGACTGGCAAGCACTTAGTGCAAGGTCTCATCGAGAATACAACACCTGCTCATATACAGCATGCACAATGCTACTTGGAATTTCAGCCTAGAATGTATGCTCAATCCTATAATGGGGATTGATCCTAACACCTCCATGGTTTAGAAGCAAGACTGCTACCAACCGAGCACAGTGAACAAAGTCCCACATTGGAACGAATACTAGCACAACTTGTGAGAATGAGTCCATCGGGTAATGCATGACACATATTGACTGCTGGAGTGTCAACCATAGCTAAGTTTGTAGAACTTTCACCGCTGGGGCCATGAAAGTTGGGGATTCAATTCCTACTGAAGAGATTTGAGCATGGAATCCAGGCTGCCACCTCTGTGCAGTACTGAGTGTGTGCTGGACTATTGACAATGCTGTCTTTTGGATGAGATGTTAAACTGCAGTCCTGTCTGTCCTTTGAAATGGACAGAAAAGGGCTCATCACCTCATTGAAAGAAAGGCAGAGGAGTTCTTCCTGGTGTCCTCGTCGATATTTATCTCCCAACCAATATTTATCACATTGCTGTTTGTGGGAGCTTGCTGTGTACAAATTGGCTGCTGAGTTCCCTACATCATAACAGTAACTGCACTTTGATTCCAAAGTAGGTATGTAAACACTGATGATGGTGGCAGATTGATTGCCTTTGAGCTTAAGATTGAGTGTTGCAAGACACTCATCAATACCACAGGGGGCTTATAGAGTCTTTTCATGAGCTCGGTTTTGATGGCAAGGCCGACTCCATGAATTCTGCATTCTTCTTGTAATTTCCTTTTCCAGAAGAAAGCATAGCATGTTCTTTGATTTGTCCTTCATCTGCTCTACAGGTCTTGCTAAGGGCTACTATGTCAATGTCTAGGCATCGAAGCTCGCGGGCTCTGTCACTGTTCCTCTCCTGGGTCATTTTGAGTTATCCATTGGCGACCTGATATTCCAAGATCCTATCTTGTTTGTTTTTGTGAATTTCGACTGCTGATGGGTGATCCTGGTGGATGCAGTTTTCCAGCTGGGTTTGGAGGGAGGCAGGCTATTTTTAGAGCACCGTTTCTAGCCCCTTCCCCTACTGGAATGAGCAAAGCTAATCCTGAAGAGGGCTGCTCAGACACAGCTACAAACACCGAGCCACAAATCTCCCTCAATTAAAAGTGGAGTGGTTAATTGGTAACTGCTGCCTTTCTGTCAGGTTGTGACTAGAAGCTCCCAGATATCAAGATGCTGGCCCCATCGCTATTAGCTGATCATCAAAAGGGCTTGAGGAAATTTACAATCCAGAGAAGGCCCTGTGTGTGGTGTCTTTAGAGTGGGAGGCCTGTTGCACAGCAGGGTCCACACTGTCTTGCCTGGTTTCAATGATCAGGACAAGGCCCGTTTGCAACCTTTCGTCCACCTTCACAGCCATCAGCTGATCCACAATTGAAAGATTTTGCTGTGCTGGAGTTATTGAATGGGGTCCTTGCTCCTCATGTTACAGGGTGTTGTAAAGTAGGTTTACGGGGGTTTTAGATGATGTAGAGGCACCACTCTCTACCTCTCCCACCCTAAACACCCTGCCGCTGCAGTCCGTGACTGTTTATACGTCAGGAGAGGTCCGCTTATTTTGCAGTTAGCCTCCATATCTGGAGGTTGTTCCAGCTATCCGCCACCCACCGGTGAGGGCAGGACCAGAGATCGAAAAGATGTGCATAACACGTGCTATGGTTACAGCCAACGAGTTCTGGACAGACCCCCAACTCATTCTCATGGTAATGGTGCTTGTGTTGGCCCCATAAGGAACCAACAGCCGCAAGAGGTCCGGAGGAAGTTCAAGGTCTCTGACCTGTCAAGCAAGACCAAACTCAAAGAATTTCAAGAACAAATCAATCGGAAACTACAGGAATGGGTGGTCATCCTATCAAGCAATGTCCAAGATTGTCCAAGACTGGTAATCATGGAAATCCAACATTCCTTAAACATTCCAAGAAATGGGGAGGCGGTGGCATAGTGGTAATGTCACTAAACTAGTAATCCAGAAGCCCAGGCTAATGCCTTGGGGGATACAGGTTCAAAGCCCACCACAACACCTGGTGGAATTTAAATTCAATTAGTTAATTTTTCAAAATCTGGAATTAAAACTAATCTCGGTAATGGTGCCATGAAACTATTATCAATTGTTGTAAAAACCCATCTGGTTCACTAATGTCCTTTAGGGAAGGAAATCTGCTGTCCTAACCTGGTCTGACCTACATGTGACTCCAGTCCCACAACAACGTGGTTGACTCTTAATATGCCTCTGAAATGGCCTAGCAAGCTACTCAGTTCAAGGGCGATTAGGGCTGGGCAACAAATGCTGGCCTTGCCAGCGACGCCCACATCCCATAAAAAAATCATTCTCGGACACTAAAAAGCACCAATATTGGTTTGATAAGAACAATACTGAAAAATGCAAACTCATTGATTGTAAACAGACAGCATTCCAAACCTGGCAACAGGATCCAAACTCCACAGAAAAGCTCACCCACCAGATAGTCAAAGCTGATGTTCAAAGAAGATTTTGAATTTGAAAAACAAATGGTGGACAGAGGGCTGAGGAAATTCAACTCCTCGCTGACATGCATGACACGTGTGCCTTTTTCAAGACAACCAAAGAGATCTATGGACCCTCAACACACAAACCAACACTGGTAAGATCCAAAGATGGCGAGACTCTCCTCAAAGACAAGGACAGTATCAGCACCCAGCTGGAACGAGCACTGTGTAGAAGTACTCAATCAGAACTCCATGGTGGTTATGCACCTGCTGGAAAATCTCCCACAACATCCAATCAGAAGTGAGCTAGACGATGATCCAATGCTCGACAAAGTGATAACTGATGTCAGTCAGATGAAAAACAACAAAGCTTCCTGTCCTGACAATATTCCTACAGGACTGAAACACGGAGGTGACATACTGATCTCTCGGATACACGCCCTATTTGTGAAGCTCTGGCAGAATGCAGAAATTCCAAGTGACCTTAGAGATGCCACGATGATCACAATCTTCAAGAAAGGAGACCATCTGAACTGTATAAACTACAGGGACACAGCTCTCGACTGTTGGCAAAGTCCTAGCTAGGTTACTTCTTTATCATCTCTCGCCAATTGCAAAGGAGGTCCTTCCAGAGTCCCAGTGTGGCTTCCGATCCACCAGGGGAACAGCTTCCGTAAAAGTGCAGAGAGCAGAACACCCCCTTGTACATGACTATCTTCAATGTCACAAAAGCCTTCGACTCAGTGAACTGAACTGTCCTTTGGAAGCTACAGCAATATGGATGCCCAGGTTAGTTCACAAACATCATCCCTCTCCTACGTGACAATATGCAAGTAACAGTACTATCAATAGCTCCACTACAGACCCCTTCCCTGACAAAACAGGCATCAAACAGGGGTATGTCACTGCACCAACACTATTCTCAATCTCTCCCGCAGCAACACTGCAGCTTACCACTGACGGGCTCCCCCTCCCCCGGTGTGGTAATAACTTAGCGCACTGATGGTAAAATCTTCAACCTCAACCAGCTGAAGGCCAAAACCAAGACAACAACCACTTCTATATTCAAACTACAATATGCTGATGATGCACAAATTAGTGTCCACTCTGAAGAACAACAACAGATAGTTAACGTATTTACCGAAGCCTATGAACATGGGAACACCAGGAAGACTAAAATCCTTGACCAGCCCACACCAAATCCAAGGCCTTCAAATGGCATTCATGGTGAAGTGGTGGAAAATTTCCCTCACTTCCCATATCTTGGAAGCTATCTATCCCAAAAATCTGACATTGCTGAACAGGTACACCACTAAATCCACTGTGGTAAATTATGTACTCAAGTTTTTGATATGCCAAGTATAGAGGCCATGATAATCTCACATCAGCTGTGATGGACAGGACATGTTGTCAGAATGCCTGACTCCAGACTGCCCAAACAGATGCTCCACTCAGAGCTACGCCAGGGAACCCGTTCACACAGGCGCCAAAGGAAATGTTTCAAAGACAATCTCAAAGTCTCCATGAAGTTCTGCTCCATTAACATAAATACATGGGAAGCAGATGCCCGATCGTGACCAAAATGACGATCCATCATCAAAAAAGGAGTCAAGACCTTCCAATCAATGAGAGCAGCCACTGAGATAGAACAACGAGAGAGATGGAAAGAGAGGGCAGCTGCTCGAGCCAACAATCCACCATCACCTCTACCGCCGACATCCGCTGTCCTCACTGTGGGAGAGCCTGCAAGGCTAAGATAGGGCTCAGAAACAATCTGCAAACCCACAGGCAACACTGACATCTCACTTCCACCCAGGCACCCGCAAGGAGGAATTACCCTCAACATGAGGGATTACTAATGATGATACTTTGAACAGTATTTAATTGGCTGTAAAGAACTTTAGGGCATTCTGACATCGCGAAAGGTGCTATATAATTGCAAAGTCCTTTTCTTTTTGCTGGTCCTACAGGCACCAGCCACTTTCTTTGTGTATGTGGTCATTATTCAAAGGTCTTTATTATCACGTGCATCACGTGTCCATTTACAAACTGTTGCTGGCAGACTTTTCCTAAACAATCATTTATCTTCTGCTGTCAGCATTTGGTCAGCCTCCAAGTGTGCGATGTTATGGTTTAGATTAGATTAGAGATACAGCACTGAAACAGGCCCTTCGGCCCACCGAGTCTGTGCCGACCATCAACCACCCATTTATACTAATCCTACACTAATCCCATATTCCTACCAAACATCCCCACCTGTCCCTATATTTCCCTACCACCTACCTATACTAGTGACAATTTATAATGGCCAATTTACCTATCAACCTGCAAGTCTTTTGGCTTGTGGGAGGAAACCGGAGCACCCGGAGAAAACCCACGCAGACACAGGGAGAACTTGCAAACTCCACACAGGCAGTACCCAGAATTGAACCCGGCTCCCTGGAGCTGTGAGGCTGCAGTGCTAACCACTGCGCCACTGTGCCACTGTTTACACGCAGGTTTCCAGGTTACTGGATAAATGTTGCAATCCTTGCTCCCGAGAAACAACTGAAAAGATTTCATCTGTTGTCCTTTTTCCCTATTAAAGTGCAACTTTGGAAGCTATGAATTGACCATGCAGCTGATGTACTGAGCCCACTAGTCCAGTTCCTGTATGATCGGACTGCGATGGTCATTGGTGTGCTGCAGTACATCAATACTTGTGAATCTGTACTGCTACTTAAATTTTCACAAGAGACCCATGCAGCTGCAGCTCAAAGCCTCGCTCTCAGTAAATGTACTGTTCAGATGACTTTACAAGCAGTAAAAATCACCGTGATGAGAATTTATAAGTAGGTAGTTTTATGTCCCATCTCATCACAGATATGTTCAAACTGAGTTAAAAGAGGGTTCAGCTTTCATTAAATAAAACAGGCAACACATTTACTATATAAGCATCAGCTGTGGCTCAGTGTCAGCATTTCTGCCTGAGTTAGAAGCTTTTCAGTCCTACTCCAGAGTCCTGAGCATAAAGCCCAGTCTTCCACTTCAGTGTAAGACTGAGGGAGTGCTGCAGTGCCAGAGGTGCTGTCTTTCAGGTGGACGCAAAAGATCCCACGGAACTATTTTGAAGAAGAGCCGGGGAGTTCTCCCCCATGTCCTGACTAATGTTTACTTCTCAATCAACATCACTTAATTCAGTGGCAAGACTCTTCATTGGTTGGAGTCATACCTAACACATAGGAAGATGGTTGTGGCTGTTGGAGGTCAATCATCTCAGTCCCAGTACATCACTGCAGGAGCTCCTCAAGGTAGTGCCCGAGTCCCAACTTGCTTCAGCTACTTCATCAATGACCTTCCCTCCATCATAAGGTCAGAGGTGGGAATGTTCGCTGATGATTGCACAGTGTTCAGTTCCATTTGTAACTCGTCAGATTCTGAAGCAATTCATGCCCATATGCAGCATGACGTGGACAACATCCAGGCTTGGGCTGATAAGTAGCAAGTAACATTCGTGCCACACAAGTGCCAGGCAATGGCCATCTCTAACAAGAGAGAATCTAACCATCTCCCTTAATGGTCAATGGCATTAACATCGCTGAAACCCCCACCATCAACATCCGGGGGCGGGGTTACCATTAACCAGAAATTTAACTGGACCAGTCATATAAATGCTGTGGGTACAAAAGCAGGTCAGAGACCGGGTATTCTGAGGTGAGTAACTCACCTCCTGACTTCCCAAAGCCTGTCCACCATCTACAAGGCACAAGTCAGGAGTGTGATGGAATATTCTCCACATGCCTGGATGAGTGAAGCTCCAACAACATTCAAGAAGCTCAGCATCATCGAAGACAAAGCAACCCGCTTGATTGGCACCCCATCTACCACATTCTCTCCCTCCACCACTGGTGCACAGTGGCAGCAGTGTGTACCATTTACAAGAAGCACTGCAGCAACTCACCAAATCTCCTTCAACAATACCTCCCAAACCTGCGACCTCTACCACCTACAATGTCAAGGGCAGCAGGTGCATGGGAACATCACTTCGGCCAAGTTCCCCTCCAGGTCTCACACCATATGGAGTGGGAAATACATCGCTATTCCTTCCTTATCACTAGGTTAAAATCCTGGAACTCCCTCCCTAATAGCACTGTGGTAGTAACTTCACCACAGGGACAGTTGCAGTTCAAGAAGGTGGCTCACTGCAACCTTCTCAAGGGAAATTAGGGATGGGCAATAAATGCTGGCCTGGCCAGCGATGCCCACATCCCATGAATGCATCTCAAAAAAATTATCTGGTTATTATGACATTGCTGTTGGTGGGATCTTGCTGTTTGCAAATTGGCTGCCTCTTCTCCCTACAACAGTAACTACACTTCAAAAGTAATTCATTGGCTGCAAAGTATTTTGGGATGTCCTGAGGTCTTGAAAGGTGTTACATAAATGCAAGTCTTTTTCTATATACAAATATGAAGATGTACAGCCTAGATTCAACACACACAAGCCACATTTGAACAGCTGAATCCTAGATCTTTTGATCTCTCAACAGTGCAGCTTCCAACTCTGAACTCTATATTTCTATAGCTTTTAGAAATTGTCTGGCAATGTTCATGGATGAATTCTTAACACAGTTGCTTGTTATTCCTCTGAATGGTGTTCCAATGTAGCTTTGCAAGAGTATTATAAAATGATCAAGTAATGCGCCTGCTAATGCGGCCAACAGAAAATATCTACACTCAAATGCAACAGTCAGTTACGAGAGGAGATGACAGGTAAAAATCACTGATGATTAAATTCACCCTTCCTCTTGAGCACAGGTCATGTTTGAAGGTCAGATTTAAAGAGTGTATAACTTTTTAAAATCGAGAATCACGAGTAAAAGGGGAAGAACAAGAATGTAGGATATCTGCAAGTTCGCGAAGGAGCAAAGGAAATTTATCAGAATGATAAGAGAGCTGGCCTATTTCTGTGGTGTAAATGCTCTGTCATTGTATGTAGTGGATGATCTATCTTCAGTCTAGCATGGGAAGAATATTGGGCGAGGGGAGGATAATAGAAAGGACAAATATCAGGGACAATAAGAAAACAAAGTCATGGTCATAGCTGACTCACCATCTGAGTAACATGACTGGTCGCATAGTACAGGATTGACACCTCTGTAGAAAGAATTACATTCTGTTCTCTACCTGGGTTTACTTTAGTGATGGCAATAAGACTCAGAGTTCATTGTGCCTGGTAAGATGGATGTGCTCATATAAAGGCATGAAAGGATGACTGTCAGCACTGAGTAAATGTTTATAGCTATGCTCACAGCTGGTGGGAAGATAGGTGGGGCGATGACGATAGAACTAAATCCGTTGAGAACAGCTATTCTCCCAAAACAGCACTGACATGGACAACTGTGCATAGGAACATCCTCAAAAGAGCCATCGCTGGGAATTCTCTTGTGTTCTCTTGATCAGCCACCGTAACCTCGCCATAAATTTTGGATTAGACGAGTAAGCGGGATTTCCACCAAAACTATGGCAGCCGACTAGCAGAAACCCCTGCTCCAGCCCAAGGAAATTCCCACATGAGAGGTTTTGTGCCCAGAGGGAATTAGGGGAAAATCATTACAGGATATGGGGAAACAGCAGGAAACACAACTGGAGCAGGTAGCTCTGGGTGAGGATGTCCTCTTGAGGGGCACATGGCCTCTGTGCTGAGGTTGGGCATCAGAACATAAAATGTGGATCGAGAAAAAATTATCACCCAGAATCCACAAAGGAATCTATTATGGACGATCTGCCCAGTATTAACTGCTGATTCACTACTTCAAGGGACACCCTCTCCTGAAAAGAAATGCACACCGTTATTAATATCTCTAGCAACCTTCTGAACATATATCAAACCAAACCCCTTTCAAAAGGGATCAAAGGTGAGTCAACTCACTTCCTTGAACAAAAACACAAGTTTCAAAATTGTTTCTCTAACCTTGAGTCTGCTCTAAAAGGGCGTCAATGTTACATTAAGTGACTCCAACTGTCAGCTCGCTCGTTGTTAACATTATCAGATTATTTCCATGAAGGTTACTTGTGTCTGACTTTGTTTGTTTCATATCAAAGTAACTGCTAAGGGTGTTGTTTATTTTCACCACTCAATTCTCCCTCAACCCCCATCTTGTCCTGGGATGTGACTTCAAGGTATCAATGATAATTCATCAAACCTGTTGTTCTTCATACGTGAAGCTGGGTTGTGAGTGATGACTGGCTCTTCAAACATCAGGAGTAACAGACCTGCGACTAATATTGTTCACACCCCTATTTTTCCAAACAGAAGTCATTGGTCAGCACCCAGTTGAGGGAGCCTCTAGCTGGGCTTTTCACTAAGGCTCAGTGGGTAGCACTCTCACTTCTGCGTTTTAAGGTTGTTCGTTTACATCCCAAGCCTGAGATGTGTCCAAAAATCTACTGAGGGAGTGCTCGTTGTCAGAGGTGCCATCTTTCAGATAAGATGTTGAACTGAGACCCAGTCTGGCTGCTCAAGTGGGCACAAGATCCCATGGCACTGTTTAGCAGAGCATTGAGCTCTCCCTGGTGTCCTGCCCAATGTTTATCCCTCAATCAATGTGACTGAAATAAATTCCAGTTTATGGGAGCTTGTTGTGTGTTCATCATTTCCTACATCAACAGTGACTGAATTTCAAGAAGTACTTTTTTAAAAATTAATTCACAGGCTGTGGCACTGCAAAAACTTGCATTTATATAGCGCCTTTAATGTAATAAACAAGCCCATCCCTAATTGCCCCTGAGGTGGTAAGCAACCTTCTTGCATCAACCACTTTGCTGTAGGGCTGGAGTCACACTTAGCCAAAGCAGGTAAAGACAACCATTTCCTTCACTGCAGGACACTGGTGAATCACATAGTTTTATTTTATAATTTTATGGTCATCATTACAGAGACTGGCTTTTTATTCCAGGTTTATTTAGTTACTGAAATTAAATTCCCCAGCTACCATGGTGGGATCTGAACTCATATTGCTGAATCAGTGGTCTAGGTCTCTAGATTGCTAAACCAATAGCATAACCATTATGCTATCATACCCCAGAGGGGTTAGGAAGCACTTTGGGATGTCCTGAGATAGTGAAAGGCATTGTGTGAATGCAATTACTTTCCTTCTCACTCACAATCCATCATAAGAGGCATCAGCTGGGTCTAACACTGTCCTCCCCTGATAGCCACTCACACAGGTTCATCTGCAGCCAGTGTAAGGCTGATACAGTGACTGCACTGAAGAGGCTGCAGAGGAGATTCATCAGGATGTTGCCTGGGCTGGAGCATTTCAGCTAAGAAGAGAGTCTGGATAGGCTAGAGTTGTTTTCCTTAGAGCAGAGAAGGCAGAGGGGGGATCTGATTGAGGTATACAAAATTATGAGGGGCATTGATAGGGTAGATAGGAAGAAACTTTTTGCCTTAGCGGAGGGGTCAATAACCAGGGGGCATAGATTTAAGGTAAGGGGCAGGAGGTCTAGAGCGGATTTGAGGAAAAAATCTTTCACCCAGAGGATGGTTGGAATCTGGAAAGCACTGCCTGAAGAGGTGGTAGAGGCAAGAACCCTCGCAACATTTAGGAAGTATTTAGATGAGCCATAGCATACAAGGCTACGGGCCAAGTGCTGGAAAATGGGATTAGAATAGTTAGGTGCTTGATGGCCGGCACAGACACGATGGGTCGAAGGGCCTGTTTCTGTGCTGTATAACTCTATGACTCCCAGTGCAGTACTGAGGGAGTGCTGCATTGTTGGAGGTGCGACCTTTCAGATCAGACATTAAATCTAAGCCCCGTCTTCCCTTTCAGATGGATATAAAAGATCACATGGCATGATTTTGAAAAAGAGCAGGAGAGTTCACCCAGCGCCCTGGCCAATATTTAACCTTCAGTCGACATCACTAAAACAGATTATCTGGTCATAGTCACATTGTTGTTTGTGGGAGCTTGCTGTGCACTAATTGGTTGCTGCATGTCCTCCATTACAATAGTGACTACACTTTAAAAGTACTTCATTGGCTGTATTGGGTAGTAGTGAAAAATACCTCACAAATGCAAGTTTTTCTTTTTCTTTTGGATAGTGATCAAAGCGAGACTTGAAGTTAATTCTACCCCTCACCCTGGCAGCAGGAATGCTGAGGTGATATCTATGGTCATCATGCACTCTCTGGTTGCGATTAACTAAATCAGGGCAGACTGAGGATTAAACAGGCCTGCCTTCGTGGTCGATCAAGCCCACCAGGGAGTGTGCTCAACATCATGGCTGCCAGAGAATCCTGTAGTGGCGCTTCGTATTCTGTGAACTCCCATGTTGCTTCAGGAGTGACCCAACCTCCCAACTGTGTACAAAGAGAAGACTGGCCTAGGATGGTAATTGTGTAACAACACACGGCTACAAACACAGACAGCAGCAGTTCAAGGAGAAGACCCACCCCTACCTTTACAGGGCAACAAGGGATGGGCAATAAATGCCCACATCCTGACAATGATTCCCTTTTTAAAAGAAACAAAATGGTGTGTAAACATGACATCATTGCGAAATGATGACTGCAACATCTCTGACACAGCAAACAGCACAAACGACGTCACCATTCCTCTTTCAGATGATTCACTAACAATCACTTCTTGTTGGGTAAGTTGGCATCGTGTCTTTTCTGAATGATGGCTGCGTTGCTCACTGTGTGCTTTATTTACTAATACAGCCACTGACTGCCGATGGTTATTTCATTTGGGCTGCACCTATATTTGACCGGATATGAAACATTGAGGAACATCTACTCTTTACACAGCACTGAACAGTCAGTGTGGGCGAGGCAGTGAAACATTTCTCAGTAAATCTTCATGGCTCCAAACCTTTTACACTGGATCAATGTTTGGAAAATGTATTGTGGGCTGAAATGGCACAGATTGATGACTGGATCTCCTCAGGTGTTGCTCTCTGCAAGTCAAGAGAATGCGGCAATTCAAGGGGACAGGAGCGATATTCCCAGAGTGTACTATCCTGCTGAGGCAGAGCCACACCTAATGTGGCCGAGTTCCTCTAAAGCCAGAGGACTTTAATTGCTGTAAAACAGCGGCATCCTGAGGTTAATGAGTACTTGCCGTATAGCACCTGCTGTAGGTGGGGAAGGGTCTCTCAAACCAGTAGGGAATGACTGGGATTTCTTTCACTTAAAAAAAGGACGCAATTTTGAGCTGAGTGTTCAATTTATTTACAATCCTTCTCCTCTGTTCGAGTTGGACTTATTCCTGGAAGTTTCATCACATGGTATCCTGCCTCCAGCCACACCACCCAGTCAAGCAGCACCTCCCTCCATCAATCAACTCAAAAATGAAAGCATTCAAAGAAAAACATTTTTTTTTTGTAATGCTCCCATAATGTTAGTCACAGGTTGCTGGCAGCAGTGACCAGGAGATGAATTTTAAATTCCTGGAGAATTCCTGCAGGGATGGGGGAACGATAGCTAAATCCCATTAATACAGTTTTGCATGGAAGCAATGTTCAAAGGTAGCACTGAAAGAGGCAGCCGTTGCCACATTTCTTCCAGTCTTGCTTACGTTCATCAGGCCTACTTTGCTTTTGGTAAAGATTAACAGAGAGGAAAATACATCCCCTGCAGAGTTTCCATTTTCACAGGTCAGTCTGCCAAAACCTCTTTTGCGAAGAGATAACAATATGAAGGTGAGAATGCTCATCACTATTCCTATGTGTGACTGCAATAGCATTCCAATGTGCAGGCAAGCGGTCCCTACACTGCTCTAACCTGCTGCCAGAACAGGGCAGAAAGCTGAATCCTCTAACATTTACACTGTTCCTTTAGACAGAACAGTTGAACCTTTCAGTTAAGTTCTTTGCTTGTATTCATTCTCAAACTCAAGCAAAAAGCAATTCATTACAAATATTTTAAATTTGAATTTATTGGGTGGGGCTCAGCTACAAAAAGTTATTTCATGTTAAATAGGACTATGCCTCAAATCTCCTTCACCATTGTCACCCACCATTAATCCTTCTTTAGCTTCTTTCCCTCTTGTCCCCTTACTAATCTACAGCTAAAACAACAGACATAATACGTACACCTACTTTCTACCTTCCCCTCCCTCCCAGAACCGTGACAGGGTTCCCCTTGTCCTCACTTTTCATCCCACCAGCCTCCATACCCAAAGGATCATCCTCCGCCATTTTCGCCACCTCCAGCGTGATGCCACTACCAGTCGCATCTTCCCCTCCCTTCCCCTGTCAGCATTCCGAAGGGATCGTTCCCTCCGCGACACCCTGGTCCACTCCTCCATTACCCCCACCACCTCGTCCCCGTCCCAGGGCACCTTCCCTTGCAATCGCAGGAGGTGTAATACCTGCCCATTTACCTCCTCTCTCCTCACTATCCCAGGCCCCAAACACTCCTTTCAGGTGAAGCAGCGATTTACTTGTACTTCTTTCAATGTAGTATACTGTATTCGCTGCTCACAGTGTGGTCTCCTCTACATTGGGGAGACCAAGCGCAGACTGGGTGACCGCTTTGCGGAACATCTCCGCTCAGTCCGCAAGCAGGACCCTGAGCTTCCGGTTGCTTGCCATTTCAACACTCCCCCCTGCTCTCATGCTCACATCTCTGTCCTGGGATTGCTGCAGTGTTCCAGTGAACATCAACGCAAGCTCGAGGAACAGCATCTCATCTACCGATTAGGCACACTACAGCCTGCCGGACTGAACATTGAGTTCAATAATTTCAGAGCATGACAGCCCCCCACTTTACTTTCATTTTTAGTCATTTTTAGTTATTTTTTCTTCCTTTTTTTTGCATTCCTTTTTACATTTTTTACAATCTTTTTTTGCATTTATTTCATTTCATCTTAGTTTGTTCAGTTTGCTTACCCACTGTTTTTTTCAGGTTGTTTTTCTTCAGGTTTGCACTTGCTGATGTTCAATATTCAGTATATTCACACCTAATCTGTACTAATGCTTTGTCTTTCAACACACCATTAACATATTGTTTGCCTTTGCTCCGTGACCTTTTGGTCAGCTATGTGGCCTGGTCCAATCTGCACCTTCTCCTTTGTTATCTCTTGCCCAACCCCCACCTCACTTGTTTATAATCTGTGACTTTTCTAATATTTGTCAGTTCCGAAGAAGGGTCACTGACCCGAAACGTTAACTCTGCTTCTCTTTCCACAGATGCTGCCAGACCTGCTGAGTGAATCCAGCATTTCTTGTTTTTGTTTCAGATTTCCAGCATCCACAGTATTTTGCTTTTACTTTCGTAATCTGTTTGCCTGGCGTTGGATGAGGTGACTGACAGTATAACAGTATAGAAGCTTCAAGTCTCCATTCACTGTCACTCAGAGATTAGGACCAAGACTGGAATTGCCCTTTGTGATGAATCCATAAGCAGAGATCAATCTCCTGTCGCTCCTCCATATCTGAGTGGGTACAAGTAGCACGTTGTGTAGGCCTGAGCCACACAGACCAGGAAGGACCAAAGTTCAATGCTGGGTTGTTGCTGAGCTGGATTTCCTCAGCAGCTGATGCTTCATAATTAGGTTCTGCTCCCCTGAGCTTGGGGGAGGGTGAAGGAAATCAGGCAGGTTCCCACGCTTCATTAATATCCTGTGATTCTCACAGGATAGAGTGTGCATCTGGACATTGATGATGATAGGACTGTAATGTCAACAAGTTGAACATCATATCAATGTCTCAGCACACGAAGAATTGCCAACTGGGTGATGGTTTGAAGGATTGCTAGCATTCATGGAACTATACCCTAGCACTGCAGAAAACAAACATTAAACATTCCTCGAGCTCACTGGGTCTACCTTCAATTGAGTCCACTCTTCCCTATTTGATCATAATCAGGGGACCCCCTAGGGATGGTTTCTCTTCCCATCCCTGCACTGATACTTGCGCAGTCCCTCAAAACTCTTGGCCCTCTTCTTCCTTATCTTCATCTTGGCAACATCTTCCAAAGAATTGGCAGCAGCTTCCACACGCAGACTGCCAACACACAGCTCTACCTCTCCATCAATGCTGTCAACTTCTCCACTGCCGATGTGTTGTCAGACTGCTTCTTTGACATCCAGTCCTGGATAAGCTGCAATTTCCTCCACTTAAGAGTGAGTCATTGTCAGCAAAGCACCTGGACAAATACTGGGCATCAAGTAAAAGTTCCCATTCAACAGTGCCATCCAAACTCCCACAGCCCCAATCATGCTGTGAATTGAGCCACCCCCCAGTAATTTATTTAAAAGGGTG
The DNA here is from genome assembly GCF_036365525.1 of Heterodontus francisci. Taxonomy (NCBI): domain Eukaryota; kingdom Metazoa; phylum Chordata; class Chondrichthyes; order Heterodontiformes; family Heterodontidae; genus Heterodontus; species Heterodontus francisci. The sequence continues at coordinate 116,156,508 of NC_090382.1, forward strand.
TTGGCTTCATTCTTTCAAATATGCAATTACATGACAAATTGGTGGATCAAAATATATCCCCTGGCTTACTCATGAAGACATATTGTCCAGGTGATGTGTTTTAATGCATCAACATGACATGTATTTTCATATTTGAAAAAAAAATCAAGTACTTGGACATCATCACGACTAAACTGACAGACATCTCTTCGACCTCTCTTCTTTTCTCTGTCCCACACGCAGAAGAATTGGAAAACGTTTATCCAGAAAGATTTAAAACATTTTAAACCCTTTAAAACATTTATTTTACCTTTATCAATTGTTTCTAAATTTGCACCAATGTCAAGCCATGCACCTTTTAACAAGAATTTTTAAAAGGCTGAAAGGCACCAGCCTATCTCTCTCTGATAGATCACACTGCCTACTCACATCCTCACGATATCTTTCAATCTCTTCTCTCTCCAGAAACTCAGTTATATCCCACGTGAATGGCCGACTTCTTTGGCCTTCCCAAATGAGGTATTTCAGAACTCTGAAGCCCTTCTGGCCGAAAACAGTTCTGCCTAACTCCTAATATTCGACCCCCTTCACCACAGTGAATTATTTGTAAATTCCCTTCATAATCTTGAACACTTCAGACAGGTCATTACAAGGGTCACCTTTCCAAAGAAAATAAGCCCAGCGTATTTAAACAAGTAAAGATTTTTTAAAAAGGAAACGGAGGAAGGGAGCAATATGTGCATCTATCTCGAGGGAACCCGACAGGACCCGACGACATGTGTCGTGTTCGGGTCGGGTCGGGTCGGGTCGTACTTCTGGATCCAGCATTCGGGCTCGGGTAGGGTCGGGCCAGATCAGACATGCTCCATCACCACCTCAGGTAAGTGACTCTAATGTTAATCTACTTTTTGGACCTCAAAGGTGGTTTTGCTACAGTTATTTTAAGCTTGTGCAGGTAAGGAACAAAGTGAAAAACGGAAGGTAAGTTAACTGATGGTCGGGTCGGGTCGGGTCGGGTCAGGCGTGGGAAAAAATGGAAGAACTCGGGCCGGGTCGGATGGGGTTCTGTCAGGCTCGGGTCGGGTCTCGTTTGCAGTGTGAAACTACGCCAAAGGCACATCCTGGCACAAAGCTATTTTTGGGGTGAGGGAAGAGGGAGAGACAGAAGGGCGGTGGAGTTTAAAAATTGGAAACAATAAACTGGGAAATGTAAGCATCCTCAAACAAAAATCTCAAAGATTGGTACTTTGAAATGATAAACATGATGGAGGTTTTAATGGAATCCAGTCAGGATGACAGCACAAAGCTAAAGTAGCAACATGTTCAAGTGGCTTTACAAACTTCAAAGTGAATTGTTAAAAAAAAATCCTACATACTGCATACTGAATATTTCCTTGAAGACAGAATGGGTCTTTCTGGCAGTGCGCTGGGCAGCTTTGATTGGTGACAGGGTTGAAAACCAACAGGATAGAAGAGAGATGGAGTCCATTTCTTAACAGTTGGATAAGAGCTGGATCTCTATTCATCAAAGAACTTTTAGGCACCAAAGTGTAAGTACAGTAATACTGAGAAAACATTTGATGGTAGAAGCACTCTTCCAATGGATCACGTGTAAGTCACGTGGGTGGGGAGGAGAAGGTGGCTCTATTTTCATAATGAGGAAATGAAATTCAGAAGGCACTCAATTCTAAGATCACCAGGACTTGGAAACTAAAGGTCTTCACAGGTGACGAAAAAAAGCCCAACCCGAACCCAACAGAACCACATCGGACCCGAGCCTGACCCGGCCCGAGTTCCTCATTTTTTTCCCCCGCCCGACCCGTCCCGACCACTGGAATGTTCCCTTTACTTACCTTCCGACTCCCAATCTGCAGGAAGCTGCAGCATGAGTGTGATGACGTCACAGAGACGCTCACTCACTCACTGCGCAGACTCAGAGTTTCCCTTCTTGACGTCCAGGACTCCCAGCTCAGACAGGTTTTCTACCTCTTACTGTGCATGCCGGACCCGGACCCGGCCCAACCCGATCCGACCCAAGCCCAAAAGCCAGACCCGGGAGAGCGACCCGACCCGACCCAAACCCAACACGTCGTTGGGTCCCGTCGGGTTCGGGTCAGGTAGCATGCCTTTATTGGAAACTCTGCCCATATATCCATGCCAAGCCTAGACTGCAGTGAAAACCAGAATGTAACTGACCTATTATTCCTTGATTTGAGATTAGACAGTCACCACAAATGTTTGCCCAGAAACCTTTCCAAAAACTCCTTGAAACAGAGAGCCCCATGGACGAATGACAGTTTCTGACACATCCCTCACTTCCAGGAGATCACGCAGGACTCTGTTTTCCAAAAGACTTTGTTTTTCAAGCCTGTAACTCAGGTGCTTAAAATGGGGTACATCTCAAAGCTTCTTGTAACCAAAGGCTAACAGTTTGAATCCAGCCACAATCCGATATCAATTTTCCAACAATTAACTTTCAAGCATCTTAAGCTCTCAAATTAAAAATCAATTTTATTGATAGACACAGGATAATATGAAGAAAACAGTTCGCTGTGTTCATCTTGTGCATCCTCTAATTTGCCAACCCTTTGTTTTCTGGAAAGAAAATTCAATAGCAAAATGTTTATCACATGACAATTTTTAGCCTTGTTCTCCAATTTCCTATTTTTCTTTTGTTTCTCTATACCTTTTCCATATCATTTCACCCTCTTAACCAGTTGTGTGTTCCTTTGATATCTTTCCCTCACTGATAACATCTAACAGTTGCCTATTAAGCAGCTTACAGGTTATTCAACCAAGTAAATCCCTTTCTCCATGATTACAGTATCTATCTATTATTCTTACTTTACTGCAAGAGGATTTGACTAAAGAAGTCTTGCTGCAATTGTATAGCACCCCTTCATTGCAACTGAAAACTAAGAGTTGCTCCCATTACTGCTAATAATAACGGGCTTATAACCTCATCCCGAACCCCTGTGCTTCCTAACCCGAATGCTGTGCATCCCTAATTTAAATTGCTCCACCATTGGCAGCCATGCCTTCAGCTGTCTCGGCTCTAAGCTCTTGAATACCCTCCCTAAATCTCTCCACTCTCTACCTCTCTCTCCCCCTTTAGGACACTCCTTAAAACCTACCTCTTTTACCAAATTTTTGATCACCTGTCCTAATCTCTCGTTATCTCTCGGGACATAGGTTTAAGGTGAGGGGGGCAAATTTTAGAGGGGATGTGCGAGGAAAGTTCTTTACACAGAGGGTGGTGAGTGCCTGGAACTTGCTGCCGGGGGAGGTGGTGGAAGCAGGTACAATAGTGACGTTTAAGAGGCATCTTGACAAATACATGAATAGGATGGGAATAGAGGGATACGGTCCCTGGAAGTGCAGAAGGTTTTAGTTTAGGCAGGCATCAAGATCGGCGCAGGCTTGGAGGGCCGAATGGCCTGTTCCTGTGCTGTATTGTTCTTTGAACTTCGTTCTTTGTGGCTCAGTGTCAAATTTTATCTAATAACGCTCCTGTAAAACACCTTGGGATATTTTACTCCGTTAAAGTTGTTGGTATAAATCTTGAATTCTCCTCCATTCTCACCCGAAGTTTGAAAAGACAAAATCTATAACTCCTGGCTAATTGCAGTTGAATAGAGCACTGTGAAAACACTTGTGTCAGCTAACTGGTATTCCAATGATCATGTAAGAAAGCTCACTTTTTTTTAAACAACTGAGTTATTATCTGCATCACCACAGTACACATCTCATTATAAACACAAACAATCCTTAGCTCCCACCAAGCAGATCATCATGTTGGTACAGTGCACAGAGGGAAGGATTATGAATACAATTAGTCACAACAGTAATTAGCGACTTGCCAATGGAGGACAAAATTACACAATACCATTTATTTCCCCCCACCGTGCAGTTACTGCAATTGGGGCTGAGACAGACGTGACGAGTTTGGAGCACGCAGTTCCATACTGAGCCATCCTGGAACCTGCATGTGATATGAATACAGCTTGCCACACAGCCTATGTGTCATCATTCTTTTGGTCCTTTGAAAGTGTAGGCACACACTGGAGTGTGGTTATGTAGGTGCCAGTGACCATTCAGTACCCCCAAATGATTTTAAAAAATCCTGTTTGGCCCCAAGCAGCGAGTGTTTGTGGCCTGATTCATCTTAATCAAAGAATTAGGTTTCAAGGAGCATCTGAAAGGAGGAGATGGGGAGGCCGAGAGGTTTAGGCAGGCAATTCCAGACCTCAAGGCCAATAGTGTTGCAGGCACTGCCACCAATGGAAGATTGAAATGAGCCATTGAGGAATGGGCTTTTTTGACAGGGGGGAGGTGGGGGTAAAGTAGAGTAGAAGTGTCTTTAACTGTCTCTGGTTGAAGAGAAGCTTTTAAATAAGAGAGGCTTATTTACAACTTACTTATTTCAATATTTGCACTGAAAGTACTTTACAGTCAATGATATTTAAACTGGCCAAATGTTCCCTCCACGTGTGTTTGCGCAGATTATGCAAAGCCCCTGCAAGGTTGTGACCTTGTTGACAAAGATGTGATTAATCTGACAATAAGTCATGGCTGGAGCTTGTTGTACAATTGGGAGACTTGGCTGGAAGGGCCATTTGGAAAAACAAGAAACTAAGTTGGCTAAGAGTTTTTGACAGTGGATGTTAATCGGCCGAGATTATCTCAGGCAGCGCTCATTGTTTCTTCAACGTGACCTCCCTGAACCGACAGCAGTTGTGTCCTCCTCTCAGATTAATCAGCGTCAACAATTTCTCTGTCTGCGCCAAGTTTCCAGATAAACATGCAAGCGGTCCCTTGAAGCCATTACATCAGGGCACCAATTACTGTAAATTATAATTAGATCATTGATTGAAATATATTAGGTAGTGACAGACCCCTCTTCGTGCTCAGCTTCTGCCCCTATTTTCTCTGTTTCTATGTTTCAATTATCATCCATTTAATGTCCTGTCGCTCTGCTCCTTGTAGATTGCCTCATCAACATTGACCCGAAACATTGGAAAGTTTGAGAGACCTTATATTGATAATCTGTGCATGGGATAACACCAAGCTGACCCTTAGGATCAAGCTGATGGTTTATAAGGCCTGTGTTCTCAGCACCTTGCTGTATGGCTGTGAAACATGGGCGACTTACAGCTACCAGGAAAAGAAGATCAATAATTTCCATATTCACTGCCTGCGGCGCTTAATGGGTATATCCTGGCAGGACAAATTCACAAATGTGGCAGTCCTCTCAAAGGCAGAGCTCCCAAGTGTGTTGGTACTAATCAGACAGTGGTGGTTTTGGTGGATCGGACATGTCTGCAGGATGGAAGCCGGTCACATCCCCAAGGACCTTCTGTATGGTGAAGTAGCCGGAGCCAGACAACCACTGAGGCACCCAAAGCTCCGCTTCAAGGTTGCTTGCAAGGGTGACATGAAGGCTCTAAATGTCGACTATTGTACCTGGGAGTCACAAGCTATGAATGAAGGAAATAGTGACACATCCTGTGGACTAGTGTGCACAACCACGATGACCAGTGGCTACAACAACTTGGCAACAGATGCCAACGCCAAAAACAACAACTCACATTGTCACTTGGCAGCTTCGCATGTGGCCTTTGTGGAAGAACCTGCCTCTCGAGGATTGGCCTTCACGGCCATCAGCAAAGGTGCACCAAGAGAAGACACCCCACCTAAATGGATTGTTTGCTGCATGTCCATCATCTTTCATAGATGGAAGGATGCCAAATATTGGCATCACCTAACTGGTTCTCCGAAAGGTTGGTTGCATGGTGAATATGCCTTTTATTGAATATGGGCTGGTGGCACACAGGGCAGGTAACAGATGGAGGTTTGGGCTCAAAAGTCACCAACAAAGAAGTCTGCAAACTCCCTGAAGATGTGCAGAAACCAGTTCTCACAGTTAGGGACTGTACAGAAATCTGACAGAACTACAAAAGCACTGAAGCTCCCATTTAAATCATCCTTTTGTAGATATTTAACTGTTTACTCCATTGCAACAGTGACTAAACTTCAAAAATATTTGATTGGCTGCAAAGTGCTTTGGGACATCCTGAGGTTGTGAAAGGTGCTATAGGAATGCAAGTCCTTTATTTATACGCTTAAAACCACATTGACTTTACATTAGGAAAGGCTGTGATGCCCTGGAATTCACTCCATTACACATCCCAGGGAAGTAGCTTCTGGAGCTTAAGTTTCTGAACGTGTACATGAACGTTCAAAATGATGAAAGATCTTTGCAAGCCAGCGAGGGAAAACTGAAAACCAAGCAGAATGGTGGCACACCTCCTTTGCTATGATTACTGCAGTGACTCTTTGCCTCAAACACATAAGGAGAAAGATTTCAAGGAAGGGAGCACTTGAGGTTCCTTAGATTACGATGAGACAAGTTCTCAGCAGAAGGTTACAGCACACAAGGTGTTTGTGTAAGGTGAGTATGTGTACTATGTTCACCAGTGCTTGAACAAATTGAGTTGACGTGTACAAGGTGTGTGTGTATACAAGCCAGTTGACTGTGTACAAGTATAATATGCAAGTATGTTTGTGTGTGTGCAAACACGTGATGAAATAGATCACAAAATCAGACTGTGAAGCTTCACATTATGGGGTTCTGTGGTTCAGACGCCTATCTGTGTTGCCTGGGCATTATTATGGGAAGAAAACTAGACAATTTTAATCGTTTAACAACATCACAGCTGCTGCAGTTATCAAAACATTGAGCACAGAGGCTTGATGGAGGAGGATGTCTGTCAGACTGCCTTTCATTCCTGAAACACCTCAGGGAGAATGTTTCCCCCCACTTTCATCCACACCTGACTGACAGTCTTCATCAGCTATTGGGCAGATGTAGAGACAGTGCATTCAGTAGCAACACTGCCTGTTGCAGCAGAACGCAATGACTGAATTCAACTGCCCCCTTCTAATGGAAATGCATGGTTTTACAACAATAGGGACATTAGCAACAAGGAGTGACAGGGGAAGTGTTACAGGAAGTGAGTGACACAAACAGGAAGTGTGCGTGAGACTACATAATGATATATAAATAAATATAAAGTGATAAACATATATGTCAAATTTAATATACAAATATATACATAAGAAAAAAGCTTATGTTTATTTAACATCTTTTATAACCTCAGGACATCCCAAAGCTATCCAGAGTATATCACTAAAATCATCCACACACATCACTAAATGGTTATTCTCTGATAGATGCATTCCAATGTTTTCATACATAAAAATAATGCCGTGCAATTTAATGGCTTCAAGAGGAATATTAATTTGAATTTACAAAAAAACTCACTCAGAAAATTCTGCACCTACCCACACTCACACCAGGGGTGCCTCAACAACAACTTGCATTTATACAGCACCTTTAATATAATCAAACCTCACAGGAGCATTATCAAACAAAATTTTAGACCAAGCTACAGAAGAAGATATTAGGGTAGGTGACCAAAAGCTTGCTCAAAGAGGTAGATTTTAAGGAGCATCTTAAAGGGGGAAAGAGAAGTCATGGATAAATAAATAGCAATTCCTGACCAATTTCCCGTCCCTAGGTAGCCCCTGCTGCCCCCTTCTACCACACATTAACTGAGATTAATTGTAGCACTGTTGTTATTACCCTGCCTGAAGTCACTTAAGGAGGCATAGACCCTGCAATTGAACCTATTTTATGTGGCTCTGCAACTCACCAGATTAAATTCACTCAGGTCAAGAATAGTGTGTGTGTAGGTATATACAATATATAAACACAGTTATTTATAGCTATCATTTAGCACAGAAATTGTCAATGTGAATTGGAGATGCACCATATTAAGGTAATATTTAACTATTCTGAGAGATTATTTTTATTCTTTCATGGAATGTGAAGCCAGCATTTATTGTCCATCCCTAATTGCCCTTGAGAAGGTGGTGGTGAGCCCTTCTTGAACCACTGCAGTCCATGTGGTGTAGGGTGCCCCACAGTGCTGCTAGGAAGGGAGTTCCAGGTGTTTGACCCAGTGACAGTGAAGGAACGGTGATATGAACTGTGGGGCAGCTTCAAGCCTGATCCATGCTTCGCGCAGCATATATTGTTTAGGAAGAGCCATTGGACTATAGTCAGGAACAGGAACCTAGTCCAGTTCGCCCATCACCCCTAGGCATGCTAACTTACATTGTCTCTCAGTCCACCAACACCTCAAATTTAGAAGTCTTACTCTTGAAGCATTGTGAACTGTGAGGAGGATAGATTCAAAAGGAGATAGACAAGTTGGTGGAATGGGCGAACAAACTAGATGAAGTTCAATGCAGAGAAATGTGACGTGATACATTTTGGGAGGAAGAACATGGAGAGACAATATAAAATAAAGGGTACAATTCTAAAGTGGGTGCAGGAGCAGAGGGACCTGGGTGTATATGTGCATAAGTCATTGAAGGTGGTAGGACAGGCTGAGAGAGCGGTTAATAAAGTATCCTGGGCTTTATTATTAGGGGCATAGAGTACAAGAGCAAGGAGGTTATGTTGCACTTCAGTAAGACACTAGTTCGGCCTCAGCTGGAGTATTGTGTCCAGTTCCGGGCGCCGCATTTAAGGGAAGATGTGAAGGTATTAGAGAGAGTGCAGAAAAGATTCACACGAATGGTTCCAGGGATAAGGCACTACATTTACGCAGATAGATTGGAGAAGTTGGGACCGTTTTCCTTGGAGAAGAGAAGGCTGAGAGGAGATCTGTTAGAGGTATTTAAAATCATAAGGTGTTTGGACAGAATAGATAGGAAGAAACTGCTCCCACTCTTGAAAGGAACTGGCAAAAGAAGCAACGGTGACATGAGGACAAGTTTTTTCACGCAGCGAGCTGGTGCAGACACGATGGGCCAAATGGCCTCCTTCTGTGCTATAACAATTCTGTGATTTTGTGATTCTGTGTTCAAATGCCTCTGTGGCCTCATCTTGCCCTGTAACCTCTTCCAGCCTTACAACCCTGAGAACTCTGCATTCCTCTAGCTTTAGCCCCTTGTGTGTTCCCAACTTCTTTTGCCCCATCATTGGCGACCATGTCTTTAGTCATTGCAGCCCTGAGCTCTGGAATTTCCTCCCCTAAATCCCTCCATTGCGTTTAGGATGCTCCTTAAATCCTAGATCTTTGATCAAGCCTTTCGTCACCTGTCTTAATGTCTCCTTCTCTAGGCTGGTATCAAATCTTTTACTCCTGTCAAGCTCCTTGGGATGTTTTACTACCTTAAAGTTGCTATAAACATGTAGGTGGTTGTTGTTGAATGATATTTCTGCTCCCTAGCCCAGTGACACTGAAGGCTGATATAGCTCAGCTCCACACTGGGGAAGCTGCTGTTGAACTGAGTCATCAGGGGATATTCTCTGGGATTGTTCTAAATAGAACATTTGTCTACAGTGAAAGAATCAGGAAGTCACAATGAGACCAATCAACTGTTGAGGAGCTGCAACTGGTCTTTTGCACACTTGGAGCTGGGAGGGAAAGAGGAAAAATCAGTCAAGGTTCCTGCCCTCAAGTGCTATTTGTTTGATTTTTGGCGGCTTTTTCTCTCCCAACCCAAGCAATCAGCGAGCAGAGAGAAATAATTTGCATTTTCGTAGCACCTTTTACAATCTTGGGACACCCTGAAGTGCTTTACGACCAATGAAGTCCTTTTCATGAGTAGTTACTGTTGTAATGTAGGAAATGCGGTGGCCACTTTGCACATAGCAGGCTCTCACAATCAGCAACGAGATAAATGAACAGATCATTTGTTTTTCGTGCTGTTGATTGAGAGATAAATATCAAAATAGTGCTGGGGGATCTTTTAAATCCAGCTGAGAGCAGAGGCGGGACATTGGTCTACCATCTCACCTGAAGGATAGCACCTCTGACAGTGCAGCACTCCCTCAGTACTGCACTAGGAGTGGCAGCCTCGATATCCATGTTCAAGACTCCTGAGTGGGCCCTGAACCCACAAACTTCTGATCAGAGGTGATAGTGTCACCAACTGCACTATGGCTGACAATTTAATCTAAACTGGTGAATCGAATTTTGACCTTTCAGTCCTGTGTGACTATCAGCTGGATGAACATTCTGAGTCATTCAGTGAAAGCTGCTGAACCGGTTTCTTTAATAACATTTGCTATGGTTAACTTCACAGCTCCTGAAGTGTGCTCATGGCAGAGCATAAAGTGTAGAATTTTAATATAAATGAATAATTAGTTTAAAAAATATGAATAATTTAATCTTCTGAAACATTCTTCATGGATGGGCTTTCCTGAGGGGTGTTTTTTTTTGTAAATCCGAATAATTTTTACTTGTTATACTATTATATGACACTACATTATTTTTTATATTTGGAAACATTGGACTCCATATGTTGAACAGATAAAAACCATTTAGTGATGTGAGTGAATGACTGCTGTGATGTATTCAAGTTATGCTTTTATCTAGTGTGATTTTTGAAATAAAATCACTTCCCTATGTCTTTTTGTGACAAGACAAATATAATTTAGCACACAAGGTATGAACAACAGCTTGCATTTAGATCATGCCTTTAACCTAGTAAAATGTGCCAAGGTGCTTTGTTGCTCAGGGAACTTCAATCAAAGAGGTAGGTTTTAAGGAGAGAAAGGTAGAGAGGCGGAGAGTTTTAGAGAGGGAATTCCAGATCTTAGGGTCCAGGCAGCTGAAGGCACAACTGCTAATGGCGGAGCAAAGGAAAATGAGGTTGAGCAAGAGGCCAGAACTGGAGGAGCACTGGGAGGGTTTTTTATATATAGATACAGCACTGAAACAGGCCCTTCGGCCCATCGAGTCTGTGCCGACCATCAACCACCCATTTATACTAACCCTACATTAATCCCATATTCCTTACCACATCCCCACCTTCCCTTAGTTCTCCTACCACCTACTTACACTAGGGGCAATTTACCTATCAACCTGCAAGCTTTTGGCTGTGGGAGGAAACCGGAGCACCCAGCAGAAACCCACACAGACACAGGGAGAACTTGCAAACTCTACACAGGCAGTACCCAGAACTGAACCCAGCTCACTGGAGCTGTGAGGCTGTGGTGCTAACCACTGCACCACTGTGCCGTTGTAGGGCTGGAGGGTGAGAATCACAGAAGCAAGATAGCAGAAGACTGCTCCGATCCGTGGAACTACACCTCTTCAAGAAGAGGGCAGAAATGAGAAAAAACACAGAAATATGAATCAATCCGACTGCTGGGATGAAACCCATTAATGGTTCACAGTCCTGAAATCTATAACATGACAATTTAAAATGCAGCATTAAAAAAACTAATAGACTCTACCATTGCAACAAGTTAATTAAAAACTGCAATATTCATTGGATGTGGACTTTCCCTGAAAGGAACTACAAATTATTCACCAGTTATCCTGCAATAGCTTTCTTGCTTCAATGAACATATTACTACAGTCAGTGCTGTACTCGATTTCTCCTGCAAGAATTATTAACTATAAACTTGGTACAAATAAAACTGCCAGTGCCAGTAAAGAGTTTCAAGCCGTGACCCCATTGTACTATTCCAATGACTGTCATAAACATTCAGAGTCCTGTTAACTGAAACCAAACCCCAATCTCCACCACCCCACCCGCTCGCACCCGAACCCCCACAATCAGGTTACCGCCTTGTAACTTGTTCTCAGGGGCAGTGATTCTCCGGGGAAATGCTTAGTCCACTTTGTAGTCCTGGTCTTTAACTTGGCTTTGTTACAAATGGACTTAGTACCGAGAGGCTACTGATGCTGTGTACACACCAGCTCACAATCTACGCACCTCTTGATTTTGAATTACAGTCAGTCTCTTGCAGTCCATTTTTGAGTGACCAAACTCATGCTTTCTGAAAATCTCTCAAACCCTCCCCATCTTCTCCTCCTCAAAAATCCCTCCGTTTTACCGTGTTCACCCCCCCCCCCGCAACCCGCAACACCACCATTTAATCCTTCCCGAGTCCTGCTCAGTGTACTCCCCCCGTCTGTAAAAACACTCAAAAGGTGTTTTCCGATATGAGGAGTGCCAAGTTGCTCTTTTACTGCTCGAAGAAGATGACACACTCCGGACTATAGCCTGGGGTGATATTACTCGGCTCCATTCATACAGTGCAGGAACACACACAATTGCACACAGGCAGCTGTTTGGAAGCCCAATTCACTCTTCCTGTGGCCGAACAGTGAATTCCCCTGCACCATGGTACACCATCAAATTATGCCTGTATTCAGTTCTGATCTTAGTTAGTGTCAGTTGACCTCAGTGCCCTGAATTGAGGGCATGGAGGTGAAGAAATAATCAGCCAGAGTTCTTGAATGCCTTTCAGTGACTCTCTAATGGAAACCGGACATGGGTGGGTGTTGGACAACAAGAAGATTAGATTCCTTGGGTGCCTTTTCCATGTATGAATAGCCAGCTCAGACTCCCCATCCAGGGCACAAAAAATGTCAGTGGATGGGCTGCTGCCAACCAGAAGCATCTTCAGGAAATACCTTTGACAAGGTATTTCCAAAATAGCAAGGGCGGACCGTTCAAGCTAGCTTAATCAGCAACCAAAACAAAGGCAACCTCTTTAGTGGTGTTTCCGAATCTCTGGAACAGCATGCCTGCCCTCAAGTTAAATTACAGGACTGCCCAAACTCAGCCCAGCAGCAGCAGCATTCGATGAACATGTAGGACTGTAGATTATTGTTGTCTCTGGACTGGTTAATTCCACAAAAACAGCAACTTGCATTCATATAGCACCTTTAAAGTAGTAAAACTTCCCATAGTGCTCCACAGGAGCATTATCAAACATTATCAAAAAGCTACAAAAGGAGATATTAGGGCGGAGGATCAAAAGCTTGGTAGATTTTAAGGAACATCATAAAGGAGAGAGAGGTGGAGAGGTTTAGGGAGGGAATTCCAGAGGTTAGGGCCCAGGCAGCTGAAGACAGAGCCGCCAATGGTAGAGTAAATAAAATTGGGGGTGCACAAGAGGCCAGAATTGGAGGAATGCAGAGATCTCCGAGGGTTGTAGGGCTGGAGGAGATTACAGAGATAAGGAGGGGTTAGGCCATGGACGGATACAAGAATAAATCATAGAATCACGTGTCTGTGCTGGCTCTCTGCAGGAGCAACTCAGCTAGTCCCAAATCATGGCATTGCCAAACTGGAAGCCAATACAAGTCAGTGAGTACAGGGTGATAGGTTAGGGGTACTTGGTGTGAACTTGGATATGGACAGCGGTCTCCTCCTTAAGTAAATCCAACCAGGCACCAGCTCTTAGATATCTTCCCCATACAGCAACCAAAATAAAATCTAACACCTGTTGCATGGAGAATTCCAGTTGGGCAGCTCACACTATCCTGCTTCTCCACACACCAACACATATAAATGAAATATTGCAGTGTACACAGTAAGGTTTGCAGTGGTGGGGAGGGGGAGCGGCGGGTGTGTTGTGGGTTGGGAAATGGGAGCAGTGGGAAGCGAAGAGGCTGCTCTGAGACAGTTTACAGCAGAGTGTAAAATGTCTTTGGGGACGTGAAATGAGGGCAGGTCAACTTGCCTCATCAATCCTTCAACTTACTGAGTTTCACAGACCCTATAAATCCTAGTAACGACCGAATCAGGCCTTTGAAGTGATACTGCTCTGTTGTTTTATATATTTGACTGCGGTCATTTTGACTGAGAAACTGAATAACAATGGAACCCAACTGGCACCAACCTGAAAACTAATCGGTCATTCATCTTGTCACTCTTTGCGGGATCATGCTGTGTTTAAATTGACTGCCACTGTTGCCAATAGAGATATGATTGCGTTTCAACGTGATTCACACAGGTGAAAGACTGGGGGTGATCCTTAGCTGTACTAAGGCGCTATATAAAAGCAAGTCTTTTTTAAAGTTTTAATCTCTTGGTTGTCACGATAACTTCCTCTTTTGCAAATCAAAACTTTTTCGAATTTAATAAATGCAAAAGGTGCAAGAAAATATTGCATTCTACTTTCGATCATTTGTTGTTTCTCCCCAGTAGCTGTTATTTTTTTCCAGTTTTGAATCCAATTGCAAAATTCATCCCTCGTTATGCCTGACAGGGCTGCTATTAAAATTGATGAATCATTTTACTAAACAGCAGTGATGGATCTACTTTTAATTGTTCTAATGTTTTACTTGCAATCTACCACATTTCAAATTTAATTTTGCTGTCACCATGTTCCCGCTGAGTCCCAGGGGAGGTTAAATAACTGAACCACTCACAGAATCATACAGCACAGTAGGAGGCTATTCAGCCCATGGTAGCTGTGCCAGCTTTTTTGAAAGTTAGCCAATTAGACCCACAGCCTCTCTCTTTCCTCACTACCCTGTAATCTTTCTTTATCAAGTCTTTATCCAATTCACTTTTGAAAGTTAAAACTGAATCAGGCAGCACATTCCAGATAGTAGCTTAAATAAAAGCAAAATACTGCGGATGCTGGAAATCTGAAACAAAAACAAGAAATGCTGGATTCACTCAGCAGGTCTGGCAGCATCTGTGGAAAGAGAAGCAGAGTTAACGTTTCGGGTCAGTGACCCTTCTTCGGAGTTCCGGAGTTCGGAGTTCAGCCCTCATTAATGAAGATCCTCCTCCCAGTGTCATCATTCTGGTAAATCTCGACTGCACTCTCTCCAGGGCAGCTGCTCTTCCCGTGAACCAGTTGCACCCTGGGGTGGGGTGGGGAGTGGTGCCCCGTGGGGAGAGGTGCCCCGACATTCGGAGCCTGCTGAGAGTAATCTGTGATAAACCGGCTCTACTTTCCGCAGCCATGACATATGTGTGCAGTTTGCAATAGGGCATTCAATTAGAACCACTCCTGGGCTCCAGACTGTCTCAGTCCGCAAGCAGGACCCTGAGCTTCCGGTTGCTTGTCATTTCAACACTCCCCCCTGCTCTCATGCTCACATCTCTGTCCTGGGATTGCTGCAGTGTTCCAGTGAACATCAACGCAAGCTCGAGGAACAGCATCTCATCTACCGATTAGGCACACTACAGCCTGCCGGACTGAACATTGAGTTCAATAATTTCAGAGCATGACAGCCCCCCACTTTACTTTCATTTTTAGTCATTTTTAGTTATTTTTTCTTCCTTTTTTTTGCATTCCTTTTTACATTTTTTGCATTTATTTCATTTCATCTTAGTTTGTTCAGTTTGCTTACCCACTGTTTTTTTCAGGTTGTTTTTCTTCAGGTTTGCACTTGCTGATGTTCTATATTCAGTATATTCACACCTAATCTGTACTAATGCTTTGTCTTTCAAAACACCATTAACATATTGTTTGCCTTTGCTCCGTGACCTTTTGGTCAGCTATGTGGCCTGGTCCAATCTGCACCTTCTCCTTTGTTATCTCTTGCCCAACCCCCACCTCACTTGTTTATAATCTGTGACTTTTCTAATATTTGTCAGTTCCGAAGAAGGGTCACTGACCCGAAACGTTAACTCTGCTTCTCTTTCCACAGATGCTGCCAGACCTGCTGAGTGAATCCAGCATTTCTTGTTTTTGTTTCAGTTCTACTCCCTGGTTCCCAACCTGGCCTTGTACTCCACGGGCAAATCCAAAAGAGATCACTAGTTGCACTGAGCTACATCGACTCTACAGCACAAGCTATTCTGCCCAACTGATCTACGCCAGCATTTATGCTCCAAACGAAGCGCCTTCCATCCCTCTTCATCTAACCGCATTATCATAACAAAAATAACAACAACTTGCATCTAAATAGCACCTTTAACATAGTACATCATCCCAACGTGCTTCACAGGAGTATTATCAAACAAAATTTGACACTGAGCCATATGAGGATATTAAAACAGAGAACCTAAACCTCGGTCAAAAAGGTAATTTATAAGAAGAGTCTTAAAGGAGAAGAGAGAGGCAGAGAGATTTAGGACACAGGCAGCTAAAGACACAGCCACCAACCGAGGGGTGAAGAAAACTGTGGGATGAATCAAACCCAAACAGAGAACCCGCACCTTCAGAAAAGCAGGGGAGAAAACAGGCTCTCGGTGATACAATGAGCCTGTCTGTGCTGCTGGGCTCCTGTGCTCTCCTCGTCTTTGTCTTTACTTTAGTCTCCCTTCAACAAGCAGGCATATCACCCCTGGGGAAAACTGTCTGTTCTCTGAAAACACAAAGCTCCCAGAAACCGTCAGCATCAATTCACTTCCATTTGGTTGTGTTACCTCATGAGGAGCAAATATGCCATTTATTACTATATATATGTTTATTTTATTTTTTATAATGGATTCCAGTCATGCATGTTAGATTGCTAGCAGTTGAATGTGTTTTACCAAATGCTGCAATCTGCCACAACACTACAATTTGTCCCACAGCCTCAAAATAAAGGAAGCATCCATTGTTCACAGTTGAAAGGGAGATTTGCAGAGTGCAGCGCCCAGCTCCATCACTGACCATGCACGGTTACTCTATTTGTGGACATAACATCAACCTCCCCACCCCCAAAACCATGCCACCAACTTAATGACAATGCACTGTTAATAAAGAAAAATATTTTAAAAAATCAATTCAATAATGTTTATATAGGAGCATTTATGGCAAGAGAGACCAATCATTCCAGAAAATTCAGGCAAACTCCTTTACGGATATATGGTCCTCCTGATCCAATTTTCCTTTATTCGTTGACCCCAGCTGATCTGACAGACCCAGAACATGAAAACCTGCCCCAAAAACATGGAGGGGGAACATCGACCTCTCTAACAGCAGGTACCTAGCCCCAAATCTGTTTGCACAATGTATCGCTCATGTCCCTTACTAATTAGAATGTTTTCCTCAACAAAAATCTGATCTACAAAGAGGAGTTACTTAAACAAAATAAACTCTAGGAAAGAGAACAAACGGTGATTTAATGAAGGAGCAAGAGAGGAAATGTTAATTTCAGCCTGGTAAGGAGGCATCTGAGCATTCACAAAGATGTGATGAGGGTCACGCCTTTGAAGATTTACAGTCAGAGAGAGCGTATCATTGACCCACAGCCATTAACCTTTACACAGGAGGTCAGTTCCAAAAGACCAAAATTGACAAAGTTTCTTTCATCTTTTACAGACTGTAATTCTGTTTCATCTTTTATCAGCTGCATAGGGACAGCACATAGACTGGCAGCAGAACAGGCTCTGCATCCAGTTACACATTCCGCCTCCGTCAAGCACGGTGGGACATTTTTCTATGTGAGACACACTAGACACCAGTGCAAATTGTTGCTGTTGCTCCACCTCAAGCCCACAACACAGCCATTCAGCCCAACTTGTCTCTGCCGGCTCTAATTTTTTTGAAGAGAACGTTTTCTCCATTGAATTCTTTTCTCTCGCATGTTTCATCTCAGTGCCTTGATGCACCTATAGTCAGACAGGCCACTGTTGTATCCTGGGTGACAGCACAAAAGTAAATTATACTGCAAATAATTTAACTTAGCAAAATGTGCTATCGTTTCACAACAGTGTCCACGAGAAGTAAGCTCTTCCTTCTCAAGTCAAGCACCATCTTTTACTTGAATTAATTCTTTCCTCGGACATCAATATAGTTGGGCAGCTCACTGCCTTAGTGTTTCTATCCTCCTGCACCCTACAGATTCTTACAGTCACCGAACTCTCCAACTCAATTTCTCTCACTCTCCACCCCACACGCATTCTCTAAAAATGTGTCAGCCATTGCTCAGTATCACTCTTGTCTTTGAGTGAGAAGGTTGTGGGTTCAAGCTCCACTCCAGAGACTTGAGCACAAAATCCAAGCTGATACACCAGTGCCAGTACTGACGGAGTGACACCGATGTTGGAGGTGACATTAAACCGAGGTCTCATCTACTCTCTCAGGTGGATGTAAAAGGTTTCACAGCACTATTTCAAAGAGGAGCCAGGGAGTCCTGGGCCAATATTTATCCCTCAATCAACATCACTAAAACAGATTATCTGGTCATTATCACATTGCTGTTTGTGGGATCTTGCTATGCACTAATTGGCTGCCATATTTCCTACATTACAACAGTGACTATATTTCATAAGTACTTCATTGGCTATAAAGTGGTTGTGAAAGTTGCTACAGAAATGCAAATTCTTTTCTTTATGACAACTTGGCTACGATAACACTTAAGCTGAATCCACAAGGAGGTCAGGTCTGCAGAGAAGAAAAGGATTGGAGTGAAAATCTCAAGTTAATGCGTTTTGCTTCAATAATCCTTTGCAACCAATGTTGGAAAAAAAGGACTTGCGTTTGTATAGCACTTTTCATGACCTCAGGACAGCTAATTAAGTACATTTGCAGTGTGGTCACTGGTGTCACTTAAGGAAACACAGCAACTGATTGGTGCTCAGCACAGTCCATCTGTTTTATTTGCTGGTTGAGGGATAAATGCTGACCAGGACATTGGCTGTAAAGCAATTTGGGGCATCCTGTGAAAGGCACTACATAAATCTTTCTTTTCAAAGGTCTCTCAAAAATAAGGAATCGGTCGCTGAATATGAGATTCGTAATAAACACCCAACTGGTTCACTAAAACCCTTCAGGAAAGGGCACCTGCCCTCTGTAGCAGGTCAAGCCTACACGTGGCTCCACAGTATTCCAGCAAGTCCTCACTGCCTTCTGAAGTGACCTTGCACTTGTAACAACAACCATCCACCAACAATCTCTTCAGGGTGATGCTGGCTGATAAATAAATGCAGCCTTGACAGTGTCAACCACAACCTCAGAATAAATATATATAGTAAATAAATTGTTACTTAGTAGACGTAGGGTTGCCAAATCTGGTTGGATTCATTTCCTAAGGTTTCATCACTCCCGGGTGTTGCTTGCAGCAGGAGGATAATCTTTAATTCCTGGAGACTCCAGTGAATTCTGGAGGCGTGACAAGCCTAAGCAGGTCATTTATTTACCAGGAAGGAGGAGGAGGTTAAAATGAACCAGATTCTAGTCGGTGTATAACTGCATCATGGCTACAATGCACTAAACCATTGAAAATAAAAGTGTCTGTAACATTTTCTGAAAATCCTTTCTGCTTTCTTCCAGGTCACCTGAGTACCGGACAGTTCTGCTGCAGTTCTCTTTCACATGACCCTGTGAAATCTACACACCCAAGGCCTGATTTTTAGGCCCCATCGGGCCTGGGAACAGAGGCGAGTGGGCAGTAAAAATAGCACCGTCGGCCAGCATGCCAGTTCCCCAGCTTCATCCGCCCTGGAGCCATTTCTATGGAAGTGGGATATGGGGACAGCAGGGCTACAGGAGGCTGATCAGGTGCGTTATGGGCCACTTAAGACCAATTATAGGAGGCCGACTGATATTTTCCAGTCAGCCTCCGGGTCCCCATAGGCAGTGCGGGCCAGTTCAACTCCTTGGAGGCAGCCTCCTAGCAACAGTCTTGGGGGCCAGCACTCCAGGCAGGCCTACAGGCCTACAGGCCCTCCCTGCCTGGGTGAAGCAAAAACTGCAGCAGCCCTGTGGAGGAATTCCACCCGCCACTGCACCCCCGCCCCCCACCCCCCAACCCGAAACTGCAGTGGCCTGGCTGCAAATGTCATTTTTTATTCAAACTTTAAATAAGTTGAAGAGAGGGTGCCTCCATTTTGAAGCATCCTCTCCCTTACTTACCTGCCACGTCATTCCTGCTACTGCTGACAAGCTGGAAGGCCAGCATTGAGAGCCTGCCCGCCGTCCTGAATTGGACCGTGAGCCCGCCTTCTGGCCATTAATTGGTCGCTCTGGAGAAAATCACAATGAGTGACATGTTTCCCAAACTGTGCAGCTTCTGAGCCTGAGGGTGGGATTCAGGAGCCCGCAGGGAAAATGTGGGAACTGCCCTCTCAACATCAAAGGAAGAAACCCATCTTGAAGCTCTTGCTGCTTTCAGGAAAGAATGCGTGACCGTAATCCAAATTGGGGATCGTGCTTTAATCATTGTATGTTAAAAGGTCATCATGTATTGGCCACCATAGTCTTTTGAGGCTGTGACATTTTAAGACAGAGCAAGACCACCTCAATGCCTCTAGTTGTCTTATATGCACGATCCAGGGTGGATATGACCTGTGCAAAGCACTACATTTCCGGGTTGGAATGCCTCACCCTGGGTAGAGTTGCTGATCTCCACCAGGTCACTCAGGGTAATGTCAGGAAGCACACAAATTCACACAAATTGTAGTGGCAATCTGGAACTTTCAGACCCAGAAAAGCTGTTGAGGCTGGGGGCATCAACTGAAAATTTCAAAACTGAGATTGATAGATTTTTGTTAGGCAAGGGTTAAAAGAGCGAGTAGTGTCGATGGAGTTTAGATACAGATCAGCCATGTTCTAACTGAATGGTGGAACAGACTTGAGTGTTTCGAATGGGCCTTCACCTGTTCCTATGTTCCACGTTGGCACAAAGCATCCCTGGCACTATTTCGAAGAAGAGCAGGGGAGTTGTCCATGGTGTTCTGGCCAATATTTTTCCCTCAACCAACATCATTAAAAACAGATTATCTGGCCATTATCACATTGCTGTTTGTGGGAGTCTGCTGTGCGGAAACTGACTGCCACACTTCCTACATTACAACAGTGACTACACTTCAAAAAGTAATTCATTGGCTGTAAAGCAGCATCCTGAGGTCATGACAGGTGCTATATAAATGCAAGTCATTCAGACATTAATTAGCAAATGTCCACACACCACTTCTCATTCAGGAGCTACAAGTCTATGTATCTTTGATTTTAACAGTTTGACACCATGACAGAGCTGCAGTTCACCCTGTGAATTAAATGTAATCAGTCAACACAGGATTAAAAACAGCAAGTTTACTGGGCTTGTGAAACAAATGGCAATTTCAAATATTTTGCGTTTGTAACATTTTTCATTGCATTCTTTAAAGAGCTGTTGAATGAGAATGCTTACATATCCCACCATTTTCCCAGTACGAGTCGGCAGGTCCAGCAGATTCAGACACCAAACCTCAGCTTGAACCTACACCTCCAGCAAAGCCAGTTACCATATCCCACCAGGAGCCTGCACCTCCAGCAGAACTAGCGATCATTTCCCAGCACAAACCTGCATGTCCAGCAGAGCCAGACACCGAGTCCCAACACATGTGTGTATCCCAGGAGACAAAAAAACATAAAAAGAACATAAAGTTCATAAAAGACCAGGTGATGCCAGGAACATATTTGTTCAGAAAGATTGTCAAGAGCCATGAGAGAATTAGTTTCAACATGCTTTTAAAAAAACAACTACTTCTCTGATGATATGCTCAATAAAGGCAGCAGCCAGTGTGATACTGAAATTCCCAGTTCCTGTTCCTGGGATGAGTGAACTGATCTGCTGGAGGTGGCACTGAGGATGTTACAAATAGCCTCAGGCCATCCTGACAAGGGAGAGGATGGGGTAAAATCAAGCAGGGATCCTCTCCTGTGATCACTATTCAGTCACCCCTGTTAGAAAGTCAGGAGGTGACATGATGGAAGGATCTGGTTTGGCTGTGATGCCCTACAGAGTCAAATAGTTGGGGAAGTCTACCCCAACCACCCCCCCCCCCCCCCTAACCCCCACCACCCCTGACCCAACCAAGTCTCACTCAAGAATGGCAATGTGGACAAAGCTACCACAGACCTGTTGGCGCCTGTAGAGTGTTAGCCAGTCTGACGTGGCACCTTCAGGGACGGGGGCTGCTGGTGGAAATGGAGAGAGGGAGAGAGAAGTGCAGAAAAAGAGTGAAAATTACAAATAAACCTTCTTAAGATGTTATTTATTTTCAGTGAACTTGTACAGGGAAAATTGATCCAATAGTACACGTCAGTTCATGCATGATTGTATATGGCTCTAGGACACAAAGCCTGCTGTTTGTATTTGATAACTTCCAATGCATCTGCTTCTTGGATGAGTGTTTAGATATAAATTGCCTCCAAGCTCTTTTATGGCTTCTACCTGCTGAATCCCTCTCATTAGAGAGAACCTAAAGATCAATTTCTCACCCTCTGATCCATGAACAATTGTGTTTGAGCAGTGTTGTGCTTTATTAATGTTTACTTCACAGTCACTCAGGTTTATCGTATGTCTGGATAGGTGACGATTTGTGGCTTGCAAGCCCAAAAATGTAGCGTGTCTATTTCACAGCATTATCCAGACATTTCCTTTCCCATACCAACTCCTTCCCCATCAATATTCTCCTGCCTCTCTTCACTCCTGCTGGGGAAGGTGGGGGCGGGGATGGGGGTTGTGGGGGAAGGTTGGTGGTTTCATGGTTCCAGTAGCGTTTGCAGCTTTCCACCAGCTCAAAATGGCCATTATTCATCAGTGGACCGAGCTCGGGGATTCAACCATCCAGTGCTTCGCAGAAAAGTTCAAACATCCACTGTTTTCAATCAAGGATCACCTTTGTATGTGAATTTCCTGTCTGATTTCCCATCCACGCCTGCATCCCTCTCCCCCCTACTAAATATGGGTCCTGTGGCCACGTAGCATGTCAACTGTTGCTTCATATCCCACAACATTCCCATCCACTGACAGTCATACCGAAGCCCCCAAACTTCAGTTAACAAGGTTGAAGAAGATGGGATTATGGATGATGTTACCTCTATTGCTATATCGGTACAATTCTATCCTAAACATAGGGTGTTAGTCCTATCTGTTTCCCCTCTTGGGTCTTTCCATCAATATTGAAGCCTAGTGCACCTATGAAAACCAGCTTCATACTCAAACGAGTATAACAGCAGGAAAATGGGGCCTGGAGGCCACCCCCGACACCCCCCCTCCTCCCCAGACAGATGGTAAGAGTTAAATAAACGGTAGATTGACTGAATGGGGTTTTCCATTTCCTGCACAAGAGCAGCGAATGGGGAATTCACTTCAACTTACCCAACAGCAAGTGGAAAGCCCCTGACCCAAAAAATGTCTCGGACTTGACATTTGCCCCCTATTGCCTAATCAACAACAATGTCACGTTCTGTTTGGCTGTGCAAAACTTCAGTCTCTTGGCAGGGCAGTAAAACAGCGTTTGAACATTAACAATGGAGGGCAGTGTTGAAATCTTTCTCAACAAGTCTCAACGTACCTTGAAGGTTAAGCTCTGAAGTGCTAAAGGAACTTACCAAATTTCAGCAGTGAGGGGCCCGTCAATGGAAAAGCTTCCATTAATTTTTTCATAAAATGCAAATCTCCAGTGATCTAAAGGTCACCCCTTCACTCGTCAATCTTGTTCCTCGATACTCCTTTCCTGAAAATTTACTTGCCTTCCCCTCCAAAGAGAACAAGACTAATTTCTTAATCCTTTCCTCATGACGGAAAGCTCCTAATAGTCAAAATCCTCACCTGTTGCCTCTTGGCCTGCCTGCTCCCATCGAAAGGGTGGACAAGGTGGTGAATGAGCCAGCTGCCTGACTGAAGGGGGTGGCCTGAGGCCTGACTTTGTCTGCTGACTGAGCCTCATTAACTTTCCTTCAGGAAGACCCCTGCACAGTTAGGGCAGATCACATGGGGGCCAAAATCAGGTGGCTCCGTCATGAAGCCCAGCCAGTCCAGGAGCACTGGGGGGGGGGCGGAGCTGGGGGGGGTGAAGGTGAAATCCCAGGGAAGGGCTGTGAAGAATTGAGCATTAGTGGTAGACTGGGGCGTGCTTGCTCCTCCTGACTCCAAAAGAACAATGTGAGATTTTTTCTCCACATTATTCAGTGATACCTGTAATGACTTTGTATGGGGTCACTCGACGCCAAGTGCCAATGGGTGGAGCATGCTCAGGCATGTTCTGCCCACTGGCACAACAACTTTATCCTCTTGATGACCTTAACCCACACAAATCAGGGTCTTATGAGACAGCTGCCCATTCCTGGCAGTCTCCCAGATCCAGTTCAAAACCCCAAGCAGAATGGCACAGACCTGCACGTCAGTGGGAATGGAGCATTATGTATAGCACTCCTATTCTAATTGTGCAAATGTACAGTTCCTGCTCGGCGTATGGGGATGAAATAGGACCCCCTTTTGACCAAAACGTGACTTCAGGACATGCCATGTTTTAAATGTTGAGACCAGGGTTTGGCTTCCAATCTCACCCCAGACCCATGAGATGAACATCGCAAGAGTCTCACATCTATGCCATCTGAATCTTGCTGCTTGATCCAACTGTTCTGAATTGATAATCTTGCTTCACAATGCTGAAGGAGGCTGCTGTGAGAAGCAGACAAAGGACTTTTTTGCAAAATTAGGTTTTCTTCTGAGACTGGGGCGAAGGCACATTGTTCGGTCAGAGTATATGGAGCTTCATTCTGCTCTTAAAACATGCTGTGCCTGATCTGGGCTCTTTGCTGACACTGGGGCACAGAAAGCAGAGTGTGTTCCAATCGCTGGCACCAACACCATTCACCTTGGTGAACACAGTGTTCACAGTATGGAGTAGCCATATAAATACCGTGGCTACAAGAGCAGGTCAGAGGCTGGGAATCCTGAGGCGAGTAACTCACCTCCTGACTCCCCAAAGCCTGTCCACCATCTACAAGGCACAAGTCAGGAGTGTGATGGAATACTCTCCACTTGCCTGGATGGGTACAGCTCCAAACAACACTCAAGAAGCTCGACACCATCCAGGACAAAGCAGCCCGCTTGATTGGCACCCCATCTACAAACATTCACTCCCTCCATCACCGACGCACAGTAGCAGCAGTGTGTACCATCTACAAGATGCACTGCAGCAATGCACCAAGGCTCCTTAGACAGCACCTTCCAAATCCGCGACCTCTACCAACTAGAAGGACAAGAGCAGCAAATACATGGGAACACCACCACCTGCAAGTTCCCCTCCAAGTCACACACCATCCTCACTTGGAACTATATCGCCGTTCCTTCACTGTCACTGGGTCAAAACCCTGGAACTCCCTTCCTAACAGTACTGTGGGTGTACCTACCCCACATGGACTGCAGCGGTTCAAGAAGGCAGCTCACCACCACCTTCTCAAGGGCAATTAGGGATGGGCAATAAATGCTGGCATAGCCAGTGACGCTCACATCCCATGAATGAATAAAAAAAAGCACATCAATAGACAAAGTCAGTTTGGCACACAGGAGCTATCGTCAATGTATTTGGAATCTGGCATGAGACACGAGACAGAAATGTGTTACATCTACCCTGTATGCTCTCTCAGGTGGAAGTAAAATAATTATGATTCTCATCTACATGCCTTTAACTGTCTTTTAATTGATTCAGGAGTTTTTTTTCTTGACAGGGCTAAGATGGTGAACGAGCTGGCTAAAGATGGTGGTGATGGTACTTGTGATTATAAGGCTACTCTTATAATCAGAGAATATTTACTATTTCATGAACTGAGATTGTCCGAGTATCACCAATAAAGCCTGGGTAAATTACTCAGCATCACGTTGGGAGTTTTGTATTTGTCACTGTAACTTCAATCTCCCTCACATTTGCTTTTAGTTCCATTCTGGTGCAAATTAAAGTCTATTGGAGTGTACTCTAGTGCCTTGCAGTTTATCTTCTGTCTGAGTTACTAAACTATTCTCTGCAGTTCTGAGTACTGAGCACTCATCAATCCTAGTCCAAAATCTCGGTGAGTTCATTTCAATGACATCTCTCATCCTTGTCACATTTTGCTTGACTGTACAGTTCTGTATCAGCAAGCCTAGCCCTTCTGCTTATGGCATTCTGCTGTGAGCCATTAATATTATGACGAGCAGAGGTCTCGTACTTATCCCCGTAGGACTCCCACTAGTCACCATTGCTAAGCTCCAACTATTCCCATGTATAACTATCTTCTGGTTTCAACTATGCAGCAAGTTTGCTCTCTCTCTCTCTCTTTCTCTCTCTCTCCCCCTGTCTGTCTGTCTCTTTGCAATTTACAAATTCATCCTGAATTCTGAGCCTCCACTTTTGCTGAAAGTGTTTTGCAAAAAGTCATATCAAAGTTAAGTAGTACAATATTGGAGTGGGGTGGAAGGTTATCGGGGGTAGGTGGAAATGGCATTGATGTCTTACAAAGAACAAAGAACAGTACAGCACAGGAAATCAGTTCAGCCATGAACCTATTGAATGGTGGAGCAGGCTCGAAGGGCTGAGGGGCCTACTCCTGCTCCTAATTCGTATGTTCGAATATTCGTATGCTCGTATATGAAATGTTCACTCATTTGGTTATAAAGGCCATGTCTTGCATGGCGATCAAAGCCAGATCAAATGTATATTCTACAGTTTTATTTGTTAAATCAAAATCATCTCTGTATGCCCCCACTCTCCCAGTGTCCCGGCCAATATATATCACACAAACAATATCACTAAAGCAGATTATCTAGTCATTATCACAATTCTGTGTGCAAAATGGCTGCTGTATTACAACAGTGACTATGTTTTAAAAGTATAAAGCAAAGCTTTGGGACACCCCAAGACTGTGAAAGAACTATATAAAAGTTAATTCTTTCTTTTACTCCATTTCCAACGTTCTCTCCTCGTCGCCTGAAGGCATTGATGTCTTACAAAGAACAAAGAACAGTACAGCACAGGAACAGGCCATTCGGCCCTCCAAGCCTGCGCCGATCTTGATGCCTGCCTAAACTAAAACCTTCTGCACTTCCGGGGACCGTATCCCTCTATTCCCGTCCTATTCATGTATTTGTCAAGATGCCTCTTAAACGTCGCTATTGTAGCTGCTTCCACCACCTCCCCCGGCAGCAAGTTCCAGGCACTCACCACCCTCTGTGTAAAGAAAAACTTGCAAACTCCACACAGGCAGTACCCAGAACTGAACTCGGATCGCAGGTGCTGTGATGCTGCGGTGCTAGCTACTGCGCCACCCGTGTTGGCTTGCTGGGGTACAGCTGCATATCCTCGTGCATCTCACCCGAATGACGGTTATTCACACTGACAAGTTATTTAATGCAGGTCATCCTCAATTGGTTATATTCTCATGGAGTCATAGATTCATTATGGCATGAAGGAGGCCATTCGGCCATCCATGCTGGATATTCTGTTCTCACTGAGACAAGGATCAATGGATACAGATCAGAGGCTGAATTTTACCAAGCCCTCAACATTGGTTTGGGGAGAGCCGGGCAGTGTTAGGGTCTGAAGTTGTGTTAATGGATGATAAAAACCTGGTAGTTCAAGATAACAGGGTGAACAGGTGTTGGTGTTAATTAGTTAATTGTCTTCAAATGTGTATATATAAAGAAGAGCCAGCCAGTACTGGCTGGTGATGTTTGGAAAGCAGAAGTCAGCTTTGTGACAAGCAATAGACAATCTCCACCAAAGCATCCTAGTCTCAGTGTCTTCTTCACAAACAGACTTGGACATTTCTCTAACAGGGGGCTGGTTGTGGTCTGCCATGGAGCCTGGTGTTGAGAGGGCCTGGCAATTACCTTCAATCACCTGGACCTACTGTGATCATTGGTGTGGTGGCTGGCACCCCTGCTCCTTCAATTCCCTGTCTGGGGAAAGCTGGTGTGACACTGGGGAGAGGGAAGATTTTCAGTGTGGGGGTGGGGGATTCCAATCAAAGTAATGGGTGTAGGGGATGGTGCCCTCGGTGAGGGGGAAGGTCACATTTAAAAGGTAAGTGTTTTGGGGGGGGGGAAAAGGGCAAATATCTAATGTAATTGTTATTGGGGGGGGGGTGGGAAAAGGGCATTAGAAATTTATGTCATACATTGGGGGGGAGGTGGTATCTTTAAAAATTCAAATTGACTGGCAGGGCTAGCTGCCCTTTAAAAAGGGTGCCTGCGCACAGGCAGCTGACACCATTGCCAGGGATGGACAGCCCACCCCCTCCATGTGATTGGGGGGGTCAGGCAGCCCTGGCTATTTAAATGAGCTGTCATGCATGGAATTGCGGCGGCTCTTTGGTGTGTGCCCTGTGTGTGCGGGCTGCCATTGTTTGAGCTTGCTGCCGAGATCGGCAATGGGCTCTTAAAATCCAGCCCTAGGAATAGTCAACTGGAGCAGGAAAGGTTAAAAAGAAACTTGATCGAGTTTTTTTTAAGAAAGCTTATGAATAGTGGGAAGGGGATAAGCAATGTTAAAAAGACAAGCCTTAAGCATTTGTGTCTTAACGCGTGGAGCATTCGCAATAAAGTGGATGAATTAATTGCACAAATAGATGTAAACAGGTATGATATAGTCGGGATTACGGAGACATGGCTGCAAGGTGACCAGGGATGGGAAATGAACATCCAGGGATATTCAGTATTTAGGAAGGACAAACGAAAAGTAAAAGGTGGTGGAGTTGCATTGCTGGTTAAAGAGGAAATTAACGCAATAGTGAGGAAAGGTATTAGCTCTGACGATGTGGAATCTGTATGGGTAGAGCTGAGAAACACTAAGGGCAAAAAACTTTAGTGGGGGTTGTATATAGACCCCCAAACTGCAGTGGTGATGTTGGGAATGGCATTAAACAGGAAGTTAGAGATGGATGCGATAAAGGAACATCTGTAATTATGAGTGATTTTAATTTGATTTGCCCAATCTATATGCAAATTAGTCACCATAATGTAGAGGAGGAATTCATGGAGTGTATATGGGATGGTTTTCTGGACCAATACGTTGAGGAACCAACTAGAGAACAGGCCATCCTAGACTGGGTAATGAGAGAGGAATAATTGACAATCTAGTTGTGCGAGACCCCTTGGGGATGAACAACCATAATATGATAGAATTCTTCATCAAGATGGAGAGTGACGTAGTTGATTCTGAGACTAGGGTCCTGAATCTTAGCAAAGAAAACTACGAAAGTATGAGGCGCGAGTTGGCCATGACGGATTGGGAAACGTTACTTAAAGGGATGATGATGATAGATAGGCAATGGCAAACATTTAAAAAGCGCATGGATGAACTGCAACAATTGTTTATTCCTGTCTGGCACAAAAGTAAAATGGGGAAGGTAGCCAAACCATGGCTTTCAAGGGAAATTAGAGATAGCATTAGATCCAAGGAAGAGGCATATAAATTTGCCAGAAAAAACAACAGACCTGAGGATTGGGAGCAGTTTAGAATTCAGTGAATTCTTAACCAAGGGATTGATTAAGAAGGGGAAAATAGAGTACGAATGTAAGCTTGCGGGGAACATAAAAACTGACTGTAAAAGTTTCTATAGGTATGTGAAGAGAAAAAGATTGTTGAAGACAAATGTAGGTCCCTTACAATCAGAAACAGGGGAATTTATTTTGGGGAATAAAGAAATGGCTGACCATCTAAATGCATACTTTGGTTCTGTCTTCACAAAGGAGGACACAAATATCAGACCAGAAATGTTGGGGAACACATGACTTAGTGAGAGGGAGGAACTGAAAGAAATCAGTATTAATAGAGAAATGGTGTTGGGGAAATTGATGGGATTGAAGGCCGATAAATCCCCAGGGCCTGATGGTATGCATCCCAGAGTACTTAAGCAAGTGGCCCTAGAAATAGTGGATGCATTGGTGGTCATCTTCCAAGATTCTATAGACTCTGGAACAGTCCCTACAGATTGGAGGGTAGCTAATGTAACCTCACGATTTAAAAAGGGAGGTAGAGAGAAAGCAGGGAATTATAGACCAGTTAGCCTGACGTTAGTAGTGGGGAAAATTCTAGAGTCCATTATCAAAGATTTTATAGCAGAGCACTTGGAGAACAGCGGTAGAATCGGGCAGAGTCAGCATGGATTTACGAAAGGAAAATCATGCTTGACAAATCTACGAGAATTCTTCGAGGATGTAACTAGTAGAGTTGATGAGGGGGAGCCAGTGGATGTGGTTTATTTGGATTTTCAGAAGGCTTTCGACAAAGTCCCACATAAGAGATTAGCATGTAAATTTAAAGTGCATGGGATTGGGGATAGTGTATTGCGATGGATAGAAAATTGCTTGGCGGACAGGAAACCGAGTAGGGATAAATGGGTCTTTTTCCGAATGGCAGGCAGTGACTAGTGGGGTACCGCAAGGATCAGTGCTAGGAACCCAGCTATTCACTATATACATTAATGATTTAGATGAGGGAACTAAATGTAATATCTCCAAATTTGTAGATGAGACAAAACTGGGTGGGAGGGTGACTTGTGAGGAGGATGCAGAGAGGCTTCAGGGTGATTTGGACAAGTTGAGTGGGCTGATGCATGGCAGATGCAGTATAATGTGGATAAATGCAAAAACAGGAAGGCAGATTATTATCTGAACGGCTTTCAACTGAGAGAGGGGAATATGCAGCGATACCTGGGTGTTCTCGTACACCAGTCCCTAAAGGTAAGCATGCAGGTGCAACAGGTGGTAAAAAAGGCAAGTGGTATGTTAGCCTTCATAGCGAGAGGATTCAAGTACAGGAGCAGGGATGTCTTGCTACAATTATACAAGGCCTTGGTGAGGCCACACCTGGAAAATTGTGTGCAGTTTTGGTCTCCTTATGCCGACGGATGTTCTTGCTATAGAGGGAGTGCAGTGAAGGTTTGCCAGACTGATTCCTGGGATGGTGGGACTGACATATGAGGAGAGATTGAGTCGGTTGGATTATATTCGCTGGAGTTCAGAAGAGTGAGGGGGGATCTCATAGAAACCTATAAAATTCTAACAGGACTTGACAGGGTAGATGCAGGAAGGATGTTCCCAATGGTGGGAGAGTCCAGAACCAGGGGTCATGGTCTAAGGATACGGGGTAAACCTTTCAGGACTGAGATGTGGAGAAATTTCTTCACCCAGAGAGTGGTGAGCCAGAAAGCAGTTGAGGCCAAAACATTGTATGTTTTCAAGAAGGAGTTAGATATAGCTCTTGGGTCTAAAGGGATCAAAGGGTATGGGGCGAAAGCGGGAACAGGTTACTGAGTTGGATGATCAGCCATGATCATAATGAATGGTGGAGCAGGCTCGAAGGGCCGAATGGCCTACTCCTGCTCCTATTTTCCATGTTTCTATGAATGGTTTTGATAGAGTTCATGGGAAAAGACTCTGGGGAGTAAGTTACTGGGGCTCAACATTTAAAATATCACTTAAGAAACTGACAAGGGGGGCTGGTTAGAAGAAATGTTGTTTTCTAAGAGTTGTTAGACGCTGGAATGTGTTTCCACAGGCAGTGCCTCAGAGGCATTCTTTTCAAATGAAACCTGAATAAAATATTTGAAGTTGAGAAAGGTAAAGGAATGCAGACCGAGACCAGGCAGGACAATGGCTATTTCAGACACAGTCGGATCAATGCCCTCCCACTGGGCCATAAACTTCTTTGCTCTGATGATTTTCACCTCCCTAAGTGAAGAGCCTCAGGCCAATTTTACCACCTGCTCGGCTGTGATCAGCAGAGGCCATAGATTGGATATGGGTCCTTTTGGGTACACACAGCTCACGGAGGAGTGACTGAACCTGAAGCTCCTTGGTTTAGTATCGCTCATTGAGTGGGTGGAGGAGCAAGGCGGGGAAAATGTGCTTGATAAGTCAAGTAACTTTAAGAAAGAGCAATGCTCACTCGTCAATTCGCTAAATTGAAGAGAAGAGGAATATGCCGTCCATTTATATAGCTCACCTGCATAGGTAGGCAATCGGTGAAAGGTCTGTTGTATCACAATGTAAAGCTGATTTTACACCAACCAACAAACAATTACACCCTCATCGCTCCTACAGACTTAACTGATCAATTCTAGAACTTCTTTTCTTTTGGGCCTCCTTATCTCGAGAGACAATGGATACGTGCCTGGAGGTGGTCAGTGGTTTGTGAAGCAGCGCCTGGAGTGGCTATAAAGGCCAATTCTAGAGTGACGGACTTTTCCACAGGTGCTGCAGAGAAATTTGTTTGTCGGGGCTGTTGCACAGTTGGCTCTCCCCTTGCGCCTCTGTCTTTTTTCCTGCCATTTACGAAGTCTCTTCGACTCGCCACATTTTAGCCCCGTCTTTATGGCTGCCCGCCAGCTCTGGCGAACGCTGGCAACTGACTCCCACAACTTGTGATCAATGTCACAGGATTTCATGTCGCGTTTGCAGACGTCTTTATAGCGGAGACATGCTAGAACACATTTTGACATTTCTCATCAGATCTCTTTATAGATTAAATGCTGATTGACAAATTTAAGTGCTCTGAGATCGCTGCGCCACTTAGAATTGTGGATGTGTGTGACAGGACTGCTGATTTGAAGAGAAGCAGCTTTACACCCCACCTCCCATCCCCCACCCACCTCCACCTCTACCACCCGCCCCCCGCCCCCCCCCCCCCCACCCCCACCCCCCCATCTCCATTCTTTCTTCTCACACAATGCAAATACTTTCAGAATCAAACCGCTGGAAAGCCTGAACAGTGGCGCAGTGGTTACCACCGCAGCCTCACAGCTCCAGGGACCCGGGTTCGATTCCGGGTACTGCCTGTGTGGAGTTTGCAAGTTCTCCCTGTGTCTGCGTGGGTTTTCTCCGGGTGCTCCGGTTTCCTCCCACAAGCCAAAAGACTTGCAAGTTGATAGGTAAATTGGCCATTGTAAATTGTCACTAGTATAGGTAGGTGGTAGGGAAATATAGGGACAGGTGGGGATGTTTGGTAGGAATATGGGATTAGTGTAGGATTAGTATAAATGGGTGGTTGATGTTCGGCACAGACTCGGTGGGCCGAAGGGCCTGTTTCAGTGCTGTATCTCGAAACTAAAATACTTTAGAAGTGTAAACTGCAGTCAAAGCAAGAAAAATTGTCACAATTCGATTCACCTCGCAGTGCATTTTAGAAAGGGTGGCTTTGTTAAAAAAGAGAGAAGCTGTGGCTAAATTAGCAAATGCTTTTTACCAGCCATTATCACAGGGCTTGGAAACATCAATGATGTCAAGAACCTGAATAATCTCAGACGAAAGGATTTTCAGTTGAAAAAGCACTGAATCTTTTCTTCCTCGTTTCACAGGATAACACATTTACCTTTTGATTATAATTAAATTTTACATAATAGGTTTTCAAGAAAAAATCAATTTACATGGTCGCAATTAATCTTTCATATAATGTACAAAGGGAGGGGATTTAGTCGGTGATTGATGCAAACTGAAGTTTACTGGAGCACAAACCAACACTGGGGAACTTCAAACAAAGCATAGATTTGGAAGAAAAATAAAATGAAAGGGAATATAATTTTACAGCCTCTGCTTTATTCTGCAGGATATTAGTCAATTTCGTCTCAGCCATGCTGCTCTCTGTATCTGAAGCAATAATATTCCAAAAGCCTTTTATGATTGAAGCATAAGTTGTTGTTCAGTTGGTAGAACTTTCACTTCTGCATCAGAATGTTGTGGGATTAAGTCCCTCATTCCAAGGACTTGAGCACAAAATCTAGGCTGATGCTTTCAGTGCAAAAGGAGTGCTGCACTGTCAGAGTTGCCATCTTCTGGGTGAGATGTTAATCCAAAGCCCTGTTTGCCCTTTTAAGTGGATATAAAAGATCCCATGGCACTGTTCAAAGAACTGCAGTGGAGTTTTCCCCGGTATCCTCACCAACATTACAACCAACATCATGAAAGACAGATTATGTGGTCATTTATTTCATTGCTGTTTGTGGGAGTTTGCTGTGTGTAAATTGGCTGCCACATTTCCTACACTGCAATAGTGACTGACCTTCAAAAATACTTTGGGATTTCCTGAGGTTGTGAAAGGTATTGTATAAACGTACATGGTGGGTCTGAATAACATTCAATCTACAAACAGGAGAATGTGCATTGAAGGATAGAATTTCCTACACACATACACACTGGTAGAGAATTGAGAAATAAACTAGTTCTCAAGTGCCGCATAGGCAAGACCCTGAGATGTCAAAGCACATTTTTCTATAGTTGTAATTACTAGAAGTATTCTGTGACTGTCAGAGAAAATAAAGCTGTTCACAGGCCATCATATTAACCTGGGTGAAAGAAAGTTGATTCTCCCTAGAGATAACTAAGTGGATTCCAAATATTGCACATGCATGCGAAATCTAATTTCCCCCATAACACATCCTAAAATGTCTCTTAAAAAGCTCAAATGGACAGACAAAAAGCACAATTCTCCTGTGCTCCAGGAACAATCACAAAGCCAAAGGAAATCCCTCCTGACTTGACTTAACTTCCAACTGTTGTCACGCTGCAGGAGCACTAGACTGTGAAAAAGGGATCCAAAATAAGGGAAAGACCAATTGAATCCCGAGGAACAGGTTGGAAGGGGATTTATGGAACTTCTTGGGGGGGGGGGGGGGGGCGGGGGGTGGTGTTTGTGGTCCATTGAGGGTTAAAGAGCTCCTTTTTGGAGGGCAACACAATCATTGGTTCAATATTTGTGCTGAACTGGGCGCTGTATTTAAACGTCTGGCACAGGCATGATGGGCCGAGGCTCTTTCTGTGCTGTATTATTATTCAATGATTGTTAGATCCAGTTGGAAATATTCTGTGTGGGTCTTGGCTCAGGAATAACAGTTTTGCCTCTGAGTCAGGAAGTTCAGTTTCCTACCACTCTTAAGGCTTAAGCATGTAATTATGGCTAGTATTCCAGGGGAAGGTGGTGTCTTTCAGGTGAGATGTTAAAATGGAGGGCACTGTCCATCTGTTCTGGGTTTCACTATATTAGTTGAAGAAAAACAAGTTTTCCCAGTCTCCTGAGCGACACTCCTCCCTCAACCATCAGTTGTAACACTCTGAGTGGGTTCAAGTCTGGCTCAAAACGCTTGAGCATGTAATCCAGGCCGACACTCCAGTGCAGCTCTGAAGAGTTCTGCACTGTTGGAACTGCCGTCATCTGGATGAGATGCAGGTTCTCAGGTGAAAGAGAAACTCTTATTGCAGTAATTGCGTGTATTACGGTCGAAGAAAGGCATGCGCCTTATCCTTGGTGTACTGGCCAATATTTATTTCTCAATCAATGTCAATAAAGTAGATTAGGTGGCCATTTATTCTATTGCTTTCTTGTGGGAGCTTTCTGGGCACAGATTGGCTGCCACATTTCCTGACATTACAACAGTAACTACATTTCAGAAAGAGTACTTCATTGGCTGTGAAATGCTTTGGGATATCTGGAGTCTGCAATGGGCATGATATAAATTTAACTTCTTTCTTATATGTTGCTTTCTCTGTCGCAGACACATGTTGAGGAATGGCACCAGATGGAAATATAAAACAGCGGGGGGAGGGAGAGCATGGCGGGTAGACCATTAGTTACGCTGTTCTTCCGAAACCTGTGACAATAGAAATGTCACCAACAGCTTCAAAAAAATGCAGCGCACTAAGAAACTGTAGCAAACCATGTGTGTTACTTGTCACACATTCCAATGACATTCCTGTCTCAAACCAACGTGTGGGTCTAATGCAGTGCTGCTGACCTTCTTGCTAAAGGCCACACACTGAACTGATGTCATGCTTCAGGGGTCAATCTGCACAAATCCTGCACATATGGAGCAACAGCATGTGGCCTACATCTGCACTGTGGGCTCCAGGTTTCAAAATGCATTTCTCTGGGCAGTGGGCCAAGCAGAGGTCAGCCATTTCCACCACACTCCAACTTGAGAGAATCGAACCATCTCCCATTGACATTCAACAGCATTAAAATCATCAAATCCCTAACCATCAAAAACCTAAGGGTTACCACAGACCAGGAACTGAATTGGACCAGCTATATAAATACTGTGGCTACAAGAGCAGGTTAGAAGCTGGGAATTCTGTCGTGAGTAACTCACTTCCTGACTCTCCAAAGTCTGTCCACCATCTACAAGGCACAAGTCAGGAGTTTGATGGAATACTCCCCACTTGCCTGGATGGGTGCAGCTCGACATCATCCAGGGCAAAGCCGCTACTTAATGGGCACCCCATTCACCACCAATGCACAGTGGCAGCAGCGTGTATCATCTACAAGATGCACTGCAGCAACGCACAAAGGCTCCTTAGACAGCACCTTCTAAACCCACGACCTCTACCACCTAGATGGTTAAAGGCAGCAGATGCACGGGAACACCACCACCTGCAAGCTCCCCTCCAAACCACACACCATCCTGACTTGGAACTATATCGCCGTTCCTTTACTGTCACTGGGTCAAAATCCCAGAACTCCCTTCCTAACAGCACTGTGGGTGTACCTATACCCCAAGGACTGCAGTGGTTCAAGAAGGTGTCTCAGCACCACCTACTCCAGACTGAAAAATAACCTTTCACCATTACTCTCTGTTTCCTGTCACACAGCCAATTTTATATCCGTGCTGCCACTGTCTCTTTGATTCCATGGGCACTAACTTTGCTGACAAGCCTGTTGTGTGGCACTTTGAAAGGCCTTTTGGAAGTCCATATACACCACATCAACCACATTACTCTCATTGACCCTGTCGGTTACGTCATCAAAAACTCAAGCAGGTTCGTTAAACATCATTTGTCCTTAACAAATCCATGCTGGCTTTCCTTAATTAATCCGCATTTTTCTAAGCGACTGTTCATTTTATCCAAAATTATCATTTCTAAAAGTTTTCCCGCCACCGCGGTTAAACTGATTGGCCTATAGTTGCTGGACTTGTCCTTACACCCTTTTTTGAGCAAGGGTGTAGCACAGGGTTGTCCAACATATGGCCCAATGGCCAGGATCCGGTCCGCCAAAGGTTTCCATTGGCTCACGGATGTATTTCAGAGATTTTCCATTGTGTTCTCGCAGACCGGCTTTTTAAAGCGTCGTGCTGTCAGTTTCACAGCTGACAGGTGCTGACAACTTGGACAGCTTCAGGGTTTTCTGGCGGCTTCTGACTTTTTTTAAAACCCTGAAGTTGGGAAACCACTGTTCCCGATATCAGCACCTGTCAGCTGTGAAACTGACAGCGCGACTTTATTAAAGAAACTGACCAACCACAAAACTGCTATGCTGAGCACTCCCGCTCTCTGTAACTGTCAGAGAAAGAGGGGACGGGGGAAGCAGAGAGAGAGAGAGAGGGAATGGAGAGAGAGAGAGAGGAAGAGAAAGTGATCAAGATCAATCCTGACAGACAGACATCAAGTGTGCGGGCAAATAATGTCTACTTGTGCAAGCAGAAAAGTTTGAAAGCATGTACTGGGCCCCAACGAAACGGCAAGATTTAGCTGCAATCAAAGACTCTACATTGAACTCAAAGGACAGCAAAAGACCTCCTGCTATGCTTCAAACTTGTCCCCTTTATTCTTGCTCCTTTTCTGCCTCTATCTGTGTGTGTGTTTATCGCATATGCATGCTAGCGTGGTTGTGTTGTGGATTCGTAGTAGTTTTAACCGAATTAGAGTTTTAAGGTTAATAATCCTTTCTTGTTTCAATCTAAGAAAACCTGTCTGGTTGATTTTTTTGCCTTACAATTGGAGAGCAGTGAACAATGATTCACTGAATTGGAGCTAAAAACACAGTGTTTTAAAAATTAAACCCTGCTACAGTCGAATCAGGCAAAGGTTGAGAGGGGACCTCTAGACCCCTTTCTCCCTTGGTCGTAACAGTAAAAATAATGCTGATTCCCCGAGTGACATGGGCCTTTAGGAGAGACACAGCAGAGAATATAAATGTGGGAGAATAGATACTTAAGAGGCTATAGCTTGGCACAAGAAACCCATGGTAAGCAATAAAGCTCTTGAGAGAGACAAAAAATTGCTGAGGTTACGATGTCCTGGGAAAGGATGAGTTAAAGTGAGACATGTAGACAGGATTTTTATTCAGCCAATCACGCAACGTTTATGTTGAATCACTTGATCTTGGGAATGAAAGGGTCTAACAAAGGCCTTCATAACCGAAGGAATCCGTGGAATTTTCACCTGTAGCAACTTTATTAAAGTAATTTTCCTTTTTAATTACAGTAAATAAAAGCTATGCAACAACAATATACCATCTGCTCAAAGTCTTCATAAATCTTAGGCTTGGTTAATAAGATTAAGTGAGTAAAAAAAGGTTTGTTTTTAAATCTGTTCAGGTAACGTCTGGATAACAAACAGCTTCCCTGCTACCCTAGTTGGGACGTACATTGCCTAATGCAATACCAGCAGCGAGTCTGGCTGAACTCAAACCTGGACAAGGCTAAGAAATCTTCATTTGATCTGTATCCCCATCCCCAATCCTGGGATAGTCATGGTGAAAATCACCAAGGGCCCTGGCTCCTCAGCACAATGGAGTGACAAGACACCCTGCTGGAAAATGAAGCTATTAGTTTGTTAGGAAGAGCACAATCAGGGCAAGTTGTGATGTCGTCTACACACAGTTCGATACTATTATTACACTAAGGACACCATAAGGATGCAGGTTCTTGTTGTAAGGTAGCAAGCAGGAGCAGGAACAGTGTGCAGGTACAGCAAGTAATTATTAATGCTAATAGAATGTTATCGTTAATAGCAAGGGGAATTGAATACAAAGGTAGGGAGGTTATGCTTCAGTTATACAGGGCAATGGTGAGACCACATCTGGAATACTGTGTACAGTATTGGTCTCCTTATTTAAGGAAGGATGTAAGTGCATGGGAAGCTGTTCAAGAAAGTTTACTAGACTAATACCTGGGTTGTCTTATGATGAAAGATTGGACAGGCTAGGCTTTTATCTGCTGGAGTTTAGAAGAGTAAGAGGCTACTTGATTGAAACATATAAGATTCTGAGGGGTCTTGACAGGGTGGATGTGGAAAGGATGTTTCCCCTTGTGGAAGAATCTAGAACTAGGGGTCACTGTTTAAAAATAAGGGGTCAACCATTTAAGACAGAGACAAGGAGAAATTATTTCTCTGAGGGTTGTGAGTCTTTGGAACTCTCTTCCTCAAAAGGCAGTGGAAGCAGAGGTTATATAGATTCTTGATAAGCAAGGGGGTGAAAAGTTATTGGGGGGTAGGCAGGAATGTGGAGTTGAGGTTACAGTCAGATCAGCCAGGATCTTGTTGAATGGCGGAATAGGCTCGAGGGGCCGAATGGCCTACACCTAATTCAGATATTCGTATGTATGTTCACATGAACCCAAGCCAACGTTCCCCTCCTCAAGCCAAGGATGCTTTTGATTTTTTTTTTAAAGAGACACACATCAAATTGAGAAAGAAATTTTTCAAAATCAAAATAAGAGAGTATCTCTTTGTTGCATTTATTGGCACCTCTTTAGACGTTTGATGTAGCATTGCCAATTGTGAGACACTGAGCCTGAGGCCTTAAACTCTGAAGAAACTTCAAACTTCCACAGGACTCTTGGTAAATGACATTCTGAACAAATGCGACTCGTTCAATAAATCCAAACAGACTCTTAAATGTTTGCACATATCAGAGCCCAGCAGTCAGACATTGATCGAGAATTATTTTTTGCATTCAAGGCAGCTGCTGTGCTACAAATTACATTTGCAAATGAGCAGCAGATAAAACTGAACACCGCCTCTTAATTTTTTTTTACGAGACTCACACCTGCATTTTTATATCTCTGTGCACTGCTCAGCATTTGAAGGGAGCATTTGTATCGACCAATTAGTGCCAAATGGCAAACCCAGTGTCAGCTTCCAGAGCATTCAAGCTGCAGGTTTCAATCCAAAACAATCCAGACTCTACTGGGTGAGTAGTCAAGCTGGACAAGCTCAAGGCTCGATTCCCTGCTCTGTATGTGGCAGCTGTGGTTCAGTGGGGAGCCACTGGTTCGAGTTCCACTGTAGGGACTTGAGCACATAGCCCTGGCCAACACTTGGTGCCGTACTGAAGGAGTACTGCACTGTCTGAGGTGCTGTCTTTCGCTTAAGATGTTAAACCTATCTGCCCTCTCAGGTGGACATAAAGATCCCATTGCAGTTTTGAAGACGAGTTCTTCTCTGGATGTCCGGTCCAATATTTATCCCTCAAGCAAGTTCACTAAAAACAGACTATCTATCTGGTCATTATCACATTGCTGTTTGTGGGAGCCCGGTGGACACAAATTGACTGTGGCATTTCCAATATTACAACAGTGACTACACTTCAAAAGTATGTCACCATTAGCTTTGGGATGTCCTGGCAAAATCCCACAAACAGCACTGTAGTAATAACCAGATAATTTGTTTTTCGTGACATTATTTGAGGGATAACTATTGGCCAGGACTCTGGGGAGAGATCACCTACTCTTCTTTGAAATAGTGCCATGAGATCTTTTATATCTACCCGAGAGGGCTAATGGTGGCCTTGGTTTAATGTTACTGCAATGGCAAAACAATAACTATTCTGTATTATAAACTTAACCACTGAGATTATTGCCATACTAACTACCCTAGGCTGTTAAACTATAACGAGAGATAAAATCTTAACAGAGCTTATCTAAAGGAGTGGTATGTTTTCATTACCTAGGCTGAGACTGCAGTCACTAATAAAATGATTTTACCGACAACCTGCCAATTAAAAACAAATGTGCAATGGTAAATAATGTTCAAAGTAGTTTGGATGAAGAGAGTGAAGTGGTACGTGTTGCAGCTGAATCCATGCCTCAAACAGGCATGAGGTAATGATAATGCTATTAGTCAGTGGCTGATTTAGGAAAGGGGCAGTGTTGAGGCAGGTGTGGGTGGAGGGGAGAAGGAGGGAAGTGGGTGCAGCAGAACCATAGTGTCAAATGGGGAATTATTAATTCATCGGTTGGAAACTTACATTAAACTTTTAATAGAAAAAGTCCTGCAGTTAACTTTTAAAGAACTAGCAGCTAAGATGGTCACCGCTATTTGCACCTGAAGCACCTTTTCACATTCCAAAGACCACCCGGAGACAGAGGTCTGGGCAGTATGGACCCAGAACAATGGCTTGCTCTAAGTGATTGAATTACCTAAGATTGCTTCATTCGCACAGCATTCGAGACAATCCTAACACCTTGACTTTGGAAAAACAAACCACCCTCCAAGTGTAAATATTGGCATCCTGGGAACTGGGAAGCCAATTCCGAACCTTGAATACATTGGAAGGTTCCAGTGAATTACACAGATGCCATCATGTGACTGTCTGTCCATCTCTGTGAAAGCTGGGAGTTTCCTTAAACAAAGACAGACGGGCAGTAACTCAGACTGTGCAGCAGCAGAAATGTTGTGTGCCTTTTCCTCTCTCTCTCTCTCTCTTGCTCTCTCTCCAGATGACACAAGTTTGAATCCTGTCACCGGCTGTGGACCCTCCAAACCTACAGACTGCTACAGACAGAGATCAGGGGAAGAGAGCCCCCTACAAGACTGTCTCCAAGAAAGCCTTGAGCCAAGTGGGCCAGTCACAATCTGCACTTTCACCTGCCAAAGACTTCAAGAATACAACTTCAGCCGGAAGACCACCAAATCATCCAACCTCACAGACTATGTATTTAATTGCCATTTATTCAGGACTCTAATCCAACCACAAAACCTACTTTTCCCTCTGTAATCTATTTGTGTGTGTGTGTGATGCTGATGTAAATCTGTGCATGAATGTGTAGCATATTTTTATTATTTTTCTAGATCCGATTTGGATTGTTAAGTATAATAAACTCACCTCTTTCCTGTTTAAACTCAAGACAACCTGTCCGATTGGTTCTTTCATGGTTATATTAAAGGTAAAAGGTAAAACACTGGCCGGGATTTCATGTTGGGCAGACAGGAGCCGGCCAGTGACTGAAAAGTCGATGGCGAACCCGCCTCGCCTGGGGATCCGACCCGCATTTTAC
The DNA here is from genome assembly GCF_036365525.1 of Heterodontus francisci. NCBI lineage: Eukaryota > Metazoa > Chordata > Chondrichthyes > Heterodontiformes > Heterodontidae > Heterodontus > Heterodontus francisci. The sequence goes on from NC_090382.1 coordinate 116,197,999, forward strand.
GGTCCCCAAGCTTTAATTGTTCTGAGGCGGGACTTCTACTCGCTTGAGGGAGGAGGTCCCGCCTCATTAAGCTGGCAGCTCTTAGTCCCAGCAGCGCCACCGGGAACAGTGGTCACTGCTGGAACTGCAGTCCAACCGAAGACATGGAGCCGGGAAGACTGGTAAGTTTTGGTTGCCTCGCGGTGGTAATTGGTCAGGCCTGTGCGAGGCAAGGGTGGTTGGTTGGAGGGGGGGGTGTGTTGGGTGCTGGGGGTGGTTCGGGTAGCGGAGGTGGCCCCCCACCCTGGCATGCTGAGAAGCCATCTGCTTTACCTAGGAGGCTTTTCCTGGCTCCAGGACGCCCGCTTGCCACATGTAAAATCCACGTGAAGGCGGGCGAAGGCCAATAAGTGGTTGTTAAGTAGCCACTTAAGTGCCTTGATTGGCCTGGGGCGGGAGGGCCGTTTCTCGCCCCCTCCCCCGCCGTCCTACGTAAAGGGGTGCGGAGGAGGGAGCGGGTCGGGAAAGCCTCCTGCTCCATTTTACGCCACAACCCTGCCACCATCCCGCTCGTTGAGGTGGCGTAAAATTCCGGCAACTTACTGAGGTGGTAAGCACAACCACTGTTTAAAAGGAATAAACCCTGTTGTGGTCAAATAAGAGGAAGGGCAAGAGGGGAGCCTGAAACTCCCCTCCTCTCCTGGCCATAACAATAGTTAGAAAGAGGCAATACATACTTATCCTACCAACCCCCACAATGTCAGTGAAAGAAAGACTTGTATTTCTACAGTGCTTTTCCTAACTACAGGACATTCGAAAGTGCTTTACAGCCAATAAAGTACTTTTGAAATGTAGAACTACATACATACAAACATAAGGATTAGGAACAGGAGTAGGCCATTCGGACCCTTGAGCCTGCTCCGCCATTCAAGAAGATCATGGCTGATCTGTTTGTGTCTCGAATTCCACACTCCCATCTAGCCCCGATAATCTTTGATTCCCTTACCTAACACGAATCAATCTACCTCCGCCTTAAAAATATTCAGTGACCCCGCCTCCACCACCTTCTGAGGCAGGGAGTTCCAAAGTCACACAACCCTCTGAGAGAAAAAATGTCTCCTCATCTCTGTCCGAAAATGGTGACCCCTAATTTTAAAACAGTGCCCCCTACATCTGGACTCCCCCACAAGAGGAAACATCCACCTTGTCAAGACCGTTCAGGATCTTATATACTTCAATCAAGTCTCCCCTCACTCTTCTAAACTCCAGTGAAAACAAGCCCAGTCTGTCCAACCTTTCCTCATAAGACAACCCACTCATTCCAGGTATTAATCTCGTAAACCTCCTCTGAACCGCCTCCAACGCATTCACAACCTTCCTTAAATATGGAGACCAAATCTGCACACAGTATTTGAGGTGCGGTCTCACCAATGCCCTGTATAACTGAAGCATAACAAATACTCTGCTTCTTTATTCTTCCTGCCAAAGTGAACAACTTCACATTTTCCCACATTATATTCCATCCGCCAGATTTTTGCCCACTCACTCAACCTATCTATATCGGTCTCTAAGCTTCTTATGTCCTCTTCACAGTATACTTTCTTACCTAACTTTGTGTCATCTGCAAATGGAGCTACCATGCCATCGCTCCCCTCATCTAAGTAGTTGATATAAATTGTAAAAAGTTGAGGCCCCAACACAGACCCCTGTGGGACTCCACTGGTCACATTCTCCCAATCAGAAAAGGACCCAGTTATCCATGCTAATATGTTACCCCCTACACCATGAGCTCCTGCTTTGTGCAATAACCTTTTATGTGACACGCTGTCAAGTGCCTTCTGGAAATCCAAGGACAGTATGTCAACGACCTCCACTTTATCCACGGCACTTGTTACTCCTTCAAAGAGCTCCAATAACTTGGTTAAACATGATCTACTTTTCACAAAGCCATGCTGATTATTCCCGATTACATTGAGTTTTTCTCACTGCCCAGCTATAGCCTCCTTAATGATCGATTCTAACACCCTCCCCATGACAGATGTTGAGCTAACTGGCCTTTAGTTACCTGTTTTCTGCCTCCCCCCACCTCTTGAATAGAGGGGTTATATTTGCTATTTTCCAGTCTGATGGAACCTTTCCAGAATCTAGTGAATTTTGAAAAATTAACACCAATGCATCTACTACCTCATTAGCCACCTCTTTTAAGACCCCAGATGAAGCCCATCAGGACCCGGAGACTTGTCAGCCCGCAGCTCCATCAGTCTGGTCAGTATCACTTCCCTGGTGATTGTAATTTCACCAAGTTCCTCTCTTCCCTCAGGTCGGGCTCGGTCCCGCGGTGGTTCGGTCGGGTTCGGGTCGGGTTCTTTTTTCCAGACCTGATCAGGCCTCTACCTCCAGCTTTAGTGTAGAGTGAAACTGCCAACTCAACCACTGTACTGCCTTCTACTTGGCTCCCTGCTACCAGTACAATACCTTTACAGCACTGCATCATGTACACACTGTGGGCTGCAAGGGAAGCATGAACAAGTTTGCAGGCACACCTTCAAAACTTAGATGTCTATGTGTTAAAACTAGCAATAGTTCCTGGAGGAATTTTAGAAGCAGAGGCAAAAATACTCCTTTAATGCTAATGTTCAAGTTACAACACACAAAGACAACTGTTACATGTGCTGTCAGCTGTAAAGCACAGTGGAAGAGAATTTTATGAATTTAATGAATTTATTCAATCAATTTATTTATTTATAAAAAAAAGTAAGTTGCTCCTTTATCTTGGCTTCACAGATTACTGGAATACCGTGTTATCAAGGAAAACTATTGAATTTCCATTTCAATTGATTTTCAACAGAATTAAGTACTGACTTGTAAGCTTAAGTGGCACAATGGGACACTTTAGTCACGTATGTTTAAAGACAAATGGGAAAAACCCTTTATTTGTTATTGTGTATAGACACTCATAATCCGAATGTGCCAATATTTAGAAAGCTGAGTGTGCTGTCTTTGAAAAGTGAGATCGTTTACAAAGGGACTTCTTTTGGCTAACTTATATAGACTCCATCAACGGGAACAAACAACAATGAATTAAATGTCTTGAAAGTGGATTTCAATCTACCATACATAGCCTTTGCTCAAGCTACGTTGGCTTCATCCTTTCAAATCAATAGGTACTTGTGAATGTAAATTGTGTGTCGCTGCTGTTTATATAGAATCATGCAACACCAGAAGGAGGTCATTTGGCCCATCGTGAACATGCTGGCTCTTTGAAAAAGCTAATATTGCAGAACGATGTCTACCTGAGGCTGCTTCTCAATGTATTCTGGCTGCTGGTGCACTGAATCCATCCTAGTGAAGAGGACATAAGAAATCTGCAAAGGGATATGGATAGCTTAAGTGAGTGGGCAAAGATTTGGCAGATGGAGCTCAATGTGGGAAAAGATGAATTGTCCACTTTGGCCAGGAACAATAGAAAAGCAACATATTATTTAAATGGAGAGAGACTGCAGAACTCTGAGCTGCCGAGAGATCTGGGTGTCCTGGTACACGAAACACAAAAAGTTAGTATGCAGGTACAGCAAGTAATTACGAAGGCAAATACAATGTTGTCATTTATTGCAAGGGGATTGGAATATAAACATAAAGATGTTTTGCTACATTTGTACAGGGCATTGGTGAGATCACATCTGGAGTATTATGTACAGTTTTGGTCTCCATACTTAAGAAAGGATATAACTGCATCGGAAGCAGTTCAGAGAAAGTTCACTCGACTGATTCCTGGGATGAGAGGGTTATCTTATGAGGAAAGGTTGGACAGGTTGGGTCTGTATTCTCTGGAGTTTAGAAGGTTGAGAGGTGACCTTATTGAAAAGATGACAATAATCACCTGTTGAATTTCTTCACCTGCTGATGGGTGATGGTAGATTTAATAAATTTTCAGCACCTTTCTAAAGGAAATTGGATGGGCACTTGAGGAAAATAAACTTGCAAGGCTACGGGGATAGAGCAGGGGAATGGGACTGACTGGATTGCTTTACGGAGGGCCAGCATGGATTTGATGGACCAAATGGCCTCCTTCTGTGCCATAATGACGATCAGCAAACCCCAGTGCTCTTTTGCAAAAACAACTTGTGCATGGGATGTTGTACGCCTATCTGAACAGGCAGGCGGGGCCTTGGTTTAATGTCTCAGGTGAAAGACGGCACCTCTGGGAGTGCAGCACTCCCTGAGTACGGCACTGGAGTGCCAGCCAACATTATGTACTCAATGAAGATCACAGCACCTCGTCTTTTGATTAGGTACTTCAGGTCTCAACATCTTTCTTTTGGGCCTCCTTATCTCGAGAGACAATGGGTAAGCGCCTGGAGGTGGTCAGTGGTTTGTGAAGCAGCGCCTGGAGTGGCTATAAAGGCCAATTCTAGAGTGTCAGGCTCTTCCACAGGTGCTGCAGAAAAATTTGTTTGTCGGGGCTGTTGCACAGTTGGCTCTCCCCTTGCGCCTCTGTCTTTTTTCCTGCCAACTACTAAGTCTCTTCGACTCGCCACATTTTAGCCCTGTCTTTATGGCTGCCCGCCAGGTAGATGCTCAACATCTAGTTCAACAATTTTTGATCATAATCATTTTTTTGGAAAGCAGCTGCTGGTAATGATTTTGCTGTTGCCATTTATACCTCCTCTAGACTCATTTTTTGTTTATTTATCCCATTATCACTCCTTTTTGCTTTGTACCATTTCGTCCATTATCTAATCTCTCCTGCCTTCCAGTTTATCACAGACCTTCCCTTATGTTCTTTTTCCTCCTTCCACCTTTCACTTGCTTAAAACCTGTTACATCTCTAACTTCTCCCACTTCTGATGAAAGGTCATCAACCTGAAAAGTTAACTGTTTTTCTCTCCACAGATACTGCTAGACCTGCTGAGTATTGCCAGTATTTTCTGTTTTTATTTCAGATTTCCAGCATCCGCAATATTTTGCCTTTTGTACAATGTGATAAAGTCTCGGGCAGAGGATGGGGGGTGGGGGAAGTGAGGTGCCGTGGTGGGGGGAGGGGTGTGCCTTGGTGGGGGGAGGGGAGGGGTGGAGATGAATCTGTGAGCTTCTGATTGAATACGTGCACGTGGAGGAGGAGGATAATTGCATTTATATAGCACTTTTCACAACCTCAGGACATTCCAAACTGATTTGCAGCCAATGAAGTGCTACCACTAAAACAAGTGGACACTGACAAATTCCAGGGCCTTTTGGACTACTTTTAAGTTTTGGACTACTTTTATGACAAACAAGCGCATGGCCACATGAATGAATATGCTGATTTGAATAAACGTGCAGCACAATGGAGTGCAGGTGCCAATTAAATCAAGTGGGTGGTTCTGGCTGCTCCGCGGCGGCCAAGTTCAGGCCTGTCAATCACAGGAAGCAACAATTGTTCATTGCTTCTCATTTACCTTCCTTGTAACAACCAGACAGGAAACAAAAGCCTGAATGAAACAACCAGTCGATGAACCCAACCCAAAATAAAACAGGTGGAAAACACATCATTGCAGCATGACTTCATGTAGTATTTCCACTGCCAGCTTCGACAGACGGACACCTGCAGGCATTGTTTGCATTAAAAATAACACTACGATATGGAAACATTCAGCAGCTGAACGTGAAGGAGCCTGGGTGTAGGAGGAGGTGGGGAGAAAAGGGGTTAGGGGAAAAGGGGTTAGGTAATGAAGGGGGAAGCATTTAGTTATAAGAAGCACACATTGCTTTTCCCCTTTAAATTAGTCATCAGTTAAACTCTGGAAACTGAAAACTGGATGTTTTATCACATTAATTTGACCAGAAGAAAGACTTGTATTGCTATCGCACCATTCATGACCTCAACACTTTCTCGTCAATGAAGTACTTTTTGACGTGTAGTCACCATTGTGATGCAGGAAATACAACAGCACAGAAAGCTCCCACAAACAGCAATGTGATATTGACCAAACAATCTGTTTTAGTGATGTTGATTGAGGGATAATTATTGGCCAGGACACCAGGGAGAACTCCCCTACTCTTCATCAAAACACTGCCATCTTTTATAATCACCTGAGGGGGTAGACAGAGTCTCAGTTTATCATCACATCCAAAAGCCGGCACCTCTAACAATGCAACACTCCCTCAGTACTGACCCTCTAACAGTGCAGAACTCCCTCAGTATTGACCCTCTAACAGTGCAGAACTCCCTCAGTACTGACCCTCTAACAGTGCAGAACTCCCTCAGTACTGACCCTCTAACAGTGCAGCACTCCCTCAGTACTGCACTGGAGTGTCAGCCTAGATTCCAAATTTCAGTCTTTGAAGTGGGACCTGAACCAACGATCTAACTCGGAGCCAAGAGTGTTACCCACTGGCTGCCACATTTGTATTGAGGTGCTCCCCTGTTGGGGTTGTTCCAACAGAGTTGACCAAGCGGCACAGTGGCGCAGTGGTTAGCACCGCAGCCTCACAGCTCCAGTGACCCGGGTTCAATTCTGGGTACTGCCTGTGCGGAGTTTGCAAGTTCTCCCTGTGTCTGCGTGGGTTTCCTCCGGATGCTCTGGTTTCCTCCCACAGCCAAAGACTTGCAGGTTGATAGGTAAATTGGCCATTGTAAATTGCCCCTAGTATAGGTAGGTGGTAGGGGAATATAGGGAAGGTGAGAATGTGGTAGGAAAATGGGATTAGTGTAGGATTAGTATAAATGGGTGGTCGGCACAGACTCGGCGGGCCGAAGGGCCTGTTTCTGTCCTGTTTCTCTAAATAAATAAAATAAATACATATTTGGGCTGCTACGATTGGCCAATAGGCTCCTCAACCAGGAAGGGAAGAAATTAAACCAAACTGTGCTCCTATTCTTGATTAATATACAATCAGTATTGCTGAAAATTACCTCCACATGAGGACATCAGGCAACAACAGGATTTAGTTCAAGGTGATGCCCCTCCCATAACATCCTGGCACTCAACACCAAGCATGGGTACCAATGGTGGAGCAATGGAAATCATGGATACTCAAAACTTACAAACAATAAATAGTCAGCTGGGTGAGGTATCAGGACAGCAATACCCCAGGTCAGTCAGCTGTTCACAAGAGAAAGGGAAAAAAAACAAGGGGAAAACAGAGATTGTGTATATCTGTTCCACTAGTTTTTCACCAATCCAAGTAAAAGCATGAACTTGTCTCTAACTCTGAACCCAGACAGGGATCGATAGGTGTGGAACAGGAGTCGGACCAAGGTTTCTGCTGTGATTATGATAATGTGTGGAAGAGTTCAATGCTTCCGCATCATAAACCAGATAAACAAGTGAGGAAAATACAGTTTTCTGCTTTAGAAACATGTTTTCATGATACTGTTTACATCTTAAAAATATCTGTGCAGCTCAAACAAAGAACCAGATTGCCCAGAAATAAAACTGGATAGTTGGCAACTCAATCTGGGATGTAAACAAATCGAAGAGCGACAGCAACGACAGGGAGAACCTCATTTCGGGTAAAAACTGTCTCAGAGACCAATATAACCCGAGAGAAATCTCTGGTGAAATCCTGGCAATACATCAGAGAGTTTACTAGCTCAGAGATAACCAATGTTGCTTTGGATTCAAAGGAATTCATTGTATTGAAAGTGTTGTGAGATGTCCTCAGGACGTAGCCTGGGAACTACACTGCGTATTTACCTGGACATCCAGTCTGAAGTGACCACAAGATGCTGGAGTGACTAACTGCACCACTACTGTACCAGCTCATTTTTGATTTCCTGCCAAGCCCCTTGGGCTGGAGTTCAGCTGACAACAGCAGTAGTTCTCATTGGTAACTTGCAGCTATAAAATATGTGTGTGTGTGTGTGTGTGTGTGTGTGTGTGTGTGTGTGTGTGTGTGTGTGTGTAGAAAGGAGAATACAGTATTTTCGGAGCTGTATTTGATGTCCATTCCCTTTCCTCAGATAAATTGTTGCAAAGATCTTGTCGCATAAATTTATGGATCACTTTGAAGCAAGTGCCATAAATGAAATGTGACTTTGGGATGTTGGTCAACATGGCCAGAATTCAGAGATTTGTTAACAGTATTTCATCTGTCAAAGCTTCTATTCATTGTGCTACTCGTGTCAACTGAGTCCAAACGCCAGTGATTATACAAGCACATTTATATTGATGCTGAGGTAATGAGCCGCACACTCTCCGGATGCCATTCCCCCATTTTCCTTCATCACCATATTGGAAGATCAATATAGGGAGGATCCCATGTTTTCCACACAGCAGTGAGTCTGTCTCAGCACCTCAGAAAAGTTGGGTCTTGAATATTACAAGCAGACGTCAAGTTCACCTCTATGCACAGGGTGGCGTTGAGGCAAATAGCAGAGATGCATTCAAGAGAAATCACATGAGGAGAACGGAATAGAAAAACATGTTGATGGAGTAAGATGAAGGAGGTTTTCAGGAAGCTCGTATGCAGCATAAGCGCTGGCACAGATCTGTTGGGCCAAACGGCCTATTTCTGGGCTGCAAGTACTTTGTAAACTTCTTGCCACAGCTATCAACCTCAGGATGTGTCCCGTCATAGCATTTAGCCCTTTTATGGCCTTCAAAGAACGGGTCACTTAAGATGCACCATAGCAGTAGATTGATACATTGTGTCCTACAAGATCTAACAAGACTTTACATAGTACAATATCCCTGGGAATGCCAAACAGCCTATCACTGGATCGATAAATAAGAAACAGCACTGGAAATTTGCACCAGATGCAAAAAAAAAGTTATGTTAAAAATTTCACCATTGTATTAAAAGGCCTTGATGTAGCAAATGCCTCCTCTAACAGCTTCCTCGGCATTTCTTACTGATATAACAGTTTTTACAAAACACCAACAATGGCCATGGTAACATGGATCTGCCATTCCAGAGGAAAATATTAGAGAAGTAAGCTACAGGATCCTCAGCTTTAATACCGAGAAACTTAGCTGAAAGGGCAAGGCCTAAGGCACAAGATAGATATCCCAAGAATAAAGACAAGATAAATCAGGATGGTCAGGCACTGCCTTGAGTTTGAAAACTCTGTTGAATGTACCAGGAAGAGAACACAGAGAGAGGTCTAGAGGAAAAAGAAGCTATGGTAGGAAATGGTGTCAAGTAACTGGTTTGTGTATTTCAACTAGCAAATTCAAAAGGAAATTGGATAAAAACTTGTAGGAGAAAAAATCATAGCAGGGATACAGGGAAAGAGCAGCAGAGTGGAACTAACTGGATTGCTCTTTGAGACAGCCAGCACAGAGTGGATGGGATGAATGGCCTCGCACTGTGCTGTATTAGTCTATGATTCAATGAGCAAAAGTGGTTCAAAGATGGAACTCAGAAAACATCAGAATAAGAATCACATTGACATAGCATCTTCCTCAGGACAGTTAAGGTACTTAAAATACAATGGATTGCTTTTAGACCAGTTACTATCATGCAGGCAAACATGACTTCCATGATTTAAAGGCCCAGTTAGACCACACCTGGAGTTACTGTGAGCAGTTCTGGGCACCACACCTTAGGAAGGAGATATTGATCTTGGAGAGAGTGCAGTGTAGATTTACCAGAATGGTACCTGGACTCCAAGGGTTAAATAACAAGGAGCGATTACACAAACTAGGGTAGTATTACCTAGAATTTAGAAGATTAAAGGGCGATTTGATCGAATGTTTCAAGATATTAAGGGGACCAGAAAGGGTAGGTTGGAAGAAACTGCTTCCATTGGTTTGGGGTGTCCAGGACGAGTCAGCATAGTCTAAAAATTAGAGTCAGATCAGGAGTAAAATCAGAAAACACTTCTTCAGACAAAGGGTGATAGACTCTCTCTCTCTCTGAAAACAGCAGTTGACGCTAGATCAATTGTTAATTTTAAAACAGAGATTGATAGATTTTTATTATCAAAGCTATTAAGGGATATAGGGCAAAGGCAGGTGTAGAAATTAGATCAGCCATGATCTCATTGAATGACAGAACAGGTTGGGGGAACTAAACGGCCTCCTCCTGTTCCTATGTGACTGCTATTTTGCATAAAGCAACAAAAGAGCAATAAAAACAGAATTCTGTTAATGACGTTGACTGATGGAAGAATGGAAAATTCCCAGCTTTCATTCAGAAAGCACCATGGCACCATCAATATCTACCAAAATCACTGGAATAGGTAGATAAGATACAAAATCCTACCTGAAGAACGGCACTTCCAACAATGCAGCACTCCTGCAGAACTGGAGTGTCCGTTTAGATTATGTATTCAAATCCTGCCATGACTCTTGGACTCACAGCCTTTAGGAGATGAATATTACCAAGTAAACTATGCTGCTCCATGAGTATCAAGCCAAGATAGACTCTATAAACTCTGTTGTCCTCACCTATCCACATCGAAATTCACTTTAGCTTCCAGGGAGAATATATAAAAAGACTGAGCAATATCAATAGAATTTAACACTGAGAGAAAGTGCAATCTTTTGATTAATGGAATGAGAAATTCAGGTTTGTGAAAGAATCCGGCTCAAACACAGCGTAGCTAAACCAGATCACATCACGATTAATGCACAACTCAAGACCCATGGAGTTTTAACCTCACACTCACTCACACACACAGAAACAATTAGAAGCAGACTTTTGCAGGAAGAACAGCTTTGTGATGTTTAAATTTGCAAGCAAGGCCCAGGAGATGAGGTGGCCAATTTAAAGTTGGCAAATAACTTATTCTCAGATTCAATACAAACGATTAGAACAAACTAATAAGATTGTAGATCAACCAAAAATCAATCCAGTGGCAGCTGGCTGAACATCTGGCATCACCTGTTGTTTAAACACCCATCCTTTAAACATTGGCAAATGAGTAAAACTTTTGGTTAACAGCTTAAGTCAAAGAGAACAACTATAACATGGAAATAGTACCTTTAACATAGTAAAACATTATAAGGCACTTCACAGAAATGTAATCAAACAAAATTTGGCACTGAGCCAGATAAAGAAATATTTGGACAAGTGACCAGAAGCTTGGCCAAATAGGCAGGTTATATACAATGTAACAGGCACAATTCGAGAGTAGATTAGTGCCTTATTGGGAAATGAATGTCATGGGGAGGTCACTTTACATTCACTGTAATCTTCTGTTTTGAAAGAAGAATTTTCTATCACCTGGATGGAGACATTGCTGTAAACTCTCCCTCCCTATCAGACTGCTCTGATGACATCAGTTGCAGGGAATCTCCTGGAGAACTTACAGCATGGGCTAGAATTTTAGCTGGGCCCAAGGGCTGAAAAGTCGGTGGCGAGCCCACCTCCGCTGGGCCTGGGGAGCCAGGCCTGGATTTTTCGCTCCCCAGGCCATTAATTGGACTTGGGCGGGACTTCCGCCTCCTTGAGGCAGGAACTCCCGCCTAATGGAGCTGCCGACCAATCAGCGGGCCGGCAGCTCTTAGTCCCAGCAGCACCACCAGAAACGGTGGCCACTGCTGGGACTACACCCAGCACCCAGCCATCAGAGGCAACAGGAAGGACGGTCCCAGAAATCAGGTACGTTTTTAGGCCCTCACTGGGGACAATCGGCCGGGCCCAGCGAGGCAAGGCGGGGGGACGGTTGGGGGGGCTGGGCAGGGAGGTGTTGTGTGTTGGGGGCGGTTGGGACTGCTGGGCGGCCCCATCAGGAAGGCCAGTCCTCAGCCCACAAGGAGGCCACCTGGTTTTGCCAAGCAGGGTTCTTGGGTCTTTTGGAGGTGGGAGGAGGACCTTAAGCGTCACTTAATTGGCCACATAAGGACCTTGATTGGCCTGGGGCAGGCAGGCCGTTTCTCGCCACCGCCCCGCGTAAAATTGCAGCAGTGGTGGGAGGGGGTCGGGCACAGGAATCTCTGTTTGTGCATCGGATTCGCTCCAAGAGGCATAGGAGTATTCAGCAGAGCTGACTGCAAGATTGCTGCACCAATAATAATGTAACAAACATCCTGCACAAACCGTCTTTCCTCTTAACATCAGACTGAAGCTTCGAGGATCAACGCCACTGTGATATTTTTTAAATATTAGTACCTTAGCGTATAAAGCAGAGAAAAAACCAGCCCCTGTGGCGATGGTGCAAATTGATTTGCATTAGAAGTTGTTTCTGTGTAAAACTGCAGAGTCTGGGCCCACAGCAAAGCTAAATCATGTTGAACCCCATTCAGAATGTAGTTATAATTCCTGACACAAGCCTGTGCAACCACTAGATTTTGCTAAAGGCAAGCAGACAAAATTCCATACGTTTCATTGATCCTCATTTAGGATCTTTTTTTCTGTCGCGAAAATTGACTGGTAACTCTTAATTATAATCCATTGCTTTGCAGGAGTTTAGCTGACTTAAATTTTATGAGGCATGCTGCATTATTTCCACAGATCTCCACCTTTAGTTCTCTGTAATTAAGACACTTTTCTTCCAGCCTTCCCTGAATCTCCTTTTTTTATTTTAAATTCAAAACGGCAGATAGCTTGTCCAAGCTCATCAACTCACCATTTCATATCCAGAGGCAAGCTCATACATAAAACCTATCTCTCCAGTTCAGACCCTTCCCAACAAATCTGAAAACTAAAGCCCTCAGAGTTCACCAAAAGCCTGAGAAAAAATACCCTTCCTGCATTTGAGGTGTTTTGAGAAGCGCAAAGACTTCAAGGTCTTGCTGAGCCTTCCTCTTGGGCATGAGGTTCCGCAGTATCTTAGTGTAAAAATATGCAAATCAGCCAGGGTTGGAAACATTTTCATATCAAGACAGCAGTGCATGCAAACCATTGGGAGACGATGGGCAGGATTTTTCCATGGGGTTCAGGACCCCAACATTGGGTCCAATCGGGGATCCTGAACCCACACTTGTTGGGAGCCAGATTGGTGGAGCTATTTTCTCGAAGGCGACCTCCTGATTGGCCACCTCCGTGCTCACCATCCTATTAAAGACAGCGAGTGGGCTCCTGATGCTGCTGGCGCAGTCAGAGAGCCAGGAGCTCGAGAGCCTCGACAACCCCAAGGGGACAGGTGGACGCTGCTGAGGGCAGGTCTGAGATTGCAACAACGCCTCAAAATGGAGACCGACTTGGGGGGGTAAAAATAATTCAACTTTTTTTTAGAGGGGAATGCGGCAGGTTCCACTGAATGGAGGGAAAGCCCTCCCGGGGGAATGTTGGGGCCGTGGGGACGGCCTTTCCTTTCTGCGGCCCCCTGTCACTAAGCTGGTGGTCTCCGCACACAGGTCACCCCATTGCCGGCAAAATGCCAGTGGGTTTGAAAAATCACCTCTAATTGGGGCGTTAATTGGTAAATTTGGTTGCCCGCTTCAGTGAATCAAGCAGCTGATCTGCATCCCAGCCCGCTCTGGGAAACTTCCCCGGCAACGGGAATGCGGCAGGGAGCCATCCCAGCGAGGCACCCCATTTTCCTGGCCACCCACCTGCTCCAAACCTATCTCCATGGGGCCCGGAAAATTCTGCCCTATCGGTCCTCATGGCAACACACTGCTGGTAGGCCCACGCGAGCTCTGACAATCTGGGATAAACGGTATGCATTTCAATATGAACATTCAATCAACTGAATAGTTTCATGTTTTGTACAATTTTTAAAAAATAAGATTAACAATTTCCATAATTCCAAAAGAACAATGTTTTTGTGTGGTGGCTGCTCAATGACCTTCTTCCCACAGCTCTCTGCCACACTGTCCAGTATTTTATCGTATGTTCATGTATTTTGCATGGTTTACAGTGAGCGGGAGCACAGGCAGGGAGCAGGGGGATGGCAAGGGGTGGCATCAGACAGTGTGCCCAATGTTGTCCTGGCCAGCTGCCATGTGGTGTGGGGTGGGGAAAGTCCAAGGATGGCTTTCCCACCTCAGGCCAATTGAGGCCCAATTAATGGCCACTTAAGGGCAGCCTCCCGCCTCTCCTCTGCTCTAATTTTATTTAAGTCGGAGGGGCCCGTGCCGCGTAGTGGCACCGACAGGTGAAGGGGTGGGGTGGGTCCCTCCTCTGGGGGCAATACATGACCCCTGGAGGGCCTACTGGCAGCGATGGCTGCTTCTGCGGCAAAACACCACCATCACCCGCCCCCCAGTCCCCCACCCTCATCAACACCCCTCCGCCCACTACCCTGTCGCCGGGGATGCCTGACTGGCTCCGGCGACTCTAACTCCACTCACATGTGACCCAAGGTCTGACATCATTTCCTCTGTAGGCCTCCTGTAGTCCTGGCAGTGGCCGCTGCTCCCAGTGGCTGCTGCCAATACTGCAACGCTGCTGACCCGCTGACTGGCCAGCAGCTCTGGAGGTGGGAGCTCGTCCCTTAAAGGGACAGCGTCCCCAACGGCGGGCATTTAATTTGCTGCCTGTTGTGAAATTGCACCGGGGTCCGATGGAGGGCCGAGGCGGGGTCCGATGGAGGGCCGAGGCGGGGTCCCCTCCCCACCTTCCAGCCTACTGCCAGGACCCTGTTTCTGTGATAAGATTCCAGCCAATGAGTCAGGAGACACAATATTCCAGGCTAAAAGCAAAATACTGCAGATGCTGGGAATCTGAAATAAAAATAAGAAACGCTGGAAATACTCAGCAGGTCTGGCAGCATCTGTGGCGAGAGAAGCAGAGTTAATGTTTCAGGTCAGTGACCTTTCATCAGTTCTGATTCGTGCCACACAAGTGCCAGGCAATGAACATCTCCAACAAAAGAGAATCTAACCATCTCCCCTTGGCATTCAATGGCATTACCATCGCTGAATCCCCCACCATCAACATCCTAGGGCTACCATTGACCAGAAACTGAACTGGAGTAGCCATATAAATACTATGGCTACAAGAACAAGTCAGAGGCTAGGAATCCTGTGGCGAGTAACTCACCTCCTGACTCCCCAAAGCCTGTCCACCATCTACAAGGCACAAGTCAGGAGTGTGATGGAATACTCTCCACTTGCCTGGATGGGTGCAGTTCCAACAACACTCAAGAAGCTCGACACCATCCAGGACAAAGCAGCCCGCTTGATTGGCACCCCATCCACAAACATTCACTCCCTCCACCACCGACGCACAGTGGCAGCAGTGTGTACCATCTACAAGATGCACTGCAGCAATGCACCAAGGCTCCTTAGACAGCACCTTCCAAACCCGCGACCTCTACCAACTAGATAGAAGGACAAGGGCAGCAAATACATGGGAACACCACCACCTGCACATTCCCCTCCAAGTCACACACCATCCTGACTTGGAACTATATTGCCGTTCCTTCACTGTCACTGGGTCAAAATCCTGGAACTCCCTTCCTAACAGTACTGTGGGTGTACCTACCCCACATGGACTGTAGTGGGTAAAGAAGGCAGCTCACCACCACCTTCTCAAGGGCAATTAGGGATGGGTAATAAATGCTGGCATAGCCAGCGACGCCCACATCCCCTGAATGAATAAAAAAAAATTACACTATTCTAGGCATTGTCAACGTGTAGCCAGGAGACTGCTACTGGAAATAAGAGCTGCAAATATTATAGATATTCCTGGATTAGTACATAGTTTAAATCTTAAACTAGGTACAATCAAAATATAAGTAACAGGTGAATTCCTCGAAATGAAGTGCAAAAGGAAATATAGCACAAATTAAAAATCATTTTTCGACAAACTATAAAGTCTTAGCTTTATCTTTTCCACGTGGTAGTTTAGAAGCTCAAAATAATGTCAATTCAAAATTAACTTCAGTTTACTATATTATTTAAAGGGTTCATTTGTCATCATAAAGTACACAAATACTCTCGGGATATTTATATAAACAAACAATACAAATTTGATGAGCTATTACATGTTGACTTGACTGCTAGTTTCAGCCTGAATGATAACAGACCAACAGTATTGTGGTTTCTGTGATTTGGAAAGGAAAAGAACATGCTAATTGCTAGCCCTGCAAGCCCATTATTCCTTTTCTTTTTTCAACGAAAATCCATCTTCAGGATAAGTCTGGCTATTTACTCCCCATCCCGCAGTTGCCCTGAGAAGGCAGTGCTACAACGGAGTGGCTTACTAGGTCACTTCAGAGTGTGCAGGTTGTAAGTTTAAACCTCACTCCAGAACTTGAGCACAAAATCTAGGCTGAAACTCCAATGCAGTATTGAGGGAGTGCTGCACTGTCAGAGGTGCCTTCTTTCAGATGAGATGTTAAACTGAGGCCCCGTCTGCCCTCTCATGTGGGTGTAAAAGATCCCATGGCACTATTTCAAGAGAAGAGCAGGGAAGTTGTCCCCGGGTCCTGGACAAAGTCTATCCCTCAATCAGCATCACAAAAATAGATTATCTGGTCATTATCATGTGCTGGCCTGGACAGCGATGCCCAATCCCCCGAATGAATAAAAAAAAAAATTTTGGAAGTCTGTACTTTCAACGTATTGCAGGGAATGAAAATAGAAAGCAGAGATGATCACCAGGGTCCCTCACCTGCTCCCTCCCACTTTCTTTTTTTTAATTCATTCACGGGATGTGGGCGTCGCTGGCCAGGCCAGCATTTATTGCCCATCCCTAATTGTCCTTGAGAAGGTGGTGGTGAGCTGCCTTCTTGAACCGCTGCAGTCCATTTGGGGTAGGTACACCCACAGTGCTGTTAGGAAGGACGTTCCAGGATTTTGACCCAACGACAGTGAAGGAACGGCGATATAGTTCCAAGTCAGGATGGTGTGTGACTCGGAGGGGAACTTGCAGGTGGTGGTGTTCCCATGTATTTGCTGCTCTTGTCCTTCTAGTTTGCAGAGGTCGCGGGTTTGGAAGGTGCTGTCTAAGGAGCCTTGGTGCATTGCTGCACTGCATCTTGTAGATGGTACACACTGCTGCCACTGTGCGTCGGTGGTGGAGGGAGTGAATGTTTGTGGATGGGGTGCCAATCAAGCGGGCTGCTTTGTCCTGGATGGTGTCGAGCTTCTTGAGTGTTGTTGGAGCTGCACCCATCCAGGCAAGTGGAGAGTATTCCATCACACTCCTGATTTGTGCCTTGTAGATTGTGGACAGGCTTTGGGGAGTCAGGAGGTGAGTTACTCGCCTCAAGATTCCTAGCCTCTGACCTGCTCTTGTAGCCGCGGTATTTATATGGCTACTCCAGTTCAGTTTTCAGTCAATGGTAGCCCCTAGGATGTTGATAGTGGGGGATTCAGTGATGGTAATGCCGTTGAATGTCAAGGGGAGATGGTTAGATTCTCTTTTGTTGGAGATGGTCATTGCCTGGCAATTGTGTGGTGCGAATGTTACTTGCCACTTCTCAGCCCAAGCCTGGATATTGTCCAGGTCTTGCTGCATTTCTACACGGATTGCTTCAGTTTCTGAGGAGTTGCGAATGGTGTTGAACATTGTGCAATCATCAGCGAACATCCCCACTTCTGACCTTATGATTGAAGGAAGGTCATTGATGAAGCAGCTGAAGATGGTTGGGCCTAGGACACTACCCTGAGGTACTCCTGCAGTGATGTCCTGGAGCTCAGATTATTGACCTCCAACAACCACAACCATCTTCCTTTGCGCTAGGTATGACTCCAGCCAGTGGAGGGTTTTCCCCCTGATTCCCATTGACCTCAGTTTTGCTAGGGCTCCTTGATGCCATACTCGGTCAAATGCTGCCTTGATGTCAAGGACAGTCACTCTCACCTCACCTCTTGAGTTCAGCTCTTTTGTCCATGTTTGAACCAAGGCTGTAATGAGGTCAGAAGCTGACTGACCCTGGCGGAACCCAAACTGAGCATCACTGAGCAGGTTGTTGCTAAGCAAATGCCGCTCGATGGCACTGTTGATGACACCTTCCATCACTTTACTGATGATTGAAAGTAGGCTGATGGGGCAGTAATTGGCCGGGTTGGATTTGTCCTGCTTTTTGTGTAGAGGACATACCTGGGCAATTTTCCACATTGCAGGGTAGATACCAGTGTTGTAGCTGTACTGGAACAGCTTGGCTAGGGGCGCGACAAGTTCTGGAGCACAGGTCTTCAATACTATTGCCGGAATATTGTCAGGGCCCATAGCTTTTACAGTATCCAGTGCCTTCAGTCGTTTCTTGATATCACGTGGAGTGAATCGAATTGGCTGAAGTTTGGCATCTGTGATGCTGGGGACTTCAGGAGGAGGCCGAGATGGATCATCAACTCGGCACTTCAGGCTGAAGATTGTTGCAAATGCTTCAGCCTTAACTTTCGGACTGATGTGCTGGGCTCCCCCATCATTGAGGATGGGGATATTTGTGGAGCCACCTCCTCCAGTTAGTTGTTTAATTGTCCACCACCATTCACGGCTGGATGTGGCAGGACTGCAGAGCTTAGATCTGATCCGTTGGTTATGGGATCGCTTAGCTCTGTCTATCGCATGCTGCTTTTGCAGTTTGGCATGCAGATAGTCCTGTGTTGTAGCTTCACCAGGTTGACACCTCATTTTGAGGTATGCCTGGTGCTGCTCCTGGCATGCCCTCCTGCACTCTTCATTGAACCAGGGTTGGTCTCCTGGCTTGATGGTAATGGTAGAGTGGGGGATATGCCGGGCCATGAGGTTACAGATTGTGGTTGAGTACAATTCTGCTGCTGCTGATGGCCCACAGTGCCTCATGGATGCCCAGTTTTGCACTGCTAGATCCGTTCGAAATCTATCCCATTCAGCACGGTGATAGTGCCACACAACACGATGGACGGTATCCTCAATGTGAAGGCGGGACTTCGTCTCCACAAGGACTGTGCGGTGGTCACTCCTACCAATACTGTCATGGACAGATGCATCCGCGGCAGGCAGATTGGTGAGGACGAGGTCGAATATGTTCTTCCCTCGTGTTGGTTCCCCCACCACCTGCCGCAGACCCAGTCTAGCACCCATGTCCTTTTGGACTCGGCCAGCCCGGTCAGTAGTGGTGCTACCGAGCCACTCATGGTGATGGACATTGAAGTCCCCCACCCAGAGTACATTTTGTGCCCTTGCCATCCTCAGTGCTTTCTGCAAAACATGAGGCATTACAATCCCTGGAAAACTGCTTAGTGGATCAGCAAGAACTGCCCAGGAGTCTGAGGAAAGTTAGATCCAATCTGACAACTGGTGTTGTTGCCCAGGGCAACCACAAAGTAAACTTCAGCACTGCATGCACTGATGGAGGCAAAAGATTGATTTCCTGGGAAGTGCTATGAGCAAATAACCATGAGAAAAGCCATTTAAAAATAAAGCTATCTTACTGGGCAGGAAGCTTGAAGGTGGGAAGAAACATGATGAAATCTCCAGGAATATGTCCATCCAGTGTTGGCAACTTGAAGTGTACCTGATGCTGTGGTGGAATTTTGCTGTTTGCTTCAAGACATTGGGTGAAGGGCCTGGGAAATATGGATAGCAGTCAAACATTCTTTCGGAGCTTCCTGACATTGCTGCTTTAGCCCTGACCTACCCCAAGATACAACTGTTCAACCATTCACAAGAGTCTCACACACATGTCATTTTCCACTGTTGCAGGGTCCAGTTTATATATCGAGCATAGGTTCTAGGTTTAACCCCTTCATTTTGCAATCAAAGGGCAGTGGATCCTTCACTATTAGTCTAAATGGGAGGACCCCTCCTCAACCCAATGAATAATGGAATCTGATGCATAAACATGATCGATTTAATACAGCAACACCTTAGGGAGAGTTACAGAGTATAATATAAACAATGAAAAGAAGCTTTACCCAACACGATGAAATACAAACAAAAGAATCATTGCATTATTTTCTGACCAGCACTGCCCTTGTATGAATGGTTAGCCACTCATACCAGAATTCTTCATGTGGCTTCTCGTCGCAAGCGTTAATTTATTTCAAGTAAGTCCTATTGCCAGCAATTCCCAAACACCTGACTTCCACTACCTAAAAGGACAAGGGCAGCAATTGCCCGGAAATCTGCTTGGAGTTCCCACTCCAAGCTAAACATCATCCTCGCTTGGAACTATGTTGTATTGTTGCTGAGTCAAAAACCTGGAATTCCCTCCCTAACAGCACTGGTTCAAGAAGGCAGTAAACTTCTAAAAGGCAACTCGAGATGGGCAACAAATGCTGACCTTGATGCCCAGATCCCAAGAGTGGTTAATTTTAAAAAATCAATCTGTTGTGAAAAAATTAAGTCATGTAGTAAGAGCATCTTAAGTTTTCACAGCATTCTCGAATGATACTGTACAGGAGGCCACCATTCGGCACATTGTACCTGTGCCAACTCTTTGCTAGAGCAATGCAATTCACGCCAAGCCCCTACTCCTTTTCCATGGCCCTATAAATCATTTCCCTTCAAGTATTTATCCAATTCCCTTTTGAAAATTACTACTGAATCTTCTTTAACTGCTCTATCAGGCAGTACATTCCAGATCACAACAAGTCTCTGCATTAAAAAGACAAGTTTCCTCTTTATGTAGCTCCAACATAATGTTCAAGGCTTTTTTTGGTCCTGTAAAGACTCTGGAAGAAAATGAGTGTTCCATTTCAGCAGCAGCGAGTGCAACAGTAGAGCCGTATTATAGAAACACCCTCAGGAGCTCTGAAGTAATCAAGTGCCTCTGATTTGACCATTGCAGATTTTCCATAACGTGTCTAATTCTGTCGACACAATGTTGAAGGTCAGGTTAGGAAACTAGTTTGTGACCGGAACATTTAATACTCAGATTTGCATTGCTAAGAGAGGCTGAATACATTAATCTGTGGTGTTATTATTTAACTAATAAACCGTTTGACATTCTGATTAGCTTTGGTTGCACTTACTGTGCAGTCTTATGCAAGCAATGGCTGAGTGAATAATCACACTATGTTGTGCAGTACTGAGTGGTGAAATAGAGGAAAGCTACCAATCCACTAAGGGGCTTTGACAAAATAGCAAGGGAAAACTTCAAGAGAACATTCGACAGTTTGGAAGAATGGGCAGGCAGGTGGTAGATGCAATTTGAGGTGGTGACATACGAGGTGATGCATCTTGAGAAGAAAATGAAAACGAGAGTGTAAACTCCACAGAAAGATGTTGAAACATGTGAAGAAAATACAGACCTCGAGGTCCAAATAGTTAATTCCTTTAACATGTGACTGCAGGTAGATAAAACCATGAAAATGACTTATCACAAGTTGGGGTTTATACACAGGGAGAAGGAGACAAAGGGGGAGAGAAAGATGGAGAGAGAGAGAAGAGAGGTAGAGGAAGGAGAGAAAGAAGAGGGAAAAAAGAGAGAAAGAGCGGATCTGATACACCAACACTGTTGACAATCCTTAAAAACAGAGTCTCAATCACTGGGATCCTGCTTTAATTGAAAAAAGGACTGCAATTTCAGCTTGGGAAAGGTGATCCTTTCAGCTTGTACTAGAGAGAAGCAATTTCCTATAAACCTTCCAATATTCTAAGGCAGGAAGATCCTTTCCACAGCAAATCTGCTAGTTTGATGAGTGAACATGTTTATACACACCTTTTGGGATTTCTTATTCTCATTGTGAACATGTCCCTGCTGACTTTTGCTATTTATAATGATGGAAAGTACAGAGTACATTGAGGGTGGGGGTCTTCATGTCATTGAGGAACATTGTGTATCATGCACCAGGTGAAGTCAGTGTTGTGCCCCAGGTGTGTGCGTGCGTGTATGGCAGGCAGGGATTTCTCCAGAACCTCAGCACAAAAATAAAGTTGAGAATACTTGCTAGGGAATTGTGAACAAATGATGGAAATTCAGGCGTCCTTTCTCCTCAATGATATTGCAATCTGGCAGCCTCATGACTTCTAATATGGCCTGATTGGCAACTATGTACAGCCTGTGGTGCCCCCCTCCAAAAAAGTGTCAACATTAAAACAACAAAAAAATGATTTGGATCCTCGGCTTTATTAATAGAGGCATAGGGTACAAAAGCACGGAAGTTGTGCTAAACCTTTAAAAATAATTGGTTAGGCCGCAGCTGGAGTATCATGTTCAAGTCAGGGCACCACCCTTTAGGAAGGATGTTAAAGCCCGAGAGAGGGTGCACAGGAGATTTACCAGAATGGTACCAGGCATGAGGGACTTCAGTTACATGGAGAGGACTGGAGAAACTGGGATTGTTCTCCTTAGAGCAGAGAAGGTTAACGGGAGATTTGATATAGGGGTTCAAAATCATGTTTGATGGAGTAAATAAGGAGAAGTTGTTTCCACTGGAAGAAGGGTCGATAACCAGAGGACACAAAGGTGGTTGGCAAAAGAACCAGAGGGGAGATGTGAAAAAAAAGTGCAGGATGTTGTTGTGATCTGGAATGCACTGCCTGAAAAGGTGTCGGAATTAGATTCAGAAGTAACTTTTAAAAGGGAATTGGATAAATACTTGAATTTGCAGGGCTGTCAGGAAAGAGCTGCGGAGTGGGATGAATTAGCTTGCTTCACTGAAGAGCCTGCACAGGTGTGATGGGCCGCACGGTCTTCTTCTGTAATCCATGATGGTACAATTTAGGAATAACAGTATGTTTTAGAGTAATGTAGCACCAAAAGCTTTTGCCTAAATAATAGTCACATTTATTTAATACTTTGAGTCATGATATGTGGTGAGCGCAATGTGTTTGAGAGGAACAGGTGACTTTGGGCCTATGGTTCCAGACGTTCTCCGCCACTGGGGGTTTTCCTCACCTCCAGGGGAATTTTATCCTGGTCTTGACGTCCGGAGAAACCAACACTCAGATCCCCACATCACCTCTTTTCCGGAAGGTCCGCCGAATTTAACGCCAATCAGGGACATAAGTGGACAATGCTGAGCCTTCTACAGGATCTAGGACCCTATTGCCCGAAGTCCCGCCCTTGGAGAGCTGCCGGCCAATCAGATGCCAGCAGCTGCAGCGCCACCGTGGAGGCAGTGGCTGCTGCCAGAGGTGACCATACCGGAGGCCGAGGAGCGTCGCTGGAGCCAGGCCTCGGGGAGGACAGGGCGGGAGGTGTCTCGTGTGATAGGGGTCACGGGGGAGGGGTTCAGCAGCAAGGGTAGGCCCTCAGCACCTCCTCCCCCCTTCCCTATGCCAAATCCATCGTTCAGGCACAAAGTGCCTTTTAACGAGGCCCTCCCCCCACCCCCCATCCCGGTGCTGGAAGCAGCCTGCATGGTTTTTCGTCCCGTGCTTCCCATGCGGCGACAGGGCCGCCCGCTGTACGGGTAATTGCGGCAGCGGCAGGAAGACGCCCTTAATTGGGTGTTAATTACCCACTTAAGGACCTCATTTGGTGACGGGGCAGGAGGCCGTTCACAGGTCCCAGACTAAATTTCAGTGGAGGCAGGATGGTGTCGGGGTCTTGCCATGCACGTTACACTCACCACACACCATGACCCAAGGTATTAAATAAATGTGACTCTTATTTAGGCAAACGCTTTTGGCTCCACATTATTTCATGCTCTCCCCACCTCCAAACCCGCCTTGGGGGACAGCATAAAATTCCGCCAAGAGTGGTACCAGCTGAGCTAAACTTCAACATACTGAAAATAAGACTAACTTCAAACATTGCCTTTGCTGAACATGGCACACACCATCACCCGTACAAATCCTATTTGAATCGAACTTATCTCATATCAGTGATACCTAACTCCACATTAATACATTACCTATTTTATCTTTATTGTATAACTTGCATTTATAACAAAGCATTTATTCCTGCAGCTGCCCATTTCAACCAACATATTTCAGGAGGAAAGATGTAGCAGGTAGGTTTTGCAAATACACCTGTTTTTCCTTGAGGACACAAGTTAATGAAAACATCTCACGCTTCAGTTTAGTCAGAAAGGCTTAGCCTATTGTAAACAGAGAAAAACAAGCACATTGCTTGAATTGTTCAGCATTCATGCATTTAATGTGGGAATAGGGGTGCAAACCACAAAGAAGTACAATCAGTTACTAATTTCTCATGCAAGTACAAGGAAAGTACATTGCAGACTTGAGTTGGCCTCAATGTTTATATTCTGCTCTGATCGGAGTCAGATAGGATCAAATTACTACCCCTTGTGGCATTTCTGTCTCAGTCAGGAAAAACTGCCTGACATCAACAACTTGCATTTACATTTCACCTTTAATGTAGTAGAACATTTCGAGGTGTTTTTCACGTAAAAATTTGGCATCACCAACACATTCTTTCCTCATCCACTGCAGTCACCTCAGTAGTTTTATATTGTGGGGGAACCAGTATCTTCAGTGCACTGAAGTGGCTCATACTCAGAATCCACTCTTTATATTACTTAAGCAAACAGGAGCCTCACAAATGGAAAGAACAAACTTGCATTTATAAAGCACTTTTCACAATCTCTGGACACAGGCAATGAAACACTGTTGTAGTATAGGTAAATGCGTCAGCCATTTTGTACACAAACTTCCACAAACATCAATGAGATAAATGACCAGATAATTTGTTTGACTGATGTTTGTTGAGGGATAAATATTGGCCAGACATCGCGGAGAACCGGTCTGCTCAACTCTAAATGGATCTTTTATATCCATCCAAGAGGGGAATGGGTGCATTGTTTAATGTCTCATTTAAATATATGCAAACAGGGTCAAGTTTAGACTCCCAACACAATTTGAATCCCTCACAGCCTGACTACTGACACTTCCTGCATGAGCCCACAGAACTATGGATGGTACAGATCCAGTAGGGGCCATTTGGTGTAGCATTTCAAGGGAGTCTCAGTTGCTCGCAGGTAATGCTGTCTCGAACTTTGAGATTTCTCTTGCAGTAGCTTGGAGCTTTTACTTTTACTGCAAGGGATATGGAAGTGCTTTGCATGAGCTCATGTTACCCACAACTCCACTGTGGCTTCTCTCTATGCCACACGAAAATAAAACACACCTCCCGTGTGAGCTGCTGCTACAAGGCCTTGAGAAGCAGCCTCAACGTTTCGACTTCCTGCCTCCACAATTGGAGAGCTGCTTACGGGGAGTGTGTTTGAAGTTGGTTTACTGCAGGCCAATGAGGGGGCGGGCAACCTGCAAGATGGCACAAGTGCCCCATCGACTGTTCTCAGCAGCCTTGCTCTCATTCCATCCACTGGCTCACCACTCAGAAAGCCATCGTATGTTACAGCACAGAAGGAGGCCATTTAGCCCATCATGCTGTTGACAGCTCTTTGAAAGAGCGATCGAATTAGTCTCACTCCCCTCCTATAGCCCCACAAATCAATCGCCTTCAAGTATTTATCCAATTTATTTTGTAAGTTATTGTATCTGCTGCCTTCACTATATTAAAAATATTGTTGATCACTGTCATGCTAGGCCCCCACCTGCCAAGAATGAACACATTAATTTTGTCATGAACATTGATTTTAAACTGTTACTGGAGTGAAGAAAGGACTTGTTAAACAGATCAGCCGTGGCTGGAAAAGACATTTGCATATTAACAGATGGTGCTTGGAAGGACAAAGGACCATTCCCTGACACATTCAACCCACAATGGACTTTTGATCACCAGGTATTGTGTGTAAGAGGAACATTCCAGAGACTGCTTAGGTGATACAATCCAAGGCATGGTCAGACCAGTCAGTCACATGACTAACCTGCTATACGACCTGAATTTTATTAACAGTTTGAACTCAGAAAGACTTTTTGCTCCTGGACTGAGAAGAGCTCTCCTGTCTGCTCCCATCTCTTTCTCACAAGAATCAACAGAAGACACATGAACCCCAAGAGAGAAAAGTTTAAGAAGAATACTGGGTCCCAACGAAAAGCAAGATCCACCTACAATCAAGGACTCTACAGTGAGCTTGAAGAATAACCAAAACTCTTCAGATATTGCCTCAAATTTTTCCACTTTATTTTTCTTCTGCTCTCTTCTGTTTCTAATTGCATGTGTTTATCGCATATGCATGCTAGCGTGGGCACGTCATATATCTGTAGGCGTTAACAGAATTAGAGTTTAAGTTTAATAAATTTCAACCTTTCTTCTTTAAACCTAAGAAAGCCTGTTTGTGCTGGTTTCTTTGCCTTATAATTGGAAAGCGGTGAACAAGGATTCACCAAGGGGGAGCTAAAAACAGTGTGTTTAAAATTAAACCCTGTTACGGTAAGACCAGGTGAAGGCTGAGAGGGACCGCAAGACACCTTTCTCACCTGGTTGTAACATCACTCAAATTTCCGCTGGGTGATTATCATTTAACCTTGTTCACTTATTTTGAAAATAGCCTCCCTTTCTCTCAGGTTTTTTTGTACAATTTCAGGTAGCGCATTCCAGATCATGACAAGGTTTTTTCCCCTCTCATCACCTCTAGTCCTTTTGTCAATTAACTTATCCTCACTATTGTTTAGTTGAAGATTGTACCATTTGGGCCTCTGAATTCTCTGTTTCCTACACAAGATTCACATTTGCCACATAGAAGAACTTTTCAAGGGGCAGTCACCTTGAATTTAGCATTAGGAAGTGACCTCTGACCTAGGATAATAAATTCCTGTAAACTTCAAACAGGTCAACTGTGGATCAGTAGGTATCCCTCTTGTTATTGAATCAGAAGGTTGTGGGTTCAAATCCCACTCCAGACACTTGAGCACAAAAATGAAGGCAGATGCTCTGGTATAGTACCAAGGGGTTACCTCACTGTTGGAGATACACTCCTTTGGATGCAGAAGATCTCATGTCAATACTTTGAAAATGAATAGGAGAGTTCTCCGTAGTGTCTGAGTCAATATTTATCCCTTCACCGACATCACTGAGAAAACAGATTATCTGCTTATTTTCCACATTGTTGTTTGTGGGAGCTTGCTGTGTAATAATTGACACAAATCCTGCAATACAACAGTGACTACACTTGAGCAAGTGCCTAATTGGCTGCCAACTGCTTTCATACATCCTGAGGTTGGAAATAAATTCAGAGTTCTTGCTTTTACTTTTCCTTTATTGGATTTCTCATTGAAGTACAATCATACGACCTTCCCAAAGCAAACACTCAGAATATTACACATCCTTGTAAAAGGAGGCCCGCTATTTCATGCTGATGCCTATTCTCCTGTAAAACCACATGCTTCTGATAAATCATCCAACAGGTTACTGCCTCCACAGATCACCATGAAAACGAATGACCATCTTGGCATTGTTCTCAAGTCAGCAGTGGTGGAGGAGAAAACACTTCAGCGGCAGACACCGTGTTCTGACACAATCACGCTCAAATAAAATGCAAGCATGTCTCTGCAAAATGTACATGGTTATAAATTCCAGGCAGGGATAAACAGAAATCCAGTATGTATCACTCGTCTGTTCAGGGGTGTCCCAACTTGCATCAATGGCATTCCCATCCTAACACATTACTAAAAGCATGTTAGAACAGCAGCAAATTTGTATTTTTACCAATAGCATTTGACATCATCAGTAGGGGCATATCTGGATGAATTAAAAGAGTTAATTTCATATGAAAGCTTCTAGGTTCCCTGTTCGCTAACCCCCAACCACCACCACCCTATCTCCTCTAGTCAACTGGCAACCATGCCTCAGATGGTAGCACTCTCACCTCGAACTCAAATAGTTCATAACTCAAATCCCACACCAGAGACTTGAGCTCAAAAATCTAGGCTGATCTTCTAGTGCAGTACTGAGGGAATGCTGCACTGTCAGATGTGCTGTTTTTCAGATGAAATATTAAAACAAGGCCCTGCCTGCCTCCTCAGGTAGATATAAAAGATCTCATGATGGTGCTATTGCAAAGAAGAGCAAGGATATTACTCCTGGTATCCTGGCCAATATTTATCCCTCAATCAACATCACAAAAATAGATTATTTGGTCATTATCACAATGCTGCTTGTGGGAGTTTGCTGTGCACAAATTGCCCGCCACGTTTCCTACAACTTGTAATTATATAGTGATTTTAACGTAATAAAATGGCTTATGGCACTTCACAGGAGTGTTATAAAATAAAATTTGACACCAAGCTAGATAAAAAGATTTTAGGGCAGATGGCTAAAGGGTTGGTCAAAGAGGTAAGTTTTAAGAGGCATATCAAAGGAGAGAGAGAGAGAGAATTGGAGACGTTTAGGGAGGCAATTCCGTAGCTTAGAGACTTGACAGCTGAAGGTAGCGCTGCCAATGGGGGTGCGATTAAAATCAGGGATGCTCAAGCTGCCAGAATTAGAGAAGCACTGAAACCCCGGTGCGCTGTGGGGCTGGAGGAGATTACAGAGATAGGGAGGATCGAGCTCATGGGGGGATTTGAGGACAAGGATGAGAATTTTAAAATCAAGGCATTGCCGAATGGGAGCCAATGTAGATCAGCGAGTACAACGGAGACTAGACTTCAAAAGTACTTAATTGGCTGTAAAATGCTTTGAGATGTTCAGAGGTGATGCTATATAAATACAGGTCTGTTTTTTTTCCCTAACCTGAAAGGGCTCAGATCCACAGCAACAAAAAGTGTAGGGTTATCAACTCTCCAGGATTCTCCTGGGAGTTCTCAGTAATGAAAGATTATTGTCCCCAAAACTTGTGAAGAGCAAACCAGGATTGAAATCATTTGGCTGTTAAAATAAATGATGCATTTCATCTCCCCATTTATTTCTTTGACAATTTTTTTCTGACAACACTTTGGAAGTTCTTCAATGGCTGTAAAGTGCTTTGGGATGTCCTGAAATTGTGAAAGATGCTATATAAATGCAAGTCTCCTTTCATTTTTATTAGATTTCTAAAATATTGGAGATGAGAGAGAAAGAGACAATTTGCTGGCAGTCAGGAATCATCCAATTGGGTAACACGCTGTTGGCTTTCCAGTTGGCATGGGAACACGGTGTGCCGCAAGGATAGACATGTCAGGCAACCAATGGTAGGGCAGTGGGAGGTCATGTGATCAACTTGGCAGCCCTACCGAAAAGTCAATCTTTACACGCGAAGCCACGCAAAACAGATTATCACTCTTTCCAATATGGGTCACCAGAGAGGAGATGATTTTCCTCACCCATTTCCATCTCACGGTCAGAGGCCAATTGTGGCACTGGAACCAGTGTACCAGCTGAAGTCAACTAAATGAGCACAAGGCTGTCTGGCAATTTGAGACTCGATCCCTCTCCAAGTTCGTGTTGCTCATTAGTAAATCAGGCATTCAACTGAGCCACTGAAGCATTGGGAATGGCTGAGCACACTGTGCTGTAATTAGTTTGATCACTGAACACCAGAAGGAAATAATTAACCAATATTTTACCAGAAAATGTAAATGTTCCTCTGAAGAAGTAAATTGTGAAAGGGATTATCGGAATGGAATTCAGGAATTGTACAGAAGTGTATGATTCCTATGGGCTAGGAACATGCAAACAAAATATTGTCATTTAAAGTTTTAACAGGTTGTCAGCAGGTGATTAATGTACAAGGAAGTCAAGTTTGGATGGCATTGGTAATGGAATGTTAAGAATGCAGTATTGATTTTATTCTGAAATTACTCCTCTGCCCCAGTTTAAAAGTTCCCTCAGCAGGTCTGGTAGCATCTGTGGAAAGAGAAGCAGAGTTAACGTTTCGGGTCAGTGACCCTTCTTCGGAACCGAAACGTTAACTCTGCTTCTCTTTCCACAGATGCTGCCAGACCTGCTGAGTGGTTGCAGCATTTCTTGTTTTTATTTCAGATTTCCAGCATCCGCAGTATTTTGCTTTTATTAAAAGTTCCCTCAATGTGTTTATTTCATTTCTTCTCAGGATGTGGCTGAGACTGGCCCATGCCTTGTTGCCCAAGAAGATGGCAGTCTTCTTATAACAACATACAGCACAGAAGGAGGCCATTCGGTCCACTGGATTGGTGCTGCCTCCTTGAAAATTGCACCACCTGTTCTCTTTCCATAGTGCTTTACATTTATTTAACCAATTCCCTTTTAAAAGTTACTACAGAATCTGCTTCCACCTTTAAGGCAGCGCATTCCAGATCGCAACAACTCACTGCGTAAAAAAATTCCCACTCATTTCCTCCCTGATTTATTTTGCCAATTATTTTAAGTCATAATTAGGTATACCAAAGTTTGGCATTTCAGAGCACATTAAGAATTAGCTATGTAAGGTGGGTCCGGAGACACACACAGGTCAGACCGGGTAGGACTGGAAGATTCCCTATTATTTTCCCTATTATTTTCTCTCGTGCCAGCCACAAACTAATAATTTATTCAATAAAATACCACAACTTGCCATGGTGGGATTTGAACTCATCGCCACTGTGTTGCCAGTTCAGTGCCAACACCATAACCATAATTTAATATGAATCACTAAAATCTGTGATTCAGCACCCATGTCAGTGATTTGAGTTCATAATCTAGGGATTAATGATTTTGGCACTGGACCTATGTATTCCATTATCTCTATACTCCCCTGAGTTTTAGACTCAAAGCTGAGTTGCGAAAATGTGGCATGGAAACTAGCCCAGCTGGTTTTGCTTGTGAAACATTTTTTTATTATTCTTTTGGGAGATGTGGGTGTGGCAGGCTATGCCAGTATTTATTGCCCATCTCTAATTGCTCTTCAGAAGGTGGTGGTGAGCTGCCTTCTTGAAGCGCTGCAGTCCTTGGGGTGTATGTACACCAACAGTGCTGTTACAAAGGGTGCTCCTGGATTTTGACCTAGTGACAGTGAAGGAACGGCGATATAGTTCCAAATCAGGATGCTGTGTGTGACTTGCAGGGGAACTTGCAGGTGGTGGTGTTTCCATGCATCAGCTGCCCTTGACCTTCTCGGTGGTAGAGGTCGAGGGTTTGGAAGGTGCTGTTGAAGGAGCCTAGGTGATTTGCTGCAATGCATTTGTAGATGGTACACACTGCTGTCAATGTGTGTCAGTGGTGGAGGGAGTGAATGATGAAGGTGGTGGATGGGGTGCCAATCAAGTGGCTGCATTGTCCTGGATGGTGTCGAGCTTCTTGAGTGTTGTTGGAACTGCACCCATCCAGGCAAGTGGAGAGTATTCCATCACACTTCTGACTTGTGCCTTGTAGATGGTGGACACATATTGGGGAGTCAGGAGGTGAGTTACTCATCGCAGGATTCCTAGCCTCTGACCTGCTCTTGTAGTCACAGCATTTATGTGGCTGGTCCAGTTCAGTTTCTGGTCAATGGTGACCCCTAGGATGTTGATAGTGGAGGATTCAGCAATGGTAATGCCATTGAACGTCAAGGAGAAATGGTTAGATTCTCTCTTGTTTGAGATGGTCATTGCTTACTTCGCACTTGTGTTGTGCGAATGTTAATTACCCAGTACAGCTACAACACTGGCATCTACCCGGCAATGCAGAAAATTGCCCAGGTATGTTCTGTTCACAAAAAGCAGGACAAGTCCAACCCGGCCAATTACCACCCCATCAGCCTGCTGCTGATTATCAGCAAAGTGATTGAAGCCTGGATGCTGCCCAGGTCTTGCTGCATCTGGACACAGGCTGCTTCATTATCTGAGGAGTTGCAAATGGTGCTGAACATTTTGCAATCATCAGCGAACATCTCCACTTCTGACCTTATGAAGGATGAAGCAGTTGAAGATGGTTGGGCCTCGGACACCACCCTGAGGAACTCCTGCAGTAATGTCCTGGGACTGAGATGATTGACCTCCAACAACTACAACCATCTTCCTTTGTGCTAGGTATGACTCCAATCAGCGGAAAGTTTTCCCCCGATTCCCATTGATACTAGTTTTGCTCGGGCACCTTGGTGCCATATTGAGTCAAATGCTGCCTTGATGTCAAGGGCAGTCACTCTCACCTCACCTCTGGAGCTCAGCTCTATTGTCCATATTTGGACCAAAGCTGTAAGGAAGTCAGGAGCTGAGTGGCCCCGGAGGAACACAAAATAAGCAGGTTATTGCTAAGCAAGTGCTGCTTGATAACACTGTCGATGACCCGTTACATCACTTTGCTGATGATTAAACCATCCGCTGTTTGGCATGCAAGTAGTCCTGTGTCATAGCTCCACCAGGTAGACACCTCATTCTTAGGTATGCCTGGTGCTGCTCCTGGCAGGCCCTCCTAAACTTTGCAGGGCTGGTCCCCCAGCTTGATGGTAATGGTAGAGTGGAGGATTTGCCGGGCCATGAGGCTACAGATTGTGGTTGAATACAGTTCTGCTGCTGCTGATGGTCCACAGCACCTCATGGCTGCCCGGTTTTGAATTGCTAGATCTGTTCGAAATCTATCCCATTTAGCACGGTGGTAGTGAAGATGGGACTTCGTCTCCACAAGCACTGTGCAGTGGTCACTCCTACCAATACTGTCATGGACAGATGCATCTGTGACAGGTAGATTGGTGAGGACGAGGTGAAGTAGATTTTTCCCTCACGACCTGCTGCAGACCCAATCCAGCAGCTATGTCCTTTAGAGCTCAGCCAACTGTGGTACTACCAAGCCACTCTTGCTGATGGACATTGAAGTCCCTCACCAAGAGTACATTCTGTGCCCTTGCCAACAACAGTGCCTCTTCTGAATGGTGTTCAACATAGAGAAACACTGAGTCATCAGCAGGAGATCTCTTTGCCCATGTTTGACCTGATGCCATGAAACTTCATGAGGACCGGAGACAATGTTGAGGACTCCGAGGGCAACTCCTTCCCGACTATATACCACTATGTTGCCACCTCTGTCCTGCTAGTGGGGCAGGATATACTCAGGGATGATGATGGTGATGTCTGTAAGGTATGATTCCTTGGGTATGACTATGTCAGGCTGTTGCTTGACTAGTCTGTGGAACACCTCTCCCAATTTTGGCACAAGCCAGATAGTAGTAAGGAGGACTGTGCAGGGTCGACAAGGCTGGGGTTTGCCGTTGTTGTTTCCAATGCCTAGGTCGATGTCAGGTGGTTTGTCCAGGTTCGTTCCTTTTCTTAGGTTTTGTGGCAGTTTAATCCCACTGAATGAGTCAACTACATTGCTGTGGGGTCTGGAGTCACATGTAGGCCAGACCAGGTAAGGAGAGCAGATTTCCTTCCCTGAAGGGCATAAGTGAACCAGATAGCAGATAGGTTTTTACAACAATGGGTTCATGATCACTACTAAACTAGCTTTTTAAATTCCACATTAATTAATTGTCTTCAAATTTCACCATTGACTGTGGTGGGATTTAAACCCATGTCCCCAGAGCATTAGCCTGTGGCTCTGCATTAGTAGGCTAATGACATTACCACTACACCACCACCTTCCCATACTGGATTGATTCTTGCTTGCATACAGATCATACTTTTAGTTTTGTGAAGTGGACATGCTTTCTGTTTTTGGTGAAAGATAAAGTTCTGAATCTAGCACCCATCATAGTTTAGACTCTGAGGTGTTAAAAGTTGATTTAAAAAAACAGAAATCTAGCCTATTCACATTGGCTAAATCATGGGATCCAGGCTGGCAAGCATGCAGATCTACTCTGCAAACCTCCCGCAACAGCTCTCAACCTCAGCATGTGTCCACTTATAGCACTTAGACATTGTGGTCTTCAAGGAATGTGCCACTTAAACAAAAGCAACTGCACCATAGTAATAGAAAATTACATTGTGTGTCACAAGGCCTAACACTCCTGTACAGGGTGCAATATTCCTGACAATGCCAAACATCCTATCACTGAATATATCAGTCAGCAACATCACAGAAAATTTACATTGCATGTGAAAACGATGTGTTGAAATTCCTATATTATATTGAAGATCCTGAATGTAGCAAACACCACCTGTAAATGTTGCACTTGCTGTCTGCAACACCATGTTGCTTACACCTTGTTGATCTTACATAACAGAACTGGACTTATTCCATCACCGTAAGCCATTGGCTCTGATCATATACAGTGGATTCCATAGAACAATGTCCCTTTTATCACAATGTACATCCTCCAAATCATGATGAGCAACGTTATACAACTACTGGTCTGATTTCCCTTTCCAACCCCACTTCCTCTGTGACCGCTCCTGAAAAATAAATCTCTCCGAGTCATTCACAACGACACTTTCAAATTGCCTCTATCCACTGCAATATCTCTGCAGCTATCACAATCTGCGCAATCATTCTGTCACCTCTGGCTTTGATGACCTCGTCCCCAGTTAAACCTTTACTGTCCCACCCATGGCCCTGTGGTATGGGCTGCCCCTTCTTTACTTCCTTAAGTACAAGAGATTTGAACATATATAATGTACAACTGGGGTCAGCAGCACAGTGGTAAATGCACTGGGTGAGTAATTCCCTGACATGAATTCAAATCCCACCAATGGCAGCTTGGGGGGTATTTAAATTCAATACATTTGGATGTTGTTTATATGTATTTTAAGAAAATGTTTGATGAGGTACCCCATAAAAGGCTGTTTACCAAAACTGGGGCTCATGGAATAGGAGGGTCAGCATACAATTGGATAAAAAATTGGCTTAAAGATAGAAAATAGCGAGTTGGAGTAAATAAAAGCAAAATAACATGCACCTGAAGTGCTGCAAGGCTTTGGACCAGGTGCTGGAAGGTGGGATTAGATTGGGTGGCTAGTTTCTATTTTTCTTCCTCTCGGCCAGCACGGACATGGTGGGCTGAATGGCCTCCTTTTGTGCCGTGATTGTTCTGTGGTTCTATGGTTCTACTGCAGATGCTGGAAATCTGAAACAAAAGCAGAAAGTGCTGGAAATACTCAGCAGGTCTGGCAGCATCTGTTGCGAGAGAAGCAAAGTTAATGTTTCAGGTCTGTGACCTTTCATCAGAACTGGTCATAGTAAATGGTTGTTTTTAAAACTGGGGGATGGTAGACAGTGGTGTTCCCCAAGATTCATTGCCAGCACCACTGATTTTGTTGCTGTATATAAATGACTTGGATCTTGGAATACAGAGTAGAATCTCAAAATTTGCCGATGATACCAAGCTTGGAGGTGTGGCAAATAGTGAGGATGATATGAACCGCCTGCAACAGGCCATAGATAGGCTAGCAGAATGGACAGACAGGTGGCAGACGGTATTTAATACTGACAAGTGTGAGGTGATGCATTTTGGCAGAAGGAATAGGGAGAGGCAATATATACATAATGGTACAATTCTAAAGAGTGTGCAGGAACAGAGGGACCTGGGGGTGCATGTGTATCGATCTTTGAAGGTGGCAGCACATATTGAGAGAGTGGTTAGCAAAGCATATGGGATCTTTGGCTTCATAAATAGAGGCATTGAGTACAAAAGTAGGGAAGTTTTGCTGAACCTTTGTAAAACTCTGATTAGGCCCCAACTGGAGTATTGCTTCCTGTTCTGGTCACCACACTTCAGGAAGGATGTGAGGGTCTTTCAGAGTGTGCAGAGGAGATTTACCAGAATGGTTCCAGGGATGGAGGATTTAACTACAAGGTTAGGTTGGAAAAGCTAGGTTTGTTCTCTTCAGAACAAAGGAGATTGAGGGGTGATTTAATAGAAGTGTACAACATTATGCCAGGGTTAGTTAAGTTCGACAAGGAAAAACTGTTGTCATTAACTGATGGTACAAGGACTAGAGGACACAGATTTAAAGTTTTGGGCAAGAGATGCTAGGGGAATATGAGGAAGCACTTTTTTTACACAGCGGGTGGTAATGACCTGGAACTCGCTGCCTATGAGGCTGGTAGAAGCAGAGACGATCAGTGACTTCAAGAAGAAGTTGGATGGCCACTTGAGGGAAATAGACTTGCTGTATATAAATGACTTGGATCTTGGAATACAGAGTAGAATCTCAAAATTTGCCGATGATACCGATAGATTGGATTGCTCTGTGGAGAGCTGGCATGGACTTGTTGGGCTGAATGGCTTCCTTTTGTGCTGTAAATAACTCTATGACTTTAAAAATCCAGTCTCATTAATAATAATCATGAAACTACAGGATTGTCGTAAAAATCCATTTGGGAAATCTGTCATCCTTACCTGGTCTGGCCTAGATCCACAGCAATGTGGGTGTGTCCTAACTGCTCTCTGAAATGCCGAGCAAGCCACTCGGTTGTGTCAAAATCACTGCTGGAAATTTGAAAATGAATAAAACTGAATGGACTGCCATACGAAGTGAAGCAGTTCAAGAAGGCGACTCACCACCACCTTCTCAAGGACAATTAGGGATGGGCAACAAATGCTGGCCTTGTCAGCGACACTCACATCCCAAGAACAAACACCTTTACTCCAGAGTCGTGCAGCAATGCAAAGATAATCCTCACAAGTTTAAAAAGCTTTGGAATTTTGCCATCTTAGAAGAAAGGTGAGAGGGTCTCTTCACCACCACAGTGCACCCCCCCCCCCCCCTCAAAGCCTGGAGGACTTTGATCCACCAAGACCCCACGCACCAATGTAGACCAACAACAATGACAGAAAGACAGACACAAAGCATTAGGATTATCAGGATAATTCACTACTATAAAATGCAACACCACCCCACATTTACAGCGCACCTTTATCATAAAAAACATCCCAAAGCATCTAACAAGGACTAGTGAGGGGGCAAGGCCACCATGTCACATGAGAGAGAGTGAGACACAATGGTGGCAAGGCAAAATTACAACTCACATCAAATATTATTTCCATAGCTTTTCCAAGGAATTAAGTGTTACATTACAGAATAGAATTACATAACGTTTACAGCACAGAAACAGGCTATTCGGCCCAACTGAACTGTGCTGGTATTTATGAGTCACATGAGCCTCATTCTACCCTATCAGCATATCCTTCTATTCCTTTCTCTGTCACCTAAATCTAGGATTGATTCAATGCTGACAGCCTCATCAAATGTTCAATTAAAATTCCCACCTATCATTTGTGGCCTAGATGACTTTGCTTTCTTCAATGAAATCAGCCTTGGCTCAGTGGTTAGCGTTCTCACCACTTAGTCAGAAGATCGTGGGTTCTGGAGTTCCACTCCAGAGATTTGAGCAAATAATCTAGGCTGGCCTTTCCAGTGCAGTACTGAAGGAGGTGCTGCACTGTTGGAGGCGCACCTTTGAGATAAGACCGTAAACTTGTCTGCTCTCTCAGGTGGATGTAAAAGATCCCATGGCACTATTCAAAGAAGAGAAATGGAGTTCTCCTGGTGTCCTACCCAATATTTATCCCTCAATCAACACCTAAATAAGCAGCTGCTCTGGTTATTATCTCAGTGCTGCCTGTGGGAGCTTGCCAGGCACAAACTAGCTGCTGCATTTCCTACATTATAATAGCAACTACACTTCAAAAGTACTTAATTGGTTGCAAAGTGCTTTGGGACATACTGCAGTGCTGAAAGGCACTATATAAATGAAAGGCTTTACCAGTGATTCAAATGCACGTCATCCACCCACTTACCTGAGTGCAAGAATCTTGCTGCTGTAGACAATAAATTTTCTCCAGTTTATTTTTTTGTATAAAATTGGGGCATCTTACAAAGCGCCATCAATGGCCTGTCACATCAAACCCGCATCGCAGGTTTCAAAAAGCTGCTCAAGACCTTCATCTGCGGAAGAATATTGTTGGTTATATCATCTCAATCAATAACTCTGGCAGTTCTTTTTTTTAATACACTGTCAGCAAATCCAAACTTCATACATGTTTGTAGCAGTTGCTATTTAGCTGCTGGGATTATCCTGCCAAACTATAGCCTAAGCTCCTTCGTTAATTATTCTAGAATGACAAATGACAAACAAATCACTCAGTTCCCCTGTGCTTTGCATTTTTTTTTAAAAACCTCATCAGAGAATGCTGAACGAGCAGACCAACTGAAAGGATTCTGCTGGAGGCTTCATTGACTGGATCCTATCCAGCATCAAACAAGGCCCCAGGACTCTTTGCAACTAAAGTGTCATAACATTAGACTAACACTTCAGGTGGGTACTCTTTGCTTGTGGGTATTTGGAACAATGTAGTGATGTGGTACAAGATGTCAGTTGAATTATTAATAAATTTGATTTGACAGAATTTCACGTAGCCGTCTTAACCCATTGAATTTCTTGGCCTGCCCATCGTTGCCATGGGCACAGCACAGAGGTACCCACACTGGGGACATGGCCTGATAAAAGTTTCTGCCTGCCTCATCTTCAGGATTCATTGTGTTGATATTATACAGGTCAACAAGAGGTCATTTCTGGGACACTAATCAGCAAGTTTGTGGCCCCCAGCGTCTGAAAAGAAGCCAACATAATTTGCAGGAAGATATTTCTCCTCTGCCTCAGCCCATCTGCTGCTGAAACTCTCATCAATGCTTTTGTTACCTTAAGACTTTACTATTCCAATCTTCTCTTGGCCAGCCTCCCATCTTCCATCCTCCACAAAATTGAGCTCATCAAAAACTCTGCTACCTGTATCCTAATTTGCACCAAATCCCATTCAGCCACCACCCTGAGCTCCATGACCTGCATTGGATTCCTGGTTGCCAAGCACCTCTATTTTAAAATTCGCACCCTTCTGTTCATACAGTCATAATGGCATAGAAGGAGGCCATTCAGCCAATTGAGTCCATGCTGCTCTCTGTAGAGTAATCCAGTCAGTCCCATTTCCCCCTCTCTAACCCCATAGCCCTGAAAGATTATTTCCATCGTTCCCATCCAATATCCTTTTGAAATCCTGGATTGTCTCCACTTCCACCACCCTCATAGGCAGCGAGTTCCAGGTCATTACCACTCACTCTATAAAAATGTTCTTCCTCACATTCCCCCAGCATGTTTTGCCCAAAACTATAAATCTGTTCCCTCGTCCTTGTATCATCAGCTAATGGGAACAGCTTTTCTTTGTCTTCTTTATCTAAACCTGTCATAATCTTGTACACCTTTATTGAATCTCCCCTCAATCTCCTTTGCCCCAAGGAGAACAACCCCAGCTTCTCCAACCTAACCTTGTAACTAAAATCCCCCATCACTGGAACCATTTTGGTAAATCTCCTCTGCACCCTCTCAAAGACCCTCATGTCCTTCCTCAAGTGTGATTACCAGAAATCCCTCCACAGCCTTATCCTTCCTTATCTCTGTAACATCCTCCGGTTCTACAACCCTTTGAGAATTCTGTGTTTCTTCAATTCTGGCCTCTTGTGCATTTCCCAGTTTCCATTCCTCCACTACTGGCGTCCATGCCTTCAGCAGCCTAAGTCCTAAATGCTGGATTCCCTCCCTAAAACTTTCCACCTCTCTCTCTTCTTTAAGACCCTCTTTAAAACCTTCTGCTTTGACCAAGGTTTTGGTCACCTGCCCTAATATCTCCAGCTTTGGTTCAGTGTCAATCTTCATCCATTCCTATAAAGTACCCCCAATGCTTTACTATGTTAAAGCAATGAAAGTGGTTGCTGAAAGGTTTTTCTTCTTAAAAAAAATAGGACCACGATGACAGATTAGTGCTGACCAATAACTCTCTCCATTCCTAACTGTGCACAGGTTAAAGAGCAATCAGAATGAGACTGTGAGTAACAGTAGCAATAACCAAATGAACATCAATACCTGTTCTGCTGACACAGGGTTCCAACACTCGTTGGCAGAGAACTCTGCTAATGACTGGATCACAGACCAACAACAGAGAAACAAAGATTCATTATTTCACTAAATCAGTGAGCCCTGTCAAAAGGGATTAAATTAATATCTTGCGGTGAACGAGGTCATGACAGAAGCATCTCTCAGGTCCTTTAGGGTTAGGAAACTGATGAAAGATTTTCTTAGCACTGAGCCTTATATATTAAGTAGTAGAGGCAGATAGCATGGGGTTTAAGAGGAAGCGAGACACGTACTTGAGAGAGAAAAGCAGAGAAAGTTAGGCTGATAGCATGAGAGTGGGAAGAGAACATAAACAACAGAATCAGAACTGATTAGTTCTGATGAAGGGTTACTGACCTGAAACATTAACTCTGCTTCTCTCTCCACAGATGCTGCCAGACCTGCTGAGTATTTCCAGCATTTCTTGTTTTTATTT
The DNA here is from genome assembly GCF_036365525.1 of Heterodontus francisci. NCBI lineage: Eukaryota > Metazoa > Chordata > Chondrichthyes > Heterodontiformes > Heterodontidae > Heterodontus > Heterodontus francisci. Next base: position 116,237,718 of record NC_090382.1, read on the forward strand.
CAGATTTCCAGCATCTGCAGTGTTTTGCTTTTATAAACAACAGCATAGTACGCTTGGGTCCAATGGCCTTTTCTGTGCTGTAAAGTCTATGTAATTCTATGTAACAGTAATAACTTAATAGACTTCCGATCAAATTTTCTATTTGCAGGTGTAAGCCTTCCTATTTATCAATAGGCCATTTAATAAATGCTATACCACCCCTCACATGGTTGCATTTGTCTACTGCTCCTCCTGTTTATCCAAATCAGGAAGGTAGGGATTATAGTTTGCACATGTAACACTGCTGCAATGTATTACATGTACACATAGAAGGTACAGTTACAGACCATGCAATGTGTCAGCTGTAGTTCAGTGGTTGAACTCTTGACTCTTTGTCAAAAGATTGTGGGGTTCAAGATCCACTCTAAAAGTTTTATGTACATAATGTAGAAGATCAATGGCGTTCTCTGACTTTGCAGGCCAAAATCTATCCTTTAACCAACAACCAAAACAGAATCAACTGTTTATGAGAAGTTTATGAGAAGTCGTGGGAGTCAGTTGCCAGCGATCGCCAGAGCTGGCGGGCAACCATAAAGGCGGGGCTAAAGCATGGCGAGTCGAAGAGACTTAGCAGTTGGCAGGAAAAAAGACAGAAGCGCAAGGAGAGAGCCAACTGTGTAACAGCCCCGACAACCAATTTTATCTGCAGCACCTGTGGAAGAGTCTGTCACTCTAGAATTGGCCTTTATAGCCACTCCAGGCGCTGCTTCACAAACCACTGACCACCTCCAGGCGCTTACCCATTGTCTCTCGAGACAAGGAGGCCAAAGGAAGGGAAGATATGAGATCTTGCTGAGTCGTGCATTTCCGACATTACAAAAAAACTGCACTCACAGGTAAACTTTCCCTTCTCATCCTCTCACCCTGCCTGCAGCCTTTGACATGGTTGACCACAGCATCCTCCTCCAACGCCTCTCCACTGCCCTCCAGCTGGTTGGGGCTGCTCTCACCTGGTTCCATTCTTATTTATCTAATCATAGCCAGAGAATCACTTGCAATGAGTTCTCTTCCTGCTCCTGCACTGTTAGCTCTGGTGTCCCCCAAGGATCTATCCTTGGCTCTCTCTCTATTTCTTATTTACATGCTGCCCCTCGGCAACATCATCTGAAAGCAGTTAGTTTTCACATGTACACTGACCACACCCAGCTCTACCTTACCACCACCTCTCTCAACTCCTCCACTGTCGCTAAATAATCAGATCCAAAAGAAAGATTTTTGCAGATTTTGAGTGAAACCCATGCATTCTAAACTTGGACACGATGAAAATAACACTGTATTTTTTTTTAAAGTTCAGATGTTACTTGGGAATATAGTCCAGTAAGCTCGAGCTTCTGTTTTCTGCATCACTGATCACCGAACAGCACAAAACCGCCCTAATCTGACCCTTCACCTGAAGGAGAAGCTAGATAAGGACATGAAGAAGAAAGGAATAGAAGGTTATGCTGATATGGTGAGATGAAGTAGGATGGGAGCAGGATCATAAACACTGATGCAGTTTGGCTGAATATTCTGCTTCTGTAAATATAAGGGAGCCCTGATGAAAGGTCACGGACCTGAAAGGTCAACTCTTTCTTTCTCTCCACAGATGATGCCTGACCTGCTGAGTATTTCCAGCATTTTCTGTTTTTGTGTAAAGAGATATCAAGTCAGATGACCAATAGCTTGTTCAAAGAAGTAGGTTTTTATGAGGGGTCTTAAACAAGAGAGGCAGAGAGGCATAGGAAGGGAATTCCAGAGCTTAGGGCCATACCAGCTGAAAGCACAGCCACCAATGATGCAGTGATTAAAATCGGGGGATGCTCAAGAGGTCAGAATTAGATGAGTGCAGATATCTCGGAGATAAAAGGAGTGAGGAGGAAAGCCTTCGATAACAGGACGATATAGATGGGCTGGTAAGATGGGCGGAGCAGTGGCAAATTGAATTTAATCCTGAGAAGTGTGAGGTGATGCATTTTGGGAGGACTAACAAGGCAAGGGAATATACAATGGATGGTAGGACCCTAGGAAGTACAGAAGGTCAGAGGGACCTTGGTGTACTTGTCCATAGATCACTGAAGGCAGCAGCATAGGTAGATAAGGTGGTTAGGAAGGCATATGGGATACTTGCCTTTATTAGCCAAGGCGTTGTATATCAGAGCAGAGAGAGAGCTCAAAGGGGAAGGTGTTCTTTCACCATTAGCATTAACACACTCTTTGCCTTTGTCCCAGGACAGCTTTGTTATTTAAAATCTCCTGCCATCTGCCCTATCAAACACCTTCCCCTTTGTGCTCTTCCCCACCTGCCTCCCCTTCACTTGTTTAAAATCTAATTTGTTTCTAAACTTTGGCAGTTCTGATGAAAGGTCACAGACCTGAAACATTAATTTTGCTTCTCTCTCCACAGATGCTGCCAGACCTGCTGAGTATTTCCAGGACTTTCTGTTTTTATTTCAGATATCTCAGAGGGTGTGGGGCTGGAGGAGCTTACAGAGATAGGAAGAGCTGAAGCCATGGAGGGATTTGAAAACAAGGATGAGAATTTTAAAATAACCAGGAGCCAATAGCCAGGGCGGCACAGTGGCGCAGTGGTCAGCACTGCAGCCTCACAGCTCCAGCGACCCGGGTTCAATTCTGGGTACTGCCTGTGTGGAGTTTGCAAGTTCTCCCTGTGTCTGTGTGGGTTTCCTCCGGGTGCTCCGGTTTTCTCCCACAGCCAAAAGACTTGCAGGTTGATCGGTAAATTGACCATTATAAATTGCCACTAGTATAGGTAGGTGGTAGAGGAATATAGGGACAGGTGAGGATGTGGTAGGAATATGGGATTAGTGTAGGATTATTATAAATGGGTGGTTAATGGTCGGCACAGACTCGGTGGGCCGAAGGGCCTGTTTCAGTGCTGTATCTCTAAATCTAAATCTAAAATCTAAATGTAAGGCAGTGAGCACAGAGGTGATATGTGAACAGGACTTGGTGCGTGTCAGGACACGGACAGCAGAGTTTTGGCTGACCTCAAGTTTATGGACGGTAGAATGTGGGAGACCACCCAGGAGTGCATTGGAATAGTCAAGACGAGAGGTAATGAAGGCTTGGATGAGGGTTTGAGCAGCAGATGACCTGAAGCAGGGGTGAAGTTGGGCGATGTTATGGAGGTGGATAGAGGACTGGCTAAACCTGCATGCCTGCATGTTATCCGAGTAATTTACACTCATCAAATATTTTGCTTGAAGATCTGGTAAAGCCTTCTTCTTATGAAACATCATTATTGGGTTGCCATTGGGAATTTAGTCAAGTGTAATGGAAGGTGTGTTACGTTTTAATGCAATGTCCACTTGAATAAAGACTAGACAACATTATAGATACCATACTGATCTTCCAAATTTGGGTAGTGCCTCAATTTTAGGTGTTTAACAGAACTTTTATTTTCTTTTTCAACGGATTCACAGTGCTTCCTGTCAGCAAACCTTATCCCCTGAAATCTGAAAATGGCTTTAAATCAGTAATAATCTGTCCGTCAGAGACATTAGGATCAACAGCTACCCATACTCACAGTAATCTGCTTATTGGATTTGCTGTAATCTTACACGACTATACAGCAGATTGACCAGATACTAAACACTTCTTACAGACTAAATATTTCTTTACAATTAAATGGAAATTGTGTAAATCCCTCCATGACCTTGTTCTGTATCCCCTTCTAAATTCCCCATTGCTCTGACTCCAACCTTCCAATATTGTCCCCTTCCTTTCATTCCATTATTCCGGTTGCCAACTCTCCAGGAATGTCCTGGAATCTCCAGGAATTAAAGATTAATCTTCAGGAGATTACTGCAAGCAACACCCAAAATAAAAATCTTAGGAGCATTAAAAAAGCAGTTTGTTTTTCCATTTTCTTTGAACACTTTCATTTATTGGTTATAAAAATACTGGAGATAGGAAAGAAAAGACTGTTTGACCAAGAGAGGCATTTGGAGGTGAGAAATCACATGGCAAACCCTCCAGGAATATGTCCAACCAGAGTTGGCGACCTTACCCACTGGCAGCAGAAGTTCAGGCTTACAATTTGCAATTCTCTCTGCCTCTCGGCCTTCCCAGTTCACTTTTTGCAAGAACCATCTTTCTAACTGAGCTCTCAGTCACGCCTCTGATCTTCCCTGGCTGGAAATCAACACTCCTTCCCTCATGTTAAAAGCACCTTGTGATATTTCATGCTTTTTAAAAAGGTGCCACTCGAATGTTGATGAAAAAGAATTTGGCAACTATTTAAGCACATTAACATAAATATGACTAGATAAAGTCCATCATGGGTTGTTATCCTTCGGGAGAAAAGTCTTTGGAAAGTAGCACAGTGGCAAAACCCTTCAAATCTTTGACCTATAGGTCCCTTTTGATCTGGATATCCATTAAATGTGAATCATGGTGTCCATCTATTGCCACACCCAAAATCATCTCACTCCTCAGCATTATGGGAAAGGCCTTTGCTAGAGTCATACTTAAGACTCCATTTATTTGCAGACCCATGATGCTAAGGAGTGAGATGCCCTGTTAGCTGTTGCAGTCTCCTCTGTTGCCATTGCTTTTGTCTTGTGTGATGATTTTGGCATCATGCGTCTCCTGTGGAACAAAGCCAACTTTCCAATGGGGAAGGTCATAAAGGTGTGGCAATACATGGAAACCATGATTCATATTTAATGGATATCCAGGTCAAAAGGGGCCTATAGGTCAAAGATTTGAAGGGTTTTGCCAATCAATAGACTGTGCTACTTTCTAAAGACTTTTCTCCAGAAGGATAATAACCCATAATGGACCGTCAGCAGAGCAGAGCTCTATAAAAGGAGGTAGAGAGAAAAAAGGGAATTATAGACCGGTTAGCCTGACATCAGTAGTGGAGAAAATGTTAGAGTCCATTATAAAAGATGTAATAGCAGAGCACTTGGAAAACAGTGACAGGATCGGTCAAAGTCAACATGGATTTACGAAAGGGAAATCATGCTTGACAAATCTACTGGAATTTTTTGAGGATGTAACTAGTAGAATAGATAAGGGAGAACCAGTGGATGTGGTGTATTTGGACTTTCAGAAGGCTTTATTTTTCTCTAAGATTTGGGGAAAAATTGGCTGTCCACTGAAGCTCCTCAGTCTCATCCTCTCCTTCCATGACAATGTGCACTGCACTCTACAGTTTGATGGCTCCACTTCTAACAGTTTCGGAGTGAAGAATGGAGTGAAACAGGGTTGTGTACTAGCCCCCACTCTTCTTCTCCATGATCCTGTCCTTTGCCTTTCCTGCAGATATGGAAGATGCCTACTTGCACACTAGGTCAGACAGCAAGCTCTACAATCTATCAAGGCTGAAAGCGAAGACAAAAACACATCACGTCCTGATCGGCGAACTCCTCTACGCTGATGATGCTGCGCCAGTTGCTCACACGGAAACTTGCAAGCATGACATGAAGGCCCTAAATGTCGACTATCGACCTGGGAGTCACCAGCTGGTGAAAGAAGAAAATGGTGACACATCCTGTGGACTGGTGTGCACTACCACGATGACCAGTTGCTACAGCAGCTTGGCGCTAATGTCAAAAACAACAACTCACAGCGTCATCTGTCTCTCAAGGATTGGCCTTCACAGTCATCAGCAAAGGTGCATGAAGAGAAGACACCCCACCTAAATGGATTGTTTACTGCCTGTCCATCATCTTTCATAGATGGAAGGTTGCCAACTAAGCAGGTGTTTGTAATGCAATCCATAGATTATGAAGTCCACAGACTGTATCTCAGAAAAACTCAACTGGAAAAACCCTAGAGCTTTTAAATCTGTTGTGTGGTTCTGGAAAGGAGGGAGGTTTGTTGGGAACTATGCATATTAAGAAGCCTTCATGTTCTGTTTATTGGATAGAGCAAATGAAAGCTCATTTGCATAAGAGATTGCTTTTGGATGTTGTAGCCAAGTTCCTAGGCAAACTGCCAAAGTTTTAATAAAATTACAATTCAAAAAATATATGCAGCTTCACACCATATCTGGTTAAAAATAACATCCTACAAAAAAAAAGCTAGTTTATATTTCACCTGCATGGCTTCAGATTATTTGCATGTTACTACCCAACAGTAACTAATGGGTGACTAATGCTAACACAGGATATGAGGACAATAGGTGATTCATAGCAAGGTGACCATCAATCCACCATGAGCAAGTCATTACTTTTGCAATGGGTTGTGTGTGGGTTGAGCATTTTGAGCTACACAGCTTGAAAGGTAAAATGCTGCTGGGTACATGTCTATCTCTGATATGAAAAGTGATGTAAAGAATAACGAGCATCACGCTAAAAGTTAATATTCATACAATGGTGCCTCAATGGTAGCACTCTCAGTTCCCAGTCTGAAAACTACCAGTTCAAGCCCCCAATGCACAGACTTTGAGCGCGTAATCTAGGGCTGACACTCCAGTGCTGTACTAAGGGGTGCTGCACTATTGGATGAAACATTAAACGTTTGCTCTTTCTCAGGTGGACTTCAAAAGATCTCATCAAACTAGTTGTAAAAGGGGGAGAACATTCTCTCTCCAATGTCCTGATTAATATTTATCCTCAACTGAGAACTTGGATTGCCCGGTCATTAATCTCATTACTGGTGGGAGCTTGTGTGTACAAATTGGCTGAGATAATTTGATCTGGTGATGTTGCTTGAGGGATAGCTATTGGTCAGGACACGGGGAAGAACTAAAATAAATGCAAAATACTGCAGATGCTGGAAATCTGAAATAAAAACAAGAAATGCTGGAAATACTCAGCAGGTCTGGCAGCATCTGTGGAGAGAGAAGCAGAGTTAACGTTTCAGGTCAGTGACCCTTCATCCGAACTGGGGAAGAACTCCCCTGCTCTTCTTCCAGCAGTGCCATGGGATCTTTTAGATCCATCTGAGAGGGCAGATGGGTGTCTCAGTTTAACACCCCATCCGAAAGATGGCACTTCCAACAACATAGCACTCCCTCAGTACAGCACTGGGAGTGTCAGTCTAGATTAGGTGCTCTAGTCTCCTCAGGGCAGCAGTAGAGGTATTACAGTTGGCCTCAGTATTCATATGGGGACAGAGTAATGTAACATCTAAGCAGACAGACCTCCCAACTCAAGTGTTGGAAAGTGCAAGTACTTGATTGTCTGTTGAGGTCAGGGACACTTCCTTGGCTGTGATGCCGTTCCCCTCTCCAAAGCCCATGGGTCATTTTAACTTTGGCCCATGGTTCGAAATGAATGATGTCCGATCAACCGCCCATTATTTACACCTCACTTGCTTCCTTTAAACTGAAGTCAAGTGAAGGGGAAAATCAGGCAGAATAGATAATGGTCAGATGACTCGATAATGCCCTGTTTCTTACCTCCTCTCCCTTGCCACTCACAAAACAGAACAGCTAAGAGAGGAGAGAAAACTGAAAATAAAAACAATATGGAAATAAAATCAAAGAGCTAAAAACAACTGCAATATAAATATGTCCATCTTCACACCCACACTGATAACATTAACAGGCAATTGTATATTCATCACAGTAGACTCACACCAGACAGGAGGCAGCTCCCGATGCTGGAACAAAGAAGGGAGAGATAGCAATCATTTATAATCTTAATCCTAAATCCAGCTAATTTAAAGGATTTAGTTCCAGGATTTGAGGAGCAAACTAATGCAACAACTAAACCACGTCACAGAATCATACAGCACAGGAGGCTATTCGGCCCAGCAATCTGTGCTGGCACTGCAAGTGGGTTATCCAATTAGTTCCACTCTCCTCTTTTCCCAGCCCTTTCTTTGCTGACTATCTTAAAAATCTGTATCTTCTGGTTTCCAACCCTCCTGCCAGTGAAAACAGTTTTTCCTTATTTACTCTATCAAAACCCCTCTTAATTTTGAACACATTTAGTAAATCTCCTGCTGACCTTCTTTGGTCTAAGGAGAACAATCTCAGTTTCTCTACTCTCTCCACATAACTGAAGCCCTGCATCACTGAAACCATTCCAGTAAATCTCCTCCGCAGCCTCTCCAAGGCCTTGACATCCTTCCTAAAGTGTGGTGCCCAGAATTGGACACACGCAATAATATTAAAAAGTTGTCATTTGTTCAGAGCAAGCAGAAGCCATATTTACAAAATCCTCTTGTTATTTTGATGACTGGAAGGGTTTAGATACTTAATGAGGATTTGGTTTTGAAGCAGTCTCATCAAATTAGAAAGAAATTCTATCACCTCTACCATTCGAATGATGATAAATCAACACGTCTCATAGTTCAAAGACAGTGAGGATGTGATAAAAAGGTGGAAGCTGCCATTAAGATAGGTAGGAAACCTCACAGCAGTATTACTGAGAACTGAACCAAATGTAAAACTGTATTATGTACATTTCTTTATGGTTAAACAGTGTTAATGTGGGTTGGGTACAGTGGAGTGAAGAGGATAATGGGGGAGTAGGGAGAGAGAGAGAGAGGGAGAGAGAAAGGGAGAGAAAGATTTTAAAAAAGGAATAAAGGAGGAAGAAAAGGAAAGAAGAGAGGAAAAAGGAAAGAAAATCCTAAATGTAACAGAAGTGAAGAACTGGACAGAGGCCTTGCTGATTTCCGAGCAGCAGCAGGGTGCTAAGGTGATTCTGAGAAGACATTTAGTTGGAAACTGATCTTTTTTCCTGCTGAGATGAACGTTCTACATTTAAGGACAAGTAGAATGCGACAAGAGAGTGGGAAAATGGCGCACTGACACGGAACACAAAAGTCCGAGTGTCTTGAGTACCTTGCTCTACGGCAGCGAGGCCTGGACAACGTATGTCAGCCAAGAGCGACGTCTCAATTCATTCCATCTTCGCTGCCTCCGGAGAATCCTTGGCATCAGGTGGCAGGACCGTATCTCCAACACTGAAATCCTCGAGGCGGCCAACATCCCCAGCTTATATACCCTACTGAGCCAGCGGCGCTTGAGATGGCTTGGCCATGTGAGCCGCATGGAAGATGGAAGGATCCCCAAGGACGCATTGTACAGTGAGCTCGTCACTGGTATCAGACCCACCGGCCGTCCATGTCTCCGCTTTAAAGACGTCTGCAAACAACACATGAAGTCCTGTGACACTGATCATAAGTCGTGGGAGCCAGTTGCCAGCGTTTGCCAGAGCTGGCGGACAGCCATAAAGGCGGGGCTAAAGTGTGGCGAGTCGAAGAGACTTAGCAGTTGGCAGGAAAAAAGACAGAAGCGCAAGGGGAGAGCCAACTGTGTAACAGCCCCAACAAACAAATTTTTCTGCAGCACCTGTGGAAGAGCCTGTCACTCTAGAATTGGCCTTTATAGCCTCTCCAGGCGCTGCTTCACAAACCACTGACCACCTCCAGGCGCGTATCCATTGTCTCTCAAGACAAGGAGGCCAAAGAAGAAGATGAATGTGACAGAAATCGTGAGAATTAATTGGGCAAAGTTTTGACAGCACAACCGTTGTTAAAGAAAACATTAGGATCATTCAACAAATTTATGGCCCGTCTCTGTGCACACTGGAATCAGGCCTGAACAGATGAGCTGTGGAGGCCACAGCAGAGTGAGCCCATGTGCATGCTGGTGTTCCTGCTATCCAGCGTCCAGCCACTACTCCCTGCACACCAACTACTGCAGGTGTATCAGCAGCACAATTCACAATAGAGTTACCCAAGTCAGATTCACATCCATCGTTTACCCACCCCAGGCCCCACTTTCACTGCTCCTCTTCATTGAACATTGACTCATGCTGGTTAAAGGAGTAACTGAGTCATGCACAGCAGGGAAGGTCTATGTTCAAAAACCACTCTATGGTGAGTTATCTGATTAAATATTGAGAAGATTGAAGGCATTGTTTTCAATCTTTGATCCAAACACTGTTCCCTAGCTACCAACTCCATCCCTCTCCCTGGCAACTGTCTGAGATGAAATCAGTCTGTTTGCAACCTTAGTGTCACATTTGACCCCAATGAGCTTCTGACCTCATATTCAAAACATCACTAAGATCACCTATTTCCACCTCTGTAACATCGCCCGACTTCATCCCTGTTTCAGCTCATCTGCTGCTGAAACTCTCATTCGTCCCTTCGTTACCTCTAGACTTGATTATTCAAACACACCATCCCTAAACTTCTTCACCTCACTTTCCTCCTTTACGACACTCCTACCTCTAGGATCAAGTTTTTGGTCATCTGGCCTAATCTGTCCTTTTGTGGCTTGGTGTCATACTTTCTTTGATAATGCTCCTGTGAAGCACCTTGGGATGTTTTATGATGTTAAAAATGTTGTATAAATATAAATCATTGTTGTTGTTAATCTCAGCTGGGGCAGCACTCAGGAGACAACTGGTCTCAGCATCCCTGATAAGGAAGGATTTGAAAATAAATATACATTAAACATTTCTAACTGCAGCCTAGCTTTCCATTCTGCATTGTTACCCAGTGCTCACGTGGACTTAGCGTGAGAAAAGGACCAGGCTCAGCTGTGATTAGAGTTGTCAACTCTGCTTGGATATATTCCTGCAGCTTTCCTCACAAGGCTTCCTGCTTTTAATTGCTCCACTCAATCAAACAGCCTTTGTTCCTCCATCTCCAATGTTTTTATAACTAATACACAAAAATCTGTTCAAAGAAAATGAAAAAGAACAGTTTCTGTGATTTTTCTCATAGTACTGCCCAGCAGATTAATCTCTAATTCCTGGAGACTCCAGGTTGATGCTGGAGGGTTGGCAACCCTAGGACAAAGTACAAGAGGGTAACCAATGCAAACTGAATGCCTTCAGAAAGGGATGAGGGGAGAAAGTTGTTGGGGATAATGAGGGAGAAAGGTGTGTGAGTGTAAGGAAATACCTAACCTTGAGTGAGCAAGGGATTGTTATTACATGGGAACACAGAAAGTCTTATGACACAGAAGAAGGTCATTTGGCCCATCATGTCTGTGCTAGTCGAAAAAACAATCCAGTCCAATCCCATCCTCCGGCTCTTAGACTGTAGCCCTGTAGGTTACAGCAGCTCAAATGCATATTCAAGTATTTTTTAAATGTGATGAGGGTTTCTGCCTTTACCACCCTTTCAGGCAGTGAGTTCCACTGATGACTGAGTTCTTTTTAAAGTTATAAAATACAACTATTCCAGGAACATGCCCTGTGGGGACTGCTCTGTACAGTGCATATATTATATGGTACCAACTCTTAATTATCCACAGTTCTGGATCAGTAATTTTGAAGTCTCCATATTCAAGAGCTGACAATTGGACTTCATGGAAAAAGTACCTTTGGCACCTAGCTGTAGTTTATATGTCATCACAGTAGCTTCGAGTTACCTACATTTACATAAATGTTAATGATTTATCGCCTTACATAAAACCCACGCTTCAGTTCATTCGTGATAAAGTGTTCAAACTTACAGTTTGCTAATTATTGAGCTAAAGATTAATTTTTCCCCATTTATTCTTCTATTGACGATGTTGCACCTGTTAAAATGCCAAACCTGTCACCAAGTTTTGCACCAGCTAATTTCTCTCAGTCCCAATTGCAAGAATGAAGGTACAATGAATGCACATGGCTGCTGTCTGACTAAATTGAGGTTGGTTTTGATGACTGGAGGAAAAGACCAAAAGGTCAGGCTCTGCTTTTCCAACACATCCCTCTTGTTGCCAAAGCAAAACCATTACGATGACGCTGTACAAGTTTCCAGTGTTTTCGTTCCCGGAACACTGCACCACTGCCTTCATGAAAAGCGGAGGGAAGAGGGTTTTTTTCCATCATGGTAATGCCTTTTGGAATTGGAGCATTCCATTTCAACAAGATTTGTGTGGCAAACTGTATATTCTATGAAGGCATTTACTATTTAAAGAAAAAAAACTTTTAGATGGAAGCTGATAACATTGTCAGTGGGCTGGATTTTACCTTAGGCGGATGGGAATTCGCCACCGACGTACAAGTCGGTGGTAAACCCGCTTCCACCTAGCTCGGGAATCCATCCCGTATTATCAGTGGGCCAGCAGCTCTTAGTCCCAGCAGCGCCACCGGGAGTGGTGGTCATTGCTGGGACTGCACCCCGGCCGATGCCATGGAGCGTGGAGATGAGGTAAGTTGGGCTTGCCTCACCCCAGGGGGATTGGTCCTTTGCTGGTGAGGCTGGAGTGGTCGTTTGGGGGGAGGGTGGCATCTTGGGTCCTGGGGGTGGGTTGGGAGGTGGGGGCAGCCCTCAATCGGGCACCCTGAGCCTGACTGCCAAGGCCCGACCACCCCCCCCCTCCAACACCCCCGGGGCACGAAAAGGCCGGCAGCTATCACTGGACAGCCTTTCACGTCCCCAGCACGCCCGCTTGCCACAGGTAAAATACCCGTAGAGGCGGGCGAGGGCCCTTAAGTGGTCGTTAAGTGGCCATCTCCAATGAGAGAATCTGACCATCGCCCCTTGACCTTCAATGGCATTACCATCGCTGAAACCCCACTATCAACATCCTGGGGGGTTACCATTGATTAGAAACTGAACTGGAGTAGCCATATAAATACCGTGGCTACAAGAGCAGGTCAGAGGCTAGGAATCCTGCAGCAAGTAACTCACCTCCTGACTCCCCATAGCCTGTCCACCATCTACAAAGCACAAGTCAGGAGTGTGATGGAATACTCTCCACTTGCCTAGATAGGTGCAGCTCCAACAACACTCAAGAAGTTAGACACCATCCAGGACAAAGCAGCCCAATTGATTGGCACTCCATTCACTAACATTCATTCCCTCCACAACCGACCACATTGGCAGCAGTGTGTACCATCTACAAGATGCACTGCAGCAATGCACCAAGGCTCCTTAGACAGCACCTTCAAAACCCGCGACCTCTACCAACTAGAAGGACAAGGGCAGTAATTGCATGGGAACACCACCACCTGCAAGTTCCCCTCCAAGTTACACACCATCCTGACTTGGAATTATATCACCGTTCCTCCATTATCGCAGGGTCAAAATCCCAGAACTCCCTTCCTAACAGCACTGTGGGTGTACCTACTCTACATGGACTGCAGCATTTCAAGAAAGCAGCTCACCACCACCTTCTCAAGGGTCAATTAAGGATGGGCAATAAAAGCTGGGCTAGGCAGCGATGCCTACATCCAATGAATGAATTAAAAAAAAATTGCAACATGTCAGTCTAGATTTTATACTCAAATCCGAGAACTCACAACTTTTCTGCCAAAAGGCACAGGTCACCAATGAGGCTAAGTAACACTATGGTCTTGATACTGACAGGAGTGAGTTGCGATTGGCGGGGACACAGAGTTTTAGACGGGAGATCTGGCGTCTGGGTTTTCCCATATTCTGTGGAGTTTTAACTCCTAGGCGTGCGACCTTTCTCCTTGACAGGTTTCTTGTCTGGAAGTCAGCCTGACATCCAGTTGAGTGGGGAGCACTCTAGAGCAGGCTGCAGGGCCAGGCAGGGACTTATCGCCTGCCATTGGGAGATTGGGGGTGCGGGTGGGGGCTGGTCCCCAACCTGGGCTAGGGAGCTCCAATACCTGACCCCGGGGTGGGGGGGGGGATGGAGGGGGATGTATTCAGTGCCCGATCCCAGGGATCTTTGCATGGAGGGGAAAGGGGAGCAGTGCTGTAAAGACACTTACCTCCTCCCCAAAGCTGTCCTCGCCTCCCTTCAGCTGCCAGGTTTCCTGAAGCCTGGGAAACTTTGCCGCCACTGCAAAGCAGGTTCGATCAGAGGCTGCCAGCCTCACAAACTACTTAAATTGTCCATTTACCTCCTGGGAGTGTGTTGGCTGCCTGCCCCTTGACCCACCTCTGATAAAACCAGGAGCAGGAAGGTTGGAGGCAAGTTTCAGATTCTAAAATTTTAGCATCTGATACAGCCACAACACACCCATTTTTGGGGGTTTAAATTCACCTCTAATTAACTATTTCATCAAGATTTCACTATGATTATCAGCTTCTTTCTGAATGTATTAGCTGAGGAGACAGACACAATTCTGTTATGATATAGTATAAGCATTTAAAGTTCCTTTACTTTGATAAATATTAATTTTTGATATTAGAAAAATAACTTTACATAACACTTTTCATGTCATGTTCTCAAGACATCCCACACCCTTCAAACTTCTGAAATCTAGTCACTATTTTCTATGTCAAACATAGCAGCTAATTTTCACACAGTAGGGTCCCACAAAGAGAAATGTGATAATGACTAGTTAATCTGTTTTAGTGTTTTCGGTTGAGGGATAAATATTTTAATCATGAGGTTAAACTACAGGTTGCCTCAGTTGGTAGCACTCTTGACTCAATACGTTATGGGTTCAAGTCCCACTCCAGAGATTTAAGCACAAAATCATGGCAAGCACTCCAGTGCCCTGTCTGCTCTCTTAGGTGGTTGTAAAAAATCCCGTGGCACTATTTAAAGAAGAGTAGAGGAATTCTCCCTGGTGTCCTTGGTAATTGTCATTCCTGAATCAACACTTAAAAACAGAGCATCTGGTCATTTACTTCATCGTTTGTGGGAGCTTGCTGTGCACAAATTGGCTGCTGTGTTTCTTACATCACAACAGTGACTACTCTTCAGAAGTACCTCATTGGCTGTAAAGCACTTTGGGATGTCCAGAGGTCGTGAAAGGCGCTATACAAATGCATTCACACCTCTAAAAATGTGAATGCAGGCTGAATTGATCAGCTCACTTTCTATCTCCTGAGCTGGCCTCCACTCCTCTGTGCTGCTCAATTTTGCCATATCCGTGCGATATGTTAATGGAAACCCACTCAGTGATTGTTGCCTTTAATCAAAAACGCTGAGTGCTTCACGATTCTTGACTTGCTGAGTTATGGTAGCTGTCATTCCTCAACACTGGCGCACACCGGTGAACTCAGCAAGTTGCTGTTCTTTGACATTTATTTCCATGAAGCATTTAGCAACAACTGTGCTAATGAAAGGGACTGCAGCTCGAGAAAAGCCAAGAGACACACAAATCAGTTGGGCCATGAAATTTATCAGGAGGGGTCCAGGAAGCACTGCTGGGGTTACTGAGCAGGAGAAGGATATAGAATGCTATGTAAGTCACAGCAGAGCTGTCAATCTTACTGGCTTTAATTAATTGCCCTCTCCCTGTCTGTGCATTGTCTGTGTGAGCCTGGTCTCTGATTCTCCTATACTTAATCATACCTAGTTAACCATGTTCATGCCCAGAATATCAGTGAGACAAGCAACTGTCCTATTGCTTCACCCAAGAAATGTTATTACATTGACAGTGAAAGTCATAATAAACTGAAAAACAAAATAACCTTACCTTTTCAGAATGCATTGAAAACAAACCCCGATCTAACCCTTATCCTTTGAATTTGGGAACTTTAGGAGGAGGCCATTCAGCCTCCCAGATCTATCAATTAGGTCATGGCTGATCTGCACCTCTACTCCATTTACCCACTATTGCTCCACACCCTTAACCAAAATAAATCTACTGATCTTAGTTGTGAAAGCTCCATGGATTTTTGAGGGAGAGAATTCGAGGTTTCAATCTCAAAGTGTTAGAAAGTGCTTCCTGATTTCCCTCCGAAATGGTCTGGTTGTAATTTTAAGATTATGCCCTCTCACTGTTGGAGTCATAGAGTTACACAGCACAGAAGCAGGTCCTTCGGCCCATCGTGTCTGTGCTGGCCATCAAGCACCTATCTATTCTAGTGCCATTTTTCAGCACTTGGCCTGTAGCCTTGTATGCTGTGGCATTTCAAGTGTTCATCTAAATACTTCTTAAATGTTGTGAGGGTTCCTGCCTCTACCACCTCTTCAGGCAGTGTGTTCCAGATTCCAACTACCCTCTGGGTGAAAAAGGTTTTCCTCAAATCCCCTCTAATCCTCCTGTCCCTTACCTTCAATCTATGTCCCCTGGTTATTGATCCCTCCGCTAAGGGAAAAAGTTTCTTCCTATATATCCTATCAATGCCCCTCATAATTTTGTATACTTAATCATGTCCCCCCTCAGCCTTCTCTGCTCTAGGGAAAACAACCCGAGCCTTTCCAGTCTCTCTACATAGCTGAAATGCTCCAGCCCGGGCAACATCCTGGTGAAATTCCTCTGCACCCTCTCCAGTGCAATCACATCCTTCCTGTAGTGTGGTGCCCAGAACTGTACACAGTGCTCCAGCTGTGGCCTAACTAGCGTTTTATACAACTCCATCATAACCTCCCTGCTCTTACATTCATTGCCTCGGCTAATAAAGGCAAGTATCCAATATGCCTTCCTAACCACCTTATCTACCTGTGCTGCTTCCTTCAGTGATCTATGGACAAGTACACCAAGGTCCCTCTGACCCTCTGTACTTTCAAGGGTCCTACCATCCATTGTATATTCCCTTGCCTTGTTAGTCCTCCCAAGATTCATCACCTCACACTTCTCAAGATTAAATTCCATTTGCCACTGCTCTGCCCATCTTACCAGCCCATCTATATCATCCTGTAATCTAAGGCTTTCCTCCTCACTATTTACGACACCACCAATTTTCGTGTCATCTGTGAATTTACTGATCATACCTCCTATATTCACCTCTACATCATTAATGTACACTACAAACAGCAAGGGTCCCAGCACCAATCTCTACAGTACACAACTGATCACAGGCTTCCATTCGCAAAAACAATCCTCAACCATCACCCTCTGCCTCCTGCCACTAAGCCAATATTGGATCCAATTTGCCATATCGCCCTGGATCCCATGGACGCTTATCTTCTTAACCAATCTCCCATGCGGGACCTTATCAAAAGCCTTACTGAGGTCCATGTAGACTACATCTTTATCCTCATCTACACATCTGGTCACCTCCTCGAAAAATTCAATCAAGTTTGTTAAATATGATCTCCTCCTGACAAAGCCATGCTGACTATCCCTGATTAATCCCTGCCTCTCCGAGTGGAGATTAATCCTCAGAATGTTTTCCAATAGTTTCCCTATCACTGATGTTGGACTCACTGGCCTGTAATTACCTGGTTTATCCCTGTTACCCTTCTTGAATAATGGTACCACATTCGCTGTCCTCCAGCCCTCTGGTACCTCTCCTGTGGCCAGAGAGGATTTGAAAATTTGTGTCAGAGCCCCTGCTATCTCCTCCCTTGCCTCACATAACAGCCTAGGATACATCTCATCTGGGCCTGGGGGTTTATCCACTTTTAAGCCCGCTAAAACAGCAAATACTTCCTCCCTTTCAATGCTAATTTGTCCAAGTATATTGCAATCCCCCTCCCTGATGTCTACACCTACATCGTTACTCTCCATAGTGAACACAGATGAAAAGTAATCATTTAAAACATCACCTATGTCCTCCGGCTCCACATACAGTTTGCCACTGTGGTCCCTAACAGGTCCTACTCTTTCCTGGTTATCCTCTTACCCTTAATATACTTATAAAACGCCTTGGGATTTTCCTTTATCTTGCCCGCCAGTGTTTTTTCATGTCCCTTCTTCGCTCTCCTAATTACTTTTTTAAGTACCCTCTACACTTTCTATACTCCTCTAGTGCTTTGAATCTGCCATAAACCTCCTTTTTTTACCTTTTCTAATCCTCTATATCCCTTGACATCCAGGGTTCCCTGGACTTGTTGGTCTTAACCTTCACCTTTACGGGAACATGTTGGCCCTGAACTCTCACTATTTCCTCTTTGAATGACTCCCACTGCTCTGCTGTAGTCTTTCCTACAAGTAGCTGCTCACAGTCCACTTTGGCCAGATCCTGTTTTATCATATTGAAATCGGCCTTCCCCCAATTCAGTACTTTTATTTCTGGTCCCTCTTTGTCCTTTTCCATAACTACCTTAAATCTTACAGAGTTATGGTCACTCTCCACGAAATGCTCCCCCACTGACACTTCTAGCACTTGGTTTCATTCCCCAGGATTAGGTCCAGTCCTGCCCCTTCACTTATAGGACTTTCTACGTACTGGCTCAAAAAGCTCTCCTGTATGCATTTTAAGAATTCCTAGCCCTTTAAGCCTATTGATCTAAGACTATCCCAGTTGATACAGGGGAAGTTGAAATCCCCTACTATTATTACCCTATTATTTTTCCACCTCTCTGAGATTTGCCTACATATCTGCTCCTCTATCTCTCCCTGACTGTTTGGAGGCCTGTAGTACACTCCCAGCCAAGTGATTGCCCCCTTTTTGTTTTTAAGTTCTATCCATATGGCCTCATTTGAGGAACCTTCTAAGATATCATCCCTCCTTACTGCAGTAATTGACTCCTTGATCAACAGTGCCACCTCCTCTTTTACCCCCTCCCCTGTCACACCTGAAGATTCTATACCCTGGAATATTGAGTTGCCAGTCCTGCCCCGCCCTTAACCATGTCTCTGTGCAATAATATCATAATCCCATGTGCTAATCAATGCCCTCAATCCATCTGCTTTACTAGTAAGACTCCTTGCATTAAAATAGATATAATCCAGCCTTGCATTATTCACTTGTGCCTTAACTGGTCTATATTTGCTCTGCCTTCCAGAGTGACTCCGTTTCTCTTCTATATTTGGCTGTGCATCACCCCCTACTGTACCTCCACTCTGTATCCCATCCCCCTGCCAAATTAGTTTAAACCCCCCCCCCCCCCCCAACAGCACTAGCAAACCTCACAGCAAGGCTGTTGGTCCTGTTCGGTTCAGGTGCAACCTGTCCAACTTGTACAGGTCCCACCTTCGCCAGTAATAGACCCAGTGATCGAGGAAACTAAAGCCCTCCCTCCTGCACCATGTCTTCAGCCACGCATTCATCTGCTCTATCCTCCCCTATGTTGATTGGCCCGCCAGGGAAAATGGTTCCCCCATATCCAAACCGTTTAACATTTGTAACACCTCAATCTCCTAAATTCAAGGACATTCTCATAATATAACTCTTTCAGTCTCAGTATAATTCTGGTGAATCTGCTCTGCACAGTCTAAGGCCAAAATATCTATCCTGACAGGCAGAGTCCAAAATGGAACACAGTTCTATGTTGGGGTCTGACCAAGGCTCCATACAACTTGAAATATTTAGTGGCAAATCGTGTGATTTTTTCCCCTCCACTCCACTTTCTGCTAATAAGGACAAATCCCTTTAATTTCCTGTTAGCATCTATCCAGTCGCCTGTTCTCAGCATGAAGTCTCTCCTCAGGATTCCTCAGAGCCAATGAGTCAGGGGAAGCAAGAGTGAGCCTGGGGGAATGAAACCTTTCACCCGGTAACTCCAACACGTAAGATCTGGTCTGTCTGTAGTGTCATCTATGCTGGCTGGCCCTTCACCCAACCCCCCTTGCCCATCCATCACCTCTCCAGTGTTGAAGGATTTCACACACTAACAGGCCTC
Organism: Heterodontus francisci; assembly: GCF_036365525.1. Taxonomy (NCBI): domain Eukaryota; kingdom Metazoa; phylum Chordata; class Chondrichthyes; order Heterodontiformes; family Heterodontidae; genus Heterodontus; species Heterodontus francisci. The sequence goes on from NC_090382.1 coordinate 116,257,048, forward strand.
AATAGCTTCATTCTTTGGTCCTATTCATATACCACAAGCTGTAAATTCACATTTGCTGCTAAATTGCAGCTGATGTGCTTCAGGGAACTCAATGCAGATTACTCGGATGCTGGTTCCGAACTTTGCCCTCTTTTATATTGCGGGAAGTTTCACATAGGTTACAAAGCCACACATGAAAAAAAACAGGACTTCCTCACCTCTGGCTATTGGACCTTTGAGGGCAAAGGTCACATGAGGCCCCTTCACATTTACAGCACAGCAAGAAAGAACTTGGTGTAGCATCTTTTATGACCTAGGGACATCCAAAAGCATTTTATAGCCAATGAAGTGCTTTGTGAGGTGTCGTCACTGTTGTGATGTACAGAAATGTTTCAGCCAATTTGCGCACAGCAAGCTCCCACAACCAAAGAAATGACCAGGTCATCCATTTTTTAGGTGTTGGTTAAAGGATAAATATTAGCCGGGACAAGAGGGAGAACTCCCCTGTGTGGGATCTTTCAACATCCACCTGAGAGGGCAGACTGGCCTTTGGTTTAACATCTCATCTGGAAGACAGTACCTTCGATAGGGGAGTACTCCTTCAGTACTGCAATGAAATATAGAATGAAAGTATTTAAGTGCCTTGGAATCTTTTACTACATTGAAGGTGCTATATAAATGCAAGCTGTTGTTGAATGTAGAAAATAGCTATTTAAAGTGTTTTATCCTCGTGCATTTTGTATGATCCATTGCTTTCACAAGTTTCCTTTCTAACACTGCCTGTATTGGCTCCAATGCTGCTGTGTATTTCCTTGAGGGAATTATATTCAGTAAAAGTCTCCGTAACCCAGACTGGAAGCAATCATGTGAAGGCTCTTTTAAATAGCAATCTGGGTCCTGGGAGAGCATTCTGATGCCAAAGCTTCAAAGATCACTCTCCTCTAGGCCTGTTCAAAGTCAACTGGGATACAAGATGTGTGTGTGCAAACATGTGAGTGAGTGAGTGTGCGAGTGTGCATGTGCTTGTGTGCGCGCAGATTGCTCTGTCTGTAATTGTCCTGAAAGTGCCCACATCATGGCACATGAAGCAGGCTTATGGAAGGATGGTGAGCAGGATTAGCGCAGGTCAGGTCAGTGCAGTTGTGTGTCAGATTCGAAGCACAAAATCTAGCTCAGCTCAGCTCAGCTCAGCAGAGAGACAGTACTAGAGAAGAGAGTATTAGATGGGAGTGGCCTGAGAAGGACTACGAGGAATGCAAAGACAAGATTACAATGCATGTGTGTAAACACACAAAATGTGGTGAATAAGGTTGGTGAGCTACAAGCACAAATAGCAGTATGGGAATAAACTGAAATGGCAATAATGGAAACGTGGCTTAAAAATGGTGAGGACTAGCTGCTTAATATACGAGGATATAAAGTGTTCAGAAGGAAAAGAAGGAAGCTGGGGTGGCAGCCCTGATTAGGGAAGGCACTGCAGTGCTAGAAAGGGAGGATGTACTTGAAGGAGCAAGGACAGAATCCATTTGGTTAGAGTTGAGGAGCAAAAAGGGTATAAGAACATAGGAGTAGGAGTAGGCCATTCAGCCCATCGAACCGAACCTGCTCTGCCACTCAATACGATCATGGCTGATCATCCACCTCAATGCCCTTTCCCCCACACTATTCCCATATCCCTTTATATCATTGGTATTTAGAAATCTATCAATCTCAACTTTACACATACTCAATGACTGAGCTTTCACAGCCCTCTGGGGTAGAGAATTCCAAAGATTCACAACCCTTTAAGTGAAGTAATTTCTCCTTATCTCAGTCCTAAATGATCGGCTACTTATCCTGAGACTGTGGCCCCGTGTTTTAGATCCCTCAACCAGCGGAAACAATCTCTCAGTGTCTACCCTATCCAGCCCCTTCAGAATCTGGTACGTTTCAATGAAATCACCTCTCATTCTTCTAAACTCCAGAGAATATAGGCCCCAATTTACTTCGCCTCTCATCATAGGAGAGATCTAGCCAGGTTAGAATGGAACCAAAGACTGGCAGGAAGAGCTGTATCGGAACAATGGGTTATCTTTCAGGAAGAGATGCTTCAGGTACAGGGTATGAACATTCCAACAACGGTGAAAGGTAGGGGAACCAAGAACAGGGCTCCTTGGTTGACAAGGGAGATAGAGATGATGATGAAACATAAAAAGGGTGTATAATGCATGCCAGGTGAACTCATCAGGTGGGAACCAGACCAAATACAATAAGCTGAGAGGAGAGGTGAAGAGGAAATAAGACTGGCAAAGAGAGAATATGAGAATAGAATGGCAGTTAACATAAAAGGGGACCCAGAAATCTTCTACTGGCATGTAAATAGTAAGTGAGTAGTAAAAGGAGGAGTGAGGCCTATGAGGGACAGAGAGAATAATATATGCTTAAAGGCGCAGGGCAAAGGTAATATACTTAATGAGAACTTTGTATCAGTGTTCACTAAGGAAATGGAGACTGACAAAATTATCAGGAGAAGCAGAGAGAGTAACATAGAAACATAGAAAATAGGAGCAGGAGCAGGCCATTCGGCCCTTCGAGCCCGCTCCGCCATTCATTATGATCATGGCTGATCATCCAACTCAGTAACCTGTTCCCGCTTTCGCCCCATATCCTTTGATCACTTTAGACCCAAGAGCTATATCTAACTCCTTCTTGAAAACATACAATGTTTTGGAGTAGAGGCAATGGATAGGATAAAAATTGAGAGGGGGGAGGTACTGGAAAGGCTAGCTATGTTTAGGGTAGATAAGTCACCTGGTCCGGATGGCTTGCATCCCAGGTTGCTAAAGGAAGTAGGGATGGAGACAGCAGAAGGGCTTGACATAATCTTCCAATCTGCCCTGGATATGGGGAAGGTGCCAGAGGATTGGAGAGTGGAAAATATGACACCCTTATTCAAGAAAGGGTGTAAGGACATTCCTAGCAACTACAGGCTAGTTAGTTAAACATCAGTGGTGGGTAAGGTTTTAGAAACTATAATCAGGGATTATTAATAATAATAATAAATAATAATTAAGGATTGCCAGCATGGATTTGTAAAAGGCAGATCATGCTTGACTAACCTAATTGAATTTTTTGATGAAGTAACAGAGAAGGTTGATGAACAGAATGCGGTGGATGTTTTTTATATGGATTTTAAGAAAGCATTTGATAAAGAACCACATAAAAGGCTGGGTAAGAAAATTGAAGCTCATGCAATAGGAGGGTCAGTGTTCAATTGGATTAAAAAAATGGCTTAAGGATAGAAAACAGCAAGCCATAGTAAATAGTTACTTTTCAGACTGGAGGATGGTGTTCCCCAAGGGTCAGTGCTGGGACCACTGTTTTTTTGGTGTATATAAATGGCTTGGATATTAGAATATGGAGTAGAATCACAAGATTTGCTGACAACACCAAACTTGGAGGTGTGGCAAACAGTGAGAATATGAACCACTTGCAACAGGACATAGATAGGCTAGCAGAGTGGGCAGAGAAGTGGCAGATGGTATTTAATACTGACAAGTGTGAGGTGATGCATTTTGGCAGAAGGAATAGGGAGAGGCAATATATACATAATGGTACAATTCTAAAGAGTGTGCAGGAACAGAGGGACCTGGGGGTGCATGTGCATCGATCTGTGAAGGTGGCAGGACATATTGAGAGAGTGGTTCGTAAAGCATATGTGATTCATAAATAAAGGCAAACAAAAGCAGGGAAGTTATGCTGAACATTTATAAAGCTCTTGTTAGGCCCCAACTGCAGTATTCTGTCCAGTTCTTTAGGAAGGTCCTTGAGAGGGGGCAGAGGAGATTTACCAGAATGGTTCCAGGGATGGAGGGTTTTATTTACAAGGCTAGGTTGGAAAAGCTGGGTTTGTTCTCCTTAGAACAAAGGAGATTGAGGGGAAATTTAGTAGAAGTGTACAAGGTTATGACAGGCTTAGATAGGTTAGACAAGGAAAAGCTATTCCCATTAACAAATGGTACAAGGACTAGGGGATACAGATTGAAAGTTTTGGGCAAGAGATGCGGGGGGAATATGAGGAACCAATTTTTTTACGCAGCGGGTGGTAATGACCTGGAACTCACTGCCCATAAGGGTGGTGGAGGCGGAGACGATCAGTGACTTCACGATGAAGTCGGATGGTCACCTGAGAGAAACAGACTTGCAGGGCTACGGGGATCGAGACTGACTGCACAGCTCCATGGAGAGCTGGCATGGACTTGATGGGCCAAATGGTATCTTTCTATGCCATAAATGACTCTAAGACAGTCATGCAGGTGGCAGATTAAGATCTCCAAGAGTGGTTGAGAAAGACATTTCCACTTCCAGTCAGTACAAAACAGAAAGTTTCTATTCCTACACTTTCCGCAGCAGGATAGTGACACTGCAACATTTCCAAAGCCACTGAGAGTGATTCACTAAGTGGTGTTAATAAAACACTCTTCAGCGATCAGCAGAGACTGCAATTTATTATGTGTTCCTTACTTTGTCATCACGCAGTGCTAAGCCATGCAGGAAGTTAACAAGAACAGAATCTGAGTTCAGTTCTGGCATATTGCTACAGACTGGCGACTGAAACTGATTTGACCTTCCTCAAATATTAAATAATCAGATACCTCAATGGGTTGAAAGCCCTTCCTGATGTGGAACTATTAGAGAGTAGGAAGATCCGAACTTTGCTCCCTCGCTCGTTTGTTGAGTTAGCTGATCTGAGCCAGTGGCAATGGTTTGTAAAGTGGAAAATGGGGGGGGGGGGGGGGGAGCAGTGGGGCAGGGGGTGGTGAGGGTGAGAGTGGTGGTGTGGGGGAGCGGGGAAGGAGGGAGAAAGTGATCAGCAGGGATTCTCACTTCTTGTCACTATCCAATTAGCTGGAACGTGTGCATGTTGGGTAGAAAGAGGATCAAGCTCAGCAGTGAATCCAACCCCCACATCTCCTCCCCTCCAACATGAAATTACCACTTAAGGAACAATCACTTAGGTGAGGTGCCAGCACTTCACCTTCACTAACAAAGGGAGGGGTGAAAACAACGAGAGGGATATAATATTATAAACTGATTGAATTATCAACTGCCAATCAGTACAAAGAAGAAAAATATTTTTGATTTTGATTGAGGGATAAATATTGGCCAGGACATCAGGGACATTTTACTGAGTTGATAGCACTATATAGATACACGATGCTGTGATATTGCCAGCTTGGGTCAGCTGCTATTACCTTTACCTCACAGTTGGTTCAGGTTTCCACCCCAGGAACTGAACATATACTCTACGCTGATGCTTTGCAATGGATGCTAACTTTCCCAGTCACCTGTTCAGGCTGATTTAAGAGATTCCATGACATAGTTCATAGACTCATAGAATGGTTACAGCACAGAAGGAGACAATTTGGCCCACTGTGTTTTTGCAAGAGCAACGCAGCTAATCTCATTCCCCTGCCTTTTCCCCGTAGCCCAGCAAACACTTTCTCTTCGGTTGCTTATCCAACACCTTTTGAAAGCCACGACTGAATCTGCCTCATGTCAGGCATTGCATTCCAGTTCCTAACCACATGCTGCATAAAAAGGTTTTTCCTCGTATTACCATTGATTCTTTTGCCAATCGCCTTAAATCTGCGTCCTCTGGTTTTTGACCTTCCTGTCTATGAGAACAGTTTCTCTCTATCTACTCTGTCCAGAACCCTCATGATTTTGAACACCTCTATCAAATTTCCTCTCAATCTTCTCTAAGGAGAATAGCCCCAGCTTCTCCAATCTCTCCACGTAACTGAAGTCCCTTATTCCTTGAATTCTTGTCGATGAGAGAATTTTCCTGGTGATCTCTTCAAACATACCTCAAGCCATTTACCCTGTTTGCTGTAGATGCTGCAAACAATTGACTGTCATGTTTGTCTAAAAGTAACAGTGAAGAACTTCAGGATATCCGCATAGTCAGCATGGATTTGTTAAGGGAAGGTTATGTCTGACTAACTTGATTGAGTTTTCTGAGGAAGTAACAAAGAGGATTGATGAGGGTAGTGCAGTGGATGTGGTCTACATGGATTTTAGTAAGGCATTTGACAAGGTCCCACATAGCAGATTGGTCAGTAAAATGAAAGCCCATGGGATACAGGGGAATGTGGCAGGTTGGATCCAAAATTGGCTCAGTGACAGGAAACAAAGGGTAGTAGTCGACGGATGTTTTTGTGAATGGAAAGCGATTTCCAGTGGTGTTCCACAGGGCTCAGTGTTGGGTGCCTTGCTGTTTGTGGTATATATTAATGATTTGGACTTAAAAATGGGAGGCATGATTGGCAAATTTGCTGATGACACAAAAATTGGCCGTGTAGTTGATAGTGAAGAGGATAGCTGTAGACTCCAGAATGATATCAATGGTTTAGTTGAGTGAGTGGAAAAGTAGCAAATGAAATTCAGTCCAGAGAAGTTTAAGGTAATGCATCTGGGGAGGGGAAACAATGCAAGAGAATACACAATAAATGGGAGGATATTGAGAGGGGTAGAAGAAATGAGAGACCTTGGAGTGCATGTCCACAGGTCCCTGAAGGTGGCAGGACAGTTAGATAGAGTGGTGAAGAAGGCATATGGAATGCTTTCCTTTATTGGCCAAGGTATAGAATACAAAAGCAGGGATGTGATGCTGGAACTGTATAAAACGCTGGTTAGGCCACAGCTGGAGTATTGCGTATAGTTCTGGTCACCACATTACAGTAAGAACATAATTGCTCTGGAGACAGTAAGAGGAGATTTACAAGAGTGTTGCCAGGGCTTGAAAATTGCAGCTATAAGGAAAGATTGGATTGGCTAGGATTGTTTTCCTTAGAACAGAGGAGGCTGAGGGGTGACTTAATGGAGGTGTACAACACTATGAGGGGCCTAGATAGAATAGACAGGAAGGACCTGTTTTCCTTAGTGGAGAGGTCAATTACCAGGAGGCACTGATTTAAAGTGATTAGTAGAAGGATTAGACGGGACATGAGGAAAAAATTTTTCATCCAGAGGTTGGTGGGTGTCTGGAATTTACTGCCAGGAATGGTGGTGGAGGCAGAAACCCTCAACTCATTGGATATGCACCTGAAGTGCTGTAACCTGCTGGAAGGTGGGATTAGATTGGGCGGCTGGTTTTTACGGCTGGCACAGACATGATGGGCTGAATGGTCTCCTTTTGTGCCATAATATTTCTATGATCCTATGTCTAACAATGTGATAAAGCGCCATATAAAACATCATTTCTTTCATCCTATGAATCAATTACTGAATTCCAAATATTATTCATCACATCCTTCAATTTACCAAGCTTTATCATACAAAACAGTGCTTTTTTAAAAAATAAAGTGCAATTCTCTCATTTTTCCCGACTCCATTTTTTTGTCTCCTCTTCTCTTGCCCGGCACGTGCATTAGCCTATTGCAGTAATTCTCAAACTGCGATCCACAGAAGCTTTCCGGGGGGATACGCAAAATAGTGTGGAAGCTCTTCCCGAGCAGGGCTGGCCTTATGGAGGGGCAATGCGGGCATCCGTGCAGGGGCATTGTGGTCAGACGTGGGGGGAGGCATCCTGGTCAAGAGTAAGCAATTGAGCAATGGATGGAGGTGTGTTTGCTGCAATCTGGGAGGTGGGAGCAGAGCGTAACCAGCACATGGCCAGCGCAGAGTGGGCAAGCAGCCTTGCGTCGGAGGGGAGCACCCATGGAGGAACACTGAGGATGGTATGAAGATCACAAGGTAGGCCAACAGTTACCAGTTCTGGTGGGAGCCAGGTAAGTTCAGCCTGGTTCAAAAGAGGGGAGTTTTAAAAAAATATTTAAGCACTACATACTTAAGCTCAAAACAAAGGAGCCAAAATACAAATTCTCCCACGGAGCCCTTTTCCCCAAGGCTGGCCCTGTTACTGAGCATAACTGTAAAAGCAAGTGTCATAGTCCAACATCACACCAAGGATAGACGCTGCAGTGAGAAGCAGGCACACTAATATCTGGAAGGAAATACTACCTATCGTCTGAAAAGCATTATTGAAACACTCTTTACATGCAACACTTTGGTATTATAATTAGTATATATAATTTAGATCGGGGTGGGGGGAGTCCGTGATTACTAATCCAATTAAAATGCGGTCCTTCAACCAAAAACGTTTGAGAACCATTAGCTTTGGTGGTTATGGTATTGTACGAGTGCCGCAGAGTTCATGATCTCCAAATCCCGCCATGACAGGTTGTGAAATAGCTGGCACCAAAAAATGATAATGGTTTACTAATGTCCTTTGGGTGAAGAGAACCTGTCACTTTTACCAGCTCTGACTCAAACGCCACACTCCTTGTGCCCGCAGGGTAACAAGAGATGGATGATAAGTACTGAACTGCGTACATCCCAAGAACAAATATACTTAATTTTTGTTTGTTTTTACACATCTCTTGTGTCCAAGCTGCTTTCAAACCTACAACTCACCCAACTCCCTAGTGCCCTCCTTGAAGATGCACAAAAGCAGTTCAGTGATAAAACACCTTCCAGTTTTCTGTAGTGAGAAGGCTGGCATCTGCTTAGATTGTTTGCTGAGGAACCAACTCGAAAGCTTCCTTTGCCCCATCCCAACCAGTTTAGTCACTACGTGAGCTGCAGTGTAATTCAGTAACCAGCGGATTTCAACCAGGTGGCTACAACAATTGGATTCCAGGCCAAGAAATTGGCATCTGCAGCTCAGCGGGATACACCTCTGCCTGAATCAGGAGGTCTTGTGTTCAAATCCCACTCTGGAGACTTTGGGAGCATAGTCTACACTGGCACATCAGTGCAATGTTGCAGGAATGCTACACTGTTGGGGTGTCATCGTTTGGTTAAACTGAGGTCCCGTCTGCCCTCTCAGGTGGATGCAAAAGATCCCATAGCACTATTTCAAAGAAGAGCAATGGAGGTGTCCTGGCCAATACTTACCCCTCAATCAACATCCACAGATTATCTGGTCATTGTCACATTGCTGTTTGTGGGAGCTTACTGTGCATGAAATTGGCTGCTGTGTTTCCTGTATTACAACAATGACTACACTTCATCGAGTACTTCACTGGTATAAAGCAATATGGAATGCCCTGAGTTTGTGAAAGGTGCTATATAAATGCATGTCTTTCTTTCCTTTAGGTATAAGAATTGGCAACTGAATTTGTGTACACATCGGCTGAGCTGTCATATTTAACAATGGGAGGGGCCTCTGCCACGATGCCTCCTGTGACCGAATAGCCTGCAGCCTCTCATTGTCAAGATCATTGTCATGAGACATGGCCACTGGGTGAGGTATCAGAGGACAACTATGATCCATGGAACCATTCGCTCCCTCTCCAGCCTTCAGTAGAGGAGGGGAGTGGAAAGGCAAAGTATCTAAAGGGTTAAGGTTGTACTTTCAGTCCTGGCTCTGTGAAAAATCCAACAGTACGTGGACATCTTCTAAATGCAACCCAATTAATTCTCTCTCCTACCTCTCAGCAAAACCAATTACAGAAACAAGGGAAATAATTAAAGTAAAATAAGCCATCTCTTGGATTAACAAAAAAAGCGAGATCCTTCAGGACTGTATTTTCATTTAAGTAACTGAGAGATCTGCTGGAAAGGATCTCTTGTGACAGACAAAGGCCACATTTAGCAGAAGCAGGATAGTGACCCACTACCACTAAAGTAAAACTTCTCCACTGCGCAATTCGAAGCCTAATTAAAATGCAGTCATGATAGGGATCATTAGGTATGAGACACAGAATTACTAATAACTGGAAAAACATCATTTAATCTTTCAAAACGAGGGCTGACTCACTTCCTTCTTTGACTCCTGTGCAAACACAGATGACGGACACAGTCACCATGAGACCATCAGTGCAGAAAGGTCTCCTTACCTGAAGATGCTGTCTCGTCCTGAGGTTGTGAGCAGCTCTCTGCTACCTCAGGCAGGTGGTTGCTGCTCAGTTGGGAGCCTTGGCACTGGTTAACAGTAGATGTCAGACTGTTTGTCGAGAGACATCTCAGCCAAGGTCTATCCGATCCTCACCTGATCTGCCTACACACATACACATCCATGCCTGCGGGCACATACTTACATAAATATCCATGCATCTGTGCATATACATAAATCCGTGTGTATGTATGTGTATTCAACCATACATATTCAAATAGTGGGAACGTCAGAGGTGGGAGAAACTTTAATTTCACCAATAACTAACAGTATTACTCCTAACACTCAGATTCCCAACAAAAGCAACAGTATTACAATAACTAGCTGATAGCTGATGTATAACTGGTTGCAGAGTGGTAGTGACATGATATCCCTCCCCCATCTTCAGTTTCATGACATCGTCGAGTAGGATAACACAGCAGGAGAACATTCAGACTCTCAAGTCCACACAGCTCTTTCGAAGGCCAATCCAGTTAGTCCCAGTCCTCAGTTCTTTCCCTATATTCCTTTCTCCTTCAAGTATTTTACCACTATGCATGTATGTATATGCATGCCTGTGTCTGTGTGTGTGTCCGTGTGTGTTTGTCCGTATCAGGGCAGGACAGAATAGGGTTCGGCAGAGATGCCCGTTGGTTTCCCTTCCTCGCAGGTGGTTCCTGGTGCTCAGAACTTCTCACACAACAGCTGCTGGTGCAAAACACAAGGAAACTCCGGGGGTGGGGGGGGGGGGGGGCAATCTTTAGAAAGGTAAAAACAATTTCATCATGTGATCGGAACGTTACATGGTCAAATCTCCAGGAATGCTTCCAAGCAGAGCTGGCATCGCCATATGCCTGTCCCTTTAAGAGCACCGTTAAAGTGCCCACTTTGGAAGGCGAGATAAATGCAGTGGACATATAAATTAACATGAAAAATAAGAACTTTAAGAAATAGGAGCAGGAGTAGACCATTTGGCTGATCTTCTACTTCAACTCCACTTTCCTGACTGCTCCCTATATCTCTTGATTCGCTCAGATTAGCCATTACCTTACCAAATGGCCAAATGGCCTACTCCCGCTCCTAATTCAAATGTTCATAGATCAAACATCTATCGTACTCAGTCTTGGATATACTCAAAAATGGAGCATCCACAACCCTTTGGGTTAGAGGATTTACGATCCGTTGGGTGAAGAAATGTCTGCTCATCTCAGTCCTAAATGATCTGTCCCTTATCTTGAGACTGTGCTCCCCTGTTCTAAATTCCCCAGCCAGAGAGAAACAACCTTTCAGTGTCTACCCTATCCAGCCCCTTCAGAATCTTGTATGTTTCAATGAGATCACTTCTCATTCTTCTAAACACCAGAAAATAAAGGCACAATTTACGCAGTCTCTCATCAAAGAATAACCCTCTCATCCCAGGGCCAATCTAGTGAACTTGCCCCTCCAAGGAAAGTACATCTTTCCTTCGATATTATTAGTTCTTGAGGTGAAGTAGAGGTTAGTAAATTGCTTATAAACTTCAAGCTCCGAGGAACTTAGGATTTAATGACTGGATTTCTTCCTCTCTTTTAAAGATTGGCTCTATGGTAATGAGCGTAGTATTTGGCGTGTGACAGACCGCATGTCGAAACAAGGTAAAGTGAAAAAAATATGGTTAATAAATGGGATAATTCCTCCAGTATATCACCATAGGAAGTCCCACCAACTTTCCCGTTTCACCCTCCCATCTCCTTTCTTGCCGCCCGTCTTGCAGGCTCCCAAGCTTTTCACCTGAACCTCTTTCTGCAATGAAAGCAGAGGAACAGAACAGATCAGAGAGATGCATCGCACTGTGATGTCACGCTCTCTGGAAGCCTATCGTTAAAAGTGCTTTTTTCATGAACAAGCTGGAGTTTTTCCAACCGCTCATACAGAAAAAAGTTTGACAGTTGTTGGCAAAGCTCAACTTAAAAAATATATATATATATATAAAGCTCCGTGACTAAGTCACGGACTGCCGGACTGAACATTGAGTTCAATAATTTCAGAGCATGACAGCCCCCCACTTTACTTTCATTTTTAGTTATTTTTTCTTCCTTTTTTTTTTTTTTGCATTCCTTTTTACATTTTTTACAATCTTTTTTTGCATTTATTTCATTTCATCTTAGTTTGTTCAGTTTGCTTACCCACTGTTTTTTTCAGGTTGTTTTTCTTCAGGTTTGCACTTGCTGATGTTCATTATTCAGTATATTCACACCTAATCTGTACTAATGCTTTGTCTTTCAACACACCATTAACATATTGTTTGCCTTTGCTCCGTGACCTTTTGGTCAGCTATGTGGCCTGGTCCAATCTGCACCTTCTCCTTTGTTATCTCTTGCCCAACCCCCACCTCACTTGTTTATAATCTGTGACTTTTCTAATATTTGTCAGTTCCGAAGAAGGGTCACTGACCCGAAACGTTAACTCTGCTTCTCTTTCCACAGATGCTGCCAGACCTGCTGAGTGAATCCAGCATTTCTTGTTTTTGTGTGTGACTAAGTACTACATCGTTGACGGAAAAACAAACTTCCCAATCAATACGATTACAATGAAATGCAGATTAACGTTCACTCAACTAGTCTTTCAGATACTGCCACCAAGTAAAAGGGCTTCACTGGTTCTGTCAACCCAATAAACCTGCCTCATTATTACACTCTTTGCAATCCATGTTCCTTCACCTATTTTCAGAAGGCTATGGGAAAGGAGATGCCAAAACTAGTTCCAATTACTCCAGCTAGTACTAAACTACCCCAGGATTCTTCTCATCCTCCATATTAAGTGGTTAAGGATTTGGAAAATTAAAGCCTCTGCTGATCTTCCCTGCCATCTTTACATGTGAAGACTGGTCAGTTGGTCAAGGCTCTAGAAGTGTGTCCCTCATGTTTAGAACCAAAAGCCAACATGAGTTGGTGACATCAGGAGAGGAGGAGAGAAACCTGGAGACTGGTGTTCCGTGTCAACGTGTTACAGATTTCACACCACAGCTGACAGTTTTGTCCTCAAACTTCAGGAAATTTGATGGAGGTGTTTAAAATCATGAAGGGTTTAGACAGAGTAAATAAAGAGAAATTGTTTCCAATGGCTGAGGCTCAGTAACCAGAGGGCACAGATTTAAGGAGATTATCAAAAAGAAAGAGGCGACATGAGGAAAACGTTTTACACAGCAAGGGGGCAGGATTCAGAATGTGCTGCCTGAGAGTGTGCTGGATACAGATTCAATAGTAGCTTTCAAAAGGGAATTGGATAAATACCTGAAGAGGAAAGGAATTGCAGAGATATGGGGGAAAGAGCTGGGGGTGGACCAAACTGGACTGCTCTTTGAAAGAGCCGGTACCAACTTGATGGGCCACATGGCCCCCTTCTGAGCTGTACTGTTCTATGATTCTATGACTTTAATGTAGAGGGCAGGTGTCACAGGATGTTGCCTTCACTCAACATCGACATATCCATCTTCCAGCAGGATTTCACTATTTCTCACACCCTACTGTAAGGCAGTAAGTGTATTGGCCTGAACACAAGGCGAGGACAGAGTATGAGCTCAGCTGCTCTTCCCCAATCCAATAGTTATTTGTCTCACACAGTGCGGGCTCCCTCACGGAGAATGGTCACTTGGGCAAGTTACCGGAGAGCTATTGAGGAAAGGGAACTTTGTGACAACATGGGCAGGTTCCTTCATGAGTAGAAAAGATGAGGAAAGACTTGCATTTATATAGCACCTTTCATGACCACAGGATATCCCAATGTGTTTACAGCCAATGAAGTACTTTCATAGTGTAATTACTGTTGTAATGTAGGAAACGTGGCAGCCAATTTGTACAAGCTCCCACTAACAGCAATGTGATAATGATCAGGTAATCTGTTTTTAAGTGTTGGTTGAGGGATAAATATTGGCTAGGACACCGGGGAGAACTCCCCAGCTCTTCCGCTAATAGTGGCCGTGGGATATTTTACTTCCACCTGAGAGGGCAGACGGGGTCTCAGTTTAACATCTTATCTGAAAGATGGCTCCTGTGACAGTGCAGCACTCCCTCAGCACTGTAACGAACCGTCAGCATAAAGTTTGTGCTCAAGTCTCTGGTGTGGGACTTGAGCAGGCGTGGGCCAAAGATTATGCTCAAGTGTTAGCCTCAGCTCAGTGATATTACAATCTTCTGAGTCAGAATTGTCATGGGTTCAAGTCCCACTCCAGAGATGCAAAATCTAGGCTGACACTTCCCATGCAGTGCTGAGGGAATGCCGCACCGTTGGAGGTGCTAAACCAAGGCACTATCTGCCGTCGAATGTGATGTATATGATTGTGTCATTATGCAAAGAAGAGCAGGGGTGTTCACTCCACTAAACTGATGAATATTTATCTCACAACCATTAGCTAAGCAGATTATCTGGTTATTTATTTGATTACTTTATGTTGGAGCTTGCTGTGCGCAAATTGCTGCTGTGTTTCCAACATTTCAACAATAACGTCAATTCAAAAAGTGCTTCATTGGCTGTAAAGTGCTTTGGGATGCTCGATGAGGTCTTTCCTTCATATATTTAGTTGGTTGGGGCAGGGGTTAATTCAACAAAATAGTGAATAGGTATTAACTGATAGAATTCCGTGGAGGATTGTGATAGCAAATTCAGAGTAAATGTCAATGGGCAAATAATGCAAATTGTGACAATAAGCCCTAAAGTGTCAAGTAACATTTCAGTGATCTCACTGCCCTTCAATGGGGCTTTCTGTCAGGATTCTAGGCTTGTTCAACTTCCCTTTACACCTAAAAACAAAAATTCTCTGAACAGGCTAGAAGCAAAAAGCGTACAGGAGCTTTGTACAAGCTACAGTGGAGCATGGAAATAGGCGACATGGTGTGTGAAATGCTACTAGGCAGTGGAGATTACTGCCCAAACCTGGATGACTATGATGTCTATCTTAGCTGGAGCACTGCAGAAATTAGCTGGACATACTCCTGCCAAACAAGATTAATGTTCACAATTTAACGCTGTTACTGCGTTGTGATGAAACACTTGCTCTTTAAAAGTCACTTCAAACTGCTTTCTATACAGGCACTAACTATCCCCTGTCCTCCCACCTCTATTCTGGTTTCCCTCTCCTCTCTCTCTCACAGGCACTGAGTCATGTGAAGGTTCGAGCTCACCCAAGAGGCTAATCTTTATAAACGAACCTAAACTCTCTCCAACAAGAGAGAATCTAACCATCTCCCCTTGACATTCAACGGCATTACCATCGCTGAATCCCCCACTATCAACATCCTCGGGGCTACCATTGACCAGAAACTGAACTGGAGTGGCCATATAAATACCGTGGCTACAAGAGCAGGACAGAGGCTAGGAATCCTGAGGCGAGTAACTCACCTCCTGAATTCCCAAAGCCTGTCCACCATCTACAAGGCACAAGTCAGGAGTGGGATGGAATACTCTCCACTTGCCTGGATGGGTGCAGCTCCAACAACACTCAAGAAGCTCGACACCATCCAGGACAAAGCAGCCCGCTTGATTGGCATACCATCTACAAACATTCACTCCCTCCACCACCGACACACAGTGGCAGCAGTGTGTACCATCTACAAGATGCACTGCAGCAATGCACCAAGGCTCCTTAGACAGCACCTTCCAAACCCGCGACCTCTACCAACTAGAAGGACAAGGGCAGCAAATACATGGGAACACCACCACCTGCAAGTTCCCATCCAAGTCACACACCATCCTGACTTGGGAGCTATATCGCCGTTCCTTCACTGTCGCTGGGTCAAAATCCTGGAACTCCCTTCCTAACAGCACTGTGGGTGTACCTACCCCAAATGGACTGCAGCGGTTCAAGAAGGCAGCTCATCACCACCTTCTCAAGGGCAATTAGGGATGGGCAATAAATGCTGGCCTGGCCAGTGTCGCCCACATCCCATGAATGAAAAAAAAACAATGACCGGAGCTCACGATGGGCCTCTCAGTTCAACCACATCCTATTTTCCCCAGCAAGTTCCACATGCACCTACCCCCTTTATTATTTAAAGGCAACTATCTCCTTACCACTGTCTGGCCTATTGTGTACTCCCAATTTTAATTGTCCCACAATTGGCGGCTGTGCTTTCAGCTGCCTTGACCCCAAGCTCTGGAATTCCCTCCTTAAACTTCTCTCCTCCTTTAAGATGCTCTTCAAAATGCACTTCTTTGAACAAGCCTTTGCCATCTGTCATATTGTCACGGTACGTGGCTTGGTGTTAAATTTTATTTGTTTACACTCCTGTGAAGCGCCTTGGGAATTTTGACAGATAGGTGCTATATGGTGGTGCAGTGGTAATGAACTACACTAGTAACCCAGAGCCCCAGACTAATGCTCTGGGGACATGGGTTCAAATCCCATCACAGCAGATGGTGGAATTTGAATTCAATCAATAAATCTGGAATTAAAAGCTAGTCTAGTGGTGACCATGAAACCATTGTCGGTTGCTGTAAAAACCCATCTGGTTCACTAATGTCCTTTAGGGAAGGAAATCTGTTGTCCTTACCTGGTCTGGCCTACATGTGACTCCAGAGCATTATGGTTGACTCTGAAATGGCCTTCCAAGCTACTCAATTGTATCAAACCACTACAAAGCCTAACAAAAGGAAAGAAACCGGATCGACCCAGGCACCGACAATGGCAAACCTTGCAAAGTCCTCCTCACTAACATCTGGGGGCTTGTGTCAAAATTGGGAGAGCTGTCCCACAGACTAGTCAAGCAACAGCTTGACATAGTCATACTCACCGAATCATACCTTACAGACAATATCCTGGCTATCACATCACCATCCCAGGGTATGTCCTGTCCCATCGGCAGGACTGACCCAGCAGAGGCAGTGCCACGGTGGTATACAGTTGCGAGGCAGTTGTCCTGGGAATCCTCAATATTGACTCCGGACCCTATAAAGTCTCATGGCATCAGGTCAAACATGGGCAAGGAAACCTCCTGCTGATTACCACCCACATCAAGGGGTATGGGGAAAAAGTGGAAACAGGGTACTGAATTAGTCCATCAGCCATGATTTTTTTTGAATGGCAGAGCAGGCCCGAAGGGCCGAATGGCCTACACCTGCTCCTATTTTCCATGTTTCTATGTTTCTCAGCTGATGAGTCAGTACTCCTCCATGTTGAACACCACTTGGAGGAAGCACTGAGGGTGGCAAGGGCGCAGAATGTACTCTGAGTGGGGGACTTCTATATCCATCACCAAGAGTGGCTCGGTAGCACCACTACTGACCGAGCTGGCCGAGTCCTAAAGGACGTAGCTGCTAGACTAGGTCTGCGGCAGGTGGTAAGAGAACCAACAAGAAGGAAAAACCTACTTGATCTCGTCCTCACCAATCTATCTGTCACAGATGCACCTGTCCATGACAGTATTGGTCGGAGTGACGACCGCACAATCCTTGTCCCGTCTTCACATTGAGGATACCTTTTATCATGTTGTGTGGTACTATCACCAAGCTAAATGGGATAGATTTCGAACAGATCGAGGAAAACTGGGCAGCCATGAGAAATGTGGGCCAGCAGCAGCAGCAGAATTGTATTTAACCACAATCTGCAACTTCATAGCCTGGCATATCCCCCACTCCACCATTACCATCAAGCCAGTGGACCAACCCTGGTTCAATGAAGAGTGCAGGAGGGCATGCCAGGAGCAGCACCAAGCATACCTAAAAACGAGGCGTCAGCCTGGTGAAGTTACAACTCAGGACTAATTGCATGTCAAACTGCGAAAGCAGCACACGATAAGACAGGGCTAAGCGATCCCATAACCAACAGATCAGATCTAAGCTCTGCAGCCCTGCCATATCCAATTGTGAATGGTGGTGGACAATTAAATAACTGACAGGAGGAGGAGGCTCCTGATAGGGGAGTCCAGCACATCAGTGCGAAAGATAAGGCTGAAGCACCTGCATCCACCTTCAGCCAGAAGTGCCGAGTGGATGATCCATCTCGGCCTCCTCCTAAGGTCCCCAGCACGACAGATACCAGGCATCAGTCAATCCAATTCACTCCATGTATATCAAGAAATGGCTGAAGGCACTGGATACTGCAAAGGCTATGGGCCCTGACAACAATCCAACAATAGTACTGAAGACTTGTGCTCCAGAACCAGTCCCACCCCTAGCCAAGCTGTTCCAGTACAGCTACAACACTGGCATCTACCCGGCAATGAGGAAGATTGCCCAGGTATGTACTGTACACAAAAAGCAGGACAAATCCAACCCGGCCAATTACCACCCCATTAGTCTACTCCCAATCGTCAGTAAAGTAATGGAAGGGGCCGTCGACAGTGCTATTAAGTGGCACTTGCTCAGCAATAACCTGCTCACTGACGCTCAGTTTAGGTTCCACCAGGGCCATTCAGCTCCTGACCTCATTACATCCTTGGTCCAAACATAGAAAAAACAGCTGAACTCCAGAGGTGAGGTGAGAGTGACTGCCCTTGATATCAATAGCATTTGACCGAGTATGGCATCAAAGAGCCCGAGCAAAACTGGAGTCAATGGGAATCAGGAGAAAATCTCTCTGCTGGTTGGAGTCATACCTAGCACAAAGGAAGATGGTTGTGGTTGTTGGAGGTCAATCATCTCAGCTCAAGGACATCAATGCAGGAGTTCCTCAGGGTTGTGTCCTAGGCCCAACCATCTTCATCTGCTTCATCAATGACCTTCCCTCCATCATATGATCAGAAGTGTGGATGTTCGCTGATGATTGCACAATGTTCAGCACCATTCACAACTCATCAGATATTGAATCAGTCCGTGTAGAAATGCAGCAAGATTTGGACAATATCCAGGCTTGGGCTGATAAGTGGCAAGTAACATTCGTGCCACACAAGTGCCATCTCCAATAAGAGAGAATCTAACCATCTCCCCTTAACGTTCAATGGCATTACCATTGCTGTATCCCCCACTATCAACATCCTGGGGAGTTACCATTGACCAGAAACTGAACTGGACCAGCCACATAAATGCTGTGGCTACAAGAGCAGGTCAGAGGCTAGGAATTCTGTGGTGAGTAACTCACCTCCTGACTCCCCAAAGCCTGTCCACCATCTACAAGGCAGAAATCAGGACTGTGATGGAATACTCTCCACTTGCCCGGATGGGTGCAGCTCCAACAACATTAAAGAAGCTCAATACCATCCAGGACAAAGCAGCCCACTTGATTGGCACCCCATCTACAAATATTCACTCTCTCCACCACCAATGCACAGTGGCAGTGTGTACCATCTACAAGATTCACTGCAGCAACTCACCAAGGTTCCTTTGAAAGCACCTTCCAAACCCGCGACCTCTACCACCAAGAAGGACAAGGGCAGCAGATGCATGGGAACACCACCACCTGCAAGATCCCCTCCAAGTCACACACCATCCTGACTTGGAACTGTATCGCCGTTCCTTCACTGGCACTGGGTCAAAATCCTGGGACTCCTTCCCTAACAGCACAGTGGATGTACCTGCACCCCAAGGACTGCAGCAGTTCAAGAATGCAGCTCACCACCACCTTCTCAAGGGCAATTAGAGGATGGGCAATAAATGCTGGGCTAGCCAGCGATGCCCACATGCCCCAAACAAATAAAAAAAAGCAAGTTTTTTTGTTGCCCCAACTGACATTTGCCAACTCAGGACACGCTCATTGGTGGCACAGTGCCGCAGTGGTTAGCACTGCAGCCTCAAAGCTCCAGCGACCCAGGTTTGGTTCTGGGTACTGCCTGTGCGGAGTTTGCAAGTTCTCCCTGTGACCATGTGGGTTTCCGCCAGTGCTCTGGTATCCTCCCACAGCCAAAGACTTGCAGGTTGATAGGTAAATTGGCCATTGTAAATTGCCCCTCGTGTAGGTAGGTGGTAGGGGGAAGGTGGGGATGTGGTAGGGAATATGGCATTAATGTAGGATTATTAAAAATGGGTGGTTGTTGGTCGGCACAGACTCGGTGGGCTGAAGGGCCTATTTCAAAGAACAAAGAACAAAGAAAATTACAGCACAGGAACAGGCCCTTCGGCCCTCCAAGCCTGCGCCGATCCAGATCCTCTATCTAAACATGTCGCCTATTTTCTTAGGGTCTGTATCTCTTTGCTTCCTGCCCATTCATGTATCTGGCTAGATACATCTTAAAAGACGCTATCGTGCCCGCGTCTACCACCTCCGCTGGCAACGGGTTCCAGGCACCCACCACCCTCTGCGTAAAGAACTTTCCACGCACATCCACCCTAAACTTTTCCCCTCTCACTTTGAACTCGTGACCCCTAGTAATTGAATCCCCCACTCTGGGAAAAAGCTTCTTGCTATCCACCCTGTCTATACCTCTCATGATTTTGTACACCTCAATCAGGTCCCCCCTCAACCTCCGTCTTTCTAATGAAAATAATCCTAATCTACTCAACCTCTCTTCATAGCTAGCGCCCTCCATACCAGGCAACATCCTGGTGAACCTCCTCTGCACCCTCTCCAAAGCATCTACATCCTTTTGGTAATGTGGCGACCAGAACTACACGCAGTATTCCAAATGTGGCCGAACCAAAGTCTTATACAACTGTAACATGACCTGCCAACTCTTGTACTCAATACCCCGTCCGATGAAGGAAAGCATGCCGTATGCCTTCTTGACCACTCTATTGACCTGCGTTGCCACCTTCAGGGAACAATGGACCTGAACACCCAAATCTCTCTGTACATCAATTTTCCCCAGGACTTTTCCATTTACTGTATAATTCACTCTTGAATTGGATCTTCCAAAATGCATCACCTCGCATTTGCCCTGATTGAACTCCATCTGCCATTTCTCTGCCCAACTCTCCAATCTATTTATATTCTGCTGTATTCTCTGACAGTCCCCTTCACTATCTGCTACTCTACCGATCTTAGTGTCGTCTGCAAACTTGCTAATCAGACCACCTATACTTTCCTCCAAATCATTTATGTATATCACAAACAACAGTGGTCCCAGCACGATCCCTGTGGAACACCACTGTTCACACGTCTCCATTTTGAGAAACTCCCTTCCACTGCTACTCTCTGTCTCCTGTTGCCCAGCCAGTTCTTTATCCATCTAGCTGGTACACCTTGGACCCCATGCGCCTTCACTTTCTCCATCAGCCTACCATGGGGAACCTTATCAAACTCCTTACTGAAGTCCATGTATATGACATCTACAGCCCTTCCCTCATCAATCAACTTTGTCACTTTCTCAAAGAATTCTATTAAGTTGGTAAGACATGACCTTCCCTGCACAAAACCATGTTGCCTATCACTGATAAGCCCATTTTCTTCCAAATGGGAATAGATCCTATCCCTTAGTATCTTCTCCAGCAGCTTCCCTACCACTGACATCAGGCTCACCGGTCTATAATTACCAGGATTTTCCCTGCTACCCTTCTTAAACAAGGGGACAACATTAGCAATTCTCCAGTCCTCCAGGACCTCACCCGTGTTTAAGGATGCTGCAAAGATTTCTGTTAAGGCCCCAGCTATTTCCTCTCTCGCTTCCCTCAGTAACCTGGGATAGATGCCATCCGGACCTGGGGACTTGTCCACCTTAATGCCTTTTAGAATACCCAACACCTCCTCCCTCCTTATGCCGACTTGACCTAGAGTAATCAAACATCTGTCCCTAACCTCAACATCCGTCATGTCCCTCTCCTCGGTGAATACCGATGCAAAGTACTCGTTTAGAATCTCACCCATTTTCTCTGACTCCACGCATAACTTTCCTCCTTTGTCCTTGAGTGGGCCAATCCTTTCTCTAGTTACCCTCTTGCTCCTTATATATGAATAAAAGGCTTTGGGATTTTCCTTAACCCTGTTTGCTAAAGATATTTCATGACCCCTTTTAGCCCTCTTAATTCCTCATTTCAGATTGGTCCTACATTCCCAATATTCTTTCAAAGCTTCGTCTTTCTTCAGCCTCCTAGACCTTATGTATGCTTCCTTTTTCCTCTTAGCTAGTCTCACAATTTCACCTGTCATCCATGGTTCCCTAATCTTGCCATTTCTATCCCTCATTTTCACAGGAACATGTCTCTCCTGCACGCTAATCAACCTCTCTTTAAAAGTCTCCCACATATCAAATGTGGATTTACCTTCAAACAGCTGCTCCCAATCTACATTCCCCAGCTCCTGCCGAATTTTGGTATAGTTGGCCTTCCCCTAATTTAGCACTCTTCCTTTGGGACCACTCTCGTCTTTGTCCATGAGTATTCTAAAACTTACGGAATTGTGATCACTATTCCCAAAGTAGTCCCCTACTGAAACTTCAACCACCTGGCCGGGCTCATTCCCCAACACCAGGTCCCGAGTTGGACTATTTACATACTGCTCAAGAAAACCCTCCTGGATGCTCCTTACAAATTCTGCTCCATCTGGACCTCTCACACTAAGTGAATCCCAGTCAATGTTGGGAAAATTAAAATCTCCTATCACCACCACCCTGTTGCTCCTACATCTTTCCATAATCTGTTTACATATTTGTACCTCTATCTCACGCTCGCTGTTGGGAGGCTTGTAGTACAGCCCCAACATTGCTACCGCACCCTTCCTATTTCTGAGTTCTGCCCATATTGCCTCACTGCTCGAGTCCTCCATAGTGCCCTCCTTCAGCACAGCTGTGATATCCTCTTTGACCAGTAATGCAACTCCTCCACCCCTTTTACCTCCCTCTCTATCCCGCCTGAAGCATCGATATCCTGGGATATTTAGTTGCCAATCGTGCCCTTCCCTTAACCAAGTCTCAGTAATAGCAATAACATCATACTCCCAGGTACTAATCCAAGCCCTCAGTTCATCTGCCTTACCTACTACACTTCTTGCATTAAAACAAATGCACCTCAGACCACCAGTCCCTTTGCGTTCATCATCTGTTCCCTGTCTACTCTTTCCCTTAGTCACGCTGACTTCATTATCTAGTTCCTTACAGGCTTTAGTTACTACCTCCTTACTGTCCACTGACCTCATTTGGTTCCCATCCCCCTGCCACATTAGTTTAAACCCTCCCCAACAGCGTTAGCAAAAGCACCCCCAAGGACATTGGTTCCAGTCCGGCCCAGGTGTAGACCGTCCAATTTGTAATAGTCCCACCTCCCCCAGAACCGGTCCCAATGTCCCAAAAATCTGAACCCCTCCCTCCTGCACCATCTCTCAAGCCACGTTGTATGACCCTATGATTGTGGACTTTCCTCATCTGTACTTCTCGCAGATACTGAAAGGATCACACAGGTTATCAAATATGACTGAGCTGCTTATTTGGATAGTCACCAATGACTCGGCTTCAATCCCTGCAGATGAAAGAAAAGGAAAATCAGCAAATGCCTTCTGTTCCTGGTTGTTATTAGAAAACCCCTGGTGGTACTTCATGCATGCACCTTGGGCAAGAACATTATCAGCCTTAGCTATTACGTGCTCTGCATTGAAACAACCGGCTGACATTCACAGTCACGGTGCACAGGTGAATAATGGGTCACTTAAGCAACAGCACCTGTTCAAGAGGATACCTGTAAGGAGTAAACACCTTTGAGAGGAAACAGGAACAGGAATAAAATGTAGCTACTGATAAACTCTCTGAATAACAATTGACTAGACTTGTCTACTTAGAACAGCAGCCTCAAGGAACAGGGCAGGCTGCACCTAACAATTGTAACACTGCTCCTGACCTTACTCGTTCAGTGAACAAAATGACAGGATTCTACTCATGCTTATTAAAGTTTGTCGAACCCAAGTCTCCCCCATTGGAAATCAGTCTGTTTTCAACAACAATTTCTCTTCACTTGGGAGACACCACAGGCTGTCGGCTTCTAATTTTAAAAACCATGAAATCCATCTTCAACTCCAGTACTAAAACAGGCAACATGTCAAAGTCCCCAGATGGACTGATATCTGTGCAAAACTGCAGACTCTGCACAAACAGTGATGAGATTACAGAGCTGATTATTTCAATCCTAACTAGGAGTTAGTTGACAAGAGACTGCAGCTAATTGTTTTGTGCTCATTAGTGTGAGGGTTGCTGGTGCTGGGGAATTGGGAATGCTCTGCTCTTCAGGCACTGTCTTGACTGTACCTTGGGCGGGCTGGATGGTGGGACTATTGCACTGCCCATTGGATGTCACCGGTCGGAGGCCCGGTTGATTTTGACAAGCTGCCAATCATAATCGAGACAGCAGGGTGATGTGGGGAAGGCGAGAGTCCGCACAAACTAATGTAAGTGAAAATGGGGCGGTTTCGATTCGCAATGTCAATTTTACAACCAACAGGCACCTTGAAAACGTACTCTTCCAGAGTCTCCAACAGCCTTGACCCTATTCATTGGAACTGCCTCCTCAGCATCTGCCTCCTCCCCTCAGCATCTGCCTCCTCCCCTCAGCATCTGCCTCTTTCCCTCAGCATCTGCCTCTTTCCCTCAGCATCTTCCTCCTCCCCTCAGCATCTGCCTCCTCCCCTCAGCATCTGCCTCTCCCCATCAGCATCTGCCTCTTCCCCTCAGCATCTGCCTCCTCCCCTCAGCATCTGCCTCCTCCCCTCAGCATCTTCCTCTCCCCATCAGCATCTGCCTCTTCCCCTTAGCATCTGCCTCCTCCCCTCAGCATCTGCCTCTCCCCATCAGCATCTGCCTCTTTCCCTCAGCATCTTACTCCTCCCCTCAGCATCGTCCTCCTCCCCTCAGCATCTGCCTCCTCCCCTCAGCATCTGCCTCTCCCCATCAGCATCTGCCTCTTTCCCTCAGCATCTTCCTCCTCCCCTCAGCATCTGCCTCTCCCCATCAGCATCTGCCTCCTCCCCTCAGCATCTGCCTCCTCCCCTCAGCATCTGCCTCTCCCCATCAGCATCTGCCTCCTCCCCATCAGCATCTGCCTCCTCCCCTCAGCATCTGCCTCTCCCCATCAGCATCTGCCTCCTCCCCATCAGCATCTGCCTCCTCCCCTCAGCATCTGCCTCCTCCCCTCAGCATCTGCCTCTCCCCATCAGCATCTGCCTCTTCCCCTCAGCATCTGCCTCTTCCCCTCAGCATCTGCCTCCTCCCCTCAGCATCTGCCTCTCCCCATCAGCATCTGCCTCTTCCCCTCAGCATCTGCCTCCTCCCCTCAGCATCTGCCTCTCCCCATCAGCATCTGCCTCTTTCCCTCAGCATCTTCCTCCTCCCCTCAGCATCTGCCTCGTCCCCTCAGCATCTGCCTCTCCCCATCAGCATCTGCCTCCTCCCCTCAGCATCTGCCTCTCCCCATCAGCATCTGCCTCCTCCCCTCAGCATCTGCCTCCTCCCCTCAGCATCTGCCTCCTCCCCATCAGCATCTGCCTCCTCCCCTCAGCATCTGCCTCCTCCCCATCAGCATCTGCCTCCTCCCCTCAGCATCTGCCTCTCCCCATCAGCATCTGCCTCCTCCCCATCAGCATCTGCCTCCTCCCCTCAGCATCTGCCTCTCCCCATCAGCATCTGCCTCTTCCCCTCAGCATCTGCCTCCTCCCCTCAGCATCTGCCTCTCCCCATCAGCATCTGCCTCTTCCCCTCAGCATCTGCCTCCTCCCCTCAGCATCTGCCTCTCCCCATCAGCATCTGCCTCTTTCCCTCAGCATCTTCCTCCTTCCCTCAGCATCTTCCTCCTCCCCTCAGCATCTGCCTCCTCCCCTCAGCATCTACCTCTCCCCATCAGCATCTGCCTCTTTCCCTCAGCATCTTCCTCCTCCCCTCAGCATCTGCCTCTCCCCATCAGCATCTGCCTCCTCCCCTCAGCATCTGCCTCCTCCCCTCAGCATCTGCCTCCTCCCCATCAGCATCTGCCTCCTCCCCTCAGCATCTGCCTCTCCCCATCAGCATCTGCCTCCTCCCCTCAGCATCTACCTCCTCCCCTCAGCATCTGCCTCTCCCCATCAGCATCTGCCTCTCCCCATCAGCATCTGCCTCCTCCCCATCAGCATCTGCCTTCTCCCCTCAGCATCTGCCTCCTCCCCTCAGCCTCTTGCATGGCTTTGCTTTCACTCTTCACCTCGTAAAGCTCTCAAGACCATATATTTTCAACCAAGCTTTCGGTCATCTCTTCTCCCTATCTCATGACTCAGTATCCATTCCTCTATCTACATTATTTCTCTTCTCTTCTCTCCTTACCTTTTCATGTTGTTTTCTACAATAAGGGTGCTATGAAAATGTAAGTCATTATTGTTGAGGAGGCAAGAATGGGGATTGAGCAAACCAAAGGTAAACAGCATTTTGCACATTTCTAGAACCAAAATCATTTTCACTTTACCTGAGGCTTATTTCACATTTACACTGGGAAGCAAACTGTGAAACTCAGTAAGTCCTTTAACCAAACACAAAGAATGAATTGGATTTCCTCCATGGTGGATTTAAACAGGAGTCACCCTGGTGATAGTAGTGATTATTCTGCTAAAAACCACCAAAACGGATCCCTCGACCAGGTGCCACTCAAATGAAAAGATTCCGTACAACATGTACCTGAACATATCTCAATGGCGGCATTTGCGATGGTCCAACAGGTTTGAGGTTCTTTCAGCTTGTTTTAATGAGAGTGGGGGGCTGCAGGGTGGATGAGCAACCTGACCATGACACCATGGTACAGGAAGCCATTCAAGTGGAGGGAGAAAAAAGGAATGTAGTGGTTGTAGGGGACAGTATAGTTAATGGGATTGACACTGTTCTCTGCAGCAACGAGCGAGAGTCCAGACAGCTGTGTTGCCTGTCTGGTGCCAGGGTTCGGGACATCTGCTCAGGGCTGGACAGGAACTTACAGTGGGAGGGGGAGGATCCAGTCGTCATCGTCCATGTAGGCACCAACGACATAGGCAGGACAAGGAAAGAGGTTCTGCACAGTCAGTATGAGGAACTAGGCACCAAATTAAGAAGCAGAACCTCAAAGGTAATAATCTCTGGATTATTACAAATTATTGCAAATTTGTATAGGGCAAATAAGACTAGAGAAATTAATGCGTGGCTCAAAGACTGGTGTGGTAAAAGTGGGTTCCAGCTCGTGGGGCAATCGCACCAGTACTGGGGAAAGTGGGGACTGTACTGTTGGGACTGTCTACACCTGAATCGTGCTGGGGCCAGTGTTCGAGTCAGCTGCATAACTGGGGAAGTAGAGAGGGTTTTAAACTGAATAGTGGGAGCAAGGGATCGATTTTGGGAAGATATGGTAAATCACGGAGTTGAGACAAGGCAAGAGAGAAAGGTATTAATATGGGAAATGATAAACAGACTGTGACAGGAAGGGACAGAGCGTACAAATCTAACAGTAAATCAACAGATAAGGTTAGCGGTTACAAAAATAATAAAAGGACAAAACTAAAGGCTCTGTATTTGAATGTATGTAGCATTCGAAACAAAACAGATGAACTGAGAGCGCAAATAGAAATAAATAAGTACAATCTGATAGCCATTACAGAGACATGGCTACAGGACGACATAGATTGGGACCTGAATATTGAAGGGTACATGGCAATTAGGAAGGATAGAAAGGTAGGAAAAGATGGAGGAGTATCTCTGTTAATTAATGATGGTATTAGCGCAATAGAAAGGGATGGCCTAAGTTCAGGAGACCAGGATGTAGAAGCAGTTTGGGTAGAGATGAGAAATCATAAGGCAAGAAGTCACTTGTGGGAGTGGTGTACAGGCCACCTAACATTAACAACACTGTAGGACAGGGTATAAAGGAAGAAATAATGGCAGCTTGTCAGAAAGATACAGTGATAATTATGGGGGATTCTAGCCTACATATAGACTGGAAAAATCAGATGGGCAGAGGCAGCCCAGATGAGGAGTACACAGAATGTTTTCAGGATAATTTCTTGGAACACTACATTCTGGAGCCAACCAGAGAGCAGGCAATACTAGACCTGGTATTGTGCAACGAGATAGGATTAATTACCTCACAGTTAAGGTACCCCTAGGTAGCAGCGATCATAATATGATTGAATTTTACGTTCAGTTTGAGGGAGAGAAGAGTGGGTTCAAGACTAGTATTTTAAACTTAAATAAGGGCAAATATGAGGGCATGAAAGCAAAGCTAGCTAAAGTGAACTGGCAAATCAGGTTAAGAGATAGGTCAATTGAGATGCAGTGGCAAACATCTAAGGGGATATTTCAGAATACACAGAATAGATACATTTCAACGAGAAAGAAACATTCCAAGGGTGAGACCCGCCATCCGTGGTTAACTAAAACAGTTAAAGATAGTATCAAACTTAAAGAAAAAGTCTATAATTGAGCAAAGATGGGAGACAGGTCAGAAGATTGGACAGAATATAAAAAACAGCAAAGAACGACTAAAAGATTGATAAGGAAGGTAAAGTTAGAGTACAAGAGAAAGCTAACTAGAAATATAAAGACAGATCTTAAGAGTTTCTCTGTGGATAAAATGGAACCAGTGGCTGTATTGTACTTGGATTTCCAGAAGGCATTTGATAAGGTGCCACATCAAAGGTTACTGGAGAAAAATAAAAGCTCATGGTGTGGAGGGTAACATATTGGCATGGATAGAATATTGGCCAGCTAACAGGAAACAGGCAGTAGGCATAAATGGGTCATTTTCTGGTTGGCAAGATATAATGAGTGGTGTGCCACAGGAATCTGTGCTGGGGCTTCAACTTTTTACCATTTATATACATGACTTAGATGAAGGGACTGAAGATATGGTTGATACATTTTCTGATGACACAAAGATAGGTAGGAAAGTAACTTGTGAAGAGGACATAAGGGGGCTACGAAGGGATATAGATAGGTTAAGTGAGTGGGCAAAGATCTGACAAATGGATGATAATATGGGAAAGTGTGAAATTGTCCACTTTGGCAGGAAGAATAAAAAAGCATATTATCTAAATGGTGAGAGATTGCAGAGCTCTGAGATACAGAGGGATCTGGGTGTCCCAGCGCATGAATCGCAAAAGGTTAGTATGCAGGTACAGCACGTAATTAGGAAAGCTAATAGAATGTTATCGTTTACACCGAGGGGAATTGAATACAAAAGTAGGGAGGTTACGCTTCAGCTATACAGGGCATTGGTGAGTCCACATCTGGAGTCCTGTGTACAGTATTGGTCTCCGTATTTAAGGAAGGATGTAAATGCGTTGGAGGCAGTACAGAGAAGGTTTACTAGGCTAATACCTGGAATGAGCAGGCTGTCTTACGAGGAAACATTGGACTGGCTAAGCTTATATCCATTGGAATTTAGAAGAGTAAGAGGTGACTTGATTGAAACATATGAGATCCTGAGGGGTCTTGACAGGGTGGATGTGGAAAGGATGTTTCCCCTTGTAGGAGAATCTAGAACGAGGGGTCACTGTTCAAAAATAAGGGGTCGCACATTTATGACAGAGATGAGGAGAAATCTTTTCTCTCAGAGGGTTGTCAGTCTTTGGAATTCTCTTCCTCAAAAGGCAGTGGAAGCAGTCTTTGAATATTTTTAAGGCAGAGGTAGATAGATTCTTGATAAGCAAGGGGGTGAAAGGTTATCGGGGGTAGGTGGCAATGTGGAGTAATCAGTTCAGCCATGAACTTATTGAATGGCGGAGCAGACTCGAAGGGCCGAGTGGTCTACTCCTGCTCCTAATTCGTATGTTTGGGGGGAACCAGTGTTATAAATGAGATTACTCCAGTCAATTGAAACCTGGAAATCTATCTTGTGGATCTGGCATCGCATCCCTGTAATAGTGGCACACAAAGAATCGGTTTCTTTTGCATTGTAGCACTGCTCAGAGCAATATGGCAGTTTAATTACCACTTGCATGCTGGAAGTAAACATATATTAAGGCCATATTTGAATCAAGCCAGCAACATAATGTCGCATCCAAATTCAATCAATCCAGCAATTTGTAGGCTAGCACCAGAAATGGCTAATCACGAAAGCTGCTAGATTGTTGTTGAAAAATAAAATCCAACTGGCTCACTGATGTGCTTTGGGGAAGGGCATCCAACACTCCTACCCAGCATGATTGCCTCTTAATGCCCTTGGGATACCCAGACGATGGACAATAAGTGAGGTGCTGCCAATAATGTCTATGTCCCAAGAACAGATAGATGATAAACCCTTGGCTTCTGCTACAAGAACACATGGAGTAATGAACATTTTACATGACTGAACTACTTCCAGCAGTTGTGGACCTCTTCTATGTTGGAAGTGCCAGTCACCTGGAATTTGTCCATATGCACATGAACATACATCACGTGGACTGTAGCGGTTCAAGAAGGCAGGTCACCACCACCCTCTCAAGGGCAATTAGGGATGGGCAATAAATGCTGGCCTTGCCAGCGACACTCACATCCTACAAATGAATAAAAAAAGATACAGGACCAGAAAACACCACTGTGTCCCATTATGCTGAAACCTGATTGGGGGGATTCAAATATGGAGAAAGCGAGGCATGGACTTGGGAGGTGACAACATGTTCAAGGACTTTGAAGAGGAAACAGAGGTTGCAGATGGTACAGTATTTTGCAAGGATGGCAAAGAACAACACCTGAAGAGAGAGAACCATTAACAATATCAGCTAACCTGCAGATCAGGAGGCGGGTCTCATCAACATGATGAGCCCAGAGAGGGCACAAGGGGAGAAAGGAGAGAAACTAAAGGAACATGCGAGTTCAGGGTTGGGGCAGGGGGAACATTAGAGGAAGTTTGGCCAGGTTGGATAGTGGGAGGGAAGGAAGAAGCAGAGGCAGCTGATTAGATGGTATTGAGCTTAGTGATAAAGAAGTTCTTGAGCTCTTCGTATTTATTGTTGGAGATGAGGGTGTAGCCTACAGGAGAGAGGGGTTTAAGAAGATACAAAATGAATATGCCATGCACAACAGATAAAAGATGTAACAGGACATTAGTGCCAGCCTAGATTTTTGCACTCAATTCTCTCGAGAGAAACATGAACCCACAAGCTTCTGTCTTAGTGGTAAGCATGCTATTAACTGAGCCACAGCTAACAATCAAACAATAACTGTCCCCTGGAATCTTTTACATCTGAGAACGCAGCCAGGGCCTCAGTTCATCACATTTGAAAGATTGCACCTCCAACAGTGCAGCACGCTCGGCTCTAAGCCAGAAGGCTATGGGTTCAAGGCTAACTCCTGAGACTTCAGCATATAAGGCTGGCACTTCAGTGTGGTACAGAGGACATCAAGCCACATGAGGAGATATTAGGGCAGATCACTAAAACCTTGGTCAAAGTAGGTTTGAAGGTGTGTCTGAAAGGAGAGATGAAGAGGTTTAGGGAGGGAATTCCAGAGCTCCCAATGGTGGAGTAATTTAAAATTGGAGATGCATAAGAATCACAGAATTGTTACAGGGCAGAAGGAGGCCATTCGGCCCATCGTGTTCACACTGGCTCTCTGAAAGAGCAATTCCCTCAGTTCCATTCCCCTACCTTCTCCCCGTAACCCTGCACATTCTTCCTTTACATATAACAGTCCCTTTTGAATGCTTCAATTGAACCTTCCTCCACCACATTCTCAGGCAGTGCATTCTAGACCTTAACCACTCGCTGCGTGAAAAAGTTTTTCCTCATGTCACTTTTGCTTCTCTTACTAAATACTTTAAATCTGTGCCCTCTCGGTCTCGATCCTTTCACGAGTGGGAACAGTTTCTCTCTAGCTACTCTGTCCAGACCCATCATGATTTTGAATACCTCTATCAAATCAGCTCTCAGTGATCCAGAAGATCAGAATCATGAGGCATTTTGATCCACTGTAGGAGAAACTGTTACCATTGGCAGGAAAGTCAGTAAGAGGGATTTAAGATAATTGGCAAAATATCTGTGAGAGAGATGAGTAGAATAATTTCTTTACTCAGCAACTATTACGATCTGGAATGCGCCGCCTGAAAGGGGAGTGGAAGCAGATTCAATAGTAACTTTCAAAAGGGAAGTGGATAAATATTTAAAAATGAAAAAGTTGTAGGGCTAAGAGGACTGAGACTCATGGACAGCTCTTTCAGACAACTGATTGCACGAAGGGCCTCCTTCCCTCTGTAAGATTCTGTGATTAGAGCTTGACTGATGTCTGAGTGAGTATTTATTAATGTGGAACTGGGCCAAGGATCTGGAATATCAGGGTTGCCGGTTTAAAGTCACATATGAAATTCTATTACAAGGTGGCAGTTTTTCGAAAAATGCATTCTGTGAAATCCATTTTGTGTGAAAACTGCAAACCAGATTGATTTGGAAAAGGTCCACACTTATTAAGGGTGTCAAACAGAATCACACTGCAGAAATTGGATAAGGCCACTTGCTGTAGTCCAGTAGCACATGCCACTCGGGTGATTGCAGCTCAATAATATGAAAAGTGACCTACTCAGAGAAATCAAGTATTCAGTTGTGGCCCAATTGAGAGAATTCTTTCCAAACTCTGGACCAGGTACCTGGCCTACTCTGCTGGGCCTCAGCCAGTATCAGCACTGCATCAACAGAGACATACAAGATAATCAGAGGGTTAGATAGGGTGGATAGTGAGAGTCTTTTTCCTCGGATGATGATGGCAAACACGAGGGGACATAGCTTTAAGTTGAGGGGTGAAAGATATAGGACAGATGTCAGAGGTAGTTTCTTTACGCAGAGAGTAGTAGGGGCGTGGAACGCCCTGCCTGCAACAGTAGTAGACTCGCCAACTTTAAGGGCATTTAAGTGGTCATTGGATAGACATATGGATGAAAATGGAATAGTGTAGGTCAGATGGTCGGCGCAACATCGAGGGCCGAAGGGCCTGTACTGCGCTGTAATGTTCTAAAAAAAAAACACTCCCTACACCTTGGGCAATAAGGGATGAGTCACAACCCACCCAAATGGAGCAATTCCCAAAGTTCCTCTGTCACACAACACAAATTGGCTCAAAACATTAACCCAACAGACAAGCAAAGATAAAAGCCACAATGAATTTCTCATTATTTAGACTGACTCATAGTGCTTCACATTACTGTTATGTAGGCAGCATGGTAGCCATTTTGTATACAGCAAGATTCCACATACAGTTTCTGGTAGTGTTGCTTGGGGGAGGAATGTTGGTCAAACAGCAGGACAACTCCTTGTATAGCACCATGGGATCTTCAACAGCCACCTGAATGACCAAAGTAGATGGGGGCCCCGAGGTTAGCTTCTTACCCAAAGGATGAAATCTTGGACAATGCAGCACTCCCTCAGTAATGCAATAGGGCATCAGCCATGTTTTGTGCTTAAGGCCTGGAGTGGGGCCTAAAATGTACAACGTTCTGATTTGAAGGCAACCGTGCTCCTAATCAATTCCCTCCATGGTCAACCCCAGAGCTACTTTATCGGATTACATCGCTATGTCCCTATGCCATATATAAAAACAACTTGCCTTTATGCAGTGCCTTTAAAAACATCCCAAGACACTTCACGGGGCATTATCAAGCAAATCTTGACAGGAGGCCATAGAAGGAGACATTAGGACAGATGACCAAGATGGGGTCAAAGAGGTAGGTTTTAAGGAGCAACTTAAAGGAGGAGAGAGAAGTAAAGAGAGGGAGGGAATTGCAGAGCTTATGGCCGAGGAAGCTGAAGGCACGGCTGCCAGTGGTGGAGTGATGATGTGCAAGAGGCCAGAATTGGAGGAAGACATAGATCTCAGAAGGTTGTAGGGCTGGAGGAGGTTACAGAGAAAATATGAGGGAAGGCCACGATGGGATTTAAAAACAAGGATGAGAATTTTAAAATCAAGGCATTGCCGAACTTGGACCCAATTAAAGTCAGCGAGCACAGGAATTTTCAATAGAATTTACTGCGACTTAGGATCTGGCTTTAGTGGGAGAAATTTTCACAGGCATGGGTAGGCCACTGGATATTTCACCCGCATAGCCGTCCTTATGAGAGTTGAGAGAGTGACCAACAGTCATTCCTAACCTCACCTGATGCCCACATGTCTGGGTGAGGATAGCAGTCAACAATGGGAACCCCAGTTGATTTTCCTTGATTTACTCAAGATGCAATGAGACTAGCACTGACACTAACACTAAACCATACAACCGATGCTCCTTCCCGCTCCCCCACTTCACCACCCCACCTGAGACTGTAAAACAGAAAAGCGAGGCAAAAGAAACAAGCAACTTGTCAACCCCATTACTATGACAGTCCACGTACAATCACTTCAATCATGGGTCACCAATCTGCACACTCCACCCCAAGAACTCTCATCCAAGCCGCCATGTTAACCACGATCAGCTACATCAATTCAAAACTCTAAAATCCTCAACATCTGTCCCTTGATATGTATCAAGCTAATTCTTTTTTCAAAAAGTGGTTAACTGAGATATTGGCCGGGATTTTATCCTTGGCGGATGGGAGCCCTCCAATGACTGAAAAATCGGTGGCGAACCCGCTTCCGCCTGGCCTGGGGATCTGACCCGTCTTTTGCAGGTCCCTGGCCTTTAATTGTTCTGAGGTGGGACTTCCACCTGCTTAAGGCAGGACGTCCCGCCTAATAGAGCTGTCGGCCAATCAGCGGGCCGGCAGCTCTTAGTTCCAGCAGCGCCACTGGAAGCGGTGGCCATTACTGGGACTGCAGCCTAGCTTGAAGACGAAGATGTCGGGGACGAAGTTGACCCACGCGGTCACAGGGAGAACTTGGAAACTCCGCACAGGAAGTACCCAGAATCGAACCCAGGTCCCTGGAGCTGTGAGGCTGCAGTGCCTCGGACGCCTACCTGCCAATGGTAAAATCCCCGTGGCGGTGAGCGGAGGCCCCTATGTAGCTGGTAAGTCACCACTTAAGGGTCTTGATTAGCGTGGTACGGGTGGGCCGTTTTTCGCTGCCGCCCCCTGCGAACAGTGGAAGCAGAGGCGGAGTTGAGAGTGGGTCGGGAAGGGCCCCCTGAGCCTCCCGCTCTATTTTACACCCCCCTCTGCCACCCCCACCCCCTCCAACCACCCCGCCACCTTCCCACACATTGGAGGGGGGGGCGTAAAATTCCGGCCATAGTTAACCAAGTAAAGACTGGGCATCAAATCAGATCTTCCTGGTCCCTATGGTTCAGTGCTTCACCGCACAATTCCCATGGCTTCTAGTAACATTGCCAATCTGATTGGATGAATTCGTGGAAGATATCAACATATGACCTCTAACCACCACCCTTTTTTCCATCTTTTAATATTTTTATAACTTCTGAACAAAAGTGTTCAGTGAAATTTTTCTGCAGCTATGGCCAACTTGAGAAGGAATGAGTTGAGTGCAAACATACATAAGAACATTAGAAATAGGAGCAGGAGTAGGCCATTTGGCCCCTCGAGCCTGCTCTGCCTTTCACTAAGATCATGGCTGATCTGATTTTGGCCTCAACTCCACTTTCCTGCTTGCCTCATGCAACCCATGACTCCCTTGTAGATCAACAATCTGTCCAGCTCAGCCTTGAATATATTCAATGACCCAGCCTCCACTACTCTCTGGGGAAGAGAATTCCAAAGATTAACGACCCTCTGAGAGAAGAAATTCCTCCTTATCCCAGTCTTAAATGGGAGATCCCTTATTTTGAAACTTTGTCCCCTAGTTCTAGACACCCCCACGAGGGGAAACATCCTTTCAGCATCTACCCTGTCAAGCCCCCTCTGAACCTTATATGTTTAAATTAGATCAACTGTCATTCTTCTAAACTCCAATGTGTATAGGCCCAACCTGTTCAACCTTTCCTCATAAAGCAACCCCTTTATCCCAGGAATCATCACAGTGAATCTTCCCTGAACTGC
The DNA here is from genome assembly GCF_036365525.1 of Heterodontus francisci. Taxonomy (NCBI): domain Eukaryota; kingdom Metazoa; phylum Chordata; class Chondrichthyes; order Heterodontiformes; family Heterodontidae; genus Heterodontus; species Heterodontus francisci. Next base: position 116,292,645 of record NC_090382.1, read on the forward strand.
TTCCAATGCAGGTATATCCCTCCTTAAATAAATACACTCAGTAGCTGTGCACACAGCTCAGCAGACACATTCAACCAGCATTCACACAGAGGGTAGTGGAAATCTGGAACTCCCCCCACACCATCCTCCGCCCCCCACCCGTCCAATCTAAAAATTTTTTTGTTGAAGCTGGGAATCAACTGAAAATTTCAGAACTGAGATATTTGTTAGGTGAGGGTATTGAGAGTTACAGAACCAACAGGTGGAGTTAAAATACAGAGCAGCCATGAGGGAATTGAATGGCAGAACAGGACAGAGGGGCTGAATGGCCTACTCCTATGACATCGCCTCCTGGCCTGTCTCTGTATATAGTGTACAAGCTCTGACTATTACTGCACCATAGAATCCAATCATCTCTTTACTGGTGACAGGTCCGACTGCCAAAAAGCCCCCAACCTGCACTACCCTCAAAGGAATGCAAATTTGAAAAACTAAATAAGAGGGTAAAATGTTGCATTGATCCAAGCGAATGGAAGTCTGTTTGGCTCCATTCCAAGCATCAGGTGCAAGATTGTGTTCGTGTTAACAGTTTTCAGGATGTGCAATGCTTTAAAGATCTTTTATTCACTTAATTGGGGTAACATTTGGGAAAGAAAAAGTCATGATATTTTAAAAGCTCATGCAGGCCTGAAATAAACACAAACACTGTTGCTGTAGGATTTGCTCAGTGACAAGGTTCAATTTTTTTGTAAATACATCCATTATTTTGATGTCCCTTCAGGAGTCTGTATTTATGCATCATGCAAATTCCTACGTGCAGTTAATTTTTCTTCTAGTAATTGGAATTGGAAATTATCTAAAGAGAAAAAATTTGCAGGGCTATGTGGAAAAGGCAGGGGAGGGGCGACAGAGAGCCAGCACCAACACGACAGGCCGAATAGCCTCCTTCTGTGCTGTAAACATTTGATGATTCGATGAATCTATAAAATGGAACTAAAAGCTCGTCAGTCACTAAGATGTAGTCAATGACCAAGGGTTACCACTTTATGAAGAGACAATCACCCAAATAGGTCTTGTTAGGGTTCGCAACTCACCAAATATGAATACAAAAGCAAAATATTGCAGATGGTGGAAACCTGAAATAAAAACAGAAAATGCCGGAAAAGCTTAGCAGGTCTTTCCATAATCTGTGGAGAGAGAAACAGGGTTAATGTTTCAGCTTGATGACCCTTCACCCCCAGTTCTGATGAAAGGTCACAGAACTGAAGCATTGACTCAGTTTCTCTTTTCATCGATGCTGTCAGACCTGCTGAGCATTTCCAGTATTCCCTGGTTTTGTCTCACCAAATATTATTGTTTATGTCTGAGAGACGAAATCTTGAAATCAAGCCTTGAACCGTGCAGAATCTGACTAGGCCCATGTTGCGGATTCAGTCACCATCTCCGTGACAGGTGATGACACCAGAGCACGATTAGTCAACAACTTACATTCTAATTAACTTCAACTCACAGCATTTTTACTTTGTGATCCACCAGGTCTGGTCATCTTGAACTAATTGCTGACATAATCAGGTACCACACCGCAACAGAAATGCGAGGAAGATTTTCAACTTCACCCTGCTCAGGCTGAAAACTGGCATTGCAAATCGATCACCTTTTACAGAAACCATCCAAGTCGAGTCTTGAAGTTGAAAACCTACCCATTTTGCTCCAAAACACAAAAAACAGATTCCAAAAGAAAGAATGAGCATTTCTATAGTGCCTTTCACAACCTGAGGATTTCCAAAAGTGCTTTACAGCCAATTAAATACTATTGAAGTGTAATTAACATTGTAATGTAGGAAAAATGGCAACTAATTTAGGCACTGCAAGATCCCACAAACATCAATGTGATGTTGACCAGATAATTTGTTTTTTTAAAAATGTTGATTAAGGGATAAATATTTGCCAGGATACCAGGGGAGAACTCCAATGCTCCTCTTCGACGTAGTGCCATATGATTTTTGATGTCCACCAGAAGGGGCAGATGTAGGTTTAATATCTCATCTGAAACACTAATTAAACTTTTGAAAAGCTAAATAGAAACATCAGGGCTATTTGGCCCATTGAAACTCCTCTCCTAACTCTCTACCAGAACAACTCACTGCACTTTGAATGACCCCAAGTATCTTTGGGCTGTACTTTGTTGCCTGGATGATTAATTCAAATATTCATCACTCTGAGCAAATAAGACCACAAGTGATCTCTGCTTTCAATTTCCTGTTCATTAATTTGCATCTGCAGTTTCTACATCCCTGCTTTATTTCAATCGGGAGTTTTTCTTGCCAATTCCATGTACTATTAGCAACTGAAAAATGGGAACACCTCTACTAATGCCCCAGGCATTCGGCCCACTTTTCAGAGAGACCTAACCACAAGTTTTTACATACCACTTACAGGAAGTACAAAATGGCTAAATTGTGCAGCCTTCACATCTCGAATATTGATGCCCCTGCACGAGTCAGTGTGTGGCAACATCATGATAATCCTTACACTCAGCTATTTTTTTCTTCATTAAGTAATTGGAATATAAAATGAAAAAATAAAGCTGGTCAGTTGCTAAGCTCTACGTCAATCATCAAAGACATCCATTTTATGAAGGGATCATCATTCGTCTTGCAGACAGGCCTTTTTAAAAACACTGCGCTGTCAGTTTCACAGCTGATACAGGAGGGTCACAAACATCCACGAATGATTTGAAGTCTCCAAGAGTTGAGGAGATTTCGTCTCAGCAGGGCACTGCTGCAAGCAAATGGGGAGAAAAATCTTCGGGCACTTTAACTACCTTTGAGCACTTTCACTTTAGTAGTTGTAAAAATATTGGAGATGGGGAAAAAGAGGCTGTTTCATCGAGTGTCAAGAATTAGCCAATTGGGTAACAGAGAGTCAGTTCAGTTTCCCAATTGGCGTGGGAAGGTGGCATCTCACCTGGATGCATATGTTGGGCACCCAATGTTGGGAGGCAGAAGGGCATGTGATAAAACCTCCACGAATCTGTTCAAAGTTGGCAACCCTAGATCCTAGAGCGGTAAAATATTGGCCCATCAAATAAGTTTGAGATCTGACTGGAACCAGTGCAGTGTCAGCAAACAGTTCCTCCTAGCATTTTCATTTCAAACAATTAATGTGCATTATTTTTGAGCACTGGATCACAACTTTCTTTTTTACAAGCTGGTAACCAACTTATTTTATTCAGCCACAATGTCTAAAAAGATCTTAAAATATCACCAAGGACAAGCAGTGTTTATTGTTTACATCCTGGAAGATTGATTTTAGCAGTAATTATAAGAACAGACAACCCAATGTTATTTGAAATGCTGTTTCTGGTTCGAGAAACTGTAATGCATAAGATGCGAGGAACATTATTCCATGACAAAACAACAGAAATAGGCAGGAGAATGGGACTAATTAGATAATTTTTCAAAAGAGCTGGCGCAGGCACCTGGAGCCAAATGGCCCAATTTTTCACGGTATCATTCGATGATTGGCTGACAGTGCACATGAGCAGGAAGTTAACCACATTGTCACTGCATGCTGTTTCTGGTTTGGAAGCTTCAACTTGACCAATGCAGCATCACATTCTCCAAATTGTAGCTCAAGCTAAAAAGGTGAAAGGTAGGTTACATTGTAAACATTCATTATAAGGTGGCAGATGGAAGTATAAGGTGGGGAAGTGTAAGGTTATTCACGCTGGTCGTAGCAGAAAAGAAAAATATTTCATAAAAGGTGTGAAACTTGTAAATGTTGACGTTCAGAGAGACTTGGGTGTACTTGTAAAAGGAACACAGAAAGTTGGCACGCAGGTGCAACAAGCAATTTGGAAGGCAAATAGCATGTTGGCCTTTATTGTAAGGGGATTGGAGTACAAGAATAAAGTGATCTTGCTACAATTATACAGGACATTGGAGAGACCGCACGTGGAATACAGGACTGGACTTTATGGGCTCCCCCCGCCCACCAGAAACGGGGTTGGACGCAGGTGGTGGCTCATAGAATCATGAAGGGAGGTGGGTGTGGAGGGCCTGTCGCTGCCTCGTTGTCAAGCGATTTTGTCAGGGGTGGGATAGGCTGACGACAGCCTTCCTGCCTAGAAGCCAATTCAAGCCCTTAAGTGGCCTACTAATGGCTACTTAAAGGCCTCTTTTGCCCGCTGCTGGGATGCAGTGTAATATGAGGTGCCCTCCTTACGGGGTTCCTCCTCTGTGGGCACTCTGTGGCCCATGGAGGACCCCCACTGGCAAAATCTCCCCCTTCATGGAACCCACCCCCCACTTTGCCAGACTTCATGCACCCCTTCGCCCCCCCGCCCCACACCTTTACCAGGGCATTCTGGACTGGCCCCAGCTACCCCGCCTCACTTACCTAAGGTCCGGTGTTCAAGCACTGGGCCTGGGTCCAAGGCCTCTGTAGTACCAGCAGTGACCACTGATCCCTGTGGTGCTGCCGGTGCTGCTGAGCTGCGGGCCATGTGATTGGCTGTCAGCTCTTGGAGGCGGGATCCCCATATTTAAAGGGACTATGATGTTGCTTCTGGAACCATGGAGGATCATATCGGAAGTGGAGGGTGGGGTTGGCTCTAAAAGGCCCAGGTGGGGTTCCCGCCACCTTTTCGGCCTGGCACTGGGAGCCCCACCAGCTGCACAAAATCCAATCCACTGTGTGCAGTTTTGGACTCGATACTTAAGAAACGACATACTTGCATTGGAGGCCGTAGAGTGAGGGTTCACTAGATTGGTCCCTGGGATGATAGGGCTGTCTAATAATGAGAGGCTGAGTAAACTGGGCCTACATTCTCTGGAGTTTATAAGGATGAGAGGTGATCGCATTGAAAGTTAAAAGACTTGACAGGGTAAACACCAAGAGGTTGTTTCCGCTGGCTGGGAAGCGAGAACACAGGGCCACAGTTTCAGGATGAGTGAATGACCATTTAGGACTGAGATGTGGAGGACTTTCTTCACTCAGAGGTTTGTGAATCTTTGGGATTCTGTACCCAGAGAGTTGTGGATGCTCCATCACTGAATATATTTAATTCTGGGATCGACAGATTTTTGGTGTCTCAGAGAGTCCAGGGATATGAAGAGCAGGCAGAAAAGTGGAGCTGAAGCCCGAGATGGTCATATTAAATGGCAGAGCAGGCTCGACAGGCCGTACAGTCTACTCCTGCTCCTATTTCTAATGTTCTTATATCAACCCTGAAAAATGTTGAAAAAGCAAATAATTAACTCAATGGGTAGCAAGCTTACCTCTGAGTTAGATGGTTGTGGGTTAAAGTCCCACTCTAGAGACTTCAACCCAAAATCTAGACTGACATCAAGTGTGGTACTGAGAGAGTGCTGCACTGTTGGTGATGCTGTCTTTCAAGTGTGTTGTTAAATTGAGGCCCTGTCTGTCCCCTCAGGTGGATGCAAAAGATCCATCTACCATTATTTCAAAGAAGAGCAATGGAATTCTCCCTGTTGTCGTAACCAATATTTACCCCACAGCCAATATTATTAGAAAAAACAGGCTATTTGGTCATTAGCACATTGCTATTTGTGGGAGCTTGCTGTGCATGTTTTGGATGCCATGGTTGCTCCATTGCAAGAGTGACTACACTTCAGAAGTACTTAATTGGTTGTGAGCTGCTGAGGTCATGAAAGCTGCATATAAATGCAAGTCCTTGCTTTGAAGAGAAGACTAAGTGAGTGAGGGGGAAGGATACAATGCAAGTGCTGGAGGCTGAAGGAGGGAGGACACAATCCTTTCTCTGCAGTTAGATATATGGCATTAAAGTGGCTGATGCTGCATGAAACAATTCCAGTATGATTCAGCAATTAAAAAAGAGTCGACTCAATCCCTCCAGCTGTTTATGAAGTGGATATTTAACAATGAGCCATATCACAGCCTCAATGTTTAGGTGATCCAATATTACCAGGGCCAATAAACAAGTTGCACTTGCAATAAGAGAATAAAGAGGCCATCAAGGGAGCCGGCCGACACTGCTGGTACCCCTCTCAGTTAGTCACTGTTGCCAGGCAACCCAAAGGCCTGGGGAGAAGGGATCCCAAAGTGATTTGGGACAAAGATATACATTAGTTACTGCAATCAGACAAGCAACAGACCCACAGCATCAGTGATAGTATTTTACATTTGTGAAGGGTGAGGGAAATAGACTGAAGTATTCTGATCTTAAAAGCTTACATAGTCAGCTGTACTCCAAAAGCCTTCTTTTAAAAGGAGAACCAGAATGAGCTTCAATCTCTCCAGACAACAGGTTCCCAGACCATATCCTTCTACTAATTACTTATTTAATATTCAACCCACTCGCCAAATCTAAGAGTTTTCTTTCACCGAACTAATTTTCATCTGGGGAGAAAGAAAACCTTTATTTCACAGCGACGTGTTTAATGAAAACGATAAAGCAGGTGAAAGGTTAATTCAAACCCTTTAAATGCCTTTACTTTCTGCGTGACCTACTCATTGAATCTCTGATTATGCATAATTTAAATTTACAAATTAGCCAGGATTGAAAAGTGGTGGGTTTAGAGATGGGTGGGGGGAGAAGGGATGAGGGGGGAGGGAGGGTTTATTAAAGAGGATGGGAAATGGGGGGGATGGGGAGGAAGGCGAGGGGGGAGGGAGGGTTTATCAAAGAGAATGGGAAATGGTGGGGATGGGGATGGGGAGGAAGGCGGGGAGGGAGGGTTTAATTCCACAAATGTTCTCCTGCTCTTCAATCCACTGTTATTTCAGAGTGGAAGAGCCATGGAAAAGTCTGGAAAAACCAAGTCAATGCCAGTCACACCATCTTTCCTCGGGTTTACACAAATCTTATCAAAGTCAAGGCAGAGGAGTGACAAAAAAACCACTGCGGAGATTTACCTGCCTTTATTTCTACAGGTTGAGACATTTCAACCAACTGGCACACTTTGAACAATATGGTCAGGGATGTTAGTATGGCTATGCAATGGAAAATAAAGTCGTTTGGTACTGGACTCAACACATTTATGAAAATAATTCAGTGATGGAGTAGCCCCGCACTCGGGGCTGGATTTTCCCACCCCACGACGTCGGGGGCCGTGGCAGGAGGGCCCAAAAAATGCCTCCAGGTGAGCCCCGCCATGGGCCTAGTCACCAGGAAAGCTCCACCCCATATTACCGCCGGTGGCAAGGCCTCATGATGGTCCCCCCACCAATCGGCGACGGGAGCAGGATTTTTCTTTTATTTGTTCCTGGGAAGTGGGCGTCGTTGGCCAGGCCAGCATTTATTGCCCATCCCTAAATGCCCTTGAGAAGGTGGTGTTGAGCTGCCTTCTTGAACCACTGCAGTCCACGTGGGGTAGGTACACCCACAGTGCTGTTAGGAATGAGTTCCAGGATTTTGACCCAGCGACAACGATATAGTTCCAAGTCAGGATGGTGTGTGGCTTTGAGGGGAACTTGCAGGTGATGGTGCTCCAATGCATCTGCTACCCTTGCCCTTCTAGATGGTAGAGGTCACAGGTTTGGAAGATGCTGTTGAAGGAGTCTTGGTGCATTGCTGCAGTGCATCTTGTAGATGGTACACACTGCTGCCAATGTGTGACGGTGGTGGAGGGAGTGAATGTTTGTGGATGGGGTGCCAATCAAGTGGGCTGCTTTGTCCTGGGTGGTGTTGAGCTTCTTGAGTGTTGTTGGAGTTGCACCCAACCAGGCAAGTGGATAGTATTCCATCACACTCCTGACTTGTGCCTTGCAGATGGTGGACAGGCTTTGGGGAGTCAGCAGGTGAGGTACTCAGTACAAAATTCCTAGCCTCTGACCTGCTCTTGTAGCCATGGTATTTATGAGGAAAGACTGAAAAGGCTAGGGTTGTTTTCCTTAGAACAGAGAAGGCTGAGGGGGGACATGATTGAGGTATACAAAATTTTGAAGGGCATTGATAGGTTTGATAGGAAGAAACTTTTTCCCTTGGCAGAGGGGTCAATAACCAGGGGGCATAGACTTAAGGTAAGGGGCAGGAGGTTTAGAGGGGATTTGAGGAAACATTTTTTCCACCCAGAGGGTGGCTGGAATCTGGAACGCACTGCCTGAAGAGGTGGTAGAGGCAGGAACCCTCACAACATTTAAGAATGATTTAGATGAGTACTTGAAACGCCGTAGCATACAAGGCTACGGGCCCAGTGCTGGAAAATGGGATTAGAATAGTTAGGTGCATGATGGCTGGCATGGACACGACGGGCTGAAGGGCCTGTTTCTGTGCTGTATAACTCTATGACTCTATGTGGCTACTCCAGTTCAGTTTCTGGTCAATGGTAACCCCCAGGATGTTGATAGTGGGGAATTCAGCGATCTTAATACCATTGAATGTCAAGGGGAGATGGTTAGATTCTCTCTTGTTCAAGATGGTCATTGCCTGGCACTTGTGTGGCGCAAATGTTGCTTGCCACTGATCAGCCCAAGCCTGGATATTGACGAAGAGCTGAAGATGGTTGGGCCTAGGACACTACCCTGAGGAACTCCTGCAGTGATTTCCTGGAGCTGAGACAATTGACCTCCAACAACCACAACCATCCTCCTTTGTGCTAGGTATGCCTCCAACCAGCAGAGAGTTTTCCCCCAATTCCAATTGACTCTAGTTTTGCTCGGGATCCTTGATGCCATACTCGGTCAAATGCTGCCTTGATGCCAAGGGCAGTCACTCTCACCTCACCTCTGGAGTTTAGCTCTTTTGTCCATGTTTGAACCAAGGCTGTAATGAGATCAGGAGCTGAGTGACCCTGGCGGAACCCAAACTGAGTGTCACTGAGCAGGTTATTGCTAAGTAAGTGCCGCTTGATGGCACTGTTGATGGCACCTTCCATCACTTTACTGATGATTGAGAGTTGACTGATGATGCGGTAATTGGCCGGGTTGGACTTGTCCTGCTTTTTGTGGACAGGACATACCTGAGCAATTTTCCACATTGCCGGGTAGATGCCAGTGTTGTAGCTGTACTGGAACAGCTTGGCTAGGGGCGCGGCAAGTTCTGGAGCACAGGTCTTCAGTACTATTGCCGGAATGTTTTCAGGGCCCATAGCCTTTGCAGTATCCAGTGCCTTCACTCATTTCTTGATATCATGCGGAGTGAATCAAATTGGCTGAAGTCTGGCATCTGTAATGCTGGGGATTTCAGGAGGAGGCCGAGATGGATCATCAACTCAGCACTTCTGGCTGAAGATTATTGCAACTGCTTCAGCCTTATCTTTTGCACTTATGTGTTGGGGTCTCCCATCATTGAGGATGGGATATTTGTGGAGCTTCCTCCTCCTGTTCGTTGTTTAATTGTCCACCATTCACAACTGGATGTGACAGGACTGCAGAGTTTAGATCTGATCCTTTGGTTATGGGATCATTTAGCTCTGTCTATTGCATGCTGCTTACACAGTTTGGCTTCTCATTTTGAGGTATGCCTGGTGCTGCTCCTGGCATGCTCTCCTGCACTCTTCATTGAACCAGGGTTGGTCTCCTGGCTTGATGGTAATGATAGAGTGGGGGATATGCCGGGCCATGAGGTTACAGATTGTGGTTGGGTACAATTCTGCTGCTGCTGATGGCCCACAGCGCCTCATGGATGCCCAGTTTTGCATTGCTAGATCTGTTCAAAATCTATACCATTTAGCACAGTGGTAGTGCCACACAACACGATGGACGGTATCCTCAATGTGAAGGCAGGATTTCGTCTCCACAAGGACTATGTGGTGGTCACACAGGATTTAAATATGCTAAGTATGAATTAATGACCTACCCACTCCCATCGGCAACCCTGCTGCCATATTCCGGCCGGTTACCGAGTCTTCTGCATCTTCGGATCTCCGATCAGAGATCCGATGCAGGACACTGGTGGGGAGGGGGGAGGACGTAGATTTCCAGGGCGGGGGGGTGGAGGGGTGGTGGGAGCACAATGAAACTGTTCTAATTGGTCGAGAGGGTGCTGGGAAAGGGTAAGGTTCAAAGTTTGTAAACTTTGTGGGGGGAGGTTAGGACCGCAAGGTACGTTTTCTGGGAGCGGGCAGGAAGAGAGCAAGTAATAATTTGTTTTGTCATTAGTGGGGGGGGCGGGGGGTGGAGGGGTGGTGAGACAAGGTATTGAAACTTTTGTTAAGTTTTTCATTTTAAATTCACAGTGTCGACAACTTTAAAAATGTAAATGAATTAGAAGGGCTTAAAGCCCTTTAAAAACGGTGCCGGCGACTGCGCGGAGATGCCGGACGCCATTGCCGTGGATGGTGCGCCCGCCCCCTCCCATGTCGTCGTGGGGTGAGTCGGGGCGGTCCACCCTGGCCATGTAAATGAGCCGCCACGATGCAAGCTGCCATCTTGGAAGCTCGCTGCTGGTAAAACACAGCCCTTGGATTGGCTTATAAATCAGAATCAGATATAGGCACCAGAGTTACCACCTAACAGTTACTACATGCACTGTCCCGAAACTTCAAAAAGCAAAATGAACATCACAGTCCCCTCCTCCCCAAAATATAATTGCAGTTTCCACCCCCACCAGCCTATGTGTCTTATAATCTGGAGGTAAGTTAAAATTAATCGTCATCTTACAAATAAGCAGCAGTGCAAATATCATCACTCAAACTTTGATGTGACACCTCCACCCCCCATCAACCCATAGCCTATTCCCATCTTAACCCTAGCTGGATTTGGACTGTGGAGGGTTGGGATGACTGGGAGAAGAGGGTGTGAAAGGCAACCCAAATGGACAGGAAATCATTAAGCAATATGCAGAGTTTTTGTGGCAATCTTGAAAATGACACATAGCAATGATTGATTGCTCTTCTGCCACAATATTGAATTGTTTTTGCTACAATAGCTGTAGTAACTGCTGTCTGCTTAAATCCTCAAAGAGCAACTGGTTTGGGTTTGAGAGGTGATGGGTGGGTGTAGTGAGGAGTCTCTCAAGGCTTTAACACAATGCGTGTGGGGGGGGTTGAAATTGGAGAGAGAGAGCTCACACTTAAATTTTACACCCCTATTGGGAAAACATCTGCACTGAACCACTTTGAACAGATTATATCCCCAGTGATTTGTCCACCTGTGTGGCCCTGCTTAAGATTCTTGACAAAAAATAATTACAAAATCTTTTAAATGTCCAAACCTTCAGAAATTGAAGCATTTGGTCGTGACAAGAATTTTTTTTTATTCGTTTGTGGGATGTGGGTGTCGCTGGCTCGTCCAGCATTTATCACCCACCCCTAATTACCCTTGAGATGAGTTAAGATGTCAAAGGGTTAAAGAGACATGTTGTACACATGCCAGCAACAAAGTGGGAGAGCTTGAGATACAGCACTGAGAGAAAACTTATGTCCAAATCATAGTCTTTCAACTCAATAAGAAGCTGTAAATCCTCTTGTGTCTCCTCAATGTCTATTATTGTTGTGCTGGGCTGGGCTGAAGCCAATTATGAAGCCACCAAAATAAAGTCATTACTTCATTATCAGAATTAGAAATTGAGAAAAATAATTGCAGTCAAGATGTCAAAGCAATTGCAAGTAGGAGAGCTTGGGAGACAGAAAGTCTGCAGATAGCAATCAGAAACCATGTTAAACATCAGAAGAGAGTAACCATTAAAAGTACTTGAGAAATGGGCTCATGGTTTTCAATAGGTTAAAGAGTTTCTCTTAAATACTTGTACGCCCCTAACCCACTCAGTCCCAGCTTGCTCCAAATCAACTGAAGCAAGAGGTGGGATAGTGAGCTCACTTGTTTCTGTTACTATCCCACATACATGAGTCAGACACCGCAGGTGTGAAGACAGTGCTATTGTCCATTCAGCCCATCCAGATTTAAATATCATCCTCGTCAAGATTTAGCGATACAATTCTGCGTGAAGCTTAAAATATTTCACCTTTTAAAAAGATGTGCATTACCTAATTTGGAAAATTAGCAGCAGAGTTACACTCTGTACAATTCATAGTTGCTTCAAATGCTTACCGAGTCAACATACAACATAGATATTGCTTCTCCCTTGCCCACCAACCCCCAAATGAAATTTTAGAAGATTTTTCTTTGAATACTAGCTGATTTCCCAAGGTGTTGCTCACGAGTCTGGAGCAAAGTTGTGAGGTTTACCTGCTGATGTCTAGAATTCCCTCTCTAACCCTCTCCACCTCTCTCCCCTCCTTAAAATCGACCCATTTCACCAAGCCTTTGGTCACCTGTCCTAATTTTGAGTGGGTGGCAGTGGTTGGGGATTTCAATTCCTCTGCACACATCTGCACTATTGCTTCTGTGACTGGTTTGATGGTGAAGAGAGAAGATGGACATTATCCTCGTCTTGTCTGATTCAGAGTTGAACAAGGAGGCAAGCCAATGTCAGGTCGTTAGATTTTTAGCAGTGAAAGATCCTGGTTTCTGTTTGTTTGAACTTGAAGGAGTTAAACCAATTCGATACCAAAACCATGGAACGTTGGTGGTTTTAACTTGACGTCCAAAGCAACGACTAAGAGAAGCAAGAGAGCATTGTTGGTTTAAGTAATCCCTTCTATGCACTTACCTCCCCCCCAATTAAACAATTAATCCAAACAATGAGTCTTCTGACACACATTTCTTTCCTGTATGAAAATACTAATCAAATGAGTACCATGAAATGGATGGTTCGAGCCCAGGCGCCTGAGTTCATGTTGCATGTTAAACCTCAAAGATTTGGCCCATCGGGATGAGGCAAGCTGAATTTTCATGCCTCAGCTCATTTCTTCTAAGCTTACAACTTCGTCCCAGAGGGACACTAAACTAGAAACATACTCTTTTGTCTTTGATGAACATGACTCTGGTCTCAATTAACCCTGAAGTCCGCAAACATATTCAACATTTGCATTTATATAGTGACAGACTAAAGTGCTTCACAGCCAATGATGTATTTTTGAAGTGGAGTCAATGTTGCAATGTAGGAAATCTTTACGCCCACCTGAAAGGACAGATAGTTTCATGTCTCATCTGAAAAATGTTAAAACTCAACTGCTCATTAAAATATAATGAGGTCTGATGAGATACATGAAATCCTGATTACAAACCTAGTTTTACTGTTAAATATGTTACTCAACTCTTTCAATCGTCTGAATAGTATTATGACAGGAATCAAACATGCGCTTCTTGTAGTACCTTGGTAATCTCTGTCATTATTCAATGGATTCAGTGGTCGAATAGGTATGTCGGTCGGTGCCTGTCATCTCAACCACTTCCTCCAAGCCCAGTTAACTAAATGGCTCCTCTTTTTGTCCGGCGTTGTTAGCTATGGCTCAAGCCAGTGGAAGTGTTGCCTGAGTCAGAAAGTTACGGGTTCAAGCCCCACTCCAGAGAGTTGAGCATTTAATCTCATCTGACATGAGTGCCGTATTGAGGGAGTGCTGCATGGTCAGATGAGGTGTTAAACCATCTGCTCTCTCAGCTGAATGCAAAAGGTCCGATAGCACTATTTCAAAGTGTCCCAGCCAACACGTATCCCTCAACACACATCACTAAAACCACTGTCGGCCCTGAAAAGTTGGTCAAGGAATACTTGTACTTATTTGGTGTCTAAATAAAACTGTTGTTGTAAGCATTTGCATTCTTTAAGTGATTTTAGTACTAATAAAGTGAAGTTATACGAGACTTTGGTTTTAGTGTATCTTTGTCCATCACGTCAGTTGATACCCTACAGAGAAAAAGGGTCAACACCACTTAATTGTTTATTTAGTGCAGTGCTGTTTGTGGGATCTTGCTGTGCATCCATTGGCTGCTGCATTTCCCGACAACAGTTGTTCCTGTTTTAAAGGTACTGGATGCATAGCCCGTTGGGACATCCTGAGATTATGAAAGGCACTACATGGAATAATAGAAGTTATTCTTTTAGAAAAAATGGACATTACACCATGTGGTAACTGGTGGAAGCAAAACCAATTCCATTGTTACTGTTAACAGGCAGCCGATATTGCTTCCCAAACTATGGATCGTTTCAGTGGGTTAGGCTGTCCTGAAGATGTTCATATTGGTTTAGTTGATTGATATAGAGCCTGTTAAGTTACCATCGCCTTTGCAGGTTAACGTCCTTCAAAGGAAGTCTAAGGAGCTGACTGGTGTTGCAGTTTGGAAATGCTCTCATTTAAAACTAGATGCAGGAGATATGGGGCTGGATTCTTAAAGGGCCACGGGGTTGGGACCCAGTGCAGACGCAATTTCAAAATCAAAGTCCCAGAGGTCATCTCGGAATCCCAAAGCCTCAGGAACTCTGAGACAGTTTGTAATTTTCAAAGGCCGGGGGGGGGGGGGGGGGAGGTGGGGGGGCGTCGGTGATGGTGAAGGGAATGGCAAACCTGCTCACCGCCAATTAATGGCCCCTTAAACTCCTTAAGGAGCTTGTTACGGGGACTGTCCGGCACAGAATGGAATTTTCAAATTTTATTTCAGCGAACCTGAGAAGTCTGGTGCACGTTAGTGCGCAGCTGTCGGGTTCAACACAGGGACCAAAGAAAGTTTATTTGTCCTTGTCTTAAAGCTGCTTTTTAATGGACCTTCTTGTGTCAGTGTTAGCGCTGGAACTTCATTTTTCTTGTGTGGTCCTTTTCGTCCTCGCTGACACCGCTGGGCCTGTGAGAAGCTGCCTGCTCTCTTCGGCAAGGCACTGGCAGCCCTCAAAATGGCTGCCCCCTGTCTTTGCCACTGGCACCAAGCAGGCAGTTCCCGCCATCTGAAGACACCTGGCACCACTATTTGGGCGCTGAGCTCACCTCCTAGCCAATTAGGGCATTTACATTTAAAAATAGCATCGTGAGAGTGGTGCAGCTGAGGGGCCACCTGGAATTCATCTGGGTGTTGGATTCCCGACCCTGATTTGAAAATCCAGCCCACGATCCATGTTTTCCAATATAGGGAACAATGTCTAAGGAAGGCACTTCCAATTGAGGTATTGGAATGATGCTCTGGATCACTATTCCACCGTTTGGAAGTATAAAATAGCACTTTGTAGTCTGGGGAAGGGAGTTTTGTTCACACCAGTTCAGCTCTGAAAAATAGATAATCCTTGTATGTGGACATTGCAGCACAGCCATTTATTGCCCATTCTTACTTGTCCTGAGCAGGTGATGGTAAGAGGCTTTCAGGAACCACTGCAGTGTATGTGGTGAAGATGCTCCCATAGCACTGTTAGGTAGTGAGTTTCAGGATTTTGACCCAGTGACGAAGAAGGAGCAAGTCGATAAATGTCCAAGTCAGGATGATGTGTGAATTGAAGGGGAACTTGGAGGTGGTGGTGTTCCCATTGTCCTTGCCCTTCTAGGTGGTGGAGGATGTGCATTCGGGTGGTGCAGGTATGGCAAGCAATTAGGAAGGCAACTGGTATGTTGGCCTTTATTGCAAGGGGATTGGAGTACAGGAATAAGGAAGTCTTGCGACAATTGTACAGGGTTTTGGTGAGACCATGTCTGGAGTACTGTGTGCAGTTTCGGTCTCCACATTTAAGGAAGGATATACTTGCATTCAAACAAACATGATTCTGAAGGGGCTGGATAGTGTAGACACAAGAGAGGTTGTTTCCACTGACCGGGAAATCTAAAATACGGGGGCACAGTCTCAGGTTAAGGGGCAAATCATTTAGGACTGAGATGAGGAGAAAGTTCTTCATTCAAAGGGTTGTGAATCTTTGGAATTCTCTACCCCAGAGGGTTGTGGATGTTCCATTGTTGAATACATAACAGGGGGAGGTGGCTCCACAAATATCCCCATCCTCAATGACGGGGGAACCCAGCACATCAGTGCCAAAGACAAGGCTGAATCATTTGTATCCATCTTCAGCCAGAAGTGCCGAGTGGATGGTCCATCTCGGCCTCCTCCTGAGGTCCCCAGCATCACCGATGCCAGACTTCAGCCAATCTGATTCACTCCAGGTGATATCAAGAAATAGCTGAAGGTACTGGATACTGCAAAGCCTATGGCCCCTGACAACATACCGGCAAATGTACTGAAGACTTGTGCTCCAGAACTAGTCACGCTCCAGCCAAGCAGTTCCAGTACAACTACAACACTGGTATCTATCCCGCAATGAGGAAAATTGCCCAAGCATGTCCTGTACACAGTAAGCAGGACAAATCCAATCCGGCCATTTACAGCCCTATCAGTCTACTCTCAATCATTAGCAAAGTGATGGAAGGGGTCATCGACAGTGCTATAAAATGGCACGTGTTCAGCAATAACTTGCTCAGTGACGCTCAATTTGGGTTCTGCCAGGGCCACTCAGCTCCTGACCTCATTACAGCCTTCATCCAAACATAGAGCTGAGCTCAAGAGGTGAGGTGAGAGTGACTGTCCTTTTGACCGAGTATGGCGTCAAGGAGCCCTAGCGAAACTGGAGTCAATGGGGGAAAACTCTCCACTGGTTGAAGTCCTACCTACCACAAAGGAAGATGGTTGTGATTGTTGGAGGTCAATCATCTCAGGACATCACTGTAGGAGTTCCTCAAGGTAGTGTCCTAGGCCCAAACATCTTCAGCTGCTCCATCAATGACCTTCCCTCCTTTATAAGTCAGAAGTGGGGATGTTCGCTGATGATTGCACAATGTTCAACACCATTCGCGCCTCCTCAGATAATGTAGCAGCCCATGTCCAGAGCAACAAGACCTGGACAACATCCAGGCTTGGGCTGATAAATGACAAGTAGCATTCACGCCACACAAGTGCCAAGCAATGTACATCTCAAACAAGAGAGAATCTAACCATCTCCCCTTGACATTCAATGACATTATCATCGCTGAATCCCCCACTATCAACATCCTGGGGTTACCATTGACCAGAAACTGAACTGGACCAGTCGCATAAATACTATGGCTACAAGTGAAGGTCAGAGACTGGGAATTCTTTGGCGAGTAACTCACCTCCTGTCTCCCCAAAGCCTGTCCACCATCTACAAGGCACAAGTCAGGAGTGTGATGGAATACTCTCCACTTGCCTGGATGGGTGCAGCTCCAACAACAGTGAAGAAGCTCGACAGCATCCAGGACAAAGTAACCCACTTGATAGGCACCCCATTCACCACCTTCAACATTCACTCCCGCCACCCCCGACACACACTGACAGCAGTGTGTACCATCTACAAGATGCACGGCAGCAACTCACCAAGGCTCCTTCGAAAGCACCTTCCAAACTTGCAACCTCTACCATCTAAAGGACAAGGGCAGCAAATACATGGGAGCACCACCACCTGCAAGTTCCTTTCCAAGCCGCACACCATCCTGACGGAACTATATCGCTGTTCCTTCATTGTTGCTTGGTCAAATTCCTGGAAATCCCTTCCTAACAGCACTAATATCGTAATTTACACCCCAAGGACTATAGGACTGCACCACCAGGGCAATTAGGGATGGACAATAAATGCTGGCCTAGCCAGTGATGCTCACATACCATGAATGAATAAAAAAAATTACGGCTGGGATAGACAGATTTTTGGTCTCTCAGGGAATCAAGGGATATGACGAACAAGTGGGAAAGTGGAGTTGAAACCTAAGATCAGCCATGATTGTATTGAATGACAGAACAGGCTCAATGGGTCATATGGTCTACTCCTGCTCCTATTTCTTGTGTTCTTGTGCTACAAAAGAAAAGCCTTGTGAGTTGCTGCAGTGCATTCTGATGAAGGGTCACTGACCTGAAACATTAACTCTGTTTCTCTCTCCACAGATGCTGCCAGACCTGCTGAGTATTTCCAGCATTTCTTGTTTGTATCCTACATTACAAAAGTGTCTACTCTTCAGAAACTGTACTTCATTGGCTGTAAAGCGCTTTGGGATGTTGTGAAAGTCTTTGCATAGATCTAAGTTTTCCCTTCTGTCTCAAAAAAGAGATTATTTCTGTCCAGTTTTCATTCGAGAAATTTCTGCACAACCCAGTCAGAAGCGTGACTGGCAACTTCAACAGCACACAAGCTTGCTACCCTAGCTGTGTCGGGATAGAGTATTTTGTCTGATGTAAGGCTGGAGTCAAGTAATGATGATAGTGGGAACAATTTAATGGAACAAATTAAGAGTATTAGAAAGCATTGACTTGGAAGTGTGTTTTTCTTTCCTGTGACATATTGGTATTAATATGCTAAATATATCTATTGACAACACTGATCTCCTTCCTAATATTCTCTTGATTGAAACCCCCTCCCCTCCCCCTCCTGCAGAGAAGCATACTCATTCCAGATTTGACATGAGGCTGACGGCATATAGAGCTTTGGTGAGGTTACACCTGGAGTACTGTGTAATCTCTTTACTTAATGAAGGGCATACTTGAGGGAGTGCAACAAAAGTTCACTAGACTAGTTCCTGGGATGAGGGGCTTGTCCTATGAGGAGAGGTTGAGTAGACTAGTACTATATTCCCTGGAGTTAAGAAGAATGAAAGATGATCGAATTGAAGCATATAAAATTCTTAAGGGGCTTTAACAGGGTAGATCCAGAGAAATGTTTCCTCAGGCTGAGAAATATAGAACCTTGGGTCACATTCTCAGAATAAGGGGTTGGCCATTTAGGACTGAGAGGAGGAGAAATTTCTTCACTCAGAAGGTTTTAAAACTTTGGAATTCTCTACCTCAGAGAGCTGTGGATGCTCCGTCATTGAGTATATTCAAGATTGAGGTCAACAGATTTTTGGGTAAGAAGGGAATTAAAGGGATATGGAGATAGTGCAGGAAGGTGGGGTTGAGGTAGACCAGAATGGCAGAGCAGGGTCGCGACTCCAGCTCCTGTTTCTTATATTCTGAGTTTCTGAATGTGTACAGATAGTGGGTAATTCTCCCAATGGGGGACATGCAGTCAGAAGAGTGATCATCTTTGAGAAAGTAGAAGCTCTTTGGACTTTAACCGAATTCAAATTATCTAAAGAGAGACAAAGCCCATCAACATCTTCTTAATGTGGAAAGACACTGAATTACCTGAAATCTAGAACGTATAGGTTCGGACCTCCTGCAGTGATGCTTGTAGCAAGTCAGATAATATAATGCTTTACAAGCAGAGGATACATGATGTGATGTGCAGTGCATTATTTTGCATCTAAGGTTATGTTGCACCCATTTAGGGTGATTGATATTAAACAAACAAGAGGCAAGTTCGTTCGAAGGCTAAATGCTATTCAGGCTGGAGTTCAAACAACAGCTATATCCGTGCGAAGAGCAATTAAGAAGCTGTGATTTTGGTAATTTCTGTTTTTTGCCTCTAATTTCAAAATGGCAGCAGGAGATTTATCTGGAATGAGATAGTTCACCTGTAATTTAACCTATGACAAGTGTGACACAAGAAGTGTGATGCTCACATGACAGGAAGTGCATGCAGCCAAACAGGTTATAATAAAAACAGATCTACTTGTTCTTGCAGGAGCCATCAGAAAGGAACTGAAGTTAAACATCTGGGAGTTACTTCAGGGTAAAGGAGGCAGGAAAGTTTCCGAGTCATTTAAGGAAGAACAAATGTTAAAAGGATCGAATTGGGATTTCATAATTGGATTGTTTACTACCAACCTACACAAAAAATTAAAAGATAACGTAATATGTAAGAAGTTATTTTACATAAGTGGATTATTTTTGCTCTCAAGACAATAGACATGTTTGCAAAGGCAGGCATCCCACTCCTGGAGCACAGCTTCAGTCCATCCTGGTTAATATCTGGAGCCTGCTTTATACCTCCAGTTTTTCAGCAGATTAACAAGAGTCAAACATGTTTAGGTGAATAAACTGAAAGCTCAGAGTACTTGATTACCTTTGTAAATGTGACCCAAAATGGGTCGTAGCTTTAACAATTATTTCAGCAGTTGCTAAAGTCCAATCACATGATCCATTGTATGTCTTAAAGTTCGGGCAACACATTTAATTTTCTGCTGTGCCTCATACTAAACTTTGTACAATGAACCTCCATTATCAGCTAGAGTTTCACAGGACCCAAAACGTCACCACATTTCAAATTTCCTATTAACATTTCACAGTGAATAAAACATAATGTTTCTTGTATTTGTCTCAAACTCATCTTTATTAATGTACCTGGATAGTGTTGCACCAGAGACTCAAGGCATAAATCTCAATTATCTGCCCATTTCCACTAACCAATAAGGGAATTGTGGAAGTCGGGGGTGGGGGAGGGGTCGGGGGGAGGGTCCCTCCCATTAAGATGTATAATGGAAGTTCAATAATAGTCTTTAGAACACTCCATGGAAAGTACACTGTGTGGTGTGGTATAGATCATATAGCACAGGAGACCATTCAGCCCATCGTGTCTTTGAAGGCTCTTTCCCCATTGAACACTTCCATTAAATCTCTCATTAATCTTAAAGAGAACAATTCCCAGCTTCTCTCATCCCTCCATTGTCGCGCTACGAAGATTAGATTGCAATCCCTGATCTGTGCAAACTGACAGCAGGGACACCACGATCAGGTGTGTCGTGATCCTGGGACTGTGAAGGGGTGGAGTAAGTATTTTGCCTGGGTCATCTGTCATTACTTCTGTAGGTTGCCTAATGCTGGAAAATAGGTGAGAGAGACCTAAATGGAATAGGGATGTGACTGTGAGGCCTACCACTGTCAAACAGCCTTGTAACAATCACCGCCATGGTTAAACAAGAGAAAGGACGACCTGGGCAAGTTAACTCGATGGGGGTGAATAAAAACTTTAGGACAGCCAGACAGATAAAAGAGAAGAAAAAAGACTTGCATTTACATCACACCTTTCACAACCACCAGTTGTCTCAAAGCGCTTTACAGCCAATGAAGTACTTTTGAGTATAATCACTGTTGTAATGCAGGAAATGCTGCAGTCAATTTATGCACAGCAAGCTCCCACAAATAGCAATGTGATAATGACCAGATATTCTGTTTTTTCTAATATTGATTGCAGAATAAATATTGAGTAGGACACTGGGGAGAACTCCCCTGCTCTTCTTCAAAATAGTGCAATGAGATCTGTTACATGCACCTGAGAGGGCAGACGAGGCCTCAATTTAACACCTCATCAAAAAGACGGCATCACTGATTGTGCAGCACTCCCTCAGTACTGCAGTAGAGAGTCAGCCTTGATTTTTGTGATCAAGTCTCTGCAGTGGAACTTGAATCCACAAACTTGTAACTCAGAGGCAAGAGTGTGACCAACTGAGCCACAGCTGACAACACGTTGGCAGAAAATGAAAGGAATATTTTTGCAATCCATTCTGTAGTCACCAGATCAGCACTTCACTAGAATCCATCATCTCAAGTGCTTAGCATTGTGATATAGAGACTGCAACATCCTAATCACCTGTACGAATCATTCACTTTGGCACACTATAGTTCAGCGGACAGCCCTGCTCACAGAAGTCTGATAAAACATGGGCACATTATTTATGCTGTAACCTAACTGGGACTATTCATTCTTCCCCCACTGCCTCCCATGAAAACTCGTAAAACATGGGCGTGTTAATAATGCTGTAACTTGACTGGACTCCGCTTTTCAGAATCAGCAAAAAAAAATGCAGCATTTCAGGGGTGAGAAATTTATTCCGTGCTGATGGGTTGAAATCGATAGCAGCAGTTTTCTGCATCTCAAATAGGCAACTGCAGCCTTTGCCTATTCCGAGGTAATTATCTTATTGCATCACGGAACTTTCCATTTCATCCAGGAGGGCAAATTAAAAAGAGATTTTTGCACACAGAAATTCAGCAGGGACAGTGTCAGCAAGACCCCCTCCTCAGGCCTCCTCAGTCTCTCTGAACCTTGTAAGCAGCAGGCAGGTGACGAATGATGTTCGTAGGAAAAGACACACTGGATTTAGGCAGGTTAGAAAATGCAAGGGCTGTAATCTGGGGCAAAAGAAAACTCAAGGAAAGAATCGACTGCTTCCTTTCTCCACTGCTGTCCTGACGATGGTGGAGTATGGGGGTTGCCATGGGCTCTCTGGTGTCTCATTGAAGTGGCTTTTCTTCTATGACGTTCAATAGGCATCAGAGCCAAGCACCATGCTGCCCTCAATGGGAGCCACTAGTTAAGCACCAGGAGCAGGAATATTGGGCTGACTTTCCCCCTCAGCCTTGGCTGTGTGGGTTGCACTCTTACCTGAGTTAGATGTTGGTGGGTTTAGCTCTCACTGCAGAGACTTCGGCAAGAAATCCAGGCTGAAACTCCACTGCGCGACTGAGGGAATGCTGCACTGTTGAAGGTGCCATCTTTCGAATGAGATACTAAGTGAGGCCTCGTCTGCGTTCACAAGTGGACCCACAGATTCCAAACACTATTTCGACAAACGGCAAGGGAGCTCTACCTGGTGTCCTGGCCAATGTTATCTCTTAACCAACATCAGTAAAATCCAGTCATTAGCACATTGCAGTTAGTGGGACCTTGGGTAAATTGGCTGCCATCTTTCCTACATTAATGCAGTGACTGCACTTTCAAAGTACTCCACTGGCTGTAAAGTAATGAGGTCATGAAAGGCACTATATAAATTGAAGTCTTTCTTTCACTCACTAACTCAAGAACACCATGGACAATAGTAACAATACTAGCTTTAACAGTGCCTGCTATCAGAAAAGACTGCACAGAGTGGGGATTGATTCGGGGACTTTCCTGTTTGTGTAACTCAGGACCATCCTGGATGGGCTACTTCCCTTATAAGCCATTGGGTGAATCATTAATTTTCTTTTTCAGTGAGAAATCATGACTCTCCTTCCCTTCTCCCTCAATATGATCGTCTTCCAATTGTTCCAGCTTTCCCTCTAACTGTTCTGTTACTAATTTCCATCTCCTCCCCTCTTTTTTTATTTTCTTGGGAGGGCCGTGCTTTTGTTCATGCAACCATTTTTTAAGGAAGTGATCAGAGAACGGTAAAGATTCACAGCTAATGCATGCAGTAGAAAATGGACCACCTCCCCCCCTCTCATACAGAGTCTTTGCACATTAGGGACACGATGCTCAGTTGTGTTTTACAGCTGCTTGGCCAAGACCCATGTGTTCTGAAGAGGAACTAGTGTCCTGAGGACACATCTGGCACTTGTAATTAATCCCAGCCAGGATGGGGAGTAAAGGAAGCATTTGCACTGAAATTCCAGAGTAACTCTTCATTTCTTCTATCTACTTCAGCGGTTTACAAAGAATTTCTCTGCAGAAAAAAAAACCAAGATAATGGCATTTTGTTTCTTCACAAAATGGGATCCTGAGCATGCACTATGTGCCTGTCCCAGCAAACCTAGAAACATAAACTGAAGACACAAGCGGCCTGAGTTTTCAATTACTGCTCGAAGATTAAGTTCTGGTCGCTGTGCAATAAATAATGAGCAACTTAACTAAGTGGAACCGTATGTTATTGGCAATGGGTATTCACTCCAAAAAAAAAAGTTTAGCAAGTTAGCATTCAATGGTTTATTCCTGCCATGGACAGCATGCCCATTGACCCAGCTGCTGAAAGCAATGTGTAAAATGAGTGATTTGATCGCAGGGCTCTCAGTTTCATTCTCAACTCTCTGCTGAATTAGCTAATCTCAGGCTAAAGGTCAATAAGAATCTTATAATTGGCCATTTCGAGTGGAGGAGAGGGGAAAGAAATCAACGCCTGCAAGCACACCTATGCAGGGCAAGGGCAGAATATGTTTCAGTCTGATGCTGCCATGGCTGAATAGCTTACTGTCACTCATTATCACAACTCAAGCTTTAAAAATCAGCCCCTTAGATAAAGGATTGGGTGATTGGCTAACAGCCGCTGAACTTTTATCCCAGGATAGAATCAGTGCCTTCCAGAAGATGGCAAAAAATTGGAAGGGAATGCAAAAAGAGAGGAATTAAATCCATGGAATAAAACATTCCAACAAAGATCCTTTCTACAAGTTTTTTTTTGTCTTCCTCTTTAGTGTCCAAACAGAAAGCGAAGGTTTAAAGAACAATGGGTAAAACTCCCAAAATTGGTCACGATTACCTATAAACATGCACTGCACTATTGGCACAGTACAGGGAGGTAGTGTGCATGTTGAGCTTACATAGATAGGCAATTAGAAACTCTGCCCAGCAGTCCAATTCCTACTGCTCCAGAATACACTATTTGTTAATCCCTTGCTGTAATGCCACTTCAGCTGTCATTGTTATCCAACATTTTTTTTAAAGAAATAAAA
Organism: Heterodontus francisci; assembly: GCF_036365525.1. Taxonomy (NCBI): domain Eukaryota; kingdom Metazoa; phylum Chordata; class Chondrichthyes; order Heterodontiformes; family Heterodontidae; genus Heterodontus; species Heterodontus francisci. The sequence continues at coordinate 116,316,729 of NC_090382.1, forward strand.
AAAAATTATGGCATGTCGTCAATCTGTAACAAATCCTGAGATGTTGATTTAAATTTGATTGGATTCTCGACATTTAAGGCAAGCCGGATCAGATAGTTAAAACTTCCCATAAGGCTTACATTTATCTTTTCATAATCGGATAGTAAAACCTGCTCCACGCATAATGTTTCCTTTAACGTTAATATGGGTTTCTTAGTGAACAGCTGGAAGACAAAATTACTTTTACGTTTCAGCGTTGAAAGACTGCGCTGGATTTGATTCTCATAGCCATCAAGGATGAGGTTATAGTGCTTTCCAGTCCCCTCTCCTGTTTTTGTTCATTCATTTGTATTAACTGTCTGCAGCTGATGACTTTCCTCTTGCTGGCAATAATTCTCAAGTATAACTTATCCTGGCACATCTCTCTCTACTGTGTGTTGGACTTTACTCACAGGGCTTACTGATTTCCTTAAAAAATAATTATTGTAAATCCCACACAGAGATGTCAAGGGTTAGTAAAACATTACAGGGAAGGCTATTGGAATGTTTTACATGCATAGTTGCAAGCAAAGCAGCCATCAAGAGAGATGTCCTAAGATCAAACGTTAAACTAAGGCCCCATCTGCTCTCTCAGTTGGATGTAATTGATGTAATGCAATAGATGTGATGGTTTAATATTTAGTAGATTTATTTTTTGCCTTATTTTCCACTGAATATGTAGAACTTTGCTGACCAACATTTACAAAGAATTATAAATTATTTACAGCAAAGAAACAGGCCGCTCAGACTAACATGTTCATGTTTATGTCCCGTCATAGATGTGTACACGATTATTACAGGCTTAACAAAGAAAAGCAGTTCCTATTAGCTGATGGTACAAGGACTAGGGAGCGCAGATTTAAGGTTTTTGGGCAGGAGAATGCAGGGGGAATGTGAGGAAGAACATTTTTACTCAGTGAGTGTTAATGACCTGGAACTTGCTGCCTACGAGGATGGTGGAAGCAGAGACCAACAAGGATTTCAAAAGGAAATTGACTGGGCACTTGAGGGGAATAAATGCGCACAGCCATGGGGATAGAGCAGGGAAATGGGACTGTTTGGCTTACTCTACATCAAGCAACATGGACTCGATGGGCTGAATGGCCTCCTTCTGTGCCCTACTGACCCTATGGGGGATTTTATGCCGAGAGCCCCGCCTCACCCCTTCTACAGAAGGCCCGCTGAATTTAGTGCCAATCAAGCACTTAAGTGGACAGGGGTGGGCCTTCCATAGGATTTAGAACCCGTCGCCTGACGTCCCGACCTTGCAGAGCTGCCGGCCAATCAGAGGACAGCAGCTGCAGCGTCAGGCTGCTACTGTAGCTGCACTTACCAAAGGCCGAGAGTTTTGCTGGAGCCAGGCCTCAGGTAGGTCAGCACGGGAAGGGTCTCGCGAAGTGGGGGCCACATGGGAGATGGGAGGAGGGAGTTCGGCAACAAGGGAGGAGGGATGACTGTCAGCGGACCTCCCGCACCACCCCCCACCCCCCACAGCCTTCATGATGCTGGGTTCCTCATTCAGGCACTAAGTGCCTTTGAATGAGGGACCCTCCCCACCCCTACCGGAGCTGGGAAGCTGCCCACACGGTTTCTCGTGCCGTGTTTCCCGTACGGTGATAGGCCCGCCCACCACAGAGATAATTGTGGCTGTGGCGGGATGAGGGCCTTAGATGGAAGTTAATTACCCATGAAAGGCTCTCAATTGGTGGTGGGGCAGGGAAGCCAATCGCAGGCCTTCCTGCACCGGACTAAATTTTGCCATCCAATCGTCCCCCCCACCTGACCACCATCCCACCCGATCTTATGCTCTCCCCGTCTCCAAAGCCACTGTGGGGAGAGCATAAAATGCCACCCTATGGCTCTAGGACCCTCCTCCCACTCCTCCTCATCTAACCCCATCAACATATCCGTCTATTCCTTTCTCCCTGATGTGCTTATCCAACTTCCCCTTAAATGTATCTATCGTATTCACCTCAACCACCCTGTGTGGTAATGAATTCCATATTCTAACCACTCTCTGGGTAAAGAAGTTTCTCCTGAATTCCCTACTGGAGTTATTATTGATTAACTTGTATTCCTAGGTCTGGTCTACAAGTGGGAACATCTTCTCTATGCCTACCCTATCACACCCCTTCAAAATCTTGAAGATCTCTGTCAGGTCTGCCCCTCAGTCTTCTCTTTTCTAGAGAACAGATCCCCAGCTTGTTCAAGCTTTCCTATCATAGAATAATTACAGCACGGAAGGAGTTCATTTAGCTCTGTGTAGCCATGCCGACTCTCTGCAAGAGGGACTCAGTTAGTCCCACTCCCCTGTAGCCCTGCAAATTTTCTCTCTTCGGAGAATTATCTAATTCCCTTTTGAAAGCCACAATTAAATCTGCCTCCACCACACTCTCAGGCAGTGCATTCCAGATCCTAACCACTCACTGCCTAAAAGAAGTTTTTCCTCGTGTCGCCTCTGGTTCTTTTGCTGATCACCTTAAATCAGTGTCCTCTGGTTCTTGACACTTCCAACAATGGGAACAGTTTTTCCCTATCTACTCTGTCCAGACTCCTCATGATTTTGAACACCTCTATTAGATCTCCTCTCAACCTTGTCTTCTCTAAGGAGAACAGACCCAGCTTCTCCAATCTATTCACATATCTGAGGGTCTCTCATCCCTGGAACCACTCTTGTAAATCTTTTCTGCACCCTCTCTACTGCCTTCACATCCTTCCTAAAGTGCAGTGCCCAGAATTGGACACAATATTCCAGTTGAGGCTGAACCAGCGTTTTATACAGGTACACAATAACATCCTTGCTTTTATACTTCTTGCCTCCATTTATAAAGCCCAGGATCCCGTTTGTCTTATTAACCACTTTCTCAACCTGCCCTGACAGCTTCAATGATTTCTGCATATATTATCTCAGGTCCCTCTGCGTCTGCACCCCATAAAGGGTTCCTGATAGGTATAACTTCTCAGTTTTTGCACCTTCTCTCCTGCCTCTATACCATTTTTATAATTCAGAAACTAGTATTTCTACAGTACCAATCATTCCCTCATTTGCCTAAACTGCATGACAAATCTTTCGGCGCAAGCCTGGTAAGTGTGCATTGGGAGGATGCCTCACCCCCATAGAGATGGGGCAGAGACATCATTGCTGAACTTGGCCCTGTTTTCGTTAATCACCCACGCTTCTCAGCAACAAGTCTCAGGATTGTGGTTAGGCGGAGAGTGCTTCAGTCAACTTGCTACTCCTTAGCCCAGGGGCCATCGAAGTCAATTGTGTCATCTTAGCTGCTGCCCTCGGGTGAGATCAGCTAAATGCAGTGCAGGGCAGAACTGGTTTGATACAGCACATATTAAGTTCGTGTAGAAATTAACTCTGGTATGCAACATGAGCAGAGGCTGCAGCTTTTTAAAAATTTACAGGCAAAGTCTATTTGCTAAATCTGTCAACTTTGCTTGGGATAACTTGGCAACTTTGTTTGTCAACATTCTAGTCAAACATCAAGCACAGCTTTAATTTTCATGCAGCTCTCCCAACCCGTCTGTATGCAAAAGTTTTCCTCATCATTCTCAGTTTACTAATAGTGTCTGCGAGTTAATAGTATTGAAAGGTTGACTTGTTTCCTCCAAACCAGTTCTTCACAGATTAAAAATAAAATACAAATAAAAAATATCAGCCTGAACAAGCAAGGTTTAATTTAGTTGTGGTTGCCCAGGTAACCACAGGAATGGAACGGATTAAAATGAGTTTCACAGTGACAGCAGAGAAGTGTAGGATAGATTTAGCAGTACACACACACACCCTAAGAAAATGCACTCAGTAAATTGAGAAAAACTTTCTTTTAAACGCCTCACTTTTAAAATTTGCATCCTTGTGTTCAAATCCTTCCATGGCCTCCTGCCTATTTCTGTAACCTTCCCCAGACCTACAACCCTCCGAGATCTCAGCACGCCTCCAATTCTGGCCTTTTGTGCATCCCCAATTATAATCGCTCCACTATTGGCGGCTGTGCCTTCAGCTGCCTGGGCCCTCAGCACTGGAATTCCCTCGAGAAACCTCTCCACCTCTCTCTCCTCCTTTAAGCCATTTTTGAAAAGCTAGCTTTTTGACCAAGCTTTTGGTCACCTGTCCTAATATCTGCATATGCAGCTCAGTGTGAAATTGTGTTGGATAACACTTCTGTGAAGCGACATGGGACAGTTAACTATGTTAAAGATGCTATATAAATGCAAGTTATTGTTGCTCTCATTCAGTGGCCATATTAATAAACTTTTCCTTTGTTGCATTTATCAAAAATATCCATTGTATTGATTTTCAATCTAAAAGTAAAAGCAAATGAATGAGAATGAAAGAGTTAATGAAAGAAAAAAAAAACACATCCACCTCAGAATGTCCAAAAGTACTCCATTGCCAATAAATTACTTCTGAAATGTAGTTGCCATTGCTCAGTGCATTCAAGCTCCAGTTTTCCTGCATAACAAGGTCCCAAACACAGCAAATAAAGAAATGACGAGATCTATTTATGGTGGTGTTGTTTGAGGGTGAAATCTTGAAAGGAACACAGAGTCAGAAAGAAAAAAAGAACTCACTGCTCTTCAAAATAGTGTCATGGGACCCTTTATATCCACCTGAACAGGCAGACAGGACCTTAGTTTAATGTCTCATCTGAGAAAACAGCACCTCTGACAATGCAGCACTCCCTCAACACTGCACTGAACCACCAGACTAGATGGTGTACTCAAGGCCAAATTGAGTTGGCTCAAATGGGCAAAGTTTTGATTCTGGGGTGACGGCAGCATTGTCAAACCAAGAGAACTGACCAATGCTTGATTTCCTATTAAGGCATTGTTAATAACTTCCACCTGCTGACAATATACATCTAATCAGCATTCCAATCAGCTGATTTCATTGTACGCAAACCGCACCCAGTGCAAATTAAGAGTCAGGTGGAATAAGGTCATAAATTGGTCACTATTTTACTGCTGCAATAATGTGACTGTGCACTCTCCAACAGTGCTAATCTGCAACAGAATATTGATGGATTTATAAACTCAAATTCAACGGCTGGAAATGACTAATCCATTCATTGCATTTACATTGAATATTCACCATTCAATGTAATACAGGGATGATAGAAACTGACGTCAGGTGACAAAGTGTAATAGGATGTGAGGTTGCGTCAAGGCAGGGAGAACCAAAACCATCTACACCAGCGTTTTGCAACATATGGCCCTCGGGTCAAAGTCCGACCCTCCAAAGGTTTCCATCCAGTCTGCAGATGTAAACTGCCGGAATGTCAGGCACCTTGGCGGGCAGCTATAGGTTTGCTAAGAGCCCGCACCCTCACAAAATGGCTGCGCCCAGCGGAGAGATGGCATTCACAGCCTGCCCCTATAATCCATGCTTACGGTGAGTGGGAAGTGGACAGTGGAGAGCGAGGGACACACAGAGAGAGGGAGATGGGAGAGGGGTGGTGAGAGAGAGGGCGGACGGGGGTGGGGGGGAAGAGAGAGACAGAGGGGGTGAAAGCGAGAGAGATACATTTTTAATGCCTTTATCTCAGAAATGTTCTCACCAACCCTTATGTAGGACAAAAATTGTAATGTGCCCCCCCCCCACCCCGGGGTTGGTCACCCCAATCTACAAGATGTACTGCAGCAACTCGCCAAGACTCCTTTAACAGCACCTTCCAAACTCATGATCTCTACCACCTAGAAGAACAATGGCAGCAGTTGCCTGTGAACACCACCACCTGTATGTTCCCCTCCAAGCTCTGAAAGATGCTATATAAATGCATGTCTTTCTTTCTTTCAAGTTATACACCATCCTGACTTTGAACTATATCGCCGTTCCTTCACTGTCGCTGGGCGGAACCTTCCTAACAGCACTGTGGGTGTACCTACACCCAAGAACTGCAGCGGTTCAAGAAAGCAGCTCACCAGCACCTTTTGAAGGGCAATTAGGGATGGGCAATAAATGCTGGCCTAGCCAGCGACGCCCACATCCTGTGAACAAATAAAAAGAGTGGTGATCGGAGGTTGCTACAGTCCCGAAATTAATACATAAAAGTGCCTTGTGTCAGCTGCAGGCACTCACAGATCAGGATACAACACACCAATCTGCTCTCTCTGTTCTCCCCTGACATTGTGCCCTAGCTCTAAATTCAGAACAACCTTCCCTGCTCTTCATGCTTTCCAGTTGCACTGAATTAAAGAGGGGTCTACCACTCATTGTCTTGACCAGACTGTCGCTTGCAACAGAATGTGGAGCCAAACTCCAATATTCAAACAATGGGATTCCGGGCCAGAGGAGGGCTCAAAATCTGAACTGCAAACAATTGTTCAGCCTTGTTGAAAGTAAAACAGACAATAAGCCACGTTAATGGCTGCCCTTAATGTTTCAAAGCTGGTCATCTCCAACGCTGGAAAACGTGGCATGAATATTTCGGAGTCACATTTGACCACAACTGGTTGGATCTTAATTTAAAACTAATCTTCTCGGATATGGAAATGACTCGAGATAGTTGAACGACACAGAAACATTCTGTCACCTTAATTCGATCGTTTCCATAAATGGGAGCTCATGGAAACTTTGTCCAATTAAGCAGAGGCTTTTCCTCTCTCTCCTCTGCTGCACTCTTCCTTCTTTTACAACTCAGATTTCAACCACTAATGGAAGCCATTTTGAATCAGAGAAACTTCTCCCATGATGTGAATTGCACTGCCCGCTGAACTAGGAGAGACATCAGGTTTGATCCCCACTCCATGCTGAGTTGTCTGATCTCAGCTGAGACATTAGGCAAGGTGCTGCCACTGGTATGAGTACTCCCAGGATTAAGGGAGCAAATTAGCTGGAGTTCCTAATCATCATCGACTGGCTCAGGATGGAAAAGGGTGTACTTATGGACACAAGATCGGGATGAAATGCAACGCCCACCACCCTGTGGTTCAATACCGTACCAATACCAATTGTGTGGGCTCAAAGAAGAATAATTGCCACTACGGTGAGGATGAATACAGCACATCTTTGTGCCAGATCTGTACCAGTGTCAGCCACCATGGTTTAGCACTCTCACCATAGTGTCAGAAGAATATGGGTTAACATAAAATTCAGGCTGACAGTACAGTACTGAAGGAGGGCTGCACTATCGGAGGTGTTGTTTTTGGGATGAGAAGTTAAACCGAGGCCCCGGCTGCCCTCTCAGATGGGTGTAAAAGATTCTATGGTGCTATTCAAAGAACAGGGGAGTTTGCCCCCTGAGTCTTGGCCAATATATATCCCTCAACCAGCATCACAAAAACAGATGATCTGGTCATTCTCCCATTGCTGGTTGTGGGATCTTGCTGTGCACAAATTGCTGCAGCACTTCCTATATTACAACAGTGACTACACTTTTACCTTGCAGAGGCTCAGCGCCAACTCACAGACACTTCCTCCTACCTCCCTCTGGACCATGACCCCACCACCGAACATCAAGCTACTGTCCACAGGACTGTCAAAGACCTCATCTCCTCTGGAGATCTTCCCTCTACAGCTTCCAACCTCATAGTCTCACAATCCCAGACAGCCCGCTTCTACCTCCTTCCCAAAATCCACAAACAGGACTGTCCCGGCAGACCCATTGTTTCAGCCTACTCCTGCCCCACTGAACTTATTTCTTTCTATCTTTACTCTGCTGGTCCAGTCTCTTCCCACCTACATCCGTGACTCTTCTGACGCCCTACGTCATTTTGACAATTTCCAGTTTCCTGGCCCCAACCGCCTCCTCTTCACTATGGACATCCAATCTCTCTACACCTCCATCCCCCACCAGGATAGTTTGAGGGCTCTCCGCTTCTTCCTTGAACAGAGGCCCAACCAGTCCCCAACCACCACCACCCTCCTCTGTCTGGCTGAACTTGTTCTCACATTGAACAACTTCTCCTTCAACCCCACTCACTTCCTTCAAGTAAAAGGTGTTGCTATGGATACCCGCATGGGTCCTAGTTATGTCTGTCTTTTTGTGGGATATATCGAGCATTCTTTGTTCCAGTCCTACTCAGGCCCCCACCCCCAACTCTTTTTCTGGTACATTGATGACTGTATCGGTGCCGTTTCCTGCTCCCGCCCTGAACTGGAAAACGCAATAAATTTTGCTTCCAATTTCCACCCTTCTCTCACCTTTACATGGTCCATCTCTGACACTTCCCTTCCCTTCCTCGACTTCTCTGTCTCCATCTCTGGGGATAGGTTGTCTATGAATATCCATTATAAACCCACTGACTCCCACAACTACCTCGACTACACTTCTTCACACCCTGCCTCCTGTAAGGACTCCATTCCATTCTCCCAGTTTCTCCATCTCCGATGCATCTGCTCTGATGATGCTACCTTCCATGACAGCACTTCTGATATGTCTTCCTTTTTCCTCAACCGAGGATTCCCCCCCACTGTTGTTGACAGAGCCTTCAACCGTGTCCAGCCCATTTCCCGCACCGCTACCCTCACCCCTTCCCCTCCCTCCCAGAACCGCACCAGGGTTCCCCTTGTCCTCACTTTCCACCCCATCAGCCTCCATATCCAAAGGATCATCCTCCGCCATTTCCGCCATCTCCAGCGTGATGCCACTACCAAACGCATCTTCCCCTCCCTTCCCCTGTCAGCATTCCGAAGGGATCATTCCCTCCGCGACACCCTGGTCCACTCCTCCATTACTCCCACCACCTCATCCCCTGCCCATTTACCTCCTCTCTCCTCACTATCCCAGGCCCCAAACACTCCTTTCTGGTGAAGCAGCGATTTACTTGTACTTCTTTCAATGTAGTATACTGTATTCACTGCTCACAATGTGGTCTCCTCTACACTGGGGAGACCAAATGCAGACTGGGTGACCGCTTTGCAGAACACCTCCACTCAGTCCGCAAGCAGGACACCGAGCTTCCGGTTGCTTGCCATTTCAACACTCCCCCCTGCTCTCATGCTCACATCTCTATCCTGGGATTGCTGCAGTGTTCCAGTGAACATCAACGCAAGCTCGAGGAACAGCATCTCATTTACCGATTAGGCACACTGCAGCCTGCCGGACTGAACACTGAGTTCAATAATTTCAGAGCATGACAACCCCCCATTTTACTTTCATTTTTAGTTTTTTTTTTCTTTTTCTTTTTTACATTTTTTTTGTATTTATTTTATTTCATTTCATCTTAGTTTGTTCAGTTTGCTTACCCACTGTTTTTTTTCATGTCTGTACTTGCTGCTGTTCAATTTTCAGTCCGTTAACACCTTATCTGTACTAATGCTTTGTCTTTCAACACACTATTAACATAATGTTTTCCTTTGCTCCATGACCTTCTGGTCAGCTATTCTGTGACCTTGTCCAATCTACACCTTCTCCTTTGTTATCTCTTGCCCCACCCCCGTTTTACTTGCTTATAACCTTTGACATTTCTAATATTTGCCAGTTCTGAAGAAGGGTCACTGACCCGAAACGTTAACTCTGCTTCTCTCTCCACAGATGCTGCCAGACCTGCTGAGTGGTTCCAGCATTTCTTGTTTTTATTTCAGATTTCCAGCATCCGCAGTATTTTGCTTTTACTTCAAAAGTATCTCATTGGCTGTAAAGTGCTTTGGACACGCTGAGGTCATGACTGGCGCTATAGAAATGCAAGTCTTTCTTTCTTTCCCAATGACCTCATCTCTGTGCTGGATATAGGTTAATGGGGGAGTGGTGGAGGGAAACTACGTTAACATTGTACATTGTATCTCTCAAAAATATCACAAAAACCTTCAAATACAAGGAAAATGTTTTGAAATGCAGTGACTTATATGGACAGTTACGACAGCCATTGTACGCACAAGATAGTGAGAGGCATATCAGTCAATCTGTTTTTTTGGTGGTATTAAGCTGAGGGAGGAATGTTGGCTAGCATCCAGGAAGAGGCAAACTCTAATTAAATACCTCAAAATGGTGAAACGCTCCTTCAGCAGTCTCCTGGGATGTCAGCCTAGATTATCAGCTCAAAGCCCTTGATATGGGAGGCCTGAACCTGCAGTCTTCTGGCCCAGAGGCAGAGAATAACAGCATCATTCAAGAAAAATGTTTCCTTACGTATTATAACATCAAGTTCCGCACTAGCTAGATGATCAGGTCAGTGGCTGTATGAGAATCACTCGGAGAGCTTCTTTTAATTTAGAGTGCATTATGATAAATAAAAATTCCCTGTGTCCTTAAAAGACTGAAAATGAAATCCGGTTGAGGTTCCAATGCTTCTTTCTGTGCGACAGTAGTTAATTATTTATTTAGATTTTCTCCTGAATCCCACAGAGGCCACAATACTTCACACATGCACTGCTTGTGGCTGTGTATTAAGCTCTGCAGGGACAAAGCTCAGTGAAAAGCGAAATGTCACAAGTAATTAAAGAAAAATACACCAACTTGTTTTTTAAAACTGGCATTGCAGAACAATAAATGGATTTCCGTTGGCACAGTACCAGAAATAAAACACACCAAGACGCTTAGCTGAAAACTTGGCCTGGTATGTCCCTTTAAGACCAGTACTTTAAGTAGTCCAAGTAACTGTAGTCACTGAGGTTAAGCAAGGGACAATTGCCACTACCTGGAAATGTTACGGTCCAGGTTAATGACTAGCTTTGCATCTAAAATCAAAAATGTGATGTCTCCAGTGTGTCCCCAAGAGTGTTCACTGTGGCTCAGTTGATAGTTTCTGAATCAGAAAGTTTTGGCTTCCTGCCCCACTCCACCGATTTGAGCACAAAATCGAGGTTGACGTCCCCCAGACCAGTACTGAGGGAGTGCAACACTGTCAGAGGGACGGCTGTCTTTCAGCTACAGTGTTAAACCAAGGCCCCTTCTGTCCTCTCTGGTGGATGTAAAAGATCCCATGGCTATATTTTGAAGAAGAGCAGGGAAGTTCTCCCCAGTGCCCTGTCTAATATGTATCCCTCAATCAACATCAAAAGAGCAGATTATCTGGTTAATTCCTACACTGCTATTTTGTGGGAGCTTGCTGTGCACAAATTGGCTGCCGCGTTTTCTACATTGCAACAGTGACTACACTTCAAAAGCACTTCATTGGCTGTAAAGCATTTTGGGATGTCCTGAGGTTGTGAAAGGTGCTATATAAATGCAAGTCTTTCTTTTTCCCTGATGTCACTCTTAATGTCTAACTGCCTCATGCCCCCGTTGTCTGTTCAGCATCACACACATGGACACACACGCAGACACAGACACACACACACAGACACGTGCGCAAAAAGACACACACACACAGACACACACAGACACACACAGACACACACACAAACACGTGCGCAAAAAGACACACAGACACAGACACACACAGACACACACACACACGTGCGCAAAAAGACACACAGACACACACACACACAGACACGTGCAGACACAGATATACACGCATACACAGACACGCGCACACACATAGACGTGCGCAGACACTCATGCACAAACACACACTCGCACACACCACATACACCCCTTGCTGATCTCTCTCCTCTTTAGCCCAGTCTCTTCAACACCTCAACTCCCAGCCCTGCTGAAATCAACTAGCTCCACATAGTATGACTTGTAAATATATCACTGTTCCTTCATCGCCGCTTGGTCAAAATCCTGGAACGCCCTACCATAACAGCACTGTGGGTGTACCTACACCACAGAAACTGCAGAGGTCCAAGAAGTTGGCTCACCACCACCTTCTCTAGGTCAACGATGGATGGACATTGAAGGCTAACCTTATCAACAAGTTAAATAGTCAAGGATTATTTTTACTGGATGGTCAATCAGTAATGAGGGAACATAATTTTTGGATCAGTACTAAAAGCATAAATGAAAACTCAGAAGATTGGTTTTTCCCACACAAGGGATCACTAGTATATGGAATGCTTTACTGCAGAAGCAGATTTAAAAGAAAGTTAATTAAACATTTGAAGGAAAATATTAAAAGGACTTGGAGAAATGGGTCAAGTGAAGAGTCAATATAGTTACACAATGGGTCAAAATGTCTGGAGAGGATCATACAGTCCATCAAGCCGTTCAGTAAGATCATGGTTAATCTTCTACATTAACTTCAACTTCCCCATCCTATCCCCATAACCTTGAATTCCCTTTGTGCCCAAAAATCTACCATCTCAGTGCTATCTTCTGGTACCACAGATGTTGGAGTTTTATTCATTGAAAGCTCTTGTCCTCATCCCCATAGAGTGAGCTTTCATTTTTGTTTGTTTTTTTTAAAAAGAAGAAATAAAGACAAGAGGGCTCCCCAGTTGGCTCAGTGTCTGAATGCAATTTAGAGCCATAGAAATTTCAACATGGTAGGGGGCCATTTTGACCCATTGTGCAACTACAGTGCATTCATACGTAAAGTTTTCAAAGTTTATCTGTTTTTGAGTGATGCTCTTTCTGGTTGCTTTCTGACTGACCTCAACTCGTTTCTGGCATCACTGCGGATGGAAAGCAAGGTGAAAATCTTGGTAATTTGGTTTGTTATTTCTCTCGCATTTTGTCACTTAGAGTGAGGGGCAGTGGGAAAAACGAGAATGAAAGGATAGGAAGAGGAAAGGGATGGGAGAGAGAGAGAGAGAGAGAGAGAGAGAGAGAGAGATTTAAATTCCTAAGATTCCACTTGTACAATTAGTTTCCACCCATAATCCACCCTGGATTTAACAGCACAGACAAAGGATTAACGTAGTGCAGCCAGATTAGCAGTGACACTTTTGCACCTAAACAAACCATGTCCCGTCAGCTCATTACTTCATGGCCTCATTTTACTTTTCTCTGGAACAATGTGCTCAGTCACCAACACCACCACAAAAAGCAAACCAAACCAGTGAGGTGATGCCACAAGACAGGAAACATCTCCGTGCCGACAGTCATGCGAGAAACTAATTAAATCAATTAACAATGAAGACTAGCTGGCAGACTACAGTGTAAAATTCCCTCTAATACTAAACAGCAAAGGCCAGCTTTAGGCTGGGTAGTTTTAACACCAGCCTCCAAATCAAATTAAAGTCATTGTTGCTAATCTGCCCTGAATTTATACACTTCTTGGTCACATTTGCCAATATTGTAATTGATAAAAATTAACTGCACGGACTCCTCATTGAACTCAGCATTATTCATTCTGGTGGGTTTCCCTTTCAAAAGTTGTATGTTATTCTGACTGCATCAGTCCCTGCGTGATGGCCTGAATTAACGAGGGTTCGTTGCACACCCATTCGTACAATTCCAAAACTGACCTGGAATTAAAAGGGCAAAATGCCTAAACCATTGTACAAACATTGGTTAGGCCTCAGCTGCAGTATTGTGTCCAATGAAGGCATTTTTTACCAGGTCCGTGGAGAGACTAGATTCGCTGGGATTGTTCTAGAGCAGGTAGAGTAGAGCAGGTCACAGAGATTTAAGAGAGGTGTTCAAAATCAGCAGGTGTTTTGATTGGGCGAAACTATCTACTCTGTTTCCATTGGCCGGAGTTTCAGAAACTCAATGAATAAAACTCCAACATCTATGGTACCAGAAGATAGCACTGAGATGGTAGATTTTTGGGCACAAAGGTAATTGGCCAAGAGGAAGATAAGGTTTTTTTTTACCCAGTGAGTTGTAATGATCTGGAAACCTCAACCTCAACAAAAAGATTGTGGAGAAAGAGCAGGGCACTGGGAACAATTGCATAGTTCTTTCAAAGAGCTTGATGGGCCTAATAGCCTCCTTAGAATCATAGAAAGTTTAAGGCACAGAAAGAGGCCACTTGGTCCATCGTGGTTGTGTCGGCCGGAAAATGATCCACCTATTCTAATTCTCCTTCTGTGCTGTATGATTCTGGAACATGGCTGCCCCGTATCTCACCCGAGTGATCATTGTTCACATGGGGGCTAAGACAGGGAGTACTGGTGAGCTATTTAACTATGGGAAAGTGTTCACATATGCTGTGGTCCAGTGCAGGGAAGGGTGTTGGGACAACAGTCGGGAGCAACTAACTTTCTGCTCCCCCGCCCAAGCCAAGGGTGCTAAGATCAACTCTAGCTGAAATTGGAAGACGGAGTGCAATTAAGCTAGTTAAGTTATTATTTCTGAATATTGTCTTTTTGTTGATCGACAAGCAGTGAAGAGCTCAAGACTGATGGTGACATTAATAAATCACTGCACGTGAAGACTAGTGGCGCATGTGTGGAGCCCAAAACTTTCAAAATATGTACGGCTTAACAAAGGAACACAGCTTCACTTTCCACCTCCAACTGTGCCTGAATCTCGAGATCAGTGGCTGATCTGTGGGCAACCAGTTTGGAGACCAACAGTTTGACTGGTTTCATTCACAGACTCTCACACTGATTCTCATCCATAATCAAATTCAGGTTGGCAGTCCTCCAGGATTGTCCTGAGTCTCCAGGAATGAAAGACTGATCTCCTGGCCACTGCTTTCAGCAACTCTAGTGAAAAATCACAGGGCTTTTTTTTAATAGAATCAGAGAGTCATAGAGTTGCACAGCACAGAAACAGGCCCTTCGGCCTTCAAACACTTTTCTTCACTGATTATAAAAATATTGGGAGGGGACGGCAGGATGTAAAAAGCAGTTTGCCCGACAGTCAAGAATCATCCAAATAGGTTGCAAAGTGCCTGTTTGCTTTCGGATTCAGTGGGCTGTGACGATGGATGTGCCGAGCCACCAATGGGAGGAGCGTGGGGGTGGGACAGTTTGAGGCAGGATGGTCATGTGATGATACCTCTCGGGAATGTCCTACTTAAGTTGGCAGCCCTAATATAAATAGTTTTCTCTAGTTTCTGCATAATAATTTTTTTTGTATTTGTTCATTGGTGTATTCATTGGTAGGTGGTACAAAAATGTAAAGATAATTATATATATTCTATAAATTCCTGTTGCTATGCAAGGGCCGAGGCCCATAAGGTTTGGCGAAGGCAGAAACAACAAACAGGAGGCCTGGGGACCAAGCATGAAGTCAGTGTGTCATCCACAAAGGCAACAAGCAGGCTTGAAAGTCAGAGTTAGTGCAGGGCCTGAGACATTAGGTGGTGACAAGTTAGAACTCAAATCATAGAGAGATACAGCACTGAAACAAGCTCTTCCGCCCATCGGGTCTGTGCCAACCAACAACCACCCATTTATACTAATCCTATATTAATCCCATATTCCCTACCACATCCCCACCATTCTCCTACCACCAACCTACACTAGGGGCAATTTATAATGGCCAATTTACCTATCAACCTGCAAGTCTTTGGCTGTGGAAGGAAACTGGAGCACCCGGAGGAAACCCATGCGGTCACAGGGAGAACTTGCAAACTCCACATAGGCAGTACCCAGAACTGAACCTGGGAGGCTGCAGTGCTAACCACTGCACCACTCATTCTCAGTTAGAGTGGAGCACAAAAATAAGGTGTAAAATGGCTGTCAAGCCGCAATCAGACATTTCAATTCCCACCCCCACAAGCCTTCAACTTTCTGTCTCCACTGGGCTGGCCGTGCGGATTGGAACCAATGCAGCCGAGAGGGTCTGAATTCCCTCCCCTCCCCCCACCCCCTCGAGTATTTGATTCAGTATTTCTGTTGTGAAAAACAACCAGAAGCTCAGCCCTTAACTGAAGGAGATTCACTGTGTCGATAGCAACATTCAACTCCTGCTCCAACTCATTGTTTCCAGCACACCAATGCTGGAATTCCTTAAGTCCTTCAGTCTCACGATCTACTGGCTTTCGAAAACAAAACATGACATCACCCAAATTAAATACCAGGCAATATGCCTGATCTGGGTGTCCAACACTGAAGCCTCTCTGTAAGACGTATGTTTATTTTTTGACTGAACAATGAGTAAACAATAGCACATTAAAAAACCAAAGTCCGATTTCTGGGCTACTTTGTTCACATGGAGTTCTCAATTATCAACTCAAGACAATCTGAATGGTTAGATTAGCAGGCCACACATTCTTAGTATTACAGAATCGGGTTGAAACATGACTCCTGCCCTATGAAAAAAAAGACTTGCATTTAAAATAGTTCAGTTGGTTGCACTCTCACCTCCGAGTTAGAAGGTTGTGGGTGCAAGTCTCACTCCAGAGAGTCAAGCAGTTGTACTGCAGTACTGAGAGAGTGCTGCACTGTCGGAGGTGCCATCTTTCAGAGAAGGCCCCATCTGTCTGCCCTCTCAGGTGGATGTAAAAGACCCCACAGCCACTATTTCAAAGAAGAGCAAGAGATTGCTTGCTGGTATCCTAGCCAATTATTCATCTCTCAACCAACATCACTACAAAGATTATCTGGCAATTATCACATTGCTGTTTGTGGGAGCTTGCTGTGCACAAATTGGCAGCTGCATTTCAAACGTGTCTGCACATCAAAAGTACTTTGGGACATCTTTGAGGTTGCAAAAGGCGCTTTATAGATGTGGTCTTTCTTATGATGCTGTTACTGCAGTTGGCATCTCCAGCGGTTGCAGCACGGTTACTGCGGCACAGAAGGGAAACTGGATTCTGCTTAAAACCTGGGCCATGGCACAAAGTCCAGGGAAGTCCCAGTTTCAATACCCAGAGTCATGAGTCAGTTGGTTTTAGCTGAGGCAGCAGAAGGGATGCAGAATTGTCCTCAACAGCTCAGAATAGAGAAAACAAAGAAAAATAATTAGCCAAGAGCTCCCACTGTCCAGTAACCCTTACTGGAAAATGAACATTAGAGTTTCAGGTGTGATGCTCTGCACAGCCAAGTAGTCTGCACATTGTCTCAGGGCAAACAGGAAGATCAGGAAGATTAATCCCCTTGGTGTACCGAGGGCACCAGATGACTGTGGAGCCAAACTCTGGTAAGAATTGATGCAAAAACAACAGGAGGGAGAAAAAAAAACAGTGCAGCCGTGAGGACAGATGCTTTTGCAGGATTAACTCAAAAGGTAATAGTAAACTCATAATAAGGCAACAAGTACGAACAAAACAAACTGTTCCTGTTAGACTACAGTAGCTGCTTTATAATCTTCCCTTCATCTCCAGATATAATGTGATGCATTTATTGCCATATTCGCAGATATCTATTGAGGATGATATTTTGAATCAGTTGGTATTTCTGGTCTCCTCCATCACCTCCCTTATCCATATTCCTCAGGTAAGGTTAAGCTTGTGTACACTCGGACACACCAGCTACAATTGATTGAAGCATTAATAAATCTTAAATTGCATTTTAAAATAAAGTAACTCGAAGCAAATTACATAATTTCATCTGTCGCTTTTTATTTCAGTGAGGATTCTAACTCGAGTATTTCAAAAACAAGTGCTGCTTATAACATTCCTCCCTCTCTTTCACTCCCCAAACCCCCAATATCCCCCCAACAACAAGAGCCAACTCAGGAGCAGCCAAGAGGCAACTGCCTCCTGAAATACTGAACACCTCCAATCTGAAACCCGTCACTCATCTATCAGAGATGTAGCCCCGTTAATGTAGGAAAACATCCCAAGACATTTCACAGGAATGTCAAACATAATTTGGCACCGAGTCAGATAAGGAGATATTAAGGAGTAGGTTTTAAGGAGCATCTTAAAAAGGAGGGAAAGAGGTAGAGAGATACCTAACTTATAGACCAAGCAACTGATTAATCGTCAGGGGCTTACTTGTGGAGGTATGGAGCTGCTCACAGTCCAAAGCCCTGGAGTACAAGAGAGGGTTTCCGTTTTGCTAATTATGTGTAGGCTGCTCCGTGGCTCAACTTTTAGTGGCTGTAATTGCCAGGATCTCTCTGGGCTGGTGGGTGGGTCAGACAGATGGGAAGGAGTCAGGCTCTGCAGCCATTATCTCTCTCTCTCTCTCTCTTTACCTAACTTTTCACAGGATGAGTCAACATGTGCTTGTGTGCAGATGTGTCAGGGGAACCATTAAACTGCGATGTGCCCATGCTTTCCACAATGAAAAGGCAACATCAGGGAGTGGCCCTCAATGTAAGGGGAGAAGAGCCATGTCTTCAGCAGAACTTGTTTTCAAACCTTGCCGTCAGGTTTGACAGTGTTGTGCACAAGTCTGTCTCCTATGCTAAAAATGTCATGAAAGGACACAATTTAACACTTGCCCTAACAGTGAAGAAATAAAAACATTGCAGGGTTCCCAGTCAGTCAGGTTACTGCACAGTATGATCCCAAACAGTGTCAACTCAGCAGACTCACACTAAGGTAGTACTACAGGCTGATATAATTCAACTCTGGAAAGAGGGTGGGGGATATAAATGAGAACATTCCTGCTCCTGATGGCAGTCCTTTCAGAAAGTGGATGCTGGGGGAGGACAGTACCATGATTGTCCATGATGCCCACAGTCGAATACCCCGACAATATTCAGTAACCTGCGTACAAATCGGCACTCACTGAAGGTACAAATGCCCACCAGCGCCTGTGGAACTGTACCCCAGTTAAGAGTCAGCACTTCCAGGAGGGAGAAGGTGAGACAGCCTGTATAAAAAAAAATCCACACATGACAAACAGATAGAACGCAACATTTGAGCTGATTTAAGAAAACAAAAACAAACAAAATTATCCCATTCCCCTCAGTGATTGCAGATATCAAGATCATGTTTGTTGGACAATTGAACCTGAAGGTGAAGGTGGACAGGATAGAGGCAGAGCAAGTTCAAATGAATGTATTTGATGGGCAACCTCTTTTAAGATTATGAAGGGGTTTGATGGGGTAGATGTAGAGAAGATGTTTCCACTTGCAGGGAAGAGCAAAATTAGAGGCCATAAATATCACCGATAAATCCAACAGGAATACAGGAGAAACGATTTACCCAGAGAGCCGTGAGAACGTGGAATTCACTACCATATCGAGTAGTTGAGGTGAATAACAGAGGCATTCAAGGGAAAGCTAGATAAATACAGGAGAGAGAAAGGAGTGCAAGAATATGATGATAGGGTTGGATAAGGACGGGTGGGAGGAGGCTTGTTGGGAGCATAAACACCGCAGCGACCAGTTGGGTTGAAAGGCCTGTTTCTGTGCTGCAGTCTTGATGTAGTTCCATTAATATTAAGCATTACTCAGCAGTAGTTCATTCTGGTCATTTAAGCAGAATTGTCAATTCTCCCAAAGCTGCCAGCACAATAGGACCCTCAGTATTCCATCGGTCACTTTAATTGGCTTTCCATTCTTCTTTCACTCTCAGCATTTCTTTAGCCTGTCAATCTCTCCGTTCCCCTGAGCCGTTCCTTCTGCTTTAGTTATTTTCCGTTTCCTTCAGTCAGACTTCGCTTGTGGTCAGGAACATCCTTACCTCCTGTGGGTGAAACGACTGGTTTTGATACTGAAGGAAATACATTCAACACTAGTAGTGGCAGCTTCTGCACCTCAAACCCAGTGTCTACCTTTAAAATTGCCCTTTTCACCTTCCGTCCTTTCAGATAAGAGATTAAACCAATGGCCACATCTGCCTTCTCAGGCAGACGTCAAAGATCCCATGGCACTATTTCAAAAAAGAGGTATCCTGGTCAAAGTCACTAAAAGTGATTACCTCATTCTTGTTTGTGGGAGCTTGTGAGAGCCATGTTTCCTACATTACAGCAGTGATTACACTTCAAAAAGTACTTCATTGGCTGTAAAGTGCTTTGTTCTGGGGTCATAAAAGGCGCTACTGTAGGAATATGAACTATAGTCGTCTTGGCGGTACAGAACTTGAGTATAGCTGAAAATAGAGACATGCTGGCGAAGCTTTTCATCTTGCACTCATCAGGACAATCCACAAGAATACCAATGTAAGGGAAAACAACAACTTTACACTGTATGAGAAGAGAGTACTGATTGGTTGGCAAGTGAGCTAAACAAAATAAGTGAGAGCCATTCACTGGTTCATTCCGCAGGGCAATGCCTTGACCAATCAGAGTCAAGCTGCCCGGTTTAAATTTCAAACAAAACCTGGCAGTTAACTGTCAGTCACCGTTAACTGGCGCATTCTCCATGGCAATGCCTCTAACAATCAGAGTTCACTTGCCAACCAATCAGCACTCTCTTCTCATGCAGTATAAGTTGTTGTTTTCCCTTACATTGGTTATTCTTGTGGATTGTCCTGATGAGTGCAAGAAGAAACACTTCGACAATATGCCTCTATTTTCAGCAATAATATGAACTTTGTTCCAATTAATTTATCCGTGCAAATGTATCAATCAAGTGTATTTTGAAATCTTGCTGCCATATTTTATACACCATATTTTTGTACATTATGTACCCTCTTACTTTTTGTCATGGTTGAAAACATCATGAGCCCTAATAATGTAATTTAAAAGACAATTTAAGAAGTGCAGATTCTTTTCTGGAAACTATGTGACTCCCCCAGAGTTTGGATTCTTGGCAATCATGTGGTGTCCCTGAGTTTCAGAGATAAGGTAGGATACCTGGAAACCACATGATCCTACTTCCTGTAAATCATGAGGTCCCTTATCCCTGGAGAACAAAGGGACTGTGCAATGGGTAGTTCTGCCCTAGGTATCTGTCACTAATAGGAAAATAATCACTGCACCTAAGAGCAATCTAAAGAACTGGGGAGGGTCATTCTTTCAGGGGTGTAAACCAAGAAAGGGTTAAAAATCCATATGTTGCAGCCTTTGGCTCTTTCTTTCCATTTTTCAAGTGGTGGGGGAGCAGAGTATCTTTAAGGATATTCCGAAAGAGTTGCTCTTTATTGGGATGATCTAAGTTGGGACAACAGCAAGGGTGCTACAGTTAGTTTGAACCTCCCTGAGCTGCAGAAAGTTAGTCGAGTTCCCACTTCTAATTGCTAGCCAATCACCCTCCCCATGTCACAAAGTATAATTTGTGGGAAGTTGGGTAAGAGCACCATCACCCATCACTGCTGTCTTCCCTTCCCCCTCATCATATCACCTTGCTCGAGTTGCCAACCCTCCAGGATTGCCCTGGAGTCCCCAGGAATTTAAGATTAATCTCCTGGACACTGCTATGAGCAAAACCTGTGAGAAAAGCCACGTTTGTTTATTAGTTATAAAAAAATATTCAACATTTAGGAGTAAAAGGCTGTTTGACTGGGCAGGACAATTGGAGTTTGGGAACTTTTGACATTACTGCCAGGAATAACCTCCAACCAGAGCTGGCAACGCTACAACCCCAGGCCCACTCTCTCAGTGGTCAAATGGCTGGTTAACATCCACTGACAAGGATTACGTGTAAAATATGAGCATTTGGGTGTAGGATCGGACAGTGACCATTTGAAACTACTCCAGAACAAGGAGTTGGCACCTTCAGAAGAGGGGAGAAAATGGAAGAGGTGGGAAGAAGAGAAGGGGACTAAAAATGCACAGTGGACACAAACAAAGAGCACTTTAAACTTCCACACCATCCCCCTCCCACCCCCTTTAAAATGACTGGAACAGAGACACTGTGAGGAGAGTGTAACAGGTCCCACTGAATCCATTCACAAATATTCTAAAATAGCATTACAGAATAGTTACAGCACAGGAGGCCATTCGGTCTGTCAATCCCATGCTGGCTCTCTGCAAGATGAACTCAGCTAGTCCCAATCCCCACACTCTTTCCTCGTAGCCCTGCAAATCTTTTCCCTTCAGGTGCTTATCTCATTTCTTTTGAAAAGTCACGATGAACCTGCCTCCACCACACTCTCAGGCAGTGCATTCCAGGTCCTAACCACTCGCTGCGTAAAGACGTTTTTCCTCATGTCGCTGTTGCATTTTTTGCAAATCACCTTAACTCTGTGTCCTCTGGTTCTCGACCCTTCTGCAAATGTAAACAGTTTCTATCTACTCTGTCCAGAACCCCTCATGATTTTGAACACCTCTACCAAACCTCCTCTAAACCTCTTTAGAGAGAACAGCCCCAGCATCCCCAATCTATCCTTGTAACTAAAGTTCCTCGGCCTATAAAATGTTAATGCCTGGGAGGTATTTTTCTTTTACCCTCATTTTTTGATACACAAAGTAAGCTCCAGAACAGAATCAGAAAGATGAGCTGTGTGCTCGCATCATCTCCTTCAAAAGCCTAAGCTCAGCTCTGTTCTATTTCCATTAGATGTTGAGGCACTGAACTCCAGCCTTAGCTCCTGGTCCGTATAACTACTCCACATCAGATCAGTCTGAGTGGAGACTGGAGGTGCATTCATATTATAGGAGTTCAAATGACTGGCGACTCACCA
The DNA here is from genome assembly GCF_036365525.1 of Heterodontus francisci. Taxonomy (NCBI): domain Eukaryota; kingdom Metazoa; phylum Chordata; class Chondrichthyes; order Heterodontiformes; family Heterodontidae; genus Heterodontus; species Heterodontus francisci. Next base: position 116,338,887 of record NC_090382.1, read on the forward strand.
GTTCAGCAGCAGTCCCAAATTCTTTATGGCCCCACGCTTAGGGAACAGATAGAATCACATTTCTGTGGGCTTGTGATGTTAATTGTTAAATTAAAGGAGCTGGTTTCAGGCAATTAAAATCACAGGGACTCTCCACCTTTGAGCAGATAAAGAAACTGAGAGTTGAATTTTTGTTCAGGGGTTGGGGCCCCGACACTGGGTGCTTTTCCAGGTTCTGACCCCGCGTTTTGTCGAAAGCGATATTTAACTAGCAGGCTAATTAGTGGCCAGTGTTGCACGCTCACCATCCAGTTAAAGACAGAGGCTGGGCTCCCGAGGCTGGAAGCCAATCAGAGGTCCTCCAGCAATAACACCTTGGTCGCCCCACTGTCAGAGGTAGGGGAGTGAGAGGCCGCCTCAAGATGGAGGCACCTGCTGAAGACTTTTTATAATTTAAAAATAAAAAGAGGCCATACTGGCCAGGTTATCATCATAGTGAGGGAACTCTCCACAGGGCTGTGACTGCAGCTATGGCCATCTTTCACTCGTGGCCATAGAGGGCAGGGGATTAAAAATGGTCCATGGAGCACAAGCCCCCCCACCCCGGTCTGCACACCTCCAACCCTGGACTGCACTAACCCCACCCCCCCCAACCCCAGTCTGCACTACCCCCACTCCCCTAACGACGATCTGCATTTCCCCCACTACCTCAGTCTGCCATCAGGAGGCTGCCTCCATTCATCGGCCTGGATTCGGTCTCAGCTGGGGGCCTGATCGCTGACTGGAAAATTCCAGTCGGCATCTGCACACTGACCTTAATAGGGCCTTTAAGGGACATAGTTTGCTCCTCACCACTTGCAGGTGGGTAGCCATTAGCACCTTCCCAACCAATCTCTTCAAAAATGGCCCCGAGGTGGGAACATGCTCGCAAACCGGAACGCTGGGTGGTAGCGGGAAATTGCAGGCTCATCCACCTCTGTTCACATCTCCATAACTCTTCCAAATCGGAATCTCTAGATTCCACAGTGGGGCATGTGCTTTCGAAACCTCCATACTCAACTAGTCCAATGCTCTCTTTGGTGGGCCTCCTATCTTCCACTCTCCTAAACTTGAGCTCATGCAGAACTCTGTTGCCCAAGTTCTAACTCGCACCACGGCCTGTTCACCCATCTCCCCTCTGCTCACTGACCTACACTGACTCCTGGTCCAGCAACACCTTGATTTTATCATTCTCACCCTCATGTTCAAGTGATTAAAAAGCCTTGCCCCACCCCCCACCCCCACCCTCCCCCCATCTCAGTAACCTCCTCCAGCCCGGCAACCCTCTAACAACTCTGCGCTCCTCCAATTCTAGCCTTTTGTCTCTGCCCGATTTTAATCATTCCACCATTGGGGATGTGCTTCCAGCTGCCTGATCCCTAAGCTCTGGAGTTCACTCCCTAAAACTCTCCGCCTCTCTCTCCTCCTTCACGCTCTTTAAAGTATACCTCTTTGGCCAAGCTTTTGGTCACTTGTCCTAATATCCTCTTATGCTGCTCAAGAGTCAAATTTCTTTTGAATATGTTTCTGTGGAGTGTCTTGGAACATTTTACTATGTTAAAGGTGCAAGTTGGGGTTGTTTCTATATTGTAAACATTATCAAACTTAAAAGTAAAAATGATGGACGGGAGTCATTATCCATGGACAGATGAAAACCTACTGGGCAATGATACGCTTATAAAAAGCATCCCAATGTTTGGAGACGTAACACAATCAGTTTTTAAAAAAAAAGTCAGTCAAGACTGGAACTCACAAGCTGCTCTAAGCCCTCAGACTGACTCAGCAGTTTACAATTAACTACCACCACTGGACTTTTCCATTGAGTCCAGTTGTCTTAAAAGGGACAGGCCAGGTTAGCAACTTAACATCAGAGTCTCAGACGACCCCCTAACACCATGGGAAATCCACTGGAAATTACATGCGACCGTGACAGCTCCTGTCGGGAGGCACAGGCTGTGACAGATATGCAAATCCTGTTCCCAGCATCCGCACTGTGTCAAGTAGCGATAACACGTCTAGAAGGGAACGGTTTACGGATTTTATTAATTCTCTCGGTCTAAACTCATACTTTCCTACATCGGTGGATGAATTAAATTTCACAGCTGAATGGGAGTTTCAACACGGTCATTTCCATCCTCATTTTCTCCACAATGGTTAATAAAATCCTTTAAGCTCCACCAGAGGCTGGTTATCCATATATCTCGCTGCATTTGAATGCCCTGCGGTAATCCTGGCTTTGCCATGTACATGGGGATAAATCAAAAAAGTACTCTGAAATAGTGCATTCACAATGTAAGGCACATTCTTACACAACTCCTATAAAACAGGCAGCCAACACAGAAGATCAGATTTTTGCTGCTTCGATTAAGATCCCGCACCCACTATTTGGAAGAAGAGCAGAGAATCAGTGTCCTGACCAATATCTAATCCTCAATCAACACTACCAAAAAAAATGATTTCAGCTTAAGATTGAAGTTTCCAGACACATGCATTCTTGCCTGATGCTTTCCATTTGATTTTCCTCACCCCCTCCACTATTTTATTCTCCATTTCCCACACCTGGCATCCCACCACATTCCCCAAAATATAGACTACATTCCAGTGTGAGGCTTCAAGGGTCTCCAGTAGCTTGTCCGAGTGCAGTTCATTTGTGAGCCTGGACAGCAAGCTGTTCGAATGTATGGGTCATCATTGCTGAGTATAATGACACGAGCACCCTACATCCACTTGAGTGCCCCTCACCAGCAGGGGTCATTGAATAGGGATCAACTACTACTTGCATTTATATTGCCCTTTTAATGTAGCAAAACATCCCAAGGCATTTAACAAGAGGGTTATCAATAAAAAAGCATTGTTGACACTGAGGTACATAAGGAGATATTAGGAGAGGTGACCAAGGTTTGGTCAAACAGTAGGTTTTAAGGAGTAGTTAAAATGAGGAGAGAGGAGCGAAGAGGTTTAGGAAGGGAATTCCAGAGCTTAGGGCCCAGGCAGCTGAAGGCACAGCCGCCAATGGTAGAGAACATAAAGTCAGGGATGGACAGGAGGTCAGGATTGGAGGAGATCAGGTATCTCGGAGGGTCATAGAGTTGGAAAAGATGAGCAAGCTACAGAAATAAAGACATTTTTCTCTCTCTGCTCATAGAAGTTACATACAGTGTAACCTCACAGAAAGAATGGCTACGTTAATGAGGTACTGGATGACTGCCAACATGAATCAGCACCTTTGGGAAAGGACTGGAGTAAATCTGGGATCAGATCCAGGATCTTCCTGCTTATTATGGCTCAGCGACTCACTGGATAATATTGCTGAGGTATCGGTCGGGGGATTTACGCTATCCATTTTTAAATGGACAGCTGGACAACTGAAAGCTTCTTTGGGAGTCTCGTGCTGAGTTTATGTTCACAATGCCTGACTGGAATTCAGGTTCTTCAGCCGAGGAGACTGCACTGCACACGTGTGTGGCTAGACAGTCCTCTTGCAGCACTTTTTTTAAAAAAAAGAAAATGTTCGGAGAGCACAGTTAGCATTGTCCACGCTGCCCAAACATTTTAAATCAACTGCCGCAAGTTTAAAGAAAGGATCGATTCAACCCTACTTAATGGCTTAAGGAGGGAATCCCAGAGTTTAGGACCCAGATGACTGAAGGCCCAGCCGCCAATGGTGGGGCGATGAAAATCGGGGAAGCGTGAGAGGCCAGAATTGGAGGAGCAGAGAGAACGCTGAGGTTTGTAGGACTGGAGGAGGTTACAGAGATAGGGAAGGGCGAGGCCATAAAAACAAGGATTAGAATTTTAAAAATGAGGCATACCAGAATCTTCAGGATTTAAGGATTAATCTGCTGGAGACTGATACAAGAAACCTGGGATTGAGCATACTTACACACTCACAGAATCGTTACAGTGCAGAAGGAGGCCATTCGGCCCATCGTGTCCACACCAGCTCTCTGAAAGAGCAACTCCCTCAGTTTCATTCTCCCCATAACCCTACACATTCTCCCTTTTCATATAACTGTCTAATTCCCTTTTGAATGCTTCAATTGAACCTGCCTCCACCACGTTCTCAGGCAGTGCATTCCAGACCTTAACCACTCTCTGTGTGAAAAAGTTTTTCCTCATGTCACTTTTGCTTCTCTTACCAAATACTTTAAATCTGTGCCCTCTCGGTCTCGATCCTTTCACGTGTGGGAACAGTTTCTCTCTGTCTACTCTGTCCAGACCCATCATGATTTTGAATACCTCGATCAAATAACCTCTCAGCCTTCTCTTCTCCAAGGAAAACAGTCCTAACTTCTCCAATCTATCTTCATAACTGAAATTTCTCATCCCTGGAACCATTCTAGTGAATCTTTTCTGTACTCTATCCAATGCCCTCACGTCTTTCCTAAAGTGCGGTGCCTAGAATTGGACACAATACTCCAGCTGAGGCCGAACTAGTGTCTTATACAAGTTCAACATAACTTACTTGCTCTTGTACTCTATGCCCCTATTAATAAAGCCCAGGATACTGTATGTTTTATTAACCACTCCCTCAACCTGTTTTGCCACCTTCAATTTAATTTTCTTCAAACACTTTTCTTACTGTTATGAAAACATTGGAGCTGGGAAAAGTGGCTGTTTGACCAGGTGAGACAGTTGGCGATGATAGTCATACAATGAAACCACCAGGAATAATTCAAAGCAGAGTTGGTAACCATGGCTGCCAGACCAGCTTAACCCCACTATGGCACTACACTGCTTACATGGCATCAAGCGACAAGGTTACACCCTCCGAGGAAGTCCCATCCTGCCTCTACATGGAATCATGTCAGCTCTCCAGACCACTTCACACTGTGATCCCAAATACCTCATGGTGACTGTAGAGTAAGTTGTTCGCCTGGTGAAGCGTTATAGAGCCTCAATCTCTACTTGTGGAAATGCACGAGAGGACTGAGAAAAATAATTGTAAGGGTTTTAGGCTTGCACCAGTAGGACAGCTGTAAAGCACAATGGCAAATGTCACATTTTAACATTTTGTCCAATTATAGTCTTTGTCCTTCTAAAATACAGGTTGTGTCTGGAGAGAGTTAACCTGATCTATTCAATGCTCGGGTGAAGTCCTGCTAGTCACAGGCGGTGATGGATGCAACTGAAAGTCATGAATTATAGAACCATACAATAATACAACACAGAAGGAGGCCATTCAGCCCATTGTGTCTGTGCCAGCTCCTTGAAAGAGCTATCCAATTAGTTCCGCTCCCCTGCTCTTTACCCAGAGCCCTTTAATTTTCTTCCATTCAAGTACTTATCCAATTCCCTTCTGAAAGTTATCATTCTATCTGTTTCCACTGCCCTTTCAGACAATGCACTCCAGATCATAACCAGCCGCTGTGCAAATTTTCTCTCACATCACCTACGTTTTTTTGCCAATTATTTGCAATCTGTGCCCTCTGGTTACCGACCCTCCTGCCACTGGAAACAGTTTCCCCTTATTTACTCTATCGAAACGCAACATGATTTTGAACACCCGCATCAAATCTCCCTTTAACCTTCTCTGTTCTAAGCAGAACAATCCAGCTTCTCCAGTCTCTCCACAAAGCTGAAGTCACTCATCCCTGGTACCAGTCTAGTAAAGCTCTTCTGTACCCTCTCTACGCCATCTTTTCTAAAAGGTGGGCCTCAGAATTGGTCATAATACTTCAGCTGGGGCCGAACCAGTGTTTTAAAAAGTTTTGCATAATTTCCTCACTTTAGATGAGGAGCATTAAAAGCAGATTAAGTGTGACAGTTTTTTTTCTGCCCCTATCAGCACCAAACTGCTCAATAAGATGAGGGGCAAAGCAGCATAACCTGCACGCTCTTCAGACACTGTGGCATAAATCATGCACAACAGCTCTCTGTTCAGAAATTCAGGTTCATTGCTTAACTCACTCCAGTGGAAATAGTTCAGACAATGTGAACGCCATTGGCAGATATTGCTTCATCAGCTGAACTCATACTTAACACAACACTGAAAGGAACCTGCACCTGGTATGGGCTGGAATGGAAATTACACAATGCAGATTCACCGACATTTCCATTTCTAACACGGAGGTAAACACGCAAAGCTTTTCAGATTTTGGAGACGGCCATTTTGTAATAAGCGTGAAAATAACTTGATTCCATTTCCTCGACCCATGCAGAAGAACGCAACTAATGTGTGGGTTCTTTACCATTATCTCAGGTTATATTTTCACAGAGTTCTTGTGTTTGATCTGTTGGCATTAAAGCTACAGGAGTCATGCTCTGTCTGGCTTTTGCAAGCTTTTCGTGGAGAGTTGCCAACTCTACTTGGATGCATTCCTGGAGGTTTCATCACACACCTCCTACCTCCAACTAGACCCATGCTTCACACTACTGGCCACCCAATACATCCATCGTCATTGTGCCTGTCTTCCCACCCCAACTGAGAAACCAACAGACTCATCATTACCCAACTAGATGACTCTTCATTCATTCTCAGTTACACAGTTTGCCTTCCCCCATCAATAATATGGAGAGTCTTCACAGGAAATAAAAGTGAACACCTTTTTTAATCTCTCCTCCCTCACCATGATTTTTTTCCTTGGTTTGCTTGCAGTAGTGTCATGGAAATTAGTCTTCCGCTCCCGGAGATTCCAGATCAATCTGGGAGGATTGGCAACCCCACTTTCATAGTTGGGCCCAGTGCTTTGGGATTTATTCCCTTCAACTGGCCCCCTCCTTCCTTTGGTTCAGCTTCTCCTCTCATTCCCGCCATGCTCTCTACACATTTTGGGTGAATACCAGGCCCAAGTGTTTCCCTTCTCTCTCAGTAACTCTTTAGCTTAGTCCCTTCAAGGGACGGGCTAAATTGGTGTCCTCTTTAACCCTTTCCGTTGCCTTCTTCACATTATTATTCTGACCTGTTGCTTCCCCATCTCAATCCTTCAATTTTTTAATTTTAATTGCTGTTAGTTGCTGAATTGCATATGTTCACAAATCTATTGATTCTTTGCTCACGACCATTGCACTTTTCTCACTTCCTTTTGGGATGGCATCTTTGTTATATTTTCTGCTCCTCAAAGAAATTTTACAAAATTTCAAATTTAAAAAATGTTGCATCTTCAAACTTTGCATATTTGTCAGGACTCAAGGATATAAGCCATATTGTGTTTAGAATGAAAGGATAATACAAAGGGCTGATTAAAATAAGTCTGTGCTCCTTCTTCCCAACCTGGGCATCGGGGTATGCATAGCCAAGGCTTGGGTGGCAGCAGTCTCACCTCTGAACCTTAGGTTGTGGGTTCACATCCAGTTCCAGAGACTTGAACATATAACCCAGGCTGACAAGTCCAGTGCAGTACTGCGGGTGTGCTGCACTATCAGAAGTGCTGCCTTTCACATGAGATGTTAAACAAGACCCTGTCTGCCCTCTTGGGTGGATGAACATATGAAATAGAAGCAGGAGTAGGCCATTCGGCCCCTTGAGCCCGCTCTGCCATTTAATAAGATCATGGCTGATCTGATTGTTGCCTTAACTCCACTTTCCTGTGTGTCCCCTATAATCCTTGACTCCCTTGTCAATCAAAAATCTGCCTAATTCAGCCTTGAATGTATTCGATGGCCCAGCCTCCACTGCTCTCTGGGGAAGAGAGTTCCAAAGATTAATGACCCCCTCAGAGAAGAAATTCCTCATTTCGGTCTTAAAAGGGAGCCCCTTTATTTTGAAACTGTGACCCTTGTTCTAGAACTTGGCACACTAACCATCATTTCTTCACTTGACCCACGCTTAACATTGGGGCTGTTCTGCGCGGCTTTGGCCTGTCATGTAGGCCCCACAACAGGTCCACCATTCCTACTACTGACAGTAGGAAAGAGGAGATACAGCTACAGAATGCATCTTATGCGGGATCTCTCCTTCAATAAGCTACACATATAAGTATAAAAGGCAACATTTTTGATATTGCCAGCAGGTCGTCAGCAGTCAGGCTTGCTTTAATATTAAAGTTAGATGAGCACTGCATTGGTAAAGGGGAGGATCTAAAATGTTTTATATATCTCACTTGATCTCCATTTCACAGGCTGCTGTGAACCATAACACTGAGACAACTGAGAGTACAGATCAGAGATTAGTTCAGTGTTGGCACAATCACACTGAAAGCACGTCAGCACAAAGGGAGAGTACGAGCCATTATAATATTCAGTGCTGATCAGTCTTGTCAACATTTTATTCAGCAATTGAGCTGAGAATAACAATTCAGGAGGGAATGCTAATGTTAGAGCAGTCTCAAAGTGTAAGGTACAGGCAGATTTGAGCAATTCTTTCCCAATCAATTGAAGAAATCTGAGATTGTTAGGCAAGGGGACTAAAGGGTTACGCAACAAAGGTGGGTAGATGGAGTTAAGACACAGATCTCCCATAATCTAAATGAATGATGGAACAGAATCTAGAGCCTGAATGGCCTCCTCCTCCCCTTGCTTTTGCCTGTCTAAAAGATTCATCTATTTACCCGAGTTCTGGCTGGAAAGGCTTGAATACTTCTCAAGGTATCCGCAACAAGTTAGCTTTTAGCACCCAATATTTCTCAATAACGATGACAGTTCATATGCAAACTAAAGGTCAACTGTCCTAGATCATAGCTGCAAACGTGGCAATAACCAACTCAAGTCTGTTTTTTGATGGCTGGGGTTTGTGAAGTTGGCCACAGCAACAATGTAAACTGGTCTGATTCGCTGGGCCACCAACTGACAGAAAACACGTGTCCCCTGGCATCAGCCTCGCGATCCTAGCAAGCTTACTCTGTCATTACCACTGGTGGCACAAGACCCACGTATCATTATGATCATTATGGCCACGGTCTCAGTTGACCAACGCTTCCGCCATTGAGTTTAAGAACTCAACGCTGCAGTATCTTTCTCCAGTTTGATACACTCGTCAGACAACTGGAACGGCAAAGTGGATGGGGCAGAGAAAAATCATACGGCAGGCAAGAATTAAGCGACTTCTCCCAGTTCCCTCTTTCCATCTCTTTTTGTTTTGTTCAGTCCTGTAAAGAGGTTTCATGGTCCACACAACAATAACTTGCAATTATATGGCACCTTTAACATAGTGAGACATCCCAAGGCATTTCACAGGACAGTAATTAGACAAAGTTTGACACCGAGCCACATATCAAGATATTTAGGACCGGTGACCAAAAGCTCCAAAGAGGCAGGTTTTAAGGAACATCTTAAAAGGAGAGATGTAGAGATTTAAGGAGAGAGTTCCAAAGCTAAATGTCTAGGCAGGTGAAGACACAGCCGCCTATGTGGGGATGTAGGAAACTGGGGATAGATCAGAAATACTAGCTTGCATTTGTTCTGCTCAGATGCAGATTTCAGATTTTCAGTGTTAATATTTTTCTTTTTACGAAGTGAATATGATTTCTGTTGCGCACAGGTAGTCCAATCATTACCTTAAGGAAAGGTACTGGACATGCATAGACATTTCATTTCGATTGCAAATCCTGAACAATTCAGTGAAGGTGCTAAATGCGCAACTCACCTCGAAACTGGGGCATACGGAGTCTGCTCTGTGTGGTTCATTCTCAGCACAAGTGATGCTCGGGCATCTTAGCTCACCTAAGTTCCCCTAAGATAGGTAATTTGTGGAAGGGTGGCTTGCTCCTGACTAAGAAATGTGCATGTCTGGACATCAGAGCAGATTTGGCCCTAATGAACTCCATGATTGCATAGGCACATAAAATCATCAGGCGCAGAACAGGCTTAATGGGTAGAATCACAGAGCAGAGAAAGAGGCCACTCGGCTCCACTATGCCTGTGCCAGCTCTTTGAATGAGCTATCCAAATTAGTCCCGTTCCCCCGATTGCGTACATTTTAAACCCTATTCAAGATTCATGCAAGATTTCAATCAATAGCCTTTATTCTCAAGAACGATTTTGCAGCTCTGGAGGTTTGTGGCTTGGTCTGGTTGCATAAGAAAATAAGAAATAGGAGCAAGAGTAGGCCATTCAGCCCCTCAAGCCTGCTCCACCATTCAATAAGATCATGGCTGATCTGATCTTGGCCTCAACTCCACTTTCCAGCCCGTTCCCCATAACCCTTGACTCCCCTATCGTTCAAAAATCTGTCTAACTCAGCCTTCAATATATTCAATGATACAGCCTCCACTGCTCTCTGGGAACGAGAATTTCAAAGATTCACATCCATCTGACAGAAGAAATTCCTCCTCATCTCCATCTTAAATGGGAGACCCCTTATTTTGAAACTGTGCTCCCAGTTCTAGATTCTCCCACGAAGGGAAACGTCCTCTCAGCAAGTACCCTGTCAAGCCCCCTCAGAATTTTGTCTGTTTCAATAAGATCACCTTTCATTCTTCTAAACTCCAATGATTATAGGTCCAACCTGCTCAACCTTTCCTCATAAGACAATCCCTTCATCCCAGGAATCAGCCGAGTGAACCTTCTCTGAAATGTTTTCAATTCAAGTATATCCTCCTTAAATAAAGAGACTAAGACTGTACACAGTACTCTAGGTACAGTCTCACCAACACCCCATACAGCTGTAGCAAGACTTCCCTACTTTCATACTCCATCCTCCTTGCAATAAAGGCCAACATTCCATCTGCCTTTCTATTTACCTGCTGTACCTATATGCTAACTTTGTGTTTCATATATGTGGACATCCAGATCCCTCTGTACAGCAGATTTCCATAGTCTCTCTCCATTTAAATGATATTCTACATGTGCTGAAAAACATCCATCGACCCCAGGAGGAATCTGTGGAGTAAATCGAAAATGCAGCAGTACCTTTTTTGAGACAGTAGAGGGAGCTCAAATGTTCATACAACAAAGAATTTGCATTTATGTAGCACTTTTTATGACCTCAGGACGTCCCAAAGCCCTTTACAGACAATGAAGTAATTTCTGAAGTGTAGTCACTGTTATAATATTGGAAACGTGACAGCCAATTCACACACAGAAAGATCCCTCAAATAGCAATGTGATAATCACCAGATAATCTGGTTAAGTGATGTTCATGGAGGTATAAATATTGATCAGGACACCAGGGAGAACTCCCCTGCTCTTCATCCAATAGTCTCAAAGGACCTTTTACATTCTCCTGAAAGGACAGACGAGGGTTTTGTTTCAAGTCAGTCTTACCCGGAAAACGGATACAGTTCATTATGGAGACCAGGAAAGATTGTTTGAACCTTTATGGAGATTACTGCTGATAATGAAACACTTCTCTGCTTTTGCCACCCTCATCTCAAGTATAAGCAGGGTCAACCCTTCTATTTTCGTCTGCCCCAAGAAAATACCTCGACAGAAACTTCATATTAAAGCAAGACAGGAATTTACAAGACTGGATACGACTTATGTGGCCAGGACCACTTTACAAAGAGGAACTTCCTGTTCTCACACTATTACAACCACCAGTAGTTAACTTTGTAATCCAGAGTCAGATTGTTAATCTACTGCCAAATTATGGGCAGTTTTGTGGCTATTTGGAACTGGGTTGAAACTGCCACCAACTCTTAAACATCTCGCCATATAGTCCAAAAATCGTCATCTCATTGTATCTGTGCTGGGTTCCAATTCAGGTCCCAAGCAAGTAATTAAACATATCTTCTAACCACCAAACCTGCAACACTCAGCCTCCTGCTTGCCTTAGCTGAGTGGGCAATACTCTCATCTCTAGGTCAGAAGGTTGTGGATTTAAGTCCCATTCCAGAGATTTGGGCACATAAATCAGGTGGACACTTCACTGCAGTACTGAGGGAGTGCTGCACTATTGGAGGTGCCATCTTTTAATTGAGATGCTAAACTGAGGTTCTGTCTGCCCTCTTAGGTGGTCATAAAAGATCCCATTGTACTATTTGGAAGAAGAGCAGGGAAGTTCTCCTTGGTGTCCTAGTCAATATTTATCCCTTAACCAAAGTCACTAAAAGGTCACAATAACATTGCTGCTTGCAGGAGTTTGCTCTGTGCAAATTGGCTGCCATATTTCCTACATTATAATAAGTGACTACACATCAAAAGGTATTTCATTGGCTTTGGGACTAAGGCTGTGAAAGGTGTTATATAAATGCAAATCTTTCTTTTCACTCCTCACTGCCTCTCCCCAATGACGCATCATTATTTTACTGTGCCTTTTAACACTCTGCATTACTAAAAGGCCATCCTTCTTCCTCCCATCACCTTTTCCCTTTGCCTTTTAGTTGTTGACTGAAAGGATAAAGAGAGCCAGAGGAGAGGAAGAACAAAAATGTCCCCAAGAATGAGATTGTCACTTCTGGGTCCAACTTGAGATGTGGTGGGTTTGGGGTGGGTTTAAGAGGGGGAAAAAATGGGAGAATGGAGGGGAAAATTAACACAAGATACAAGGTTGAAAACAGCTATTTCTGATGTTAGCGAACAATTAAGTGTGCTTCTGTGAAATGGTACTGGGAATTATTTCAACACAGGTGTGGACCCATCAATACTAACAGGGTTAACACGTGGGTTAGAACAGCAGACACTCAGAGATTCCATAGCAACCTGTCGACTATTTATCCACTCGTATCAGTCAGAGCAATTTCCACAAAAAGACTGTTCAGCTCCCCAGTCACAGTGGTTTTAGCGTGGAGCTGAGCCTGTTGGAGCAGGAAGCTCTCAACATTTGATCTCCAGTCTGTGTTCAGTTCGCTGATTACATGCAGAGTGACAGAGGCAATAAAATTGACCTCAAAATGATTTTCTTTTGATCTGTGACAGTCATCACTGGATGATTGAAGAAGCTCCGCCTTCTTGCTTTGCTGGAAGGTGCACGTGTGACGCTGGGCAGAGGTAAGGCTCAGCTATGATGCCCCTCACAGTTCAACAGTTTGCCAATACTCACTTCTGGGCACTGAGTGGGCAGCTGTCACTTCTGCAGCTGTACATCAGTGTAAGTCTCTTGTCTTCACAGTTGAATAAAAAGTTGGGGAGGAACAAAAATGTAAAAAAAATGAGTCCAATATTTTAGTAACAGTCAGTTAGTCAGCCAATCAGAAGCAGCATACATCCTACTGGATTTTGAAACATTTCCATGAGAAAGTCAGCGACACACCGGCTATTTTTATCAGTTCTAGCATCCACAATTTAAACTATTGCCTGAGTGAGAGGTACTAATGTTAGAAAATAGTCTAGGGTCAAACAGCTAATTGAAAATGCATCTTTATTTATACAGTGCAATAATGGCTTTCTCTCAAACACAATTTCTTTTTTTATTGGCTAATCTGTTTCATAAAAGGAAATGTGCGCACACACATCACAGTTACACAGCATTAATGCTTTTAATAGGTTAGACGGCTTTCAGAATTGGGTAACTAGGTTTTTTGTCTCAGTAGTAATATAATTAGCCAGCAGAAGACGAGATCAGATCTGTGGTGTGCTGCAAGGACTATGCTGGTAAATGCCTGTCTATCTCTCTGTCTGCATTGGTTATAGAGAAATGTCACTTGTCTTTTCTGAACTCACTGTTTAAGATAAGGATGGCACTGAACGAAGGATGGCACTAAAACATATAAGATCCTGAGGGGTCTTTACAGGGTGGATGTGGAAAGGATGTTTCCCCTTGTAGGAGAATCTAGAACTAGGGGTCACTGTTTAAAAATAAGGGGTCATCCATTTAATACTGAGATGAGGAGAATTTTTTCTCAGAGAGTCGTGAGTCTTTGGAATTCTCTAAGGTGGAAGCAGAGTCTGAATATTTTTAAGGCAGAGGTAGATAGATTCTTGATCAGCAAGGGGGTGAAAGGTTATCGGGGGTAGGTGGAAATGTGGAGTAATCAGTTCAGCCATGAACTTATTGAATGGTGGAGCAGGTTCGAGGGGCTGAGTGGCCTACTCCTGCTCCTAATTCGTATGTTCGTAATAGGCCTAGGGTTTCGAAGACTGCCCTGGAATCTTCAGGAATTAAAGATTAATCTTCAGGAGCAATACAAAGGTGAAAGAAAATTGGGGAATTTTTAAAAATTGTGGGATCCACCCTCACCCCCAATTCCTTAGAACCTCTTTGCTTATTAGTTAAAGATGTTGAAGTTGGGGAAGAAGGAGGTGATGGAACTACAAAGTTTGTTGAATTCATCAAATATAAGAACATAAGAAATAAGAGCTGGAGAAGGCCAAGTGGAACTTTGAGCCTGCTCCACCATTCAACAAGATCGTGGCTGATCTTCTATCTCAACCCACCTTCCCGTACTAATCCCATATCGCTAAATTCCTTTAGTACCTAAAAATCTGTCAACCTCTGTTTCGACTCAAGACTGAACATCCACAGCAAAGATTCACAATCTTTTGAGTGAAGAAATTTCTCCTCATCTCAGTCCTAAATGGCCAACCCCTTATTCTGAGTCTGTGACCCCGTGTTCTAGATTCCTCAGCCGGGGGTAACATTTTCTCAGCATCTACCCTGTCAAACCCCTTAAGAATTACATACATTTCAATTAGATCACCTTTCATTCTTCAAAACTCCACAGAATATAAGCCTAATCTACTTAATCTTTCCTCATAGGACAATCCCTTCCTCCTAGGAATCAGTATAGTGAACCATTGTTGCACTCCCTCCAGGACAAGTATGTCCATCCTTAGGTCAGGAGACCAAAACTGCTCCCATTACTCCAGTTGTGGCTTCACCAATGCCCTACATAATTGTAGTAAGACTTCTTTACTCTTATACTTTAATCCTTTTGTAACAAAGGCTAACATGCCATTTGCCTTCCTAACTGCTTGGGGTACCCGCATATTAACTTTCTGTCATTCATGTACAAAGAGACCCATGTCCCTCTGAATGCAAACATTTCCCAGTCTGATTTTAAAGAACACAGTACAGGATAACACGAGGGGCTTTGCTCAATGGGGGCCAATGGTCAGAGAATTGGGCACAAACATCACTGCACCCTGTTTGCTGTGTTCTCAGTGATGGTCAGCGGAATGGCAGGAATGGGACCAAATCGAGCTGAGCAATCTCCAACCAGGATTTTACAGCTTCTGTCAAGCGAAGTACTGCACCAAGAGCTTCACAGCTTAAAAAAAGGGATACAGCTCAATCAAAAACATTTGATCATTAATACAAGGCCTAAGCGACCCATCAGGCTGTGAACCCTTTTACTCAATCACAAATCAGGGCAAACTATCTTTGTCAGCTCACATGTACACACACAAAATTCTACAAGAAATGTTAAATCCATCGTAATCGAATGTTGTGATTTGGAATTTTAGCAAAATGTAATGACCAAAGTGTGAAAAAAAAGCACACGAGGTCGAGTGCACCTCCCTATTTAAAAACTGTCCCAGAAATTGTACTCAAACATGCATCCGGATGGTAAATCTAATTAACAGCGGGGTGAAGTACAGGTCTATCAACAGTAATGGAAGCAAATGAAGTGCTGCAGGGAAGTAACTCGAGTGGTCTAATGAAGGGTCATAGACCTGAAACATTGGTTGGAATTCTACACCACCCCAAAGAGCGGGATGGTGGCAGGGGGTTTAGTTAAGTTTAGAGATACAGCACTGAAACAGGCCCTTCGGCCCACCGAGTCTGTGCCGACCATCAACCACCCATTTATACTAATCCTACACTAATTCCATATTCCTACCACACCCCACCTGTCCCTATATTTCCCTACCACCTACCTATACTAGTGGCAATTGCTAATGGTCAATTTACCTATCAACCAGCAAGTCTTTGGCATGTGGGAGGAAACCGGAGCACCCGGAGGAAACCCACGCAGACACAGGGAGAACTTGCAAACTCCACACAGGCAGTACCCAGAATTGAACCCGGGTCCCTGGAGCTGTGAGGCTGCGGTGCTAACCACTGCGCCACTGTGTGGCGTAAAATGGAGCGGGAGACTCCGGGAGTCCTTCCCGACCCGCTCCCACCACCTCTTTACGCAGGGCGGCGGCGAAAACGGCCCGCCCATCCCAGGCCAATCAAGGCCCTTAAGTGGCCACTGAACAGCCACTTCAGGGCCTTCGCCCGCCTCCATGCGGATTTTACATGTGGCAAGCGGGTGTCCTAGACCCGACAAAGCTGCATGACAAAAGCAGGCAGCTCTCGAATGTCCCGGAAGGGGGGGGGGGCGGGCGTGGCCCTCATGGTCGGGCACCCTGTGACCCCGCTACCCTAGCCACCCCCAACACGCCCCCTCATCCTCCCAACCAACCACCCTTGCCTCGCCAGGGCCCAACCAATTACCCCCAGTGAGGCAACCAAAACTTACCTTTGCTCCAGGCTCCCCGACATCTTCTCTTCCCACTGAGCTGTAGTCCCAGCAGTGGCCACCGCTCTCAGTGGCACTGCTGGGACTAAGAGCTGCCAGCGGCTGATTGGCTGGCAGTTCTATTAGGCGGGACATCCCACCTGAAGCGGGTGGATGTCCCACCTCATACCAATTGAAGCCCAGCGACCCGCAAAATATGAGTCGGATCCCCAGGCAAGGCAGAAGCAGGTTTGTTACCGACTTTTAAGTCAGTGGCCGGCTCCCGTTCACCTCGGGTAAAATCCCGGCCATTAACTCTGTTTCTCTCTCCAGAGATGCTGCCAGACCTGCTCAGTATTTCCAGCATTTTTTGTTTTTATTTCAGATTTCGAGCATTTGCAGTATTTTCCTTCACTATTGTTTGACTGTTACAAGGGTTGGTAAATACCAACTTCTCCTGTCATGTACTGTGCTTGTAAATATAAGATGACCTCTGTTTAAAAAGGGAGCGAGGGATAGACTGAATAATTACAGGCCAGTCAATCTAACCTCAGTAGTGGGCAAATTATTGGAATCTATTCTGAGAGACAGGATTAACTGTCCCTAGGAAAGGCACAGGTTAATCAAGGATAGTCAACATGAATTTGTTAAGGGAAGATCTTGTCTGATCAACTTGATTGAATTTTTTGAAGAAGTAACAAGGAAGATAGACGAGGGTAGTGCAGTTGTTGTGGTTAACATGGAAATAAGCAAGGCTTTTGACAAGATCCCACATGGCAGACTGGTTAAAAAAACAGAATCTAGGCAAATGCAGCAAGGTGGATATAAAATTGGCTCAGTGGCAGGAAACAAAAGGTAATTGTTGACGGGTGCTTAAGCAACTGGAGGGCTGTTTACAGTGGCATTCCGCAGGGCTCAGTACTGGGCTCCCCGCTTTTTGTGGTGCATATTAACGATGTGGACATAAAGGCGGCATGATCAAGAGGTCTGCAGACGACACAAAGATTGTCCATGTGGTAGATAGCGAGGAGGATAGCTGTAGGCTGCAGGAAGATATTGATGGTCTGGTCAGATGGGCAGAAAAGTGTCAAAAGGAATTCAACCTGGAGAAGTGTGAGGTGATGCATTTGGGGAGGTCAAACAAGGCAAAGGAATACACGATTAATGGGAAAATACTGAGAAGTTTAGAGGAAGTGAGGGACCTTGGAATGAATGTCTACAGATCCCTGAAGGTAGCAGGACAGGTCAATAAGGTGATTAAGAAGGCAAATGAAATCCTTTCCTTTATTAACAGAAGTATAGAATATAAGAGCAGGGAGGTTATGCTGGAACTGCATAACTCATTGGTTAAGCCACAACTTGAGTACTGTGTGCAGTTCTGGTCACCTCATTACAGAAAAGATGTAATTGCACTAGAGAGGGTACAGAGGAGATTTACGAGGATGTTGTCAGGACTGGAAAAATGCAGCTATGAGGAAAGATTGGTTAGACTGGGGTTGTTCCCCTTGGAACAGAGAAGGCTGAGAGGAGATCTGATTGAAATGTACAAAATTTTGAGGGGCCTGGATAGAGTGGAGGTGAAGGGTCTATTCACTTTAGCAGAAAGGTCAGTGATGAGGGGGCATAGATTTAAAGTGATTGATAGAAAAACTAGAAGGGTGATGAGGAAAACCTTTTTCACCCAAAGGGTGGTGATGGTCTGGAACTCACTGCCTGAAAGGGTAGTTGAGGCAGAAACCCTCAACTCATTCAAAAGGAGTCTGGATATGCACCTCAAATGCCGTAATCTGCAGGGCGACGGACCAAATGCTGGAAGGTGGGATTAGAATGGGTGGATTGTTTTTCGGCGGGCACAGACATGATGGGCCAAGTGGCCTCTTTCTGTGCCTTGATCTAACTTCTCTCATTTATCAGAATGGGAGCTGCTTAAATGCATTGAGTCAGTTCAGTGCTCAACTACACTTGTGGCATTGAGAACTAGCAGGAGTCAGCCTCAGTGCCATATTCTCCTACTAACCCCACCCCATCCACATCATCCCTGACTGTATGTTGTGCCACAGAGTGCACCATGAAGTAATGTTTCTAGACCTGCCCCCTGAATGGGGAGACACTGAAACCAGAACAAGATGGCAGCATAAGTATAGGAAAAATAGTGCATTATGTTTCCCCTCTCACTCAAGATGAGGGCAAGCCTCTTAATAGCATCATACAAGAGTTTAACATGACAGCAAACCAAATTGACTTGAGCATTATTCCCCCCCCACTGCTGTTAGTTCCGATCTATAAAAATGTTACACATGTGTGCTCACTCCCTGTTGCCAGTTTTTGAGCCAGTGCTTTTACAGCAACATTTCAAGTCAATAGGAGTAATTTTCAACTTCAGGACCTGGGCTGAGTGATCATCAGATGATTGAATTCCTCACCTACAGCAGAATTCATCTGATTTTCATCCCATTGATTTCAGTGAGGTTGAAAATTATTATGGATATTCATAATGGAAATTCTCTTATCTACCACTGTCACAATGGGCTACACCAATCAGACCTCCATCCAAAGGACCAAGAGGAGGCCATTTAGCCCCTCAGGCCTCATGGCTGATGTGACCTAACTCCATATACCCGCCTTTGCCCCATATCCCTGAATACCATTGGATAACGAAAACGGTTAATTTCAGATTTTAAATTAACAATTAATCTAGCATCAACTGCCATTTGTGGAAGAGAGTTCCAAACTTCCACCAGCCTTATATGAAGAAGTCTTTCCTAATTTCACTCCGAGAAGGTCTGGCTCTAATTTTTTTATTATACGACCTAATCCTAGACTCTCCAACCAGCCGAAATATTTTCTCTTAATCTATTCTATCTTCTCCCCTTAATGTCTTGAAAACTTTGATCGACTCAACCCTTAACCTTCTAAATTACAGAAGGATAGAAGGTGACATCTCCTGTTTGCTTGTGGATTTAGATTTTAGTTTGTTATAATGTCAGAAAAATAGTGCATGACATAGATCCTGTAATTTGTCCTTTTAAACACTCCATCAATCTGTAATTCCTGGAACCATTTTTGGATCTATTTAATATCCTATAACATTTATTTCCTTCAGCTTTCATCCCTCTTTCATTATGATCTGGAACTCTGATCTTCAACTGGACCAGTGTCATGGCATGACAGTTACGAATATCTGAACACTACTTTTACCCAGGATGCTATTAGTAGCATTCCAAAAAAAAAAATCCAGGGAGACATTAGCCAAGTCACTCATTTCACTACTCCCCCTATCCCCACCGCTAAAATGTGATACACCTTTTGCAGCACAGCACTTTGTCTAGTCTTTCCAACTTGGAATCATTGTAGAGTTATAATTGTGAAAGTAAAAACAAACTTTTACTGCTACAGGAAAGGGTTTATTAAAAGAATCAGTTGCGATCAGAAAGTATAGCTTTCCCAACCTCAGGATGTCCCACAGTGCTTTCCAGCCAATTACGGACTTGAGAACTACAATTATGACCTTTAGTGAAGGCAGCATCATCGTTATTCAATCCAAGCTTGTGTGTGTGACTTCAGTCCTAAACCAATGTAGTTGATTCTCACTTTCCCTTGAATGTGGCCTAGCAAGCCACTCAGTTGTATCAAACCCCTAACAATGCAGCGGTTCAAGAGGAAGGCCCACCACCATGAGGGATGGACAATAAATTCTGGCCTTGCCAGCAACACTCACCTCCCAAGAATGAACACAGAATAAAAGCCAAGAATCAACTCAAAGGGCCGTTTCCCAAATCTGCCCCAGGGTTGTAATCTCTCTTGGGAGACAGTTTAGTTCCCTTCAAGCTGAGCTGAGAAAGCTAAGTTCTCAGCCCGCCCCTCATAGCCAGCAATTAACATTACTGGCCCATACAGACCTCCTTTTGTCCCACCTCCAACAGTAGCAGAAATCCACAGCCAAAAACTTTACATTAACAAAAAGGTTGGATATGGACAGGTCTATACACGCAAAAATATTTCTGAATTGCACATTCCGACATTACATAATAGTGGACGTGAGTTCCATTCCCAGTCATTAACAGTTCTACTCCAGTTCTGCTCTGCAATGTGAATTGAGAGTGGGGAAAGAGAGAGAAGGAAAACTCAAAGCACCAGGACCCAGCATATATTCAACAAGATGTTCTTCTGTGATATAAATGGGCCGTATGATTCTCACCAGAATGAAGCAGGAAATGGGATGTAGGTACAGGTGACAGGTGTCGGTTGCCTGGAAACGAGTGAGTTGGTTTCAGGCATGAAGTAGCTGAACAGGTGCAGGGTAGCGTGAGACTTCCATGCCTATGGGGACAGTGTCATCAGTGTTTCCCCCTTCCCTCCTTCTTCACTCTTGGGAGATCTTTAATCCCCCAGTAATGAGACAAGTACATTTTTTCCACAGAAAACATCAGGATTTGGAAATCAATCCAACAGATGATATTTCTCAAATCATCGGGTTCTCTAAAATCAATATACAAAGCATAACATTACATCTACATTTTATAATTAGAATTAAAGAAAGACTTGGATCAATACCAACCTAAGAGTGTAATCCAGCTCCAAAGACTAGGACATACTTTACACCTCACTGTATTCCACTACGCTACATACAATGCCTTCAGGTTCTTGTGACAATTGCCCTCTTGGGTCCCCTGTTTTATGTGGTTCTTCCTCACTGCTACACACTATCTTGTTGATAAATGATGGGTACAATAGAAATGCAAGTCATTATTGGAGAGGCAGAGGAATTTAATAGCAATGCAGGTTTCCGTAGTGAACACTAATGGGCTTCAAGAGGGAACTGGACCTGTTTGTGGGTGGGACTGCGATCCCCTTACACAAGAGCCAAATATCATGTGTAAATCAGGATCAATGTACTGTCCTGCAGTGATTTTGCTTGCTTGAAAAAGGGTACAGAGGGTAAGTTTTACAGACTTCACCACCACCACCCCCTCCCCCCCCTGCCTACTTGGGTTAGGTTTTTATTGCTTCATCTCAGGAGTTTACATGGCTCTGGACGGATGGGGAATGTCTGCATTGCCCTGCATAATAAAGCTTCACAACTACATGTGACAGGCTGGAAGGATCATTTGGTCTTTTCCTGTCCATCATTTGCATATGCTTCATACATGTCTTCTCACTGATTATCAGACATTACCACCGAGACTTAAAACATGAAGAATGGACATCAGATGAGCTACTGAAAGGCATAAAGCATCCATCGCATCACATTCCACCAATCAGGGAAGAAAAAGTTTGAAAATGAAAACTCCATAACTGACAAGCTTTTGGGATGGATAATGAATTACAGACTGAGCAATAGGACCATTGTAGACGGCCAGCAATCTTCCGCAAGTCTTTAAAGACCACCTACTGCGACAACACAACATCTATATATTCCTGCAAGAGTGTAAGGTTTCTTTTCTTTTTTATTCATTCATTGGATGTGAACAACACTGGCAAGGCCAGCATTTGTTGTCCATCTTACTAATTTGATTGAGTTTTTTGAGGAAGTGACAAAGATGATTGATGAGGGAAGGGCGGCGGATGTTATCTATATGGACTTTAGTAAAGCCTTTGACAAGGTCCCGCATGGCAGACTGGTACAAAAGGTGAAGTCACACGGGATCAGAGGTGAGCTGGCAAGATGGATACAGAACTGGCTCGGTCATAGAAGACAGAGGGTATCAGTGGAAGGGTGCTTTTCTGAATGGAGGGATGTGACTAGTGGTGTTCCGCAGGGATCAGTGCTGGGACCTTTGCTGTTTGTAGTATATATAAATGATTTGGAGGAAAATGTAGCTGGTCTGATTAGTAAGTTTGCGGACGACACAAAGGTTGGTGGAGTTGCGGATAATGATGAGGATTGTCAGAGGATACAGCAGGATATAGATCGGTTGGAGACTTGGGCAGAGAAATGGCAGATGGAGGTTAATCCGGACAAATGTGAGGTAATGCATTTTGGAAGGTCTAATGCAGGTGGGAGGTGTATAGTAAATGGCAGAACCCTTAGGAGTATTGACAGGCAGAGAGATCTGGGCGTACAGGTCCACAGGTCACTGAAAGTGGCAACGCAGGCAGATAAGGTAGTCAAGAAGGCATACAGCATGCTTGCCTTCATCGGTCGGGGCATAGAGTATAAAAATTGGCAAGTCATGTTGCAGCTGTACAGAACCTTAGTTAGGCCACACTTAGAATACTGCGTGCAATTCTGGTCGCAACACTACCAGAAGGACGTGGAGGCTTTGGAGAGGGTGCGAGGAGGTTTACCAGGATGTTGCCTGGTCTGGAGGGCATTAGCTATGAGGAGAGGTTGGAAAAACTCAGATTGTTTTCACTGGAACGACGGAGGTGGAGGGGCGAAATGATAGAGGTTTACAAAGTTATGAGTGGCATGGACAGAGTGGATAGTCAGAAGCTTTTTCCCAGGGTGGAAGAGTCAGTTACTTGGGGACATAGGTTTAAGGTGCGAGGGGCAAAGTTTAGAGGGGATGTGCGAGGCAAGTTTTTTACACAGAGGGTGGTGAGTGCCTGGAACTTGCTGTCAGGGGAGGTGGCGGAAGCAGATACGATAGCGACGTTTAAGAGACATCTTGACAAATATATGAATAGGATGGGAATAGAGGGATACGGTCCCCGGAAGTGCAGAAGGTGTTAGTTCAGACAGGCATCAAGATCGGTGCAGGCTTGGAGGGCCGAATGGCCTGTTCCTGTGCTGTACTGTTCTTTGTTCTTCTCTCTAATTGCACTTGAGAAAGTAGTGGTGAGCTGCCTTCCTCAACCTCTGCAGACCGTGATGTAGGTAAAAAACATAGAAACGTAGAAAATAGGAGCAGGAGTAGGCCATTCGACCCTTCCAGCCTTTCATTATGATCATGGTTGATCATCCAACTCAGTAACCTGTTCCCACTTTCGCCCCATATCCTTTGATCCCTTTCGTCCCAAGAGCTATTGAAACACCCACAGTGCTGTTAGGGAGCGAGTTCCAGAATTATGATCCAGTGACAAGTGTTCCCGTGCGTCTGCTGCCCTTGTCCTTCTAGGTGGTAGATGTTGCTGGTTTGGAAGGTGCTGTCAAAGAAGCCTTGGTGAGCTGCTGCAATGCAACTTTTAGACAGTGCACACAGTGTGAAAGTAAACAGCTAATTTGCTCTTCAGGTAAATTAGCAGAGGAAGGGCCCTTGCCATGACTGACTTGCAACCACTGAAAGTGCCCAGGGCAAAATAGTTTCCTGAGCTCCTGTTGCTGGGATTATAAAACTAAATAATACCCTGGGTATTGTAACCTTGGCTCATTCAAGTGCATTTCCATCAACTGAAATAGAATTACCAAGCTCCCTGAACTGTTTCATCAATTAGGTTGTAAAAGGAAAGCTCAATACTTAACAAGATACATGGTCAACAGATACATTTTTAAACATAAAATTATAGGTTTCATTTAGAGACAACACAAATACCAACAAGAATGGAGATGATTAGGTAATTACCCCCATCAATCACACCTGGATATAATTAGGATTAACTGCTGTAAATAACTGGGATTGCTTTTACACATAATATTTGTATTATAGAATTATCCTCCTCGCAATGCATTTTGCTGACAAAATAAGCCGACAGTATGCAAGAGATTCCTGTTTCCTGTGGCTTTGGGTCACCTGTTTGGAGACCCTAAAATTAAAATCACAAATCTTACCCCATCTCATTGGCTAACACAGGAAAGTCAATATTCACTTTGAAACTTGTAAAATGCAGCTCTTCTGATGGTCTTGCTCAATGCAGTTCCAAATCACTTCAATTACTGAACAACTGACAGTCTTAAGCTGGTCTCAGCAGTGAAATAACCTACATGGTAACTCGCGCTCAGCTCAACTCACATGTGAAAAGATGCTATTATATTACAGGATCACAGCCCTATGAGAGAAGCCGATAGGTCAGCCCCTGTTGACTGACCCAACCCCAGCCCGGACATTAGGAAACCAGTGACATTGTTGACTGTAGCTCTAGCACAGAGCCAGACCCCTGCATGTTCACTGATAAAATAGTTGGGTCTCCACAGTAGCACTATCAGCGCTCCAGCTGTAAAAGAAAAAGTATGTTGGGAGTGGGGGTGAAAATTAACGAGTGCAACACAGGGGAGTTGCTCTGCAGATTTGAAATTACAAGAATGCAAAAGGGTTCAAAAGTGAGCAAGTTCTGGAGGGACGATGGTGGCGGCTGTGCATTCTTAACCTAGCAAAACGTAGACAGGGCATCCTAGGGCTAGCGCAAAACAGCTGTATCGTGTTGGTCACCTGTTATACGCCCCAACCAATTACTCCATTCACATCAACAGAACTGAATATTGAGCAGGCTGCATAATAGGTAGCCAAAGCAATGCCGGTCAAAATAGATTTTTAGCCCAATATCTTCAGTTGCTTGTGCATTGGCATTCAATGAAAATAACGAATGAGGAAGACCATGGGCCCATCGAGCCTGTTCCGTGGGAGACTCATATCCCATGGGAAGACTCCATGGGGGAAGGGACTCATCCACAGGTGGTCTGGCCACCTGGTTTCAGGTTGCTAAAAACAGTTGCCTTCCCCTGGCAACAGAATGATGGAAACAAGGATTCACAACTCTACATACATTAGAAATG
This sequence comes from Heterodontus francisci, assembly GCF_036365525.1. NCBI lineage: Eukaryota > Metazoa > Chordata > Chondrichthyes > Heterodontiformes > Heterodontidae > Heterodontus > Heterodontus francisci. Next base: position 116,363,763 of record NC_090382.1, read on the forward strand.
CAAATATGAGAAGCCAGCCAACCAGCCTTTAAACATTGCTTTTCTGTAACCCAAACACAATAAGCACCGATGTAAACGTGTCTCTAAGGAGAGGATAGAAGAGGAAGGGAAAATTGGGGATGAATGAATTGTAATCATCCTTGCACAAACAGAACATGTGAATCATAAAGGCATCACTGCCATATACAGTGACTTGGGATGGACAGGACAGCACCAAATGACCTCAATTTGGGTCATTAATTCCAACACCAGACAGCAATTCATTACTCCTGCCCTCTTACACTCGCACTGTTCAATTGGAATCCAGTGAAGCATTGCCAGATTATAATCTGCATTATTTCTCCTCCTGGTATTGCACTGTACATTAAAATTGGCAGGAGACATGGAAGTCAAAGACCCCGAAACCTACAGTAACCAAAAAACAGAAAAGGTTCAAAAGCCGAGAACACTTTTAAATGCACGTTTTAAAACAAAGATGCTGCAACCAAGTTCTGAATTACTTCAGCTGCCAGTCAAACGCTTTCATGCATCACCAGAGGTCCTGACTATTTCTTTATCATTTGCCCCAGGCAAATAATAATCTGTACAATGCATTCTCAATGTCTGAAAGACCTGAATACAAAAACACTCTTTATAGCAAGGCAGGGGTCTGGTGAACTGCTAAAAGTTCCTTCACTTCATTGTCAAACATCCATAAGCCTCAACTATTGCATGCAAGGCTCCCCATCCCCAACGATGTAGAGCTGCATTCTTATGAGGAACAGATGTTAAAGTGTCTTGCTTACCAACATATTACAACACATTTAGAGAAAACAAGCCCAGAGCAGCATCACCATATGGATTGGTGTCCACATCATCATTCGCTGCTTGCTGTGTAAGCCTGTTAACTGGGACACCCTGGTGGAAATTCAATCATCCTATTTATCAAATCCCACCCTGGGGGCCTCGCACATCAACATGGATCCTCATTCATTCTGAACCAACTGCTGTGGATGAAAAATAAGCCCTATAAACAAATGTCCCCTTTAGAGTAATTGATGATGGGAAGGGAGCATTTAAAAACCTGCAAAATTGTTTATATAGATTATAAAGCTGCAGTTGTAGCTTTGGTCAGAAGGCACTGGCCTGGGCCACCCCTCCACAGGCATCCAGGGTCCTCAGGTATCCCACCCTAGTTGTCAAGCGTGAGCCACTGTAGCAAATGCTGGCAGGTGATTGGACAATCGAGACGCAACAGCCAAACTGACCCCTGACCTGACATCTGGGAGCCTGCACACTCGCAAGTTCCAGTAGGGGGTCACTGAATAGCAACCTGGAGAGGGAACTCTTATTTTCCTTCCTTGGCTAGGGTGCTGAGGCCCAATGTTGTACCTGTCCAGCCACAGCAGCTTGGAATGAGCTACTTTAGGGAGATGCAGCTTACACTTTGATGTTAAGGAATGGAATCTGGGTCATCCAGCTGAGTTGATTTGAACACACTCGGAATGCTTATCTGGACTACCTTACATTCAATAGAATCGATTCCCCAGTTTGAGAAAAAGTGAAAGACTTGCACTTAAATAGCGCTTTTCACAACCTCAGGACGTCTAAAAGTGCTTTACAGCCAATTAAGCCCTTTTGAAATGTAGTCACTGTTGGAACATAGGAAATGTAGCAGCCAATTTGCACACAGTAAGCTCCTGCAAACAACGTGATGATGGTCAGTCTGATTTTATTTAGTGATGTTGATTGAGGGATAAATTTTGGCCAAGACACTGGTGAGAGCTCCCCTACTCTTCTTCAAAATGGTGCTGTGGGATCCTTTACATCCACCTGAGAGGGCAGACAGGGCCTTGCTTTAACATCTCATCTAAAAGACGGCACCTCCGACAGTGCAGCACTCCCTCAGTACTGCACTGGAGTGACAGCCTAGATTTTTGTGCTCAAGTCTCTGGAGTGGGGGGTGCAGTGCTTCCCAGAGTCCTTTTCCCTATACTCTTCTTTCACCAATTAACAACTGTAAACTTGTGAAATCAGAATTTGTTTGTAGATCAAACTTTTAAAGGGGTTTGTATGACGATACAGTCAGTGCAGATTGCCCACATCTCTCAAATGTCATCATGAAAATACAATATTCAAATCTGTAAACTGACAGAAAATATCTAGCTGTAAAGAAGCCAGATCTATTAGGGTTTAACCTTTAGCAGGCGTGTTTAACAGCGCATCAATAAAGGACATTAATGCAAAAGCAATAGTATGGAGAAAATATCAATAATATCAAAACAAGTGTCAGTTTGGCTCAATGGTGATGCTGTCACCTCAGAATCAAACACTAATGGGTTCAAGTCCCAGTCGAGGGATATGAATGTTCTTCTAATGGTAGTATCCCTCAAACATACTTCGTGACAATAAAGCTCTTGAGGTTGTGAAAAGTGTTATATAAATGCAAGCTTCCCTTAGGATGTGCTGCCTTTAGGGTGGATCATTAAAACAAGGCTCTCTCTTATGAACAGAAGTAGACTATTTTGCCCCTGGAGCCTGTTCCACCATTCAATAAACCATTGCTGATCTAACTCCAGGTACCTGTGTGTGTCCCCCATATCCCTTAACAAAAATCTATCAATCACAGTTTTAAAATGACAATTGATCTGGCATCAACTGCTGTTTGTGGGAAAAAGTTCCAAACTTCTACCATCTTTTGTATAGAAGTATTTCCTAATTTCACTCTAGTCTGCTAGATCCAGTGAAAATAAAAGACCCCAGTTACCCATCATCTGTATTGGTGCTCACAGACTTCGAGAGATGCTGCACCCCTGTGGTCATCAGTTGCTCTTAGGCTTCCTGCAGCTAGGGCAGACAGAGAGTGAGTGTTGGGGACAATCTCCTAGGGATCCAGTGCTCTGTGCGTTCAGGAAGTTGCAACACAGCCATCATTTTGGAAGATCGGCAAATATTCCTTGGTTTTTTTTGAGGATGATAAGACAATTTTTTAAAAAACAGGCAAGACTTATTATATCTTGGGAGCTCATCATTCTTTATTAACAGTCTAGCATTCTCCACTCACTCTCCCCTACCACCTGACAGACTGGTGCTACTTCAGCAACAGGTTAGGCACACTCTCTGATCAGAGTAAAATTAGTGCCCGCTTCCTATTCATCATAACCAGAAAAGGGGTTTGATGGAAGGTGAGTAATAATAAAATCGAATCGAACACCAGTATCTCTAAAAAAAAACCCCACCATTTAACATTCACATGACAACTGAAGTGATGCCAAGTGAGATTAAGTTAACATGAATACCAGGGCAAAGAAGGGTAGTCAAAGATAGCTGAAAGCTGAGTTAGTTGATCAGAGTCCCAAGACATAGTTATTGTCACTGAAAACTCCTGCTTCCTGTAGTTTTAAAAAGCAGGGCTCAGCAGATACTTGCATACATCTTTGCTCAGTTGCTGACTAGGTTTGTGTTTATATGTAGAAAATAATATTTCATCCATATCTACCTGAACATCTGGAGAGACCCCAAAGAATCAGAGTCAGCTCATTTCCTCAGCCTTCACAGTACTAAATGAGATAGTCTTTCAAGGACAAGGGTTACATCACAACATGCTGTAAAGCACGAGGTAGAATATCAGGTGATCAAACATCTCCATGTTGCAATGCTAGCAGTTCTGGATGAACATTTCTCCACCCAGAATTACACCTCAAAAGAAAAATGGAATCAAATGGCAACAAGCACAACCTTTCCACTCATCGGCATGGTCAGTAGCACAGGATTCATCTTCAACCAACTAATTTCATGTTTTTCTTCACAAGGAAATCTCTTCGGGAACAAGTGCAACAACACATCTCCCCTCCCCCATTTTTTGTTCAGCACAGATTATATCCCACAATACCTCATCCCTTCTCAAAACTCCAGAGTTACTCCTCATGCCCTGCCTCAAACTCTGGATACAATGTTGTATCTCTGTCTTCCATGTTCCCCTCCTGAGGAAGCCTGGAATGAGAAGGGACCACTCTTCCATAGACACTCACAACGATGTCAATCATTGAATCTTTTTCCCCCATGGAGATCTTTTATGATGTCTTCCTAACCTCCATGTAACTCAGACAGTGCTTTTGACTTCTTTGAACCCCAAATCCTCCCTCTCAACAGGTAATGATCCAATTCCTTTCTGAAGTCACAACTGAATCAGAATTGACTACTTTTCCTGGCAGTCGGTTCCATTTATCTATGTATTCACTGCGTTTATTTATTTATAATGAGATACCTGCTGAAAATATTGCACAAACTAGCACATAGGTACCTGTAAAAGGATGTAACTAGGAGGACGGTTGCACACAATTGAACAATACCAAATGGAACACGTGTCAAAATGGTGGATCTAAAAAAAAACTCTGAAACTAAGAAATAATGTAACATTCCAGTCCTGAACTCCAGTTTGTGATTCAAATTAAAGTTTTTTTTTGGGAGGGAGGGTGGGGTGGTGGGTTATAAACCTCTGGAATGGAAAGAATGAAAACTGCTTTCCATCTCATTGGTAACATGTTCTTCACCCCAATTTCCTCCCCTCTTCTGAAAACTTTGAATCACCCTGAGGTGCAGTACACTGGCGTACAAGGCAGCCTTCCAGCATCTCTTCATGCACAAGCCTGGAGACAGTTAGTCAACAGGCTATTCGACCACAAAAAGCCTCACAACGTGTTCTCAGCTACACGTATTTTTCCAATGAATAACTGGTGCAACGTTCATAGAATAGAATCATAGAAAGTTTAAGGCACACAAAGAGGTAACTTGGCCCATCGTGTCTGTGCCAGCCGAAAAACGATTCACCTATTCTAATCCCATCTTTCAGCATTTGGTCCATAGCCCTGCAGCTTATGGCACTTGAGGTGCATATCCAGACTCCTTTTGAATGAGTTGAGGGTCTCTGCCTCAACTACCCTCTCAGGCAGTGAGTTCCAGACCATCACCACCCTCTGGGTGAAAAAGTTTTTCCTCATTGCCCCTCTAATTTTTCTACTAATCACTTTAAATCTATGCCCCCTTGTCACTGAATTTCTTTTTCAGGATTTATCAGGAATGCAAAAAACTGGTCAATTTTCCTACCCTGAGGCCCAATTATAGCACCTCCTTGGTGACCCTGATTGAGATCGGATAATTCAGCACAGTAAACGGAACAGAGTGATCACCAACTCATCCACCTCCCTGACCAACTGCTCAAGTAGAACAAGATCCTGTATGATCTGGAGTTAAACGTTTAGCCCCAATTCCTTAAAAATTACCAACTCTGCTTAATTCCACCCATCTCTATTCCGTCCCAGTCCCACTTTTATGCATACTTTTGCCAACTCTAGATGCGATTTCTCCCGCGTCTTACTGTTCGCCTCCCACTCTCCAGCTTGTACAAACATCACGCCTAGCTTTGTTACCTGTATTTGTTTTCTGTCCCTCATCAAATTGAATTTTAAATCCTTTCACCACCCCCCCATATAATCCTTTCACAGCTCATATTTCTGCAACCTCCTCTACTTTGCATCTCCTCTCACACCCTTCACCCTCCAACTCTCACCTTGTGCACTCCCTCCCGTAGCTCCATAATAAGCAACAGAGCCTTTAGCTGCTGCCGCCCTAAACTTTGGAACTCAACCTAATCCCTTTTGCCTCTCCACCTTGAAAACTTATCTTTCTGACTAAGCTTTCAGTCACCAGAACAAACAGTACAACCACTGTCAGGTTCTTTGACCTACTTTTTTCCCATGCCCACAAAATTCCTTGGGAACATTCGGTACAAAGTGACAAGGCGTCAGCTGTGGCTCGGAGGTACTCCTCACCCTTTGGAATCTGTGTCTCTGGTTGTGAGTTTAAATCCCACTCCAGAAGCTTTCATGCAAAGTCCAGGCTGCCACTGTTGCACAGTACTGAGGAAGGAGGTGCTGCACTGTCGGAGGTGGCATCCTTCAGGAGAGAGATTAAACCAAGGTAACATCTGCCCTCGCAGGTGAACGGAACAGATCCCAATGCACTTTTTTCAAAGAGGAGCAGTGGCGTTCTGCTGGTGTCTTGACCAATATTTATTCCTCAACCAACATCACACAAAAGAAACCAAGATGATCTGGTCATTATCTCATTGTTGTTGATGGAACCTTGCTGTGTGCAAATTGGCTGCCGCGTTTTCTTACAGCATTGACTACACTTCAAAAGTACTCCATTGGCTGGAATGCACTGACATCCTGAGGTCATAAAAAGCACTCATGTAAATGCAAGCTCGTCTTTCCTTTATTTCTATATCAATGCGACTTGTTGTAAGGCTCAGTACTACATCAGGTAATGCGGACTAGTTCATTAGGAAACTCAGTGCTTTTTTACACTACATGGAGATGTCGAAATTGAATTGCAAGTTAAGATAGTCAAAGCAATGGATTATTAAAGCCTGGCAGAGTGAACCTACACACAGATATTATGCTCGGCAATTGCCCAGCACATACAATAAACCCACACTCTAGGCTAATACATCAGCACTGACATTACAGGCACTTAATATGTAGCAACACAACCAGTAACTATCCAATATCATTGGTTTAGGCAAGAGTCCAAATTCAGTCACTACATTATACATCTATTGTAGTAAAGGGTTATGTACTAATGAAAGTATAATTTAGTACTGTCGCTGGGAGTATCTATATTATGTGATGAATAACACAGATGCATGAATGTTAAACTGATCTGTACTACCACCAGAAGGAGACTGTTGAAATTTCAAAAAAACCTGGTGTATTACAATGCATTTAACAAAATGATACCGTCTGCACTGAAACCTGATAAGCCAGTTTTTCTTTAATCGAACCTGGAGCATTATACCCTCTTGTCCACACAAACAAATTAGTAGATCGCTATTCTTGAAATAGTGTCGATACAGCTCCTTTGCTTCCGGTTAAGAAGACAGAAGTTGATGCCGACAAAACCCAGCACCATTTTAAAAATAAAACACAGTTCAATCTTTAAGCACTGTATTTGCCAGGCTGTTTTTACCTGGAGAACCAGTTTGCAAAAACGCTCAATAAAAGCATAAAACGAGGTCACATATTTATGAATGAGCAAAGGCCACATGAGTGTTAAAAGAGCACCGAACAAAGAAAAATCCGTTTTCTGAGTTGCCTTGGACCAGTTTGAAGTCACATGTTCCAGGCAGAACCTGATGGTGCAAAATCTGCCCATTTGACTCAAAATCATTATTTTCGGACAAACATTTCACTCTCCTGGATTACGAGCAAGCAATGAAGTTGCAAATTGAAAATGGTATGATTATATGAACATTTTGTGTTTAATTTTAAGAATGCGCTGTACATTTAATTGTTAATATTACATAAATGGAAGCCAAAACAAACAGAAACCAGATTTATATTATAATAAGAACATCGCACGCAGATTTTATTTGTGAGGTTATGCAATAATGGCACCACATTTCTCCAAGAAATAAAAGTCTGACATTTTAAAAGGAAGTTAAAGAATAGTTTAAATATCACTAATTACACGGTTAAATCAGCCCCTGGTGCAGCTATCACTTGAAAGGACTTGTTCTGTGTCACTGGCACTTATAAGCATGCCTACCTGCTTGTTGTACTTTGGAGGATTGGTCTTGTAACTGTAATCAGAGTACTGGTCCGAGCCAGTCGAGTTGTTGTCCCCAGTCCCAACGAAGGTGTTGGTGGCCGGGAGATCTTGCACAACCTGGTGTTTCTTCCCAGCAGTGGGTGACTGCGGGTGCAGCTGAATGGATGGCAGAGGGGAGTTAGACCTGTAGTGTCTCCCAAGGTCAGGGCTCCCTGGATTACAGTTGAGCGGTAGATGAATCCGAGGACTGTCACTACTGGATTCATTTATCAGGTTGAACTGTAATCCCCTCTGGGTGCCAGTCTCCTCATCCTCCAGTGGCTTGGAAGGTTTCGGAAGCTTGTTCTTCTTGATTTTGTGCTTGGTGTTTTTATTGGTCTGTTTTGGAGTGTATAGATCCTTGGTTTCTTTCTTACCAGCCTGATAGCCACTATTGGTTTCCTTCTGCCTACAATACCGAATCAATACCACGACCACAATCACCAGTATGACAGCAATAATCCCCGCGATCACTCCAAACAAGACATTGCTTCGCTGCTTGCTCTTCTCATACTCGGGATCTCCCGCAATATCCACATCGAGTGGTGTGTTGAGACTATGGCCCACCAAGGCCTCCACTATGCTGATGTTTCCTATTGTTTCGTTCACATATATGTGCACAAGGGCTGTAGCAAAGCGAGCTGGCGTACCCCCATCCTTCACCTTAACCACAAGCCGATGCAAGCCATAGTGCCTCCGTGAAAGTTCCTTCTCCAGTGTTAAACTTCCACCAGAAGAGATATGGAAGAGGCCAAAGGGGTTCCCGCCTACAATACTGTACGTCAAGTTGGCATTGGTTCCAATGTCCATGTCTTCAGCCTTCACTTGCTCCACTGGTGTCCCTACAGTAGTGGAGGGATTTATACGCTGAAAGGAGGAATTGGAAGGTTGGGCGACGAAAGGAGTGTTGTCATTTTCATCTAAAACGTTGATGGTGACACTGACATATGCAGACCTGGGTGGTGTCCCACCATCTACTGCCTTCAGTTGGAAGGTGTAGGTACTTTGGCGTTCTCGGTCAAAAGAGACACGGGAGAGAATAGTACCTGTGCCATTCTGTATCTCAAACTCACCATTGTCTGGATCCACAAACAGAGTTACCCGGGCATTCACCTCATTGTCTGCATCTGATACGGTTACCATGCCAACTGGACTTGACGGAGGCAGATTTTCTCGGACTGAGAAACTGTAGTTATTCAGCATGAATTTAGGGTCATTATCGTTTTCATCCAGAACATTGACTACCACTGTGGCTGTTCCTTTAAGGCTCGGAGTGCCTTTGTCTGCTGCGTTCACTTTGAACTCGTAACGCTCCTGTTGCTCACGGTCAAGGATGGAGTTGACTCTAATCTCTCCAGTGTCTGGGTTGATATCAAATAAGCCCTGGATGGAAGGATCTGGGTACAGAGAATAGATCAGTTCAGCATTGCTGCCACTGTCAGCATCTGTAGCCTCCACTTTGACAATGGGAATGTACGGCTGGTTGTTTTCATGGATGGAGACCTGGATAACATTTTGAGTGAACACTGGGGCGTTGTCATTCACATCCACCACCTGTACCTTCAGAGTGTTGTTGCTGGACAGCGGTGGGTTTCCAGAATCGACCGCCACGATCTCGATCAGGTATTCCTGGACAGACTCGTAATCCAGTGGGGTGGTGGTCTGCAGAAAGAACTTCTTCTTTCTCTCACTGCTGGACTCGCTGGCTGGTTTCAGCTGAAAGGGCACATCCCCGGCGACGATGCAAGTGACCGCTGCATTCTCACCATCGTCCCTGTCTGAAACCTGGACCAGAGCCACCGGAGTGTGAACGGGCACATCCTCATCGATGTTGGCCATCCCATCCTTGTGGGTGACCAGCCCAATGCCACGGATCTCGATGCTGGGAGCATTGTCATTCTTGTCCCTGACAGTGATGATGACTGAAGCTCTGTCCTGCTTGGGGATAGGAGCTTTGTCCCTGGCATGGATGAAGAACCTGAACTGGCTGACCTGCTCCCGGTCCACAGGTCCCTGCACTGTGATCCAGCCAGTGTTCTTATCTAGCCGCAGCAAGCGGCGGGCCAGGTCGGCAGGCTGGGCAAAGGTGTATTCGATCTGGGAGTTGTCGCCCAGGTCCAAGTCAGTGGCCCGCACCTGGAGGATGGAGGTACCAACTGGGCTGTTCTCCTCCACCGTGCCCTCGTAGCTGGACCTCTCGAACTTGGGAGAATTGTCGTTGATGTCCAGCACAGTGATGCGGAGGATGGCAGTGCTGACACGGGGCGGTCTGCCCCCGTCCAACACTCGGATGGTCAAGTCGTAGGAGTCCCGCTGCTCCCTGTCCAGGCGACCGGTCACTATCAGCTGTGGCAGCTTCTCGCCGTGTTCCTCGGCCACCTGCAAGCTGAAGAGCCCATGGGCTTCGGTGCCAATAAGCTCGTAGCTGGCCACTCCATTGGTGCCAACGTCCTGGTCGGTGGCAGTGGGGATGTTGACATCAGTGCCCACAGTGGTGTGTTCGGGGATAGAGATGGAAATGACGGGTGAGCTGAAGCTCGGTGTGTTATCATTGATGTCCTGGATCAGGATTTTCCCTTCCACCAGCACCGGTGCTGTGTTGTACAGAGTGTCGGTCACCGAGATCTCAAACTCCAGAAAGCACTCCATGGGGCTCTCACAGAACATCTTCTCCCGGTCGATAGGGGTCTCAGTGGTGTACAGATTGCCCCCTGTCTCATCCACCCGCAGGTAAGGCTCACCAATCTCCAGCTTGAACAGCCTGTTGTTCTTCTCCAGCCCTAGGGTTTCCCCAGGGTTACCAATCAAAGTGTTGGGAGGCTGCTCTTCAGGGAGGGAGAATTTCACTGGGCTCCGAGCCTGGCAATGAGGAAGCGGCCAGAGGAAGAGGAGGAGGAGGGAGAGCAAGCCGCCGAAAACGGGCACACATGAGAAATCCATCGGCTTCAACAAGTATAGTCCGAGCTGTGAACATAGTCGAGAGGGAGACATTTCAAATCAGGAAAAAGTGAAAACTTTAAAACACCATTTTCTCGAAATGTTCAGGTTAAAATATCAACACCGGCACCTTTATTACACCCGGTAAAATCCTGAGTTATAAACTAGCTTCAGTTGCCCATATTAATATTATCATTAACTTTGAACAGGAGAATCACCGAGTTACAAGCAGCAAGAAAAAAGCTCCATTTCCTCAACTCAGCAGATCTCTGGGATTTTGACAACACAAAGCTGTAAAGTCGAGTCGACACTGCAAAGAGATTGTCAGCCCCTTGTCCTGTCCTGTTGTACAATCACAGCGCGATTGAGACACTTCGTAAAGGCGAGAGATTGCAGCCTCCCTCCGGGGAATGTTTCGGTTCTGACCCCGGTGGAAACTCACACAGAGATTATATAGAAAGCAAAAAAAAAAACAAGGCTTACAATCTCCGAGCGTGTTGGGATAGACACTTCTGGAGGATTGAGGGAGAGGAGGAGGTGAGGGAGAGGGAGGGAGAGGGGCAACCCTCTGTGTTACACAGTCTGGAGGCTTCTGCCTTACTCTAGCTTCCTACAACACCGGGTGATGAAGACCAGGAAGTCGGCAGGTTATATTGGGTACATTTTTTAAAAAAAACACTAACAAGTTATAAATAAACCTTGGATATATTCAGACCTGGAGTATTTACACAATATAGCAAGTCTGACTGGAGATCGGAGACATTTCAACCCACTCCCAGTTCCAACTCATTTCATGAGACCCCGGTGGTGGATTTTCCCCTAAACCCGACCGAGGTTCCGTAATCATTCTCTATTCTCATTTAACACAGCACTGCCTCCCTCTCTCTCCAAACCAAACAATCTGGATTAAATACATCTTCATTGCTGATTTATAATAGCTACCTCAACAACTGAACCAAATACAGGTATCAATTTTCTCTTAACAAAAAAAAACATTCAAACTGACTTGAAAAATATAGTTGTTTTAAAAAAAAAGTATAATTCAAGAAGGCTGTGTATTACAGCGTGCATCGCTCCTTACCTCGCTGAGTGGGTTAGCTCTGCTACAGTATGTCTGGGAGTTTGCCTCTGTTTCTCTCTCTCTCTCTCTGCCTGGGCACTATCTCTCTCTCCCTCTCTTCTTCACTCCTTCCAGTCAAACTGAGTCGGGCTGCTTGTCCGCCCTGCGCGTCACACACATTAACTAACTCAGCCCCAAGTAACCGGGGGAAGGGAGGGTGTGTGTGTTGTGTGTGAGAATGATTCACCCTAGTCAATAGCCACACTTGTTTTAAACAATAAACTACATAAACCACAGAAAGGAAACCAGGATTTCAGAACAAGCTTTTTTTTTAAAAATAGCCCAGGGAGCTGATATTCACATGCCGATGAAACTGAGCCAAATTAACAAAAATCAGGCTAATCAACTCTTAAAAATAATTTGAAAAGACGAAATCTGGACCGAGCAACACATGATTGTGTGCCACGAAACCTGGTCTTACCGCATTCCACCCGATCCCGACTTCAGAAGATCGCAGCTGCTAAATGGTGGCTTCGCCCACGTACACTTTCCGCATTTTAGAGAATATCCCCTCTGTTTCCCGAAAAGATAAAATACCGATGGATATATTCTCCTGGATCTCCCTCTCTTAATGCATGGTGATGGATGAGAGAGGGGGGGATCCCACTGCAAATGCACTGAGTCAAAGGAAGAGAGCGATTGCAGACTGCGCACCTTACTCGCTCCTGGTTTATTACAGAGAGAGGTTTATGTGTATGTAAGGGAGCTCTCTCTCTCTCTCTGCCTCTCACAGCCTTGTGATGTTTATAAAGCGCAGTCACAACCTGTTGCCCAAGTTTAAAGGAACCCCGTTTTAACGAGAGAGGGCGACATCTACAGACAGAGCTGCAAGATTTTCTTCAAATATATAAAAAAAAATCACCACCCACAAAGTGATGAGAATGAATGATTTTTGAAAAGGACTAACTTTGGGTTTAATAAAAGACAACTTTTCTAATGGGCTGCTTCATTGCAAGTTATTTTTAAACCAAATAAAAATCACACCGCATCGACAATGGAGATTTTCACTTTTTCTGCTAATGACTTTAAAAAAAGAATGTTTCTGCTTTTTGGGGGTGTGTTCTAAAATGGCAATTGTTTAAATAATTTTGGATGATCTGGCACAGACACGATGGGCCAAGTGGCCTCTTTCTGTGCAGTAAACTTTCTATGATTCTAGAAAACGTGTCCAGATACACGATTATAAAACAATTGAATGTGTAATTAAGCAATCTTTCAGCTCTCCCCTCTCTCCTGAAGTCTCTCGACTGCCTTATGAACCCAGGCTATTCGACGATGAGATGCATCACAGCATGGCTGTTTGCTGTGCTCGGGTTAAGCTGCACACACGCCCTCTCTGTAATACAATGGTCGCTACATAGTGCAACATTCGTCTTCTCTTCATCCGTCTCCTTATCTAAGCAACACGAATTGTAAGGCTTCTACCTGCAGCCACTCACTGCTGCCTGCGCCCCTGCCTGAACGTTTCCTCGTCTGCAAAGTTTATTTAATCTGTTCAGCAGGAGCTGCATTTCTCCGCAAAGCCACTGGGAGAGCAGTGTCAGCCTAAACGCGCGGCCAGTCTCTCAGTTCCAACATTTAAAGGGACTCTACACGCTTATGGGAGATTTCGAATACTGTACACAGACATCTTGGCACCAGAAGGGTGCTGAACTTTTAAAAGGGCAGGAGCTCTGGAGTGTTCTGAATGCAGAGAAATAATTTAAAACACGATTTCAGACAAAGGAAATGTTTAACTGTTTTAAAAAGGCACTGTGGCACAGCCTGCTTTCCTGAGGAAAGAGAAATGTAGATTATTGCATGTCACTGTAAAAACGTAGAAGTACTGGGAAAATTTGGTTGGTGTGACATCAATAGAATCAGAGAACGGTTACAGAATAGAAATAGGCCATTCGACCTGATGATCCCATACTGGCTCTCTGCAAGAGCAGCTCACCTCGACCCACTCCCCTGCCTTTTTCCCGTTGCCCCACAAATGTTTTCCCTTCGGGTGTTTATCTCATTCCCTTTTGAAAGGCCTGATTGAATCTGTCTCCACCACACTCTCAGGCAGTGCATTCCAGGTCCTAACCACTCGCTACATTAAAAAAAAATGTCTTCATGTTGCCTTTGCTTCTTTTGCCAATCATCTTAAATCACTGTCCTCTGCTTCTTGATTCTTCCACCAATGAAAACAGTTTCTCCCTACACACTCTGTAGATCACTCACAATTTGGCATGGCTCAGAACAGGGGAGGCAGTGATGTAGTGGTGATATCACTTGATTAGCAGTCTAGAGACAGGCTAATGCATTGGTGACATGGGTTTGAATCCCACCGTGGCACTTGGTGAAATTTCAATGTAATTACTGAGTCTGAAATTAAAACTATTAGCCTAATGGTAACTTTTTATTTTTAGATACAGCACTGAAACAGGCCCTTCAGCCCACCGAGTCTGTGCTGACCAACAACCACCCATTTATACTAACCCTACAGTAATCCCATATTCCCTACCACCTACCTACACTAGGGGCAATTTACAATGGCCAATTTACCTATCACCTGTAAGTCTTTGGCTGTGGGAGGAAACCGGAGCACCCAGCGAAAACCCACACGGTCACAGAGAGAACTTGCAAACTCCACACAGGCAGTACCCAGAATTGAACCCGGCTCCCTGGAGCTGTGAGGCTGCGGTGCTAACCACTGCGCCACTGTGCCGCCATGAAATGACTGTTGTAAAAACCCATCTGGTTCGCTAATGCCCTTCTGGGAAGGAAATCTGCTCTCCTTACCTGGTCTGGCCTATATATGACTCCAGACCCACAGCAATGTGGTTGACTCCTCTGAAATGGCCGAGCAAACCACTCAGTTCATGGGCAATAAATGCTGGTCCAGCCAGCAGCACCCGCATTCCACAAATGAATAAAAAAACAACTCCTCCATCAAATCTTCTTTCAAGCTCCTCCAAGGAGAACAGCCCCACATAACTATCCCCATAATTGAAGTCCCTCATCAAATGGCAGCTATTTCACTGGAATTCTGAGGGTTGTAACATTATGTTTCTTTACATGTTCCATCTCCATGTTGGATCACTGCCTGGGACACTGCATTTTGGGATAGAAATTCCCCTTGGCAGGAGCACAAAATGGATGATAGCAAATGGGCAGCTGACTTTACACTCCAAACAATATTCCCTCCTGTTAAGTAATGTCATGCAAAGTGTAAAGGGGGCTACTGATTCACAATCACCATTTTGCATTGCTGTCCGAGTTGAATTTCAGTACTATTATTTTCACGAAAATCTCTCTTTGTAAGTTTAAAAATGAAGAGGGTCAAATTTTGATATGCAAATTATTTCCACTGACTGGTGAGTCAGTAATGAGAGGGCAAACATCTCAAGGCAATCAAAAAATTATAGGAAGATAGGAGGATGGGAAAAGAGGGGGTCATTTATCTCCTTGAGTCTGTTCTGCCATTCAGTGAGGTATTGGCTCCTCTGTGACCGAACTCCATACACCCACCATGGTGCCATTAGCCCTTGGTGAAGAAAAATCTATCTCAATTTTAAAATTAACTATTGATCTAGCATCAATTAGCATAAGAGAGTTCCAAACTTCTCCTGCCCTTTGTGTGCAGAGGTTTTTCCCAATTTTACTCCTGAAAGGCCTGTCTATAATTTTCAGTCCCTGCCTCCTAGTCCTCGACTCCCAAACACCAGAAATAGTTCTGCTGTACCCTATCAGTTCCCCTTAATATCTTGAAAACTTTGATTATATCACCCCTTAACCTTCTAAATTCCATGGAATACAATCCTAGTTTGTATAATCTCTCCTCGTAACTTAATCCTTGGTACCATTCTGGGAATTCTATGCTGCAGTCCCTCCAAGGACAATATATCCTTCCTGTGGTCTGGCACCCAGAACTGCTCACAATACTCAGGAAAAGTTTGAAGATTTTCCTTCTTCTTAAACACTGAGAGTAGTTAGAAGATGGAAGACACCAGAAGGAACAGTGATGAAAACATAATCCATAATCACTTTTAAATGGGAAGGGAATGAGTATTTGAATTAAAAGTTTATGGGGGAAGGGCCAGAGAATGTGATTTAGTAGTTGGCTCTTCCAAGGAGCTGACACACTCTGTAAGATTCTATAATCCCTACCTTCTACCTGATTCTTGATTTCATTAAATTGCCAAGTTTTCCTCTGTGCCCAGTTTTTAACCATCCCATCCTGGTTTCAGATTGGCTGCTGGTTGGCAGTTTGAACCAACCATGAAGGATCTCTTTTTTTGAAGAAAGCTAATATTGCGTGCTAAAAACTACAATGTTTAATATTAAAAATAAAAACTAGTCACTATATTGTCAACTGACAGCAATTTCAGATAAAAAATACGAGCCAGGTGGTGACCCTCGTGCCATCAGGGATTAAGACAATGGACAGTTTCCAGATTCTAGTCTGCCACCACTGCATCTCCGAAATTATCTGTCATTTGCTGTGGGTGAGAACACCATGCTCACCAGTCTAGCTTGCAACTTGATCGAGTTATCACCAAGATGACTAATTATCTGGCCAATATCTCACCGTTGTTTGTGGAAGTTTGCTTTGCGCAAATCGGCTGCTGCATTTGTTACAATAGTGACTACATCTCAAAAAGTACTTCATTGGCTGTGGAGAGCTTTGGAACGGATGGTGAAAGGCTACAGAAATGCAAGTTCTTCCTTTCTCTTACCGAGTTTAAGGCTGAATAGTCTGAGATTCAGAATATCATGAGTTAAGTCCTGATATCTGCTCTCTATGAAAATTAGTGGACGACATTAATGATTACATCAGTGCAACACTGAAACTCCTTGCCTTTCTCTCCCCACTGCAGTCTTCAGCTCTTGAAACCAAGACTTGGTGTCACCTAGACTCTGGATGGGATTTTGTGAGGGCTCCAGAGGTGGGGATGGGGGGTAGGGCATGAAGTATCGTGATGGGTGGCTGTGGGGGGGGGGGGGTGGGGGGCGAGTGGAGGGTGGGGAGGGCGGCAGGGCGGAGGGCCTATCGCCCAGCGACCCTCCCGGGGGCGGGATAGGCCAACAACAACTTCCCACCCAGAGGCCAATTGAGGCCCTTAAATGGCCTATTAATGGCCAATTAAGGATGTCTTCCTGTCGCCCCTGGGATCTTACCTGCAGCGAGGGTGCCTGCGGGTTTGGGGGGTGCCCTCCTTTGTGGGCAATTTATGGCCCATGGAGGACCCCAACGGGTGCACCTTTACCCCTCTGGGACACCCTTCCCCCTGGACTGCAGGACCACTCTCCCAACCCCCTCGCGGGGCTTTCCGGACAGGCTCCGGTGACCCTGCCTCGCTGACCTGTTCTCTGGGGTTCCACCACTGGGCCTGGGTCTGAGGCCTCTGCAGTACTGGCAGTGGCCACTGCTCCTGGTAAAGATTTTAAAAAGACAGGGATCCCGCCTCCTGAAACTTTGATCTTAAAAGACCAGAGGATTGCTCCGGGGTGGGGGTCACAAAGAGACAGGGGCAGGAATCTCCCAGCCTTTTCGGCCTGGACCTGGGAGCCCCACCTCCAGCACAAAATCCTGCCTCTGTTTCTTAATTTGCCCCATATACTCCCTCATTACCTTCAACCTTGTTGCTATCCTACACTGTGGCTCTTTAAAACAATTTAAGAACAAAAATACTGACTCCTCCTTGGTTTGTGGAGGCTTAACCAATCTCAGCCAGAGTAACAGCTGAGACTGATCACATTACCTGCAGTGAGGAAAGTTAAAATCAAGAACTACAACAACTCCTTCTACATTTAACGTAGAAAAACATTCGAAAATACTTCACAGAGGTATAATTGGACAAAATTGGATGTCAAGAAGAAAAGGCGTGGGCAAGTTTCCGATTTGGCTGCAGCCAACAACAACTTGTATTTACATAGCACCTTTAAACCTTTAATGTAATAAAACATCCCATGGTGCTTCACAAGATTATTATAAAACAAAACATAACAGCAAACCACAAAAGGAGATATCCGGTCACATGACCAAAAGCTCGGTCAAAGAGATAGGTTTTAAGGAGTGTCTTGAAGGAAGAAAGCGAGGTGGAGCAGCAGAGAGGTGCAGGGAGGGAATTCCAGAGCTTGGGGCCCAGGCAGCTGAAGGCACGGCCACCAATGGTGGAGCAATAAAAATCAGGGATGCTTAAGAAGACAGAATTAGAGGAGTGCCGCTATCTCGGAGGGTTTTGGGCCTGGAGGAGATTATAGAGATAGGTAGGGCGAGGCCATGGAGGGACTTGAAAACAAGGATGAGAATTTTGACATCAAGACATTGCTTAGCTGGTGATTGTGGCATGCAAGATTTCACTGTTTTGAAAGTGTTATTTTTAATCAAGTTTCCACTCAAACTCATTTGCATATCACCAAATGCAAAATCTGCCACGAGCGGAACCAGACAGCATTCTAAACCAATATATTTAAAAAAAAATAATTTCGCTTTAAAAATATTTCTTGATATATTTAAAAGTAGTAGCTTGCTGCAGTTTGATTAATGCAGCTGGAAATGGGTTTATCACAAAAAAAATAAGCATTTTAAATCACAGTATCAATCCACCATGTGTGAGTAATCTGATTTTTAATTACCAAAGATTACTTTAAAAAAAAATAGAAAACTATTTTTTAGTTAGATTGAGAGACTGGTAATTTTTTTAAAAATCAGTCAAAAACTTTCAGAATGTCTCTACTAGTGTTCTTGTGCACAAAAGTGCCAGTTTAATTTGAAGAGATCCTTGATGGCCCACAAATTAGCAGAAACTCTCAATGGTGAGTAATTCACACTGGAGGCAATGGGCAGTTTTGTGGGTGGGGCTGGCTTCTAGTACAATGTTTTTAAAATGAAAGCAAAAGATTGCGGGAACTCGAGTTGCGCTGAACGCAATTTGCACTTAAAATTCCAGAATTTTTTGCATCAGTTACTCCGATATCAGGGTGGGGTGGGAGGGGGAGTGGGGGAATTGTGCCGGAAAAATCAGCGCGATCGAAAGGAAACTCCAAGTGGCGACTAAAAGCTTGGCCAAAGAGGATGGATTTTACACATCTTGAAGGAGAAGAGAGAGAGATTAGAGAGGCAGAGGGGTTTAATTGTACCACAAAATATCGAATTCTAAATCAAAAACTCGCAAAGCATTTCAGAGTGTGTGCTTCCTTGATGCACAATGATGCTTCTTCAAGGAGTTCCGTGGTGTTTATTTGTGCGTGAATCAATATAAATTGAACATTTAGAACATGTTATCAGATTTGATCTTTTTATTGGTTCACCCATAAACCTAATTCTACAATATTTTCCATGTACAAGTTTTGTTTCGAACATGGGGGGATGGTGGAACGCACAACCTCCATTGGTGATGCAAGGGGAAAGGCGACATGTGAAAAGCCAGAATCAGAGGAACATGAAGAGGTTTTAGTGCTGGAGGAGGTGACAGAAGAAGGACGGGCAAGGCAGGAAGAGATATAACCTAAAGATGAGAATTTGTGTTTGGGCCTATTGTCATGAGTCTCTTTGTGTTATTTTATGCAACACAATGGGATATATGGATTCCAGTTCCTTGAAGAGCCCTTGAGGTTTTATTAATAGTTAAACTAGTATATACACAGAGCAAACTTTATACAGAACCTTTGTTTAGGGTGTTCCAGTGCACTCTTGAAGCGATCATACAACACTGATGTTTCATCTACATGCTGCCCCTTGGCAATATCATCGGAAAACACTGCTGCTATGTCCTAACTCGCACCAAGTCCCATTCGTCTATCATTCCTGTGCTCATTGACTTTCATTGACTCCCAGTCCAGCAAAGACTGGATTTTAAAATTCTCATCTTTGTTCTCAAATCCCTCCATGACCGCGCCCCTCCCTATCTCTGTAATTGCCTCCAGCTCTACAACCTCCAAGAAATATGCACTCCTCTAATTCTGACCTCTTGAGCATCCCCAATTTCCATTGCTCTACCAGTGACCACCATGCCTTCAGCTGCCTGGGCCCTAAGCTCTGGAATTCGCTCCCTAAACCTCTCTGCCTCTCTACCTCTCTTTCCCCCATTAAGGTCTCCTTAAATCCTACTACCTTGATCAAGCTTTGAATATCTGATATTTCTTTATGTGGCTCAGTGTCAGGTTTTATTTGCTTACGCTCCTGTGAAGCACCTGGGGACATTTCCGGATGTTAAAGCTCTCTGTATATATGTGTTGTTGTTTACATTTGAGACTTTCCAGTGGCCCCTGCTGACTGGAGTGCATGTGGATGAGCACTTGGTGAGGATTAGACTGAGGATGGTAGACAGTGGTGTCAGACTGAGGATGGTAGACAGTGGTGTCAGACTGGAGGATGGTAGACAGTGGTGTCAGACTGAGGATTGTAGACAGTGGTGTCAGACTGAGGATGGTAGACAGTGGTGTCAGACTGAGGATAGTAGACAGTGGTGTCAGACTGAGGATGGTAGACAGTGGTGTCAGACTGAGGATGGTAGACAGTGGTGTCAGACTGAGGATGGTTGACAGTGGTGTCAGACTGAGGATGGTAGACAGTGGTGTCAGACTGAGGATGGTTGACAGTGGTGTCAGACTGAGGATGGTAGACAGTGGTGTCAGACTGAGGATAGTAGACAGTGGTGTCAGACTGGAGGATGGTAGACAGTGGTGTCAGACTGAGGATGGTAGACAGTGGTGTCAGACTGAGGATGGTAGACAGTGGTGTCAGACTGAGGATGGTTGACAGTGGTGTCAGACTGAGGATGGTAGACAGTGGTGTCAGACTGAGGATGGTAGACAGTGGTGTCAGACTGGAGGATGGTAGACAGTGGTGTCAGACTGAGGATGGTTGACAGTGGTGTCAGACTGAGGATGGTAGACAGTGGTGTCAGACTGAGGATGGTAGACAGTGGTGTCAGACTGGAGGATGGTAGACAGTGGTGTCAGACTGAGGATGGTTGACAGTGGTGTCAGACTGAGGATGGTAGACAGTGGTGTCAGACTGGAGGATGGTAGACAGTGGTGTCAGACTCAGGATGGTTGACAGTGGTGTCAGACTGAGGATGGTAGACAGTGGTGTCAGACTGGAGGATGGTAGACAGTGGTGTCAGACTGAGGATGGTTGACAGGGGTGTCAGACTGAGGATGGTAGACAGTGGTGTCAGACTGGAGGATAGTAGACAGTGGTGTCAGACTCAGGATGGTTGACAGTGGTGTCAGACTGAGGATGGTAGACAGTGGTGTCAGACTGGAGGATGGTAGACAGTGGTGTCAGACTCAGGATGGTTGACAGTGGTGTCAGACTGAGGATGGTAGACAGTGGTGTCAGACTGGAGGATGGTAGACAGTGGTGTCAGACTCAGGATGGTTGACAGTGGTGTCAGACTGAGGATGGTAGACAGTGGTGTCAGACTGAAGATGGTAGACAGTGGTGTCAGACTCAGGATGGTTGACAGTGGTGTCAGACTGAGGATGGTAGACAGTGGTGTCAGACTGGAGGATGGTAGACAGTGGTGTCAGACTCAGGATGGTTGACAGTGGTGTCAGACTGAGGATGGTAGACAGTGGTGTCAGACTGAGGATGGTTGACAGTGGTGTCAGACTGAGGATGGTAGACAGTGGTGTCAGACTGAGAATGGTAGACAGTGGTGTCAGACTGAGGATAGTAGACAGTGGTGTCAGACTGAGGAGGGTTGACAGTGGTGTCAGACTGGAGGATGGTAGACAGTGGTGTCAGACTGAGGATGGTAGACAGTGGTGTCAGGCTGAGCATGGTTGACAGTGGTGTCAGACTGAGGATGGTTGACAGTGGTGTCAGACTGAGGATGGTAGACAGTGGTGTCAGACTGAGGATGGTTGACAGTGGTGTCAGACTGAGGATGGTTGACAGTGCTGTCAGACTGGAACATGGTAGACAGTGGTGTCAGGCTGAAGATGGTAGACAGTGGTGTCAGACTGAAGATGGTAGACAGTGGTGTCAGACTGAGGATGGTTGACAGTGGTGTCAGACTGAGGATGGTAGACAGTGGTGTCAGACTGGAGGATGGTTGACAGTGGTGTCAGACTGAGGATGGTAGACAGTGGTGTCAGACTGAGGATGGTAGACAGTGGTGTCAGATTGGAGGATGGTAGACAGTGGTGTCAGACTCAGGATGGTTGACAGTGGTGTCAGACTGAGGATGGTTGACAGTGGTGTCAGACTGAGGATGGTAGACAGTGGTGTCAGACTGGAGGATGGTAGACAGTGGTGTCAGACTCAGGATGGTAGACAGTGGTGTCAGACTGACGATGGTAGACAGTGGTGTCAGACTGAAGATGGTAGACAGTGGTGTCAGACTGAGGATGGTTGACAGTGGTGTCAGACTGAGGATGGTAGACAGTGGTGTCAGACTGGAGGATGGTAGACAGTGGTGTCAGACTGAGGATGGTTGACAGTGCTGTCAGACTGGAACATGGTAGACAGTGGTGTCAGGCTGAAGATGGTAGACAGTGGTGTCAGACTGAAGATGGTAGACAGTGGTGTCAGACTGAGGATGGTTGACAGTGGTGTCAGACTGAGGATGGTAGACAGTGGTGTCAGACTGGAGGATGGTTGACAGTGGTGTCAGACTGAGGATGGTAGACAGTGGTGTCAGACTGAGGATGGTAGACAGTGGTGTCAGATTGGAGGATGGTAGACAGTGGTGTCAGACTCAGGATGGTTGACAGTGGTGTCAGACTGAGGATGGTTGACAGTGGTGTCAGACTGAGGATGGTAGACAGTGGTGTCAGACTGGAGGATGGTAGACAGTGGTGTCAGACTCAGGATGGTAGACAGTGGTGTCAGACTGACGATGGTAGACAGTGGTGTCAGACTGAGGATGGTAGACAGTGGTGTCAGACTGGAGGATGGTAGACAGTGGTGTCAGACTCAGGATGGTTGACAGTGGTGTCAGACTGAGGATGGTAGACAGTGGTGTCAGACTGGAGGATGGTAGACAGTGGTGTCAGACTCAGGATGGTTGACAGTGGTGTCAGACTGAGGATGGTAGGCAGTGGTGTCAGACTGAGGATGGTAGACAGTGGTGTCAGACTGAGGATGGTAGACAGTGGTGTCAGACTGAGGATGGTTGACAGTGGTGTCAGACTGAGGATGGTAGACAGTGGTGTCAGACTAGAATGGTAGACAGTGGTGTCAGACTGAGGATGGTAGACAGTGGTGTCAGACTGAGGATGGTTGATAGTGGTGTCAGACTGGAGGATGGTAGACAGTGGTGTCAGACTGAGGATAGTATACAGTGATGTCAGATTGGAGGATGGTAGACAGTGGTGTCAGACTGGAACATGGTAGACAGTGGTGTCAGGCTGAAGATGGTAGACAGTGGTGTCAGACTGAAGATGGTAGACAGTGGTGTCAGACTGAGGATGGTTGACAGTGGTGTCAGACTGAGGATGGTAGACAGTGGTGTCAGACTGGAGGATGGTTGACAGTGGTGTCAGACTGAGGATGGTAGACAGTGGTGTCAGACTGAGGATGGTAGACAGTGGTGTCAGACTGAGGATGGTAGACGGTGGTGTCAGACTGGAGGATGGTAGACAGTGGTGTCAGACTCAGGATGGTAGACAGTGGTGTCAGACTGAAGATGGTAGACAGTGGTGTCAGACTGAGGATGGTTGACAGTGGTGTCAGACTGAGGATGGTAGACAGTGGTGTCAGACTGGAGGATGGTAGACAGTGGTGTCAGACTCAGGATAGTTGACAGTGGTGTCAGACTGAGGATGGTAGACAGTGGTGTCAGACTGGAGGATGGTAGACAGTGGTGTCAGACTCAGGATGGTTGACAGTGGTGTCAGACTGAGGATGGTAGACAGTGGTGTCAGACTGAGGATGGTAGACAGTGGTGTCAGACTGAGGATGGTAGACAGTGGTGTCAGACTAGAATGGTAGACAGTGGTGTCAGACTGAGGATGGTAGACAGTGGTGTCAGACTGAGGATGGTTGACAGTGGTGTCAGACTGGAGGATGGTAGACAGTGGTGTCAGACTGAGGATAGTAGACAGTGATGTCAGACTGGAGGATGGTAGACAGTGGTGTCAGACTGAGGATGGTAGACAGTGGTGTCAGACTGAGGATGGTAGACAGTGGTGTCAGACTGAGGATGGTTGACAGTGGTGTCAGACTGAGGATGGTTGACAGTGCTGTCAGACTGGAACATGGTAGACAGTGGTGTCAGGCTGAAGATGGTAGACAGTGGTGTCAGACTGAAGATGGTAGACAGTGGTGTCAGACTGAGGATGGTTGACAGTGGTGTCAGACTGGAGGATGGTAGACAGTGGTGTCAGACTGGAGGATGGTAGACAGTGGTGTCAGACTGAAGGATGGTAGACAGTGGTGTCGGACTGGAGGATGGTAGACAGTGGTGTCAGGCTGAAGATGGTAGACAGTGGTGTCAGACTGAAGATGGTAGACAGTGGTGTCAGACTGAGGATGGTAGACAGTGGTGTCAGACTGAGGATGGTAGACAGTGGTGTCAGACTGGAACATGGTAGACAGTGGTGTCAGGCTGAAGATGGTAGACAGTGGTGTCAGACTGAGGATGGTTGACAGTGGTGTCAGACTGGAGGATGTTAGACAGTGGTGTCAGACTGAGGATGGTAGACAGTGGTGTCAGACTGAGGATGGTAGACAGTGGTGTCAGACTGGAGGATGGTAGACAGTGGTGTCAGACTGAGGATGGTAGACAGTGGTGTCAGACTGAGGATGGTAGACAGTGGTGTCAGACTGGAGGATGGTAGACAGTGGTGTCAGACTGAAGGATGGTAGACAGTGGTGTCAGACTGGAACATGGTAGACAGTGGTGTCAGGCTGAAGATGGTAGACAGTGGTGTCAGACTGAGGATGGTTGACAGTGGTGTCAGACTGGAGGATGTTAGACAGTGGTGTCAGACTGAGGATGGTAGACAGTGGTGTCAGACTGAGGATGGTAGACAGTGGTGTCAGACTGGAGGATGGTAGACAGTGGTGTCAGACTGAGGATGGTAGACAGTGGTGTCAGACTGAGGATGGTAGACAGTGGTGTCAGACTGGAGGATGGTAGACAGTGGTGTCAGACTGAAGGATGGTAGACAGTGGTGTAAGACTGGAGGATGGTAGACAGTGGTGTCAGACTGGAGGATGGTAGACAGTGGTGTCAGACTGAAGGATGGTAGACAGTGGTGTCAGACTGGAGGATGGTAGACAGTGGTGTCAGGCTGAAGATGGTAGACAGTGGTGTCAGACTGAAGATGGTAGACAGTGGTGTCAGACTGAGGATGGTAGACAGTGGTGTCAGACTGAAGATGGTAGACAGTGGTGTCAGACTGAAGATGGTAGACAGTGGTGTCAGACTGAGGATGGTAGACAGTGGTGTCAGACTGAGGATGGTAGACAGTGGTGGACCCAAGAGTCAGTGCTAGGACCTCTGCTTTTATTGTTGTCTCGAAATAAACTATATGTTGGAGGAGTAGAATTTCAAAATTTGCCTGTGACATCCAACTTGGAGGAGTATCAAAGAGTGAGGATGATATGAACCACCTGCAATAGGACGTCGATAGGCTAGAAGAATGGGCAGAGAGATGGCAGATAGAATTTAATACAGACAAGTGTGAGGTGATGCATTTTGGTCAAAAGAATAGGGAAAGGCAATATAGACTTAATGGCGCAGTTCTAAAGAGTGTGCAGGAACAGAAAGACCTGAGGGTGCATGTGCATTGACCTTTGAAGGTGGCAGGACTTTCCCACTTTCCCACATTATACTCCATTTGCCAGGTCTTTGGGGAGGCAGTGGCATACTGGTATTGTCACTGGACTAGTAACCCAGAGACCCAGGTATTGCTCTGGGGACATGGGTTCGAATCCCACCACAGCAGAAGGTGGAATTTGAATTCAATTAATAAATCTGGAATTTAAAGCTAGTCTAATGACGGCCATGAAACCATTGTCGATTGTTGTAAAAACCCATCTGGTTCACTAATGTCCTTTAGGGAAGGAAATCTTCTGTCCTTACCTAGTCTGGCCTACATGTGACTCCAGATCCACAGCAATGTGGTTGACTCTTACATGCCCTCGAAATGGCCTAGCAAGCCACTCAGTTCAAGGGCAATTAGGGATGGGCAATAAATGCTGGCCTGGCCTGCAACGCCCACATCCCATGAAAGAATAAAAAAAACCTCACTTTACTTATCTATATCCCATTGCAGCCCCCTTATGTCTGCTTCACAAGTTACTTTCCTATCTATCTTTGTGTCATCAGCAAATTTAGCAACCATACCTTGGGTCCCTTCATTTAAGGCATTTATATAAATTGTAAAACATTGAGGCTCCAGCACGTATCCCTGTGGCACACCACTCATTACATCTTGCCAACCTGAAAGTGATCCATTTATGCCTACTCTCTGTTTCCTGTTAACGAAGCAATCTTCTATCCCTGCCAATATGTTACTCCCTACACCATGAGTTTTATTTCCTGCAATAACCTTTGATGTGGCACCTTATCAAATGCCTTCTGGAAATCTAAGTACAATACATCTACAGGTTCCCCTTTAGCCACAGCACATGTAACTCCCTCAAAGAACTCCAATAAATTGGTTGAACATGATTTGATATTGACTCTGCCTGATTACCTTGAATTTTTCTAAATGCCCTGCTATAACGTCTTTAATAATAGCTTCTAATATTTTCCCTAAGACAGATGTTAAGCTAACTGGCCTGTAGTTTCCTGCTTTCTGTCTCCCTCCCTTTTTGAATAAAGGAGTTACATTCGCTATTTTCCAATCTAATGGAACCTTCCCAGAATCTAGGGAATTTTGGAAAATTAAAACTAATATTTCAACTATCTCACTAGCCACTTCTTTTAACACCTTAGAATGAAGTCCATCAGGATCCGAGGACTTGTCAGCCCACAGCTCTAACAATTTGTTCACTACCACTTCCCTGGTGATTGTAATTTTCTTGAGTTCCTCCCTCCCTTCCGTTTCCTGATTTACAGCTAATACTGGGATGTTACTTGTATCCTCAATAATGAAGACTGATGCAAAATATCTGTTCAATTCATCTGCCATCTTCTTATTATTCATTATTAATTCCCCAGACACACTTTCTATAGGACTAATGCTCACTTTGTTAACTCATTTCGTTTTTAAATATCTATAGAAACTCTTACTATTTGTCTTTATATTTCCAACTAGCTTTCTCTCGTACTCTAATTTTACCTTCCTTATCAATCTTTTAGTCATTCTTTACTGTTTTTTATATTCTGTCTAATCTTCCGACCTGTCTCCCATCTTTGCGTAATTATAGGCTTTTTCCTAAACTGTTTTAGTTAACCATAGATGGCAGGTCCCACCCTTGGAATGTTTCTTTCTCGTTGAAATGTACCTATTCTGTGTATTCTGAATTATCCCCTTAAATGTCTGCCACTGCATCTCTATTGACCTATCCCTTAACCTAATTTGCCAGTTCACTTTAGCTAGCTCTGCTTTCATACCCTCACAATTGCCCTTATTTAAGTTTAAAATACTAATCTTGGATCCACTCTTCTCTCCTTCAAACTGAATGTAAAATACAATCATATTCTGATCAGCCAGGCGCTGCACAAATGACAATTGGCAAAACCTATGCATTCATATTCAGTTGGCCTTTGACACCAGAAACATCAGAGGAATGTATGATGGCATTAAGAGAGCTTTTGGGCCAACCATCAGGAAGATAGCCTCCCTTAAGTCTAAATCAGGGACACAATCACTGTCCAACACAAGCAAATGGACCGCTGGGTAGAGCACTACCGAGAACTGTACTCCAGGGAAAATGTTGTCACTGAGACCGCCCTCAATGCAGAACAGTCTCTGCCAGTCATGGATGAGCTGGACGAACAGCCAACATAATCGGAACTCAGTGATGCCATTGATTCTCTAGCCAGTCGAAAAACCCCTGGGAAGGACGGCATTACCCCTGAAATAATCAAGAGTGCCAAGCCTGCTATACTTTCAGCACTCCATGAACTGCTTTGCCTGTGCTGGGATGAGGGAGCAGTACCACAGGACATGCGCGATGTCAATATCATCCCCCTCTAAAAGAACAAGGGTGACCGCGGTGACTGCAACAACTACCGTGGAATCTCCCTGCTCAGCATAGTGGGGAAAGTCTTCGCTCCAGTCTTTTTAAGCAGGCTCCAGAAGCTGGCTGAGCGTGTCTACCCTGAGGCACAGTGCGGCTTTCGAGCAGAGAGATCCACCATTGACATGCTGTTCTCTCTTTGCCAGCTACAGGAGAAATGCTGCGAACAACAGATGCCCCTCTACGTTGCTGTCATAGATCTCACCAAAGCCTTTAACCTCATCAGCAGACGTGGTCTCTTCAGACTACTAGCAAAGATCGGATGGCCACCAAAGCTACTAAGTATCATCACCTCATTCCATGACAATATGAAAGGCACAATTCAGCATAGCGGTGCCTCATCAGACCCCTTTCCTATCCTGAGTGGCGTGAAACAGGGCTGTGTTCTCGCAACTACACTGTTTGGGATCTTCTTCT
The DNA here is from genome assembly GCF_036365525.1 of Heterodontus francisci. NCBI lineage: Eukaryota > Metazoa > Chordata > Chondrichthyes > Heterodontiformes > Heterodontidae > Heterodontus > Heterodontus francisci. The sequence goes on from NC_090382.1 coordinate 116,391,989, forward strand.
CCCTGCTCCTCTCACATGCGTTCAAGTCTTCAGAAGAAGGAATTTTCCTCCACACACAATCAGATGGCAGGTTGTTCAACCTTTCCCGTCTGAGAGCGAAGACCAAAGTACGGAAAGTCTTCATCAGGGAACTCCTCATTGCGGATGATGCTGCATTAACATCCCACACAGAAGATTGTCTGCAGAGACTCTTCGACAGGATTGCGACTGCCTGCAACGAATTTGGCTGAACCATCAGTCTCAAGAAAACAAACATCATGGGACAGGACGTCAGAAATGCTCCATCCATCAATATCGGTGACCACGCTCTGGAAGTGGTTCAAGAGTTCACCTACCTAGGCTCAACTATCAACAGTAACCTGTCTCTAGATGCAGAAATCAACAAGCGCATGGGAAAGGCGTCCGCTGCTATGTCCAGACTGGCCAAGAGGGTGTGGGAAAATGGCGCACTGACACGGAACACAAAAGTCCGAGTGTATCAAGCCTGTGTCCTCAGTTCCTTGCTCTATGGCAGCGAGGCCTGGACAACGTATGTCAGCCAAGAGCGATGTCTCAATTCATTCCATCTTCGCTGCCTCCGGAGAATACTTGGAATCAGGTGGCAGGACCGTATCTCCAACGCAGAAGTCCTCGAGGCAGCCAACATCCCCAGCATATACACCCTACTAAGCCAGCGGTGCTTGAGATGGTTTGGCCATGTGAGCCGCATGGAAGATGGCAGGATCCCCAAGGACACATTGTACAGCGAGCTCGTCACTGGTATCAGACCCACCGCCATCCATGTCTCCGCTTTAAAGACTTCTGCAAACGCGACATGAGGTCCTGTGACATTGATCACAAGTCGTGGGAGTCAGTTGCCAGTGTTCGTCAGAGCTGGCGGGCAGCCATAAAGGCGGGGCTTTAGAATGGCGAGTCGAAGAGCCTTAGCAGTTGGCAGGAAAAAAGACAGAAGCGCAAGGGGAGAGCCAACTGTGCAACAGCCCCGACAACCAAATTTCTCTGCAGCACCTGTGGAAGAGTCTGTCACTCTAGAATAGGCCTTTATAGCCACTCCAGGTGCTGCTTCACAAACCACTGAACACCTCCAGGCGCGTATCCCATTGTCTCACGAGACCAGGAGGCCAAAGAAAAGAAGAAGGAGCAGGCGTAGGCCATTCGGCCCTTTGGGCCTGCTCCGCCATTCAAAAGCGATCATGGGTGATCGTCTAATTCAGTACTCTGTTCCTGCTTTCTCCCCATGTCATACAGTCATAGAGTCGTACATGATAGAAACAGGCCCTTCGGCCCATCACATCCATGCCGACTATAATCCCTATCTATACTAATCCCACCAGCCTACATTAATTCCATATCCCTCTATGCCTTGCTCATTCAAATACCTGTCCAGATGCCTCTTAAATGTCGCTACTGTTCCTGCCTCCACCACCTCCTCAGGCAGCTCATTCCAGATACCCACTATTCTTCATGTGAAAAATTTACCCCTTTGATCCCCTTTAAACCTCCTCCCTCTCACCTTAAATCTATGCCTTCTAGTTTTAGTCACCCCTACCATGGGAAACAGACTCTGGATATCTACCCTAGCTATGCCTCTCATAATTTTATTTACCTCTATCATGTCCCCTCTCAGCGTCCTTCGTTCCAGGAAAAACAGACCCAGCCTATCCAACCTCTCTTGATCACTCAAGCCGTCCAAACCAGGCAACATCCTTGTGAATCTTTTCTGCACCCTCTCTAGCTTAATCACATCTTTCCTGTAGTGTGGCGACCAGAACTGCACACAGTAATCCTGCACACAGTACTCCAAATGCGACCTAACCAACGTTATGTACAACTGTAACATTACATCCCAGCTCTTGTACTCAATGCCTCGGCCCATGAAGGCAAGCATGAAGGCAAACCTTCTTTACCACCCTGTCTACTTGTGTTGCCACTTTCAGGGAACTATGTACTTGCACCCCAAGGTCTCTCTGCTCAACAACACTCCCCAGGGCCCTGCCATTCACTGTATATGTCCTGCCCTGGTTTAACTTCCCAACATGCATCACTTCACACTTGTCTGCATTAAATTCCATTTGAACTCCCTTGCTCACTTTCCCAGTTGTCCCTTGATCCCTTTGGCATTGAGAAATATATCTATCTCCTTCTTGAATATATTTAATGACTTGGCCTCCATTGCCTTCTGCGATGGAGAATTCCACAGGTTCACCATCCTCTGAGTGAAGAAATTTCTCCTCATCTCGGTTCTAAATGGCATACCCCGTATCCTGAGACTGTGACCCCTGGTTCTGGACTCCTCAACCATTGGGAACATCTCCCTGCATTAGCCTGTCTAGTCCTGTTAGAATTTTATAGGTTTCTATGAGATCCCCTCTCATTCTTCTAAACTCTCGTGAATATAGGCTTAGTCGACCCAATCTCTCATCATACATCAATCCTGCCATCCCAGGAATCAGCCTAGTAAATCTTCTTTGCACTCCCTCCATGTCAAGAATATCCTTCCTCAGATAAGGAGACCAAAACTGCACACAATACTCCAGATGTGGTCTCACCAAGGCCCTGTACAACTGCAGTAAGACATCCTTGCTCCTGTACTCAAATCCTCTTGCAATGAAGGCCAACATACCATTCACCTTCCTAATTGCTTGCTGCACCTGAATGGTAGCTTTCAGCGACTGGTGCACAAGGACACCCAGGCCTCGTTACACTTCCCCCTTTCCCAATCTATCACCATTCAGATAATAATCTGCCTTTCTGTTTTTACAACCAAAGTGGATAACCTCACATTTATCCATGTTATACTGCATCTGCCATGCATTTGCCCACTCACCCAACTTGTCCAAATCACATTGGAGCCTCTTTGCATCCTCCTCACAGCTCACATACCAACACCCCACCCCCCCTCCCCCACCCAGCTTTTGTTGTCTGTAAACTTGGAAATGTTACATTTAGTTCCCTCACCCAAGTCATTAATATATATTTTGAATAGCTGGGGCCCAAGCACTGATTCCTGTGGTACCCCACTAGTCACTGCCTGAAACCCGGAAAAAGACCCATTTATTCCTACTTTCTGTTCCCTGTCTGTCAACCAATTCTAAATCCTAGCCAGTATATTACTCCCAAACACAAACACTTTTTGGGATTTTCTTCTCCCTGCTGCTTTCACATGCGTTCAAGTCCTCTGAAGAAGGAATTTTCCTCCGCACAAGATCGGGGGGGCAGGTTGTTCAACCTTGCCCGTCTAAGAGCGAAGTCCAAAGGACGGAAAGTCCTCATCAGGGAACTCCTCTTTGCTGACGATGCTGGTTTAACATCTCACACTGAAGAGTGCCTGCAGAGTCTCATCGACAGGTTGTGTGGCTGCCTGCAATGAATTTGGCCTAACCATCAGCCTCAAGAAAACGAACATCATGGGGCAGAACGTCAGAAATGCTCCATCCATCAATATTGGCGACCACGCTCTGGAAGTGGTTCAAGTGTTCACCTACCTAGGCTCAACTATCACCAGTAACCTGTCTCTAGATGCAGAAATCAACAAGCGCATGGGAAAGGCTTCCGCTGCTATGTCCAGACTGGCCAAGAGAGTGTGGGAAAATGGCGCACTGACACGGAACACAAAAGTCCGAGTGTATCAGGCCTGTGTCCTCAGTACCTTGCTATATGGCAGCGAGGCCTGGACAACATATGTCAGCCAAGAGTGACGTCTCAATTCATTCCTTCTTCGCTGCCTCCGGAGAATACTTGGCATCAGATGGCAGGACCGTATCTCCAACACAGAAGTCCTCGAAGCGGCCAACATCCCCAGTTTGTACACACTACTGAGTCAGCGGCGCTTGAGATGGCTTGGCCATGTGAGCCGCATGGAAGATGGCAGGATCCCCAAAGACACATTGTACAGCGAGCTCGCCACTGGTATCAGACCCACCGGCCGTCCATGTCTCCGCTTTAAAGACGTCTGCAAATGCGACATGAAATCCTGTGATATTGATCACAAGTCGTGGGAGTCAGTTGTCAGCGTTCGCCAGAGCTGGCGGGCAGCCATAAAGACGGGGCTAAAATGTGGCGAGTCGAAGAGACTTAGTAGTTGGCAGGAAAAAAGACAGAAGCGCAAGGGGAGAGCCAACTGTGCAACAGCCCCGACAAACAAATTTCTCTGCAGCACCTGTGGAAGAGCCTGTCACTCTAGAATTGGCCTTTATAGCCACTCCAGGCGCTGCTTCACAAACCACTGACCACCTCCAGGCGCGTATCCATTGTCTCTCGAGATAAGGAGGCCAAAGAAGATATTACCCCCAATCCCGTGTGCTTTAATTCTGCACACTAACTTCTTATGTGGGACCTTATCAAAAGCTTTCTGAAAATCCAAATACACCACATTCACTGGTTCTCCCTTATCTATTCTATTGAGAGTAGGGAGGGCAGGGTTAAGGTTACAAGGACGCAAGAGGGCACTGGCAAGCAAGAACCTGGTTTAAAGTGTGTCTACTTCAACGCCAGGAGCATCCGGAATAAGGTGGGTGAGCTTGCAGCATGGGTTGGTACCTGGGATCTCGATGTCGTGGCCATTTCGGAGACATGGGTAGAGCAGGGGCAGGAATGGATGTTGCAGATTCCGGGATTTAGATGTTTCAGTAAGAACAGAGAAGATGGTAAAAGAGGGGGGGGTGTGGCATTGTTAATCAAGGAGAGTATTACAGCGACAGAAAGGACGTTTGAGGACTCGTCTACTGAGGTAGTATGGGCCGAGGTTAGAAACAGGAGAGGTGAGGTCACCCTGTTGGGAGTCTTTTATAGACCTTCAAATAGTTCCAGAGATGTAGAGGAAAGGATAGCGAAGATGATTCTCGACAGGGGCGAGAGTAACAGGGTAGTTGTTATGGGGGACTTTAACTTTCCAAATATCGACTGGAAATACTCTCGTTCGAGTACTTTAGATGGGTCAGTTTTTGTCCAGTGTGTGCAGGAGGGTTTTCTGACACAGTATGTAGACAGGCCAACCAGGGGCGATGCCACATTGGATTTGGTACTGGGTAATGAACCCGGCCAGGTGTTAGATTTAGATGTAGGTGAGCACTTTGGAGATAGTGATCACAATTCGGTTAGGTTTACCTTAGCAATGGGCAGGGACAGGTATATACCGCAGGGCAAAAATTATAGCTGGGGGAAAAGAAATTATGATGCGATTAGGCAAGATTTAGGATGCGTAGGACGGGAAAGGAAACTGCAGGGGACGGGAACAATCGAAATGTGGAGCTTATTCAAGGAGCAGCTACTGCGTGTCCTTGATAAGTATGTACCTGTCAGGCAGGGAGGAAGTTGTCGAGCGAGGGAGCCGTGGTTTACTAAAGAAGTTGAAGCGCTTGTCAAGAGGAAGAAGAAGGCTTATGTTAGGATGAGACGTGAAGGCTCAGTTAGGGCGCTTGAGAGTTACAAGCTAGCCAGGAAGGATCTAAAGGGAGAGCTAAGAAGACCAAGGAGAGGACACGAGAAGTCATTGGCGGATAGGATCAGGGAAAACCCTAAGGTTTTCTATAGGTATATCAGGAATAAAAGAATGACTAGAGTTAGATTAGGGCCAATCAAGGATAGTAGTGGGAAGTTGTGTGTGGAATCAGAGGAGATAGGGGAAGCGTTAAATGAATATTTTTCGTCACTATTTACAGTAGAGAAAGAAAATGTTGTCGAGGAGAATACTGAGATTCAGGCTCCTAGGCAAGATGGGATTGAGGTTCACAAGGAGGAGGTGTTATCAATTTTGGAAAGTGTGAAAATAGATAAGTCCCCTGGGCCAGATGGGATTTATCCTAGGATTCTCTGGGAAGCTAGGGAGGAGATTGCAGAGCCTTTGTCCTTGATCTTTATGTCGTCATTGTCGACAGGAATAGTGCCGGAAGACTGGAGGATAGCAAATGTTGTCCCCTTGTTCAAGAAGGGGAGTAGAGACAGCTCTGGTAATTATAGACCTGTGAGCCTTACTTCGGTTGTGGGTAAAATGTTGGAAAAGGTTATAAGAGACAGGATTTATAATCATCTTGAAAAGAATAAGTTCATTAGCGATAGTCAGCACGGTTTTGTGACGGGGAGGTCGTGCCTCACAAACCTGACTGAGTTTTTCGAGAAGGTGACCAAACAGGTGGATGAGGGTAAAGCAGTGGATGTGCTGTATATGGATTTCAGTAAGGCGTTTGATAAGGTTCCCCACGGTAGGCTATTGCAGAAAATACGGAAGTATGGGGTTGAAGGTGATTCAGAGCTTTGGATCAGAAATTGGCTAGCTGAAAGAAGACAGAGGGTGGTGGTTGATGGCGAATGTTCATCCTGGAGTTTAGTTACTAGTGGTGTACCGCAAGGATCTGTTTTGGGGCCACTGCTGTTTGTCATTTTTATAAATGCCCTGGAAGAGGGTGTAGAAGGGTGGGTTAGTAAATTTGCGGATGACACTAAGGTCGGTGGAGTTGTGGATAGTGCAGAAGGATGTTGTAGGGTACAGAGGGACATCGATAGGCTGCAGAGCTGGGCTGAGAGATGGCAAATGGAATTTAATGCGGAAAAGTGCGAGGTGATTCACTTTGGAAGGAGTAACAGGAATGCAGAGTACTGGGCTAATGGGAAGATTCTTGGTAGTGGAGATGAACAGAGAGATCTTGGTAATAAAAGCAAAATACTGCGGATGCTGGAAATCTGAAACAAAAACAAGAAATGTTCCGAAGAAGGGTCACTGACCCGAAACGTTAACTCTGCTTCTCTTTCCACAGATGCTGCCAGACCTGCAGAGTGATTCCAGCATTTCTTGTTTTTGTGTGAGAGAGATCTTGGTGTCCAGGTACGTAAATCCCTGAAGGTTGCTACCCAGGTTAATAGGGCTATTAAGAAGGCATATGGTGTGTTAGCTTTTATTAGTAGGGGGATCGAGTTTCGGAGCCACGAGGTCATGCTGCACCTGTACAAAACTCTGGTGAGACCGCACCTGGAGTATTGCGTGCAGTTCTGGTCACCGCATTATAGGAAGGATGTGGAAGCTTTGGAAAGGGTGCAGAGGAGATTTACTAGGATGTTGCCTGGTATGGAGGGAAGGTCTTACGAGGAAAGGCTGAGGGACTTGAGGTTGTTTTCGTTGGAGAGAAGGAGGAGGAGAGGTGACTTAATAGAGACATATAAGATAATCAGAGGGTTAGATAGGGTGGATAGTGAGAGTCTTTTTCCTCGGATGGTGATGGCAAACACGAGGGGACATAGCTTTAAGTTGAGGGGTGATAGATATAGGACAGATGTCAGAGGTAGTTTCTTTACTCAGAGAGTAGTAGGGGCGTGGAACGCCCTGCCTGCAGCAGTAGTAGACTCGCCAACTTTAAGGGGATTTAAGTGGTCATTGGATAGACATATGGATGAAAATGGAATAGTGTCGGTCAGATGGTTTCACAGGTCGGCGCAACATCGAGGGCCGAAGGGCCTGTACTGCGCTGTAATGTTCTAATTCTAATTCTAATTCTACTAGTTACATCCCCAAAAATCTCCAGTAGATTTGTTAAGCGTGATTTCCCTTTTGTAAACCCATGTTGACTTTGCCCAATCCTGTTTATGCTTTCCAGGTGTTCTGCTATCACATCCTTTATAATAAACTCTAGCATTTTCCCCACTACTGATGTAAGGTTAACTGGTCTGTCGTTCCCTGTGTTTTCTCTCCCTCCTTTTTTTTAAATAATGGGCTTACATTTGCCACCCTCCAATCTGTAGGAACTGCTCCAGAGTGTATAGAATTTTGGAAGATGACCACCAATGCATCCATTATTTCCAGGGCCACTACCTTTAGTACTCTGGGATGCAGATTATCAGACCCTGGGGATTTGTCAGCCTTTAACCCCATTAATTTCCCTAGCACTGTTTTTTTTATTAATACTGATTTCCTTCAGTTCCTCCCTCTCCTTAGACCCTAGGTTCCCTAACATTTCTGCAGAGGTTATTTGTGTCCTCCTTTGTGAAGACAGAAAGTATGTGTTGAATTGTTCTGCCATTTCTTTGTTCCCCATTATAATTTCCCCCATTTCTGACTGTAAGGGACCTACATTTGTCTTGACTAATCTTTTTCTCTTCACATATTTATAGAAGCTTTTACAGCCAATTTTTATGTTACCTGCAAGTTGACTCTCATACTCGACTCCCTCCCGCTTAATCAACCTCTTTGTCTTCCTTTGCTGAATTCTAAACTGCTCCCCATCCTCAGACTTGCTGCTTTTTCTGGCAATTTTCTATGCCTCATCTTTGGATCTCATACTATCCCTAATTTCTTTTGTAAGCCACAGTTGGGCCACCTTTCCGTTTTTATTTTTGCGCCAGTCAGGAATGAATAATTGTTGTAATTCATGCACATGTTCTTTAAATATTATCCATTGCCTATCCACCATCAAGCCTTTTAGTAAAGTTCCCCAATCTACCATGGCCAACTCGCGCCTCATACCTTCATAGTTTCCTTTATTTAGATTCAGGACCCTAGTTTTGGATTCAATTACTTCACTCTCCATCTTAATGAAGAATTCTATCATGGGATTCCTCCCCATGGGACCCTGCACAACAAGATTCTTAATTAATCCTTTCTCATTACACAGTACCCAGTCTAGGATAACCTGTTCTCTAGTTGGTTCCTCAACGTATTGGTCTAAAAAACCATCATGCACACACTCCAGGAAATCCTCCTCCACAGTATTATTGATAATTTGGTTTGACCAATCTATATGTAGATTAAATTCACCCATGATTACAGTTGTACCCTTATTGCTTGTGTCTCTAATTTCCTGTTTAATGCCATCCCTTACAACTCCACTACTCCTTGGGGGCCTATCGACAACCCCCATCAATGTTTTCTGCCCCTTGGCTTTTCTTAGCTCCACCCATACAGATTCCACATCATGATTTTCTGAGCCAATATCCTTCCTCACTATTGTATTGTCTAGTATTGCCACCTCGCTGGTTGGCTCCAGAACGTAGTGTTCCAAGAAATTATCCTGAAAACATTCTATGTACTCCTCATCTAAGCTACCTCCGCCCATTGATTTTTCCAGTCTATATGTAGTTTAAAATCCCCCATAACTATCGCTGTACCTTTCTGACAAGCTGCCATTATTTCTTCCTTTATATCCCGTCTGACAGTGTGGTTAATGTTAGGTGGCCTGTACACCACTCCCACAAGTGACCTCTTGCCTTTATGATTTCTCATCTCCACCCAAACTGCTTCTCCATCCTGGTCTCCTGAACTTAGGTCATCCCTCTCTATTGCACTAATACCATCATTAATTAACAGAGCTATCCCTCCACCTTTTCCTAGCTTCCTGTCCTTCCTAATTGTCATATACCCTTCAATATTCAGGTCCCAATCTATGTTGTGCTGCAGCCATGTCTCTGTAATGGCTATCAGATCGTACTTATTTATTTCTATTTGCCCTCTCAGTTCATCTGTTTTATTTCGAATGCTACATACATTCAGATACAGAGCCTTTCGTTTTGTCCTTTTATTATTTTTGTAACCTCTAACCTTATCTGTTGATTTACTCTTAGATTTGTACGCTCTGTCCCTTCCTGTCACAGTCTGTTTATCATTTCTCATATTAATACCTTTGTGTCTTGCCTGGTCTCTACTCCTTGATTTACCATATCTTTCCAAATTTGATCCCTTGCCGCCCCTCAGCAGTTTAAAACCCTCTCTACTTCAATAGCTATGTGGCTCGCTAGAACACAGGCCCCAGCACGGTTCAGGTATAGACCGTCCCAATGGTACAGCCACCACTTTCCCCAGTACTGGTGCCAGTGCCCCATGAACTGGATCCCACTTCTACCACACCAGTCTTTGAGCCATACATTAATTTCTCTAATCTTATTTGCCCTATGCCAATTTGCACGTGGCTCAGGTAATAATCCAGAGATTATTACCTTTGAAGTTCTACTTCTTAATTTGGTGCCTAGTTCCTCATACTGACTATGCAGAACCTCTTTCTTTGTCCTGCCTATGTCGTTGGTACTTACATGTACCACGACAACTGGATCCTCCCCCTCCCACTGTAAGTTCCTCTCCAGCCCTGAGCAGATGTCCCGAACCCTGGCACCGGGGAGGTAACACAGCTGTCTGGACTCTTGCTCTTTGCTGCAGAGAACAGTGCCAATCCCACTAACTATACTGTACCCTACAACCACTACATTCCTTTTTTCTCCCTTCACTTGAATGGCTTCCTGTACCATGGTGTCATGGTCATGTTGCTCATCCACCCTGCAGCTCCCACTCTCATCCAAACAAGCTGAAAGAACCTCAAACCTGTTGGACAATCGCAAAGGCTGAGGTTCCTGCATCCCTGCCCTCTGAGTCCCCTTACCTGCCTCAGCTGCAGCCACACTCTCCTGTCCCTGACTACTGACCAAATCAGAAGACCCTATCCTAAGGGGTGTGACCACCTCCTGGCACAAAATGTCCAGGTAACTTTCCCCTCCCTGATGTGTCGCAGTCTCTGCAGCTCGGACTCCGATTTAATGACTCTGAGCCGAAGCTCTTTGAGTCGCAAATACTTACTGCAGACGTGTTTGCCCTGGATCACACTGGCATCCAGGAGCTCCCACATGCTGCAGCCATGACACGTCACCTGTCCTGCCATCCTTAATGTGTTTTAATTAACTACTTAATTATTTTATTCAATTATTTATTTTATTTTCCTTTTTTAATATATTTTATTAAGCTTATCACTAGTTCCTTTACTATTATAAACATTAGGATTGGAATGGACCTTAATCACTTACCAGATTCTCTTAAGGGGGAGGGGGAGCAGCCAGAGGTCGTGGTACATATCGGTACCAATGACATAGCTAGGAAAAGGGATGAGGACTTGAAAAGCGAATATAGGGAGTTAGGTTGGAAGCTGAAAGGCAGGACGAGCAGGATAATAATCTCAGGATTGTTACCGATGCCACGTGCTCGTGAGGCTAGAAACAGGGAGCGAGTGCAGCTGAACACGTGGCTACAGAACTGGTGTAGGAGGGAGGGATTCAGATATGTGGATCATTGGGATACCTTCTGGGGAAGGTGGGACCTGTACAAGAAGGACGGGTTGCATCTGAACTGGAGGGGCACCAATATCCTGGGCGGGAGGTTTGCTAGAGCTCTTCGGGAGGGTTTAAACTAGTTTGGCAGGGGGGTGGGAACCGGAGCTACGGATCAGTGGATGGGGTAGCTGTTGAACAGGCAGATACCGAGTGCAGAGAGTCTGTGAGGAAGGTTAGACAGTTGACACGACAAAGTTGCAGCCAGTATGATGGGTTGAAGTGTGTCTATTTTAACGCAAGAAGTGTCAGGAATAAGGGTGATGAACTTAGAGCATGGATCAGTACTTGGAGCTACGATGTTGTGGCCATTATGGAGACGTGGATATCACAGGGGCAGGAATGGATGTTGGATGTTCTGGGGTTTAGATGTTTCAAAAGGAATAGGGAGGGAGGTAAAAGAGGTGGGGGAGTGGCATTGCTAATCAGGGATAGTGTCACAGCTGCAGAAAGGGAGGTCGTCGAGGAGGGTTTGTCTACTGAGTCATTATGGGTGGAAGCCAGAAACAGGAAAGGAGCAGTCACTTTATTGGGAGTTTTCTATAGACCCCCCAATAGCAACAGAGACACGGAGGAACAGATTGGGAGGCAGATTTTGGAAAGGTGCAGAAGTAACAGGGTTGTTGTCATGGGTGACTTCAACTTCCCTAATATTGATTGGCACCTCCTTAGTGCAAATTGTTTGGATGGAGCAGTTTTTGTCAGGTGTGTCCAGGAAGGTTTCCTGACTCAATATGTAGATAGGCCGAATAGAGGGGAGACTATGTTGGACTTGGTGCTTGGCAACGAACCAGGTCAAGTGGCAGATCTCTCGGTGGGAGAGCATTTCGGTGATAGTGATCACAACTCCCTGACCTTTGCTATAGCCATGGAGAGGGACAGGAGCAGACGGGATGGGAAAATATTTAATTGGGGGAGGGGGAATTACAATGCTATTAGGCAGGAACTGGGGAGCATAAACTAGGAACAGATGCTCTCAGGGAAATGCACGACAGAAATGTGGAGGTTGTTTAGGGAGCACTTGCTGCGACTGCTGGATAGGTTTGTCCCGATGAGGCAAGGAAGGGATGGTAGGGTGAAGGAACCTTGGATGACAAGAGATGTGGAACAGCTAGTCAAGAGGAAGAAGGAAGCTTACTTAAGGTTGAGGAAGCAAGGATCAGACAGGGCTCTAGAGGGTTACAAGGTAGCCAGGAAGGAACTGAAGAATGGACTGAGGAGAGCTAGAAGGGGACATGAAAAAGTCTTGGCAGGTAGGAATAAGGAAAATCCCAAGGCGTTCTACACTTATGTGAGGAACAAGAGGATGGCCAGAGTGAGGGTAGGGCCGATCAGGGATAGTGGATGGAACTTGTGCCTGGAGTCGGAGGAGGTAGGTGAGGTCCTAAATGAATACTTTGCTTCCGTCTTCACTAGTGAGAGGGACCTGGTCGTTTGTGAGGACAGCGTGGAACAGGTTAAGAGGGAGGATGTGCTGGATATTTTGAATGATATGAGGACAGATAAGTCCCCGGGGCCAGACGGGATATACCCAAGGATATTACGGGAAGCAAGGGAAGAGATTACCGCATCTTTGGCGATGATCTTTGCGTCCTCACTGTCCACTGGAGTAGTACCAGATGATTGGAGGGTGGCAAATGTTGTTCCCTTGTTCAAGAAAGGGAATAGGGATAACCCTGGGAATTATAGACCAGTCAGTCTTACGTCGGTAGTGGGCAAATTATTGGAGAGGATTCTGAGAGACAGGATTTATGATTATTTGGAAAAGCATGGTTTGATTAGAGACAGTCAGCATGGCTTTGTGAGGGACAGGTCATGCCTCACAAGCCTTATTGAATTCTTTGAAGATGTGACAAAACACATTGATGAAGGAAGAGCAGTGGATATGGTGTATATGGATTTTAGCAAGGCGTTTTATAAGGTTCCCCATGGTAGGCTCATTCAGAAAGTGAGGAGGCATGGGATACAGGGGAAGTTGGCTGTCTGGATACAGAATTGGCTGGCCCATAGAAGAAAGAGGGTGGTAGTAGATGGAAAGTATTCAGCATGGAGCTCGGTGACCAGTGGTGTTCCGCAGGGATCTGTTCTGGGACCTCTGCTCTTTGTGATTTTTATAAATGACTTGGATGAGGAAGTGGAAGTCTGGGTTCGCAAGTTTGCCGATGACATGAAGGTTGCTGTAGTTGTGGGTGGTGTGGAGGGCTGTCGTAGGTTGCAACGGGACATTGACAGGATGCAGAGCTGGGCTGAGAAGTGGCAGATGGAGTTCAACCTGGAAAAGTGTGAAGTGATTCATTTTGGAAGGTCGAATTTGAATGCAGAATACAGGCTTAAAGACAGGATTCTTGGTAGTGTGGAGGAACAGAGGGATCGTGGGGTCCATGTCCATAGATCGCTCAAAGTTGCGACCCAAGTTGATAGCGTTGTTAATAAGGCGTATGGTGTGTTGGCTTTCATTAACAGGGGGATTGAGTTTAAGAGCCGCGAGGTTATGCTGCAGCTCTATAAGGCCTTGGTTGACCACACTTTGAATATTGTGTTCAATTCTGGTCGCCTCATTATAGGAAGGATGTGGAAGCTTTAGAGAGGGTGCAGAGGAGATTTACCAGGATGCTGCCTGAACTGGAGGGCATGTCTTACGAAGAAAGATTGAGGGAGCTAGGGCTTTTCTCATTGGAGCGAAGAAGGATGAGAGGTGACTTGATAGAGGGGTACAAGATGATGAGAGGCATAGATAGAGTGGATAGCCAGAGACTTTTTCCCAAGGTGGAAAAGGCTATCACCAGGGGGCATAATTTTAAGGTGATTGGAGGAAGGTTTCGGGGAGATGTCAGAGAGTGGTGGGTGCGTGGAATGCGCTGCCAGTGGTGGTAGTAGAAGCAGATACATTAGGGACATTTAAGCGACTCTTGGATAGGTACATGGATGATAGTAGAATGAAGGGTAGGTAGATAGTTTGATCTTAGAGTAGGTTAAAGGTTCGGCACAACATCGTGGGCCGAAGGGCCTGTACTGTGCTGCACTGTTCTATGTTCTATGTTCTATGTTCTGCACCTGCTATGCTCCTCTCTCTCTCTTCTCCCGCCATGCTGCTCACTCTCTCTCCGCTCCTGCCATGTTCCTCTCTATGTCTCCGCTCTCGCCGTGCTCCTTTCTCGCTCTCTCTACTTTTGCTGTGCTCCTCTCTCTCTCTCCACTCTCACCGTGCTCATCTCTCTCTCTCCACTGTTGCCGTGTTCCTCTCTCTCTCTCCGCTCCTGCCATACTCCTCTCTATGTCTCCACTCTCACCATGCTCCTATCTCTCTCCACTCTCCCTGTACACCTCTCTTTCTCTCTTTCTCCGCTCCAGCCCTGCTCCTCTCTCGCTCTCCACTCCCGCCTTGCTCCTCTCTCTCTCTACTCTCCCCGTACACCTCTCTTTCTCTCTCTCTTTCCATTCCCGCCCTGCTCCTCTCTCTCGCTCTCTGTCTCTGTCTCCGGTCTCTGACTCTGGGCTTTTGGCGCGCTTTTTAAACCTCTGCTCCCGCCGTGCTCCTCTCTCTCTTGCTCTGTCTGGAGATTTACCAGAATGGTTCCAGGGATGAGAGATTTTATTTACAAAGTTACGTTGCAAAAGTGGGATTATTTTCCTTAAAGCAAAGTTGATTGAGAGGATATTTAATAGAGGTGTACATGATTATGACAGGCATAGATGCTGTATATTCACTGAGTCAGTCTAACATGAGATCTTCCTGTCAGCAGCCATTGTTGAACCTTTTATTTACACCTCCCCAACACAGAGGGCAGCAGAGAGGCAGTATAACAAAATGCTCAGCTATTACATTTAGATCACACTATCTCCCCAATTAAGCCAAAACTTATACATTAAAATGTAAACTGGTACATCTACATAATTTCCCAGAACACAATAATAATATCTGAAATTTAACAGGTTGGGTTGCATGCTTGTTCTTATTGTATTCACAACCAAAACGTATATGACCATTAGTTTGCCTTAACACCAGCATGTCTTTTAAAAAAAAATCATTATTTGACAAGAAGCAATGAAAAAACTAACTTATTTCTTCTTCCTTCCTCCATACTTTCAATTAATCTATCTGGCTTCTTTCTCTTTCTGTCTGGGTATCTTCTTCCTTTTTAATTAGCTTGACTCTGCTCTGCCAACAGCTCAGACTGTGTCGACCCTGAACTTTGACTTTGACTACCAGCTCTACTTAATGGTTGGGACTGTGAAATTGATTGATTAGTCTTTATCAAAGACCCTGACTTACTTTGCTCTACTGATGATACTGTGATACTGGCAAACTTTCAGTCTCTTTGAGACTTCAACTTTCTTTCTGAATTCCACTTGGGAATGTAGGAATTTGGACTACAGGAGGTTTCTCATGCTCTCCCTTTGTCAGATTTCCCCATTCAAGCAAATAATCTACATGATACTGATGGACTCTCTCCAATCTTCACTGGATATGTGAATGCACCCCATGTTTTTACAATAACTCCAAACACATACTTCTCCTTATCACCTCACTGGTTTTTCACCATGACCTTCTGACTTGCACTGAACGCTCGAAATTTCATGCCTCAGGTATCATGATTCATCTTCACTCTGTTTTGCTTTTCTCTTACTTTGCTATTGAGGTCAGGCTTAAGCAAACTAAACCTTGTCTGAGGAGTGTGTTTCAACACTAACTCATAAGGTGAGCAACCTGTTATAGACTGTGGGGTTATTCTGTAAGACAATTGTCTAAACTGTGTTGAAGAGAAACATGGAATTACTGCCTAGCTTGTCACCTAGCAAATACTTAGGCAAAGACCTCTTCACAATTTGTACAATTCTTTCTGCAGCACCATTCGATGCTGGATGATATGGTGGTGTTAGAGTGTGTTTGGTTCTGTTTTTACTCAGAAATATTTCAAACACTTCTGACATAAACTGTGGACCATTATCTGACACCAACACTGACAACCCATAAATTGCAAACCAACTTCCCAAAACCTCAATACTTTTGGCACTTGTGGTATTGGGTATAGACTCAACATTTATTCACTTGTTATCGTTATCAACCAAAACAAAATACTCTTTACCTTCCATTTCAAAGAAATCAACATGTCGTCGTTCCCACAGTTTTTTTTGTGCTTGCGCATGGAATGGAAGGAATCTTGGTTGGATCATTTCTCATTCTGAGACACACTTCACAACTTTGCACCAACTTTTCAATATCTCTATCTACCTTTGGATAACAAAATAACTTCTTGCTACAGCTTTCATACCGAGTATTCCTGTGTGCTCTTGATGAAGTTCCTCTAACAATCTTTCTCTAACCTTGGCAGAATAATAACTCTTAAAGCCCACAGGAGACGGCCTTGATCAACATTCAGTTCACTTCTACATGTGAAAAACTCCTGCAATTTCTCATCATCACACTGTCTAGGCCAGCCATTCATGACATAATTGAATACTTTACTGAGCACCACATCCTTGCAAGTTTCTTCACTAATTCCTCTGGTAGACACTGGCACGTCATTTGTGTATGTAAAGTAATTCACAGGTAACTCATTTGTTAAAAATGAATCAGTCTTCACGGGAAATGATCTGCTGATTTATGATATTTAATATCATACTAATGGGCCATCAAAATCAATGCCCATCTCTGAAGCCAAGCTGCCTCTAGACAATATGATCATAATGGCTGGGTCGTCAGTTAACAAAGTGAACTTCCTACCGTACAGGTATTTATGGAACTTTGTAACACTGCATTTGAAAGCTAATGCCTCTTTCTCAACTTGTGAGTAATTTTGCTCTGACTTTGTTAAACTACATGAAACATATGCTTCAGGCTTCTCCACACCATCTTCCATTATGTGAGAGAACGCCACACCTAATGCCTATGGTGAGGCATCGCCCGCTAGAAATAATGGTTTCATGGGGTCATTGTGAGTCAAAACAGCATCACTAGTCAGTACTTTCTTCACTTCTTCAAATGCTTTCCAACACTCCACAGACCATTCCCAATCTATTCCAACTTTGAGCAGTTGATACAATGGAGCAAATGTAGTAGCTAAGTCGGGGATGAACTTAGGGCAGGAGGTAGTGTAGTGGTATTGTCACTGGACTAATGACCCAAAGACCTAGGGTATTGCTCTGGGGACATGGGTTCAAATCCCACCACAGCAGAAGGTGGAATTTGAATTCAATTAATAAATCGGGAATTAAAAAGCTAGTCCAACGATGGCCATGAAACCATTGTTGATTATTGCAAAAAGCCATCTGGTTCACTCATGTCCTTTAGGGAAAGAAATCTGCTGGTCTGGCCTATATGTGACTCCAAATCCACAGCAATGTGGTTGACTCTTACATGTCCTCTGAAATGGCCCAGCAAGCCACTCAGTTGTATCTAATCGCTATGAGCCAATAATAAGGAACAAAACCAGACGGACCACCCGCCATCGATCGAGGCACCGGAAACGACAACGGC
The DNA here is from genome assembly GCF_036365525.1 of Heterodontus francisci. Taxonomy (NCBI): domain Eukaryota; kingdom Metazoa; phylum Chordata; class Chondrichthyes; order Heterodontiformes; family Heterodontidae; genus Heterodontus; species Heterodontus francisci. Next base: position 116,409,540 of record NC_090382.1, read on the forward strand.
AAACCAGCCCTGTCAACCCTGCAAGGTCCTCCTTACTAACATCTGGGGCCTTGTGCCAAAGTTGGGAGAGCTGTCCCACAAACTAGTCAAGCAACAGCCTGACATAGTCATACTCACTGAAACATACCTGACAGACAATGTCCCAGACACTGCCATCACCATCCCCGGGTATGTCCTGTCCCACCGGCAGCACAGACCGACCAGAGGTGGTGGTACAGTGGTATACAGTATGGAGGGAGTTGCCCTGGGAGTCCTCAACATCGACTCTGGACCCCATGAAGTCTCATGGCATCAGATCAAACATGGACAAGGAAACCTCTTGCTGATTACCACCTACCGCCCTCCCTCAGCTGATGACTCAGTACTCCTCCATGTTGAGCAGCATTTGAAGGAAGCACTGAGGTTGGCGAGGGCACAGAATGTACCCTGGGTGGGGGACTTCAATGTCCATCACTAAGAGTGGCTCGGTAGCACCACTGCTGGTCGAGTCCTAAAGGACATATCTGCTAGACTGGGTATGCAGCAGGTGGTGAGGGAACCAACAAGAGGGAAAAACATACTTGACCTCGTCCTCACCAATCTGCCTGCCGCAGATGCATCTGTCCATGACAGTATTGGTAAGAGTGACCACCGCACAGTCATTGTGGAGATGAAGTCCCCCCTTCACATTGAGGATACCCTCCAACGTGCTGTGTGGCACTATCACCATGCCAAATGCGATAGATTTCTAACAGATCTAGCAATGTAAAACTGGGCATCCATGAGGCGCTGTGGACCATCAGCAGCAGAATTATACTCCACTACAATCTGTAACCTCAAGGCCTAGCACATCCCCCACTCTACTATTAACATCTAAATGAGGTGTCAAACTGGTGAAGCTACAACACAGGACTATCTGCATGCCAAACTGCGTAAGCAGCATGCAATAGACAGAGCTAAGCAATCCCATAACCAACGGATCAGATCTAAGCTCTACAGTCCTGCAACATCCAGCAGTGAATGGTAGTGGACAATTAAACAACTAACTTGAGCAGGTAGCTCCACAAATATCCCCATCCTCAATGATGAGGGAGCCCAGCACATCAGTGCGAAAGATAAGGCTGAAGCATTTGCAACAATCTTCAGCCAGAAGTGCCAAGTTGATGATCCATCTCAACCTCCTCCTGAAGTCCCCAGCATCACAGATGCCAGACTTCAGCCAATTCTATTAACTCCCTGTGATGTCAAAAAATGACTGAAGGCACTGGATACTGCAATAGCTATGGGCCCTGACAATATTCCAGCAATAGTACTGAAGACCTGTGCTCCAGATCTTGCCACGCCCCTAGCCAAGCTTTACCAGTACAGCTACAACACTGGCATCTACCCTGCAATGTGGAAAATTGCCCAGGTATCTCCTGTACACAAAAAGCAGGACAAGTCCAACCCGGCCAATTACCGCCCCATCAGCCGACTCTCAATCATCAGTAAAGTGATGGAAGGTGTCATCAACAGTGCCATCAAGTGGCACTTGCTTAGCAATAACCTGCTCAGTGACGCTCAGTTTGGGTTCCGCCAGGGCCACTCAGCTCCTGACCTCATTACAGCCTTGGTTCAAGCATGGGCAAAAGAACTGAACTCAAGAGGTGAGGTGAGAGTAACTGCCCTTGACATCAAGGCAGCATTTGACCGAGTATGGCATCAAGGTGCCTGAGCAAAACTAGGGTCAATGGGAATCGGGGGAAAACCCTCTGCTGGCTGGAGTCATACCTAGCGAAAAGGAAGATGGTTGTGGTTGTCGGAGGTCAATCATCTGAGCTCCAGGACATCACTTCAGGAGTTCCTCAGGGTACTGTCCCAGGCCCAAACATCTTCAGCTGCTTCATCAATGACCTTCCTTCAATCATAAGGTCAGAAGTGGGGATGTTTGCTGATGATTGCACAATGTTCAGCACCATTTGTTACTCCTCAGATACTGAAGCAGTCCTTGTAGAAATGCAGCAAGACCTGGTCAATATCCAGGCTTGGGTTGATAAATGGCAAATAACATTTGTGCCACACAATTGCCAGGCAATGACCATCTCCAACAAGAGAGAATCTAACCATCTCCCCTTGACATTCAACGCCATGACCATTGCTGAATCCCCCACTATCAACATCCTAGGAGCTACCATTGACCAGAAATGGAACTGGACCAGCCATATAAATGCTGTGGCTACAAGAGCAGGTCAGAGGCTAGGAATCCTGAGACGAGTAACTCACCTCCTGACTCCCCAAAGCCTGTCCACCATCTACAAGGCACAAGTCAGGAGTGTGATCGAATACTCTCCACTTGCCTGGATGGGTGCAGCTCCAACAACACTCTAGAAGCTCGACACCATTCAGGACAAAGAAGCCCACTTGATTGTCACCCCATCTACAAACATTCACTCCCTCCACCACCGATGCACAGTGGCAGCAGTGTGTACCATCTACAAGATGCACTGCAGCAATGCACCAAGGCTCCTTAGACAGCACCTTCCAAACCCGCGACCTCTACCAACTAGAAGGACGAGGGCAACTAATGCATGGGAACACCATCGCCTGCAAGTTCCCCTCCAAGTCACACACCATCCTGACTTGGAACTATATCGCCGTTCCTTCACTGTCCCTGGATCAAAATCCTGGAACTCCCTTTCTAACAGCACTGTGGGTGTACCTACCCCACATGGACTGCAGCGGTTCAAGAAGGCAGCTCACCACCACGTTCTCAAGGGAAGTTAGGGACGGGCAATAAATGCTGGTCTGGCCAGCGATGCCCACATCCCATGAATGAATAAAAAAAAACACAACAATTCCTCTGAATGTTCTAAGCTCTTCTTTGTTCTCTGGTCTCTTTGCTTTCAAAATCACCTCAAGCTTCTCCTGCGTTGGGTGGATACCTTCACCGACTATTTGGTGACCCAGTTATGTTACACTTGACATCATGAAGCAACACTTGTGCTTTTTAACTTGGTGCCATACACTGAAAGCCGATCTGGAACTTTATTCAACCTTACAATGTATTTTTTTTCTGTCTTAGTGATAATTAAAATCTCATCCAAGAAGCAGCACATTCCTTTAATCCCATTTAATACCTGACCCATGATGCTCTGGAACACTGTGGGAGCTGTAGACACCCCAAATGGTAACCTTTTGTACTGGTACAACCCTTTGTGTATATGAATGGTAAGCAATTCCTTGCTCTTGTCAGTTAATTCTGATTGCAAATATGTATTTGACAGATCTATCTTACTTAACACCTTCCCATTTGTGAAATTAAAAAACAAATCATCAGTAGTAGGCTGTGGGTAAGTATCATTTTCAATCACTTTATTTACTGTTTGTTTATAATCTGCACAAATCCAAATGGATCCGTCTGCTTTTTGAACTACCACAATGTGTGCAGCCCATTCACTGCTCTTCACCTTCTTAATTGCCCCTGTTCTTTCTAATCCAGCCAGCTCTTTACTTATTTCTTCTAACTGTGCATAAGGCAGTGGCCAGCTTTGCAAAATTTCAGCTGTACATTGTCCTTTATCCTGACCTCGGCCTTGCGATGTCTAATTTATCATTTTGTCCTCCTTGCTCTCTTAGCAGTTCCTCAATGTCAGACATACTCTTACTGATCCCTACTGTACATAACTCGGCCCAGTTTAACAATATTTTCTGAAGCCAATTTCTTTCCATCAGGGAAGCTTTGTTCCCTTCTACAACTACCAATGGCAAGTAATAGGATGCATCATCATATTCCATCCTAACACCAACTTCAGCTAACACTGGAATGCTGTTATTGGAATAACTAGTCAGACTCACACCAGTTCTTCATAAGGGAATATGACTTAGGGACTCCTTGTATTCTCGTTCCAAGATAACAGACACTGTTGCAGCTGTATCACTGATGAAAGTAAGTTGTGAATCTCTGACTTCCATTTTTACTGTGGGCACTGGAATTATATCTTCAGCCCTTTTTCTCTCATTTTCCATGTGCTGTTTTTCTTGCTCTTTGACTGAGGACAACTCTTGATCTTTCTGCTCGATAACATCCACTTCTGTTTCCATATCTATCATATGCACATTTGAGGACTGCCAGGCTCCTGAACTAGCTTTAGGTCTACCATGACCTCAACTTGGTGCATTGCTGTGATGTGGAGCTTTACCGTGACCTGGAGCATGACTGTACGACTCTCTATGACTCTATTTCCTCTAATCCTGCGTGCTGTCTGGATATAACCAACTTTCCCAAAAGGCATTGCCCTTTGACTGGAAATTGTGGCATTTAGATGGTTGGTGGCTACCATGGAAACCGTAACATCTCAATTTCTGACTCTGTGAACTTGGCTGCTGTGTCCTGGTTCCCACTGATATCCGGTGGGATTACCCTGCTGACTCAGGAAAAGAACTTCCTTGCAAACTGAAGCCAACTCTTTCTGCCACTTCCATGGCTGTGGTCTCATCACATGCCCCCTTCTATGTCAGTTTATTGCCTTTACTCAAAAGCTTGGCCTGGATTTTACTGTTCTTTAGACCTCCAATGAATGTGACTCTCAGGCTGACTTCTAAGTTCACTCCATGTTGACAGTTTCTTTAATTCAAGAATATACTCAGCAATAGACTCACTTGGTAACTGCTTCTTTTTACAGAATGTACCTCGCAGTGCAATTTCATTCTTAGCTTTGCCATAATATGAGTCCAGAATCTCATTAATTTCAGAATAGTCCAATGTACTGGAGTCTTGTGGGCAACACTGGTTAAACCACCTCAAAAGCATTGGGTCCCATCTTGGTGAGGAAGACATTCACTTTATCCTCATCCTCTATTTTATTAGCTTGCAGCCAAATGTGTAACCTTCGTTCAAATTACACCAGTCCTCTTTGTTTGGGTTGAATTGGCCTATGATCCCAGAAAATGTCTTCAGTGCTATTTTTTTCCAATTACATACTGTGCTGACTCACTGCGTTGTACCTGAACACGAGGTGCAGACACACCCAGAGCAATCTTTCAAATTAGCCAAACTTCCTCAAAATCGACTTTGGGAGTTCCAAAATGTGTGTCACAAAATTCTTTTTTTTTATTTCCACCTCCCAACAGAGAGGGCAGCAGAGAGACAGTGTAATAAAATGCTCAGCTATTACGTATATATCACAATAGATAAGTTCGACAAGGAAATACTGCTCCCATTAATTAATAGTACAAGGACTAGGGGACACAGATTGAAGGTTTTGCGCAAGAGATGAGGGGGGGTGGGGGGGGGGGGAATGTGAAGAAGAACCTTTTTATGCAGTGGGTGGTAATGACCTGGAACTCACTGCCCATGAGGGTGGTGGAAGCAGAGACAATGAGTGATTTTAAAAGGAAATTGGATGACCACTTGAAGGAAAGAAACTGCAGCGCTATGGGGACCAAACCGGGGAGCCAGACCGACTGGATAGCTCCCTGGAGAGCCAGCATGGACTCGAAAGGCCGAATGGCTTCCTTCTATGTCATAAGTCACTCTATGACTCTAAGATGAAGTTTGGCTATGAATCCCTCTGCAGTGATTAGCCTGCTGATGGTTATCGTCATGTCTCATAAACAGTGGCTGCTTTACAATATACGAGATGAGTGCCCAAGCATGGTGGAGCTTCCGTGAGGAATTCTGTGCCTCCAGGAGGGAAGAAAACATTTCTACACTGTTACTCATGACAGCTGACTGTCCAATCCTGTCCAGGTGACAATCTGCTTGTTGGCGCTTCAAATCACTGTTACTGCACTTGCTGCTGATACATTACCTGGGTAATAAAGACAGAAAATACCTGACATACTTCATCCAGTTCTGACAAAAGGTCATCGATCTGAAACGCTAACTCTATTTTTCTCTCTCCACAGATCATGCCAGACCAGCTGACTGCTTCCAGCATTTTCTGTTTTTATTTCAGATTTACTGCATCTGCAGTGTTTCACTTTTCTTTAAACCTAAATTGGAACTATTTTTAATTTGGCCTCTAGGTGGTGTGAATGTGTGGCCTAGGTAGGCTCACCGTCCCCCACCACCGACCCCCACCCCCCGTCCCCCCACTCCCAGTTATGTGTAATTTACATTGCCTCTTGTCTTCCTGCCCCTCTCTCGGTCCCACCATGTGAAAGATTTGGGTCTTGTGACGCCCTTAATCATGAGGGCGGCACAGTGGCGCAGTGGTTAGCACCGCAGCCTCACAGCTCCAGCGACCCGGGTTCAATTCTGGGTACTGCCTGTGCGGAGTTTGCAAGTTCTCTCTGTGACTGTGTGGGTTTCCTCCGCGTGCTCCGGTTTCCTCCCACAGCCAAAGACTTGCAGGTTGATAGGTAAATTGACCATTGTAAATTGCCCCTAGTATAGGTAGGTGGTAGGGGAATTGAGTAAAGCGGGGATGGGGTAGGAATATGGGATTAATGTAGGATTAGTATAAATGGGTGGTTGATGGTCAGCACAGACTCGGTGGGCTGAAGGGCCTGTTTCAGTGCTGTATCAATAAATAAAAGTACGGAGCTGCCTCCCATCACTCCATGATAAGGTGCATTCGAGTGCCAACTTATCATGCCAGCCAGTCTTAACGTCAATGGAAATGAAGCAGGATGCAATGTACAGCAACAACACTTGCATTGTCATAGTGACCTAGCACTTTAAAATATCCCTAAGCAGTGCTTTGGAAGTACAGTGTTTGTCTTGCTAAAGTTTCAGCAGTAGTTGATGCTTTGTCAGCAGGATGGTTCAGCATTCTCACTCTGCATCAGTAAAGTGTCAGTTCAAGCCCTGACCCATCACCCCCTCAACAGAGATGCGAGCATAAAATCCAGCTTGATATTTTGAGGGACTGCCGCCCTCTCAACTCTGCTGTCTTTTGGATGAAATGTTAAATTGTGGCCCTGTCTGCCCTCTCAGGTGGGCGTTGAAGATCCCAGGGCATGATTTCGAAGAAAAGCTCCTCCTAGTCTCCTGGCCAACTTTTATTACTCAACCAATATCACTAAAACAAAAGCAGATACTCCTCCGTTCATTATCATATTGCTGTTTGAGGGAGCTTGCTGTGCGCGAATTGGCTGTGTGTTTCCTATATTACAGCAATGACTACACTTCAAAAGTACTTCATTGGCTCTAAAGCACTTTGGGATGAGATGAGGTTGTGAAAGGTGCTATAGAAATGCAACTCTTCCCTCTTGCTATTTTGACATATTGCACTTTCAGCCGATACAGAAGAAAGCAATTTTTTACTTTGTGGCGATTTTCAATCCTCCTTCTTTGTCAGGGTACGATTTCACAGATCCCATGCAACCCTTAAGCACTTGCCCAAGTGACCTTTCTTTGTGTGTGATTGTAGACAGTGTATTTCAGTGGACAATTTTGCTACGGGAAGCATCACAGCCGAGTCCGATCCCACCTTCACCTGATGCCTTGACATGTGCACTGCACAGCGGGGACCAATAGACAGCAATCAGGATAGGGGACACCACTAGCTGATTTCCTCCTTTCCTCCCTCTCTCCCTTTCCCCTTGCCTTCAGCCCACTAAGGTCAATTGAAATCAGATACTCAGCAGAAGCTGAGAATCTGGCAGAATTCCTGATCTGTGCAGTTCAGTACTTTGCTGAGAGGTGATGGTAATTTTGCAGATAATTTCTCTCAGAAGTCCTTCATTGCTTTAGGTGTTTTTTTACTGTTGTCTATTTGTAGAGCATTACCATGCAATCGAGCAAAGGCCAGACTCAGTCAGCTTGCATAGAGCGCACAGGAGCCATGGGATCCCCTGCAGCATGCTTGCTTCACAGAACAGACATCTTCCTTTCTCCAATTTTTGCAGTAATCATTCCTAGCAGAGCTTTCAGTTATCAGTTGGTAACGTTCAGTCACCCTCAGTCAATTAACGTTTGTACACAGCTGGCAACTGGACAGATATTGGAACTTTAGGCAGTCATACAATTAAGTGGGAGGTGTTCAGCATTGATAGTCATTTGCTAAGTGCAGGCGCCACTCAGGCTGATTTAGAAGCAATACTTCAGTGAATTAACTCAGTACCAGAAATAACTTTTAAACCATGAGACAATCTCCAGCTAGTTGCGTGGCATCGCAAACAGGCATCTTCATCACTTTGTCAATGGTCGATCATTGGGTGGGACTAATTCCTTAAGAGCACAAGGGGCCAGTAAAGCTGTTTTCATTGTGGGTGCAACCCATGCAAGTTCATGGTGCCATCTATCGACAGCCCAAAAGTAAATTTGCTGGTGTTACGATCACCTGGTTCATGGTTTGTATTAATTTCCTAGAGGCAACTTTTAATTTGGGAATTTAATTTTTTTTTAATGTAAGACAAATGAAGCTGTCAAACAAGCCTAGGGTGGGTATAAATCAAAGGGTGGCCCATGTTTATTTAGTAAGATCATACTGGGAAGCGTAAAGATCCTACACAATGGGAACCCCTCTTGTTGATGGAGACAGTGTGTCTGCAGCTACCTCCATAAGGAGTTTAAATTATTTATATCATTTCCCAGATCAAAGAGAAGATTTGGAGTTGGAAATAATTAGTTTAAATTGCTATCTGGGATATTCCACATGTACCGCATTGCTATGGAGATAGATGATGCCTGGGTGCCTTTGGGTTTTTGATCTGTGCTTGCAGACACAGTGTTCTGAATTCTATGGGCCCCCCGAGATGGGCCCCCTATACTCATTGCCACCCTCCTGCCTCCCACTCCCTATTGCCAGGCCTTCCGGACTGGCCCTGAGAACCCCACCTCACTTTCCTGAGCAGCGGGTCTCCAGTGCTGGACTTGGGTCCAAGGCCTCTGCAGTACCCGCCACAACTCCTGGTGGTGCTGTTGATACTGCTGAACTGCCAGCTCTGTGATTGACCAGCAGCTCTTGGAGGCAAGATCGTCATTTTAAAGGGATGGGAACCCCAGTGCCGGGCTGTTAATTGGCCAGGTGTCGTAAAATCGCTCCATGGGGGGGCTCCAGCTGACCGTGGTAGGACAGCTCCCCCCTTCCCCCACCTTTTTGGCCTGATGCCGGGAGCCCTGCAGTGGGCAGGAAACTCCGCCCAGTCTGTCAAGGAGATTGATACAAGCCAAGGGCAATTGGAGTGCTGTATCCCAAGTATAGTCTAATGATAAATAAAGAGAAACTGTCTCCAATAGCTGAAGGGTCGATAACCAGAGGGCACAGATTAAAGGTGTTACAGTCAAATGAGGAGGGGTTGAAGGGCTTCCCACTTTACCCTCTCCCTGTTTGATCACAAAAGATTTAATTATTTCATAAAGTGGATGTACTGGCCAATTCAGTAGGTGTTTGATTACTTACCTTCTATGATCATAACAAGAACTGATCGGACAGGTTTTCTTGAGTTAACAAACAAAGAGGTTAACTTTATTGTATCTAAACCAAACAATGTGCCAACTTTCACTCAGACACACTCCATAGGTTTACACACACACAAATAGGTTACAGAATGGGGAAAGGTAGATTGGTTGAGTTAGAGTCCATAAAATAGTCTGTGAAATGTGGTGATTTGGCTGGATTCTAGTTGAATTCAGTGGTATTGAGGCTTTTAGTTTGAAGAGGTAGATGACTGGTTCAGTGAGTCTCTTGGAGATAGTGATGCTGATGAATTCCTCCAATGGGGTTTCTGATTGTAGCCGGAGTATGCAAAGGCGGTCAGTCAACAACCAGGATTTGAACATTTCAATCTGGAATGGAGAGAGAGAGAGAGAGGGACCCCCACTTGGGTCTGCACGTGTCAGAGTCCAGAAGCTTCTCCTTGCTGCTGTAGAGAAGCACAAGCTTAAAACCACAGATGGGGAGGGGCTTGTCACATGACAGTCACTCAGTCTTCAAAGATAGCAGTTAGCAGTATTTCTCTGGTTGCTGAAAGAACAGGTAGTTCCTTTAAATTTCCTGGGTCTTGGTTCTTGCTGGGATATTAGCAACATTTCATCTCACTCCTCACAAGCATTGCAGTGTAGGATGCAATGTAGCAAACTAGGCGATCATCTTAAGCTGAAAGGATAACTTTGCTGGCAGCTGGTCTTTTTGAAATAGCTTTAAAAACTAAATTCAGATCTCCAGTCAGTGGGTTAAAGAAAATAATCATTCAACAAAACACATTGGCGTAACAAATGTGATTAGCAAAAGATCTAGAAATGACATGTGGATAAACTATTTTACGCAATGAGTGTTTAGGATTTGGAAACACTGCCTGATAGGGTGGTGGATACAGATTGAATAGCAGCCTTCAAAAAGGACTGTGATAAATAGTTGAAGGAGATAAAGAATTTCAGAGATATGGGGAAAGAGCAGGAGAGTGGAACTAACTGGGTTGCTCCTTGAAACAGCCGCACAGACTGGATGAGCTGAATGGTTTTCTTTCTGGGTTGTACTATCCTGTAATTCTAAAACCTCAGCATGGACTGGAGATCAAACCTAGGGCCTTCCAGATCAGTGTGACTCCATACCACACTGCTCAATGCATGAGGGGAACTGTGTAATCCTTTCTTTATAGCATTTGTTGTGCTTTAGCAAACACTAACAATCATCACCTCATTCCATGACAATATGAAAGGCACAATTCAGCATAGTGGCGCCTCATCAGACCCCTTTCCTATCCTGAGTGACGTGAAACAGGTCTGTGTTCTTGCACCTACACTGTTTGGGATCTTCTTCTCCCTGCTGCTCTCACATGCGTTCAAGTCTTCAGAAGAAGGAATATTCCTCCACACAAGATCAGGTGGCAGGTTGTTCAACCTTGCCCGTCTAAGAGCGAAGACCAAAGTACGGAAGGTCCTCATCAGGGAACTCCTCTTTGCTGACGATGCTGCATTAACATCTCACACTGAAGAGTGTCTGCAGAGTCTCATCGACAGGATTGCGGCTGCCTGCAACGAATTTGGCCTAACCATCAGTCTCAAGAAAACGAACATCATGGGACAGGATGTCAGAAATGCTCCATCCATCAATATCGGTGACCCCGCTCTGGAAGTGGTTCAAGAGTTCACCTACCCAGGCTCAACTATCACCAGTAACCTGTCTCTCGATGCAGAAATCAACAAGCGCATGGGAAAGGCTTCCACTGCTTTGTCCAGACTGGCCAAGAGAGTGTGGGAAAATGGCGCACTGACACGGAACACAAAAGTCCGAGTGTATCAAGACTGTGTCCTCAGTACCTTGCTCTACGGCAGAGAGGCCTGGACAACATACGTCAACCAAGGGCGACGTCTCAATTCATTCCATCTTCGCTGCCTCCGGAGAATCCTCGGCATCATGTGGCAGGACCGTATCTCCAACGCAGAAGTCCTCGAGGCGGCCAACATCCCCAGCATATACACCCGACTGAGCCAGTGGCGCTTGAGATGGCTTGGCCATGTGAGCCACATGGAAGATGGCAGGATCCCCAAGGACACATTGTACAGCGAGCTCGCCACTGGTATCAGACCCACCGACCGTCCATGACTCCACTTTAAAGATGTCTGCAAACATGACATGTAGTCCTCTGACATTGATCACAAGTCGTGGGAGTCAGTTGCCAGTGATTGCCAGAGCTGGCGGGCAGCCATAAAGGCGGGGCTCAAGTGTGGTGAGTCAAAGAGACTTAGCAGTTGGCAGGAAAAAAGACAGAAGTGCAAGGGGAGAGCCAACTGTGTAACAGCCCCGACAACCAATTTTATCTGCAGCGCCTGTGGAAGAGTCTGTCACTCTAGAATTGGCCTTTATAGCCACTCCAGGCACTTACCCATTGTCCCTCGAGACAAGGAGGGCAAAGAACACAGAAGAAGAAGGCAGTCACTGAAAAATAGAACATAAATAGCCTAAAGGAAAAACAAAAAAGGCCAGAACTATTTTTCAGGTCTACTGGCAGCTAAAAAGAGAAGCGCCTGTAATTGGATTGGAACCATACAATTTGCATAATACAATGTTGTGGAGTTGGCATGTTCCTGGGGGCAATCCTTTAATCTGCTTGTGCACAGTGTTTTCCAGAGAAATGCATAGGGGTGAAGAGTGGAGTTCAAAGCCAATATTTCACCATTGACGTGTCGCTGAAATTAACTTTCACCGTCAAAACTACTGCATAACCAGATAGATAATGTTTAATGGAATTGCTTTCCTCTAAATTCCCAGTGCCTCATTCTACACACTACGAGTGTAGGAAAGTCCATAGCAAGAAAAGGCTTTCATCCCAGCAAGCCTACCTCATCCAGTCTATGCCTGACAATCACAGTGTCAGCCGTGTCTCAGTGGCACTGCTCTCACCTTTCAGTTAAATAGTTGTGGATTCAAACCTCACTCCAAAGACTTAAACATGCAATCTAAACTGAAACTTCAATGCTGTACAGTGGGAGGTGTTGTCTTTTAGATGGATGTAAAGGATCCTAGAGAACTATTCGAAGACGAGCAGAGGTGTTCTCCTGGAGGCCTGTCCAATATTTATCCCTCAACAAACATAAAAGAAAACCCGAGATAATCTCACCAATTGTTTTGCTGCTATTCCTTCCACGATACCCTGGGGTTAAAGGAGATCAAACAGCGCTGTAATTATCTGTGACCCTCAATCATCCTTTGGAACGGATAGTGATCGAGCAGATTTTCAGTGTATCAGTTGATCCCACATCACCTACCTTCCTGTGGCCATCATACACTTTCTAACCTGTGGCGGTAGAGACAAAAGACGTTTTGTTTCTAATTTCTAACTTGCTCAAGGCTTGTGAATTTTGCACATGTCCTTTAGCTGCAGTTGCGAAGCGCGCTTGCTTCATCTTATCAAATTATTTTGAAGACCTGTATCTATCTCCCCTCAGTCTTTTCTCCAGCTAAGATGTGTTTAAACCCTTGATCTATTTTTCATAAGACTGTGCCCTAAGGCCTAGAATCATCATGGTCACATTTCTCTGAAACTTGAAAATTAATTTTGAGGTAAATTGACCATAACTGTTCTTCATAATCCAGAGCTCAGCTCCCCATTGCCCAGTAACAAATGCCCCCCTTTTTTTTTTCTTTCTGCATGACCTGTTCGTTTGAATGTGCAGTGCCTTTAAATTCCTTTGTGTGGGCGATATCTTAAAGGGGACATCTCGTCAGTGGTTTGTGCGGTAACTTCCAAGTTTCTGTGCAGCTATGCACGAGCGCAGCTTACAGGGAACTTTGGCTGGTGTTATGTTTAAGCTGAGTTACTGGGTTTAGTTTGTAATATTTGATTTAACTCAGAGCAATGCAGATATCATGCTTGTGTTAAATAACTAACTGGTTTATTGACAACACATTAACTTAAAGGTTCTTACAGGATTTCAGTACATGTCTTGAGAGCAGCCAGTATTCTGTAGAAGCTTCTAGCAGTTTGTCTTAGTTTTACTTTCATTCTGCCAGGAGGCTTAAGCAATCAAACACAGTGAACACCAATAGTGGACAGACTGATACAATCAAACCCTGATTGATCAAACACTACATTTTCCCCCCTTTTGACTAAAGACATTATTTTAAAATTATTCTAAACAACAAGCATATATGAATTAAGTTATTTCTTATTGTTCAATTTGTCTGTTTTCTCTAAGTACGTAAATAGTTTTTGAGATAGAAAGGTCTCTTAGGTCTTCGATTAGATCTACGAATTTGAGGTTGTGGATCTGTTTGATCAGTTTGACAATGTGAATTATCAATATCATTCATAGGAAAAGGAAATGTATCCTCATAACCACTGTCCTTAAAATATCCCTGTCTGCTCCCTATAAAATGCCTCGCATTCCACTGCTGTTGTCTTCCAACAGATAAGCATTTGTACCGAGCAAACATTTAATCTGCTTTGGACCTAATACTGATAAAGCAAGTTTGTGGTTGCGATTTCGCCATTTGATTCAAGCCCAATCCCCAACTTTAAACTGTGGTTCCCTTGCTCCTGGACGTTTGTCAAAGTATGCTTTTGTTTTATCTTGTCGCTTTGCGATTTCGTTTGTTTTCACTCTAACATCCTTGTTAACTAGTAGCGGTGGCTTAAGAATGGTCAGTGGCATGCGAAAGTTACAATCTATCATAAGGTCGGCTGGTGTCTTTCCAGTCGGAGAGTGTGGGGTGGATCGATATGTGCAGAGTAGGATGTGAATGGACTGTTCAAATGTTCTCCCCTCCGACATACTGGCTTTCAGACTTTCCTTTATCACCCTGTTGAACCGTTCGCCACCATTTGATTGTAGGTCTTGTGTGACATCAGCTGGTGATGGATTCCGTAACTGGCTAGAAATTCTGTGAATTGACTTGAAACAAACTGAGGCCCATTGTCTGTAGTGATGGTCTCCGGCAAACCCCTTTTTGTAAATAGCTTGTCCAGAATGTCAATGACTGAAGTGGATGTAATATAACTTGTTGTAGCAATTTCCAACCATTTGCTATGGAGATCATGGACAACAAGCAGAAAACGTTGATTCCTAGGGGCTGCTTGCACTTCTCCATAAATTTCAACTTGAAGTTGTTGCCATGGTTTTGTTGGCCGTGGAGTATGGCCATGGTTGTAGAGTTGCAGGACATAGGTTAACAGATATTTCACTGAGTACACAAACTACGCAGTTCCTAATGAACTCTTCCTGGCCACCAGACTGCTTCACGGGATCATTGTTTCACTGTAGCAACACCCGGATGTCCTTCATGGGCGAGATGCAATGCACGTTGCTGCAGTGCCTTTGGGATAACTGCTCGAGTTCCACGTGCAATACAGTTTTTGCCAAATAATGCGAGTTTGTTGCGTACTCTGTAAAATGGGATCAGTTCTTCCTCTATAACATGAGGCTACTCAGATTTGAGGTATTGACTCACTTGTTGCAGTACATCATCTGCTGCTGTCTCTGTCTCCAACTCCTCTCGTGTAACAAGATTCATGGTCACGTGCAAAATCACCGCAATCACGTAGTCTTTAACATCGCAAGTTGCTTTGCTGTCGCTGATACTATCTGCGACAGAATTATGGCTCAGCATATCCACTACTCGCTTGTGTAAACCTGCAAGGTACTCGACCCCGAAGTTACACTGATGTAGACGATCTGACCATCTGTAGATGCGTAGAGGTTGAT
The DNA here is from genome assembly GCF_036365525.1 of Heterodontus francisci. Taxonomy (NCBI): domain Eukaryota; kingdom Metazoa; phylum Chordata; class Chondrichthyes; order Heterodontiformes; family Heterodontidae; genus Heterodontus; species Heterodontus francisci. The sequence continues at coordinate 116,424,592 of NC_090382.1, forward strand.
GACCTGATCCCGATGTAGCTAATAATGTAGTCATTGCTTGGTGATTGGTGCTAACAGTAAACTTTCTATCAAAAAGATACATGTGCCAATATTAACGTGCATAGATGCAGGCTAGTGCTTCCTGCTCTCCAGTAGAATATTTACGTTCAGTGTCCAACAACGGGCTTGACGCATAAGCTATTGGTCGTTCGCAGCCATCAGTGGACTGTGAGAGTAAAGCGCCAATTGCTGTTCCTGATGCATCTGTTGTGATGCATGTGGACTGAAATGTGCGAGGACTGGTGGAGATGTTATCTTCGCCATTAACATTTCAAATGCTGATTGCTATGCGACAGTCCATTCCCAGTGAGCCTCCTTATGAAGTAGCTCCTGAAAAACTCCTGCAATCTCTGCATGATTAGGAACGAATTTATGATAGAAGTTGGTAGTACCTAGAAACGATGCCAACTCTTTCACGTTAGATGGTGTTGGAAGTGCATGAAGGACTTTGACATTGTCGTGTGTAGGCTTTACTCCAGCTGCTGTCACTCTGTAACTGAGAAAGACAATCTTGGGTGCCGCAAATATGCATTTGTCCTTGCTGAGTGTCAAATTGTGATCTACAAGTCGAGTGAGCAGTGCTGATAATCTTTGATCATGTTCAGCTTTGTCCCGTCCCTGGACAGTGAACGTCACCAAGTAGGTTAAGCGTCCCCTCAACATCTGACAAGACTAAAGAAACGATCTTCTGAAATGTGCTAAGTGCTGAACTTAGTCCAATTGGCATTTTGCGCTACTGAAACACACCTTCATGTGTAACAAAAGCTGTAAGATATGAGTATTGTTTGCTAGAGCTTTCTGAAGATAACTCCATCGCATATTAAGGTTTGTGAAGATTATGGAGTCATGAAATGATGCTGACAGTTCTTGAATTGTAGGAAGTGGATACTTGTCTGATATGATAGCTTTGTTGACTGCCTTTAGGTCAATGCATAGCTGAAGTTCATTTTTTTGTTGTGTAATGACTAGATTTGATATCCACGGTGATAAGTCGAATCGCTCAATGATACCGTCTGCTTCTAGACGTTTCAGCTCCTGTGACACTTCAACGTGGATTGCAAACGGCAACCATCTCACACTCTGTGAAACTGGTCGAATTGATATGTCGACACGAGGAGCATGACAGTACCCTTTGATCTCCCCAAATCCAATAATCTGCATTATCAATCCCATTAACGTGTGCTCCGGTGGAGCCTTCAAGTTTGAATCCAAGCCTATTGAAAAGGTTTACCCCAATAAGACTTTGGTCTTTAGCGACATAGAACGTGAAGCTGTCTTGGGTGATTTTTTTGCGTACTGGAACTGTGATCATCTCCGAAACTGGAATGATAGAGTTGTCATAAGCTTGAAGAGTGTCTCTTGCAGGAGTGAGAGAGAATTGTGAAAAATACTGATGGTAGAGTTTGTCACTCAAAATCAATACTTTCGGTGCCAACATCGATAAGAAGTGACACTGAGATGCCTGCAATCTCGACTGAGCACACATTAAAATTACCTTAAAATTACTATTTGCAATGGAATATACATGTTGTACCTCACTCTCAGGAAGAGACTCCCTCACATGTCAAACCGATGAAGGCTTTTCCTTTGACAACCTGCACATCTTTGCAAAATGGCTCCACTTTAAACGTGAGTTACACTTCTTCCCTCGAGCTGGACATGGCATTGCGACTTGATGAACATTTCCACAATTTGGGCACAGTTTTGAAGGTAACTGACCATGATGGGGCACATTTTGATGAGGTTGCTGAGGTTTTCTTGTCCTTAACCCTTGCACTGAAGCTGGTTGGGCAAGTTGTGTTTGCAACCCTGAGTCTAAGGATGCATGTTTGTGTAACCTCTTCGAATCGAACATGGCAGATTCGATCTGAACTGCTAAGGTTATGGCTTTTTCCAAGGTTAACTCACCATCCTCCATGAGGAGACATTCCCTAATTTGTGGAATTGAAGGCTATTCAATTAATTGGTCACAAATTAGTTTGTTGGTTAGTGTGTCAAATTTACATGTAGACGCCAATTGCTGCAATGCTGTCACGTATTGTTTAATGGACTCACTATGTCCCTGGGATCTCTGGCGGAATGCGTATAGCTCTATCATCACACAGTTCTTTGGCCCTGAGTATCAATCGTAAATGTATCTTCTGTGAACTGCTTGAAGAGACGCTGTCCTTCTGCTCCTATACAATGTACGAGTATTGCTTTCTTATGGTTTGCTGCTATATCTGGGCTGTCCATCCTCGTAGTGAGCAAGTAGGTCTTGAACTTCGAAATCCATCGCTCCCAACACAAAGGAAGATTTCCTGGCATCGACAGAAATGGTTCTGGAACTGGGAACACTAGATTTTTGTTGAATCATCTTTGTCGCCACGTTTTTGTTATGTTTACGCTGGGTTACTGGGTTTAAATTGTAATATCTGATTTGACTCAGAGCAATGTAGATATCACACTTGTGTTAAACAACTAACTGGTTTATTGATAACACATTAACTTAAAGGTTCTTACAGGATTTCAGTACAATGTCTTGAGCGCAGCCAGTATTCTGTAGAAGCTTCTAGCAGTCTGTCTTAGTTTTACCTACACTTTGCAGCTCCACCCAGAGGTTTAAGCAATCAAACACAGTGAAAACCGATAGTGGACTGACTGATACAATCAAACCCTGATTGATCAAATACTAAAGTTGGTATTATGTCACCACCACTTTTTATAACTCAGGAGCAATTAGGGATGACCCCTAAGGGGTGGCCTTGTCAGTGACGTTCACATCCTATGAACAAATAAGAAACAAGCAAACTTGTGAATGTATAACATTCTTAGAGGTCTTGACAGGGTAGATGCTGAGAGACTGCTTCCCCTGGCTGAAGGGTCTAGAACTAGGGGGCATAGTCTCAGGATAAGGTCTCAGCCATTTCGGACTGAGATGAGGAGACATTTCTTCACTCAGAAGGTTTTGAATCTTTGGAATTCTCTACCCTAGAGGGCTGTGGATGTCCCGTCGTTGAGTATATTCAAGACTGAGATTGATAGATTTTTGGACTCTAAGGGGAACAAGGGATATGGGGATAAGGTGGGAAAGTGAAGTTGAGGTAGAAGATCAGCCGTGGTCTTATTGAATGGTGGAGCAGATTCGATGGGCTGAATGGCCTACTCCTCCTCCTGTTTCCTATGGTCTTATTCTGATGGTATATGAATATGCAAAATTGACAGGCTTGAGAAGATCAGCTGGGTCATCAAGCTTGCCACACACCATGATGGCTCAACCATCATGGCTAAACATTCCTTCTGTCTCCCAGCACCCTTCCCCCACCACGCACCCTCCCCCCCACCAACCCCCCAACCTGGCAACCATGTCATCTCCTGGGAGAGGGAAAAAAAAAGAAAAAAAACTCAGGGCCAAAAAGGGCATTAACACTCAGTAAAATTCCTCCCCGATTCCCTCAGACGATTGAAAGCAGCCCACGGCATCACATGTCCTTCTCAATGAACCGGTCCAACTCTCTCTGGGCCAGAGAGTCAGCATCCAACGTAACGGCCAGCAACACATTCCAGAGGCTCACTACTGTCTGCGAAAAGATGAACCACCCAATATCCAGTCGATCTCCACTCCTACACATGTTAAACTCATATCCTCTGATTCAGCCCAATCTGTTAAACTGGAATAATCTATCAATAGGGACTCTATCCAGCCCTTTAATTATTTTATATATTTCTATCCGTCACCTCAAATTCTACACTGGACTTGGCCCTATTGAGTAGCTGAGGTTCTTTAAGTCAGGAATGATTCTTATGGCTCTTCTCTGGACTGTTTCCAAGGACACTATATCATCCACTGTTATCTTTTTGATAACTGCTTCACATTAACCAGGGTTTGCGCAGTGATCATTCCCAAATCTTTTTTTCCTTTTTAGCCTCTGCCAATGAAGACGACAAAATAGGGCCCTTTCCTGATGTATACATATTTAAGAAGGATTTCTCACCTTGGAGAGGGTGCAGAGGTGATTTATTAGAAGGGAACCAGGGATGAAGAACTTCAGTTATGTGGAAAGACTAGAAAAGCTCGGATTGTTCTCCTTGGAGCAGAAAAGGTTAAGAGAGGTGTATAGAGGTATTCAGGATTATGAAAGGTTTTTACAGAATATATCGGGGATGAACTGTTTCAAATGGCAGGAGGGCACAGATTTAAGATAATTGGCCAAACAACCAGAAGTGAGATGAGGAGTTTTTTTATGCAGCAAGTTGTCATGATCAGGAATGCCCTGCCTGAAAGGGCGGTGGCAGCAGATTCAATAGCAACTTTCAAAAAGGGAATTGGATAAATACTTGAAAAGAAATTGGCGAAAGAGCAGTGGAGTGGGACTAATTGAACAGCTCTTTCAAGAAAGGATGCTGGGCTGAATGGCCTGCATCTGTGTTCTGTAATGCTATCATTTTATGTTACCGCTTCATTCCACCTGCCATGTACACATTAAATGCTAAGCACATGTGGAGATTTATATTATCACCTCACTCATTTCAAGTTGAGCAATGAAAACATTGACTGTTTAAACTGCCCTGTCTCAGAATTGGGCACAGGATGAAGTTTATCCTGCAGGAAGATTGATTTTAAATTTGGACAAATTCAGCTACAATGATTTCCCGGCATCTGCACCATCAGAGGTTGAGTGTTGGTGAATTTGGAGTCTTGTTTTGAATTTCAGTAACTGGTGTAAGAGACAATGTGACTTTGGAATATTCGAAACCATTTAAAACATTCCACTCAACAGCTCATGATGCACAAGCTATTTCACCAACGTGAAAAGTCTAACAAATAATAATTAAAATAAACCCAGCAAATTCTGGAAATCTGAAATAAAGCCTTAGAATACTGGAAATATATATCAACATCTATAAAGGGAGAAGACATGTCGATTACTGGCTCATAGTTTGCTGAAGTAACAGGCCCACCATTCAATAGACTTGCCCTTATCTGTTTAATCTTCATGATGTACAGAGGGTCAGAGGGACCTTGGTATACTTGTCACTGAAGGCAACAGCACAGGTAGATAAGGTGGTTAGGAAGGCATATGGGATACTTGCCTTTATTAGCCGAGGCATAGAATATGAGAGCAGGGAGGTTATGAAGGAGCTGTATAAAATGCTAGTTAGGCCACAGCTGGAGTACTGTGTACAGTTCTGGGCACCGCACGATAGGAAGGATGCGATTGCACTGGAGAGGGTGCAGATGAGATTCACCAGGATGTGGCCTGGGCTGGAGCATTTCAGCTATGAATAGAGAATGAAAAGGCTGGGGTTGTCTTCCTTAGAGCAGAGAAGGCTGAGGGGAGATATGATTGAGGTATACAAAATTATGAGGGGCATTGATAGGTTAGATAGGAAGAAACTTTTTCCCTTAGCGGAGGGGTCAATAACCAGGGGGCATAGATTTAAGGTAAGGGGCAGGAGGTTTAGAGGGGATTTGAGGAAAACTTTTTTCACCCAGAGGATGGTTGGAATCTGGAATGCACTGCCTGAAGAGGTGGTGGAGGCAGGAACCCTCACAACATTTAAGAAGTATTTAGATGAGCCATAGCATACAACGCTACGGGCCAAGTGCTGGAAAATGGGATTATAATAGTTAAGTGCTTGATGGCCAGCACAGACACGATGGGCCGAAGGGGCTGTTTCTGTGCTGTATAACTCTATGACTCTATATTTTTCCCACTAAGTTGCTGGAAGTGTGAGCTGATAACAGTGCAACAAGGGCATCAGGGCATCTGGGACCTGGGTGAACAGGGCAAACAACGGGGTATCTCCTTAACCAGTCAGATTGACAGATTGTGAAACTAAAAGCACAAAGACTGAAAAGGAGGGTGAATTCAGATAAAGAAAGAGAGATAAATAGAGGGAAACAAAGATTGGATTAAGAAAAGACAAAAAGGAAAAGGAAAAATAAATAAATTTGACACTTTTAAAAATATCCAATAATTAAAAACTGAAGGAAAGGGCTGGATTTTAGCAGTCCTTTGGAGGCAGGAAGATTTGTAATATCATGATGAAAGCCATCGGATGGGAAGCCTGACGTTTTTATGTCACAACCAGATATTATGAAAGGTGGCCGGGCTGACAGAGGACCTCATGTTGAAATGCGACAGGAAGGTAATTAAGTGTGTTAAACAGACAATTAACTCTTATTTTAGCAGGGATTTCAAATTTTTTCAAGGGTGCACTGGAACACCAGGGTCTCACCTGGTATATAGAGGATTAGCAGGAGGTCGGTGTTGGCTCCAGATGGCAGGCATTGTGAATGTTAGCATAGCTTAGCAGGGTGGGTGGAACAGCATGGGCAGTGGAAGAGCCAATCAGGTGCAAGGACAAACTTGCCAGCACAGCGGGGGCATACTGCTTGAGTGCCATCTCAGATGAGGCAGTTGTATGTACAGAGCAAAGGAGGTCTTTTACCAGTGGTGGGAGAGGCCTCCACCACATGGTGAGACTAGCAGGTTTAATCTTTTGGTCTACTTGTGGGCTCGGGGTGGGGGTGGGCCCTCCTGATTGTTACCCTGTGGTCCACGGAGGCCACCCCCCCAGTGTCAAGGGTTTCCCCGCGGAAATACCACTCATCATCCTCATCAACCAGCTCCCATCACCTCTCCCCCCCCACCCCCCCTCACTGTGGCCTGCTTGACTGGCCCTGGCAATCCCAACCCCACTTACCTGGGTTCTTGCAGGTTGGCAGGTAAATTGGCCATAATAAATTGCCCCTGGTATAGGTAGGTGGTAGGGAAATATAGGGACAGGTGGGGATGTAGTGGGAATATGGGATTAGTGTAGGATTAGTATAAATGGGTGGTTGATGGTCGGCACAGACTCGGTGGGCCGAAGGGCCTGTTTCAGTGCTGTATCTCTAAACTAAACTAAACTAAACTATGGCGGCGTATATGTTGCGGCTCTGGCCTGGTTGCAGTCCCGGCAGTGGCCACTGTTCCTGGTGACACTGCAGGGATTGCAGAGCTGCCGGACAATCTCAGAGGTGGCATCAATTCCCTTAAAGGAATGGGAGCCTCGACTTGAGGCAGTTCATTGCCTGATGCACATAAAATCTAGTCTGGGCTTCCAGAACCGGCTGAGGTGGGGGTCAACCCTTACTTTCTGGCCGGTGAACAAGGCCACCGCCAGCCCGTAAAATACTAGCTGGCACCTCCGACAGTGCACCCTCCCTCGGTCCTGCAAGGTGTGTGAGATGATGAGTTGAAGTCTCTAGAGTGGAATACTGGGTTGACATCCAGTGGGGTATCTGGGCCTGATGGGAGTGGAGAGGTGACTCTGTAGCCCCACCATTGCATCTAGCTCCGCTATGCCCTCTCTGGTCAGGCTCACAACTTATCCAGATTAAAAGAAAAAGAGGCCTTCATTATGGAAACAACATAGAGTAAGATCTGCTCAAAGAAAAAAGCAGTAAAAGAAATGCTTTATGTGTCACTCGGCGTGGAAGAGAAGTAGGAACCAATTACTTGATGCTGACATTTCTAAATTGCCCCGTGCAGCTACAGTTAGATATCGTGTACCACGTCAGTGTGGCCTGAAGGCTGCAATGTTGAGGACTGGAAATGGAATTTTTCAACCAATGTATGGTGTCTAAAAATAGATCTTACTGTTGATTTAACAGATGCATGGGGCAATAAGCCATTTTATATGAGTGGTGTCTTGAAGAAATGAACATATAGTTAAAAAAGATATGCACATTATCTCTAAACACTTAGGGCTGAATTTGAACTCCCAAAAAATGGTGGGTTGAGGTCGTGTCAGAGGATAAATGGAAAACGTCTGGAACAGGAACTGAACCTGCCCATTTCTGGTCTGAATGGAGATGCGACCAGGGATGGCACCCAACCGGGAAGAGGGTTGGACTTTTAAATCTTTTAAATATTAAAATGAGGCTGCGTGCCTTCATTTCAACAGTTGTTCTATTTGTAACCAGAGGCAGCTGGGTTTCCTGGCTTCGGGAAACTCAGCAGTTTCATGGAGACGAGAGGGGCTGAATCCATCAGCTAAGTGCCTTTATAGCACTGCTTGTGGGTCAGGAGGAATGGGAGAGCTTCCTCCAGGCTCAACAGGCAAACCTGGCAAACCCTCCCACCCCCACAATCTGTCTGCTCCCCTCAACCCAACTCACCATCATACACCACCCCCCCCCACAATCCAGAAACTCTTCCCGTGATCTGAACTCTCCCCCACTGTGATCAGGACCCCCACCATGGTTTCTCTCACTCCCTCAAATGTACCTGCCTGTCTCATAGGCTTTGGCCCTGTGAAGCAGGCTGCCTGCCAGAAAGACCTACAATGTGCCATCCTTACTTGGTCTGGCCTACGTGTGACTCCAGACCCACAGCAATGTGGTTGATTCTTAACTTCCAAGGGCAATTGGAGGTGGGCAACAAATGCTGGCTTTGCCAGCGGCACACACATCCCATGAAAGAATAAATAAATAACCCTGTCAATCAGGCTGCCTGGGTGAGAGTCACACTTAAAGAAGGCCATTAGTTAAATTCTGCAGGACATTCGGGAAACCCATTACAACAGGCACCTCCCCACATGCACTCAACATTCCCCCCCTACCCCCCCACCCCATCACCACCACCCCCCAGCCCACACAGAATCCACCTCCAGGCTAAAATCCAGACCCTAATCTGTTTCCTTCAAAATGGTGCCATGAAATCTTCTTTCAAAGTTCACATGAGCCAACAACATATATATTGTTATATTATTCATGAAGAGCGGGGAACAAATTAGCTAGGAACTAATTGTTATTTGTAAGCGTGTTCCAGGGTGCCACACTCACCGCTGCACTGAAGTCATGTGATGCATAACACGACACCGGTCTAAACCAGTTTTACCATGCAGCGTGGAGAGCTGATGGAAACATACAATGAGCTCCAGTATTTTTAAGTTTAAAGTGTGATTATGTCTAACTTATGGGAACCAGAAGACATAATATGTTGGCAGGAGGTGTCTGTGAGTAAGCCTAAACAATTTTAAATGCATTTAGATTGACAGATCAACCCAAATTAGTGCCAGAGGGAGACGAAAAAAAAACTGAGTGAACTGTGCGAAAATGAAATGACTGTCACCATAGCAATGAATGCACAACTACAGCCCATAAGTGATTTGGAAAGCTGATGATGTCATAGAAGCATTTGAGAAGCAGATTGACGTTCAATAGTTTTCTCAAAGGCACTAGCAAAGAAGAGAGGATCAGCTGTGTCCTTCTGTGGGCATGAGATAAATAATTACATTTGTTTAATAGCTGAGAGCTGAGTGAAGAGGACAGCAGAAACCTGGACAAAATTCTCGAAAAATTCAGCATCCATCTCCAGCCAAAATCAAATCATCGGCTATACCAATATAATTTCAAGGCCTCAGACAGGAATTAGGTGAGCCCATTGACAATTTCATAACAAAGATTGAAAAATACAACCAGAAAATGTAAATTTAAGGACACAGATGAAAGGCTGATAGATCAGCTCATTTGGGGTTCTGCACACCCCGAAAATCTCTGATTGGACAGGACAAGCTCACAATATTGTAGGCTGCATACACTGGTATCAGACCCACCGGCCGTCCATGTCTCCGTTATAAAGACGTCTGCAAACGCGACATGAAATCGTGTGACATTGATCACAAGTCGTGGGAGTCAGTTGCCAGCATTCGCCAGAGCTGGCGGGCAGCCATAAAGACAGGGCTAAATTGTGGCGAGTCGAAGAGACTTAGTAGTTGGCAGGAAAAAAGACAGAGGCGCAAGGGGAGAGCCAACTGTGCAACAGCCCCAACAAACACATTTCTCTGCAGCACCTGTGGAAGAGCCTGTCACTCCAGAATTGGCCTTTATAGCCACTCCAGGCGCTGCTTCACAAACCACTGACCACCTCCAGGCGCGTATCCATTGTCTCTCGAGATAAGGAGGCCCAAAAGAAAGAATACACTGTCAAAACACATGAAGCCACGAGCAGACAGATGAAGACACTGACTACCCAAATGACTACCTTTCAGTTAAGATAAGAGTACGGCAGCAAGGTTGATGCAGTGAACAAGCAACAAAAGTATGCACACTCGACAGAGAGAAAGACGTTCAGGAGCTGTGGGCGACCACACGAATTCGCAGACGGAAGGAAATATCCTATATATGGATCAATCAGCAGAGCTTGTGGAAAAGCAAATCAGTGGGAAAAGATGTGCAGAAAAAAGACAAATCATCAGAGACAGAGCAAAAGGCTGAATGAGTAGAAAAAGAAACCAAAATATCCATACCCTGGAAGATGGCAATGAGCTTGAGAACACGAGAGACATAGGAACCATACAACTGCATGAAATGTCTGGATGTGACAGTTCCCAGAGACAAATTCACACAACCATTCAGATTAGGAAGAGGGTGAGAAATCAGCCCACAATGATAAAGCTGAAGGTGAAGATTGATACTGGAGCGCAGAGTAACATCATCCCACTCAGACTATAACAGAAGATCTTTCCTGAAAATTTGGAGGAAAATAGTTATCCAAGGAAAGGTGCTCTGAAACTGGATAACATCATGCTAATTGCATACGACAGCTAGGAACGACCAAATCAGAGGGACACACAAAGGAAAAGATGATGTATGTTCTATGTCACTGAAACAGATGGTCCAGCTATGCTGGGGTTGAGCAGTTGCAAAGAGCTGCAGATTATCTCAGTAAATCATGAGGTGAAGGAGGCAACACTGAGGGTTGAAGATAATACACCCATTGAAAAGTGCCCCCCGATCAGAAGCAAAGAAGATCTGGTGTAAATGTACCCGGAGTATTTTGATGAGTAGGTTGGATGCTTCGAAGATTTTGAGTATCACATCACTATTGACCCAGCGATGAAACCAGTGATTCATCCCCCAAGTAAAGTACCAATAGAACTCAATGGAAAGCTTGAAAGAGAGCTTGGAGAAATGGAAGAAAAGAAGGTGATCGCCAGAGTCACAGAGCCTACAGATTGGGTAAATTTCATCGTGGTGAGAGAGAAGCCAAATAGATGGCTAAGAATTTGCCTGGATCCCAAAGATCTTAACCAAGCAATAAAGAGGGATCACTACCCTATTCCAACACTGGAAGAGATCACACCAGCACTGGCAGAGGCGAAGGTTTTCAGCAAGCTTGATGCACGATATGGCTACTGGAATGTGAAGCTTGACAAGGAATCTTCACTGTTGACAACATTAAACACCCTTTGGATGGTACAAATTCCTGTGTCTCCCTTTTGGCCTTAAAGTGAGCCAGGATGTGTTCCAGCAGAAAGTAGATGAGACGAGACGAGACATACAGGGATGCAAAGGAGCAGTCGGCATAGCAGATGATATCCAGATATATGGTGCAGATGGAAAAGATCATGACAACCATCTACATGAAGCCATGGAGAGAACCCGGAAAGCTGAGATTAAGCTAAACACAGACAAAGGCATTGTGAAAGTGACAGAATGCCAGTTCTTCGGAAAGGAATCAAGCCGAGCCCTGAAAGAATCTCAGCTATCTCTGGGATGGATGCCCCAAGAGATAAGAGAGAGTTGAGAAGTTTCCTTGGCTTGATTTCCAATACATGAGCTTCTTCATACCACACATGTCGGAACACACAGCAAACCTGCAGCAGCTGATGCAAGATGATGTAGAGTATTAGTGGTCAGAGTCACCCGACAGGAGTTTCAACAAACTGAAAAAGGTAGTATGCAAGGAGACAAGTTTGTCATACTACGACAAAATGAAACCTGTCTGTTTGCAAGTAGATGCTTCGACAAAAGGACTGGAAGCATCCCTGGTACAAGAGGGAAAGCCAATAGCATTCGCATCCAAAGCTCTAACCTCAGCTGAAACCAGATATGTCAAAATAGAAAGAGAGCTTTTGGCAGTCATATATGGATGTGAGAAGTTCCACACATATCTCTATGGGAGAAAGTTCATAGTGGAGAGTGATCATCATCCACTGGGGCAGATCTACAAGAAAAATCTGCGTAAAGCACCAGCAAGACTGCAAAGGTTACTCTTGAAGCTTCAGAGTACAATTTCACTCTGAAGTACAAGCCAGGAAGAGAAATGGTGCTGGCAGACACCCTATCTCGGTTGTCGCTACACGAGAAACATGAGATAGAAGATCAAGGTATAAAGATTCATCACTGAGTGACTGTAACACCATTGAAACTGAGTCCAGTTAGAGATGAGACTAGAAAAGTCATAGAGTTATAAAGCACAGAAACAGGCCCTTCGGCCTATCGTGTCTGTGCCCGCCATCAAGCACCTAACAATTCTAGTCCCATTTTTCAGCACTTGGCCTGTAGCCTTGTATGCTGTGGCATTTCAAGTGCTCATCTAAATACTTCTTAAATGTTGTGAGGGTTACTGCCTCTACCACATCTTCAGGCAGAGTATTCCAGATTCCAACCATCCTCTGGGTGAAAAGAAATTGCCTCAAATCCTATCTAAACCTCCTGCCCCTTACCTTAAATCTATGCCCCCTGGTTATTGACCCCTCCGCTAAGGGAAAAAGTTTCTTCCTATCTAAACTATCAATGCCCCTCATAATTTTGTATACCTCAATCATGTCCCCCCCTCATCCTTCTCTGCTTTAAGGAGAACAACCCTAGCCTTTTCAGTCTCTCTTTATAGCTGAAATGCTCCAGCCCAGGCCACATCCTGGTGAATATCCTCTGCACCCTCTCCAGTGCAATCACATCCTTCCTATAGTGTGGTGCCCAGAACTGCACACAGTACTCCAGCTGTGGCCTAACTAGCATTTTATACAGCTCCATCATAACCTCCCTGTTCTTAAGTTCTATGCCTCAGCTAATAAAGGCAAGTATCCAGATGCCTTCCGACCTTATCTACCTGTGCTGCTGTCTTCAGTGATCTATAGAAAGGTGAGGAATTAGATAGAACCAGAGAAAAATTATGGCACAGAAGGAGGCCATTCAGCCTGTCGTGTCCGTGCCGGACGAACAAACTAGCCGCCCAATCTAATCTCACCTTCCAGCACCTGGTCCATAGCCTTGCAGGTTACAGCACTTCAGGTGCTTGTCTAGGTACCTTTTAACTGAGTTGAGGGTTTCTGCCTCCATCACCATTCCTGACATTGAATTCCAGACACCCACCACCCTCTGGGTGAAAAGGTTTTTCCTCATGTCCCCTCTAATCATTCGACCAATCACCTTAAATATGTGCCCTCGGTAATTGACCTCTCTGCTCGGGGAAACAGGCCCTTCCTGTCTACTCTATCTAGGCCCCTCATAATTTTATACACCTCAATTAAGTCACCCCTCAGCATCTTCTGTTCTAAGGAAATCAACCCTAGCCTATCCAATCTTTCCTCATAGCTGCAACTTTCAGGCCCTGGCAACATTCTTGTAAATCTCCTCTGTACTGTCTCCAGAGTAATTATGTCCTTCCTGTAATGTGGTGACCAGAACTATACGCAATACTCCAGCTGTGGCCTAACCAGCATTCTATACATTTCCAGCATTACATCCCTGCTTTTGTATTCTATACCTTGGCCAATAAATGAAAGCCTTCCATTTGCCTTCTTCACCACTCTATCTACCTGTCATGCCATCTTCAGGCACCTGTGGACATGCACTCCAAGGTCTCTCACTTCTTCTACCCTTCTCAATATCCTCCCATTTATTGTGTATTCCCTTGCTTTATTTGCCCTCCCCAAGTGCATTACCTCACACTTCTCTGGATTGAATTCCATTTGCCACTTTTCCGCCCACTCAACCAAACCATTGATATCATTCTGGAGTCTACAGCTATCCTCTTCACTATCAACTACACGGCCAATTTTTGTGTCATCAGCAAATTTCCCAATCATGCCTCTCACATTTAAGTCTAAATCATTACTACATACCACAAACAGCAAGGCACCCAACACTGAGCCCTGTGGAACGCCACTGGAAACAGCTTTCCATTCACAAAAACATCGGTCTACTACTACCCTTTGTTTCCTGTCATTGAGCCAATTCTGGATACAACCTGCTACATCGGGCTTTCATTTTACTGACCAGTCTGCCATGTGGGACCTTGTAAAATGCCTTCCTAAAATCCCTGTACACTACATCCACTGCACTACCCTCATCAATCCTCCTTGTTCTTTCTTTTGGGCCTCCTTAACTCGAGAGACAATGGATACGCGCCTGGAGGTGGTCAGTGGTTTGTGAAGCAGCGCCTGGAGTGGCTATAAAGGCCAATTCTAGAGTGACAGGCTCTTCCACAGGTGCTGCAGAGAAATTTGTTTGTCGGGGCTGTTGCACAGTTGGCTCTCCCCTTGCGCCTCTGTCTTTTTTCCTGCCAACTACTAAGTCTATTCGACTCGCCACATTTTCGCCCTGTCTTTATGGCTGCCTGCCAGCTCTGACGAACGCTGGCAACTGACTCCCACGACTTGTGATCAATGTCACAGGATTTCATGTCGCGTTTGCAGACGTCTTTAAAGCGGAGGCATGGACGGCCGGTGGGTCTGATACCAGTGGCGAGCTCGCTGTACAATGTGTCTTTGGGGATCCTGCCATCTCCCATGCGGCTCACATGGCCAAGCCATCTCAAGCGCCACTGACTCAGTCGTGTGTACAAGCTGGGAATGTTGGCTGCCTCGAGGACTTCTGTGTTGGAGATACGGTCCTGCCACCTGATGCCAAGTATTCTCCGGAGGCAGCGAAGATGGAATGAATTGAGACGTCGCTCTTGGCTGGCATACGTTGTCCAGGCCTCGCTGCCATACAGCAAGGTACTGAGGACACAGGTTTGATACACTCGGACTTTTGTGTTCCGTGTCAGTGCGCCATTTTCCCACACTCTCTTGGCCAGTCTGGACATAGCAGTGGAAGCCTTACCCATGCGCTTGTTGATTTCTGCATCTAGAGACAGGTTATTGGTGATAGTTGAGCCTAGGTAGGTGAACTTTTGAACCACTTCCAGAGCGTGGTCACCAATATTGATGGATGGATGGTTACTTCCTCAAAAAATGCAATTAAGTTCGTAAGACATGACCTTCCCCTAACAAATCCATGCTGACGATCCCTGATTAATCTGTGCCTTTCTAAGTGGCGGTTAATCCTATCTTTCAGAATTGATTCTAACAATTTACCCACCACCGAGGTCAAACTGACCGGCCTATAATTATTTGGCCTGTCCCTTGCACCCTTTTGAAACAATGGTACAACATTCGCAGACCTCCAGTCCTCTGGTACCTCTCCTGTATCTAGTGATAATTTGAAGCTGATCCTCAGTACATCATCTATTTCCTCCTTGGCTTCCTTTAACGACCTGGGATGCAATCCATCCGGCCCTGGCAGTTTATCCACTTTAAAGGATGCAAGACCCTCTTGTACTTGCTCTCTCATTATGCTTATCTTATCTAATATTTCACACTCCTCCTCTTTAAAAACAATGTCTGCATCAACCCTTTCCTTTGTGAAGACACAGACAAAAAACTCATTATGATCCCTGCTCACATCTTCTGCATCCATGCATAAGTTCCCTTGTACATCTCTGATAGGCCCTACCCTTTCCTTAGTTATTCTCTTACTCTTAATGGATTGATAAAACATCTTTGGGTTTTTTATTTATTTAGTTCGTTAGAGATACAGCACTGAAACAGGCCCTTCAGCCCACCGAGTCTGTGCTGACCAAAAACCACCCATTTATACTAATCCTATATTCCCTGCCACATCCCCACTATTCTCCTACCACCGAACTACACTAGGAGCAATTTTACAATGGCCAATTTATCTATCAGCCTGCAAGTTTTTCGCTGTGGGAGGAAACCAGAGCACCTAGCAGAAACTCACACGGTCACAGGGAAAACTTGCAAACTTCGCACAGGCAGTACCCAGAACTGAACCCGGGTCGCTGGAGTTGTGAGGCTGTGGTGCTAACCACTGCGCCACTGTGCCGCTCATTGTAATACTGTGCCACCGTTTACCTGTCAATATTTTTTCACGTCCTCTCTTTGCTTTCCTAATTTCTTTTTTCACTGCACCCCTGCACTTTCTATACTCCACGAGGATTTCTAAAGTATTAAGATTTTTGTGATCATCATAAGCTTTCTTTTTCTGCTTTAACTTACCCTGTAAGCTTCTAGATAACCAGGGGGCTCTAGATTTGGCCATACCACCCTATCTCTTTGTGGGGACATGCCTACACTATGCCCATAGAGTCTCGCTTTTGAATGCCTCCCACTGGTTTGTCACTGATTTTCCTTCAAGTAGCTGTATCCAGTCCACTTTTGTCAGATCACCTCTCAGTTTCGTAAAATTTGCCTTCCCCCAATTTAGAACCTTTACTCCTGTTTTATCTTTGTCCTTTTCCATGATTATGTTAAACTAACTGTATTATGGTCACTTTCTCCAAAATGGTCACCTACTGTTTTTTGATCCACTTGCCCAGCTTCATTACCGAAGACTAAATCTAGAATTGCACCCCATATCATTGGGCTTGTTATGTGCTGGCTAAAAAGGTTCTCTTGAATGCAGTTCAAGAATTTTATCCCCTCTGTGCCCTTCACACTGTTTGTATCCCAGTTGATATCGGGGTAGTTGAAATCCCTGACTATTATTGCCCTATAGTTTTTGCACTCATAAATTTGCTGACGTATTTGTTCTTCTATCTCCCTCTCACTATTTGGGGGTCGATAGTACACTGCTAGTAGTGTGGTTGCCCCTTTTTTATTTCTGAGCTTCACCCATATGGCCTCGTTTGATGATTCATTTCGCAATATCATCCCTCCTCAAAGCTGTTATTGATTCCCTTAACTAATAATCCTACACCCGCTCCTTTTTTATCTCTCTCTCTCTCTATCCTTCCTGAAAACTCTATATCCAGGGATATTGAGCTGCCATTCTTGCCCCTCTTTAAGCCAAGTTTTCGTTATAGCAACGATATCGTGTTGCCAGGGGAATAAGTCTCAGGTGGGAGTTGTCTATAGGCCCCTGAAGAGTTACCTCACTGTAGGACGAAGTAGAAATCGGGAAAGAATGGAGGTGTGTAAGGTGGGCGCCACAATTGTCATGGGTGATTTTAATCTGCATAATGACTGGACAAATCAGATTGGCAGAGGTAACATGGAAGATGAATTTGTAGATTGCATCGTGATTCTACGTTGCAGAACCTACCTGGGAACAAGCTATTTTAGATCTAGTACTGTGTAATGAGGTAGGATTAATAAGAGATATCGTAGTTAATGATCCTCTAGGGGGTAGCGATCACAGTATGGTAGAATTTCAAATTCAGTTTGAGGGCTAGCAACACGGGTCTCAAACCAGCGTCCTCAACTTAAACAAGGGCAATTACAGAGGTATGAAGAAAGAGTTGTCAAAAGTGGGCTGGGAAAATAGACTAAAGGGAAGGTCAGTGATGAGCAGTGGCAGACATTTAAGCAGATATTTTGTAACGCTCAACAAAAATTTATCCTTGTCAAAAAGAAGGACTCGATGAGAAGGATGAACCACCTGTGGTTAACAAAGACGGTCAAGGAGAGTATCCAATCAAAAACTGAGGCAGACAGAGTGGTGAAAACTAGTGGTAGGACAGAGGATTGGGAATTTTTTAGAAACCAGCAGCGGATGACTAAACAGCTAATAAAGAGGGAGAAAATTGATTATGAAAGTAAATTGGCAAGAAATATAAAAACAAACAGCAAGAGCTTTAATGGGTATATAAAAAGAGAGGAGCTAAAGTGAGTGTGGGACCCTTGGAGGATGCAACTGGAGAATTGATAACAGGGAAATGGCAGATAATTTAAACAAATATTTTGAATCGGTCTTCACGGTGGAGGACACTATAAACATCCCACAGATATCAGATAAGCAAGGAGCTAATGGGAGGAAAGATCTTGTAAAGTCTCTATAATGAAGGACAAAGTATTTGCAAGCTAATGGGACTAAAGGCAGACAAGTTGCCAGGACCTGATGGCCTACATCCAAAGGTTTTAAAGGAAGTGGCTGCAGAGATAGTGGAGGCATTGGTCATAATATACCAAAACTCACTGGATCCTGGGAGGGTCCCAGCAGATTGGCAAACTGTTAATGTGACGCCCCTGTTCAAGAAGACAAAAAGCAGGAAACTAGTCAACCTAACATCGGTCGTTGGGAAAATGCTAGAGTCCATTATTAAGGAAGAAATAGCAGGACATTTAGAAAAGCTTAATACAATCAAACAGAATCAACATGGTTTTGTGAAAGGGAAATAGTGTGACAAATTTGCTGGAGTTCTTTGAGGATATAACAAACAGAATTGATAAAGGGGAATCGGTAGATGTAGTATACTTGGATTTCCAGAAGGCATTTGATAAGGTGCCACATAAAATGTTATTGCACAAGATAGGATCTCACGGTATTGGGGGTAATGTATTAGCATGGATTGAGGATTGGTTAACTGACAGAAGACAGAAAGTCGGGATTAATGGGTCTTTTTCAGGTTGGAAAGACGTAACTAGTGGAGTGCCACAAGGATCAGTCCTAGGGCCTCAATTATTTACTATCTATATTAATAACTTGGAGGAGGGGGCAGAGTGTAATATATCCAGATTTGCTGATGATACAAAAATAGGTGGGAGGGCATGTTGTGATGAGGACAGAAGGAATCTGCAAGGGGATATAGATAGGTTGAGTGAGTGGGCAAAAACTTGGCAGATGGAGTTTAATGTAGGAAAGTGTGAGGTCATGCACTTTGGTAGGAAGAATCAAAAGGCAGACTATTATTTAAATGGAGAGAGACTCCAAAAAAGTGCAGCACAGAGGGATCTGGATGTTCTTGTGCATGAAACACAAAAAGTTAGCATGCAGGTGTAGCAAGTAATTAAGAAGACAAATGGAATTTTGGCCTTTATTGCTAGGGGGTTGGAGTTTAAAAATAGGGAAGTCTTATTACAACTGCACAGGGTGTTGGTGAGGCTGCACCTGGAGTACTGTGTACAGTTTTGGTCCCCGTATTTAAGAAAGGATATACCGGCATTGGAGGCAGTTCAACAGAGATTCACGAGGCTGATTCCTGGGATGAAGGGGTTGACTTATCAAGAACGGCTAAACGGGTTAGGCCTTTATTCATTAGAGTTTAGAAGAATGAGGGGTGATCTTATTGAAATGTACAAGATTCTGAGGGGGGCTTGACAGGGCAGATGTTGAGAAGATGTTTCCACTAGTGGGGGAATCTCGAACTAGGGGACATAGTTACAGAATAAGGGGACACACATTTAAAACTGAGATGCAAAGGAATTTCTTCTCTCAGAGGGCAGTGAATGTCTGGAAATCTCTACTTCAGAGAGTTGTGGAAGCTAGATCATTTAAAGTATTTAAAGGCGAGGTCGATGGATATTTGAAATATCGGGGAGTTGAGGGCTATGAGGAGCTGGCATGAAAGAGGAGTTGAGGTCTGGGGCAGATCAGCCATGATCTTATTGTGGGCGGCACAGTGGCGCAGTGGTTAGCACCGCAGCCTCACAGCTCCACAAACCTGGGTTCGATTCTGGGTACTGCCTGTGCGGAGTTTGCAAGTCTTCCCTCAGACCGTGTGGGTTTTCGCCGGGTGCTCCGGTTTCCTCCCACAGCCAAAGACTTGCAGGTTGATAGGTAAATTGGCCATTGTAAATTGCCCCTAGTGTAGGTCGATGGTAAGGAATATGGGATTACTGCAGGGTTAGTATAAATGGGTGGCTGTTGGTCGGCACAGACTCGGTGGGCCGAAGGGCCCGTATCAGTGCTGTATCTCTAAATAAAATGAATAAATAAATTATTGAATGATGAGGCAGGATTCAGGGGCCAAATGGCCTACTCCTGCTCCTATTTCTTATGTGTCTATCTGTGCCCTCAACTCATCGGCTTTATTTACTATACTCCTTGCATTTAAATAAATATTCTCTAACACTGCCAAATTCCTGTGCTGCACACTTTTTAACCTTTGCTTATTCTGTCTTTCAGAGTCACTCGCTAATTTTCTGCCTCCTGTTACCTGCCCTGAAATTGTCCTATCTAAGACTGCGCACAGGTTCCCATTCCCCTGCAAAGCTAGTTTAAACCATCCCCAACAGCACTTGCAAATCTTCTTGCTCGGACATTTGTCCCAGTCCTGTTCAGGTGTAGACCGTCCGACTTGTACAGGTCCCACCTTCCCCAGAACCGGTCCCAATGCCCCAGAAATCTGAAGCCCTCCCTCCTGCACAATCTCCCCAGCCACGCATTCATCTGGTATATTTTCCTATTTCTATACTCACGAGCACGTGTCCTTGGGAGTAATCCAGAGATTACTACCCTTGACGTCCTGTTTGCTAATCTCGTCCCTAACTCCCTAAACTCAGCCTGCAGGACTTCATCCCTTTCTTCCTATATCGTTGGTAGCAATGTGGATCACGACCTCTGGCTGTGCACCCTCGCCCTCCAGAATGCTCTGTAGCCACTCAGTGATATCCATGACCCTTGCACCAGGGAGGTAACATACCATTCTGGAATCACATCTGTGACCACAGAAACACCTGTCTGTTCCCCTAACTATAGAATCCCCTCCCATTATTGCTCTACTGTCTTTTTTCCTCCTTCCCTGCATAGCTGAGCCACCCATGGTGCTCTGGTCATGACTCTCGCTGTACCCTCCAGAGGAACCCTCTCTCCCATCAGTACTCAGAACTGAATACCGGTTAGAAAGTAGGATGTTTTCCAGGGTCTCCTGCACCACCTGCCTTGACCTTCTAGTCTATCTGGCAGCCACGCAGTCCCTCTCTGCCTCTGCTCTCTTAAGCTCTGGGGTGACGACCTCCTGAAACGTGCTATCCATGTAGTTCTCTGCCTCGCGGATGTGCCACAGTGACTCCAGCCGCCGCTCGAGTTCCGAAACCCGGAACTCAAGCTTCTGCAGCCGGTGACACTTCCTGCAGATGTGTTTGTACATACAAACATATGAATTAGGAGCAGGAGTAGGCCACTCAGCCCCTCGAACCTGCTCCGCCATTCAATAAGCTGAACTGATTACTGCACATTTCCAGCCTACCCCTGATAACCTTTCACCCCCTTGCTTATCAAGAATCTATCTACCTTTGCCTTAAAAATATTCAAAGACTCTGCTTCCACTGCTTTTCGAGGAAGAGAATTCCAAAGACTCATGACCCTCTGAGAGAAAAACTTTCTCCTCAGCTCTGTCTTAAATGGGTGACTCCTTATTTTTAAACAGTGACCCCTAGTTCTAGATTCTCCCATAAGGGGAAACACCCTTACCACATCCTCCCTGTCAAGACCCCTCAGGATGTGATATGTTTCAATCAAGTCACCTTTTACTCTTCTAAATTCCAGCGGATACAAACCTAGAAACAGAGAAACAAAGAAAAAAGGAGCAGGTGTTGGCCATTCGGCCCTTCGGGCCTGCTCCTCCATTCAAAAATGATCATGACTAATTGACAAATTCAGTACCCTGTTCCCACTTTCCCCCCATATCCCTTGATCCCTTTGGCATTAAGAAATATACCTCTCTACTTCTTGAGTATATTTAATGACTTGGCCTCCACTGCGATAGAGAATTCCACAGGTTCACCACCCTCTGAGTGAAGAAATTTCTCCTCATCTCGGTTCTAAATGGTATACCCCGTATCCTGAGACTGTGACCCCTGGTTCTGGACTCCCCAGCCATCACAAACATCCTCCCTGCATCTAGCCTGTCTAGTCCTGTTAGAATTTTAGAGGTTTCTATGAGATCCCCAATCATTCTTCTAAATTCAAGTGAATATAGGTCTAGTCGACACAATCTCTCCTCATACGTCAATCCTGCCATCCCAGGAATCAGCATGGCAAATCTTCTTTGCACTCCCTCCAAGGCAAGAACGCCCTTCCTCAGATAAGGAGACCAAAACTGCACACAATACTCCGGATGTGGTCTCACCAAGGCCCTGTATAACTGCAGTAAGACATCCTTGCTCCTGTACTAGCCTGTCCAATATTTCCTTGTAAGACTGCCCACCCATTTCAGATATTAGTCTAGTAAACCTTCTCCGTACTGCCTTCAATGTATTTACATCCTTCCTTAAATAAGGAGACTAGTACTGCACACAGTACTCCAGATGTGGTCTCACCAATGCCCTAAATAGCTGAAGTATAATCTCCCCACTTTTGTATTCAATTCCCCTCACGATAAATGATAACATTCTATTAACTTTCCTAATTATGTGCTGTACCTGCATACTAACCTTTTGTGATTCATGCACTAGGATACCCAGATCCCTCTGCATCTCAGAGCTCTGCAATCTCTCACCGTTTAGATAATATGCTTATTTTTTATTCTTCCTGCCAAAGTGGACAGTTTCACACGTTCCCACATTATACTCAATTTGCCAGGTCTTTGCCCACTCACTTAACCTATCTATATCCCATTGTAGCCTCCTTATGTCCTCTTCACAAGTTACTTTCCTGCCTATCTTTGTGTCATCAGCAAATTTAGCAACCACACCTTCGGTCCCTTCATATAAGTCATTTATATAAATTGTAAAAAGTTGAGGCCCCAACACAGATCACTGTGACACACCACTCATTCCATCTTGCCAACCAGAAAATGACCCATTTATGCCTACTCTCTGTTTCCTGTTAGCCAGCTAATCTTCTATTAATGCCAATATGTTACCCACTACACCATGAGCTTTTATTTTCTGCAATAACCTTCGATGTGGCACCTTATCAAATGCCTTCTGGAAATTTAAGTACAATACATCCACAGGTTCCCCTTTATCCACAGTACATGTAACTCCCTCAAAGACTCCAATACATTGGTTAAACGTGATTTCTCTTTCACAAAGCCATGTTGACTCTGCCTGATTACCTTGAATGTTTCTAAATGCCCTGTTATAACAGCTTTAATAATAGCTTCTAACATTTTCCCTAAGACAGATGTTCAGCTAACTGGCCTGTAGTTTCCTGCTCCCTGTCTCACTCCCTTTTTGAATAAAGGAGTTACATTTGCTATTTTCCAATCTAATGGAACCTTCCCCGAATCTAGGGAATTTTGGAAAATTAAAACTGACGCATCAACTATCTCACTAGCCACTTCTTTTAACACCCTAGGATGAAGTCCATCAGGACCCGAGGACTTGTCAGCCTGCAGCTCTAACAATTTGTTCAGTAACACTTCCCTGGTGATTGTAATTTTCTTGAGTTCCTCCCTTCCTTCCATTTCCTGACTTATAGTTAATACTGGGATGTTACTTGTATCCTCAATAGTGAAGACCGATGCAAAATATCTGTTCAGTTCATCTGCCATCTCCTTATTATCCATTATTAATTCCTCAGACACACTTTTTATAGGACCAACGCTCATGTTATTAACTCTTTTCTTTTTAAAATATCTATAGAAACTCTTACTATTTGTCTTTATATTTCTAGCTAGCTTTCTCTCCTACTCTAATTTTACCTTCCTTATCAATCTTTTAGTCATTCTTTACTGTTTTTTATATTCTGTCCAATCTTCTGACCCGCCTCCCATCTTTGCGCAATTATAGGTTTTTTCTTTAAGTTTGATACTATCTTTAACTGTTTTAGTTAACCACGGATGGCGGGTCCCACCCTTGGAGTTTTTCTTTATTGTTGAAATGTATCTGTTCTGTGTATTCTGAATTATCCCCTTAAATGTCTGCCACTGCATCTCTATTGACCTACCCCTTAACCTAATTTGCCTTTAGCTAGCCCTTATTTAAGTTTAAAATACTAGTCTTGGACCCACTCTTCTCTCCCTCAAACTGAATGTAAAATTCAATCATATTACGATCGCTGCTACTAGGGGCGTCTTAACTATGAGGTTATTAATTTCTCCTATTTCATTGCACAATACCAGGTCTAGTATAGCCTGCTCTCTGGTTGGCTCCAGAATGTACTGTTCCAAGAAATTATCCCGAAAATATTCTATGTATCCTCATCTTGGCTACCTCTGCTCATCTGATTTTTCCAGTCTATAGGTAGGTTAGAATCCCCCATAATTATCACTGTACCTTTCTGACAAGCTGCCTTTATTTCTTT
Organism: Heterodontus francisci; assembly: GCF_036365525.1. Lineage (NCBI taxonomy): Eukaryota > Metazoa > Chordata > Chondrichthyes > Heterodontiformes > Heterodontidae > Heterodontus > Heterodontus francisci. The sequence goes on from NC_090382.1 coordinate 116,448,644, forward strand.
CTTTATACCCCGTCCTACATGTGTTTACTGTTAGGGGGCCTGTATACCACTCCCACAAGTGACTTCTTGCCTTTATGATTTTTCATCTCTTGTCAAACAGCTTCTACATCCTGGTCTCCTGAACTTAGGTCATCCCTCTCTATTGCACTAATACCATTATTAATTAACAGAGCCATCCCTCCACCTTTTCCTAGCTTCCTGTACTTCCTAAATGTCATGTACCCTTCAATATTCAGTTTCCAATCTATGTCGTCCTGCAACTATGTCTCTGTAATGGTTATCAGATCGTACTTATTTATTTGTATTTGCCCTCTCAGTTCATCTGTTTTGTTTCGAATGCTATTCAGATACAGAGCGTTTAGTTTTGTCCTTTTATTATTTTTGTAACCTTTAGCCTTATCTGTCGATTTACTCTTAGATTTGTACACTCTGTCCCTTCCTGTCACAGTCTCTTTATCATTTCCCATATTAGCACCTTTTTTCTCTTGCCCTGTCTCTACTGCTTGATTTACCATATTTTCCCAAATTTGTTCCCTTGTCCCCGCAAAATGCGGTTGAGTTGCATTGCTGGTTAAAGAGGAAATTAACGCATGCGATAAAGGAACATCTGTAATTATGGGTGACTTTAATCTGCATATAGATTGTGCAAATCAAATTAGTCACAATACCGTAGAGGAGGAATTCATGGAGTGTATACGGGATGGTTTTCTGGACCAATACGTTGAGGAACCAACTAGAGAACAGGCCATCCTAGACTGGGTATTGTGTAATGAGAGAGGAATTATTGACAATCTAGTGGTGCAAGACCCCTTGGGGATGAGCGACCATAATATGATAGAATTATTCATCAAGATGGAGAGTGACGTAGTTGATTCTAAGACCGGGGTCCTGAATCTTAGTAAAGGAAATTACGAAGGTATGAGGCGCAAGTTGGCTAAGACGGATTGGGAAACATTACTTAAAGGCATGACGGTGGATAGGCAATGGCAAACATTTAAAAAGCGCATGGATGAACTGCAACAATTGTTTATCCCTGTCTGGCGCGAAAGTAAAACGGGAAAGGTAGCCAAACCATGGCTTACAAGGGAATTTAGAGATGGCATTAGACCCAAGGAAGAGGTATATAAATTTGCCAGAAAAAAACAACAGACCTGAGGATTGGGAGCAGTTTAGAATTCAGCAAAGGAGGACCAAGGGATTGATTAAGAAGGGGAAAATAGAGTACAAAAGCAAGCTTGCGGGGAACATAAAAACTGACTGTAAAAGTTTCTATAGGTATGTGAAGAGAAAAAGATTGGTGAAGACAAATGTAGGTCCCTTACAGTCAGAAACAGGGGAATTTATTGTGGGGAACAAAAAAATGGCTGACCAACTAAATGCATACTTTGGTTCTGTCTTCACAAAGGAGGACACAAATATCATACCAGAAATGTTGGGGAACACATGACTTCGTGAGAGAGAGGAACTGAAAGAAATCAGTATTAGTAGAGAAATAGTGTTGGGGAAATTGATGGGATTGAAGGCCGATAAATCCCTAGGGCCTGATGGTATGCATCCCAGAGTACTTAAGGAAGTGGCCCAAGAAATAGTGGATGCCTTGGTGGTCATCTTCCAAGATTCTATAGACTCTGGAACAGTTCCTACAGATTGGAGGGGAGCTAACGTAACCCCACTATTTAAAAAGGGAGGCAGAGAGAAAGAAGGGAATTATAGACCAGTCAGCCTGACGTCGGTATTAGGGAAAATACTAGAGTCCATTATTAAAGATTTTATAGCTGAGCACTTAGAGAACAGTGGTAGAATCGGGCAGAGTCAGCATGGATTTACGAAATGAAAATCATGCTTGACAAATCTACTAGAATTCTTCAAGGATGTAACTAGTAGAGTTGATGAGACGGAGCCAGTGGATGCAGTTTATTTGTAATTGCAAAGGGCTTTCGACAAAGTCCCACATTAGAGATTAACCTGTAAAATTAAAGCATGGGATTGGGGGTAGTGTATTGTGATGGATAGAAAATTGATTGGCTGACAGGAAACAAAGAGTAGGCAAAATGGGTCTTTTTCCGAATGGCAGGCAGTGGCTAGTGGGGTACCGCAGGGATCGGTGCTAGGACCCCAGCTATTCACAAAATATATTAATGATTTAGATGAGAGAACTAAATGTAATATTTCCAAATTTGCAGATGACACAAAGCTGGATGGGAGGGTGAGTTGTGAGGAGGATGCAGAGAGGCTTCAGGGTGATTTGGACAAGTTGAGTGAGTGAGCTAATGCATGGCAGATGCAGTATAATGTGGATAAATGGTAGCAGGAAGGCAGATTATTATCTGAATGGCTATAAACTGAGAGAGAGGAATATGCAGCGAGACCTGGGTGTTCTCGTGCACCATTTGCTGAAGGTAAGCATGCAGGTACAACAGGCGGTAAAAAAGGCAAATGAGGAGAAATTTCTTCACCCAGAGAGTGGTGAGCCTGTGGAATCTGCTACCACAGAAAGCAGTTGAGGCCAAAACATTGTAAGTTTTCAAGAAGGAGTTAGATATAGCTCTTGGGTCGAAAGGGATCAAAGGGTATGGGGCGAATGCGAGAACAGGTTACTGAGTTGGATGATCAGCCATGATCATAATGAATGGCAGAGCAGGCTCGAAGGGCCGAATAGCCTACTCCTGCTCCTATTTTCTATGTTTCTATGCAGTTTAAAACCCTCTCTGCTTCCCTAGTTATGTGGCTCGCTAGAACACCGGCCCTAGCACGGTTCAGGTGTAGACCATCCCAACGGTACAGCCTCCACTTTCCCCAGTACTGTTGACAGTGCCCCATGGACCAGAACCCACTTCTACCACACTAGTCTTTCAGCTACATATTAATTTCTCTAATCTTATTTGCCCTATGCCAATTTGCACATGGCTCAGGTAACAATCCAGAGATTATTACCTTTGAGGTTCTGCTTCTTAATTTGGTGCCTAGTTCCTCATACTGACTATGTAGAACTTCTTTCCTTGTCCTGCCTATGTCATTGGTACCTACATGGACCGTGACAAGTGGATCCTCCCCCTCCCAGTTTAAGTTCTTCTCCAGCCCTGAGCAGATGTCCTGAACCCTGGCACCAGACAGGCAACACAGCCATCTGGACTCTCGCTCTTTGCTGCAGAGAACAGTGTCAATCCCACTAACTATACTGTCCCCTACTACCACTACATTCTTTTTTTCTCCCTCCACTTGAATGGCTTCCTGTACCATGGTGTCATGGTCATGTTGCTCATCCACCCTGCAACCCCCACTCTCATCCAAACAAGCTGAAAGAACCACAAACCTGTTGGACAATCGCAAAGGCTGAGGTTCCTGCATCCCTGCCCTCTGAGTCCCCTTACCTGCCTCAGCTGCAGCCACACTCTCCTGTCCCTGACTACTGACCAAATCAGAAGACCCTATCCTAAGGGGTGTGACCACCTCCTGGCACAAAATGTCCAGGTAACTTTCCCCTCCCTGATGTGTCGCAGTGTCTGCAGCTCGGACTCCGGTTCAATGACTCTGAGCCGAAGCTCTTTGAGTCGCAAACACTTACTGCAGACGTGTTTGCCCTTGATCACACTGGCATCCAGGAGCTCCCACATGCTGCAGCCGTGACACATCACCTGTCCTGCCATCCTTAATGTGTTTTAATTAACTATTTAATTATTTTATTCAATTATTTATTTTATTTTCCTTTGGTGCATCCACGACTTCCCACATACCACAGGAGGCACATTCCGCTTGGCCGACCTGCCCTGTCATTACTTAGCTTTACAAACTAATTATTGCTGGTGTAATAAGTTCAATACCTTACCAGTTACTGGCCAATCAGCTTCTTCCCCTGTACCGTGGAGGCTGAAAAGGCAGAAAAGAAAAGAAAGAGACCAAAGAGCACCTCCTTGCCCTAGTCAGTAAAATCCCTTAAACACAATTCACAGCCTCACTTTGTCCAACAGCATTATTCTAACTAGTAATGATTAATAAATTACACTAAATAAATCAAAGCCTTAGTAGTCCTCACCTTATCACTTACAAGATAGCTTTTTGAAAAAAGAACTTATTTTCCTCTGATTTTTTAAAGTTATTTACAGATAATAACAGCTTTTACTTACCAACCAATCAGCTTATAGATTTTGCGCAGACCTGCGGAGTATTACCAGCATTTCTTGTTTTTATTACAGATTTCCCGTGATGTCACTGGAATTTTTTTTATGCACTTTTCAATCCCAGCGTGCGGGGACATCAAGACTGAGAGAGAGAGAGAGAGAGAGATCTCTCAGCAAGTGATCCAGGGATGGCCTGATAGGATACTGCACACACAGCCAGCAATACAACAGTACTGGTCGATCAGAAATGACATCTCACTAGAAGATAATGTTCTGCTGACCGGATCCAGAATAATCAAACCCAAAACAATGCAGGAAGAACTTCCCCAAAAGATACACGAAGCCCACATGTGAATGGAGAAGTGTAAGCTCAGAGCCAAATCAGCTGTGTACTGGATAGACATATACAAAGATATCGAAAATATGGTGTCTCCATGCAATGTTTTCCAGAAGTACAGAAACACACAGCAGAAAGAGGAGATGATAGTTATTGAAATACCACCCAGACCATGGCATACTGTAGGAGACGATTTATTCACATATAATAAAGTATCTCATTGTCGCAGGTGACTACTCAAAGTTCCCTTTTATCAGGAAGATGAAAGACTCGAGAGCTACAACAATAATCTCAGCAGTACGAGTTCTGTTTGCTGAGCAAGGGATTCCTGAAAGATTAATATGTGACAATGGCACCCAATTTACATCCAGAGAATTTAAGGAATTTGCTGACCAGTATGGGTTCAACACCATCACCTCATCACCACACTACCCACGAGGACACAGGTTTATCGAAAGACACATCCAGATGGTCAAAAGAACACTTGTGAAATGACAAGAGATGAAGGAAGACCCAAACCTGGCCTTATTGTCACTCCGATCCACACCTCTCAAGACTGACATGAAATCACCTGCCGAGCAGTTGAATGGAAGAAAATATAAAACAACTCTGCCAAGCAAAATACATCCTTCAAATGACCAGGAGGAAGTGAGACAACAACTCACTGAAGCACAGGTAGAGGAGAGAAACACTTCAACAAGTATGCTAAATCCCTACCTGAACCATTGAAAGGACAAACTACATGTACAGGATCCAATCATGAAAACCTGGAGCCCAGCAAAAAGGGCTGGTGGAGCTGAGAATCCAAGGTCATATATCATTGAGAATGAAACCGGTAAGGTCATCAGAACCAGGAGCAGGAGTATGCAATTCAGCCCCTCGAGCCTGCTCCGCCATTCAATATGATCATGCCTGATCTCATCTCGGCCTCAACTCCATTTTTCTGCCCATTCTCCATAACCCTTCAACCCATTACGAATCAAAAGTCTGTCGATCTCCTCTTTAAATTTACTCAATGTCCCGGCATCCACCGCACTCTGGGGTAGTGAATTCCATAGACTCACGACCCTTTGAGAGAAGTAGTTTCTCCTCATCTCTCTTTTAAATCTGCTACCCCTTATCCTAAAACTATGACCTCTCGTTCCAGATTGCCCCACAAGAGGAAACATCCTCTCTGTGTCTACTTTGTCAATCCCCTTAATCATCTTATATACCTCAATTAGATCTCCCTCTCATTCTTCTAAACTCTAGAGAGTAAAGGTCTAAACTGCTCAATCTCTCTTCATAAGACAAGCCCCTCATCTCTGGAATCAATCCAGTGAACCTCCTCTGAACTGCCTCCAATGCAACGACATCCCTCCTCAAGTAAGGGGACCAAAACTGTACGCAATACTCCAGGTGCAGTCTCACCAATGCCTTGTACAGTTGCAGCAACACTTCCCTAATTTTATACTCTATTCCATTAACAATAAATGTCAAAATTCTATTTGCCTTCCTTATTACCTGCTGTACCTGCATACTAGTTTTCTGTGATTCATACACGAAAACACCCAGATCCCTCTGTACTGAAGCACTCTGAAGTTTCTCTCCATTTAGATAATAATTTGCCTTTCTATTCTTCCGACCAAAATGGATAACCTCACACTTATCTACGTTAAACCCCATCTGCCAAATTTTGGCCCATTCACCTAACCTATCCATATCCATTTGTAAATTTCTTATTTCTTTATTGCAACTTACTATCCCACCTGTTTTGGCGTCATCTGCAAATTTGGCTATAGTACCATCTATCCCTGCATCCAAGTCATTGATATATATTGTAAATAGTTGGGGCCCGAGGCCCGAATCCTGTGGCACCCCATTAGTTACATCTTGCCAAACAGAAAAGGACCCATTTATCCCGACTCTCTGTTTTCTGTTGGTTAGCCAATCCTCTATCCAAGCTAATAAATTGATCCTAACCCCATGTGATCTTACCTTGTGTATTAACCTTTTGTGCGGCACCTTATCAAATGCCTCTGGAAGTCCAGATATACAACATCTACAGCATCCCCATTATCCACTTTGCTTGTTACAGCTTCAAGTAACTCTAGCAAATTAGTCAAACATGATTTACCCTTCATAAAACCATGCTGACTCTGATGGATTGTGTTTTGACTTTCTAAATGTCCTGTTATTTCTTTCTTGGTAATGGATTCTAACAATTTCCCAATGACAGATGTTAAACTAACTGGTCTATAGTTTCCTACTTTCTGCCTCCCTCCCTTTTTGAATAAAGGCGTTATATTAGTTTTTTTCCAATTCACTCGAACCTTTCTCGCATCCAGGGAATTTTGGAATATTATAACCAATGGATCCACTATCTCCACTGCCACTTCCTTTAAGACCCGAGGATGTAGGCCATCAGGCCCTGGGGACTTGTCTGCCTTCAATCCTAATTGTTTGCTCAGTACATTTTCCCTAGTGATGATGATTGTTCTAAATTCCTCTCTTTCCATAACCTCTGCATTTCCTGTTACTATTGGGATGGTACTAGTGTCCTCCACCATGAAAACTGAGGCAAAATACTGATATAGTGTCTCCGCCATTTCTGTGTTCCCTTCTATTAACTTCCCAGTCTCATCCTCCAAAGGACCAACATTCACTTTAGCTACTCTCACCTTTTATATACTTATTGAAGCCTTTGCTATCCGTTTTTATATTTTGCGCTAGTTTTCTTTCATAATTTCCCTTTGCTCTTTTTATTACTTTTTTAGTAACCCTTTGTTGATCTTTAAAAGTTTCCCAATCTTCCAGCCTGCCACTGGCCTTTGTAATATGGTATTCCTTAGTTTTTGTCTTTATGTTATCCTTAACTTCCTTGCTTAGCCATGATGTATTTTCCCCCTCTTAGAATCTTTTTCTTCTCTGGAATATATTTTAATTGGAAGGAATTGAATATCTCCTTAAACATCTGCCACTGCTTATCAAATGTCCTACCTTTTAGTCTGAAACAAAAACAAGAAATGCTGGAATCACTCAGCAGGTCTGGCAGCATCTGTGGAAAGAGAAGCAGAGTTAACGTTTCGGGTCAGTGACCCTTCTTCGGAACTGACAAATATTAGAAAAGTCACAGATTATAAGCAAGTGAGGTGGGGGTGGGGCAAGAGATAACAAAGGAGAAGGTGCAGGTTGGACCATGCCACATAGCTGACCAAAAGGTCACGGAGCAAAGGCAAACAATATGTTAATGGTGTGTTGAAAGACAAAGCATTAGTACAGATTAGGTGTGAATACACTGAATATTGAACAGCAGCAAGTGCAAACCTGAAAAACAAACCTGAAAAAAACAGTGGGTAAGCAAACTGCACAAACTAAGATGAAATGAAATAAATGCAAAAAAAATTGTAAATAATGTAAAAAAGAATGTTAAAAAAAGGAAGAAAAAATAACTAAAAATGAAAGTAAAATGGGGGGCTGTCATGCTCTGAAATTATTGAACTCAATGTTCAGTCTGGCAGGCTGTAGTGTGCCTAATCGGTAGATGAGATGCTGTTCCTCGAGCTTGCGTTGATGTTCACTGGAACACTGCAGCAATCCCAGGACAGATGTGAGCATGAGAGCAGGGGGGAGTGTTGAAATGGCAAGCAACCGGAAGCTCAGGGTCCTGCTTGCGGACTGAGCGGAGATATTCAGCAAAGCGGTCACCCAGTCTGCGCTTGGTCTCCCCAATGTAGAGGAGACCACACTGTGAGCAGCGAATACAGTATACTACATTGAAAGAAGTACAAGTAAATCGCTGCTTCACCAGAAAGGAGTGTTTGGGACCTGGGATAGTGAGGAGAGAGGAGGTAAATGGGCAGGTATTACACCTCCTGCGATTGCAGGGGAAGGTGCCCTGGGACGGGGATGAGGTGGTGGGGGTAATGGAGGAGTGGACCAGGGTGCCGCGGAGGGAATGATCCCTTCGGAATGCTGACAGGGGAAGGGAGGGGAAGATGCGACTGGTAGTGGCATCACGCTGGAGGTAGCGAAAATGGCGGAGGATGATCCTTTGGATATGGAGGCTGGTGGGATGAAAAGTGAGGACAAGGGGAACCCTGTCACGGTTCTGGGAGGGAGGGGAAGGGGTGAGGGTAGAGGTGCGGGGAATGGGTCGGACACGGTTGAGGGCCCTGTCAACCACAGTGGGGGGAAATCCTCGGTTGAGGAAAAAGGAGGTCATATCAGAAGCACCGTCATGGAAGGTAGCTACCTTTTAGTCTTCTTGCCCAGTCCACTAGGGCCAAACCTGTCCTCATGCCTATGTAATTACCTTTGTTTAACTCCAGAACGCTAGTGTGGGACTCCAGTTTCTTGCCCTCAAACTGAATTTGAAATTCTAGCATGCTATGATCACTCTTCCCTAGAGAATCCTTAATTATGAGATCATTAATTAATCCCACCTCATTAAATAATACCAAATCTAGAATAGCCTGCTCTCTGGTTGGTTCCTGGCCCTGGCTATTTTGGGGGAGATGGGTTCAGGCTCCAACAAGGCTGCCCGACCCCACGAGGCAGGCAGCCAATTCGGCTCATTAAGAGCCTTGTTAATGATAGTTATAAGAGGCCAATTGGGATTTTAAAGTCGGCCTCCAGTTTCCCAACGTGATGGGGGACATTCAACTGCTTGGAGGTGGGCACCCAGTGCCAGGCTAGGGTACCAACACTCCAAGCAGACCTCGAAGCCTTCCCTGCCCGCCTGGATAAGAGTGTTGCCAAATATTGCCCTGGAGAGGGACCCCGATGTTCCCCTCTCCCCCTCACCCTCACTGTGGTTGCCTGGCTGCTTTTTCTATTCTTTAATTAATTTTTTTAAAGATTGCTGAGAGGACATCTTCATGTTGAAACATCCTCTCAGTTACTTACCCTTTATTGCAGCCGGCTGTTTCTCTCAAGCTACAAGGCCTCTGATTGGCCCTCTAGCCTCAAGAGCCCGCCTGCCACCTTTAATTGGACAGGGAACCTGTCTCCATCCCAATTAAGGGGGCGGCCACATCCCCCGTCAGAATCACAAAGAGTGATTGTTCTCCCCCCCACCGCCACCACCTCCTCCCCGGGGATGGGTTCGGAACCTGGAAACAGTCCCAGCTCTTTTTTCCTGTCCCCAAAGTGAAAATTCAACCCATAGTCTCAGCCAACACTCTGCAGCAGGGCTGTATTGTTGAAGGTACCAGCCATACGATTAGCTGTTAAACTGAGGGCCTAGCTGCTTGTTACATCTTCTGGCTCCTGTAAGTTAGAAATAATCAGACTTTACTTAAAAATCCTGGAGCTCATTGTATATTTCCATCAGCTCTCCATGTTGCCTGGTAAAATTGATTTAGACCAATGCAGTGTTATGTACCACATGACTCCAGTGCAGCAGTGAATGTGGCACCCTGGAACACACTGATATGTAACAATTAGTTCCTAGCTAATTAGTTTCTAGCTCTTTATGCAAATATAACAAATATAACATCCCTCTTTAAAACATAATACCTCTATATCAATATAATTGTTCGAATCATTAACTTTTTTTTCTCAAGTAAATAAGATTAACAATCGACATTGAGAAATAAACTGAACCTCTTTGAGAGTCTTTTATAGCGTGTTTACTTTTCTAAAAATATTATTCACGGTATCGCTTAGGTAGTCTTGGCATTCATTGCTCTCAGTGGTGAGTTGGCACGCTGCACAGTGATGTTGTGCTTGTTGCTCCTGGTGTCTGTGGAGTCATGCTTGCTGTTGCTAATGTTGTGTTATTTGCTGGTGATGTTGTTAATGTTGTCTCGCTGGATCGTGATGTTTCTGGTGTTGTTGATAGTCTTTTCTGTTTTTCCAGCTCGGCTGTTGGTCGAATAGGGATTCTGTTCCTTCTCAATATAGAGGAAGATTTGATCGATTTATCAGTATACAAACTAAAAACTAAAGCAGATTAAAAAACACCTAAAGACCAGTCGGAAATTTAAAAACAAATTAACATCTAATTAAATAAAATAGAGATGCAGGGCCAGGCGAAGTGTTGTATGATGCGGGAGTTGGTGGACCCCATTGTGGTTCCTGGTGAACACATCTGTAGCAAGTGTTGGCTGCTCGAGGAACTCCAGCTCAGAGTTGATGAGCTGGAGTCTGAGCTGCGGACACTGCGACACATCAGGGAGGGGGAGAGTTACCTGGACACTGTTTCAGGAGACAGTCACACCCTTTAGATTAACTACCTTGAATTCGGCCAGTGGTCAGGGACAGGAGGGTGTGTCTATGAGTGAGGCAGGTAGAGGGATCCAGGAGGTAGTGCTGCAGGAGCCTCAGCTCTTGTCCTTGTCCATCAGGCTCGAGATTCTTGCTCCCTGTGTGGACAAGAGCAGGGACTGTAGGGAGGATGAGCAAACTGACCGTATTACCGTGGTACAGGGAGCCATTCAAGTTGGGAGGAGAAAAGAGAAGTGTAGTTGTAATCGGAGATAGTACAGTTAGGGGGGTAGACACTGTTCACTGTGGCCATCATCGAGTGTCCGCTCTGTTGCCTACCTGGTGCCAGGGTTTGGGATATCTCATCTGGGCTGCAGAGGAACTTGGAGTGGGAGGGGAAAGATCCAGTTGTCATGGTCCACGTAGGTACCAACGATAGAGGTATAACGAGGATAGAGTTTCTGCTGAGGGAATATGAGGAGCTAGGAGCTAAATTAAAAAGCAGAACCAAAAAGGTAATAATCTCCAGATTACTACCTGAGCCACGAGCTAATTGGCACAGGGTCAAGAAGATTAAAGAGGTAAATGCGTGGCTGAAAGATTGGTGTGGGAGAAATGGGTTCAAATTCACGGGACATTGGCAACAGTACTGGGGAAGGAGGAAGCTGTTCCGATGGAGGGGCTGCACCTGAATCATGATGGGACCAGAGTCCTAGCAAATTGAATAACGAGGGCTGTAGATAAGGCTTTAAACTAAATAGTGGCGGGGAGGGCTCAGTTGCATGGAAAATTAGGAAGTCAAAGTTAAAGGAGAAGGTCGGAGTGCAGGTTAGTGATGAGGCTGATTGTTACCAGAAAATAAAAGGAAGGGACAGAACATGTGAACGTCATATTGCACCAAGGAATCGTACAAGAGTAGGGAAATTTGATAAAAGAAACTTAAAGGCTTTGTATCTGAATGCACAAAACATTCGAAATAAAATAAATGAGTTAATAGCGCAAATACAGACAAATGGGTATGATTTAGTGGCAATTACTGAGACGTGGTTGCAGGGAAACCAGGTTTGGGAATTGAATATCCAAGGGTACTCAGTATTTCAGAAGGATAGGCAGGAAGGAAAAGGAGGTGGTGTAGCTTTATTAGTAAAGGAAGAGATCAGTGCTGTAGTGAGAAACGATACAGGCACTGGAGATCAAGGCGTAGAATCAGTCTGGGTAGAAATAAGAAATAGCAAGGGAAAGAAGTCCCTGGTGGGAGTAATCTATAGGTCGCCAAACAGTAATTCCGCAGTGGGACACAGTATAAACCAGGAATAACTGGAAGCTTGTAAGAAAAGAACGGCAAAAATCATGGGTAATTTTAATATGCATATAGACTGGATTAATCAAATTGGCAAGGGTAGCCTCGAGGGAGAGTTCATTTGAAGTATTAGAGATTGTTTTTTGGAGCAATACGTTGTGGAACCAACCAGGGAGCAGGCTATTCTAGATTTGGTATTATGTAATGAGGTGGGATTAATTAATGATCTCATAGATAAGGATCCCCTGGGGAAGAGTGATCATAACATGCAAGAATTTCAAATTCAGTTTGAGGGCGAGAAACTGGAGTACGACACTAGCATTCTGGAGTTAAACAAAGGTAATTACATAGGCATGAGGACAGATTTGGCCCTAGTGGACTGGGCAGGAAGACTAAAAGGTATGACAGTTGATAAGCAGTGGCAGATGTTTAAGGAGATATTCAATTCCTTCCAACTAAAATATATTCCCGAGAAGAAAAAGATTCTAAGAGGGGAAAAACATCCATGGCTAAGCAAGCAAGTTAAGGATAACATAAAGACAAAAAGTAAGGCATACCATATTGCAAATGTTCGTGGCAGGCTGGAAGATTGGGAAACTTTTAATGATCAACAAAGGGTTACTAAAAAAGTAATAAAAAGAGCAAAGGGAAATTATGAAAGAAAACTAGCGCCAAATATAAAAATGGATAGCAAAAGCTTCTCTAAGTATATAAAAGGTAAGAGAATAGCTAAAGTGAAAGTTGGTTCCTTTGGAGGATGAGACAGGGGAGTTAATAGAGGGGAACACAGAAATGGCGCAGACACTATATCAGTATTTTGCCTCTGTTTTCACGGTGGAAGAGACGAGTACCATGCCAATAGCAACAGGTAATGCAGAGGTTATGGAAAGAGAGGAATTTAGAACAATCATCATCACTAGGGAAAAAGTACTGAGCAAACAATCAGGATTGAAGGCAGACAAGTCCCCAGGGCCTGATGGCCTACATCCTCGGGTCTTAAAGGAAGTGGCAGTGGAGATAGTGGATCCATTGGTTATAATATTCCAAAATTCCCTGGATGCGAGAAAGGTTCGAGTGGATTGGAAAAATGCTAATATAACGCCTTTATTCAAAAAGGGAGGGAGGCAGAAAGTAGGAAACTATAGACCAGTTAGTTTAACATCTGTCATTGGGAAATTGTTAGAATCCATTACTAAGGAAGTAATAACAGGACATTTAGAAAGTCAAAACACAATCCATCAGAGTCAGCATGGTTTTATGAAGGGTAAATCGTGTTTGACTAATTTGCTAGAGTTCTTCGAAGCTGTAACAGGCAAAGTGGGCATCCTGTAGATGTTGTATATCTGGACTTCCAGAAAGCATTTGATAAGGTGCTGCACAAAAGGTTAATACACAAGGTAAGATCACATGGGGTTAGGGTCAATTTATAAGCTTGGATAGAGGATTGGCTAACCAACAGAAAACAGAGAGTCGGGATAAATGGGTCTTTTTCGGTTTGGCAAGATGTAACTAGTGGGGTGCCACAGGGTTCGGTCCTCAGGCCCCAACTATTTACAATCTATATAAATGACTTGGATGCAGGGATAGAAGGTACTATAGCCAGAATTGCAGATGACACCAAAACAGGTGGGATAGTAAGTTGCAATAAAGAAATAAGAAATTTACAAATGGATATGGATAGGTTAGGTGAATGGGCCAAAATCTGGCAGATGGAGTTTAACGTAGATAAGTGTGAGGTTATCCATTTTGGTCGGAAGAATAGAAAGGCAAATTATTATCTAAATGGAGGGAAACATCAGAGTGCTTCAGTGCAGAGGGATCTGGGCGACCTCATGCATGAATCACAGAAAACTAGTTTGCAGGTGCAGCAGGTGATAAGGAAGACAAATGGAATTTTGACATTTATTGTTAAGGGAATAGAATATAAAAGTAGGGAAGTGTTGCTGCAACTGTACAAGGCATTAGTGAGACCGCACCTGGAGTATTGCATACAGTTTTGGTCCCCTTACTTGAGAAGGGGTGTAGTTGCATTGGAGGCAGTTCAGAGGAGGTTCACTAGATTGATTCCAGAGATGAGGGGCTTGTCTTATGCAGAGAGATTGAGCAGTTTAGGCCTTTCCTCTCCAGAGTTTAGAAGAATGAAAGGAGATCTTATTGAGGTATATAAAATGATTAAGGGGATTGACAAAGTAGATGTAGAGAGGATGTTTCCTCTTGTGGGGCAATCTGGAATGAGAGGTCATAGTTTTAGGATAAGGGGTAGCAGATTTAAAAGAGAGATGAGGAGAAATTACTTCTCTCAAAGGGTCGTGAGTCTGTGGAATTCACTACCCCAGAGTGCGGTGGTGCTGGGACATTGGGTAAATTTAAGGAGGAGATAGACACATTTTTAATTAGTAATGGATTGAAGGGTTATGGTGAACGGGCAGGAAAGTGAAGTTGAGGCCGAGATGAGATCAGCCATGATCGTAGTGAATGGCGGAGCAGGCTCGAGGGGTTGAATTGTCTACTCCTGCTCCTAGTTCTTATGTTCTCACGTAACAGGCTCTGATCATTCATTTTCATGGAAATATGGTTGCATGGTATTTTGATAAATTCACCATTTAAGGATTGCACAAGGAGTAAAGTATTGGAATATCAATACTTTGCTAATTCGTGAAAAATAGGTCGTTGGGACTCCTAAGGAGACCTGTTGACTCATTCAGTTTATTTTAGGATATGTACCTTATTTTTTCTTTGGCCTCCTTGTCCCAAGTGACAATGGGTAAGCGCCGAGAGGTGGTCAATGGTTTGTGGAGCAGCGCCTGGAGTGGCTACAAAGGCCAATTCTGGAGTGACAGACACTTCCAGAGGCGCTGCAGGTAAAATTGGTTGTTGGGGCTGTTACACAGTTGGCTCCCTCTTTGTGTTTCTGTCTTTTTTCCTGCCAAATGCTGAGTCTCTTCGACTCACCACTCTTTAGCCCTGCCTTTATGGCTGTCCGTCAGCTCTGGTGATCACTGGCAACTGACTCCCACAACTTGTGGTCAATGTCACAGGACTTCATGTCGCGTTTGCAGACGTCATTAAAACGGAGACATGGATGGCCGGTGGGTCTGATGCCAATGACGAGTTCGCTGTACAATGTTTCCTTGGGGATCCTGTCATCTTCCATGCGGCTTACATGGCCAAGCCATCTCAGGCGCCGCTGACTCAGTAGGGTGTATATGCTGGGGATGTTGGCTGCCTTGAGGACTTCTGTGTTGGAGATACGATCCTGCCACCTGATGCCAAGGATTTTCGGAGGCAGCGAAGATGGAATGTGTTGAGACGTCACTCTTGGCTGACGTACATTGTCCAGGCCTCACTGCCATAGAGCAAGGTATTGAGGACACAGGCTTGATACACTCGGACTTTTGTGTTCCGTGTCAGTGCGCCATTTTCCCACATCCTCTTGGCCAGTCTGGAAATAGCAGCGGACGCCTTTCCCATGCACTTTTTGATTTCTGCATCGAGAGACAGGTTACTGGTGATGGTTGAGCCTAGTTAGGTGAACTCTTGAACTGCTTCCAGAGCGTGGTCGCCGATATTGACGGATGGAGCATTTCTGACATCCTGCCCCATGATATTCGTTTTCTTGAGGTTGATGGTTAGGCCAACTTCATTGCAGGTAGCCGCAAACCTGTCGACGAGTCTCTGCAGACACTCTTCTGTGTGGGATGTTAATGCAGCTTCATCAGAAAAGTGGAGTTCTCTGATGAGGGCTTTCCATAGTTTGATCTTCGCTCTAAGACGGGCAAGGTTGAACAACCTGCCATCTGATCTTCTGAGGAGGAAAATTCCTTCTTCTGAAGACTTGAACGCATCAGCTTGGCACCAGCTGGACCTCATCGTCACAAGTCGAGCCTCTATAAACAATGTTCAAATCACACGCAGCTTCCACAGTGCGGACTGCGACACCGACCACTCCCTGGTGTGCAGCAAAGTTAGACTCAAACCAAAGAAGCTGCATCACTCCAAGCAGAAGGGCCGCCCACGCATTAACATCAACAGAATTTCCTTTCCACAGTTGTTCCATAAGTTTCTAAATTCACTTGAAAAAGCCCTTCAAAACACTCCTGCTGGGGATGCAGAGACCAAGTGGGCCCACATCAGAGATGCCATCTATGACTGAGCAATGACCACCTTTGGCAAACGTGAGAAGCAGAATGAAGACTGGTTTCAATCTCACTTTGAAGAGCTGGAACCTGTCATATTCGCTAAGCGCATTGCACTGTTGAACCACAAGAAAGCCCCCAGTGAGTTAACATCCGTAACACTTAAAGTAGCCAGAAGTGCTGCACATAGAACAGCCAGGCGCTGTGCAAATGACAACTGGCAACACCTATGCAGTCGTATTCAGCTGGCCTCCGACACCGGAAACATCAGAGGAATGTATGATGGCATTAAGAGAGCTTTTGACCAACCATCAAGAAGATCGCTTCACTCAAGTCTAAATCAGGGGACACAAACACTGACCAACGCAAGCAAATGGACCGCTGGGTGAGCACTACCTTCAACTGTACTCCAGGGAAACTGTTGTCACTGAGACTGCCCTCAATACAGCCCAGTCTCTGCCTGTCATGGATGAGCTGGATGAACAGCCAACAAAATCGGAACTCAGTGATGCCATTGATTCTTTAGCCAGTGGAAAAGCCCCTGGGAAGGATGGCATTACCCCTGAAATAATCAAGAGTGCCAAGACTGCTATACTCTCAACACTCCATGAACTGCTTTGCCTGTGCTGGGATGAGGGAGCAGTACCACAGGACATGCGTGATGCCAATATTATCCCCCTCTAAAAGAACAAGGGTGACCGCGGTGACTACAACAACTGCCATGGAATCTCCCTGCTCAACATAGTGGGGAAAGTCTTCACTTGAGTCATTTTAAACAGACTCCAGAAACTGGCTGAGCGCATCTACCCTGATGCACAGTGCGGCATTCGAGCAGAGAGATCCACCATTGACATGCTGTTCTCCCTTCACCAGCTCCAGGAGAAATGCCGTGAACAACAGATGCCCCTCTACATTGCTTTCATAGATCTCACCAAAGCCTTTGACCACGTCAGCAGACGTGGTCTCTTCGGACTACTAGAAAAGATCGGATGTCCACCAAAGCTACTAAGTATTATCACCTCATTCTATGACAATATGAAAGGCACAATTCAGCATCGCGGTGCCTCATCAGACCCCTTTCCTATTCTGAGTGGTGTGAAACAGGGCTGTGTTCTCGCACCTACACTGTTTGGGATTTTCTTCTCACTGCTGCTCTCATGTGTCCCTTATTTCACTCTTAACAATAAACAAATTTTTCAATGCAGGCTCAATTTTAATCTTTGACAGGAGTCTCATGGAGCGACATAGGATCGGGCACCAACTGCACACCAACGGGGCGGCACAGTGGTGCAGTAGTTAGCACTGCAGCCTCACAGCTCCAGGGACCCGTGTTCGATTCTGGGTACTGCCTGTGCGGAGTTTGCAAGTTCTCCCTGTGTCTGCGTGGGTTTTCGCCGGGTGCTTTGGTTTCCTCCCACATCCAAAGAGCTGTAGGTGTTAGGTAAATTGGCTGTTGTAAATTGCCCTTAGTGTAGGGAGGTGATAGGGAATATGGGATTACTGTAGGGTTAGTATAAATGGGTGGTTATTGGTCGGCACAGACTCAGTGGGCCGAAGGGCCTGTTTCAGTGCTGTATCTCTAAATTTAAAAAAAAATGTACCAGGACACCCAGATCTCTCTTTACCACAGAGTTTTGCAATTGCTCTATGTTTAAATAATATACTGCTTATCTGTTTTTAAAATTAACAAATGATCTAGCGTCAGTTGCTGTTTGTGGAAGAGGTTTCCAAATTTCTACCACACTTTGTGCGTAAAGGTGTTTCCTAATTTCACTCCTGAAAGGTCTGACTCTGAGTTTTAGAATATGCTCCCCCAGTCGTAATCTAGTGGAAATAGTTTTTCTCTCTTGCTACATTATCTATTCCCCTTAATATCTTGTAAACTTTAATCGAATCACCCTTAACCTTCTAAATTCCAGGGAATACCATTGTAATACCACTTGAACAGTCTGAGTACTTCACACATCGTCACAGGAAGTGACATCAACCAACACGTGATAGTTCAGTTGGAGTTGTGTTAGGCGTTGAGTAACATGTGTATTATAGAACTCACTTATAAACCTGTTACTTAATAATAAAGAACCCACTCTTTGATTACCTTTCAACTCATGATTGTTTGGTACCTTATGGGTGAAGAAGGCAATAACCCAACAAATACAAACCTAATTTGTGTAATCGCTCATAATTTAAACCTTGAAGTCCAGGTATTATTCTGATAAATCTACCCTGCACTCCCTCCAAGGCCAGTATATTCTTCCTGAGATATAGTACCCAGAATTGCTCACAGTTATCTAGGTGTGGTCTCACCAAGGTTTTGTATAGCTGAAGCATGAGAAACTATGAGTGAACATTTTGCTCCCACACTGCTGAACTATATAATAATGCCACTTCTAAGGAACTGAGCAGATGCAAATTTTAATAATCATAGTTGCTTGAATGTTGCTGCTGGGGATCTGAATATATCCTGCAGTGTAAAATCGGGTGAATTCAGAGGGTCCTGCATTACCAGAATAATAAATGCCACGCTCCAGTAAATGTTACAAGAGAGATAAAGCCATTGATATTTACAGCACACAGGAGCCAATTTGGCCTGTGGTAGGCTTTTAATTGGAGCAGTTTGGAACTAATCCCACTGTTCTTGCTCTCCAGAGCTCTGTAACTTCCTGTGCTCCAAATAGTTATCCACTTTGCTCTCAAAAGATGGAAAACAGAAGAGGAAGGCTATTCAACCCATTTTTGCCAACTCCACACCAGGAATAATATACTACACTGCTCCCACCATAGCATTCAATTGGGTTTTTTGCCTCCATCACTCAGCCAGAAATCAATTTGGACATAAAAAGGATAGAACAGGGTACTTTCTAAATGGTGAAAAACTAGAAACAGTGGAGATCCAAAGAGACTTGGAGGTCCAGGTACATAGATCATTAAAATATCACGAGCAGGTACAGAAAATAATCAGAACGGCTAATGGAATTCTTGCCTTTATATCTAGAGGAATGGAATACAAGGGGGTAGAGGTCATGCTTTAGCTACACAATGACCTGGAGTTACTGTGAGCAGGTCTGGACACCTCAGGAAGGATATATTGGCCTTGGAGGGAGTGCAATGTAGATTTACCAGGGTGATACCTGGACTGCAAGGGTTAAAATTTGAGGCGAGATTATACAAACTAGGGTTGTGTTCCTTGGACTTTAGAAGGTTAAGTGGTAATTTGATTAAAGTCTTCATGATATTTCGGGGAATAGATAGAGTAAATAGAGGGAAACTGGGCTTGATTTTTTTGGCCTGACCAGAGCCAGGAGCAGAGGTGGGCAGGTGCTAAGAATAGTGCCACCGGGCTCATTGCTTGTCCCCTGCTCTATCCGGCCCCCGGGCCAGTTTCACGGAGGCGGGATGAGGTGGGGGTGGGGCTGCAGGCAGTCGGTAGTCGACACAACTCGTTAACAGCCACAAGGCTAATTAAAGGAGGCCGACTAGGATTTTTCAGTCGACCTCCGGATCCCTGGAGACAGCAGGTGCCAGATCAACTGCTTGGAGGCATCTTCCCAATGGCAGACCTAGGAGGCCAGTGCTCCAGTCAGGCCTAGAGGCCATCCCTGCCTGCCTGGGTGCTGCAGCAGCCGCGGACCGCCCTGTAGAGGGGCTTTCCCCCCCCGCCACCTCTCCCCCAAGGCCAGATTGAAAAAGCAATTTTTAATTTAAACTTTAAAAAAGTTGGAAAGCGAGCACCTCCATTTTGAAGTCCTGATGTCCTAATTTGACATTGAGATCCACGGTGGCTCAACCGTGGCTTACAAAAGAAATTATGGAGAGTATTAGATCCAAGGAGGAGAAATATAAAATGGCCAGAACAAGCAGCAAACCTGAGAATTGGGAGCAGATTAGAATTCAGCAAAGGAGGACAAAGGGATTGATTAAGAAGGGGAAAATAGAGTATGAGAGTAAGCTTGCAGAGAACATAAAAACTGACTGTAAAAGCTTCTATAGATATGTGAAGAGAAAAAGATTAATGAAGACACATGTGGGTCCCTTACAGTCAGAAATGGGGGAATTTATAATGGGGAAGAAAGAAATGGGTGGCGCAGTGGTTAGCACCGCAGCCTCACAGCTCCAGTGACCCGGGTTCAGTTCTGGGTACTGCCTGTGTGGGGTTTGCAAGTTCTCCCTGTGACTGCGTGGGTTCCTGCTGGGTGCTCTGGTTTCCTCCCACAGCTGAAGACTTGCAGGTTGATAGGTAAATTGGCCATTGTAAATTGCCCCTAGTGTAGGTAGGTAGTAGGAGAGGGAAAGTGGGGATGTGGTAGGGAATATGGGATTAATGTAGGATTAGTATAAATGGGTGGTTGATGGTCAGCACAGATTCAGTGGGCCAAAGGGCCTGTTTCAGTGCTGAAACAAAAACAAGAAATGCTGGAATCACTCAGCAGGTCTGGCAGCATCTGTGGAAAGAGAAGCAGAGTTAACGTTTCGGGTCAGCGACCCTTCTTCGGAACTGTTCCAAAGAGTTCCGAAGAAGGGTCACTGACCCGAAACGTTAACTCTGCTTCTCTTCCCACAGATGCTGCCAGACCTGCTGAGTGATTCCAGCATTTCTTGTTTTTGTTTCAGATTTCCAGCATCCGCAGTATTTTGCTTTTATTTTACTGTTTCAGTGCTATATGGCTCTATAAATGGCAGACCAATTAAATACATACTTTGGTTCTGCCTTCACAAAAGAGGATACAAATTACCTTTCAGAAATGTTGGGGAACATAAGGTCCAGTGAGAAGGAGAAACTGTATGAAATCAGTATTAGTAGGGAAATTAATAGGGAAATAGGGATTGAAGGCTGGTAAATCCCCAGGGCCTGATAATCTACATCCCAGAATACTTAAGAAAGTGGCCTTAGAAATAGTGGATGCATTGCTGGTCATTTTTCAAAATTCTATATACTCTGGAACAGTTCCAATGGATTGGAGGGTAGCTAAATAAATCCCATTGTTTAAAAAAGGAGGTAGAGAGAAAACAGGGAATGATAGACCGGTTAGCCTGACATCAGTAGTGGGGAAAATGCTAGAGTCCATTATAAAATATGTAATAGCAGAGCACTTGGAAAACAATGACAGTATCGGACAAAGTCAACATGGATTTACGAAAGGGAAATCATGCTTGAAGAATCTACTGGAATTTTTTGAGGATGTAACTAGTAGAATAGACAAGGGAGAACCAGTGGATGTGTTGTGTTTGGACTTTCAGAAGGCTTTCGATAAGGTCCCACATAAGAGATTAGCATGCAAAACTATAGCACGTGGGATTGGGGGTAAGGTACTGACATGGATAGAGAACTGGTTGGCAGACAGGAAACAAAGGGTAGGAATAAATGGGTCTTTTTCCGAGTGGCAGGCAGTGACTAGTGGGGTACCGCAGGGATCAGTGCTCGGACCCCAGCTATTCACAATATATATTAATGATATAGATGAGGGAATTAAATGTAATAAATACAAGTTTGCAGATGACACAAAGCTGGGTGGGAGTGTGAGCTCTGAGGAGGATGCAGAGAAGCTCCAGTGTGATTTGGACAAGTTGAGTGAGTGGGCAAATACATGGCAGATGCAGTATAATGTGGATAAATGTGAAGTTATCTACTTTGGTGTCAAAAACAGGAAGGCAGATTATTAGCTGAACGGTGATAGATTGGGAAAGGGGCAGATGCAGCAAGACCTAGGTGTCCTCGTGCACCATTCGCTGAAAGTAAGCATGCAGTTGCAGCAGGCAGTTAAGAAGGCAAATGGTATGTTGGCCTTCATAGTGAAAGGATTTGAGTACAGGAGCAGGGATGTCTTGTTGCAATTATACAAGGCCTTGGTGAGACCACATCTGGAATATTGTGTGCAGTTTTGGGCTCCTTATCTGAGGAAGGATATTCTTGCTATGGAGGGAGTGCAGTGAAGGTTCACCAGACTGATTCCTGGGATGGCAGCACTCTCGTATGAAGAGAGATTGGGTCAATTAGGCTTAGAAGAATGAGAGGGGATCTCATAGAAACCTACAAAATTTTAACAGGACTGGACAGACTAGATGCAGGAAGGATGTTCCCGATGGCGGGGGAGTCCAGGACCAGGGGTCACAGTCTAAGGATAAGGGGTAAGCCATTTTGGACTGAGATGAGGAGGAATTTCTTCACCCAGAGAGTGGTGAACCTGTAGAATTCTCTACCACAGACAGCAGCTGAGGCCAAATCATTAAATATATTCAAGAAAGAGTTATATATAGTTCGTAGGGCTAAAGGGATCAAGGGATACGTGGAGAAAGCAGGAACAGGGTAATGAGTTTGGATGATCAGCCATGATCGTATTGAATGGCGGTGCAGGCTCGAAGGGCCGAATGGCCTACTCCTGCTCCTATTTTTCTATGTTTCTATCCCACTCTGGCCATTAATTAGCTGCCCCAGGGAAAATCACCACGAGTGACTGTTTCCTACACAATGCAGCTTTCTGACCCACATGGCAGTCTGATGCTGGGATTCAGAAGCTTGCAAGGAAAATCCTGCCCACTATTTCTGCTGGTTGGGGAGTCTAGCACTGTGGTGCATTGTGTAAAAATTCAGAAGTGAAATTAGGAACCATTTCTACACACAAAGGTTGGAGAAGTTTGGAACGCTCTTCCACAAATGGTATTTGATGGCTGATCAATTGTTAATTTTACATACGAGATTGACAGATTTTTGTTAACCAAAGGTATTGAAGGGTTTACGGAGTTAGGTCACAGATCAGCCATGATCTCATTGAATGGCAGAACAGGCTCAAGGAATGAAACGGCCTCCTACTGTTCCTATGTCCTTATGAATGGAGACATAGTTGGTGTAGCCCATTCTGACAGTGGTAAATAAGAGAATTTCCATTATAAATATCAAGTGTCATTTTCACCTTCACTGAATCAATGAGATGAAACGGAGATTGATTTATTTTTGGTAACCAAAGGTTAAATGGGGCAAAGTTGGGTACATCAAGTTAGGTCACAGATCAACCATGATCTCATTGAATGTTGGAACATGCTCAAAGGACTAAATGGCTTCTTCCTGTTCCTATGCCCCTATTTCATGTTGTTACGGCCGACTGTTCCAGTCAAGGGCGGCACAGTGGCGCAGTGGGTAGCACTGCAGTCTCACAGCTCCAGCTGTACCCCAGTTCTGGGTATTGCCTGTGCAGAGTTTGCAAGTTCTCCCTGTGACCATGAGGGTTTCCGTCGGGTGCTCTGGTTTCCTCCCACAGCCAAAGACTTGCATGTTGATAGGTAAATTGGCCACTGTAAATTGCCCCTAGTGTAAGTAGGTGGTAGGAGAATTGTGAGGATGTGGTAGGGAATATTGAATTAATGTAGGATTAGTATAAATGAGTGGTTGATGGTTGGCACAGACTTGGTGGGCCAAAGAGCCTGTTTCAGTGCTATATCTCTCTATGACTTAAAGCTCCCAATCAAAATATATGATTCTGATTGTGGTGGGAGAAACGCACTGTTAATTCAGTCCCATCTCTCCAAAGATCACCTTACATATCATTTTAAACTTTCCAAATTAAAGAAAGACCCAGCCAAATTGTACCATCGATTAACCCCCGAATGAGGCTAACCAAACCAGGTGTCTTTAAATCAACAAATTAACTGTTTAATTAGAAAAATGAAAATTTTAAACACTACGAAGATTTAAACAACATTTAATATAGAAAAACTAAGAGTCCTTGCAAATTTGCAGTCCAATGTTGCCTGAAGTCCTCACCGCCGTCTGATGGGCAAAAAAGGTTCTTCAACAGTAGAACAGTCCGTAGTCTAATTCCAGCAGTAAGTGATGTTTTCCTTCTCCAGTGATGAATTTCAACGATTAACAACTTGCAAACACTTTTTAAATGAATCAATTTGGCTTTGGAATTTTTGAGGGATCAAAGATTGTCACAGTCTAACTTCCTCTTTCTTCAGTTTAAATTATCAGGGATCTCTTGGCTTGACTTTTTAGAATTTTGAGAGATAATAAATAAGCAGACTAAATTCTTTTCCTTCAGTTTAAATGACTGAGAGCTCTTCTTTCATGTGCTAACACTAGCTGCCTGTCTGTCTTCTGTTAGAACAGTCTGTTTGCACTATAAGCCAATTCAAAAGTGAATTGTAACAAATGTATCTCCCGATGCTCTGTCCCAGTGGCTGTATCAAAGGCAAGGAGAATGCACCCTTTGAATCGCAGTCTTTGAATGGCTGTAACCAAGGCAATGAGAATGCACCTTCTTGGTAACTCCTGAGGCCTGCTTATTCTTAAAGCAGTACTGATCCTTTGCTGTCTTAAAATAACATATTTCCTGAAAAAAAACTACAGGATCATAACAATGTGTTCATCTGTGTGTGTATGAGAAGAAAAGTTTTCTAATGTCAATCCAAGTTTGCTTTTTGTTTGGATAAATACATGCCCTTTCATCCTTCCAGAACATGTTTGATTTTGATGTTATTTCTAGGTTTATTTTTCCTTGCATAATTTACTATCGACATACTTTTTTGAAGTCCCCTTCTGGTGGCTTCTTTTTGACGATGAGGAGCCCAAATTTCTCCAGCCTCTCCTTATAGTTTAGTCCTCAGATGTGAGGCTGCAGCCTCTTGATTTTCCTGTACAAGGTTTCTTGGCTTTGAGCATTTCATCTGTGACCAAAACTGAACCTGGTACTCAAGCTTCAGCTTTCCCAGAATGCTGTATCGGTTGAATATGAGCCCTGCCAACCTGTGCTGCCGGTTCTCCATGCTTCTGCCATGGCAATATCTCCTCGGGCAAGAGTGTTATATTCCTGAAAGCCAGTTGTTGAAGGATGAAACTGGAGCCAATCTTTACTCAGTCTTACATTTATTCAGAAAGTGCAAGATTCCAAACATATAGCTCCTAACTCAAACCCCCAATCAGTCTCAGTGTCTCCTTCTTAGTCCTCAAGTAAGATCCGAATTAACACCTACATATGATTAAACACAATTGATATACAATTAACAAAGAGCAGGATTACATATTACATAGAATCACATCAAATTTACAGTACAACTGGTCTTACTGGTTTATACTCCACTTACCTCACATCATTCCTTCCTATTTAGCCCTTTGAGCCTGCTCCTCCAGCTCTACAATCCTCCCTGATTTCTGCACTCCTCCATTTCTGGCCTCTTGTGCATCCCCCGATGTTCTTGGCCCCAGTATTTTTTGGCTGTATCTTCAGTTGCTTAGACTTCCAAGATCTGGAATTCCCTCCCTAAACCTCCATCTCCTCCTCTAATTCACTCTTTAAAACCTACCTCTTTGACCAAGCTTTTGGTCACTTGTCTTAGTATCTCTTTATGTGGCTTGGAGCTTCTGTGAAGCACCTTGGAATATTTTATTCCATTAAAGGTGCAAGATTTAATTGCTGCATATCCTTCTTTCCTTTCTCTGTCATCTACCTATCTAGCTTTCCCTTAAAGGCATCTACACTATTCACCTCAATCACTCCATGTAGTCATGAGTTCCACGTTCTAACCACTTTCTGAATAAATCTGGATGCTTTGGATCACACTAGCATGATTCTGTTGATGAGATTACAGATCCACCAAGAGCCAGCACACTTTACAAGCAGCAGAAATCTCACTTACCTATTTGTTTCTGTGTGTGTGTTTGCTGCCCTCTCACCTTCTTTTCCAGCTGGCTCCAAGATGAGGCATTCCATTAATGGCCCTCTTTGGGAACTGACCGTTAAAGTTGATGTTTCAGGGAATTGGGAAAATTTATTGCTTTCAGAAGAAGAAAATTACTTCACATGGTTGCAAGCTTGGAGATTTGGAAAAAGAAGGCCCATTGTTTTATTTACTGGTGATCCAATGTCTATACCACTACCTCCAGTGATAAATAGTCCATTTTCAAAATATATGCCTACGAATGGCTCCCTCCTGGCCACAGATCATTCAGTTGTCTAGGTTTTATAGAGGAGCAATTTTTACTAATGGTTTTTGGTTCATGATATGGAGAAAATGTGAGGCAGATTTTTTTTTAAATTTAAGACCTGCCAACAAGTTTCAGTGGCTAGCACAACTCATCAGCAATGTGCAACTTCACTGAAAAGTCAGGAGCATATCATTTCCTGCCCATTCACAGAATGTGACAGAATTAGAAAAGATTTGCTATGCAAATTTTGTGCTAATGCTTTTTGTGCTATTCACATGATTCAAATTACCCGGTTGGGAGGGGAGGGGCTGTTGGGGGAGGAAGAAGGCTCAGAACCAGCACCAGTGATACATTTCCATGATTGTGTACTGCCATTCTGCCCCCTGATAGTTTAGTTTAGTTTAGTTTAGAGATACAGCACTGAAACAGGCCCTTCGGCCCACCGAGTCTGTGCCGACCATCAACCACCCATTTATACTAATCCTACACTAATTCCATATTCCTACCACATCCCCACCTGTCCCTATATTTCCCTACCACCTACCTATACTAGGGGCAATTGCTAATGACCAATTTACCTATCAACCTGCAAGTCTTTGGCATGTGGGAGGAAACCGGAGCACCCGGAGGAAACCCACGCAGACACAGGGAGAACTTGCAAACTCCACACAGGCAGTACCCAGAATTGAACCCGGGTCGCTGGAGCTGTGAGGCTGCGGTGCTAACCACTGCGCCACTGTGCTGCCCTACTGGGCGTGATACTGGGCTACATTTCCAGCATAGCAGCCCTTCACTAAATGGCCATTCTACATGTATGAAGCTCAGTCGGGAATTTGCCAGGCAGTTTGAGAAATTAATTTGAGATTTGACAGGTGGTAAGTGTCAGGTGCTTAGGAGGGGAAAGGTGACTTTGGACCAAAAGATCTCGACTACTGGGGTTTTCCTGCCTGTTTTGAGCTTGGGCCAGTTATCCCTTACTTTAGTGCTGACTCCAACTGTAGCTTTCCTATCACTGGGCCAGCTGGGATCAGCTCACTGAAAACAGAATAGACCCTAGCTTAAACATGACATATACAAATATGGCTCAGCTACTCACTGGATAAATTAACTGAACTACATTCCCTTCCTGTTGATGCAGTTCCCAGTATTGTGTTGCATGATTTATAGGTCTTGCACCAATAGTTAAACCATTGAAATGTAAAGCATGCCAAGTACATTGGAGCCTTAATTGTGACTGATGTGCTGTGTGTAAGATGATTTGCTCCAAAAACAATGCAACTATGGTGGGGATTGGGAGCGTGGGACCTGAGAATATTTTGACTGACAATTATAATATTTTATGAGCATGATTTAAATCTAAGAAAATAGTCAAGGCATGCCATCTCACCTTTGTCCAGTATTTTAGCAAGAGAGCTTTTCAACTCTGTGTGAGTCATGGAAATCAGGGACCAAGAAAAGGGGTCCAGTTACTCAGACATCAATACACCACAATCACTGATAGACAGCTTGAAAGACTGCTAAGGCAGTCAGAAGTATGGAGGCCTTGCAAATAAGTAGATAATGACTGGCCTGGACATTCCCACATGCAATAAAGAAGCTTGTGAGACAGAGGTGGAGGTCAAAATCATTAGGGTATGATGTAAAAGAACTCACCTTGAGTTGGTGGTGTGTCCTCATCTTGGTGGGATAATCAATGATTAAGAAATGAAGCCAGAGAAGTGGAAGTGAAGCAAAAAAGAGCCAAATAGTATAAAATCAGAGCATACACCCCCACCGCCTCCACCAGTCAACACAGTCAGGAAGTCAATAGCCTTGTGACGGAGGTCAAGCTTAAATCACCTTGAAGTCCGCGGAGATAATCAGTTTGTAATAACTGCTTGCATTTAATGTAATATTGTGGAACAGTCATATAAGAACAATACTGTCAGTCAATACATTAAAGCTTGTTGTTTAAAACCACTCCAGCCCAAATCATGCAGAAGATGTTGTTGAAAGACTCATAACCTTACATTGAAACGGTAACTACAGGAAGAAATCTGCTAACATGCCGCAAGATCTCTTTGAAGGTGCATTGGCTAGGGTTTTTTTTTAAAGATGCGATGCAATAATGCAGACAGCAAAGTCTCCAATTAACTATCACTCTATTTAAAACTGGACAATGCATTCTTGTAAGAAAAAATAATTGCGAGAATAATGCCAGTTATTTAAAACCAAGTCATTAATTTATTGAACAAACTTAAGGAAGTCATTATAACAGATAAGATGTAGAAAAGGCTGCTTCATCTAGGCTCCAATTGTAGCAGGAATACCAGCATGCAGTGAAATCTGGATTGTGATAATTCACAGGATCAGCAAAGCACCAATGCTAGACAATCAAGGCAAGTGTGTCCCTATTGAGTCTATTCAAGATCTGCAACAGAAATACTCGGATAGATTTGACACCATGGACAGTTTAATAGGAGACCTCATTCTTCACCTGAAAGACGATGGAGTTCCCTTCATAGATCCACCACAGAAGGGCAGAGTCCACATAAATGACAAATTAAAAGCCGAGCTTGACACAATAGAATGGCAAGGGATTATTTGGCACCTTCAGCAACATACTGACTGGTATAGCTTTAAAACCACTGTAATTAAGAAATATGGTACCATTAGAGTTTGCTTGGCTCCTAGAAGATTAAATTGAGCACTCAAAAGGTGTCCTCACAAGATTCCTACTTTAGAAGAGCTCAACTCAAGGTTTGCTAGAGCCAACGTCTTCTCAAAATTGGATGCAAAGTACGGATACTGGTCAGTGCACCTTTCCGAGGATTCACAGGAACTAACAACATTCAGAACACCATTTGGGAGGTACTGCTTTCCATGGTTACCATTTGGTATATCAATGAATCAAGACCTGTTCCAACAGCATATGGATCACATTACCGAGAGTATTCATGGCTGAGTTTGTATTGTGGATAACATAACGGTCATGGTAAATATCAAGGAAGATCATGCGAAGAATCTTCCCATTTTAATGGAGACGCCAAGAAGAGAAGGTCTTGTGTTTAATAACAAAAAATGTGCTATCAATGTGAGCCATATTAATTTCTTTGATTCAATCTACTCTGACACTGGAATATGACCAGATCCCAGTAACATTGAGGCTGTACAGTCAATGCCTACTCCTCAAGATAAAGAAGATTTACAGGGGTGTTTGGGCTGTTTAACTTCTTAGCACCTCGAATTTCTCTGAAAAAGCATCATCACTGCATGAACTTCTCAAGAAAGATACGCCATTCTTGTGGCATGAAGGTGAAGATCATCAGCAGGCGTTTGATTCCTTAAAACAGTCACTTTATGACTCAAGGAAAGAAACTACACTCGAAGTAGATGCTTCACAAAAGAGTCTTGGAGCATGTCTATTATAGAGAGGTAGACAAATTGCGTTCGGTTCTAACAGTTTGTCACCCTATCAGGTGAGCTATTCAAACATAGGATGAGAAACATTTGCATTAGTGTTCAATATCGTCAGATTCCATATGTACCTATTTGGCAGACACTTTATTGTCGAGACTGATCACAAGCTGTTGGCAATAATTTGGCAAAAAACACTCACCAGCGCACCACCTCGACTTCAATGACTGCCAATCAAAGTACGGGGTATAATTGTGAGATCTGATACAAACCTGGAAACCTCATGGTTATGTCTGACACATTGAGCAGACTCCCAACCCCAAGAAAACAGAAGATATACCGTTGGATGTCCAAGTAGATGAAGCAGATGTGGAACTAGAAGATGTGAACAACATTGACCTTATGCCATTTGGGCAGAACAAATGTGAAGAGCTCCAACGAGAGAATTCCAAAGATCCTGTCCTCAGGGCATTATGGCAGCTCATCATCAGTGGATGGCCGGATAGAATGCAAGAGGTTCCCACAGACCTCAGAACCTTTTGGCCATATCATAATGAATTAGGGATATCAAGTGGTGTCATTTTAAGGGCAGACAAGTATTGATACCAAAAGCACTTCATCAAGATATCTTTACTCAATTACATAAAGGTTACATGGGCATTGAAAGATCAAGACGATTTGTATGTGAGACAGTTTATTGGCCAGGGATCAATAATGACATTGAATGAGCAGTGAGGATGTGTGAT
Organism: Heterodontus francisci; assembly: GCF_036365525.1. Classification (NCBI taxonomy): domain Eukaryota; kingdom Metazoa; phylum Chordata; class Chondrichthyes; order Heterodontiformes; family Heterodontidae; genus Heterodontus; species Heterodontus francisci. Next base: position 116,478,785 of record NC_090382.1, read on the forward strand.
GCATGTCAGGAGCATCAGCTGAGTTAACACAAAGAGCCACTCCATTCTCATGATGTTCCATCATTGCTATGGTCAAGAATAATTACTGACTTATTTAATTTAGGTGATGACTTCTTACTTCTTACCGAGTACTTCTTCAAATTTCTAATCATTCATCAACTGAGGGATACATCAAGTGCATCGGTAGCAAACACGATGAGTACAGTTTTCAGTCTTTTGGGTTCTTCGGAGGAGATAGTTTTGGATAACTGTCCACAGTACACTGATAAACCATTTCAAGACATGTGGGCAAAGTGGGCTGTAAATCACATTACGTTATCTCCACACTATCCAAGGTCAAATGGACGACCGGAAAGGATGGTGCGGACGGTAAAGTCACTAATCTTGAAATGTAAGGAGACCAATTAAGACATTCAGGAAGCAATGTTGCACCTATGAACAGCACCACTAGACACGGGATTACCTTCCTCAGCAGAGATCACGTTCGGAAGGCAAGGCATGGCAACTCTTCTGAGTCATCATCTGATGAGATCGTCATCAGTTCAAGATAAATTATTGGCAAGACAAGAGAAAATGAAGATCACTCATGATAAACATGCTGATGTGGAGTTATCTCCTCTGCAGGTCAGACAGAAGGTCAGAGTAATCCACCCGCAAGAGAAGACATGGTTCTCTGTGGAAGTGTCCCAGATCTGTAATGAGCCACGGTCATACGAGGTAACTACCTCAAGTAGAGCGACGTTGAGGAGGTATAGCTGTCTGCCGAGAGAGTTATCCAACAGCATCAAACCTAACACTCCTGTAGTGTCAAGAAAATATTCACATTCAAGTTCTGAGAGTGGAGTTAAGGAAGATGACATGTACAACACTCTGGAACAAGATAATTGTCAGTCTAGACCTTTGAGCCAAGAGAAAAGAATTGACAATTCCAGATCTCAGCAACGTTTCATTGTTACCAGATCAAGTTGAATCAGCAGGCCACCTGTATGTTTCAGAGACACTTGAATAATTAATGTGAGAGTCCACACATGTGTAAATACTGTTCACAATTATCCTATTTCATTATGAACAAAGCTTATAACTTATGTAATGTTTCTATTTAAGGAAAGGGGGATGTGATATTGCTTTCATACTGATTAACATACTACTTAATATGTAAATAGTTTAGTGTACATCATCACTGGAAGTGATGCAAATTAACGTGTGATACAGTAGTTGGAGCAATGTTAGCAGGTAACACGTGTACTGAACAGCTCTCCTAGAATCCTATCATTCTTCAATAAAGAACCTTTTATTTTGTTTACCCAATCATTGTTATAGTGTTTGGTACATTTTTGTTAACAGCCAATAACACAACCCCAACCACAATGAATCTATTTGAATACTATACCCTTGATATCCACATATCAAAATTTGATACATTGGGACTGATATTAGAATTAGAATTAGAACATTACAGCGCAGTACAGGCCCTTCGGCCCTCGATGTTGCGCCGACCTGTGAAACCATCTGACCTACACTATTCCATTTTCATCCATATGTCTATCCAATGACCACTTAAATGCCCTTAAAGTTGGCGAGTCTACTACTGTTGCAGGCAGGGCGTTCCACGCCCCTACTACTCTCTGAGTAAAGAAACTACCTCTGACATCTGTCCTACATCTATCACCCCTCAACTTAAAGCTATGTCCCCTCGTGTTTGCCATCACCATCCGAGGAAAAAGACTCTCACTATCCACCCTATCTAACCCTTTGATTATCTTATATGTCTCTATTAAGTCAACTCTCCTCCTCCTTCTCTCCAATGAAAACAACATCAAGTCCCTCAGCCTTTCCTCGTAAGACCTTCCCTCCATACCAGGCAACATCCTAGTAAATCTCCTCTGCACCCTTTCCATAGCTTCCACATCCTTCCAATAATGCGGGGACCAGAACTGCACGCAATACTCCAGGTGCGGTCTCACCAGAGTTTTGTACAGCTGCAGCATGACATCGTGGCTCCGAAACTCGATCCCCCTACTAATAAAAGCTAACACACCATATGCCTTCTTAACAGCCCTATTAACCTGGGTAGCAACCTTCAGGGAATTATGTACCTGGACACCAAGATCTCTCTGTTCATCTACACTACCAAGAATCTTCCCATTAGCCCAGTACTCTGCATTCCTGTTACTCCTTCCAAAGTGAATCACCTCACACTTTTCCGCATTAAACTCCATTTGCCATCTTTCAGCCCAGCTCTGCAGCCTATCTATGTCCCTCTGTACCCTACAACATCCTTCGGCACTATCCACAACTCCACCGACCTTAGTGTCATCCGCAAATTTACTAACCCACCCTTCTACACCCTCTTCCAGGTCATTTATAAAAATGACAAACAGCAGTGGCCCCAAAACAGATCCTTGCAGTACACCACTAGTAACTAAACTCCAGGATGAACATTTGCCATCAACCACCACCCTCTGTCTTCTTTCAGCTAGCCAATTTCTGATCCAAAGCTGTAAATCACCTTCAACCCCATACTTCCGTATTTTCTGCAATAGCCTACCATGGGGAACCTTATCAAACGCCTTACTGAAATCCATATACACCACATCCACTGCTTTACCCTCATCCACCTGTTTGGTCACCTTCTCGAAAAACTCAATAAGGTTTGTGAGGCATGACCTACCCTTCACAAAACCGTGCTGACTATCGCTAATGAACTTATTCTTTTCTAGATGATTATACATCCTGTCTCTTATAACCTTTTCCAACATTTTACCCACAACCGAAGTAAGGCTCACAGTTCTATAATTACCAGGGCTGTCTCTACTCCCCTTCTTGAACAAGGGGACAACATTTGCTATCCTCCAGTCTTCTGCCACAATTCCTGTCGACAATGACGACATAAGGATCAAGGACAAAGGCTCTGCAATCTCCTCCCTAGCTTCCCAGAGAATCCTAGGGTAAATCCCATCTGGCCCTGATATGTTGAATCACAGACAGAATCACAGAATTGTTACATTGCAGAAGGAGGCCATTCGGCCCATCGTGTCTGCACTGGCTCTCTGAAAGAGCAATTCCCTCAGTCCCATTCCCCTGCCTTCTTCCCATAACCCTGCACATTCTTCCTTTTCATATAACTGTCTAACTCCCTTTTGAATGTTTCAACTGAATCTGCCTCCACCACGTTCTCAGGCAGCGCATTCCAAACCTTAACCACTCACTGCAGGAAAAAGATTTTATTTATTTAGCAATACAGCACTGAAACAGGCCATTCGAGTCTGTGCCGACCAACAGCCACCCATTTATACTAACCCTACAGTAATCCCATATTCCCTAACACCTGTCTACACTAGGGGCAATTTACAATGGCCAATTTACCTATCACCTGCAAGTCTTTGGCAATGGGAGGAAACCGGAGCACCCGTCGAAAACCCACACGGTCACAGGGAGAACTTGCAAACTCCGCACAGACAGTACCCAGAATTGAACCCGGGTCGCTGTATTTGTGAGGCTGCGGTGCTAAGCACTGCGCCACTGTGCCGCCCTCGTGTCACTTTTGCTTCTCTTACCAAATAATTTAAATCTGCACCCTCTCGTTCTCGATCCTTTCACGAGTGGGAACAGTTTCTCTCTATCTACTCTGTCCAGAATTTTCATGAAAATCCGTACGGACATGTCAAGCAAAACAGCGACCTCTCAAGTCCCTTCCGTATCTCCAATGGGGTGAATCAGGGATGTGTGCTGGCCCCGACCCTATTCACCATCTTTTTCAGCATGATGCTGCAGCAGGCAATGGAAGACCTTAAGGATCGAGTTTATGTACGCTTCCGGACTAAGGGAAGCCTTTTCAACCTCAGGCGACTTCAGGCTCACACAAAGACACAAGAAAATCTCATCCATGAACTGCTTTTCGCCGATGACTGTGCTCTCCTGGTCCACAGTCAATCAGACCTGCAACGTATAACACATTTTTCTGAGGCGGCACAGCTCTTCAGACTAAAAATCAGTTTAAAGAAAACTGAAGTCCTGCATCAGCCTGCACCCCAAGAAGAATACAGACCACCAAGCATTGTCATCGAGGGAACCGAGCTGAATGCCATCAAGCAATTTACTTATTTGGGGAGAGTCATCTCGTTTGATGCCACCATAGACAAGGATGTGGACAATAGGTTCTAAAAAGCAAACAGTACATTCGGCAGTCTCTACAAATGTGTGTGAAGCAACCACAGCCTCAGAGCACAGACCAAACAAAGTGTACAAAGCCATAGTCCTCACCACCCTTCTGTATGGCGCTGAGTCATGGGTCCTATATCACCGTCATGTTACGCCTTCTGGAGTGTTTCCATCAGTGCTGCCTCTGCAGCATCCTCAAGATCCGCTGGCAGGACCGCATCACAAACATTGAAGTCCTGGAAACAGCCAACATCACCAGCATCGAGGCCATCTTCCTGCAAAGCCAACTGTGTTGGTGGGTCACGTTGCCCGGATGGACGACAGTCGCCTGCCCAAGATTGTGTTGTATGGAGAGCTGATCACTGGTAAAAGGAACAGAGGAGCCCCATGCAAACGTTTCAAGGACTCCCTGAAGAGGTCTCTCTCTGTGTGCCACATTGACCATTGTCAGTGGGAAGCACAGGCCATAGATCGTGATGCCTGGAGATGCTACATCAGGAGGGCGACAGACACCTTTGAGTCTGAGCAAAGAACCAGCATGAAAGAGAAAAGGAGAAGGATAGATCCAATTGCCCCCAACAGCAACTGCACCTTCGTTTGTACTCGCTGTGGGAGAATCTGCCAGTCACGGATGGGCCTGACTAGCCACCAGCGGGCCTGCAACCGATAACCACAACCTTTCCAAAATCTTCGTCTGTGAAAAAATGCCAAGAAGAAGCACTGTCCAGACCCCTCATGATTTTGAATACCTCTATCAAATCACCTCTCAGCCTTCTCTTCTCCAAGGAAAACAGTCCTAACTTCTCCAATCTATCTTCATAACTGAAATTCCTCATCCCTGGAACCATTCTCGTGAATCTCTTCTGTATTCTCTCCAATGCCCTCAAGTCTTTCCTCAAGTGCGGCACCCAGAACTGGATGCAATACTCCAGCTGAGGCCGAACTATTGTTTTATACAAGTTCAAAATAACTTCCTTGCTCTTGTACTCGATGCCCCTATTAATAAAGCCCAGGATACTGTATGCTTTATTAACTGCTATCTCAACCTGTCCTGCCACCTTTAATAACTTATACACATATATTCCTAGGTCCCTCTGCTTCTGCACCCCCTTTAGAATTGTACCCTTTATTCTGCATTGTCTCTCCATGTTCTTCCTACCAAAATGAATCACTTCACATTTCTCTGCATTGAACTTCTGCCACCTATCTGCACATTCCACCAACTTGTTTATGTCCTTTTGAAGTTCTACACTATCCTCCTCACAGTTCACAATGCTTTGAAGTTTCGTATCATCTGCAAACTTTGAAATTGTGCCCTGTACACCAAGGTCTAGGTCATTAATATATATCAGGAAAAGCAAGGGTCCCAACACTGATCCCTGGGAAACTCCACCACAAACCTCCCTCCTGCCCAAAAAACATCTATTAACCACTACTCTTTGTTTCCTGTCACTCAGCCAATTTTGTATCCATGTTGCTACCGTCCCTTTTATTCCATGAGCTATAAGTTTGCTCACAAGTCTGTTGTGTGGCACTGTACCAAATGCCTTTTGAAAGTCCATGTACACCCATCAACAGCATTGCCCTGATCAACTCTCCCTGTTACCTCCTCAAAAAACTCCAGAATGTTAGTTAAATATGATTTTCCCTTAAGAAATCCATGCTGGCTTTCCTTATTTAACTCGCATTTGTCCATATGACTATTGATTTTGTCCCGAATAATTTTTTCTAGAAGTTTTCCCAACACTGAAGTTAAACTGACTGGCCTGTAATTGCTGGGCTTATCTTCACACCCTTTTTGAACAAGGGTGTAACGTTTGCAATTCTCCAGTCCTCAGGTACCAACCCCTGAGTCTAAGGAAAACTGAAAAATCATGGCCAGTGCCTCTGCGATTTCCACCTTCACTTCCCTCAGTATCCTTGGTATCTGATCCTGGTGTTTTATCCATTTTAAGTTCAGACAGTCTATCTAATACTTCCTCTTTATCAATTTTAAATCCCTCTAGTGTCTGACTTACCTCCTCTTTCAACATTGCCTGGGTTGCATCTTCTTCCTTGGTAAAGACAGATGCAAAGTATTCATTTAATACCTCAGCTATGCCCTCTGCCTTCATGTGTAAATCCCCTTTCTGATCCCTAATCATCCCCGCTCCTCCTTTTACCACCCTTTCACTATTTATATGCCTATAGAAAACTTTGGGATTTCCTTTAATACTAGCTGCCAGTCTCTTTTCATGCCCTCTCTTTGCTTCTCTTATTTGCTTTTTCACTTCCCCTCTGGACCTTCTATATTCAACCTGGTTCTCGATTGTATTTTCTACCTGACATCTGTCATAAGCACATTTTTTATTCTTTATCTTAATCTCTACCTCTTTTGTCATCTAGGGAGCTCTAAATTTGTTTGCTCTACTTTTCTTCTTCGAGGGAACGTACCATGACTGTGCCTGGAGGGAGTGAATGTTGAAGGTGGTGGATGGGGTGCTGATCAAGTGGGCTGAATAAACTCTTCTTTGAAGGTAGCCCATTGTTCATCTAGATTTCTAGATGTGAAATCACATCCAGCATCACTGAGGAAAAGGTTATGGATCAGGAGGAATAGGAAACCAATGACCATATACCCATATGATGCATTGGCAATGATGAACAAACTGTTCAGATCTTCTCACAACATTAAATGGTGATGCCACTGTGCAAACGTGCCTAAGTGCACTGCAGACTGTAAAAAAATAAATGAACAAGTAGGAATGCCAGAAGGCAAGCAAAGATAATTGACTTTTCTGATGAGAAGCTTGCCATATCTACTGTTGTACTGTAAATATGCTGTTAATGTTAAAATCTGTTTAATTTATGACTGTCTGCGGTTGCCACCATTTAGATAACCAGTTACAGTATGCTGTTACAGTGTGCTGTCACTGCACAGGGCTAGAATCAGAAATTAAAGTGTGGAGGCCAATCAGCCCATCAAGCCTGTGCTTGCTCCCAAGCTGCGGCTGCCTACAATAATTACATTTCAAGTTATATATTTCACAGATTGCTGCAATATGTTGGAATTTATATTGTCACACATAGTTTAGCAAGCTCTTTAACTGTGAAATTTAGCCTGTAACTATTTTAGCAGGACATCCCCAAGGTTGAATTGAATAGGAAGGAAGACAAGGTATGTGAAGAAGCAATGGTTCAGAGTTGCCTAATTTGGATTATAAAAGCCTTCAGATTACAGGAGAAAGAGAAAACCTTGGGAGGTAAGGACGGTCACAGTCTGAGAAAGACTTAGAGTAGAAGAGGATAATAAGTCTTGATTTTGTAGAATTAGAGGCACCCACATAGAAGTCTATCAAATAATCAAAGAGCTGTCTAGCATGCCGAGAGGCAGATTACTCCAGTTTATCGGAAGGACCAGGGGACATGAGTAGAATCTGTGCAGGATAGGAATAGGCTGGATGTTAGGTTGTTCTTCTTTCCCCAGTCAGCAGTAAGTCTCTGGAATACATTGTTAGCTGGTGTTGCCTCTGCACGCCTTCAAGAGGGTGCTGGAAGGTCTTTATAGAGAGCACTTGGTCAATATGATCTCCTGGACTGGTGTTGATCACCTGAGGGGATCGGAGAGGAATTTTGTAGAATATTTTTCACTTATTGTTCCTGGGTTTTTCTGTTTTTTCTTCTCCAAGGAGATTACATGGCTGCAGGGGTGGAGGTGGAAAAGGAGTTGGGGTAGGATGTGTGGGTGTGGTGGCAGTGGGAAGTGTTTAGTAACAATGCTTCAGCCATCATGATGTATTCTGCTATGACCAGGTGAGAAAGAGGTCTAGGGTTCCCTTTCAGCCTTCACCTGGTCTTACTGTAACAGGGTTTTATTTTTAAACACACTGTGTTGTAGCTCCCCTTGGTGAATCCTTGTTCACTGCTTTCCAATTATAAGGCAAAGAAATGAGCACAAACAGGCTTTCTTAGGTTTAAAGAAGAAAGCTGAAAATTTATTAAACTTAAACACAAATTCAGTTAACACCTACGGATACATGACGCGCCCATGCAAGCATGCATACTTAATACACACATGCAGATAGGGACAGAAAAGAGCAGAAGAGAAACTAAAGTGGAAAAGTTTGAGGCAATATCTGAGGAGGGTTTTTTGTTACTGTGCTTCGAGCTTGCCGTAGAGTCTTTGATTGAAGATATGGTCTTGCTTTTCATTGGGACCCAGTATTCTTCTTAAACTTTGTTCACTGTAGGAGACTTCTCTCTCTTGGGGTTCATGTTTCTTCACTGGGTTTTGGACTTCTGTGAGAAAGAGATGGGAGCAGACAGGAGAGGAGGTCTGCTTCAGTCCAGCAGCAAAGAGCTTTCTGCCAGTTCAAACATTGTCTCTACAATTTAAAACTCCCCAAGTTGGCCAGCAGGGTAACCACGTGACTGGTATAACCACTTCTGGCTTTGTGTATTTGGTGGGTCAGGGAATGGTCCTTTGTTCCAAGCAGTGTCTGTTAATATGCAAAAATGTTCTTCCAGCCAAGGGCTTGGCAACTCCTTTTAACAGGCCTTCTCCTCTTCCCAGCAACAATTTGAAATTTAATGTCTATGTGTCGAAATTATTATGCCTCATTCTTGGCAGTTGGGGGCCTGCATGACAATATGGAAGGCTTAATGGACCAGCTGGCCTTTCCCTGTCGGTCAGTTTTGTATGTGCATATTTCATGACTCAGGGACAAAGGAGAGTGTGAAGGATAGTTGGGGTCATTTTGGTTTTCCATTGGTAAATAGACAGGAAGTAATCATGGAAGGAGCAATGGCCACCCAAAGAACAGAGCAGGGACCTGTCCCAGTTTCCATGTGTCCCCTCATTTGTGTGGCAGAGGTGAGCTGGCAACACGGAGCCCACTCCCCTTTGGCAGTTCACTGATTAGAAGGTGGGAAATCGGTTGCTGCTGTAACCTCTTAATGCCTTTAAAAACTTAAGATGACTTTGCTCCCAGAGCAACCCAATGTTTCAGATATAGCTGTGGCAGGTCTAGTGGAGTAACAACACATAAAGAAAATCTTTCTTTTCATAGTTTGTGGACAGGTACTGTGACATATTGGCATGGTGTGGGCTGGTGCAACATGTGAAAGGCAGCACTATTTTCACCAGGACCTTGCTGAAGTCCTTAAAGAAATATAATGATCTCACCAAGCTGGCTAATATAGAAATTTGATCTCACATCTCTCATACTTCCTATGCAGCCTGTCAAGGACACTAATTGTGCCTCAGCACTATCAATCCCAGTAGCAATGGGAAAGGAGCATGATACCATCTCTCATGATGCCTACACATCTGGACCCCACCAATACCCACCCAGGTGTCAGCAAGACAGCTGGGTTATACTGTCCTGCCATATGCTGAGATATTACAGTTTGCAGTTTGGGTCCACTCAGGCCCCAGCTGCTGGAGCTTCCTAAACACAGGCATTTCATAGGCCCTTGAATGAGACCTGATGGCTTTCCTCCTCCTGTGTCGCAGCCATTGGGGGGAGAAACTCGTAGAAGCACCAGAGCACAATCCTAGTTTTTTGTCAACTATCATTTCCCATCCCTGGGGCTTCCTCCTTGGCATTTTTTTTCCAGCTATTACAAACGTCAGTACCAAGAAAGAAAGATTTGCATTTATATAGCAGCTTTCATGACCTCAGGACATCGCAAAGTACTTTACAGCCAATTAAGTACTTTGGAAGTGTAATCACCATTGTAAGGTAGGAAATGCAGCAGCCAGTTTGCACACATCAAGCTCCCACAAACAGCAATGACCAGATAATCTGTTTTAGTAATATTGATTGAGGGATAAATATTGGCTGATATATTGGGGAGAACTCCTCTGTTCTTCTTCGAAATAGTTTTTTTTTATTCGTTCACGGGATGTGAGCATCACTGGCTAGGCCAGCATTTGTTGTCCTTCCCTAATTGCCCTTGAGAAGGTGGTGGTGAGCTGCCTTCCTGAACTGCTGAGTCCGTGCGGGATAGGTACACCCACAGTGCTGTTAGGAAGGGAGTTCCAGGATTTTGACCCAGCAACAGTGAAGGAACGATGATATAATTCCAAGCCAGAATGGTGTGTGGCTTGGAGGAGAACTTGCAGGTGGTGGTGTGCCCATGCATTTGCTGTCCTTGTCCTGCTAGGTGGTGGAGGTCACGGGTTTGGAAGGTGCTGTCGAAGGAGCCTTGGTGCGCTGCTGCAGTACATCTTGTAGATGGTACACACTGCTGCCACTGTGTGTTGGTGTTGGAGGGAGTGAATGTTGATGGTGGTGGATGGGGTGACAAACAAACAATAATGTTATGGGATTCACCTGAGAGGGCAGACAGTGACCTTAGTCTAATATCTTATTTGAAAGGTGGCACCTCCAACACTGCACCACTTCCTCAGTACTTCACTGAAGTGTCAGTTTAGATTGCAGTTTTAGAGTTGAACTTGAATCCACAGCCCTCCGACTCCAAGTCAAAAGTGCTACCCACTGAGCTGTTGCTGATACACGAATGATTAGTAATTCACTTTGATGGTGTTGGTTGAGGAAGGGATGTTGGGCAGGGAATGTTAGCATGGTGGTAATATTACAGGACTAGTAATTCAGAGGGATGGGCTAATGTTCCAGAGACTGGAGTTAAAATCCAACAACAGCTGGGGCAATTTGAATTTGATTAATAAATCTGGAATAAAATGTTAGTAATGATCATGAAGCTACTGGATTGTTGTAAAAACCCATCTGGTTCATAAATTACCTTCAGGGGGAGGAAATCTGCCATCCTTACCCAGTCTGACCTACACATAACTCAAGCTCCATAGCAATGTCGTTGACTCTTAACTACCATTTGAAAGGCCCTAGTAAAATGCATAATGGTATCCAACCCCTGCAGGAAAAAAACAGTGTACTTACACCACATGGACTGCAGTGCTACAAGAAGGCAGCTCAATACTATTTTTTCAAGGCCAATTAGGGATGGGCAATCAATGCTGGCTTTGCCAGTGATATTCACATCCCAAGAACAGATTACAACAATTCACTACTTGCTCCTCTGCATGTGATGTAGGTGTTTCCAAACTGGCACGCTAAAGGATTGGAGGACCTGCAATGAGGATCTGTGAAGTCATTAACATTCTGTAATGTATGGCAGTTAGGTCATGTGGCCGACAACAGCAACAAGCATTTATTGATATAATATATATACATATTGCCTTCAGTGTAATAAAATTTTCCAAGGTGCATCACAAGTGCATAAAATATGAGGAGCAGTTAGAACAGATTGGTCAATGAGGTAGGTGTTAAGAAGCATCTTAAAAGAGGAGAGAGTTTGAAAGGCAGAGAGTTTTAGGGAGGGAATTCCAGAGCTTCTGGCATTGGTCGAGCTACCAATGGTGGGGCAAAGATCATCAGGGGATGTAGAAGAGGCCAGAGTTTCAGATGCTGGTAGATCTGTTCCACTTTTCCTGTTTTGTTTTAGATTTTCAATGTTAACAATTTTCTTTTACAAACTGAATGTTGACGCAACAGTCAGCCAAGGAATCGGAGCCACAGAGTAATTTAAATGTTAAGTTCTTTCTTTCTCTCTTTCTCTTTCTTTCTTTTTCTCTTCTTTCTCTCCCTCTCCCTTGTTCTTTCTCTTTCATTCTCTCTTTCTCATTTTTTCTCGCTCGCTCTTTTTCTTTCCTTTGTTCTTACAGAGGTCACAGTTGAAAAGAAAATGCCGTTGCCATGAAATGTTTTCTCTGGGCTTTAATAACCTGAGAAAAGAAACACTAAAATAAATCGCCAGAACACTTTCTTCCTTTTTAAACAGTAAATTCAATTTCAATAACTTGTTAATCTGATTTTCAAAGTCTCATACTCAATATGGTGTAGCTTTCGGTCTTACCCCTGCTCCTTTGCTTCAATCATATTTCCCTTTAGATTCATCAGTTAATTTGCATTTCTTCAATGCCTTGTTTATAATTGATTTATTAGATGATGGTATTCTGTTATACATGGTCCTCCAGTAAGAATCGAGATCGAAGAAAAACATATATTCTATATTTTTCGATTTGACCAATTCAGGAGATGTTGATCTTCTGTCAAAAAACAATAAACTGCAGAGGATCTTGTGGGCGAGGGTCGAGAGAAGGGAATAGAAGGGGAGGGAAGGGATGGGGAGGAATGGGGAGGGGAGGAGGAAGTGAAAGGAAGGGATTGGAAGAGGGAGGTTTCTAATTTATCAGCAGGAAATTTGCTTTTATCAAAAGCAAATTGCCTCAGTACTAAACTGACAGCATGAGTGGGAATATATTTAATTTTTCAAGGAAGAAACTTTGATAGAATGGTAACTTTTTAGTAATATTCAAAGATACAGTATTCTTACATGGTTCCCATTTACAATCGGCATTTGGATATTGGCTTAGGCCTGACATTGACCTCTATTAGATAAATATCGATTCAGTGAATGATATCCCGAATTGCTGCAAGACTTTAAGCAGTCCTGCCTCAGGGTAGGTTTATTGCACAGTTAACTGAGGCTATGCTAACAGAAGCTGCACATGGACTTAATGTTCAACTACCTTTACCTTCAGTTGAGCTTTCCAATGGCTCAGTTTATTAATACAATGGGAGCCGGCCTCCGATGTAAAAGTCGGTGGTGAACCTGCTTCCACCTCACCTGGGGATCCGTTCCGTTTTTAACAGGTCCCCAGGCTTTAATTGCTCTGAGGTGGGACTTCCACCCTCTTGAGGTAGCAAGTCCCGCCTAATAGAGCTGCCGGCCAATCAAAGAGTCGGCAACTCTTAGTCCCAACAGCCCAGCATGAAGACAGGATGCCTGGGAGCCACGAAATAAGGTAAGTTTTGGTTGCCTCACTGGGGGTAATTGGTCAGTTCCCAGCAAGGCAAGGGTGGTTGTTTGGAGGGAAGGGGGGCATGTTGGGTCTTGGGGGTGGGTGGGGAAGTGGCCCTTCATTGGGCAAGCTGCGTCTGATGAGCAGGGATCCCCTGGAATGCTGAGAAGCCACCTGCTTTTCCCAGGCAGTTTTTCCCAGCTCCAGGAATCCCGCCTGCCACGCGTAAAATCTGTGTGGAGGTGGGCGAAGGCCCTGAAGTGGCTGTTAAGTGGCCACTTAAGGGCTTGGAGTGGCCTGGAGCAGGCAGGCTGTTTTTCGCCCCCCAGGCCTTACGTAAAGGGAGCTGGAGGTGGAAGCGGGTTGGGAAGGCCTCCTGGAGGCTCCCGCTCCATTTTACTCAACCCCCCCACCACCATCCAGCTCGTTGTGGGGGGGCGTAAAACTCCGGCCCATATGCACTTTGGAACAACGCACCAGCAAAGCCCTCACTTTAATTCCTGGCTACGTTGAGCTCTCCAATCTCAGCCAGGCTTGCTCTAGGGGCTATCAACTTTGATTGAGAAGGTCACGGGTTCGAGTCCTGCTCCAGAGACTTGCCCACATAGTATAGTTCGGCACTCCAATGCAGTACTGAGGGAACGCTTCACTTTTGGACATACCATCTTTCTGATGAGACATTAAACTGAAGCCCCATCTATCCTCTCGTGTGCAGGAGAGTTCTCATGGTGTCCTGGCCAACATTTATTCCTCAGCCAGCACCACCAAAAACAGATTAACTGGTCATTTATTTCATTGCTGTTTGTGGAAGTTTGCTGTGTGCAAATTGGCAGCTGCATTTCTGACATTACAACAGTAAGTACAATCAAAAACTACTTCAGTGACTGTAAAGTGCTTTGGGATAGAAAAAAAAACATAGAAAAATAGGAGCTGTGAGGTGATGCATTTTGGGAGGACTAACAAGGCAAGAGAATATACAATGCAAGGTAGGACTCTTGGAAGTACAGAGGGTCAGAGGGACCTTGGTGTACTTGTCCATAGATCACTGAAGGCAACAGCACAGGTAGATAAGGTGGTTAGGAAGGCATATGGGATACTTGCCTTTATCAGCCGAGGCAAAGAATATAAGAGTAGGGAGGGTATGATGGAGCTGTATAAAACACTAGTTCGGCCACAGCTGGAGTACTGTGTACAGTTCTGGGCACCGCACTATAGGAAGGATGTGATTTCACTGGAGAGGGTGCAGAGGAGATTCACCAGGATGTTGCCTGGGCTGAAGCATTTCAGCTAAAAGAGAGACTGAAAAGGCTAGGGTTGTTTTCCTTAGAGCAGAGAAGGCTGAGGGGGGACATGATTGAGGTGTACAAAATTATGAGGGGCATTGATAGGTTAGATAGGAAGAAACATTTGCCCTTAGTAGAGGGGTCAATAATTAGGGGGCATAGATTTAAGGTAAGGGGCAGGAGGTTTAGAGGTGATTTGAGGAAATATTTCTTCACCCAGAGGATAATTGGAATCTGGAATGCACTGTCTGAAGAGGTGGTAGAGGCAGGAACCCTCACAACAATTAAGAAGTATTTAGATGAGCACTTGAAACAACATAGCATACAAGGCTACAGGCCAAGTGCTGGAAAATAGGATTAGAATAGGTGTTTAATGGCCGGCAAGGAAATGATGGGCCGAAGGGGCAGCTTCTGTGCTGTATAACTCTATGACTCTATGACTCTAGGAGCAGGAGTAGGCTATTTGGCCCTTCGAGCCTGCTCCGCCATTCAATACGATCATGGCTGATCATCCAAACTCAGTAACCTGTTCCCGCTTTCTCCCCATATCCCTTGATCCCCATTAGCCCTAAGAACGGTATTTAACTCTTTCTTGAATATATTTAATGCTTTGGCCTCAACTGCTTTCTGTGGTAGAGAATTCTACTGGTTCACCACTCTCTGGTTGAAGAAATCTCTCCTCATCTCAGTCCTAAATGGCTTACCCCTTATCCTTAGACTGTGACCCCTCGTCCTGGACTCCCCCACCATCGGGAACATCCTTCCTGCATCTAGTCTGTCCAGTCCTGTTAGAATTTTGTAGGTTTCTATGAAATCCCCTCTCATTCTTCTAAACTCTAGCAAATACAAGCCTAATCGACCCAATCTCTCTTCATACGTCAGTTCTGCCATCCCAGGAATCAGTCTGGTGAACCTTCGCTGCACTCCCTTCATAGCAAGAATATCCTTCCTCAGATAAGGAGACCAAAACTGCACACAATACACCAGATGTGGTCTCACCAAGGCGCTGTATAATTGCAGCAAGACATCCTTGCTCCTGTACTCAAATCCTCTCGCTATGAAGGCCAACATACCATTTGCCTTCTTAACTGCCTGCTGCAACTGCATGCTTACTTTCAGCGACTGGTGCACAAGGACACCCAGGTCTAGCTGCACCTCCCCCTTTCCCAAACTATCGCCATTCAGATAATAATCTGCCTTTCTGTTTTTGTCACCAAAGTGGATAACTTCACATCTATCCACATTATATTGCATCTGCCATGTATTTGTCCACTCACTCAACTTGTCCAAATCACAGTGAAGCTTCTCTGCATCCTCTTCATAGCTCCCACTCCCACCCAACTTTGTGTCATCTGCAAACTTGGATATATTACATTTAATTCCCTCATCTATATCATTAATATATATTGAGGCACAGTGTGGCTTCCGTGCAGAGAGATCGACTGTTGACATGCTGTTCTCCCTTCGTCAGATACAGGAGAAATGCCACGAACAACAGATGCCCCTCTACATTGCTTTCATTGACCTCACCAAAGCCTTTGACCTCGTCAGCAGACGTGGTCTCTTCAGTCTACTAGAAAAGATCGGATGTCCACCAAAGCTACTAAGTATCATCACCTCATTCCATGACAATATGAAAGGCATAATTCAACATGGCAGCACCTCATCTGAGCCCTTTCCTATCCTGAGTGGCGTGAAACAGGGCTGTGTTCTCGCACCCACACTTTTTGGGATTTTCTTCTCCCTGCTGCTTTCATATGCGTTCAAGTCTTCTGAAGAAGGAGTTTTCCTCCACACAAGATCTGGGGGCAGGTTGTTCAACCTTGCACGTCTAAGAGCAAAGTCTAAAGTACGTAAAGTCCTCATCAGGGAACTCCTCTTTGCTGACGATGCTGCTTTAACATCTCACACTAAAGAGTGCCTACAGAATCTCATTGACAGGTTTGCGGCTGCCTGCAATGAATTTGGCCTAACCATCAGCCTCAAGAAAACAAACATCATGGGGCAGGATGTCAGAAATGCTCCATCCATCAATATTGGCAACCACGCTCTGGAAGTGGTTCAAGAGTTCACCTACCTAGGCTCAACTATCACCAGTAACTGTCTCCAGATACAGAAATCAACAAGCGCATGGGAAAGGCTTCCACTGCTATGTCCAGACTGGCCAAGAGAGTGTGGGAAAATGGCGCACTGACACGGAACACAAAGGTCCGAGTGTATCAAGCCTGTGTCCTCAGTACCTTGCTCTATGGCAGTGAGGCCTGGACAACGTATGTCAGCCAAGAGCGATGTCTCAATTCATTCCATCTTCGCTGCCTCCGGAGAATACTTGGCATCAAGTGGCAGGACCGTATCTCCAACGCAGAAGTCCTCGAGGCGGCCAGCATCCCCAGCTTATACACACTACTGAGTCAGTGGCACTTGAGATGGCTTGGCCATGTGAGCCGCATGGAAGATGGCAGGATCCCCAAAGACACATTGTATAGCGAGCTCGCCACTGGTATCAGACCCACCGGCCGTCCATGTCTCCGCTTCAAAGACGTCTGCAAACGCGATATGAAGTCCTGTGACATTGATCACAAGTCATGGGGGTCAGTTGCCAGCGTTCGCCAGAGCTGGCGGGCAGTCATTAAGGCGGGGCTAAAGTGTGGCGAGTCGAAGAGACTTAGCAGTTGGCAGGAAAAAAGACAAAAGCGCAAGGGGAGAGCCAACTGTGTAACAGCCCCAACAATCAAATTTTTCTGCAGCACCTGTGGAAGAGCCTGTCACTCTAGAATTGGCCCTTATAGTCACTCCAGGCGCTGCTTCACAAACCACTGACCACCTCCTGGCGCGTATCCATTGTCTCCCGAGACAAGGAGGCCAAAGAAGAAGAAGAAGATATTGTGAATAGCTGGGGTCCTAGCACTGATCCCTGCGGTACCCTACTAGTCACTGCCTGCCACTCAGAAAAAGACCCATTTATTCCTACCCTTTGTTTGCTGTCTGCCAACCAGTTCTCTATCCATGTCAGTACCTTACCCCCAATCCCATGTGCTTTAATTTTGCATGCTAATCTCTTATGTGGGACCTTATTGAAAGCCTTCTGAAAGTCCAAATACACCACATTCACTGGTTCTCCCTTATCTATTCTACTAGTTACATCCTCAAAAAATTCCAGTAGATTTGTCAAGCATGATTTCCCTTTTGTAAATCCATGTTGACTTTGTCCGATCCTGTCATTGTTTTCCAAGTGCTCTGCTATTACATCTTTTATAATGGACTCAAGCATTTTCCCCACTACTGATGTCAGGCTAACTGGTCTATAATTCCCTGCTTTCTCTCTACCTCCTTTTTTAAATAGTGTGGTTACTTTAGCTCCCCTCCAATCCATTGGAACTGTTCCAGTGTCCATAGAATTTTGAAATGCATCTACTATTTCTAGGGCTACTTCCTTAAGCACTCTGGGATGTAGATTATCAGGCCCTGGAGATTTATTGGCCTTCCCTAACACCATTTCCCTACTAATACTGATTTCATACAGTTCCTCCTTCTCACTAGACCCTATGTTCCCCAACATTTCTGGGAGGTAATTTGTGTCCACCTTTGTGAAGACAGAACCAAAGTATGTATTTAATTGGTCTGCCATTTCTTTGTTCCCCATTATAAATTCCCCTATTTCTGACTGTAAGGGACTCACATTGGTCTTCACTAATCTTATTCTCTTCACATATCTATAGAAGCTTTTACAGTCAGTTTTTATGTTCTCTGCAAGCTTACTCTCATACTCTATTTTCCCTTGCTTAATCAATACCTTTAGAGTCATAGAGTCATAGAGTTATACAGCACAGAAACAGGCCCTTTGGCCAATCGTGTCTGTGCTGGCCATACAGCACCCAACTATTCTAATCCCATATTCCTTTGTCCTCCTTTGCTGAATTCTAAACTGCTCCCAATCCTCAGGTTTGTAGCTTGTTCTGGTCATTTTATATTTCTCCTCCTTGGATCTAATACTATTCCTAATTTCTTTTATAAGCCATGGTTGAGCCACCCTTCCTGTTATAATTTTGCGCCAGTCAGGAATGAACAATTGTTGTCATTCATCCATGTGCTCTTTAAATGCTAGCCATTGTCAATCCACTGTCAACCCTTTCAGTAACGTCCCCCAATCTATCATAGCCAACTCGCGCCTCATACCTTCATAGTTTCTTTTTTATAGATTCAGGACGCTAGTCTCGGAATCAACTCTCTCACTCTCCATCTTAATGAAGAATTCTAAAAAGTTATGGTCGCCCTTCCCCAAGAGACCCTGCACAACAAGATTGTTAACTAATCCTTTCTCATTTCACAATACCCAGTCTAGGATGGCCAATTCTCCAGTTGGTTCCTCAATGTATTGGTCCAAAAAAGCATCATGTATGCACTCCAGGAATTCCTCCTCTACAGTATTATTGCTAATTTGGTTTGCCCAATCTATATGTAGATTAAACTCACCTATAATTACAGTTGCACCCTTATTGCATGCGTCTATAATTTCCTGTTTATTACCATCCTCTACATCACCACTGCTGTTTGGGGGTCTATATATTACTTCCACCAACGTTTTTTGCCCCTTGGTGTTACTTAGCTCCACCCATACAGATTCCACATCAGGATTCTCAGAGCTAATATCCTTCCTCATTATTGTATTGATTTCCTCTTTTACTAACAACGCTACTCCACCTCCTTTTCCCTTTTTGCCTGTCCTTCCTAAATATTGAATACACGTGGATGTTCAGTTCCCATCCTTGGTCACTCTGCAGCCATGTCTCCGTAATCACAACTATATCATATCCATTTACATTTATTTGCGCAGTTAATTCGCCTACCTTCTAGCGAATACTCCGCGTATTGAGACACAATGTCTTTCGGCTTGTCTTTTTAACATTCTTAGTCATCTTAGCATTATTTCGCACTATAGCCCTATTTGTATCTTGCCCTTTGAGGTTGTGGAAGGGGATATATAAATGCAAGTTTTTCTTTCATTTCTGCACAGAATTGTGGAATTAAATAGAATTTCCAGAACAGAAACAGGCCAATTGGCCCAACAGGTCTATGTAGGTATTTAAACTCCAAATGAATCTCCTCCCACCTTACTTCATCTCACCCTATCAATGATAAATGATTGGCTTTAGTTCCCTGGGCTAGGAGGGGGGAGAAATCCATTTGGATTCCTGTGCTGGATTGCTGTCCAGTAATACTCTACTGGAAAGTAGGCATGTGTGTATATCAAGTGAAGGCAGAACTGATCTGGGCTGTGTTGTTTCTCATTTACACACCAACTGTGTTCGCTCAAGGTGATGAGAGCACCAGGTATCTTTGGAACTTTAGCCCACCATGAGGTAACACCTTCCACCGAGACACGAAGAAAAGTGTTTGAGAGACAATTACTTCTCTGCAGCACCAGTCAACACGTTCAGCTTTGAGCTTTAAAATTTGTTGGTGAAATCATGCTCTACAACAGCTCTGACTGGCTCCACAAGCCTCGTTTTCCAAATCATTGTACTTAACTTCTACCACATCTGTAAACATTGCAATTGGAATGATGAAAATTAGTTATTTGTATCAATGTTAATGTAACCTGAAGCAATAGGGTAATATTTTCACCTTCTGCCTACTTACTATGATTGTTCTGCTGTTTGTGTGAACCTGAGATTTGCTGTCTGTTAGAATAAGTGAGGAGGTATTCATAGAATATTTTTCTGATAGCTCTCTTCATGTCAGTATCGCTCTGGATACTATTATCTTCCTCAGCGTCTGGTGTCCTAAAAGAGGTCTCCCAACCTGCTGAGTAAAACTGCCAGAAAATCTAATTATTTGCGGTCTTTTCTTTTTAAGTGCAGAATTAAGAGTCTCTTTTGGCATTTCTGACCATTTTTTCTAATACTTAGCATTATTTATGGGCGGCACAGTGGCGCAGTGGTTAGCACCGCAGCCTCACAGCTCCAGCGACACGGATTCAATTCTGGGTACTGCCTGTGTGGAGTTTGCAAGTTCTCCTTGTGACCACGTGGGTTTTCGCCGGGTGCTCCGGTTTCCTCCCACAGGCAAAGACTTGCAGGTTGATAGGTAAATTGGCCATTATAAATTGCCCCTAGTGTAGGTAGGTGGTAGGGGAATATAGGGAAGGTGGGGATGTGGTAGGAATATGGGATTAATGTAGGATTAATATAAATGGGTGGCTGATGGTCGGCACAGACTTGGTGGGCCAAAGGGCCTGTTTCAGTGCTGTATCTCTAAATAAATAAAAAATAAATTATTAAGACATCCAGTTGAAGGCCCAAAGCTCAGAGTTTAGAGTTCAAGATACTGATGAGCTTGAAAGGAGTTAGAGAGATAAGTAAATTTTTCTTATTCATTCATGGAAAGTGGACAGAGCAGGCTGGAGGGGCTGAATGGCCTACTTCTGCTCCTAATTCATATTTATATGTTTGTATCCCTTTATTGTCCTTGAGAAGGTGGTGCTGAGCTGCCTTCCTGAACTGTGGCAGTCCTTGGGGTGTAGGCACACCCACAGTGCTGTAAGGAAGGGAGTTCCAGGATTTTGACCCAGTGACAGTGAAGGAACGGTGATATAGTTCCAGGTCAGGATGGTGTGTGACTTGGAGGGGAACTTTCAGGTGGTGGTGTTCCAATGCATCTGCTGTACTTGTCCTTCTAGTTGGTAGAGGTCACAGGTTTGGAAGGTGCTGTTGAAGTAGCCTTGGTGAGTTGCTGCAGTGCATCTTGTAGATGGTACACATTGCTGCCACTGTGCGTCAGTGGTGGAGGGAGTGAATGTTGAAGGTGGTGGATGGGGTGCCAATCAAGTGGGCTGCTTTGTCTTGGGTTGTGTTGAGTTTCTTGAGTGTTGTTGGAGCTGCGCCCATCCAGGCAAGTGGAGAGTATTCCATCACACTCCTGACATGTGCCTTGTAGATGGTGGACAGGCTTTGGGGAGTCAGGAGGTGAGTTACTCGCCGCAGAATTACCAGCCTCTGACCTGCTCTTAATTAAATTAAAATCTTAAGCTAGTCTGAAGTTTGGGTTTTAACATCTTGTAAACTGAGGTGGGAGGGAAGTATGAGGGATAATAAAGTTGCACAGCTTTAAGGTCCTGGAAAATAATGTAATGCATCTCTTGATTTCTACATGGTGGGGTAGATCTTGAGTTTGTGCGATACTGTGAAGCAGGTGATAACGAGTCCTCAGCCTGTTTTACATCTCAGCTGTATTTTTATTTCCATTGACTTCAAAGGGAAGCAGGGATGAGAATTTTAAAATTGATGAATTTCGGGGGAGGTGGTGGAAGCAGGTACAATAGCGATGTTTAAGAGGCATCTTGACAAATACATGAATAGGAAGGGAATAGAGGGATACGGTCCCCGGAAGTGCAGAAGGTTTTAGTTTAGGCAGGCATCAAGATCGGCGCAGGCTTGGAGTGCCGAATGGCCTGTTCCTGTGCTGTACTGTGTTTTTGCTAGACCAGGAGACAATGCAGATCAGCAAGCACAGGAGTGATGAATGAATGGGCACTTCGAGCAGAGCAAAACTAAAGGCCTTTAATATAAGGTAGTCATCAAGACATCAAAATAGGGAATTCAGAAGAAATTCTTTACCCAGAGAGTGGTGAGAATGTGGAAGTCGCTACCACAAGGAGTGGTTGAGGAGAATAGTGCAAATGTACATAAGAGGAAGCTGGATAAGCAATGTGAGGGAAATGGGAATAGAGGGTTGCATTGATAGAGTTAGATGAGGAAAGACGGGAGGAGGCTCGAGTGGAATCTCAAGGCTGGCATGGACTGGTTAGGCTGCAGGGCCAGTTTCTGTGTTGTATATCCAATGTAATCCTAGAGGTTAGGATGTGGGCAGCAGAGATTTGGATGAGATCAAGTTTATGAAGGGTGTAAGGTGGGAGGTCAGCCAGGAATAGTTGAGTCTGGACTTAACAACGACATGGATGAGGCAATCTCAGCTTCTGCACTAGTGTGAAATTTTCCTCCAACCCACACAAGTTACTCTGCGGCATCTTTGAGTGATATGACTAACTAGCGCTGAATTAAGGCAGTTTTGTGCTCAGTTGGCACTTGGAGGAGAGTGTGGCATAGATTTTGACTTTGTTTGATAGTGTAAAACAGGTGATGGTGAATTGGCAAATCATTTTAAATCTCTCCAGAATATTATTTCCAATGATTTCAATGGGGAGCGATGTAGAATGGGCTGCTGACTCGCTGTCAGCTGTTTTACACAATCACACAAAGTAAAGACCTACCCAAGTGGGTGTAGGGTGAAGAGAAAAAACATGTTGGATAGCATATATGGTGCGTAAGAGAAAGAAGAGTGTAAAGGTCATAGGAGTTATGACCGCAGCATTATCAGTCAAAAAGGGGAGAGTCAAGAAATGTTCTGATTGTGAGAAACTGGTGGCAAGAGATAAGAAAGCTTCAGCAATCAGATGAAACTTTTCCGGCCAAGGAATGTAAGAAAGCTGGAAGAAGAGCGTCTTCAGAAATGGGAGCAGTATTCAAGTCTTGGCCAGACGTGGGTCTAACTTTGAATCATAGAATGATACAACACAGAAGGAGGGCGTTCAGCCCATCGTGCCTGTGCTGGCTATTTGAAAGTGTTATCCAATTAGTCCCACCCACCAGCTTTTTCCCCGTAGCTAGGGCCTAACTAAATTCATGGCCGTGATAAATGCATCATGGCCCGTGAAATCTCGAGTCCTGCATGAAAACGGCCGTTTTGCAAACTTTACGTGTTTTATTCATTGACACAAGGCTCACCCCTCATTGAATGCTGGCATGTTGCAAACATCGTGTGTTTTCATGATTGACACAAGACTCAACCCGCTGATTGGTAGATGAGGGAGGGCGTCTAGTACAGTTTTGAGAGGAGCAGTCTCAAATATTCGCAGACAAGTGAGAAGGCCATAACGAGCAAATCGAAAATGGCCACCATCATTACTGCAGCAGCTCAAGTGAAAGAACTTGGAAGCCAAATTCTACATGTTGATGGTGGAATACTGTTTTGTACAAGCTGTAACGTTTTGTCGGATCACACACGGCGGGCAATGGTTCAGCGCCACTTAGAGTCTGAAAGCCATTGCAGCAGAAAGAGAGTATCCGACACCACAATGCTGGAAAATGAACACACACAAAAAAAAAGTAACGATTTCATCTCTTAAGAAATCGACAGAGAACTCAGAAAATTGTCATTGTCAAAGGAACTTGTGGATGCTGTTGTAAGTGGCAACATACCATTGGAAAAACTTAACTTTTAACACTTAAATTCATAATCTTAAACTCATATCCCTTGGTATTTGAAACGCTCATGCTTGCAAACTATTTTATTGAATAAACTTTGCCAATCTGTTTCCAATTTATAGGCACTTTATATAATCTCATGTACAGTATGCATGCTTGTGCGACCAAAGAGAATCAATCATAGGAACACAAGAACAGGAGCAGGCCATTAAGCCTCTCAAGCCTGTTCCACCATTTCATTACATCATGGCTGATCTGTATAATAACTTCATTTACCTGCCCTGGTCCCATAACCGTAAATACTCTGGCCTAACAAAAATTTATTAATCTAAGTTTTGAAATTTGTAATTGACCTCCACCCTCCATGCCTTTTTTGGGGAGGAGAGTTCCACTACAATCTGTGTGAAGAAGTGCTTCCTGACACCACCCCTGAATGGTCCAGCTCTAATTTTAAGGTTATTTCCTTTTTCAAAGTGTTACGACTGAGGCGGGCGGAGTGCATCATTTATTTTAGTTTCACTTCTCCACGGGCCACAACATATATTTAAATTCTTTTCCCACTTACCGATACGGTCAATCATAGACTCTATTTTTATCCCAGAATAAATCACACCAACCAGGTTTCTTTCAATAAACGACAAAATTATCAGTTTATTATAAAACACATCTTAACCAGGAATGCAGTAAAGCACAAACACACAGATTGAAATATTAAAGTTCCCTTTTCACCTTAGCCACACACGCGCACACACACGCACGCACACATACGTACATATACTGGTTAACCAGAAAAATAAAGGAATTTTTGTTTTAGAGCTCTAAAACAAAAAAAAAAACACTTGAGCTGAATATTTGCTCATTCTTGAAGATAAAAGAGAAGATATGGAAAGATGTCCTTCTTTTTGGTTTGGCGTCCCAAATACATATAGACGGCTCCCTAGAACAGTTCTTTCCAGGTGATGTTGAAGATCAGTTTGAGTAGGCTTCCAGGAATTGTAGCAACAGAGGTTTCAGACACAGACCTTACAGAAGGAATGCAGCCACAGTTTCAGTCTGCTTCTTACATTTGCTTTTCAACTCCTCAAGAGATGGAAAACGGGCAGGCTTTTTCCAAGCTGCTGGAACAGACTGAGTTGGGGTGGTTTGTTCTTCTTGATAAGTTTTCTCCAACTGTCTTTTCAAACCATTGTCCATATCCCAACTCACTGTCCAAAGCAAAACCATAAAAAATGCTACAAGAGACAAGCATCCTGACCTCTATAAATCTTGACGTGTCACTTCTCTGTAAACATCTTTCCCCAAGTTAAAAACAATGACTGCTGGGTAATTATTTGAAGACAGCAACTGTTTACAGCACTGCTTGATCCTTGCAGTAATTGTTAGTTTTCAAAGCCAAACCTCTCAGTGACCCTGGTAAAAACTCATCCATGGAGACTATTTCAGTTTTCCCAAAATCCACCATTGTCCAGCTCTAAAATACATGAGTTCTCAAAAAAAAAACTTTAAAAATATAGAAGCACTTGTAACAAATATTAAAAGAGAAATTGCAAATAATTTTCCTTTGCATGCAGGGGAAAAATTGGAGCAAAGTATAGAGTACTTTTCTCCCTTGTTCAGCCTGGGTTCATTTTAAAATATTGGGCATTAATATTACAGTCTGGGTTTCAAATGTCATTTAGATAAAATTTTACAACTATTATTTCATCAGATTGACAGATTTTTGTCCTTTGAGCAGCAAGATTAAGGGGAGATTTCATAGAAGTGTTCAAAATTATAAGGATTTTAATAGAGGAGGTAAGCAGAAAAAGTTTCCCGTGGGGGGAGAGTCAGTAACCAGAGGATACAGGTTTAAGGTAATTGGCTCAAAAAAACAGAGAGGGAGATGAGGAGAATCTTCTTTATGCAGCAAGTTGTTATACTCTGGAATGCATTGCCCAAAAGGATGGTGGCAGCAGATTTAATAGCAGCTTTCAAAAGGGAATTGGATAAATATTTGAAAAGGAAAAAAATTGCATGACTGTGGGGAAAGAGCAGGGGAATGGGACTCATAATTTAGATCTTTCAAAGAGCCAGAAAATGCGTGATGGGCCAAAAGGCCTTCTTCTGTGCTGTAAGATTCTAGGATTTTAGGTTCAAAGACTTAAGTGTCTTTGATCTTTAGAATATGAAAGGTCCTTCATGTTGAAGAATGAATGAGGGGAGGGAGGAATAAATCTTAAATTTATTTTATATCATTAATATTGCAATCGTGGGATGGAATAAATTGATAAAGAAACAAAATAGGCAGGCAGAGATGCTGTCACATGTGAAGGAACTTTGTCAACAGAAAATCTAATCTTCGGCTGAATGTAATATTTATCAGGAAACTAAATGATCCATATCAACAAAATGAATTGAAACATATTTTTAAAAATGATATATTTTTACATAAATTTTCCCGACCAACAAATCCTGTCTCTGGTAAACAAAAGTGTCTTCCAATGTGTTGTAAAAGTAGCCAGTCTTGGATTATATTTATTAAACTATCTCAGCAGTATTGATTGATATTTTAACAACACATGGACAGCTGGAAACATATTGTAATTTCTTTGGTTTGCAAATGCTTGCACAAAGAGAAAAGTCATCAAGTCTTTCAGTGAATTTTCAGTGAAGTAAAGACATTCCAAAATCAAACCAATGCTGCCAACTGGATGGGCAGTCCAATCCATTGATGTGGATAATTACACTTCTGATTTACTAAAAAAAAATGAGCGATTGACACCATCATTGGGGATGTGGTCGCAATACTCTGGCTTGAATGATGCACATATGTGCACTTGAAACTTTTTGAGCATTTCTTGGTAAAATGGGAAGACGAAAGTGAAGTGTGCAAAGGTGTTTCTTCCTTGGTTACTGAATGGTGATAAATGTTTGCGAAGCAAATATCCAAGTGTGAAGTGCATTTGCCTGTATTGTGTAAGTGCAACATAGAAACATAGAAAATAGGAGCAGTAGGCCATTCGGCCCATCGAGTCTGCT
This sequence comes from Heterodontus francisci, assembly GCF_036365525.1. Classification (NCBI taxonomy): domain Eukaryota; kingdom Metazoa; phylum Chordata; class Chondrichthyes; order Heterodontiformes; family Heterodontidae; genus Heterodontus; species Heterodontus francisci. The sequence continues at coordinate 116,505,337 of NC_090382.1, forward strand.
CCACCATTCAGTATGATCATGGCTGATCACCCAACTCAGTAACCTGTTCCTGCTTTCGCCCCATACCCTTTGATCCCTTTAGACCCAAGAGCTATATCTAACTATAATAAAAATAAAAGCAAAATACTGCGGATGCTAGAAATCTAAAATAAAAACAAGAAATGCTGGAACCACTCAGCAGGTCTGGCAGCATCTGTGGAAAGAGAAGCAGAGTTAACGTTTCGGGTCAGTGACCCTTCTTCGGAACTGTTCCGAAGAAGGGTCACTGACCCGAAACATTAACTCTGCTTCTCTTTCCACAGATGCTGCCAGACCTGCTGAGTGGTTCCAGCATTTCTTGTTTTTATTATATAAGCTATATCTAACTCCTTCTTGAAAACATACAATGTTTTGGCCTCAACTGCTTTCTGTGGTAGCGAATTCCACAGGCTCACCACTCTCAGGGTGAAGAAATTTCTCCTCATCTCAGTCCTGAAAGGTTTACCCCGTATCCTTAGACTATGACCCCTGGTTCTGGACTCCCCCACCATCAGGAACATCCTTCCTGCATCTACCCTGTCAAGTCTTGTTAGAATTTTATAGGTTTCTATGAGATCCCCCCCTCACCCTTCTGAACTCCAGCGAATATAATCCTAACCGACTCAATCTCTCCTCATACGTCAGACCCGCCATCCCAGGAATCAGTCTGGTAAACCTTCGCTGCACTCCCTCTACAGCAAGAACATCCTTCCTCAAAAAAGGAGACCAAAACTGCACACAATATTCCAGGTGTGGCCCTGTATAATTGCAGCAAGACATCCCTGCTCCTGTACTCGAATCCTCTCGCTATGAAGGCCAAAATACCATTTGCCTTTTTTACCGCCTGTTGCACCTGCATGCTTACCTTCAGCGACTGGTGTACGAGAACACCCAGGTCTCGCTGCATATTCCCCTCTCTCAGTTTATAGCCGTTCAGATAATAGTCTGCCTTCCTGTTTTTGCTACCAAAGTGGATAACCTCACATTTATCCACATTATACTGCATCTGCCATGCATCAGCCCACTCACTCAACTTGTCCAAATCACCCTGAAGCCTCTCTGCATCCTCCTCACAACTCACCCTCCCACCCAGTTTTGTCTCATCTGCAAATTTGGAAATATGATAGTTGTTTCCCTCATCTAAACCATTAACATATATTGTGAACAGCTGGGGTCCTAGCACCGATCCCTGCGGTACCCCACTAGTCACTGCCTGCCATTTGGAAAAACACCCATTTATCCCTACCCTTTGTTTCCTGTCTATCAACCAATTTTCTATCCATCGCAATACACTACCCCCAATCCCATGCACTTTAATTTTACACACTAATCTCTTATGTGGGACTTTGTCGAAAGCCTTCTGAAAGTCCAAATAAACCACATCCACTGGCTCCCCCTCATCAACTCCACTGGATACATCCTTGAAGAATTCTATTAGATTTGTCAAGGATGATTTCCCTTTCGTAAATCCATGCTGACTCTGCCCGATTCTACCACTGTTCTCTTAGTGCCCTGCGATAAAATCTTTGATAATGGACTCTAGAATTTTCCCCACTATCGACGTCAGGCTGACTGGTCTATAATTCTCTGCTTTCTCTCTACCTCCCTTTTTAAATAGTGGGGTTACATTAGCTACCCTCCAATCTGTAGGAACTGTTCCAGAATCTTTAGAATCTTGGAAGATGATCACCAATGCATCCATTATTTCTAGGGCCACTTTCTTAAGTACTCTGGGATGCATACCATCAGGCCCTGGGGATTTATCGGCCTTCAATCCCATCAATTTCCCCAACACTATTTCTCTACTAATACTGACTTCCTTCAGTTCCTCTCTCTCACTAAGTCATGTGTTGCCCAACATTTCTGGTATGATATTTGTGTCCTCCGTTGAGAAGACAGAACCAAAGTATGCATTTAGTTTGTCAGCCATTTCTTTGTTCCCCATAATAAATTCCCCTGTTTCTGACAGTAAGGGACCTACATTTGTCTTCAACAATCTTTTTCTCTTCACATACCTATACAAACTTTTACAGTCAGTTTTTATGTTCCCCGCAAGCTTGCTCTCGTACTATATTTTCCCCTTCTTAATCAATCCTTTGGTCCTCTTTTGCTGAATTATAAACTGCTCCCAATCCTCAGGTCTGTTGTTTTTTCTGGCAAATTTATATGCCTCTTCCTTGGATCTAATGCTATCTCTAATTTCCCTTGTAAGCCATGGTTTGACTACCTTTCCCGTTTAACTTTTGTGCCAGACAGGGATAAACAATTGTTGCAGTTCATCCATGCGCTTTTTAAATGTTTGCCATTGCCTATCTACCGTCATCCCTTTAAATAACGTTTCCCAATGTGTCTTAGCCAGCTCGCGCCTCATACCTTCGTAGTTTTCTTTACTAAGATTCAGGACCCTTGTCTCAGAATCAACTACGTCACTCTCCATCTTGATGAATAATTCTATCATATTATGGTCGCTCATCCCCAAGGTGTCTCACATCACAAGATTGTCAATTATTCCTCTCTCATTACACAATACCCAGTCTAGGATGGCCTGTTCTCTAGTTGGTTCCTCAACGTATTGGTCCAGAAAACCATCCCGTATACACTCCAAGAATTCCTCCTCTACAGTATTGTGACTAATTTGATTTTCCCAATCTATATGCAGATTAAACTCACCCATAATTACAGATGTTCCTTTCTCGCATGCGTCTCTAATTTCCTGTTTAATGCCATTCCCAACATCACCACTACAGTTTGGAGCTCTATATACAACCCCCACTAACGATTTTTGCCCCTTAGTGTTTCTCAGCTCGACCCATACTGATTCCACATCGTCAGAGCTAATATCTTTCCTCACTATTGCGTTAATTTTATCTTTAACCAGCAATGCAACTCCACTGCCTTTTGCTTTTTGTCTGTCCTTCCTAAATACTGAATACTTCTGGAGGTTCATTTCCCATCCCTGGTCACCTTGCAGCCGTATCTCCGTAATCCCGACTATATCATACCCATTTACATCTATTTGTGTAATTCATCCACTTTATTGCGAATGCTCTGCGCATTAAGGCACAAAGACTTAAGACTTGTCTTTTTGACATTATTTGTCCCCTTCCCACTATTTTTCACTGTGGCCCTGTTGGATTCATAAGGTGGACACAAGGTGTTTTCTAGTTCAATTAGTATATGCGACTAAATCAGTGTCTGTCATTTGAACTACATCTGTGGTTGTTAGCAATTTCTATTGGACATCACTGATGTCGGCAAATGCCACAGGAACGTTTGCACAGAAACATCACTCTGCATCCAACCCATACTACATAAAGGGACTTGCATTTATTTAGTGTTTCATGAGTATAGCAGGTTTCAAAGTACTTTACAACCAAGGAAGTACATTCAAAGTACATAACTGGGCGGGAGGTTTGCTAGCGCTCTTCGGGAGGTTTTAAACTAGTTTGGCAGGGGGATGGGAACCGGAGCCACGGATCAGTGGATGGGGTAGCTGTTGAACAGGCAGATACAGAGTGCAGAGAGTCTGCGAGGAAGGTTAGACAGTTGACAGGGCAAAGTTGCAGCCAGTATGATGGGTTGAAGTGTGTCTATTTTAACGCAAGAAGTGTCAGGAATAAGGGTGATGAACTTAGAGCATGGATCAGTACTTGGAGCTACGATGTTGTGGCCATTATGGAGACTTGGATATCACAGGGGCAGGAATGGATGTTGGATGTTCCGGGGTTTAGATGCTTCAAAAGGAATAGGGAGGGAGGTAAAAGAGGTGGGGGAGTGGCATTGCTAATCAGGGATAGTATCACAGCTGCAGAAAGGGAGGTCGTCGAGGAGGGTTTGTCTACTGAGTCATTATGGGTGGAAGTCAGAAACAGGAAAGGAGCAGTCACTTTATTGGGAGTTTTCAATAGACCCCCCAATAGCAACAGAGACATGGAGGAACAGATTGGGAGGCAGATTTTGGAAAGGTGCAGAAGTAACAGGGTTGTTGTCATGGGTGACTTCAACTTCCCTAATATTGATTGGAACCTCCTTAGTGCAAATTGTTTGGATGGAGCAGTTTTTGTCAGGTGTGTCCAGGAAGGTTTCCTGACTCAATATGTAGATAGGCCGACTAGAGGGGAGGCTATGTTGGATTTGGTGCTTGGCAACGAACCAGGCCAGGTGGCAGATCTCTCGGTGGGAGAGCATTTCGGTGATTGTGATCACAACTCCCTGACCTTTACTATAGTCATGGAGAGGGACAGGAGCAGACGGGATGGAAAAATATTTAATTGGGGGAGGGGAAATTACAATGCTATTAGGCAGGAACTGGGGAGCATAAATTGGGAACAGATGTTCTCAGGGAAATGCACGACAGAAATGTGGAGGTTGTTTAGGGAGCACTTGCTGCGACTGCTGGAGAGGTTTGTCCCGATGAGGCAAGGAAGGGATGGTAGGGTGAAGGAACCTTGGATGACAAGAGATGTGGAACAGCTAGTCAAGAGGAAGAAGGAAGCTTACTTAAGGTTGAGGAAGCAAGGATCAGACAGGGCTCTGGAGGGTTACAAGGTAGGCAGGAAGGAACTGAAGAATGGACTTAGGAGAGCTAGAAGGGGACATGAAAAAGTCTTGGCAGGTAGGATTAAGGAAAATCCCAAGGCGTTCTGCACTTATGTGAGGAACAAGAGGATGGCCAGAGTGAGGGTAGGGCCCATCAGGGATAGTGGAGGGAACTTGTGCCTGGAGTCGGAGGTGGTAGGGGAGGTCCTAAATGAATACTTTGCTTCAGTATTCACTAGTGAGAGGGACCTGGTCGTTTGTGAGGACAGCGTGAAACAGGCTGATATGCTCGAACAGGTTGATGTTAAGAGGGAGGATGTGCTGGAAATTTTGAAAGACATGAGGACAGATAAATCCCGGGGGCCAGACGAGATATACCCAAGGATATTATGGGAAGCGAGGGAAGAGATTGCCGCGCCTTTAGCGATGATCTTTGCGTCCTCACTGTCCACTGGAGTAGTACCAGATGATTGGAGGGTGGCAAATGTTATTCCCTTGTTTAAGAAATAACCTTGGGAATTATAGACCAGTCAGTCTTACATCGGTAGTGGGCAAATTATTGGAGAGGATTCTGAGAGACAGGATTTATGATTATTTGGAAAAACATAGTTTGATTAGAGAAAGTCAGCATGGCTTTGTGAGGGGGCAGGTCATGCCTCACAAGCCTTATTGAATTCTTTGAAGATGTGACAAAACACATTGATGAAGGAAGAGCAGTGGATGTGGTGTATATGGATTTTAGCAAGGTGTTTGATAAGGTTTGATTAGATTAGAGATACAGCACTGAAACAGGCCCTTCGGCCCACCGAGTCTGTGCCAAACATCAACCGCCCATTTATACTAATCCTACACTAATCCCATATTCCTACCAAACATCCCCACCTGTCCCTATATTTCCCTACCACCTACCTATACTAGTGACAATTTATAATGGCCAATTTACCTATCAACCTGCAAGTCTTTTGGCTTGTGGGAGGAAACCGGAGCACCCGGAGAAAACCCACGCAGACACAGGGAGAACTTGCAAACTCCACACAGGCAGTACCCGGAATCGAACCCAGGTCACTGGAGCTGTGAGGCTGCGGTGCTAACCACTGCGCCACTGTGCCGCCATGGTCGGCTCATTCAGAAAGTAAGGAGGCATGGGATACAGGGAAAGTTGGCTGTCTGGATACAGAATTGGCTGGCCCATAGAGGACAGAGGGTGGTAGGAGATGGAAAGTATTCAGCATGGAGCTCGGTGACCAGTGGTGTTCCACAAGGATCTGTTCTGGGACCTCTGCTCTTTGTGATTTTTATAAATGACTTAGATGAGGAAGTGGAAGGCTGGGTTAGCAAGTTTGCCGATGACACGAAGGTTGCTGGAGTGTGGATAGTGTGGAAGGCTGTTGTAGGTTGCAACGGGACATTGACAGGATGCAGAGCTGGGCTGAGAAGTGGCTGATTGAGTTCAATCTGGAAAAGTGTGAAGGGATTCATTTTGGAAGGTCGAATTTGAATGCAGAATACAGGCTTAAAGACAGGATTCTTGGTAGTGTGGAGGAACAGAGGGATGTTGGGGTCCATGTCCATAGATCGCTCAAAGTTGCCACCCAAGTTGATAGGGTTGTTAAGAAAGTGTATGGTGTGTTGGCTTTCATTAACAGGGGGATTGAGTTTAAGAGCCGCGAGGTTATGCTGCAGCTCTATAAAGCCCTGGTTAGACCACACTTGGAATATTGTGTTCAGTTCTGGTCGCCTCATTATAGGAAGGATGTGGAAGCTTTAGAGAGGGTGCAGAGGAGATTTACCACGATGCTGCCTGGACTGGAGGGCATGTCTTATGAAGAAAGGTTGAGGGAGCTAGGGCTTTTCTCATTGGAGCGAAAAAGGATGAGAGGTGACTTGATAGAGGTGTACAAGATGATGAGAGGCATAGATAGAGTGGATAGCCAGAGACTTTTTCCCAGGGTGGAAAGGGCTATCACCGGGGGGCATAATTTTAAGGTGATTGGAGGAAGGTTTCGGGGAGATGTCAGAGGTAGGTTCTTTACACAGAGAGTGGTGGGTGCGTGGAATGCACTGCCAGCGGTTGTAGTAGAAGCAGATACATTAGGGCCATTTAAGCGACTCTTGGATAGGTACATGGATGATAGCAGTATGAAGGGTATATAGGTAGTTTGATCCTAGAGTAGGTTAAAGGTTCGACACAACATCTTGGGCCGAAGGGCCTGTACTGTGCTGTACTGTTCTATGTTCTATGTTCTAACTCCCCTGCTTTTCTTAGAATAGTGCAATGGGATCTTTTACATCCACCCGAGAGGGCAGATGAGGCCTCGGTTTAACTTCTCATTCAAAAACACAACCTTTCTGCCAGTGAACCCTCCCTCAGTACTTGCATTGAATTATAAACTTAGGTTATGTGTTGAAGTCTCTGGAGACTTGAACCCACAACCTTCTGACTCAGAGGAAAAAGTGCTCTCCACTAAGCCCGAACTGAACAATGCATTAATAACATTCTTTATACTTAACCATTCGGCCCTTCAAATATAGCGTTAAGTGACAAGAAACAGAACTTCATGGCTCGTGATTATAAGCTGTTGCTTGTAACACTTGTTTGCAGCGTAATTGTAGGGGAGAGCAGTAATCATAATTCTGGCTAAGCATTTTGGACACTGGAAGAGTTCTTCTCTGAGATGATTGGCAATAGCTTCCTCCATATCACAAATGATGGAAACTCCGATATGTCCATGTGCTTTCCAGGGTCATAGAAAAGCTTTGTTCTTCTGTTTTGCTTTGACGCTTTCACTTTACAAGATATTTTAAAACCTTTCAAGTCTTTACAGTGATCACAGTGAAAAGTGATCTTATTTAAATTCCATTTCTGCTCTGCTTTCATTTATGTTTAAGTACAGCAGCTTGTCCTCTGGGCATTTTATTGAGGAAGCAATTGCTTTTGGAAGGCAAGACACCATCTTAGATATACTATTCAGCTTGCTGCAGATGTTTTTTGTTCTTGGATGTTTTCATTTCTCTGCTGTCTGATGCGGAAGGAATTTTAATATGGGTGAGCATGTGGGTTTGGGAATGGATGGAGAGGTCAAATTCTGGAAAAATCTGAGTACATTGGGAGCCAGCTTCAACCCATTGTCACAAAAATGTGCTGTGTCGAATGATGATTTTTTTAATCCACTGGCTGGAAACCTGAATATTAAACTGGTGGAGATGAACCACTCAAATCTTGCAAGCTCCAAACTCTGCCTGCTGCTCGTGAGCACTGAGGCATATCCCCTGCTGCAGACTGTCGGGTTCAGTGGGTTAATTGATCTGTGTTTGATTGTGTTAGTCTGTTCACTGATCGATGCTCACTATGCTTAATTACTTAAGCCTGAGGGTGGAGGTAGGGAGTTTTAAGAAGGTTCCGGAAAGAACAGAAGGAGACCCCATTGAAGGAAATCAGCCACATTGGCTGCCTCTTGGAGAACCATCAAATCAGCCATCCACATCTTCAAATCAAAAGCCTCAGGGCATCAAAGGAAAGTCACTCAGCCACCGAATTCAGCCTGAAGCCAACTGAGTCACCAACCTCCACTGACTGTATATCCCTTTTATTTCTCAGGACTCTGGCAAATATATCCACTTAAAAAAAACCTGCTGTGGTCAAACAAGGAGATGGAAAAGAGGGGAGCCTTCGACCTCTCACCTTCTCGTAACACCATCAACTTCCACATTTGACTCTAATGTGTTAGGTCATGTGAACAGAATCCCCTCGGGAGAGGCAGGTTGTCAATTTCAATACGTTAATCAGTCAATTAAAGCACTATTGGCATGAATTTAACTTCGGGTTCATAGGTTTCCCAGGCTTCCTGGAACTCTCCACTGAAAGCAAATTGAGAACACAACGGCAATTTGAGGGGGTGAAGACACAGCTGCTTTCTTGCCTGCTTGTGTGAAAGGGTTTGCTCACAGTTCTTGTGCTGAGAGGTTACTTTACACACTCTGGAGATTCAGCATGAGTGTTGTTTACGCTAAGTTACTTGGACTTCAGATGAGGAGCAAGGTGACACACAGCAGCAGAAAGAGTAGGGGCAGTAGGGGCAGTAGCAGGAGGGGCAGTAAGGTCAGGAGCAGGAGCAGTAGAAGGGGCAGTAGGGGCAGAAGCAGGAGCAGTAGAAGGGGCAGTAGGGGCAGAAGCAGGAGAAGGGGCAGTAGGGGCAGGAGCAGGAGCAGTAGGAGGGGCAGAAGCAGGAGGAGGGGCAGGAGCAGGAGAAGGGGCAGTAGGGGCAGGAGCAGGAGAAGGGGCAGTAGGGGCAGGAGCAGGAGCAGTAGGAGGGGCAGGAGCAGGAGGAGGGGCAGGAGCAGGAGAAGGGGCAGTAGGGGCAGGAGCAGGAGCAGTAGAAGGGGCAGTAGGGGCAGGAGCAGGAGAAGGGGCAGTAAGGGCAGGAGCAGGAGAAGGGGCAGTAGGGGCAGGAGCAGGAGCAGTAGGAGGGGCAGGAGGAGGAGGGGCAGGAGCAGGAGAAGGGGCAGTAGGGGCAGGAGCAGGAGCAGTAGGAGGGGCAGTAGGGGCAGGAGCAGGAGAAGGGGCAGTAGGGGCAGGAGCAGGAGAAGGGGCAGTAGGGGCAGGAGCAGGAGCAGTAGGAGGGGCAGGATCAGGAGCAGGAGCAGAAGCAGTAGAAGGGGCAGTAGGGGCAGGAGCAGGAGCAGTAGGAGGGGCAGGATCAGGAGCATTAGGAGGGGCAGGAGCAGGAGCAGGAGAAGGGGTAGTAGGGGCAGGAGCAGGAGAAGGGGCAGTAGGGGCAGGAGCAGGAGCAGGAGAAGGGGCAGTAGGGGCAGGAGCAGGAGCAGTAGGAGGGGCAGGATCAGGAGCAGTAGGAGGGGCAGGAGCAGAAGCAGTAGAAGGGGCAGTAGGGGCAGGAGCAGGAGCAGTAGGGGCAGGAGTAGGAGCAGTAATGAGCAGTAGGAGGGGCAGGAGGGGCAGGAGCATTCGTAAGGACTGGAAGGCTAGGAACAGAGGAATCCCTTGAGGAATATAAAGACAGTAGGAAGGAACTTAAGCAAGGAGTTAGGAGGGCTAAATGGGGTTATGAAAAGTCATTAGCAAACAGGATTAAGGAAAATCCCAAGGCTTTTTATACGGATATAAAGAGCAAGAGGGTAACTAGGGAAAGGGTTGGTCCACTCAAGGACAGAGATGGGAATCTATGCGTGGAGCCAGAGGAAATGGGCGAGGTACTAAATGAGTACTTTGCATCAGTATTCACCAAGGAGAAGGATTTGGTGGATGATGAGCCGAGGGAAGGGTGTGTAGATAGTCTCAGTCATCTCATTATCAAAAAGGAGGAGGTGTTGGGTGTCTTGCAAAGCATTAAGGGAGATAAGTCCCCAGGGCCTGATGGGATCTCCCCCAGAATACTGAGGAAGGCAAGGGAAGAAATTGCTGGAGCCTTGACAGAAATCTTTGCATCCTCATTGGCTACAGGTGAGGTCCCAGAGGACTGGAGAATAGCCAATGTTGTTCCTTTGTTTAAGAAGGGTAGCAAGGATAATCCAGGAAATTATTGGCCGGTGAGCCTTACGTCAGCGGTAGGGAAATTATTAGAGAGGATTCTTCGGGACAGGATTTACTCCCATTTGGAAACAAATGGACTGATTAGCAAGAGGCAGCATGGTTTTGTGAAGGGGAGGTTGTGTCTCACTATTTTGATTGAGTTTTTTGAGGAAGTGACAAAGATGATTGATGAAGGAAGGGCAGTGGATATTATCTATATGGACTTCAGTAAAACCTTTGACAAGGTCCCTCATGGCAGACTGATACAAAAGGTGAAGTCACATGGGATCAGAGGTGGGCTGGCAAGATGGATACAGAACTGGCTCGGTCATAGAAGACAGAGGGTCGCAGTGGAAGGGTGCTTTTCTGAATGGAGGGATGTGACTAGTGGTGTTCCGCAGGGATCAGTGCTGGGACTTTTGCTGTTTGTAGTATATATAAATGATTTGGAGGAAAATGTAGCTGGTCTGATTAGTAAGTTTGCGGACGACACAAAGGTTGGTGGAGTTGCGGACAGTGATGAGGATTGTCAGAGGATACAGCAGGATATAGATCGGTTGGAGACTTGGGCGGAGAATGGCAGATGGAGTTTAATCCGGACAAATGTGAGGTAATGCATTTTGGAAGGTCTAACGCAGGTGGGAAGTATACAGTAAATGGCAGAACCCTTAGGAGTATTGACAGGCAGAGAGATCTGGGCGTACAGGTCCACAGGTCACTGAAAGTGGCAACGCAGGTGGATAAGGTAGTCAAGAAGGCATACGGCATGCTTGCCTTCATCGGTCGGGGCATAGAGTATAAAAATTGGCAAGTCATGCTGCAGCGGTACAGAAGTTTAGTTAGGCCACACTTAGAATATTGCGTGCAATTCTGGTCGCCACACTACCAGAAGGACGTGGAGGCTTTGGAGAGGGTACAGAAGAGGTTTACCAGGATGTTGCCTGGTCCGGAGGGCATTAGCTATGAGGAGAGGTTGGATAAACTTGGATTGTTTTCACTGGAACGACGGAATTGGAGGGGCGACATGATAGAGGTTTACAAAGTTATAAGCGGCATAGACAGAGTGGATAGTCAGAAGCTTTTTCCCAGGGTGGAAGAGTCAATTCCTAGGGGACATAGCTTTAACATGAGAGGGGCAAAGTTTAGAGGGAATGTGCGAGGCAAGTTCTTTACACAGAGGGTGGCGAGTGCCTGGAACTTGCTGCCGGGGGAGATGGTGGAAGTAGGTACCATAGAGACGTTTAAGAGGCATCTTGACAAATACATGAATAGGATGGGAATAGAGGGATACGGACCCCGGAAGTGCAGAAGGTTTTAGTTTTGACAGGCATCAAGATCGGCGCAGGCTTGGAGGGCCGAATGGCCTGTTCCTGTGCTGTACTGTTCTTTGTTCTTTGAACAGGAGCAGTAGTGAGCAGTAGGAGGGGCAGTAGGGGCAGGAGCAGGAACATTGGAGGAGCAGCTCACAGGACCTGGAAGACAGGGTGAGAAGAAGCTTCTCCGACAAGTTAAACCATTGTCCATGGAGGCTGAGGGTGTTGCGCAGCTGGTGGCAAATAACTGGACCTGGGGGCAATGTTTTACTAGCGGCTGTCAAAGTTACTGACGCTCTCAAACTTTTTTGCCTCTGGATCCTTCCAGGCATTTACAGGTTCTCGCTGTTAGCCGCGCACAAATGTGTAACACAGGTGACTGATGGCATGTTTTCCAGGGCCAATAATTATGTGCACTTTACCTGCAATGATGCCAGTCCGAATGAGCATACTCTCAGCTTTGTGGCTGTGTCTGACTTCCCACAGATTCAGGGTGTGATTGACTGCACACACGTGGCAATTAAGGCACCATACACCACCGAGGCTTTCCACTCCATCAATATGTAGTTGCTGTACAACTACAATAAGATGATATGCAGGTGTTCGCAAGATTCCGGGAAGCTGCCATGCAGCTCTCGCACTGCGGTACTCTACCCTCCCCAATCTCTTTGCACCTTGAAACAGACTTACCAACCGGCTGCTCATTGATAGAGACTGATTGCTAAGATTAGGCAACAACTCCATTATCATTGTATCATACAACTATCAGGAAAGGCTGAACAGGCTGGAGATCTTTTAGAATGGAATAGAATCTTATAACACAGGAGGAGGCCATTTCACCCATCATGCTGGTGCCTGATCTTTCAAAGAGCTGTCCAATTTAGTCCCACACCTCAGCATTTTCCCTATAACCACGCAAATTTGTCCTCCTTGAGTAAATGTCCAATTGCCTTTTGAAACTTCCTCTGGAATCCACTTCCACCACCCTTTCAGGTAGTGCATTCCAGATCTTAACAACCCTCTGTGTGAAAGAATTTCTCCTCATTTCCCTTTTATTTCTTTTATCAATTATTTTAAATCTATGTTTTCTGGTTACTGATTCACTTGCAGAGGGAACAGTTTCTCCCTACCTGCTTCATCAAAACTCCTTTAATTATGAATACCTCCATCTCCATTTGGTTTGTCTTTAACCATTTTCTATTCTAAGGAGAGAAATCCCACCCTTTTCCAAACTCTCCAGATAACTGAAGTACATCATTCTTGGAATCATCCTGGTAAAATGTCCTCTGCACTCACTCCAGGACCATGACATCCTTCTGAAGGTGTGGTGCTCAGAATTGTATTCAATACTTCAGCTGAAGTGATATTTAAAGCCTTAGCGTGACTTACTTTTTTTGTGTTTCAATATTCCTATTTACAAACCCAATTATCACATACACTTTCTTAACCACCTTATCAACTTGCCCTGACGCCACCAAAGATTTGTGAATATGCATCCCCAGATCCCTCTGCTCTTGCACTCCCCTCGAAACAGTACCGTTTAGATTATGCTACCTTTCCATGTTGTCCCATGTTGGGCACCTACAGATGTGGATCATAATCCTAGCCCCTTTTTAGGGCTACCCCAGATCAGGTGTACTTCTCAGATGATCACTCTCATGGAAGATTAAAAGTTTTCATTTACAGTTCTGGAGACAGTTGAAGTACTGGCAGCCATCTTGATACCAGTGAACTACACTGTCTAAATTTGCAGAGGATGATGGTTCAGTGAAGGTTGCCCTCCAGTGTTTCTTGCATTATTTGCATCTGATTTCCATATTAATTAATTTAAAGATTGCTAATTTTTCAAGGAAATCTTTAAGTAGCCTTTGCCACATTACACCTTTTTTAAAATTTAATAAATCGCCCCCTCGTTTTACTACTGACAAATGAGAAAAATTTAATTTTGCATGAAGGCATTTACATCTGCAGATGTGATATTTGCCAATTAAATGAGGTAGTTAATAACGGATGAGAAGATGATCAAAGTTAGTGATCACGGAAACATATTTCAAGCCAAATCTGTGCTTTGACAAGATGACACAAACCTAATTTACACTGGTAAGATGTTATATCTTTCATAGATTGCACTGTGTTTTGTACACTTTCCTTTTCAGTGAAAGAACAAATAATGTTTCAGTACACAGGCCAATTTTTCTTTTTTAATTGAAGAATATTGTCTGGCATCATATGTACTATTTTTCTCAACTTGGAACAAAAACAACTTGTATTTATATAGCGCCTTACTGCAATAAAATGTTGTAAGGAACTTCACAGGAGCATTATCAAACATAATTTGACACCGAGCCACATAAGATGATATTAAGGTAGATGAACAGAAGCTTGATCAAAAGAAGTAAACTTTAAGGAGCGTCTTAAAGGGAGAAAGAGAGGCAGAGAGGTGTCGAGAGGAAATTCCAGAGCTTGCGGCCTAGGCAGCTGAAGGCACGGCAACAATGGTGGAGCAATTAAAATCAGGGATGCTCAAGAGGCCAGAATTAGGGGTGTACAGAGATCTCAGGAGGTTGTAGGGATGGAGGAGATTACAGAGATAGGCAGGGAACTTGGAGGGATTTGAAAACAAGGATAAGAATTTTAGAAATGAGGTATTGGTCAACCTGGAGGCACTGTAGGTCAGTGAGCACAGGGGTGATGGGTGAAAGGGATTTAGTGTGAGTTAGGATATCAGCAGCAGAGTTTTGGACTGAGGGTGGAAGATGGGGACCAGCCAAGAGTTGGAACAGTCATGTCTAGAGGAAATAAAGGCATGGGTGAGGATTTCTGCAACAGATGTGCTGAGGCAAGGACAGAGCCAGGCGATATTATGGTGGTGGAAGGAGGTGGGAGGAGGTAGTCTTATTGGTGATGTGAATATCAGGTCAGAAACTCATCTCGGGGTGAAATATGATACCAATTTTGTGAACAGTCTGGCTCAGCCTCAGATTGTTGCCAGAGAGAGGGATGGAGTCGATAGTCACGGAGTGGGGACCAAAGGTAAGGCCTTCAGTTTTCCCAACGTTTAACTGGAGGAAATTTCTGCTCGTCCAGTACTGAATAAGCAGTCTGATAATTTAGCCACAGTGGAGGGCTCAGTAGAGGTGGTGGTGAGGTAGAGCCGGGTGTTGTCAGTGTACGTGTGAAAACAATTGCTGTGCTTTCGGATGATGTCACTAAGGGGCAGCATGCAGATGAGAAATAGGAGAGGGCCTTGGCGGACACCAGAGGTAACGTTATGGGAGTGGGAAGAGAAGCTGATTCTCTGGTTCCAATTAGATTGTTAAAAAGGGAACCAGACAAAGGCACTCCCACTGAACTGGACAACAATGGAGAGGCATTACAAGAGGATGGTGTGGTCCACCATGCCACAGGATGTAGACAGATCAAGAAGGATGAGAAGGGAAAGTTTACCATTATCGCAGTCACATAGGATGTCATTTCTGACTTTGGTATATGCCTGTTTGGTGCCGTGGCAGGGATGGAAACCTGAACGGAGGGATTCAAACATGGGATTCCGTGAAATATGGGCACAAATTTTGTAGCTGACAACATGTTCAAGGACTTTGGAGAGGAAAGGGAGGTTGAAGATGGGATAGTAGTTTGTAAGAAAGGGGTCAAAGGTTCTTCTGAGGAGAAAGGTGGCCATAATGGATTTGAAGAGCACAGGCACAGTGCCTAAGAAGAACCATTAACAATATCAACAAACATAAATACTATGAAAGTAAAAAGAAAAAAAAAGCAAGATTTGCATTTACTTAGCGCCTTTCACGACCTCAGGACATCCTAAATCACTTTACAGTCAGTAAAATCCCATTGAAGTGGGATCACAGTTATAATGTAGGAACTGCAGCATTCAATCTACACACAGCAAGATTCTACAAACAGCAATCAGATAAATGACCAGATAATCTGTTTTAGTGATGCTAGTTGAGGGATAACTATTAGCCCAGGACACCAGGTAAAACTCTCCTACTCTTCTTCAAAATAGGAACATTGGGAACGTATATGTCCATCTGAGATGGCAGATGTCTCATTTGAAAGACGGCATCTCCAAAAGCGTAACACTTTCTCAGTACTGCACTGAAGTATCAGCCTAGATGATGTGCTCAAGTCTCTGGTGTGAGACTTCAACCACAGCTTTCATGACTCAGAGGCAAGATTGCTACCTAGTACTTGAGGGTCTGGATAGGGTAGATACTGAGAGGTTGCTTCCACTGGTCGGGGAATCTAAAACATGGGGCCACAGTCTCTCAATAAGGGGCTGATAATTTAGGACTGAGATGAGGAGAAATTTCTTCACTCAGAGAGTTGTGAATTTTTGGAACTCTTTACCCCAGACGGTTGTGAATACTCCATCGTTGAATACATTTAAAGCTGGGATAGGGGAATTTTTGGTCACTCAGGGAATCAAGGGATATGGCGGGAAAGTGGAGATGAGGCAGATGATCAGCCATGATCGTATTAAATGGTAGAGCAGGATCAAGGGGCCGAATGGTCTACTCCTGCTCCTAGTTCAGATGTTCTAAGTCATGGCTCACACGAGGGAGAGAATGAAACCGGGTCCAGGTTGTGAAGGGCAAGCTTAAGATAGACAACAGGAAATATTCCTTTACACAGTAGGCAATGAAATGGATTGTGAGGGAAGGTGGTTGAGTTTAGGACATTGGACTCATTCTGATGCCACAGTGGGAAATATTCTGAATTCTGTGTTAATATTCTGAATGGATTAATGAGTGATAATTACTATGCATCTGAAGCAGCTCTGATTGGTCCAACCTCCACTTCTACATTGCTGCACTATATTGCATTTCATCAGTAACTACTCTTTGCAAGTACGTCATTGGCTGTAAATTGCTCTGGGATGTTATGAAGTCATGAAAGGGGCTTTATAAATGTAAATATTTTCTTCCTGCTAGAAATCAGCGGGAATTTATACAACCCACTCTGTGCTTAGATCATCCTGTGTGAGCCTGCATAGGTTTATACATCTTTGATAAATTGAAACCTAAATTTACGCAGTTCCTTTATAATTTAGAGATGTTAAGATGTTTGATTGCCACTCTACCATTGTAACACAGCACCTTACTCAAAAAGAGGCCAATGCATTGTAGGATGTCACTTGGGTTCAAAATCTACTTCCATTGGACTTCATAGCAAAAGCCAAGATTGTCGTGAGCTTTAACAACATGATCGACCTGCTGTTTACTCTGTTCTGATGGATCATTTTAATGCCAAGAGTCTTCATCAGTTTTGGCTGTTCAGTTCCAAGAGAGTTACCTGAGCTGTCCGAAAGAGCATTTCAAATACTTATTCACTTTTCCTCAATGTATCTGTGTGAAGTGAGATTTTTTTCACCAATTCACATCAAAGACAAGGATAGATGCTGTTGGAATCTGGAGTCTAATTTACCAGTTGAAAGTCTCCCACATCAAACCAAGATTCCATAAATTTTGTGCTTACAAACTGAGATAAGCATGAGTCATCAGCCTTGTTCAGGTTTATTCAGTAGTGAAGGACTGCTACTATGTATGAGAAGCAGTATGTTAAAAAAGCGGAGAAAATGAAATCCCCTTGTTCCATGCAAAAATACTCTGAATAAGAAAGAATGGGGGGACAGAAATGGGGTGTGAATCGCTAAAAAGTGTTCAGCAAATAAATAAAAAGTTTGGACACCTCCTAATCACATGGGTGAGGCGCTGGTGTAATGGTCTTGTTGCCGAACTAATACCCCAAAAGCCCAGTGTACTGCTTTGGGGACATGAATTCAAATCCCACCATAGCAAAAAGCAAAGTTTGGATTTAATTAATAAAAATCTGGAAATAAAAAAAAAGTGAGTATAATGATGTCAATTTTTGCAAAAACCCATTTGGTTCACTAATGCCCTTTAGGGAAGGAAATGTGCTCTTCCTACCTGGTCTAGCCTACATGTGACTCCAGACGCACAGAATTGTTACAGTGCAGAAAGAGGCCATTTGGCTCTGCACTGGCTGTCTGAAAGAGCCATTCCCCTGCCTTTTCCCCATAACCCTGTGCATTCTTCCTTTTCATACAACAGTGTAATTGCCTTTTGAATGTTTCTATTGAACCTGCCTCAACCAAACTGTCAGTCAGTGCATTCCAGACCTTAACCACTCTCTGTGTGAAAAAGTTTTTCCTCATGTCATCTTGCCACATACTTTAAATCAGTGACCTCTCATTCTCGATCCTTTCACGAGTGGGAACAGTTTCTCTCTATCTACTCTGTTCAGACCCCTCATGATTTTGAATACCTCTATCGAATCATCTCTCAGACTTCTCTTCTCCAAGGAAAACAGTCCTAACTTCTCCAATCTATCTTCATAACTGAAATTCCTCATCCCTGGAACCATTCTCGTGAATCTTTTCTGTATTCTCTCCAATGCCCTCATGTCTTTCCTCAAGTGCGATGCCCAGAACTGGACACAGTACTCCAGCTGAGGCCAAACTATTGTCTTATACAAGTTCAACATAACTTCCTTGCTCTTGTACTCGTGCCTCTATTAATGAAGCCCAGGATACTGTATGCTTTATTAACTGCTCTCTCAACCTGAGCTGCCACCTTTAATGACTTAGGCACATAGACACTTAAGTCCCTCTGCAGCCCGTTTAGAATTGTGCCCTCTATTCTATATTGTTTCAGCAATGTATTTGACTCTTACATGCCCCCTGAAATGGCCTAGCAAGCCACGAAGTCCATAAGGAATAAAACTGGAGGAACCACCTGGCATCTACCTGGGCACCGGAAATGACAACGGCAAACACAGCCCTGTCGACCATGCCAAGTCCTCCTTACTAACATCTGGGAGCTTGTGCCAAACCTACGAGAGATGTCCCAAAGACTAGTCAAGCAATAGCCTGAAATAGTCATACGAACCAAATCATGCCTTACAATGTCCCAGACACCGCCATCACCATCCCTGGGTATGTCCTGTCCCATCGGCAGGCCAGATCCAGCAGAGGTGGCGGCACAGTGGTAAACAGTCGAGTGGTATACAGTCGACTCTAGACCCCATGAAGTCTCATGGCATCAGGTCAAACATGGGCAAGGAAACCTCCTGCTGATTACCACCTACCGCATGCCCCCCGCCCCCCCCCCCCCCACTACCTCAGATGATGAATCAGCACTCCGCCATGTTGAACAGCACTTGGAGGAAGCACTGAGGGTGGCAAGGTTCCAGAATGTACTCTGGGTGGGGTCTTCAATGTCACTCACCAAGAGTGGCTCCGTAGCACCATTACTGACCGAGTTGGCCGAGTCCGAAAGGAAAAGCTGCTGGACTGGGTATGCGGCAGGTGGTGAGGGAACCAACAAGAGGGAAAAACATACTTGACCTTGTCTTCACCAATCTACCTGTCGCAAATGCATCTGTCCATGACAGTGTTGGTAGGAGTGATCACCGCACATTCCTTGTGGAGATAAAGTCCCGTTTTCACATTGTGGATACCCTCCATCATGGTTGTGTGCTAAATTGGATAGATTTTGAAGAGAACTTGCAACTCAAAACTGGGCATCCATGAGGTGCTGTGTGCCATCAACAGCTGCAGAAATATATTCAACCACGATCTGTAACCTCAAAATTCATGGGTCAGCATATCCCCCACTGTACCATTACCATCAAGCCGGTGAACCAACCCTGGTTCAATGAAGAGTGCAGAAGGGCATGCCAGGAGCAGGACCAGGCATTCATAAAAACTGGTGAAGCTACAAAACAGGACCACTTACATGCCAATCAGTGAAAACAGCATGTGAGAGACAGTGCGAAGCAATCCCACAACCAATGGATCAGATCTGAGCTCTGCAGTCCGATCACATTGAGTCTTGAATGGTGGTGGGCAATTAAACAACGAACAGGAGGAGGATGTTCCACAAATATCCCGATCCTCAATGATCGGGGAGCCCAGCACATCAGTGCAAAAGACAAGGCTGAAGCATTTACATCCATCTTCAGCCAGAAATGCCGAGTGGATGATCCATCTCGGCCTCCTCCTGAGGCCCCCAGCATCACAGATGCCAGTCTTCCACCAATCCAATTCACTCCACATAATATCAAGAAATGGCTGAAGGCACTGGATACTGCAAAGGCTATGGGCCCTGACAATATTCCGCCAACATGGGCAGCACAGTGGCGCAGTGGTTAGCACCGCAGCCTCACAGCTCCAGCGACCCGGGTTCAATTCTGGGTACTGCCTGTGTGGAGTTTGCAAGTTCTCCCTGTGTCTGCGTGGGTTTCCTCTGGGTGCTCCGGTTTCCTCCCACATGCCAAAGACTTGCAGGTTGATAGGTTAATTGGCCATTATAAATTGCCCCTAGTATAGGTAGGTAGTAGGGATTAGTGTGGGATTAGTATAAATGGGTGGTTGATGGTCGGCACAGACTCGGTGGGCTGAAGGGCCTGTTTCAGTGCTGTATCTCTAAACTAAAACTCAACAATAGTACTGAAGACTTGTGCTCCAGAACTAGCTGCGCCCCTAGCAAAGCTGTTCCAGTGCAGCTACAACACTGGCGTCTACCGGGCAATGTGGAAAATTGCCCAGGTATGTCCTGTGTACAAAAAGCAGGACAAATCCAACCCGACCAATTACCATCCCATCAGTCTACTCTCGATCAAAGCAAAGTGATGGAAGGGGTCGTCGGCAGTACTATCAAGCGGCACTTGCTCTGCAATAACCTGCTCAGTGATGCTCAGTTTTGGTTCCACCAGGGCCATTCAGCTCCTGACCTCATTACAGCCTTGGTTCAAACATGGACAAAAGAGCTGAACTCAAGAAGTGGGGTGAGAGTGACTGCCCTTGACATCAAGGCAGCATTTCACTGAGTATGGCATCAAGGAGCCCTAGCAAAACTGGAGTCAGCGGGAATCAGGGGGAAAACTCCCCGCTGGAGCTTATTGGAAGTCAATCTTCTCAATCCCAGAACATCACTGCAGGAGTTCCTCAGGGTAGTGTCCTTGGCCCAACCATCTTCAGCTGCTTCATCAGTGACCTTCCTTCAATCATAAGGTCAGAAGTGGGGATGTTCGCTGATGATTGCATAATGTTCAGCACCATTCGCGACTCCTCAGATACTGAAGCAGTCCGTGCAGAAATGCAGCAAGACCTGGACAATATCCAGGCTTGGGCTGATAAGCCACAAGTTACATTTGTGCCACACAAGTGCCAGGCAATGACCATCTCAAACAAGAGAGAATCTAACCATATCCCCTTGATGTTCAATGGCATTATGATCACTGAATCCCCCACTATCAACATGCTGGGGGTTACCATTGACTAGAAAGAATTTTTAAAAATAGTAAGAACAAAGAACAAAGAAAATTACAGCACAGGAACAGGCCTTTCGGCCCTCCAAGCCTGCGCCGATCCAGATCCTCCATCTAAACATGACGCCTATTTTCTAAGGGTCTGTATCTCTTTACTTCCTGCCCATTCATGTATCTGTCTAGATACATCTTAAAAGACGCTATTGTGCCCTCGTCTACCACCTCCGCAGGCAACGCGTTCCAGGCACCCACCACCCTCTGCGTAAAGAACTTCCCATGCATATCCCCCCTAAACGTTTCCCCTTTCACTTTGAACTCATGACCCCTCATAATTGAATCCCCCACTCTGGGAAAAAGCTTCTTGCTATCCAACCTGTCTATACCTCTCATGATTTTGTACACCTCAATCAGGTCCCCCCTCAACCTCCGTCTTTCTAATGAAAATAATCCTAATCTACTCAACCTCTCTTCATAGCTAGCGCCCTCCATACCAGGCAACATCCTGGTGAACCTCCTCTGCAACCTCTCCAAAGCATCCACATCCTTTTGGTAATGTGGCGACCAGAACTGCACGCAGTATTCCAAATGTGGCCGAACCGAAGTCCTATACAACTGTAACATGACCTGCCAACTCTTGTACTCAATACCCCGTCCGATGAAGGAAAGCATGCTGTCTGCCTTCTTGACCACTCTATTGACCTGCGTTGCCACCTTCAGGGAACAATGGACCTGAACACCCAAATCTCTCTGTACATCAATTTTCCCCAGGACTTTTCCATTTACTGTATAGTTCACTCTTGAATTGGATCTTCCAAAATGCATCACCTCACATTTGCCCTGATTGAACTCCATCTGCCATTTCTCTGCCCAACTCTCCAGTCTATCAATATTCTGCTGTATTCTCTGACAGTCCCCTTCACTATCTGCTACTCCACCAATCTTAGTGTCGTCTGCAAACTTGCTAATCAGACCACCTATACTTTCCTCCAAATCATTTATGTATATCACAAACAACAGTGGTCCCAGCACGGATCCCTGTGGAACACCACTGGTCACACGTCTCCATTTTGAGAAACTCCCTTCCACTGCTACTCTCTGTCTCCTGTTGCCCAGCCAGTTCTTTATCCAGCTAGCTAGTACACCTTGGACCCCATGCGCCTTCACTTTCTCCATCAGCCTACCATGGGGAACCTTATCAAACGCCTTACTGATGTCCATGTATATGACATCTACAGCCCTTCCCTCATCAATCAACTTTGACACTTCCTCAAAGAATTCTATTAAGTTGGTTAAGACATGACCTTCCCTGCACAAAACCATGTTGCCTATCACTGATAAGCCCATTTTCTTCCAAATGGGAATAGATCCTATCCCTCAGTAACTTCTCCAGCAGCTTCCCTACCACTGACGTCAGGCTCAACGGTCTATAATTACCTGGATTATCCCTGCTACCCTCCTTAAACCAAGGGGACAACATTAGCAATTCTCCAGTCCACCGGGACCTCACCCGTGTTTAAGGATGCTGCAAAGATATCTGTTAAGGCCCCAGCTATTTCCTCTCTCGCTTCCCACAGTAACCTGGGATAGATCCCATCCGGACCTGGGGACTTGTCCACCTTAATGCCTTTTAGAATACCCAACACTTCCTCCCTCCTTATGCCGACTTGACCTAGAGTAATCAAACATCTGTTCCTAACCTCAACATCCTTCATGTCCCTCTCCTCGGTGAATACCGATGCAAAGTACTCGTTTAGAATCTCACCCATTTTTGCTGACTCCACGCATAACTTTCCTCCTTTGTCCTTGAGTGGGCCAATCCTTTCTCTAGTTACCCTCTTGCTCCTTATATATGAATAAAAGGCTTTGGGATTTTCTTTAACCCTGTTTGCTAAAGATATTTCATGACCCCTTTTAGCCCTCTTAATTCCTCGTTTCAGATTGGTCCTACATTCCCGATATTCTTTCAAAGCTTCGTCTTTCTTCAGCCACCTAGACCTTATGTATGCTTCCTTTTTCCTCTTAGCTAGTCTCACAATTTCACCTGTCATCCATGGTTCCCTAATCTTGCCATTTCTATCCCTCATTTTCACAGGAACATGTCTCTCCTGCACGCTAATCAACCTCTCTTTAAAAGCCTCCCACATATCACATGTGGATTTACCTTCAAACAGCTGCTCCCAATCTACATTCCCCAGCTCCTGTCCAATTTTGGTATAGTTGGCCTTCCCCCAATTTAGCACTCTTCCTTTAGGACCACTCTCGTCTTTGTCCATGAGTATTTTAAAGCTTACGGAATTGTGATCACTATTCCCAAAGTAGTCCCCTACTGAAACTTCAACCACCTGGCCGGGCTCATTCCCCGACACCAGGTCCAGTATGGCCCCTTCCCGAGTTGGACTATTTACAAACTGCTCTAGAAAACCCTCCTGGATGCTCCTGACAAATTCTGCTCCATCTGGACCTCGAACACTAAGTGAATCCCAGTCAATGTTGGGAAAATTAAAATCTCCTATCACCACCACCCTGTTGCTCCTACATCTTTCCATAATCTGTTTACATATTTGTATCTCTATCTCACGCTCGCTGTTGGCAGGCCTGTAGTACAGCCCCAACATTGTTACCGCACCCTTCCTATTTCTGAGTTCTGCCCATATTGCCTCACTGCTCGAGTCCTCCATAGCACCCTCCTTCAGCACAGCTGTGATATCCTCTTTGACCAGTAATGCAACTCCTCCACCCCTTTTTCCTCCCTCTCTATCCCGCCTGAAGCATCGATATCCTGGGATATTTAGTTGCCAATCATGCCCTTCCCTCAACCAAGTCTCAGTAATAGCAATAACAGCATACTCCCAGGTACAAATCCAAGCCCTAAGTTCATCTGCCTTACCTACTGCACTTCTTGCATTAAAACAAATGCACCTCAGACCTCCACTCCCTTTGCGTTCATCATCTGCTCCCTGCCTACTCTTCCCCTTAGTCACGCTGACTTCATTATCTAGTTCCTTACAAGCGTTCGTTACTACCTCCTTACTGTCCACTGACCTCCTCATTTGGTTCCCATCCCCCTGCCACATTAGTTTAAACCCTCCCCAACAGCGTTAGCAAAAGCACTCCCAAGGACATTGGTTCCAGTCCGGCCCAGGTGTAGACCGTCCAATTTGTAATAGTCCCACCTCCCCCAGAACCGGTCCCAATGTCCCAAAAATCTGATCCCCTCCTTCCTGCACCAT
This sequence comes from Heterodontus francisci, assembly GCF_036365525.1. Lineage (NCBI taxonomy): Eukaryota > Metazoa > Chordata > Chondrichthyes > Heterodontiformes > Heterodontidae > Heterodontus > Heterodontus francisci. The sequence goes on from NC_090382.1 coordinate 116,529,276, forward strand.
CTCTCAAGCCACGCATTCATCCTGACTATTCTTTCATTTCTACTCTGACTATCACGTGGCACTGGTAGCAATCCTGAGATTACTACCTCTGAGGTCCTACTTTTTAACTTGGCTCCTAACTCCCTAAATTCTGCTTGTAGGACCTCATCCCGTTTTTTACCTATATCATTGGTGCCTATGTGCACAATGACAACTGGCTGTTCACCCTCCCCCTTCAGAATGTTCTGCAGCCGATCTGAGACATCCCTGACCCGTGCACCTGGGAGGCAACATACCAGTCGGGAGTCTCGTTTTCGGCCACAGAACCGCCTATCTACTCCCCTTACAATTGAATCCCCGATGACTATAGCCCTTCCACTCTTTTTCCCACCCTTCCGAACAGCAGAGCCAGCCACGGTGCCATGAACCTGGCTACTGCTGCCTTCCCCTGGTGAGCCATCTCCCTCAACAGTTTCCAAAATGGTATACTTGTTTTGGAGGGAGATGACCGCAGGGGACTCCTGCGCTGCCTTCCTGCTCTTTCTCTGCCTTTTGGTCTCCCATTCCCTTTCTCCCTCAGCAATCCTAATCTGCGGTGTGACCAATTCGCTAAACGTGCTATCCACGACCTCCTCAGCATCGCGCATGCTCCAAAGTGAGTCCATCCGCAGCTCCAGAGCCGTCATGCGGTCTAACAAGAGCTGCAGCTGGACACACTTCCTGCACGTGAAGGAGTCAGGGACATCAGCCGTGTCCCTGAGCTCCCACATTGAGCAAGAGGAGCAGGACACGAGTCTGAGATCTCCTGCCATTTTTAATCTTGAGCTTAACTTAGTTAAATGAAAAAGGAACGAAAAGTTTTTACCAATCACACAATAAAAAAAAAGAAGAGAAACAGAAAAAGCCTTACCTTATCTACACACCACCGAGTCCTTTTTTTTTGGTTTGTGGAGGAGGGCGGGTGGGAGACACTACCCGTGCAGTGTCTCGGGTTCAGAAACGGCCCAAATATATAGGGTTTTACTTACCCAGCAGCCCCCTGGTCTCCGCCGAAAACAAAAGGAAATTAAGTTTACTTTGAAACTGACCTTCCCAGCTGATCATTCGCTCGCACACTCTGCTCCCGAATAAGCTGCTGCAATGAAAGGCAAGTTATTTTAAACGGCCCACATATATTGGGTTTTACTTACCCAGCAGCCCCCGGTCTCTGCCGAAAACAAAAGGAAATTAAGTTTACTTTGAAACTGACCTTCCCAGCTGATCACTCGCTCGCACTCTCTGCTCCCAAATAAGCTGCTGCAATGAAAGTACTGAAGACCTGTGCTCCAGAACATGCCGCGCCCCTAGCCAAGCTGTTCCAGTACAGCTACAACACTGGCATCTACCCTGCAATGTGGAAAATTGCCCAGGTATGTCCTGTACACAAAAAGCAGGACAAATCCAACCCGGCCAATTACCGCCACATCAGACTACTCTCAATCATCAGTAAAGTGATGGAAGGTGTCATCAACAGTGCCATCAAGCAGCACATGCTTAGCAATGACCTGCTCAGTGACGCTCAGTTTGGGTTCTGCTAGGGCCACTCAGCTCCTGACCTCATTACAGCCTTGGTTCAAACATGGACAAAAGAGCTGAACTCAAGAGGTGAGGTGAGAGTGACTGCCCTTGACATCAAGGCAGCATTTGACCGAGTATGGCATCAAGGAGCCCTCGCAAAACTGAGGTCAATGGGAATCAAGGGAAAAACCCTCCGCTGGCTGGAGTCATACCTAGCGCAAAGGAAGATGTTTGTGTTTGTTGGAGGTCAATCATCTGAGCTCCAAGACATCACTGCAGGAGTTCCTCAGGGTAGTGTCCTGGGCCCAACCATCTTCAGTTACTTCATCAATGACCTTCCTTCAGTCATTAGGTCAGAAATGGGGATTTTCGCTGATGATTGCACAATGTTCAACACCATTCATGACTCCTCAGATACTGAAACAGTCCGTGTAGAAATGCAGCAAAACCTGGACAATATCTAGACTTTAGCTGAAAAATGGCAAGTAACATTCACACCACACAAGTGCCAGGCAATGACCATCTCGAACAAGAGAGCATCTAACCATCTCCCCTCGACATTCAATGGCTTAACGATCGCCTGAATCCCTCACTACCAACATTCTGGGGTTTACCATTGACCAGAAACTGAACTGAAGTAACCCTCTAAATACTGTGGCAAAAGAGCAGGTCAGAGGCTAGGAATCCTGCAGCGAGTAACTGACCTCCTGACTCCTCAAAGCCTGTCTACCATCTACAAGGCTCAAGTCAGGAGTTTGATGGAATACTCTCCACTTACCTGGATAGCTGCAGCTCCAACAACATTCAAAAAGCTCGGCACCATCCAAGACAAAGCAGCCTATTTTATTGGCACCCCATCCACAACATTCACTTCCTCCACCACCGACGCACAGTGGCAGCAGTGTGAACCATCTACAAGATGCACTGCAGCAACGCACCAAGGCTCCTTAGACAACACCTTCCAAACCTGCGACTTCTACCACCTAGAAGGACAAGGGCAGCAGGTGCATGTGAACACCACCACCTGCAAGTTCCCCTCCAAGCCACACACCATCCTGACTTGGAATTATATCGCTGTTCCTTCACTGTCTCTGAGTCAAAATCCTGGAACTCCCTTCCTAACAGCACTGTTAGTGTCCTTACCCCACATGGACTGCAGTGGTTCAAGAAGCAGCTCACCACCACCTTCTCAAGGGCAATTAGGGATGGGCAATAAATGCTGGCCTGGCCAGCGATGCCTACAATCCCAGGAATGAAATTTTTAAAAATTGATATCTGCCAAAGATGGGACTATTCCCCCATTGCATCTCAACCTGTTGCATCTGTATTATATTTTTCTTACCTGAGGTCCTCAGTCCTGTCCAAATCTCGCTGAAATTTGTACACAGTTCCCCCATACATCTTCACCTAAATCATTGATGATGATTGTGAAGAGTGACAGCAGTCCATCTGACTGGCCCCAAAAAGCTAATAACAATTGCCCTCAATCTATCCCTTTCTGAAAGGTTGCCACACTGTCTGCTTCCCCATTCAATGCATTACATAGAATGTACAGCACAAAAGCAGGCCATTCAGCCAACTAGTTCATGCCAGGGTTTATGCTCCACATAAGTTTCCTCCCACCCCTCTTCATCTCACTCTGTCTGCATACCTTTCTATACCTTTCTTCCTTATGTACTTATCTAGTTTCCCCTTAAATGCATCTTTGCTAGTCCCCTCAGTTACTCTCGGTGGTAGCGAGCTCCACATTCTCTGGGTAAAGATTTTTCTCCTGAATTCCTTATTGGATTTATTAGTGACTATCAGGGGGCAGGTTGTTCAACCTTGCCCGTCTAAGAGCGAAGTCCAAAGTACGGAAAGTCCTCATCAGAGAACTCCTCTTTGCTGACGATGCTGCTTTAACATCTCACACTGAAGAATGCCTGCAGAGTCTCATCGACAGGTTTGCGTCTGCCTGCAATGAATTTGGCCTAACCATCAGCCTCAAGAAAACGAACATCATGGGGCAGGATGTCAGAAATGCTCCATCCATCAATATTGGCGACCACGCTCTGGAAGTGGTTCAAGAGTTCACCTACCTAGGCTCAACTATCACCAGTAACCTGTCTCTAGATGCAGAAATCAACAAGCGCATGGGTAAGGCTTCCACTGCTATGTTCAGACTGGCCAAGAGAGTGTGGGAAAATGGCGCACTGACACGGAACACAAAAGTCCGAGTGTATCAGGCCTGTGTCCTCAGTACCTTGCTCTACGGCAGCGAGGCCTGGACAACGTATGCCAGCCAAGAGCGACGTCTCAATTCATTCCATCTTCGCTGCCTTCGGAGAATACTTGGCATCAGGTGGCAGGACTATATCTCCAACACAGAAGTCCTTGAAGCGGCCAACATCCCCAGCTTATACACACTACTGAGTCAGCGGCGCTTGAGATGGCTTGGCCATGTGAGCCGCATGGAAGATGGCAGGATCCCCAAAGACACATTGTACAGCGAGCTCGCCACTGGTATCAGACCCACCGGCCGTCCATGTCTCCGTTATAAAGACGTCTGCAAACGCGACATGAAATCGTGTGACATTGATCACAAGTCGTGGGAGTCAGTTGCCAGCATTCGCCAGAGCTGGCGGGCAGCCATAAAGACAGGGCTAAATTGCGGCGAGTCGAAGAGACTTAGTAGTTGGCAGGAAAAAAGACAGAGGCGCAAGGGGAGAGCCAACTGTGCAACAGCCCCAACAAACAAATTTCTCTGCAGCACCTGTGGAAGAGCCTGTCACTCCAGAATTGGCCTTTATAGCCACTCCAGGCGCTGCTTCACAAACCACTGACCACCTCCAGGCGCGTATCCATTGTCTCTCGAGATAAGGAGGCCCAAAAGAATCTTATATTAATGGCCCCTTGTTTTGGTCTCTGCCAGAAGTGAAAACATCTTTTATATGTCTGCCCTAACAAACCACTTCATATTTTTAAAATTATCCATCAGGTTACCCCCCAACCTTCTCTTTTCCAGAGAAAAGACCCCCAGTCTACTCATTCTATCCTGACACGTAAACCCTCTCAGTTATGGTATCATCCTTGTAAATCTTTTCTGCACCTTCTCCAGTACCATATGGAGACCAGAACTGTGCACAGTCATCCAAGTGTGGTCTATGATTTTAACATAACTTCTCTGCATTTCAATTCTATCCTTCTAGAACAGGTGAAAGGGCAGATTAAACGCAAACTCGTGACCCTGCTGGGAAGTATCAGTTCCCCATTTCACATCTCGCCCCTGTGTGGGGGAAGAATAAGTGTGGACATTTTTTCCAGAGTTCTACAGCAGTTATCTTCAGAATGTCATTGATTGGAATTGTGACCTTTAACAATCGGATAGCAAGTAAGATAAAAGGTGGATGGCATTTCCACTTTAAACGCATTGTGTAAATTCATGAGCTGATCGGTGTGCAGAGAGTGAGTCAAATGTAAATCCTGCCAGCAAGAAGAAAAGAGAGAAAGAACTTGCATTTATTGAACTCTGCTCATGTCCTCAGGACATCCCAAAGCTGCTTCAAAGTCAATGAATTACTTTTGAAGTGCAGTCACTGTTCACTTGTAAACAAACTCAGATGCCAATTTTCACAAAACAAAATCCCAAAAGCAGTAATAAGATGAATTACCCAATACACTCACCACTGTACTCAACTCTTAAGACACTAGTTCTTTATTCTGTGTTCTACCTCCCACTGTTGGAGCATTCAGAGGTGCAATTCCACGGGTACCCGCAGCTTTCAGGTATTTTCCACTGTGAGGCCAGTTAGTGAATGTCACCAGACTATTCCAGCACGGGTTGGAGGGAGGCTTCTCAGTTAATCTACATGTTGTCCTCACCCAGTCCTCCACTTGTCATTCCAGAACTCTGTGTTGACTCGCTAATGCAAATTATTAACCTAGAGTTTCTGCTATATTGCGTTGGAAATACCAGTGCAATTTTCCCAATATCAAGCCAAACCAGTGCAAAGGTTGGAGGAACTTGATCCATTTCACATCGAGTTTCTGTGATCATTCATGTTGGTTTAACAAAAATTGCACTGTTTAATGGCCCAGCCCACAGACTGAATTAATCACTTTGCCGAGTTTCTGGTAATTGCGCTGATTTGTGTGCCTTCAATGAAGCTTCGACAATTAAGCTTTTTTTTTCTGTTAAAAGGGCAATAACAGACACCTTTTAGAACCTTTAAAATTACTAAGAAGTTGACACCAATATAACTTGTAAATGGTTCTGTCCAGTTTCTCACTTCTGTGATCTCTCCCTGCCGGCAAACATGCTCCCTCCCCGAGATGTCTCCCCCCCCAAGATCTCTTCCTCCCCGAGATCTCTCCCTCCCCGAGATCTCTCCCTCCTCGAGATCTCTCCCTCCCCGAGATCTCTCCCTCCCCGAGATCTCTCCCTCCCCAAGAGCTCTCCCTCACTGAGATCTCTCCCTCCCCATGATCTCTCCCTCACTGAGATCTCTCCCTCCCCATGATCTCTCCCTCACTGAGATCTCTCCCTCCCCATGATCTCTCCCTTCCTGAGATCTCTCCCTCCCCGAGATCTCTCCCTCCCTTGATCACACTCTCTCCCCTTGATCTCCACCTCTATTCGATCGCTTGCTCGCTCGCTCTCTCCCTCATGCACTTCGAAACCTCACTCAACCTGCACAGTGGCTACACTTCAAAAGTACTTCAGTGGCTTTAAAGTGCTTTGAGAGATCCGTGGTTGTGAAAAATGCTATGTAATTGCATGTCTTTCTTTACTGTCTTTTCCGATTGTTGGGGACTGTACCCAATGGTCAACCACAGCCTTCCCAGCCCAGCAACCACTCATTCTGGCCGGCTGCCAAGCAGAAACCAGGGTACAAATTGCTCCCTGTAAATATCAGGGCCAATGAGTCCTTCAACTTACTATGAGCTATGGAAGATCGACAGGATGATCGGTGAGTAACTGGTAAGTTATTCTACTTATTACACTAACAATAATTAGTTTGTAGAGATAAGGTATGGCAAGGCAGCCAAGTGGAAAGTGCCTCCTGTGGTATGTGAGAACTTGGGATTACCATGTGTCCTTGACAAACATGTCTGCAAGAAGTGTCACTGACTGCGGAAGCTTGAGCTCCGGGTTTCAGAACTCAAGCAGCAGCTGAAGACATTGTGGTGCATCCGCGAGACAGAGAACGGAGATGGTCACACCGCAGGTTAAGATTATGCAGGCATAGAGGGAATGGGTGACCGCCAGGCAGTCTAAGAGAACCAGACAGCTAGTGTAGGAGTCTCTTGAGTCGATCTCGCTTGCTAACCAGTTTTCCATTTTGGATACTGATGAAGGCGATGGTTCTTCAAAGGAAAGCAGCAAGAACCAAGTCGGTGGCATCACGGGTGGCTCAGCTGCACAGGAAAGGAGGAAGAACAACAGTGACAGGGGATTCATTAGTGAGAGGAACAGACAGGCGTTTATGCAGCTGCAGACGTGACACCAGGATGGTATGTTTGCTCACTGGTGCCAGTGTCAAGGATGTCACGGAGCGGCTGCAGAACATTCTTCTGAGGGAGGGTGAACAGCCAGAGGTCACAGTCCACATTGGTATCAATGATATAGGTAAGAAGAGGGACGAGGTCCTGAAAGCAGAGTTTAGGGAGTTAGGAAAGAAATTAAAAAGCAGGACCTCAAAAGCAGTAATTTCAGGATTACTCCCAGTGCCACATGCTAGTGAGCATAGGAATAGGAGGACTGAACAATTAAATATGTGGCTGGAGAATTGGCGCAGGAGGGAGGGCATCAGATTTCTGAGACATTGGAACCTATTCTGGCGTAGGTGGGACCTGTACAAGATGGACAGATTGCACCTTAGCAGGACCGGGATGAACATCCTCGCAGAGAGATTTGCTATTGCTGTTGGGAAGGGTTTAAATGAAATTGGCAGGGGGTTGGGAAACTAAGAGGGAGCTCAGATTGGAGGGAAGCAAAACTGGTAATAGGAAGTAGAAAATTAGTAAGCAAAATTAGAAGGCAGACAAAGTGAAGGCAAACATCAACGTACCAAGGCTCCTTCAACAGCAACTTCCAAACCCACGACCTCTACCAACCAGAAGGACAAGGGCAGATGCATGGGAACACCACACCTGCAAGATCGCTTCTAAGCCACACACCATCCAGACTTGGAACTATATCACCATTCATTCACTGTCGATGGGTCAAAATCCTGGAATTCCTTTCCTAACAGCACTGTGGGTGTACCTACTCCACATGGACAGCAGTGGTTCAAGAAGGCAGCTCACCACCACCTTCTCAAGGGTAGTTAGGGATGGGCAATAAATACTGGTCTAGCCAGCGATGCCCACATCCCATGAATGAATAAAATCAAATCAAATAGGATCAGAATATGGAATTATGTTAAAAAGACAAAGTTAAGGGCACTCTATCTGAATGCACACAGCATTCACAACAAGGTAGATTATTTGAAGGGACAAATAGAGTAAATGGATATGATTTAATTACCATTACAGATATGTGGCTACAGGTGACCAGGACTGGGAACTGAATATTCAGGGATGTTCGTCATTTAGGAAGGATATACAGAGGGGAAACGGAGGTGGGTTGGTGCTGTTAATAAGGGACGAGATCAGTTCATTAGTGAGAGAGGATCTTAGATTGAAGGAGGAAGATGTAGAATCAGTTTGGATGGAGCTAAGAAACAGCAAGGGGCAGCAAACGTTGGCGGAAGTTGTTTATACGCCACTAAACAGTCGTGGTAATGTTGGGTACGATATAAATCAGGATATTAGAGCTGCATATAGCATGGGAAATACAGTAATAATGGGCAACTTCAATTTACATATAGATTGGGTAAACCTCTTCTTCTTCTTTGGCCTCCTTGTCTCGAGAGACAATGGGTAAGTGCCTGGAGGTGGTCAGTGGTGTGTGAAGCAGTGCCTGGAGTGGCTATAAAGGCCAATTCCAGAGTGACAAACTCTTCCACAGGTGCTGCAGAAAAATTTGTTTGTCGGGGCTGTTACACAGTTGGCTCTCCCCTTGCGCTTCTGTCTTTTTTCCTGCCAACTGCTAAGTCTCTTCGACTCGCCACACTTTAGCCCCGCCTTTATGGCTGCCTGCCAGCTCTGGCGATCGCTGGCAACTGACTCCCACGACTTATGATCAATGTCACAGGACTTCATGTCACATTTGCAGACGTCTTTAAAGCGGAGACATGGACGGCCGGTGGGTCTGATACCAGTGGCGAGCTCGCTGTACAATTAGGTAAACCTAATTACTACTAATGCTGTGGAATGTGTATGAGATGGGTTTCTGGAGCAGTATGTTAAAGAACCAACTAGGGATTGGGCTATTTTAGATTTAGTGTTATGTAATGAGAAAGGGATAATTAATAACCTTGCTGTAAAGGAGTCATTAGGAAATAGTGACCACAATATGATAGAATTTTACTTTAAGTTTGAAAGAGATATACATAAGAACATAAGAAATAGGAGCAGGAGTAGGCCATTCAGCCCCTCAAGCCTGCCCTGCCATTCAGTAAGATCATGGCTGATCTGTCCCAGGCCTCAACTCCTCTTTCGGGCCTGCTCCACATAACCCTTGACTCCCTGAGATTTCAAAAATCTATCTACCTCCTCCTTAAATACATTTAACGAACTAGCCTCAACAACTCTCTATGGTAGAGAATTCCAGAGATTCACCACCCTCTGAGAGAAGAAATTCCTTCTCATCTCAGTTTTAAATGTGTGCCCCCTTATTCTGTAACTATGTCCCCTAGTTCAAGATTCCCCCACCAGTGGAAACATATTCTCAACATCTACCCTGTCAAGTCCCCTTAAAATCTTATATGTTTCAATCAGATCACCTCTCATTCTTCTAAATTCCAATGAATAAAGGCCTAACCTGTTTAGTCGTTCTTGATAAGACAACCCCTTCATCCCAGGAATCAGCCTAGTGAACCTTTTCTGAACTGCCTCCAATGCTAGTATATCCTTCCTTAAATATGGGGACCAAAACTATATGCAGTACTCCAGGTGTGGCCTCACCAACATCCTTTACAGTTGTAACAAGACTTCCCTATTTTTAAACTGGAGCCCCCGAGCAATAAAGGCCAAAATTCCATTTGCCTTCCGAATTACTTGCTGCACCTGCATGCTAACTTTTTGTGTTTCACGTACAAGAACACCCAGATCCCTCTGTACTGCAGTATTTTGTAGTCTTTCTCCATCTAAATAATAATCTGCCTTTTTATTCTTCCCACCAAAGTGGATGATCTCACACTGTCCCACACTGAACTCCATCTGCCAAGTTTTGTCCACTCACTTAATCTATCTATATCCTTTTGCAGATTCTTTGTATCCTCATCACAACATGCTTTCCCACCTATTTAGGTACCATCAGCAAATTTGGATACACTACATTCTGTCCCTTCCTCAAAGTCATTGATATAGATAGTAAATAGTTGAGGCCTTAGGACCGATCCTTGTGGCACCCTACTAGTTACGGCTTTCCAACCTGAAAAAGAACCCATTGATCGTGACTGTCTGCTTTCTGTGTGTTCTCCAGTCCTCAATCCACACCAACACATTATCCCCAATACCCTGAGCTCCTATTTTGTGCAATAACCTTTTATGTGGCACCTTATCGAATGCCATCTGACAATCCAAATACACTACATCTACCGGTTCCCCTTTATCCACTTTGCTTGTTCTATCCTTCAAGAACTTGAACAAATTTGTCAAACATGATTTCCCTTTCATAAAACCTTGTTGACTCTGTTTGATTCCATTATGCTTTTTCTAAATGTCTTGCTATTTCCTCCTTAATAATAGACTCTGGCATTTTCCCAATGACAGATGTTAAGCTAACTGGTCTATAGTTTCCTGCTTTCTGTGTCCCTCCTTTCTTGAATAGGGGTGTCACATCAATGGTTTTCCAATCTGCTGGTATCCTACCGGAATCCAGTGAGCTTTGGTATATTATGACCAATGCCTCCACTATCTCTGCAGCCACCTCATTTAAAACCCTTGGATGCAGGCCATCAGGTCCTGACGACTTGTCTGTCTTTAGTCCCATCAATTTGTCCAGCACCTTTTCCCTCGTGATAGAGATTGTTACAAGTTCCTCCCTCCCGTTTACACCTTGCTCATTTATTATTGTTGGGTTGTTTATAGTGTCCTCCACCGTGAAGATCGATACAAAATATTGGTCTAAATAATCTGCCATTTCCCTGCTCCCTGTTATTAATTCCCCATTCTCATCCTCTATGGGTCCCACACTTACTTTAGATATTCTCTTTCTTTTTATATACTCGTTGAAGCTCTTGCTGTTCGTTTTTATATTTCTTTCCAATTTACTCTCATAATCAATTTTCTCCCTCTTTATTAGTTTTTTAGTCATCCACTGCTGGTTTCTAAAAAATTCCCAATCCTTCAGCCTACCACAGGCTTTCACCGCTTTATACGCCTTTATTTTTGATTTGATACTCTCCTTAACTTCCTTTGTTATCCACGGGTGGTTCATTGTTCTCTTCGAGTCCTTCCTTCTGACCAGGATAAATGTTTGCTGAGTGTTATGAAATATCTGCTTAAAGGTCTGCCACTGCTCCTCTACTGACTTTCCCTCTAGTCTATTTTCCCAGCCTGCTTTAGATAACTCTTTCTTCATACCTCTGTAATCGCCCTTGTTTAAGCTGAAGACACTGGTTTGAGACCCAAGTTGCTCACCCTCAAACTGAATTTGAAATTCTACCATGTTATGATTGCTTCCCCCGAGAGGATACTTAACTACGAGACCTCTTATTAATCCTACCTCATTACACATTACCAAATCTAAAATAGCCTGTTCCTGGGTGGTTTCTGCAATGTATTGTTCTAAGAAACAATCCCTGATGCACTCTACAAATTCGTTTTCCATGCTACCCTTGCCAATTTGATTTCTCCAGTCTATATGCAAATTAAAATCACCCATGATAATTGCAGTACCCTTCTTACACACCTTCATTATTTCCATTATTTTGCCCTACAGAGAGGCAACTCCTCTTGGGGCCTATAGATCACTCCCACTCGTGATTTATTTCCCTTGTTATTCCTTATGTCCACCCAAACTGATTCTACGTCACAATCTATTACACCGATATCATTACTTACAACTGCACTGATCCTTCCTTTAATAACAAAGCTACCCCACCTCCTTATTCTTTCTGTCTATTTTTCCAGAATGTCGAATATCCTTGAACATTGAGTTTCCAATCCTGGTCATCCTGCAACGACGTCTCAGTGATAGCTGTCAAATCATATTCATTTATTTCTATCTGTACCGTCAGCTCATCTATCTTGTTACAAATGCTACGTGCATTCAGATAAAGAGCCTTAAGCTTTGACCTTTTACCATTTTTACCTACACTGGTTCTAATTTCTGCTGTACTCTTATGCTTGTATTCTCTGTCCCTCCCAGTCACACTCTGATTAATGTATGCCACTTCACTACCCTGCACCTCTGCTCTCAGAAACTAGGGTCTTAAATCTGAACAAAGGAAGGTATGAGGGGCAAGTTGGCTATGGTGAACTGGGAAAATACATTAAAAGATTTAATGGTAGACTGGCAATGGCTAGTATTTAAATAAGTATTACATGGTTTACAACAAATATACATTCTTCTAAGACACAAAAACCCAACAGGAAATGTGAATCAAATGAGGCTAACAAAAGAAATTAATGATTGTGTTAGTTCAAAGAAAGTGGCTTAGAAGGTCATAAGAAAAATTGGTAAGCCCAAGGACTGGGAACATTTTAGAATCCAACAAAGGAGGACCAAGAAACTGATAGAGAAAGGGAAATGAGATTATGAATGCAAGCTAGCTAGAAACATAAGGGTGGACTGCAAAAGCTTCTTTAGGTATATGAAAAGGAAAAAAAAATCAAGGGCATATATGGATCCATTGCAGGCGGAGAGATTATGGCTGGGAAGGAGGAAACGGCAGAGAGACTGAACAATTACTTTGTGTCTGTCTTCACGGAGGAAGACACAGAAAATCTCCCAGAAATACCAGGGAACCAAGGGACTTGTAAAAATGAATAACTGAATGAAATTAGTATCAATAAAGAGGTTGTACTCGAAAAATTAATTGGATTAAAATTTGATAAATCCCCTGGACCAGATGAGCCACATCCCAGAGTTTGAAGGAGGTGTCTATAGAGATAATGGATGCATTGATGGCTATCTTTCAAATTTCCATAGAATCTGGAAGGGTTTCTGAAGATGGAAAACTAGCAAACGTAACCCCACTATTGAAGATGGGAGTGAGAGAGAAAATGGAGAACTACAGACCTGTTAGTTTGACGTCAGTCGTAGAGAAAATGTTAGAATCTATTATAAAGGATGAGATAAATGGACATTGGAAAATAATGACATGATTGGACAGAATCAACATGGATTTATGAAAGGGAAATCATATTTGACAAACTTCTTAAGAACATAAGAACATAAGAACTAGGAGCAGGAGTAGGCAATTCAGCCCCTCGAGCCTGCTCCGCCATTCAATACGATCATGGCTGATCTCATCTCGACTTCAACTCCACTTTCCTGCCTGTTCTCCATAACCCTTCAACCCATTTGTAATTAAAAATCTGTCTATCTCCTCCTTAAATTTACCCAATGTCCCAGCATCCACCGTACTCTGGGATAGTGAATTCCACAGACTCACAACCCTTTGAGAGAGGTAATTTCTCCTCATCTCTGTTTTAAATCTGCTACACTTATTCTGAAACTATGACCTCTCGTTCTAGATTGCCCCACAAGAGGAAACATCCTCTCTATGTCTACTTTGTCAATCCCCTTAATCATTTTTTTTACCTCAATTAGATCTCCAGTCTTTCTTCTAAACTCCACAGAATAAAGGCCTAAACTGCTCAATCTCTCTTCATAAGACAAGCCCCCCATCTCTGGAATCAATCTAGTGAACCTCCTCTGAACTGCCTTCAATGCAACTACATCCTTTCTCAAGTAAGGGGACCAAAACTGTATGCAATACTCCAGGTGCAGTCTCACTAATGCCTTATACAGTTGCAGCAACACTTCCCTACTTTTTTACTCTATTCCTTTAGCAATAAATGCCAAAATTCCATTTGCCTTCCCTACAACCTGTACCTGCATACTAGTTTGCTGCGATTCATGCACAAGGACACCCAGATCCCTCTGCACTGAAGCACTCTGAAGTTTCTCTCCATTTAGATAATAATTTGCCTTTCTATTCTTGCGACCAAAATCGATAACCTCACGCTTCTCCATGTTAAACTCCATTTGCCAAATTTTGGCCCATTTATCTAATCTATCCATATCCATTTGTAGATTTCTTATTTCTTTATTGCAACTTACTGTCCCACCTATTTTAGTGTCATCTGCAAATTTGGCTATAGTACCTTCTATCCCTGCATCCAAGCCATTTATATAGATTGTAAATAGTTGGGGCCCGAGGACCGAACCCTATGGCACCCCACTAGTTTCAGCTTGCCAACCAGAAACAGACCCATTTATCCCGACTCTCTGTTTTCTGTTGGTTAGCCAATCCTCAATCCAAGCTAATAAATTGCCCCTAACCCCATGTGAACTTACCTTGTGTATTAACCTTTTGTGCGGCACCTTACAAATGTCTTCTGGAAGTCCAGATATACAACATCTACAGGATCCCCATTATCCACTTTGCTTGTTACAGCTTCAAGTAACTCTAGCAAATTAGTCAAACACGATTTACCCTTCATAAAACCATGCTGACTCTGATGGATTGTGTTTTGACTTTCTAAATGTCCTGTTATTACTTCCTTAATAATGGATTCTAACAATTTTCCAATGACAGATGTTAAACTAACTGGTCTATAGTTTCCTACTTTCTGCCTCCCTCCCTTTTTGAATAAGGGAGTTATATTAGCTTTTTTCCAATCCACTGGAACCTTTCCCGTATCCGGAGAATTTTGGAATATTATAACCAATGGATCCACTATCTCCACTGCCACTTCCTTTAAGACCCGAGGATGTAGGCCATCAGGCCCTGGGGACTTGTCTGCCTTCAACCCCAATAGTTTGCTCAGTACTTTTTCCCTAGTGATGATGATTGTTCTAAATTCCTCCCTTTCTATAACCTCTGCATTACCTGTTACTATTGGGATTGTACTAGTGTCCTTCACCATGAAAACTGAAGCAAAATAGAAGCTTTTGCTATCCGTTTTTATATTTTGCGCTAGTTTTCTTTCATAATTTACCTTTGCTCGTTTTATTACTTTTTTAGTAACCCTTTGTTGATATTTAAAAGTTTCCCAATCTTCAAGCCTGCCACTGGCCTTTGCAATATGGTATGCCTTAGTTTTTACCTTTATGTTATCCTTAACTTCCTTGCTTAGCCATGGATGTTTTTTCCCCCTCCTAGAATCTTTCTTGCTCTCTGGAATATATTGTAGTTGGGATAAATTGAATATCTCCTTAAACATCTGCCACTGCTTGTCAGCTGTCCTACCTTGTAGTCTTCCTGCCCAGTCCACTAGGGTCAAATCTGTCCTCATGCCTATGTAATTACCTTTGTTTAACTCCAGAACGCTCGTGTGGGACTCCAGTTTCTCGCCCTCAAACTGAATTTGAAATTCTAGCATGCTATGATCACTTTTCGCTCGAGGATCCTTAACAATGAGATCATTTATTAATCCCACCTCATTACACAACACTTGTTCCACAACATAATAATATAAAAGCAAAATACTGCGGATGCTGGAAATCTGAAACAAAAGCAAGAAATGCTGGAATTACTCAGCAGGTCTGGCAGCATCTGTGGAAAGAGAAGCAGAGTTAACGTTTCGGGTCAGTGACCCTTCTTCGGAACTCAACATATGTTCCACATGTTCCACAACATATTGCTCCAAAAGCCAATCTCTGATACATTCAATTAACTCTCCCTCGAGGCTGGTGTTTTTTGAGGATGTTACTCATAGCATAGATAAAGGAGAACCAGTGGATGTGGTGTCTTTGGATTTTTAGAAGGCTTTTGAAAAGGTCCCACACAGGAGGTAAGTAAACAAAATTAGAGCACATGGGATTGGGGGTGATATACTGCTATGGATTGAGAATTGTTTAACAGACAGAAAGCAGGCTGTTACTCATGGGGTACTGCACGGATCAGTGCTTGGGCCACGGCTGTTCACAATCAATATAAATTATTTGGATCTGGGGACCAAATGCAATATTTCCAAATTTCCTGACGGCACAAAACTATGTGGAATATAAGTTGTGAGGAGGATGCAAGCAGGCTTCAAGGGGATTTGGACAGTCTCAGAGAATGGGCTGGAACATGGCAGATGGAATATAATGTGAATAAGTGTGAAGTGATCCATTTTGGTAGAAAAAAAATGGAAAGGCAGAGTATTTCTTAAATGGTGAGAGATTGGGAAGTGTTGATGTCCAAAGGGACCTTGGTGTCCTTGTTCATGAGTCACTAAAAGGTGGCATGCAGGTGCTGCAAGCAATTAGGAAGGCAAATGGCATGTTGGCTTTCATTGCAAGGGGATTTGAGTACAAGATTAAAGATCTCTTGCTGCAATTGTATAAAGTCTTGGAGAGACTGCACCAGGAGTATTGTGCACAGTTTTGGTCTCTTTATCTAAGGAAGGATATACTTGCCATAGAGGGAGTGCAACAGAGATTCAGCAGACTAATCCCTGGGATGGCGGGATTATTTTATGAGGAGAGATTGCAGAAACTGGGCTTGTATTCTCTAGAGTTTCGAAGAATGAGAAGGTGCACTCATTGAAACTTACAAAATTCTTACAGGGTGTGAAAGGGTAGATGTGGATAGGATGTTTCCTCTGGCTGGTGAGTCTAGAACCAGGGGACACAGTCTCAGAATAAGGAGCAGGCCATTTAAGACTGAGATGGGGAGCAATTTCTTTATTCAGAGGGTGGTGAATCTGTGGAATTCTCTACCCCAGAGCATGTTCAAGACCGAAATCGATAGATTTTGATGAAAGGTCATCGACCTGAAATGTTAACTGTGTTTCTTCCTCTACATATGCTGTCAGACCTGCTGAGTATTTCCAGGATTTTGTTTTTATTCGATAGATTTCTGGATACTAATAACATCAAGGGATTTGGGGATAGTGGGGAAAAATGGCAGAGTGGTAGATGATCAGCCATGATCTGTTTGAATGGTGGAGCAAGCTCGAGAGGCCGAATGGCCTACTCCTGCTCCTATTTCCTATGATCCTATGACCCTCGGCATTATACAAGGTCTTCTTTCAGTGTAAAAGTCTATCGCTTGTAATGCTAAAATTATCATCACTTGCTTTTGAACCAGGATCATGTCTCATTACGTTTACCACAATCCTCCCTGAACATGAGCTCTGAAATGAACCCAAGTCTTCAGGAAAGTCTGGTGAGTGACAATGGCTGCAGAGTGAATCCTTGGCTGATGATCGTCTTCCTACATTGACAGATGCCTGCAGAGGAAAGATATGAAGAAGTACATCAGTCTCCATACAGCTTAATAATAAAACCATTTTCCTATATTGAAGCTGTATTTCAGATCCCAAACCGGAGGAGTGATCCAACACAGTTGTTAGAAGGTGTGCCAGAGCTTTGTGACATAATGAAGTGCTAAGTAGCAGTGCTAATTGCCAGGAGACCATTGTACATATTCTTAAAGAGCCAATATAGCCTTCAGACAAGCATAATAAGTTCCTTGGGCAAGGGTCTTTGGGAGATGATGAGGGCTATTAAGAATGAACCAGCTGAAACTGAATGTGCAGGTGTCATTATTTTGATGAAAGGTCATCGACCTGAAATGTTAACTGTGTTTCTTCCTCTACATATGCTGTCAGACCTGCTGAGTATTTCCAGGATTTTGTTTTTATTTGAGATTTCCAGCATCCACAGTATTTTGCTTTTGAATCTTTCAACTGTATTATTTTCTAAAATAACACAACTGTGTTACCCCATGGTCACCAGCTAAAACCAATAAAAAAGTGACCCCCTTTTAATGAGGCACAACTGAGAAAGAAGTTAATTGAAGAACCAAAGAAAACCCATAAAAATTATATGATAATGTTATTTGTGTGTCAAAACCACACCTGCCAAATGGAAACATATCAATTTCGTCATGTGGAACACTATTTGAACTTGCACTGGACATTGAAAATAACTTGTTGAAAAAGACCACAGAGCGGAATGGCTGAAAAAATGAATGCGTGTTAGCATTCTGAGAGACAGTTGAATAGAGAGACAATGGAAGCGTTCCCTGATTCAATTAGCAAGATTGGGCTGGGCAACAGTGATGATCCACATCTTGTGTGTGTAAGAGCCAGCACTCCATCCCGCACTGAATATGTCCAGTAAGCTTTGAAGAGTCAACAACCCTCACAGGCGATGCTGTTTCAAAAAAGAGCTAGTCACATGACTGGCCAACCTATGAATTGATTGAATTGTGCCTCACAGAAAGGTTTGGGACAGACTGTAGTTAAACTTCAAGAAGAAAGCACTGCTCTGTCCCTGTCTCTCTCTCCAGCAAAGTTCCAGGGACCCACCGAAGCAGCTTAAGAGGACTACTTCATACGAACATACACACATACGAACATACGAATTAGGAGCAGGAGTAGGCCACTCGGCCCTTTGAGCTTGCTCTGCCATTCAATTAGTTCATAGCTGAACTGATTACTCCACATTTCCACCTATCCCCAATAACCTTCCATCCCCTTGCTTGTCAAGAATCTATCTACCTCTGCTTTAAAAATATTCAAAGACTCTGCTTCCACCGCCTTTTGAGGAAGAGAATTCCAAAGACTCATGACCCTCTGAGAGAAAAAATTTCTCCTCACCTCTGTCTTAAATAGGCGACCCCTTATTTTTAAACAGTGACCCCTAGTTCAAGATTTTACCAAAGGGGAAACATCCTTTTCACATCCACCCGTCAAGACCCCTCAGGATCTTATAAGTTTCAATCAAACTGCCTCTTACTCTTCAAAATTCCAGTGATTACAAGCCTAGCCTGTCCAATCTTTCCTCATAAGGCAGCCCGTCCATTCCAGGTATTAGTCTAGTCAACCTTCTCTGTACTGCCTCTAATGCATTTACATCCTTCCTTAGTAAGGAGACCAGTACTATAGACCATACTCCAGATGTGGTCTCACCAATGTCCAGTATAGCTGAAGCATAACCTCCCTACTTTTGTATTCAATACCCCTCACGATAAACATTCTATTAGCTTTCCTAATTATGTGCTGTACTTGCATACCAACCTTTTGTGATTCATGCACTGGGACACCCAGATCCCTCTGCATCTCAGAGCTCTGCAATCTCTCACCATTTAGATAAAATGCTTCTTTTTTACTCTTCCTGCCAAAGTGGACAATTTCTCACTTTCCCACATTATACTCAATTTGCCAGGTCTTTGCCCACTCACTTAACCTATCTATATCCCTTTGCAGCCTCCTTATGCTCTCTTCACAACTTACTTTCCTACCTATCGTTGTGTCATCAGCAAATTTAGCAACCATACCTTCGGTCCCTTCATCCAAGTCATTTATATAAATTGTAAAAAGTTGAGGCCTCAGCACTGATCCCTGTGACACACCACTCATTACATCTTGCCAGCCAGAAAATTACCCATTTATGCCAACTGTGTTTCCTGTTAACTAGCCAATCTTCATGCCAATATGTTACCCACTACACCATGAGCTTTTATTTTCTGCAATAAACTCTGATGTGGCACCTTATCAAATGCCTTCTGGAAATCTAAGTACAATACATCCACCGGTTCCCGATTATCCACAGCACAAGTAACTCCCTCAAAAAAGTCCAATAAATTGGTTAAACATGACTTCCCTTTCACAAAACCATGTTGACTCTGCCTGATTACCTTGAATTTTCTAAATGCCCACTATAGCATCTTTAATAATAGCTTCTACCATTTTCCCGAAGACAGATGTTAAGCTAACTGGCCTGCAGTTTCCTGCTTTCTGTCTCCCTCCCTTTTTGAATAAAGGAGTTACATTCGCTATTTTCCAATCTAACAAAAACTTCTCCGAATCTAGGAAATTTTTGAAAATTAAAACTAATGCATCAACTATCTTACTGGACACTTCTTTTAACATCGTAGGATGTAGTCCATCAGGACCCAGAAACTTGTCAGCCCCCCACCTCCAACAATTCATTCAGGACCACTTCCCTGTGATTGTAATTTTTTTAAGTTCCTCCCTCTCTTCCATTTCCTGACTTGCAGCTAATACTGGGATGTTACTTGTATCCTCAGTAGTGAAAACAGATGCAAAATATCTGTTCAATTCATCTGCCATCTTCTTATTATCCATTATTGATTCCTCAGACTCACTTTCTAGAGGACTAATGATCACTTTGTTAACTCTTTTCCTTTTTAAATATCTATATAAACTCTTACTATCTGTCTTTATATTTCTAGCTAGCTTTCTCTCGTACTCTAATTTTACCTTCCCTATCAATCTTTTTGTCATTTTTTGCTGTTTTTTTATTCTGTCCAATCTTCTGATCTGCCTCCCATTTTTGTGCAATTATAGGCTTTTTCTTTAAATTTGATACTATCTTTAACTGTTTGACTTAACCACAGATGGTGAGTCCCACCATTGGAATTTTTCTTTCTCGTTGAAATGTATCTGTTCTGTGCATTATGAAATATCCCCTCAAGTGTCTCCACTTCATCTCTATTGACCTATCCCTTAACCTGATTTGCCAGTTCACTTTAGCTAGCTCTGCTTTCATGCCCTCCTCATTGCCCTTATTTAAGTTTAAAATACTGGTCTTGGAATTCACTCTTCTGTCCCTCAAACTGAATGTAAAATTCATTCATATTATGATTGCTGATACCTAGGGGCGCCTTAACTATGAAGTCATTAATTAATCCTATCTTGTTGCACAATACCAGGCCTTCTGGTACCAGTGAAACAGGTTTTGAAAGTGTGCACTGGGCCCCAATGAGAACTGCAAGACTTAACTCCAATCAAGGTCTTTACATCCAAACCAAAAACAATAACTGAATTCCATTTACTACTCTATCCCCCCTTTTATTCTTTCTCCCTCTCTGTGTCTATTTGTGTGTGTGTGTTTGTCTCATATGCATGCTAGCAAGGTTGTATCGCATAATTTTAGAAATTTTAACTGAGTTAGAGTGTTAAGGTTAATAAACTAACCTGTTTCTTGTTTAAACTGCCCGAGTGGTTCATTTACAATTATAATTAGAGAGCAGTGAGCAAGGACTCACTGCGGTGAAGCTAAAAACATTGTGTTTTGAAAGTTAAACCCTGTTATGGCCAAACCAGGAAAGGGGCCAGAGGGAAGCCTGAGACCCCTTCCTCACCCGGTCGTAACATTTGTATTATCTACTATGCCCCTCCCACAGTACATGTGTTGTGCCTACAGGAAGGCCTCAAGCGTAACAGTGTCACCTTGTCATATAGTTTTCTTTGCTGCTTCTCACCTAATGGCTTTTACTCCTGCTTCCACAGATGCCAGTAGCCCTTGGGTACCCCACCAAATGACTATTTTGAATGTGGACCTAAATGGTGAGGGACATCACAGCTGTGGCCAGGCAAACTCTCATACTTGGACTTTCCAGCAGGGATTACTGGGTAATGAGCAGGAGCTGGCACTGTGGGTCTTTTGATTTTACTCTCTCCTCAGTTTAGTGATATTGATATTGCAGTCTCTTTACAATGGTCTCAGCTCAGACTATGGAAATCTCGTTTCAGTACTGGTGCCATGAAGCTATCATCGATTGTCGTAAAACCCAACTGGTTCACTAATGTCCTTTAGGGAAGGAAATCTGCTGTCCTTACCTGGTCTGGCCTACATGTGACTCCAGACCCACAGCAATGTGGTTGACTTTTAACTGTCCTCAGAAATGGCCAAGCAAGCCACTCAGTTCAAGGGCAGTTAGGGGTGTCCTAGCCAGTGTCGCCCACAGTTATGAAAGATTTAAAAAAAACACTATTAAAGTCCATTTGGGTTATCCAAATACAAAGTGAGTGGTAGCAGTTTCAGGCAACAATCTGATAACTTGATTTAATGAAACAGTTAGTGGGCTGCAGCGCCTACACAGCAGGGAAGAGTAGTAAATTTTAATATTCGACATCTCTTTGAGTACACCAAGTGTTAGCTGTGCTCAGTGGTAGCACTCTTGCCTCTGAGTTCAAAGAATATGGCTTCAAGTCTCACTCCAGAAATTTGAGCAAAAAATCTGGGCTGGCACTGCAGTGCGGTACTGAGGGAATGCTGCACTGTTGGAGGTGCTGCCTTTCAGATGAGATGCAAGCCGAGGCCCTATCTTCTCTCTCAGTTGGACATAAAAATACCGCATTACTATTTCAAAGAAGAGCAGGGGAGTTCCCCCCGGATGCCTCGGCCAATATTTATCCCACAGCCAACTTCACTAAAATAGATTCTCTGACCATTATCATATTGCTGTTTGTGGGACCTTGCTGTGCACAAATTGGCAGCCATGTTTCCCACAATACAACAGTGACTGTACTTCAAAAAAAGTACTTTTTTTGGCTATAAAGCGCTTCTGGACATCTTGAAAGTAAGCTTATTCTTTCTAAAAGTTAGAGATATTTCCTGAACAATCAATATCTGACAATATTTCAATGAATTGACTGGTTTGGGAGGGAGTCTGCCTTAGGGGCAGAGACTGCAGATGGAAATCTGTTAGCAAAAAAGGAACTGCTACATATAACCTTGTTTCTCAACCTTAATTGAGTTATTCTTTTTCATCAATCTTGGATTAGGAAGAACCCTGAAAAGATCAAAAACAAGAGTATTGCTGTAACCATCCTGTTTTCCCTCATCAACTCCACTGTCATTCATTCTGCATCACAGCTTCCTACTAATCTGGGAGCCTGGATTGAGCGGCAGATGGATTACAATGTCATTTATAAACATATTTGCATTTGAGGTTTTTGTGCTCACTTAAAATAAAAATGAATTTCAAGCCCTCAAAAAAGTTACTTCCAAAATTAGGTTGCATTTCTCAGTGGCTAATGCTTTCCTGAAGAGCTTTAGACAAAGAAATGAATGTATAAGGCTTTATCTGTTTAATAACCTTTCTCATTTTAGTCTGTGAAAAAGTAACATTTTTAATATTGTAGGGTTATAAATTTAATTGCAGTTCAATTTTAAGTAAATAACCATGAAATCATTGAGTTACATTCTTTTTCCACTTCAGCTGCTTGAAGTGCAAATCCAGGATTAACATTATTATTTATTCAGCATATGCAGATTCGGCATCAAATTCTAGCCATCTCAGAGTCTTATTATCACCAGCATGCAGTGTGTTTAGGACATCAGATGGTTGAGCCAGTGGGCATGTTTGACTGCAGGGATATTTGTCATCATCACAAAGGTCCTGATAGGTGAACATTTGAGGAATGCTGCCCCTGTCCAGTTTGAAAATGACGGAGAAACTCCCAACTATGATGTGGCTAGTTGAATCCTGGCTGACTGTAAAGTCAGAGATGATATGGTGGTTTATGGGACTGTCTGCTCTCCGTTCTTCACCTTAATGACCTTATAAGGAAAAGTCAAAGGAATCGGAGAAGGTTGACCACATTGGTGATCTCAAAGAGAGCTACACTCTTGGTGAATGGAACAAATCAGGGTGAACTGCCCTCATGGTTTCATCCCAAAGTCTAGTCACTAATTTTTAAATTCACATATGAATAACAATGTTGTGGAGGAGCTACATTGCAGAGGACTAGTAACCATGGGAGGTAAAAAGGACGAAATGCACCTGACACAGGATGTTTAGTAGTGTGTAGTTCAATGTCCACCAACTTAATAGTGTGCAGTGAGGTAGCCCAAACACATGCACAATATTCCCCAACTGAACAGCAGCGTGCGAGAGCAGATGAATGCTAATTGGGGGCTGTTGATGGACGACCTTAAGAGGGCCACCTGAAGAAGCTGCAAGTTAAGATCACCAGAGGAAGTGATGTCATATCACACATGATCAGGGAGTTGTGGATGTAGCCCGACAGAATGAGACATGTGTTGGTGTGGCTCCTGTAGTAGCTATGTTCCAGTTATGGCATAATTAAAGCCCAAATTTTCTTCAGATATTACTTGCAGTCCTGTGAGTCTTACAATAGTTAACATATCAAAGGAACAAGTAATATAACAGGGGCGTGTGCTCTCCAGGCAATTTGGTGATTAGGTTGTTTTGGGTTTTGACTTTTTTAGCAGTAAAGGGTTAATCTGAGCAGCTCTTTTTAAGCAGTGTGGTAGTGTGGTGGTTATGTTATCGTAATAGAAGTCTCTGAGAGCCTGACTAATAATTCTGAGAATGTCAGTTCCAATCCCACTGTGGCATGTTTGAGAATTTGAATTCAGATTAATAAAAATCTATGAACTGACCATGAGACAGTCAGATTGTGGTAAAAACCCGTCTGGTTCACGAACATCCTTTAGGGAAAGAAACCTGCCTTGCTTACGTGTTCTGGGCCTTTATGTGACTGGAGTGCCACACTAATGTGGTTGACTCTTAACTGCTCCAGCAAGCAGAAATTTAACTGGGCCATCAATATTAATGCTGTGGCTACAAGAGCAGGTCAGGGGCTGTGGATTCTGCAGCGAGTAACTCACCTCCTGACTCCCCAAAGCCAGTCCATCATCGACAAGGCACAAGTCTGGAGTGTGATGGAATATTCGCCACTTGAATAGATGGGTGCAGCTCCAATAACACTCAAGAAACTCGGCACCATACAGGACAAGGCAGCCTACTTGATCAGCACCCCATCCACTACCTTTAAAATTAACTCCCTCCACCACCAACGCACAGTGGCAGCAGTGTGTACCATCTACAAGATGCACTGCAGCAAAGCACCAAGTCTCCTTAGACAGCACCTTCCAAACCGACGACCTCCACCACCTCGAAGGACAAAAGCAGCAGATGCTTGGGAACACCACCACCTGCAAGTTCCCTTCCAAGCCACACAACATCCTGACTTGGAACTATATCACCGTTCCTTCACTGCCGCTGGGTCAAAATCCTGGAACTCCCTTCCTAACAGCACTGTGGGTGTACCTACCCCACATGGACTGCAGCGGTTCAAGAAGGCAGCTCACCACCACCTTCTCAAGGGCAATTAGGGATGGGCAATAAATGCTAGCCTAGCCAGTGACACCCACATCCCAGGAATGAATATAAAAAGCCACTAGGTTATACAAGGGAAACTTGGGATGAGTGATAAATGCTGGCCTTAACAGCAGTTCATATCAAGAATAAATAAGGGGAAAAAAATTAGCAAGGCAGAGGGGACAATTTAGATCAATACCATTAAAGTTAAAGGGATGCAATGATTTAGATGCCTATTGCTGATAACAAAACTGGAACATGAAATTTGAAACAACAATTTTGTATTCAATTATTTTTCTCAGGGTAGAGAAAACAACATTAAAATGCTTCAGCTGGCTGCATGTTGCATGTTTGAAAGATAGTTGGTGTGTGTTGAAGGGGCAGCAAAGAAATAACTAGGTATTAACAATAGAGTCTAATAAGAATTATCTTGGTAATAGCTGCAGCAACACTTCCAATGATCTGTGCTGACTGCATGTCAAAGCAATAAAAATATAGAGAGGAATCTGCATTCAGGGCAAAGTTAGTCAAGGTATCGACTCCCTTGAGTAATCAGTTAATGGTTTGAACCAATGTTTTAAACCTGAGTACTCCTACTTCTATCACTGATACCATTCCAGTGGCATCTGGAAAATAGAATTCCTGGTTCCACTATTTTTAACTGGCACTATTATTATACATTCCTACACCACACTATAGCATTCATACAGTGAATAGAGTTTCTCGTCAACAGGATGACAATATTAGCACTGATTATATGTTTTTTTGTTGACAGGTTAAGGATTAAATAGCAGCACATGAAACAAATGCTTTATTCTGACTAAAAGTCCTGGAAATGCAGTAAGCAGCAAGAGGACAACAGAGTGTGGTAGAAATTGTACTGATGTTCTTAAGTTACTGTGTTCACACACATACAAAGCATCCTTCACAGGTTAGCATAAATATACACGATAAAGAAATCTAGAACTCTCTCCCCCAAAAAGCTGCTGAAACTAGGTCAAGTAAAAATTTAATAACTGCGACTGATAGGTTTTTGTTCGGCAAGGTTATTAAGGATTACAGAATCAATTGTGTTAAAGGGATGATGGCAGTTTGGGTACTAAATTGGCTAAGGGATAGGAGGCAGAGAGCAGTTGTGAATGGGTGTTCTGATTGGAGAGTCGCATGTAGTGGGGCCCTGCCAGGCTTTGATATTAGGCCCATGGGAGAAAGCTGAGTTGTGGGACTAAATTGGTCAACTCTATCAAAGAGCTGGTACACACATGACGGTCTGAATGGCCTTCTTCTGTGCTGTAAGCTTGTCTAATTCAAAGGCGGGTGAAGTTAAGACACAGGTCAGCCATGATCTAATTGAATGGTGGAACCGGTTTGAGAGGCTGAATGTTGTATTCTTGTTCCTTTTACAATATTTCCAATGTATAGGATGAAATACATATTACGCATTGAATATAGTAGATTATCTCCCACTACCCTTCCCCCCATCCATCCCTACTCTAACCCCACCATGCACATTTGATTCCACTATGTAGGTGGCGCAGTGGTTAGCGCCGCAGCCTCACAGCTCTAGCAACCCAGGTTCAGTTCTGGGCACTGACTGTGTAGAGTTTGCAAGTTCTCCCTGTGACAGCATGTGTTCCCATCAGGTTCTCTAGTTTCTTCCCACAGCCAAAGACTTACAGGTTGATAGCTAAATTGACCATTGTAAATTGCCCCCAGTGTAGGTGGTAGGAGAATTGTGGGGTTGTGGTAGGGAATATGGGATTAATGTAGGATTAGTACAAATGGGTGGTTGATGGTCTGCATATACTCAGTGGGCCAAAGGGCCTGTTTCAGTGCTGTATCTCTCTATGACTCTGACATAAACATTGCAAAGGGTTGTGAATTCAAACAGAGAAAACTGATAAATTTGGAACAACTAATTCTGCGTGTACCCATTTTAAAAAATCAAAATAGGGAGAAATAGCACACTAGTGTTCATGCTGATGGAGAATTGGTATATACTGTTGACATGACATTTACAAAGAAGGTAAGCTTGATGGCCCAATTGCGTATCTTTGTCTAGTAATTTAGCATGCTTCAGTCCCAATCAGTGGAAGTAACACAGCCTGACTGATTGCATGGGCTATCCCACCTCTCCGGGGTGATTTTGGCTTGTCTCGCCTTCTCTCAGTGTAGCTGGGAAAGAGTGGTGATGTCTGATCTCATTGCCATTAACCCATCCCTTCTTCTCAGGGGTCTCTTGTGGGGTTTCTGAATGGCCTGCAGCGCCATAACATATTAGTCAGACTTATTGTCAGTGGCAAAGCCATTAACATATGAAAGTGTTTTTCTAATTAGCCTAATGTGTGTTTGTTTATAAATGAGGCTATTTTAGCATATCATTTATGAGAGTATTATATCCCAATAGTGTCACAAATAACCTTGTAAAATGTTAAAATTTAAATCAAATTTACTACACAGGCACAGGCTATTCAACCCATCTGGGCCACACCAGTGTTTATGCTTCACACGAGCCGTCGCCCATCCTACTTCAACTAACCCTATCAGCATTCACTTCTATTCCTTTCTTCGTCATGAATTTACCAGCTTCCCCATCACTTCATCTAACTCATTCAAGAATAAGATTACTGATATTAGAAGATCATTCCCAGGTCAGTCACTCTTTCCTTGTTTTCAAATCCGTCTACAGCCTCGCCCTTCCTTATCTCTGTAATCTCCCCCAGCTCTAGAAACCTCTGAGATATCTGCACACATCTAATTCTGGCATCTTGAGTATCCCCGATTTTAATCGCTCCACCATTGGTAGCCACGCCTTCAGTTGCCTAGGCCCTAAGCACTGGAATTCACTCCCTACACCTCTCCAGCTCTCTACCTCATTTTCCTCCTTTAAAACACATCTTAAAATCTACCTCTTTGACCAGGCTTCTGGTCAGCTGGCTTAATAACTCCTTAAGTGGGGCTCGGTGCCAAATCTTATTTCATAATGCCTCTGTGAAGCATCTTGGGACATTTATTATGTTAAAGGCACTATATAAATGCATATTGTTGTTAATGGAGCTAGATATAAGTTAGCTGTTTTTGCTCCTTGAAGGAGTTCTTCCTGACACCTGTTCTACACCTTACTTTCACCAGTTTCATACACTTGTATCTTAATATCCTAGAGCACCTTGAAGTAGGGCTCTGAATTAACACTGTCTTTGGAATTTCATGCATTATATACTTCCATATCATCTGTGATTCAGTGAGTAGTATTGTCACCTCTGAGTAAGAGGTTTGTGCACTGTTACATCTCTCTCTAGAGACTCAAGCACCAATTCTAGTCTGACAGTCCTTCTTTCTTATTATTTGGCATCCTTGTCTCGAGAGACAATGGGTAAGCGCCTGGAGGTGGTCAGTGGTTTGTGAAGCAGCACCTGGAGTGGCTATAAAGGCCAATTCTAGAGTGACAGACTCTTCCACAGGCGCTCCAGATAAAATTGGTTGTTGGGGCTGTTACACAGTTGGCTCTCTCCTTGCGTTTCTGTCTTTTTTCCTGCCAACTGCTGAGTCTCTTTGACTCGCCACTCTTTAGCCCCACCTTGATGGTTGTCTGCCAGCTCTGGCGATCGCTGGCAACTGACTCCCACGACTTGTGATCAATGTCACAGGACTTCATGTCGCGTTTTTGAAGCGGAGACATGGACAGCCGGTGGTCTGGTACCAGTGACGAGCTCACTGTACAATCGTCCTTGGGGATCCTGCCATCTTCCATGCAGCTCACATGGCCAAGCCATCTCAAGCGCCACTGACTCAATAGGGTGTATATGCTGGGGATATTGGCTGCCTCAAGGACTTCTGCGTTGGAGATACGGTCCTGCCACCTGATGCCAAGGATTCTCCGGAGGCAGCGAAGATGGAATGAGTTGAGACATCGCTCTTGGCTGACACACATTGTACAGGCTTCGCTGCCGTAGAGCAAGGTACTGAGGACACAGGCTTGATATACTTGGACTTTTGTGCTCCGTGGCAGTGCGCCATTTTCCCACACCCTCTTGGCCAGTCTGGACATAGCAGCGGAAGCCTTTCCCATGCGCTTGTTGATTTTCTGCATCGAGAGACAGGTTACTGGTGATAGTTGAGCCTAGGTAGGTGAACTCTTGAACAACTTCCAGAGCGTGGTTGCCCATATTGATGGATGGAGCATCTCTGACGTCCTGTCCCATGATGTTCGTTTTCTTGAGGCTGATGGTTAGACCAAATTCGTTGCAGGCAGCCACAAACCTGTCGATGAGACTTTGCAGACACTCTTCAGTGTGAGATGTTAATGCAGCATCGTCAGCAAAGAGGAGTTCCCTGATGAGGACCTTCCGTACTTTGGCCTTCGCTCTAAGACGGGCAAGGTTGAACAACCTGCCCCCTGATCTTGTGTGGAGGAAAATTCCTTCTTCTGAAGACCTGAATGCATGTGAGAGCAGCAGGGAGAAGAAGATCCCAAACAGTGTAGGTGCGAGAACACAGCCCTGTTTCACGCCACTCAGGATAGGAAAGGGGTCTGATGAAGCGCCGCTAAGCTGAATTGTGCCTTTCATATTGTCATGGAATGAGGTGATGATACTTAGTAGCTTTGGTGGACATCCGATCTTTTCTAGTAGTCTGAAGAGACCACATCTGCTGACGAGGTCAAAGGCTTTGGTGAGATCTATGAAAGCAACGTAGAGGGGTATCTGTTGTTTGCAGCATTTCTCCTGTAGCTGACGAAGGGAGAACAGCATGTCAATGGTCGATCTCTCTGTTTGAAAGTCGCACTGTGCCTCAGGGTAGATGCGCTCAGCCAGCTTCTGGAGTCTGTTTAAAATGACTCAAGCAAAGACTTTCCCCACTATGCTGAGCAGGAAGATTCCACGGTAGTTGTTGCAGTCACCGCGGTCACCCTTGTTCTTATAGAGGGTGATGATATTGGCATCGCGCATGTCCTGAGGTACTGCTCCCTCGTCCCAGCACAGGCAAAGCAGTTCATGGAGTGCTGAGAGTATAGCAGACTTGGCACTCTTGATTATTTCAGGGGTAATGCCATCCTTCCCAGGTTGTTTCTCCCACCTTACAGGTAGGCATTGATGTTTTCCGGATTGGGCAGGGACTCACAACCTGTATATGGAAATGAGTTATCATCTCTCTGGGTCTTGACTTGCGAGCTTGCTACTCGCTCAGACCCCTGGCGATAAAAATTAGGGGACATATCATCAAGGTTTAATCTGTAGTTCATGGTGTTGACGCTCATCACAGTCCAAATATTGCCTTTCGCTTTGTGGATTTATAATTTTGTGAACATGAACTGGTCTCATTTACATTAACAAATAATTCCTGATTTACATAACCAGACAATGCATCACCTCTTATTGGACAAAGCACATTGTAATTCATGAAGAGAGAATCTTCATTTTTTGTGTATGCAAGACAGATTGAGTTCTACTTAACCAAGTATGCAAGTACTAATAGATATAATTAGCATAATTCAATCATGTTGTCAAAAACAGCGAAGTCCCCAAGATCAGATAGGATGTTGAAAGTTTTGAACTAATATGGAATTTTAGCTTGAATTTCTGTAGGTACATCAGGTATCATTAACTTATGAACAACTTATGAACAAAACTGATGTTTTGGTGCAACACTGAGGGAGTGCTGCACAGTCGGTGATGTCATCTTTCGAATGGAACATTAAACCAGGACTCTCGTCTGATCTCCCAGGTGGACGCAAAAGATCCCATGGCACCATTTCGAAGAAGAGCAGGGGAGTTATCCCGGATGTTCTTGCCAGTATTTATTCCTCAATCAACAAAACAAAAACAAAATATCTGGTCACTATTGCATTGGTGTTTGTGGGAGCTTGCTGTGCGCAATTTGGCTGCTGCATTTCTGTCATTACAACAGTAGCTACACTTTAAAAGCACTTCATTGGCTGTAAAGCACTTTGGCACATCCTGAGGTCATGAAAAGCACAATATAACTGCAAGTCTTTCTTTTGTGTCAGAGGATTAAGTCTTCTTCTCTGTCTGAGAGGAAGCCATGAGGAGCAGTTGAAGTGATTTATGACTTTAACCCCTTTTCGGGACTAAACCAAATCAGGAGTACATCCCTATGAATCTCCTTTCATCAAGTTCAAACCAGACAAATTCTCATCGACACTTATTTGGGTCTGAAGAATTGTACTAGCTTCCCTCAAAGAAAGAAAACCAATAGAGAATATTACCATCTTTCAGATAGCCTCTTTTTAATAATTATGGCTAAGTCATAAATATCCCAGATATTATAAGGGTCTGGGAACTTTCCTCATACATATCTCTCTACTTAAAGAGACACAGAGAGGGGGTTCTTGTAGTTGTATACAGAATGCTACACGAGATGATTTATTAACTTTTAGATATTTATTAAAGAATTTAACATGCAATACACTTCTAAGTGATAAGTATATCACAATATCAAATATTACTAAAAAATGTAACACATAATCTTATTTCTAACATAGAATCCAAAAGTTTAACCTTGTTAATGTTAGAGCAAAAATATCTTAGAATATCCAGAATATCCATCAAAATTTAAAGTAAACATTTATCTTAAATTTCCCTTAGTTGAAAAGCATTGTTTGAGGATTCAACACTTCTAATCATTGCTTCAAAACCTCTCATTTTTATACTATTTTTGAAGTGTCATCTAACTTTTAGCATTTAAATGTGATCTTCCTGTCTTAATTTTAAAATCCACACCTTTAATTACCATTGCCACTTAATATTTTACTGAAATTCCTTTGCTGTTGAAGTTGTGAGCATTTATCTGGTCAAAATGTTTATAATTGTGTTTACTTAACCTCTCTTGTTCCTGTGAGTACATTCCATTTATTGTTTCGTTATCTATAATTGCCCTTTCCATGGCATCCCAAAGCAACCTCCGGAGCCAACCTGTCTGCACAAACCAATTAAGTTTATTGCTACCTCTTACTGAAAGGATATTTCAATGAGTGTGTTTATCTTCAAAGCCCCTGACAACAGAGACACAAATGGATTTCCCAACTTGTTTCTGGTTCATAACTGGCCCTTGATGTTTTCTAACTTTACCTTCTTAAAGGGGAATGTCAGTGAATTCCAAAAACGGACCATTTATTCAATCTTTAATTCTAAAAGGTATAATATTTTAACTATTTCTAAATTCTACTTAATTAAGCCTATTATATCTATATTCCATCACACATTTCCCCTTTTCTGTTTACTTTTATTCCAATGATTTTGGTGGAACAGAAGGGTTCTATAATCGGGGTCAGGAGATGGGGGTGATCTGCCCTGACAAATTGCCTCCAAGGCAGAGAAGACGTAAAGTTACCCCATAGCATCATGTAGGTAGATCGAGTTAAGACACAGATCAATAGTAATTTACTTGAATAGTGGAACAGGCTTGAGGGGCTGAATGTCCTTCTTCTGTGCCTGTCCTCCGAGCTTTTTTTGCCTCACGTCAGCTCAGCTCAATTAGCAATAGTTTCACTTCTGAGTTGGAAGCTCTAGTACAGGACTTGATCGAAAAAAAATCTATCCTAACAATTAAGTGAAAATTACAAATGCTTCCAGACTAGGTGGGCCAGTGGAATCAGAGAAGGTTGCATAGAAATCACAGAGTGAGTGAAACAAAGTGCGGGATTTCACGTTGGGCGGACGGGAGCTGGCCAAGCACTGAAAAGTCAGTGGCGAACCCGCTTCCACCTCGCCTGTGGATCCGTTCCGTATTTTACAGGTCCCCAGGCTTTAATGGCTCTGAGGCGGGACTTCCACCTGCTTGAGGGAGGAAGTCCCACCTCATTGAGCTGCCAGCCAATCAGCAGGGCGGCAGCTCTTAGTCCCAATGCCGCCACCATGAGCCCAGCTGACCACAGAGGAAGACAGGAAGACATAGAGCCAGGAGTTAAGATAAGTTTTGATTGCCTTGCCGGGGGTAATCGGTAGGGCACTGGTGAGGCAAGGGTGGTTGGATGCGGGGAAGGGGTCGTACTGGGTATTGGGGGTGGTTGGGGTAGCGAGGGTGGCCCTATGTAAAGTGGCGGCAGAGATGGGATCAGCTCGGGAAGGCCTCCCAGAGTCTCCCATTCCATTTTTCGCCACCCCCGCCACTGTCCTGCTCAACGGGTGGCGTGAAATTCTGGTCAAAGTCTGTACTCAAGTGGAGCAAACAATGGCAGGTGAAATTTAATGGAAACAGAAGTGCTGTACAGAAGAAGAAAAAATAAATTGGGCTTATTTAAAATGAAGTAGGAATAGCAGGAGGCCATTCAGCCTCATGGGCCATTTCCGCCATTCAATTAGACCGTGCCTTATCTGTACATTAACTCCATCTAACATAACGTTTAATATTCTTGCCTATCAAAAACCCTATCAGCATAAAAGCAAAATACGGTGGATTCTGCAAAGCTGAAATAAAAAAAACAGGGAATGCTGGAAATACTCAGCAGGTCAGGCATCATTTGTGGAGAGACAAACATAGTTACCGTTTCAGGTCGATGACCTTTCATCAGAATTGGAAAAAGTTAGAGATGTAACAGGTTATAAGCAAGTACAGAAGCAGGGAAAGCAGTCGTGGAGGAAAGAATAAAAGGGAAGGTTTATGACAGGGTGGAAGGCAGGAGAGTTTAAATGACAAAAGGGAAGATGATGCAAAGCAAGTGAGGGCAGTAATGCAACAAGTAAAGAAACAAAAAATAGATCTAGAGGAGGAGTAAATGGCAGCAGCTGAATCCTTACCAACAACTGCTGTCTGAAAAAAATGAAAGCAGTAGTTAAGATCTGAAATTGTTGAACTCAAATTTGAATCTTGAAGGCTGTAAAGTGCCTTATCGAAGAATGAGATTCTGTTCTTCGAGCTTTCGTTGAGCTTCATTAAAATAATGTAGAACGCCGAGTACAGAGAGGTTAGAGAGACAGTGGGACAGAATATTGAAGTTACAAGTGATCTATCAATCTCAGTGTTGAAATGTTCAATTAACCAAGCCTCAGCAGCATTTGGGCAAAAAGAGTTCCGTATTTCCACTCCTGTTTGTGTTTATGGTTTTGATTTATTCGGGGCAACTCTCACAATATACCTTCAAGAAACTGTCAGTGTTCCTATCAGGTGCACACCTCGACAACATTGCAGCTGACTGCAGGGACTCTGTTCAAGAATAGATCTCAGCAATGTGCTTGACCAAACCCATGTTCATGGATATTATGAAGAGTTCAGAAGTTGTGTTGTAATAATTTTTCTTCTGGTAAAGGAATTTGTTGAAGACAAATTTGTGAAAAAAATACCAAAACAAAATTCTGCAGACGCTGGAAATCTGAAATAAAAAACAGAAAATTCTGGAAATACTCAGCAGGTTTGGCAGCATCTGCGGAGAGAGAAACAGAGTTAACATTTCAGTTCTGTGGCCTTTCGTCAGAAAATTTTGAGTGACGTTTGGTTCAACACGGCCCAGTCAGCAACATTTACAAAGCAGACCGAAACTCCGTTAAGCTTATGTCTGTTCCAACGAAAGATCATTGACCTGAAGCATTAACTTTGATTCTCTATTCACAGATGCTGCCTCACCTGCTGAATGTTTCCACCATTTTCTGTCTTTATTTCCTATTTTCAGCATTCACAGTATTTTGCTTTGATTTGAGTATAAGACCTATTTGTATTTTTTTATATGGGTTCTT
This sequence comes from Heterodontus francisci, assembly GCF_036365525.1. Lineage (NCBI taxonomy): Eukaryota > Metazoa > Chordata > Chondrichthyes > Heterodontiformes > Heterodontidae > Heterodontus > Heterodontus francisci. The sequence continues at coordinate 116,563,636 of NC_090382.1, forward strand.
TAGCTGCTGGAGTCTGTTCCTGTTTGTTGACTTTTCCTGATTGCAGACTGGGATTATCCAGCTACTGTCTCAACTCTTCATACATTTGCCATTTTTCTTAAATATCTTCACTTTGTTTCATTATGTTTCTTACTGGTGTTAAGATCAATTCGGCAGCTTAACCACATCCTGTTTTTATTTAAATCTCTTACGTGATCGCGTACTTTTTTTTCCATCCACTCTTTCCATTGCTCTATTGTGTTTTAAATCACAGAATCATCGACTGATATGGTGCAGAAAGAGGCCATTTAGCCCATCATGTCTGAAAGAGCTATCTAACCAGTCCTATTCACCTGCTCTTACCTCATAACCATGCAATTTACTCCCTCCAAGTGCTAATCCAATTCTTCCTTGAAAGTTACTATTGAATCTGATTTCAGCACCCTTTCAGGCAGCGCATTCCAGATCATAATAACTCACTGTGTAAGATCATTTCTCCTCATCTCGCAGTGGGCCGAAGGGCCTGTTTCTATGCTGTACGACTCTATGACTCATCTCAGCAGGGTGGCACAGTGGCGCAGTGGTTAGCACTGCAGCCTCACAGCTCCAGCGACCCGGGTTCAATTCTGGGCACTGCCTGTGTGGAGTTTGCAAGTTCTCCCTGTGTCTGCGTGGGTTTTCTCTGGGTGCTCCGGTTTCCTCCCACAAGCCAAAAGGCTTGCAGGTTGGTAGGTAAATTGGCCATTATAAATTGTCCCTAGTATAGGTAGGTGGTAGGGAAATATAGGGATAGGTGGGGATGTGGTAGGAATATGGGATTAGTGTAGGATTAGTATAAATGAGTGGTTGATGGTCGGCACAGACTCGGTGGGCCGAAGGGCCTGTTTCAGTGCTGTATCTCTAAACTAAAAACCTCTGGCTCTCCTGCCAATTACCTTAAATTAGTGTCGTCTGGTTATGCCCCTTCTGCCACAGGAAATAGTTTCTCCTTATTTAATCAAAATCCTTCATGATTTTGAACACCTTTACTCAATCTCCCATTAACCTTTGCTGCTGTAAGGAGAACAAAACCAGCTTTGCTCATCTCTCCATAGAACGAAAATCACGTATTTATGTTCACAGATCTATTCTGCAACCTATCTAAGACCTTGACCCCTTTCCTGAAGTGTAGTGTGGAAAATGGTCAGAATACTCCAACTGGGGTCGAACCAGTGATATATGGTTTAGCATAACTTATTTTTATTCGTTCATGGACTGTGGGCATCGCTGGCGAGTCCAGCATTTATTGCCCATCCCTAATTGCCCTTGAGAAGGTGGTGGTGAGCTGCCTTCCTGAACCGCTGCAGTCTATGAGGGGTAACTACACCCACAGTGCTGTTAGGAAGGGAGTTCCAGGATTTTGACCCAGTGACAGTGAAGGAACGGTGATATAGTTCCAAGTCAGGATGTGTATGTCTTGGAGGGGAACTTGCAGGTGGTGGTGTTCCCATGCATTTGCTGCCCTTGTCCTTCTAGGTGGTAGAGGCCATGAGTTTGGAAGGTGCTGTTGAAGGAGCCTTGTTGAGTCAGTGCAGTGCATCTTGTAGATGGTACACACTGCTGCCACTGTGTCGGCGGTGGAGCGAGTGAATGTTGAGCATGGGTGCCAATCAAGTGGGCTGCTTTGTCCTGAATGGTGACGAGCTTCTTGAGTGTTGTTGGAGCTGCACCCATTCAGGCAAGTGGAAAGTATTCCATCACATTCTTGGCTTGTGCCTTGTAGATGGTGGACAGGCTTTGAGGAGTCAGGAGGTGAGTTACTTGCCACAGAATTCCTAGCCTCTGACCTGCTCCTGTAGCCATGGTATTTATGTGGTGACTCCAGTTCAGTTTCTGGTCAATGGTAACCTCCAGGATGTTGATAATGAGGGATTCAGTGATCGTAATGCCATTGAATGTCAAGGAGAGAAGGTTAGATTCTGTCTTATTTGAGATAGTCATTGCCTGGCACTTGTGTGGCACGAATGTTACTTGCCACTTATCAGCCCAAGCATGGATATTGTCCAAGTCTTGCTGCATTTCTACACGGACTGCTTCAGTATCTGAGGAGTCGTGAATGGTGCTGAACATTGTGCAATCATCAGCGAACATCCCCACTTCTGACCTTATGATTGAAGGAAGGCCATTGATGAAGCAGCTGAAGATGATTGGGCCAAGGACACTACCCTAAGGAACTCCTGCAGTGATGTCCTGGAGTTCAGATGATTGACCTCCAACAACCACAACCATCTTCCTTTGCACTCGGTATGACTCCAAGCAGTGGAGAGTTTTCCCCCTGATTCCCATTGACTCCAGTTTTGCTAGGGCTTCTTGATGCCATACTCAATCAAATGCTGTTATGATGTCAAGGGCAGACACTCTCACCTCACCTCTTGAGTTCAGCTCTTTTGCCCATGTTTGAACCAAGGCTGCCATGAGGTCAGGAACTGAGTGGCCCTGGCAGAACCCAAACTGAGTGTCACTGAGCAGGTTATTGCTAAGCAAGTGCTGCTTGATGGCACTGTTGATGACACCTTCCATCACTTTACTGATGATTGAGAGTAGGCTGATGGGACAGTAATTGGCCGGGTTGGACGTGTCCTGCTTTTTGTGTACAGGACATACTTGGACATTTTTCCACATTGCCAGGAAGATGCCAGTCTTGTAACTGTGCTGGAACAGCTTGGCTAGGGGCGTGGCAAGTTCTGGAGCACATGTCTTTAGAACTATTGCTGGAATATTGTCAGGGCCCATAGCCTTTGCAGTATCCAGTGCCTTCAGTCATCTCTTGATATCACGTGGAGTGAATCGAATTGGCTGAAGTCTGGCATCTGTGATGCTGGGGACTTCAGGAGGAGGCCGAGATGGATAATCAACTCGGCACTTCTGGCTGAAGATTGTTGCAAATGCTTCAGCCTTATCTTTTGCACTGATGTGCTGGGCTCCCCCATCATTGAGGATGGGGATATTTGTCCAGCCACCTCCTCCAGTTAGTTGTTTAATTGTCCACCACCATTCATGAGCTTAGATCAGATCTATTGGTTGTGGGATCGCTTAGAACCATAGAACCATAGAAAAATTATGGCACAGAAGAAGGCCATCCAGCCTATCATATCTGCACTGGCCGAAAAAAAACTAGCCGCCCAAAGGTTAGCTTTGTCTATTGCATGCTTTTTACGCTGTTTGGCATGCAAGTTGTCCTGTGTTGTAGCTTCACCAGGTTGACACCTCATTTTGAGGTATGCCTGGTGCTGCTCCTGGCATGCCCTCCTGCACTTTTCATTGAACCAGAATTGGACCCCTGGCTTGATGGTAATGGTAGAGTGGGGGATATGCCGGGCCATGAGGTTACAGATTGTGTTTGAGTCCAATTCTGCTGCTGCTGATGGCTCACAGCGCCTCATGAATGCCCAGTTTTGTGTTGCTAGATCTGTTTGAAATCTATCCCATTTAACACGGTGGCAGTGTCACACAACACAATGGTGGGTACCCTCAATGTGAAGATGGGACTTAATCTCCACAAGGACTGTGCGGCGGTCACTCCTGCCAATACTGTCATGGACAGATGCATCTGCAACAGGCAGATTGATGAGGGTGAGGTCAAGTATGTTTTTCGCTCTTGTTGGTTTCTTCACCACCTGCCACAGACATCGTCTAGCAGCTATGTCCTTTAGGACACAGCCAGCTCAGTCAGTAATGGTGCTACCTTCCTTGCTTTTGTACTCTATGCCTTTGCTTATCGTTACGACCAAGTGATAAAGGGGTCGAGTGGTTCCCTCTCAGCCTCTGCCTGTTATAACCGTGACAGTGTTTAATTTTAAAAACACCATGTTTTTACCTCCCACTTCAGTAAATCCTTGTTCACTGCTATCCAATTGTAAGGCAAAGAAATCAACCAGACAGGTTGTCTTCGATTTAAACAAGAAAGGTGGAAGTTTATTATCCTTAAAACTCTAATTAGTTTAACAACTATAAATCCGTTAGGCGACCACTCTTGCCTGCATACCCGATAAATAAACACACAGATAGAGACTCAAAAGTAGAACGAATAAAGCTGAAAAGTTTGAACCAATAGCTGGGGTTTATTTACTGTCCTTTGAGTATAATGTAGAATCTTTGATTGCATTTATTTTGCCGTTTCGTTGGGGCCCAGTGGGTACTTTCAAACCTGTTTCGATGTAGGAGTTTTTTCTCTTGAGGTTTAAGTGTCTTCAGTGGATCTGGAAATTCATGAGAGTGAGAGAGAGAGAGAGAGAGAGACAGGGAGGGAGCGAGGCCTTCTTTCTCTGTTGTATTCGAAGAGGTCTCAGTCTTCAAACTGTCCTGTGAGCACAATTCAAAAACCTTAGGCCAGCAGGTTAGTCATGTGACTAGTTGTTTTTTAACAAACACTCATCTGTTTTTGTGGATTCCATTCACCTTAGTAGACACCTGAAGTGGCGGGGGGTGGGGTGGGGGGGTGGGTGGCAGGGGGTGGAAATGGAATGTCGGCTTGTTCCACATTCAATTTCTGGAGATCAAAATCCATTTGGGTTAATTGGATCAGGGAGCCGTTCTATTATCTCTCCATGCAACTGTTTCTTAGTATTCAAATATGTTTCCAGCCCACTGCTGTGATTTCTTTAAACAGGTTATCGTTTCAGTCCAGCAACTGTTTAAAATTAATGATGAAATTAATATGCCGCATTCTTGGCAGTTGGGATCTGCTTGACACCTCCTCACCCAGCAGAATAAAATACCATTCTTAGAACACCATCTCATTAAAAGGGACTAAAGAGAAGAATAAGTACAGGAAAACACAAATCCATTTCTCTCATTCATTCTTATTCATTCAGAAATCCTAAAAATTATTACAGACGATCTTTTCTTGGTAGCAGTGCTGCTTTAAACTGCCCTTTTCGGCTTTTGAATAAACATGTGATTTTTTGGGGGAAGTTTTTCAGTTTGCACATTTCCATGACTGCCTAGGGTCTTTGTTCCTGTTGAGGTCTGCAGGGGGAAGGTTAGATTTAATCAGCCCTGGTGTGGAGCTCTGCTCATGGGTGTCGTCAGTGGGTGGATCCACTCTGAACTCTCTCTCAGTGCTTTGATAAGTCATGCAAGGGATTATCACCTTAGGGGATGGTTGGTTCCCTTTTCTCCTGACTGCGGGGGAGGATTCTTTGCTATTCTTCCCTTTGTCCTCTGGAACACTCCTGCTTTCAGGTATTTGTCCAGATTCTACTGCACTCCCTTGAGGCACTTCAACTAGGTGAGGCATCACTCTCACGGTTTATCTATCCTCTTTAGGACTTTCTTTGTCTCTGCAGTTTCCTGTAAATGCTGTGAGCAACTCTGGTGGGATGCTTCTAGTGTCTGCATTTACATAGGAGGCCGTAGGGTCTAACGTTTCAAATATTTCAGGGTTGGATGACTGGACAATAGTGCTTTCCAGTTTGGAATCCTCCCGGACTGCCTTTAACCCACCCTCTTTTTGCCTTTTTCCACTTTCTTTCGAACCTTTTGCCAGCTTTGTGCCTGCCTGTCCCTTTTTGTTCTCGGCAGGAGTCCCTTACAGTTCACCAGCCCTTTGCTGGAAGGTCTTCCAAAACACCGATAAACGACTTAGGGGTGCAGGTTCACTGTAGATTGAGGTTTCCCCTCAACCTGTCACATGTGGCAACTCCTACAGTACTCCACCACATCCTTATGGAGTTTTGGCCAGTCAAGCGGTTGTCTTATGCGTGCTTTGGTTCTTGGTTTACCGACATGTACAGCCATCGTAATCTTGTGGGCCATTCTTAATATTTCTCTCCGGTACCTCTGGTACCACTAACTGGTGAACCACTGTCCACTCTTTGCTCTCAGGTCTGTGAGGAGAACTCCACTTCTTCATCAAGTCTTTCATCATTCTTTAAATAGTAGCAATCAGGGACTCCCTCTGCTTCAATTTCAGACTGGGCAGCCTGTGCTAACTCTCTCAATACTGGGTCGGCTCGCTGAGCCTCAGCTAGGGAAAATACATTTAATTACCTGGGTTTTCCAACTTTCCAAAGAAAGTCTCAGACGGACAGACCATCTGCCTGCAGTGTTAATTCAGTCTCCTCTGGAGGAGCTGGTTTGATCATGGCCCCATTCACAACACATTCAGGGAAACTGCAGGGGACCATCTCCTGCCACTGCCCTGTCTCTCTGACCTCCTGCGGTCTCTCTTTCACTACTGGGGAAGCCCTCACCTTCGCCCCCGCCAGATCATTAGCTAGGAGTAGGTCAGCTCTGTCCACAGGCAAACTAGGGACAATCCCTACGGTCACCGGTCCTGAAACTAGGTCGCACTCCAAGTGCACCCGACGTAAAGGTACAGGCATACATTGCCCTTCATATCATTCACCACCATTCGGGTATTTACTGCACTCTCTGTGGTAAAGGTTAGGTCTTTTCCCAGGATTACTATGAGCTTACTTGGCCCACTCGAGGGGTATGGGGTGACTGTCCCTTCAGACACAAAGTCCTGATAGCCTTCAGGAACCTGATTAAATTTACCTGTACTCGCAGAAGTAGGCTTCCTGGATCTCACTGTTACTGCAGTTAAAGCCACAGCTTGTTCTGCTGTGCTTTCCATCAGGGTCCCTTCTCCTTCACTGAGTGGGTGTGCCCTAACTAACTCTACAGGCTTTCCCCGTAGATTCCAACAGTCAGCTCTTAGATGCCCTGCTTTATTACAATGGAAGCACACAGGCCTCCGGGTTTTGGGGTCCATGTCCATTGATCGCTCAAAGTTGCCACCCAAGTTGATAGGGTTGTTAAGAAGGCTTTCATTAACAGGGGGATTGAGTTTAAGAGCCGCGAGGTTATTCTGCAGCTCTATAAGGCCCTGGTTCGACCACACTTGGAATATTGTGTTCAGTTCTGGTCGCCTCATTATAGGAAGGATGTGGAAGCTTTAGAGAGGGTGCAGAGGAGATTTACCAGGATGCTGCCTGGACTGGAGGGCATGTCCTACGAAGAAAAATTGAGGGAGCTAGGGCTTTTCTCATTGGAGCGAAGAAGGATGAGAGGTGACTTGATAGAGGGGTACAAGATGATGAGAGGCATAGATAGAGTGGATAGCCAGAGACTTTTTCCCAGGGTGGAAAGGGCTATCACCAGGGGTCATAATTTTAAGGTGATTGGAGGAAGGTTTCGGGGAGATGTCGGAGGTAGGTTCTTTACACAGAGAGTGGTGGGTGCGTGGAATGCACTGCCAGCGGTTGTAGTAGAAGCAGATACATTAGGGACATTTAAGCGACTCTTGGATAGGTACATGGATGATAGTAGTATGAAGGGTATATAGATAGTTTGATCCTAGAGTAGGTTAAAGGTTCGGCACAACATCGTGGGCTGAAGGGCCTGTACTGTGCTGTACTGTTCTATGTTCTATGTTCTATGTTTCACTCCTACTTACAGCACCTTCCTTTTTGGCTGGAGGAGGGCCCCCTGTGTCTCCTGCTTTTCCTTCTCTCCCAGGACTGCTTGGGCTTCTATCACCTTCCCACCCTTTGTCCTTTTCGGATTTATTGGGGTGACTAGGAAAGGTTTTCCCCTGGGGAACCGGCTTATAAATGAAAGCAAACTCATCAGCCAGAGCTACAGCTTGCCAGGCTCTATGAACGTTCTGTTCCTCTACATGTGTCTTTATGGAGAGTAGGAGAGAGTTTTTAAATTCCTTTAGTAAAATTACCTCTCTGACATTCTCATGGCTGAGCAGCACTTTAAGCACCCTCAGCCACTGGTCAAAAGCCAGCTGCTTATTTCTCTCAAACTCAGGTAAGTTTGATCAGCTTGCTTCTTGAGGGTTCTAAACTTCTGGCGACAGGCTTCCGGTACTAACTCATATGCCCCGAGGATAGCATTTTTGTCAGTTCATAATTGGATGAACTCTCATCTGGCAGCAGGGAATAAATCTCATGGACTTTTCCTGTTAGCTTGCTTTGTAGCAAGAGAGTCCAAGCCTCAGCCACTTTAACTGCCTTGCAAGTTTTTCAACAGGTACAAAGATTGCTTCCATATCTCCCTTGCGATCAATTGGGAAAATTTTAGCAATTCTGTACCCAGCCCTGAATTATGAACCTCCATATTGGCATGCTATCACTGGGGTTACTCCGTCACCCCCTAGTTAACTCAAGTTGCCTCAGCTCTCTCTCGCTTTGCATTCTTTCTGGAAGGTTCTTTCTCTTTCTCTCTCCTCAAATTCAAGTTTCCCCTGTTAAAATTGTATCTTTGCTAGCAATACCCTGTCAGAGTCTATTTCTAACCCTGTTTCTGCTTCTTCAGACTCGAGGGAAAAATGGTTGGCCACTAGTCTTAGGAGTTCAGACTTCCTAGCCTTGCCACATACAGTGATCCCACACTGCTCAGCCATTTTTCTCAACTCCTCCATAGACAGTGCATTTAACTTATCGCAAGTTACTTCACCTTGGCTTGGGGAGTCATTGACTTCAGTTGCAGACATGTTAGTATTCAATCACACACAACCACAAGAAAACTGGTATTGAAATCTTTTCTTTTTTGATTGGGAACAATTTGGCTTCCCACTTCCAATTTCTTGTTTGTCTCTGGGTCAAATCTGGGATGCTAGCCCCCAAATTTCTGTTACGACCAGGTGAGAAATTCTCACCAGGTGAGATTTCCTCTCAGCCTTTGCCTGGTTTAACCTTAACAGGGTTTAATTTTAAAAACACCGTGTCTCTAGCTCCCCCTTCAGTGAATCCTTGTTTACTGCTATCCAATTGTAAGGTAAAGAAATCAACAGGTTTTCTTCAATTTAAACAAGATAGGTGGAAGTTTATTAATCTTAAAACTCTAATTCGGTTAAAACGACTACGAATCTGCAATCCTACCATGCTAGCATGCATATGCGATAAACACACACGTAGATAGAGATGGAAAAGTCGAAGGAATAAAGGGGAAATGTTTGACGCAATAGCTGGAGTTTATTTACTTTCCTTTGAGTTCGATGTAGAGTCTTTGATTGTAGTTATCTTGCCGTTACGTTGGGGTAGTGGACGCTTTCAAACTTGTTTCGATGTAGGAGTCTTTTCTCTTGAGGATTAAGTGTCTTCAGTGGATTTGGAAATTCATGAGAGAGGGAGAAAGAGCTAGGGAGAGACACCTTCCTTCTCTGTTGTCTTCTGAGCAGTCTCTGTCTTCAAATTGTCCTGTGAGCACAATTCAATAGCCGTGGGCCAGCAGGTTAGTTATGTGACAAGTTGCTTTTTAACAAACACTCCTGTGTTTTTTAAAGCCAAGAATCCCGTGTTTGTTTTTTTAACTGCATTCTCAACTTGGTCAGCTACATTCAAAGATTTGTGCAACTAAACCCCTCGGTCTCTCTGTTCCAGCACCACCTTTAAATTTGTATCATTTTGTTCATATTGCCTCTCCTCATTCTTCCTACCAAACTGCATCACTTCAGTGCCAATAGAAATAGTTCTTGCTGCTCATCTCTGATTTGTTTCAGTTCTGATGAAGGTTCACACCTGAAATGATAACTTGCTTATTTCTCTCTTCATAGATGCTGACTGACCTGATGAATGTTTTCAGCTTTTTCTGCTTTTGTTTCAGATCTCCAGCACTTGCAGGTTTTCTTTTTCTTTTGATTTTGAATGGCTGCTTTGTTTATTTAAACAGCAACATAGGAATTGCTGGATGAAGAAAAAGATTAAGGTCCATCTAAGTTCTCCTTCTACCATCCTGATTGCCACATGATACAATGATAATAGATTTCTTGCTAATCACAGCGATCATCCTCTATCAGTAAGTCCACAACAGACCCAGGCATGAGGCATGTAAAACCCAGCAATGGTGAAAAGCTTTGGGAACCAAAGGCCCAAAATCACCAATTACTTTCATGTCTCGGATTACTCACATACCATACCCCAAAATATTATTTTCTGAAAGAAATCTATTGAAATTGTATTCGGACAAATCAATACTTACTACTTCCATCCTCGGGAACCTCGTTGATAGATTCACCATTTGCTCACTGAAATAATGTTTCTGCAGTTCAATTTTGAATTCACAATCCCCCTTCAGTACTCCACTTATACTTTGTGTGCATGTCATGTCCTGGAGTTTTACTCTTCTGGCAAGATGGAGCAACCTATCATGATCTACATTATCTAGTTCCTTTAGAATTTTAAAAACAGCAATCACATCACCTCTCAACCCTCACTTCCCCGATGAGAACATGCCCAGCTTGAATTATCACTCCTTGTAATCAAAGAAAGACTTGTATTTATATAGTGCCTTCATGACCACCAGATGTCTGAAAGTGTTTTACAGTCTATTAAGTACTTTTGAAGTGTAGTCACTACTGTACAAGGGGAGTGGGGGGGGGGGGGGGGGGGAATGTGGGTTATAGGGGGAGACCAGTTAGCTAGACAGCTAGCATTTGATGCAGAAAGATACCAACAGCATGGGTTCTAATCCCTATACCGACTGTGCTAGTTCATGGAGGCTTGCGTCCTCACCTTGCCTCAGGTTTGAGGAGTGCTGACCCTCAAACTATACACCACCAGCAGTCTCTAATGGGGAGAGATGCCTATGGCCCTTTGGGACTGTGGCTAGAAGAACAACAACTGTTGTAACATAGAAAATGCAAGAGCTGACTTGTACACAGCAAACTGCCACAAACAACACTAAGATAATGACCAGATAATCTGCTTTTGTAATGTTTGAGTAAGCAATTAATATTAACCAGGAGGGACAACCTGTTCTTCAAAACAGTGCCATAGGATCTTTTACATCCATCCAAGCAGGCAGATGGGGGCCTCACTTTAATGTCACACCTGAAAGATGGCACCTTTAAAAATGCAGGGCTCCCTCAGGATTGCACTAGAGTGTCAGCACAGACGTTTGGGCTCAAGTTCTGTCGTGGGACTCAAACCTGTAACTGATTCACCCAAAAGAAAGAGCACGACCAACTGAGCCACAACTAACAACCTAACCAAGTCCCTTTGTTCCCTTACTCATTCTTCTTGTCCTCTTTTGCATCCTCTCAATCATTGTAATATCCTTTGTGGACTGTGGTGAACAGAACTGTACACAGTATTCCAAGTACAGTCATATCAATCATTTATAAAGTTTCAGGATTATTTCATTATTATATCCCAATATTGACCTTTTAATATAGCCCAGGGTATGATTTGTCTTACCCACTGCCACCGACCATTGTTGTGATAGTCTCAATTTATTGTCAAGCAAGGATCGTCTAATCACTTTCAATATCCATTACTTTCTTTCCAGTTAAGTAATAGTCCCTTCCTGGATTATTTGTTCCCATATGAAGCACCTTGCATTTCTTTGCATTGAATTTCATCTGCCACCTGTCTGCCCAGTTCCCAAGCATGTTGAAATCCTGCAGTAGATTATCCTGTGAACCCCTAGCTCTAGAACATTTAAGGAAGAAAGAAAGGAAGACCTTATATTTATACAGTTCCTTTCAACTGGGTCAGTTGGTCATGCTCTAGCCTCTGAATTATGAGATTGTGGGCTCAAGTTCCACTTGAGTACAAAAATCAAAACTAACATAGCAATGCAATCCTGAGGGAGTGCTGCACTGTTGGAGGTGCTTTTTTTCAGATGAAATGTTAAAACCAAGCCTTTCGAAGGAAAAAAAATGCAGGGTTTTGGGGAAAGAGTCAGGGGGTGGGACTATCTGGATATTCTTCAAAAGAGCCATGTAGACTTGATGGGCTGAATGGCCTCCTACTGTGCTGCACCATCCTATGATTATATTAGTCTCCCAATTACATATCCATTGTAAAGGATTTTCATTCATTTCTGCTTTCTTTACTTTTATTACCAGCCTATCCACAGGAGCTGTAGACCTGACTGAAATCCAAATATACAACACTCACTGACTTATTCATTTGGTATGATGGACCAAAGATAGACAAACTGAGTTCAGATAGGGATCAGTCATGATCCAATTGAACAGTGGAACAGGCTTGAGGGGTTGAATGGACTCCCCCTGTTGCTGTGTTGCTATGAGCTACTTTGTTACATACTCAAAGAAAACCAGTACATTTGATTCTCAAGACCTCCCTTGTACACACCTATACTGGTGACTTTGATTGATTTTATTTCTGTACGGATGGCTCCATGACCTTATCTTTAGTGAAAGCCTCCATAACTTTATTGTTCTTTTCTTTTGGGCCTCCTTATCTCGAGAGACAATGGATACGCGCCTGGAGGTGGTCAGTGGTTTGTGAAGCAGCGCCTGGAGTGGCTATAAAGGCCAATTCTGGAGTGACAGGCTCTTCCACAGGTGCTGCAGAGAAATTTGTTTGTTGGGGCTGTTGCACAGTTGGCTCTCCCCTTGCGCCTCTGTCTTTTTTCCTGCCAACTACTAAGTCTCTTCGACTCGCCACAATTTAGCCCTGTCTTTATGGCTGCCCGCCAGCTCTGGCGAATGCTGGCAACTGACTCCCACGACTTGTGATCAATGTCACACGATTTCATGTCGCGTTTGCAGACGTCTTTATAACGGAGACATGGACGGCCGGTGGGTCTGATACCAGTGGCGAGCTCGCTGTACAATGTGTCTTTGGGGATCCTGCCATCTTCCATGCGGCTCACATGGCCAAGCCATCTCAAGCGCCGCTGACTCAGTAGTGTGTATAAGCTGGGGATGTTGGCCGCTTCAAGGACTTCTGGGTTGGAGATATAGTCCTGCCACCTGATGCCAAGTATTCTCCGAAGGCAGCGAAGATGGAATGAATTGAGACGTCGCTCTTGGCTGGCATACGTTGTCCAGGCCTCGCTGCCGTAGAGCAAGGTACTGAGGACACAGGCCTGATACACTCGGACTTTTGTGTTCCGTGTCAGTGCGCCATTTTCCCACACTCTCTTGGCCAGTCTGAACATAGCAGTGGAAGCCTTACCCATGCGCTTGTTGATTTCTGCATCTAGAGACAGGTTACTGGTGATAGTTGAGCCTAGGTAGGTGAACTCTTGAACCACTTCCAGAGCGTGGTCGCCAATATTGATGGATGGAGCATTTCTGACATCCTGCCCCATGATGTTCGTTTTCTTGAGGCTGATGGTTAGGCCAAATTCATTGCAGGCAGACGCAAACCTGTCGATGAGACTCTGCAGGCATTCTTCAGTGTGAGATGTTAAAGCAGCATCGTCAGCAAAGAGGAGTTCTCTGATGAGGACTTTCCGTACTTTGGACTTCGCTCTTAGACGGGCAAGGTTGAACAACCTGCCCCCTGATCTTGTGTGGAGGAAAATTCCTTCTTCAGAGGATTTGAACGCATGTGAAAGCAGCAGGGAGAAGAAAATCCCAAAAAGTGTGGGTGCGAGAACACAGCCCTGTTTCACACCACTCAGGATAGGAAAGGGCTCTGATGAGGAGCCACCATGTTGAATTGTGCCTTTCATATTGTCATGGAATGAGGTGATGATACTTAGTAGCTTTGGTGGACATCCGATCTTTTCTAGTAGTCTGAAGAGACCACGTCTGCTGACGAGGTCAAAGGCTTTGGTGAGATCAATGAAAGCAATGTAGAGGGGCATCTGTTGTTCACGGCATTTCTCCTGTATCTGACGAAGGGAGAACAGCATGTCAATAGTCGATCTCTCTGCACGAAAGCCACACTGTGCCTCAGGGTAGACGCGCTCGGCCAGCTTCTGGAGCCTGTTCAGAGCGACTCGAGCAAAGACTTTCCCCACTATGCTGAGCAGGGAGATTCCACGGTAGTTGTTGCAGTCACCGCGGTCACCTTTGTTTTTATAGAGGGTGATGATGTTGGCATCGCGCATGTCCTGGGGTACTGCTCCCTCGTCCCAGCACAGGCATAGCAGTTCATGTAGTGCTGAGAGTATAGCAGGCTTGGCACTCTTGATTATTTCAGGGGTAATGCTGTCCTTCCCAGGGGCTTTTCCGCTGGCTAGGGAATCAATGGCATCACTGAGTTCCGATTTGGTTGGCTGTATGTCCAGCTCATCCATGACTGGTAGAGGCTGGGCTGCATTGAGGGCAGTCTCAGTGACAGCATTCTCCCTGGAGTACAGTTCTAGGTAGTGCTCAACCCAGCGGTCCATCTGTTTGCGTTGGTCAGTGATTATGTCCCCCGATTTAGATTTGAGGGGGGTGATCTTCTTGATGGTTGGCCCAAGAGCTCTCTTCATGCCATCATACATTCCTCTGATGTTTCCGGTGTCTGAGGCCAGCTGAATATGACTGCATAGGTGTTGCCAGTAGTCGTTTGCGCAACGCCTAGCTGTTCTTTGTGCAGTACTTCTGGCTGCTTTAAGTGCTGCGGATGTTAAATCGCTGGGGGCTTTCTTGTAGTTCAAAAGTGCAATGCGCTTAGCGGCTATGACAGGTTCCAGCTCTTCATTATGAGATTGAAACCAGTCTGCATTTCTCTTCGCACTTTTGCCGTAGGTGGTCAAAGCTGACTCATAGATGGCGTCTCTGATGTGGGCCCACTTGGTCTCAGCATCCCCTGTGGGAGTGTTTTGAAGGGCTGTTACAAGTGAATTTAGAAATTTTTGTAACAGCTGTGGGTGAGAAATTCTGCTCGTGTTGATGCGCGGGTGGCCCTTCTGCTTGGAATGATGCAACTTCTTTGGTCTGAGTCTAACCTTGCTGCACACCAGGGAGTGGTCGGTGTCGCAATAAGGTTCTGTCCCGCCACAGTCTGCCTGCTTCAATGGGTGCTTGGAGCTCAGGGTCATTGCCCGAAAGGTGGACTGATACACCGCACCAAACAACATGAAAAAAGGAAAGAAGGTACCAGCCCTTCGCTTTGCAAGCTGGAACGTCAGAACTATGTGTCCTGGCCTGTCGGAAGACCTTACACAAATCAACGATTCTCGGAAGACCGCCATCATTAACAACGAGCTCAGTAGACTCAATGTGGACATTGCAGCACTTCAGGAGACTCGCCTCCCCGCGAGTGGCTCTCTAGCAGAGCAAGACTACACCTTCTTCTGGCAGGGCAGGGATCCTGAAGAACCAAGACAGCATGGAGTGGGCTTCGCCATCAGAAACTCCTTGCTCAGCATGATAGAGCCTCCCTCAAATGGCTCGGAACGCATACTGTCCATCCGACTGCTCACCACCTCTGGTCCAGTACACCTACTCAGCATCTATGCTCCAACACTCTGTTCCGCACCTGAAGCTAAAGACCAGTTCTATGAACAACTCCATAACATCATTAGCAGCATCCCCAACACCGAACACCTATTCCTGCTGGGGGACTTTAATGCCAGGGTTGGGGCCGACCATGACTCATGGCCCTCCTGCCTTGGGCGCTATGGCGTTGGAAGGATGAATGAGAACGGGCAGAGACTGCTTGAGTTGTGTACCTATCATAACCTCTGCATCACCAACTCGTTCTTTCACACTAAACCCTGTCACCAGGTTTCATGGAGGCACCCAAGATCACGTCGTTGGCACCAGCTAGACCTCATTGTCACAAGGCGAGCCGCCTTAAACTTTATTGTTAAACTCGCATAACAACAGTAAATGCACTTCAAAGTAAATCTTTGGAGGTGAAGTCTTTTGGCAATGTTTCTGAGATTTGATGAGCTACAATAGGAATACAAGACTTGTTTTTTATTCTGGTATTAATTTGGCCAGAATCACTGTTTTGTGCCTCTGCTATACTGACTCTGTAGTAGCAAAATTAGAAAGTAGGGCTGGCAACAGAATTTAATATTGATTTTTCTCTTCCTACCTATCTACAGTGGCAGAGAACTTGTGCACCACCACTGATGGGGAATAGATATCCCTATTACAGTGTATGGGTTAGTTGTGGCTCAGTTGGTAGCACTCTCACTGGTGTTTTAGCAAGTTGTAGGTTCAAGTCCCTCTCCAGAGATTAGAAGTGAAAATGATGTTGATGACAATGATGTCTATTGGTAATTAGTAGTTATAAATTTGCTGCATTTTCAAATCCAAATGATGAAATACTGAGGATGCTGGAAATCTGAAATATAAACGAGAAATACTTAGTAGGTGTGACACTTTTCTAAACTTTTTATATGGCAGAGCTGAAATTCGTGGATATTGAAATTACGCTGTGTGATATTGGTAATGAGCACGTTATATGAGATCCCTTTGTCTCTTATTTTAATAATGGGAAGCTTGAAAGGCCTATTGTAATAAAATGGATTAGTGTCGTTGTTAATGTGACATTCCTATGTTCATTATGGGCTCACTTTATTCAGAGGTATGCGTTAACCGTGGCTCAGTTCGTAGCACTGCCGCCTCTATGTGGAAGTAAATTCCACACCATAGCCTTGAGTGTATAATTCAGGCTGATGCTTCAGTGCTGCACTGACAGAGGTGCAATCTTATGGACAAGATGTTAACCCATGGCTCCACCTGTCCTCTCGGGTGCGTATAAAAGATCGGATGGCTCTATTCTGCATATGAGCAGGGGAGTTCCCCTTAGTGAGCTTGGCAATATTTATTCTTCAACCAATATCACTAGACAACAGATTATCTGGTCATGATTGTGGCAAATTGATTGTTGCATTTCCTACACTGCAACAGTAATCACACTTCAAAAGTACTTCTTTGACTGTAAAATGCCTTGAGACATCCTGAGGTCCTAAAAGGTGCTACATATATGCAATTCTTTCTTTCTTTCACTTTTTCAACTATTTCAAACAGTGTAAGCACCAAGACGTAGCTTGGCTGCTGGTGAGAAGGGCCCTCCCCGTCAGATCCTTCATGCACACCCGAAGTCTCGCCCCCTCCGCACAGTGCCCCCGCGTTGGCTGTGGTGGGGAAGAGACGGTCGCCCACCTCCTCCTGGAATGTGCCTTTGCAAAGCAGGTGTGGAAAGAGATGCAGTGGTTTTTGTCAAGGTTCATCCCAAGCAGCTCTGTAACACAGGAGTCTGTGCTCTACGGGCTGTTCCCAGGGACGCACACCGAGACAAACATCAACTGCTGCTGGAGGACTATCAATTCGGTGAAAGACGCCCTTTGGTCTGCCCGAAACTTGCTGGTCTTCCAGCGCAAAGAGTTGTCTACCACCGAATGTTGCAGACTGGCACATTCCAAGGTCCAGGACTACGTGCTGAGGGACGCACTAAAGCTTGGGGCAGCCGCAACAAAGGCTCAATGGGGAAAGACCACAGTGTAAGGTTCCCCCACCAAGCTGGACTGAGGGGCTGGATCCATGGGAAACCCCTCGAACTGTATCGTTAATATTCTCAATTGCTGTAAATGTAAAACTGTAATTGACATGACAATTGTGAAATGGAAGGGTTGGGAAGAAACTCATGACAGTATTGAAGGAAACTGATCTCCCTTGCAATGTTTGTATTTTTTGGTGCTGTTTGGAAACTGTTTGGCAATGTAATTTTTACAGATTTTTATGAATAAAGTATATTTTGGAAATAAAAAAAAAAGTAATTTCAAGGCAATTGTCTTCAATTTATTCTAATTTCAATCGGGTCATGTTAGTTTTCTTTTACAAATAATTTACATTTGATTCCAGTAATATATTTGGCCCTCGTTGCAAAATTTACTTTCAGGTAAACGGCAGGGTGATTTTGAGTATGGAGTTGAGCTAGAACTGACAAGTGGTTCATTGGAGTTGTTTTTAAATGCCACAACTTTGTCATAAAACATGCATGACCACACTTACATTGCGGTGAAGTTACAGATACAGTCTATGGCGGCAAACGAGACTCCAGGATGGCACGTTGCCTCCCTGGTGCTAGGGCCAAGGATGTCACGGAGCGGCCGCAGGACATTCTGAAGAGGGAGGGTGAGCAGTCAGAGGTTGTGATACATATTGGTACCAACGACATAGGTAGAAAGTGGGATGAGGTCCTGTAACAAGAAATTAGGGAGCTAGGTAGCAGATTAAAAAGCAGGACCTCAAAGGTTGTAATCTCTGGATTACTCCCTGTGCCACGTGTTAGCGAGTATAGGAATAGGAGGATAGAGCAGACGAATGTGATGGTGCAGGAGGGAGGGCTACAGATTCCTGGATCACTGGGTCTGTTTCTGGCAAAGGTGGGCCCTGTACAAGTTGGATGGGTTGCACCTGAACCAGAACCGGACCAACATCCTTGCTGGGAGGTTTGCTAGTGCTGTTGGGGGGGGGGGGTTTAAACTAATTTGTCAGGGGGATGGGATACAGAGTGGAGGTACAGTAGGGGGTGAGGCACAGTCAAATATAGAAGAGAAAATGAGTCAGTCTGGAAGGCAGAGCAAATAAAGACCTGTTAAGGCACAAGTGAAACATGCAAGGCTGGATTGCATATACTTTAATGCAAGGAGTCTTACAAAGAAGGCAGATGAATTGAGGGCATTGATTAGCACATGGGATTATGATATTATTGCTATCACAGAGACATGGCTGAGGGAGGGGCAGGACTGGCAACTCAATATTCCAGGGTATAGAATCTTCAGGCGTGATAGGGGAGGGGCTAAAAGAGGAGGTGGTATTGCACTGTTGATCAAGGAGTCAATTTCTGAAGTAAAGAGGGATGATATCTTAGAAGGTTCCTCAAATGAGGCCATAGTGGTAGAACTTAAGAACAAAAGGGGGGCAATCACTTGGCTTGGCGTGTACTGCAGGCCTCCAAACAGTCAGGGAGAGATAGAGGAACAGATATGTCGGCAAATCTCAGAGTGGTGTAAAAATAATAGGGTTATAATAGTAGGGGATTTCAACTTACCTAATATCAACTGGGATAGTCTTCGTGCAAAAGGCTTAAAAGGGGGAGGAATTCTTAAAATGCATACGGGGAACTTTTTGAGCTAGTATGTAGAAAGTCCGACAAGAGAAGGGGCAGTACTGGACCTAATCCTAGGGAATGAAGCTGGGCAAGTGGTAGAAGTGTCAGTGGGGGAGCATTTCGGGGATAGTGACCATAACTCTAAGATTTAAGGTAGTTACGGAAAAGGACAAAGACGGGCCAGAAATAAAGATACTGAATTGGGGGAGGACCGATTTCAATATGATAAAACAGGATCTGGCCAAAGTGGACTGGGAGCAGCTACTTGTAGGAAAGTCTACATCAGACCAGTGGGAGTCATTCAAAGAGGAAATAGTGAGAGTTCAGAGCCAACATGTACCCGTTAAGGTGAAGGGTAGGACCATCAAGTCCAGGGAACCCTGGATGTCAAGGGATATAGAGGATTGGATCAGGGAAAAAAGGAGGCATATGGCAGATTCAGAGCACTGAAAACAATGGAGGCATTAAAAGAGTATAGAAAGTGTAGGGGGGTACTTAAAAAAGTAATCAGGAGAGCAAAGAGGGGACATGAAAAAACATTGGCGGTCAATATAAAGGAAAATCCTAAGGCGTTTTACAAGTATATTAAGGGCAAGAGGATAAGCAGGGAAAGAGTAGGGCCCATTAGGGACCAAAGTGGCAATCTGTGTGTGAAGCCGGAGGACATAGGTGAGGTTTTAAATGTTTACTTTTCATCTGTGTTCACTGTGGAGAAAGACGATTTAGGTGTAGAGATCAGGGAGGGGGATTGCGATATACTTGAGCATATTAACATTGAAAGGGAGGAAATATTAGCTGTTTTAGTGGGATTAAAAGTGGATAAATCCCCAGGCCCAGATGAGATGCATCCCAGACTGTTGTGTGAGGCAAGGGAGGTGATAGCAGGGGCTCTGACACAAATTTTCAGATCCTTTCTGGCCAAGGGAGAGGTGCCAGAGGACTGGAGGACAGCGGATGTGGTGCCATTATTCAAGAAGAGTAGCAGGAATAAACCAGGTAATTACAGGCTAACATCAGTGGTTTGGAAACGATTGGAAAAAATTCTAAGGGACAGGATTATTCTCCACTTGGAGAGGCAGCGAATAATCAGGGATAGTCAGCACGGCTTTGTCAGGGGGAGTTTGTGTCTAACAAAGTTGATTGAATTTTTTGAGGCGGTGACTAGATGTGTAGATGAGGGTAAAGCTGTTGGTGTCGTCTACATGGACTTCAGTAAAGCTTTTGATAAGGTCCCGCATGGGAGATTGGTTAAGAAGGTAAAAGCCCATGGGATCCAGGGCAATTTGGCAAATTGGATCCAAAATTGGCTTGGTGGCAGGAAACAGAGGGTAATGGTCGAGGGTTGTTTTGCGAGTGGAAGCCTGTGACCAGTGGTGTGCCACAGGGATCAGTGCTGGGACCCTTGCTGTTTATAGTGTACATTAATGATTTAGATGTGAATATAGGAGGTATGATCGGTAAGTGTGCAGATGACGCGAAAATTGGTCATGTCATAAATAGTGAGGAGGAAAGCCTTAGATTACAGAATGATATAGATGGGCTGGTAAAGATGGACGGAGCAGTGGCAAATGGAATTTAAGCCTGAGAAGTGTGAGGTGCTGCCTTTTGGGAGGACTAACAAGGCAAGGGAATATACAATGGATGGTAGGACCCTAGGAAGTACAGAGGGTCAAAGGGACCTTGGTGTACTTGTCCATAGATCACTGAAGGCAGCAGTACAGGTAGATAAGGTGGTTAGGAAGGCATATGGGATACTTGCCTTCATTAGCCGAGGCATAGAATATAAGAGCAGGGAGGTTATGATGGAGCTGTACAAAATGCTAATTAGGCCACAGCTGGAGTACTGTGTACAGTTCTGGGCACCACACTATAGGAAGGATGCGATTGCACTGGAGAGGGTGCAGAGGAGATTCACCAGGATGTTGCCTGGGCTGGAGCATTTCAGCTATGAAGAGAGACTGAAAAGGCTAGGGTTGTTTTCCTTACAGCAGAGAAGGCTGAGGGGGACATGATTGAGGTATACAAAATTATGAGGCACATTGATAGATTAGATAGGAAGAAACGTCTTCCCTTAGCGGAGGTGTCAATAATCAGGGGGCATAGATTTAAGGTAAGTGGCAGGAGGGTTAGAGGGGATTTGAGGAAAAAAAATTTCACCCAGAGGGTGGTTGGAATCTGGAATACACTGCCTGAAGAGGTGGTAGAGGCAGGAACCCTCACAACATTTAAAAAGTATTAAGATGAGCACTTGAAAAGCCATAGCATACAAGGCTGCGTGCTAAGTGCTGGAAAATGGGATTAGAGTAGTTAGGTGCTTGATGGCCAGCACAGACACGATGGGCCGAAGGGCCTGTTTCTGCACCGTATGACTCTATGACTCTCTGACAATCCCAGCAGCAGCTATTTTTGGGACAAGCCTTCACTGCAGGCTAAGGAAGGGCTGAAGAAAGGTTCCAAAGGAACTGAGTCCAAAAGGGTAAGGACAAGAAGTCAGATCCAATCTGGCAAGTGCACAACAGCATTAAAAAACCATGAATGGAGAAAAATTAGTAGGAACAGCAAAGCTCTTTACGCAAAAGACCGAGTGGCGTTGGCCATAAAAGTCCCTCTATTGAATACAGGAACAAAGTTATGTTGGTCTGCAAAGCAAAAATCGAGAACCTAACTATAAAATAAATGTTAACAACATGATGGCGTATGCCTGCAATTTGCTAATGGACAAATATTTTGCTCTAGCCTTCATACCTCCAGGCTAGTACTGCCTTAAATTTGGACTATGTGCTATGTGACTTATTGGTCTTATTGGTCTGTAGAATGAGCAATGACTTTGCTTCACTCAAATTGGTTCCATTTCCAGTGATGAGATAGGATGGACGGAAAGTGGGACTGTTCCTCCTGCAGTTGTTTGAAGCGTTGATGTTGAATGTTGACACACAAGATGGACTGTGCTGATTCCACCATGACAATACTCCACCCAAGGTGTATTTAGACTATTTATATCTTCTCAAAGGCAAAGGCTACCTCCTTCCACTTCTGTTAGATTGCTTGTCTCTGTCCCTTTCCCTAATCTATCTGGTTGGGTTGAATGGCCTATTTCTGTGTGTGTCCTGAGAACAAATATGAAAATAAGACAACTCAACCTTATTTCGCATATTTAGTGAGACCACAATTAAAGCATAACCAATCTGATGGCAATTATACCATATTGGTGGCTGTTCCTATTTTCCCCTCTGAAGCTCAGCCTCCATTGCATAACAGATGAGATATAAATATATGCAACCATTAGAACTGCCATTCCTCTTATTGGATTATTCCTGGGTGCCAGCATCTTGCTCAGTCTGCATCTGCTATTTTTGCTGTGTACGAACCTGCTCACCAGACTCATGTAACTGCTGTACATGGACCGACTGAAATATCACAGTTTTCAGGCTCCCCTCCCTGATTTTGGGTCTTCCTTGGCTCAGTGGGCCATTCTCCTACCTCTGAGTGAGCAGCCTGCTAGTTCAATACCCACTCTAGAGACATAAGCCAAACTAACACTCCAATGCAGCATTGAGGGAGTGCTGCACTGTCACATATGCTGTCTCTTGCATGAGACATTAAACCAACACTCTTCCCTCTCAGGTGGATGTAAAACATCCTATGATGGTATTTTGATGAAGAACAGGGGAGTTTTCCCTGGGGCCCTGGTCTACATTTATTCTCAACCAATACCTAAAAACTGTTGATCTGTTCATTTTGTTTCACCACTATTTTGGGAGCTTTCTGTGCACAATTAGACTGCCACTTCAAAAGTACTTCATTAGCTGTAAAGCGCTTTGGGACAGACTGAGGTTGTTAAAAGCACTATATAAATGCAAGTCTTTCTTGTTTTTCTAACCTGGTGCTGAGGCCAACTATAGGATTCTGTGCTGCTGCTCCACCTGAAATCCTGTAACTCAGCACAACCTGAGATATGAGACTGGGGCCTTTCTATTTTTTTAGAGGACAATTGTTTATGACTGAGCCGGGGAGAGATGTGCAAAAAACTTAGGTAAAAATTGCTGTCAATGATATAGAATCTTACTATACAGCGAGAGGCCATTCATCCCAATGCACATGTGCTGGCTCTTTCAAAGAGCTATCCAATTACTGCCACTTCCCTGTTCCTTCCTCATACTCCTGTAAATATTTCCTTATAGAATCATCAATATTATCTTATGAATGTTTAACATTCGTGCGTTACAGTGGTGCAGTGGTTAGCACCGCACCCTCACAGTTCTGGGTACCCGGGTTTGATTCTGGGTACTGCCTGTGTGGAGTTTGCAAGTTCTCCCTGTGACCGTGTGGGTTTTTGTCGGGTGCTCCGGTTTCCTCCCACAGCCAAAGACTTGCAGGTTAATAGATAAATTGGTCATTGTAAATTAGCCCTAGTGTAGGTAGGTGGTAGGATTATGGGATTACCGCAGGGTTAGTATAAATGGGTGGTTGTTAGTCAGCACAGACTCGGTAGGCCGAAGGGCCTGTTTCAGTGCTGTATCTCTAAATTAATAAATTACTCTCCTACTTTAACAGGTGGATCTCACTAGGTGGAGGCAGGAACAGTAGTGACATTTAAGAGGCATCTGGACAGGTACTTGAATGAGCAAGGCATAGAGGGATATGGAATTAATGCAGGCGGGTGGGATTAGTATAAATAGGCATTATGGTCGGCATGGACGCAGTGGGCCGAAGGGCCTGTTTCTCTGCTGTATGACTTTATGACTAAGGCAGCAGGAGAGATTTTGCGATGTCTCAATGGAAATTTTGTCTAAAAATACCTTGATATTTCTTTATTTCATATTTGAATACACCAGGAAACAGGTTGTTAATAAAAATGACAAATAAGCTTGGACAGATTGCCTAACTACATAGCAAAGTTCAATGCATATAGCAGTCAATTGTTATTGCAAATATACTCATTTATTAAGTCAAGTAGAAGTCTTTACAGATAACCTCCCATGCAAACACCAACATGTAAAATAGATGTTGTCTAATTAGAGAGGGCAGCATACACTGAATTTCATCATACATTAGAGATTGTATTTAGAACTTTTAATCAAGATTTTTGGAATTGATCTTCAAGGAATTTGCAACCTTCACTCATGTGAGATATCCTGATCCAGATTAGCACTTCTTCTAGTGTGCCTCACCTGAAATTTCACCAGAGGATAATAATTGCAAGGTCTTGGCTTGGTCCAAGCATCCTTTCTGCCTGGGCTATTTCTGAGACTGTCAGCATCCAAGAATTGGCAGCACATCCCTGGGAAGCAGCAATATGGAGGATGGTGGAAGGGGTTAATAAGGCATTCCATGCCTGAGCTGGGAAGATGTCCACTGCAAGCCCCATTGGGCAATGAAGGAGATTATGGTCAATGATCACAGTAGTAAAGGACTTAATTTCCTTCAATAACTTTGCCCAATATGGTGCATTAGCAAGTAGGGATGATAGTAGCATAGTGGTAATGGCCCTGAGCTAATAATGCAAAAATCCTAGATTAATGTTACGCCACACAGGCAGTACCCAGAATTGAACCCAGGTCACTGGAGCTATGAGGCTGCAGTACTAACCACTGCGCCACATCTTAAATGGGATAGACTCAGCTCTAGCAGCTCAAAACATGTGGTGCTGTGGGTAGCAACAAAATTGTATTCAACCACAGTCTGTAACTCATGGCCTGGCATATCCCTCACTCTACCATTATCAACAAGCAGGGGACCTACGCTGGTTCAATAAGGAGAGTGGGGGGAGGGGTAACACCAGGCATACCTAAAAATGAGGTGCAAACGTGGTGAAGCTACAAAACAGACTACATGCATGCTAAACAGTGGAGCAGCATGCAATAGACAGAGCTAAGTGATCCAACAACTGACAGATCAGATCAAAGCTCTGCATTCCTGCCACAACCAGTCAGAGAAGGCTCCAAAAACATTCCCATCCACGTCAGTGCAAAAGACAAGGCTGAAACATTTGCAACCATCTGCAGCTGGAAGTGCTGAGTGGATGATCCATCTCTGCCTCCTCTTTAGGTGCCCACCATCATGTTGCCAAAGGTCAGCCAATTCGAGTCACTCCACATGAAAGCACTGGATACAGCAAAGGCTACAGGCCCTGATAACATCCCGGCTGTAGTGCTGAAGACTTGTTCTCCAGAACTAGCCATACCCCTCGCCAAGCTCTTCCAGTACAGCTACAATACTGGTATCTACTGACAATGTGGAAAATTGCCAGGCATGTCCAATCCACAAGAAGCAGAAAAAATCCAATCTGATCAATTACTGCCCCATCAGTCTACTCTCAATCATCAGCAAAATGATGGAAGGTGTTGTCGACAGTGCTAACAAGCAGCTCTTATTCAGCAATAATCTGTTCACCAATGCTCAGTTTGGCTTCTGCCAGGACCATTCAGCTCAGGACGTCATTACAGCCTTGGTGCAAACATGGACAATAGAGCTGAAGTCCAGAGGTGAGGTGAGAGTGAATGCCCTTGATATCAAGGCCGCATTTGACTGAATGTGGCATCAAGGAGCCCAAGTGGAACTGAAGTCAAAGGGAATCATGGGAAAGACTTTCCACTGGTTGGAGTCATACCTAGCACAAAGGAAGATGGTTGTGGTTGTTGGAGGCCAATCATCTCAGCAATAGAGTCCTAGGATCATTATGGCACAGAAGGAGGCCATTTAGCCCATCGAGTCCTTGCCAGCTGTCTGTAGAACAATCCAGTCAGTCCCATTCTCCTGCTCTATTCCTGTAGCCCTGCAATTTTATTTCCTTCAACTGTCCATCCAATTTCTTTTTGAAATCATTCATCTCTGCTTTCATCACACTCATTGGCAGTGAGATCCGGATCATTACCATTCGCTGCATAAAAACTTCTTACTTACATCCCCCCTACATCTCTTGCCCAAAGTCTTAAATCTGTATCCCCTAGTCCTTGTACAATCAGTTAATGGGAACAGCTTTTCTTTGTCTAATTTATTTAAACCTGCCATAATCTGTACACCTCTATTAAATCTCCCCTCAAGTTTCTTGCTCCAAGCAGAACAACCCCACCCTTCCAATCTAACCTTGTAACTAAAATCCTCCATCCCTGGAGCCATTCTGATAATCTCCTCTGCACCCTCTCAAGGAACCTCACATCCTTCCTAAAGTGTGGTGACCAGAACTGGATGCAATACTCCAGTTGTGCCTTAACCAGAGCTTTGTAAAGGTTCAGCATAATGTCCATGCTTTTGTACTCAACACCTTAATTTATGAAGCTCAAGATCCCATAGCCTTTGCTATTTGCTCTCTCAACATGTCTTGCCACCTTCAAAGATCGATGCACTTGAACCCCACGGTCCCTCTGTCACTGCGCACTCTTTAGAACTGTGCCATTAAGTTTATTTTGCCTCTCTTTATCCCTTCTGCCAAACGCATCACCTCAAACTTCTCTGTATTAAATTCCATCTGCCACTTGTCTGCCCATTCTGCTAGCCTATCTGTGTCCTGCTGCAGTTGATTTGTATCATCCTCACTGTTTGCCACACCTCCAAGTTTGGTATTATCGGCAAATTTTGAAATTTTACTCTGTATTTCAATATCCAAGTCATTTATATATATCAAACAAAGCAGTGGTCCCAGAACTGACCCTTGAGGAACACCACTGCCTACCATCCTCCAGTCTGAAAAGCAAGCATTTACCACGACTCACTGTTTTCTGTCCTTAAGCTAACTATTTATCCAAGCTGACACTGACTCACCTATTCCATGAGCCTCAATTTTGTTAACCAGCCTTTTATTTGTTACTTTGTCAAACACTTGACAACATCGACCGCATTCCCGACATCAACATACTCTGTTACTTTATCAAAAATTTTAATTAAATTTGTCAAGCCTATCTGCCTTTTACAAATCTGTGCTGGCTATCCTTAATTAACTCAAACCTCTCCAAGTGCCTGCTGATTTTTTCAATGATTATTGTTTCTAAACTCTTACCCACCTCTGATATGTTAAACTGATTGGCCTGTAGTTACTAGGAATGTCCTGATACCCTTTCTTGAATAAGGGTGTCACATTTTCCACTCTCCAATCCTCTGGCAACTCCCCTGTATCCAGGGAAGTTTGGAAGATTCTGGCAAGGCGTTTCGTTATCTCTACTCCCACTTCCTTTAGGAATCTGGGATGCACGCAATCTGGACCAGGCGACTTATCCACTCTAAGCATAGCCTGCCTTTCTAGTACATCCTGCCTATCAATTTTCATCCCATTCATTACCACTACCATCTACTGACATCTTATAAGCATCCACTTCCTTTATAAACACTGATACAAAGTACTAATTAAGTATTCTGGTCTTGCCCTGCACCTTGAAGCATATATCTTCTCTGTCTCTCATAGGCCTCACCTCGCCTCTTACTTCCTGTTTACTATTTACATGCCAGTAGAAGATTTCTGGGTTCACTTTTATGTTTCCTGTCATTCTATTTACATATGCTCTCTTTGCCAGTTTTATTTTCCTCTTCACTTCCCCTCTCAACTTCTTGAATTTGGCCTGTTTCTCACTTGAAGAATTCACCTGACATGCATCATACACCTCGACACCCAAGTAGTTCAACACCAACCAAGACAAAGCTTGATTGGCACCCCATCCACAAATTTAAACATCTACTCCCTCTGCCACTGATGTACAGTGGTAGCAGTGTGTACCATCTACAAGATACATTGCAGCAATTCGTCAAGGCTCCTTTTACAGTACTTTCCAAACCTGCGACCTCTACCATCTTGAACAACAAGAGCAGTGGAGACATGCAACACCACCACCTGCAAGTTCCCCTCCAAGTCACGGTCCATTCGGACTTGGAACTATATTGCCTTTCCTTTACTTTTGCTAGGTCAAAATCCTGGAACTCCCTCCCTAGCAGCACTGTGAATGTATCTACACCCCTTGGACTGCAGCAGTTCAACAAGGCAGTTGACCATTACCCACTCAAGGGCAATTAGGGATGGCAATAAATGCTAGTTTTGCCAGCAACATACATCGCAAGAACAAATAAAAATAATGGTCTAAAATATGTGGAAATACTCTTGATTTTCTGACCCCTTTGCCCGTGGTGAAGTTGTATTGTGGTTACGTTTGTGCAGTGTAGGGTTTTGATGTATCTCTCTTTCCTGAGGTGGTTAGTTATTTACTATAGCTGAAGTAGAGTAGATGTTTTATAATTCTGCCTCGAGAATCACAGTCCTCAGTCAGCTCACACCTGTGCCCCCACAAGTGGCTGGTGAGCATTCCGTGTATGCAGAAATGCTTGGAGAAGATAAGAAAAACTGGATTCCTCTCTCAAGAAAACAAGTCCAGAGATAACAAAAACACAAGCATCTGGCTGGTGTATCAAAAACCTCTGGGACTTGGAAAGAATTCTGTGCTAGGATTTTTTAAGAGATGACACATCCATTGACACGGCACTGAATATACAATTGGAGGAAACCAGGCTTATACTGAAATAATGAGTTCGCAGATGGATGAAAAAAGTGCAATATTTGTGTGTAGGGTAACTAAGTTAACTCACCCGATCTCAGAATTCTTTCTGCTTTGCCATTCCTGATTGTCATATGAGATCAAGGATCAATCCAGCATTGATCTCATTTGGGTAAGTTGCTGATTACGCTTTTTTTCCTTATTCATTCACATGATGTGGGTGCTGTTGGCCAGTCCAGCATTTATTGCCCATCCCTAATTGCCATGTTCTTAAACTGCTACAGCCTATGATTTTATTCTTATTATAGTTTCTCATAGCATTTTGGTGCAACTGAGATGCTTGCAAGGTCATTTCAGAAAACTATGTTGCTGTGGGTCTGTGGCGACATATAGGTCAAATCAGATAAGAATAGAGATTTCCTTCCCTGAACGACATTAGTGAATCAGATACAAAAACAAGAAATGCTGGATTCACTCAGCAGGTCTGGCAGCATCTGTGGAAAGAGAAGCAGAGTTAACGTTTCGGGTCAGTGACCCTTCTTCGGAACTGGATGTTTTTTTCTGACAATCCAGTTATTTCATGGTCACCATTGCTGGTGTAATGGGTTTGGAACTCATGTCCCTGGATTATTAGTTAAGTAACATTATAACTATGCTACCATACCTCCTTAAGATTAGTAGCCAGGGTGTGTAACACAGCCCTGAGAACTAATAATTTAAAGGCATCAGAGGCAGAAGTATAACCACTTACTGGGCAAGGCTTTCATCTTCAGTCCTTGCTGGGGCACAGCGCAGTGGCAAGATGGCTAGGCAGGATTGCACAGTCTGAAAGGAAACACACCAATTTTCCTCTCTGTGCTGTTTTGCAGCAAAGCACTAAAGCCGAAAATTTACCCCACTGTTCCAAATAAAAATCTGTTCTTCTAATCGCTAAAATCAACAAATTAAATAAACTACAAAAAGTATGACATAGATACAATGGATTTTGTTGATGATTTTGTTCAGGATATTAACCTTTAGCTGAGACAGTCGAGTACAATCCTTTGGACACTTCACAATTCCTCGGCCAAGCCTTGCTCCTCTAAGCCTTCATTGAGAATAGGATTTCTGTTTAAAGCGAGCATGATCATTGATTCTGCTGAGGGCGTTAGTCTTACATATAACTGGGCACGATTCCATCCAGTGTTTCCTTGTGAATGATTCTGTTGCTGTTTTTTGTGAAACCTGGGAGAAGGGTCAAGAGTGCAGGACCATCACCCAACTCATGAAGAATAGGAGAGAGGGCATGATAATTCAAGAAGTAGTTTTAAAGAAAGACTTGGCTTTTTTATAGCACATTTCATGATCTCAGGACATTCTAAAGTGCTTTACAGATAATTAAGTACCTTTGAAGTGTAGTCACTGTTCCAATGAATGAAATACGATAGCCAATCAGCACACAGCAAGGTCCTGCAAACAGCAGTGAAATAAATGACTAGGGAGTCTGTTTTGGTGATGTTGGTTCAGTGATAAATATTGGACCGAACACCAAGAGAACTCCCCAGAAGTTCTTCAATAGCACCATGGGATCTTTTACATTCACCTGAGAGGGTCATTGAGGTCTTGGTTTAACACGTTATTTGAAAGACAGGCCCTCTACCATTGCAACACTACCTCAGTATGATCAGCCAAGTGGTTTGGAAATAGCAGTCAGGTTTCTGGCTTCAACTCACAACCTCTGAGCCAGGGACAAGTTTGCGATCACTGAGTCCCAGCCAACACCCGGTGACACCAAGTTTGGGTTTTGAAAGCCTGTAAAATTGCAAGAAGAAGGAAAGGATGTAGAGTTGCATTGTTTTTGTGTTCTAAGAATGAATAATTTCAAGTAGGAGGTGGGAGAAACAGCTTGATTTCAACATAGCAATGAAAGGAACGTTACATACGGAAGGTACTTGGAGCTTCGGATGAAGAAGAGAGGGGAAGAAATACTGGGCAATCTGCTAATGACCAACATTGGTAAATAAGTCCAACTGAGCCTTATATTCCAAATAAAGTCCAATTGTAGAATAATGGCGTTCAGCTTTGCAGGATAGATTCCATTCTTTTCATTGGTGCAAGCCTGACAAGCACCTTTGTAGAATTATTGAATCATCGAGTGGTTACAGCACAGAAAGACGTCATTCAGCCTGTTGAGTCCATGCTGGCTCCTTGCCTGAGCAATTTAGCTAGTCCCACTGTCCCAGCCTTTCCCCATTGCCCTGCAATTTGTTTTCCCGACAGCTGCTTACCCAATTCCCTTTTGAAAGCCACGATTGAATCTGCCTCCACCACACTCAGGCGGTGCATTCCAGATCCAACCAGTCACTGTGTAAAAAAGAACTTCTCATGTCGCCTTTGGTTCTTTTGCCAATTACCTTAACTTGGTGTCCTCTCATTCTCAACCCCTCCACCAATGGGAACAGCTTCTCTCTATCTACTCAGTCTAGACCCCTCATGATCCTGAACACCGAGAGTCATAGAGTCATTACAGCCATTTGTCCCATCGAGTCTATGTCGGATCTCAATAGAGCAATCAAGTTACTCCTGCTCTATCCCTCTAGTTCTGCAAGTGTGTTTCCCTCAAATGCCCTTCCAATTTCCTTTTGAAATCATTCATCGTCTCCGCTTCCCACCACGCTCGTAGGCAGTGATTTCCAGGTCATTACCACTCACTGTGTAAAAAGTTCTTCCGCACATCCCCCCTGTATCTCTTGCCCAAAACCCTAAATCTGTGTCCCCTAGTCCTTGTACCATCAGTTAATGGGAACAGTTTTTCTTTTTCTCCTTATCTAAACCTGTAATAATCTTGTACACCTCTATCAAGTTTCCCCTCAAACTCACTTGTTCCAAGGAGAACTACCCCAGATTCTCCAACCTAACCTTGTAACTAAAATCCCTCAACCCTGGAACCATTCTGGTAAATCTCCTCTGCACTGTCTCAATGACCCTCACATCCTTCCTAAAGTGTGGTGACCAGACTGAACACAATACTCTAGTTGTGGCCTAACCATAGCTTTATAAAAGTTCAGCATAACCTCCCTGCTTTTGTACTTTTTATTAAGCTCAAGAACCCATTTGCTTTGCTAACCACTCTCTCAATATGCCTTGCCACCTCCAATGATCAATGCACATGAACTCCCAGGTCACCCTTTTCCTATACGCATTTTAGAACTGTGCCATTAAGTCTATATTGTCTCTCCCTATCAATTCTACCAAATGCATCACCTCACACTTTTTTGTGTTAAATTCCATCTGCCACTTGTCTGCCCATTCTGTTAATCTATTTCTGTCTTATCAAAGTCAATTGGGATCATCCTCACTGTTTGCCACACCTCCAAGTTTGGTATCATCGGCAGATTTTGAGATTCTGCTCTTTGTTCCAAGATCCAAGTCATTTATATATATCAAAAAAGTGGTGGTCCTAACACTGAATCTTGGGGAACACCACTGTCGACCATCCTCCAGTCTGAAAACAACCATTTACCACAACGCGCTTTTTTCTGTCCTTAAGCCAATTTTTTATCCAAGTTGTCAGTGACCATCCTATTCCATGAGCCTCAATTTTGTTAATCAGCCTCTTATGTGTTACTTTGTGAAATGCTTTCTTAAAATCCATGTAGACAACGTCCACCAGATTTCCTTCATCAACCTTCCCTGTTACTTCATCAAAAAATTCAAATAGATTATTCAAGCAGTATCTATCTTTTACAAATCCATGCTGGCTATCCTTAATTAACTCAAACCTCTCTAAGTGCCTGTTGATATTTTCCCTTTTTATTGTTTCTAAAACTTTACCTACCACTGATGTTAAACTAACTGGCCTATAGTTACTAGGAATGTCCTTACACACTTTCTTGAATAAGGGTGTTACATTTGCCACTCTCCAATTCTTTGGCACCTCTCCCATACTTAGGGAAGACTTACTATTATGTCCATGGTTCCCTTTAAATTTGAGCTGCTAGCCACAGTTTACACATGCCACATTGGGCAGCCTTTGGCCTTAGACCAAGATGATGATGGGAGCCTAGGCAAATTATTCAAATGTCCTGACCCTAAAAAAAACGAGACTCAGCCACTTTAGTAAGCTGTGGACTAGCTTACCTACATTGGCCTAGAAATTTGGCAGCACCATCTTAGGGCGCCCTATCCATAGAGTGCCGACAGCCCGTGTGGAAATGAGGAACTTGAGGAAACAAGATCTTTGGCCTGGAGTCTCATTGCCATGTAACGGGTGCGGCCATAGAATTCTGCACAGGTTCATGCACCAATATGCAGTAAGTGACTGGGCAAGATCGCAGGGTGTCTGGAGAAGGAAGGGCTGTGCCTCAGAGTGTGATTGGTGTCAGGGGGGCAGTGGTGCGAGGAGGTCAGGCAAAAACATTGCGGGGGTCTGCGGCAATGTTCTTTGGGCTTCGCAGTGCTGTTGGGGGTGTGAGTTTTGGAGATTGGAGGAGGCCAGGAGGTCGGAGTCAGGAGTGAGTTTGGAGATCTTGGGCCCGGAAGCGGTTATTAAGGTGAGACTGAACCATTTTTTCATTCTGTGCTGCTTAGTACTGGTTTTCCCAGAGGCAATCAGTGCTGATGCAGGCTGCCACAGGTGCAAACCACAGTTTCAATAGGGATCAGAAGTGGGCATTAGGCCCCTTATTTGCATATGTTAATGGCCTAATGCCTGCTTTTGAAGAGGATAAAGGACATCCCTTGTTTGGCCTTTATCAAAATGGCGTCCGTCGGCCCGCACTAGATTTGTACATGTACGACTCGGATGCCATTGTGGGAAAAAATATAACTCATGGTGCCAAAAACCCCAGTATTGTGGGGCTGAATTTCTAACCCGTAGAATGTACAGCACAGAAACAGGTCATTTGACCCAACTGATCCGTTCCAGTGTTTCTGCTTCACACGAACCTCCTCCTATCCCTCTTCATCTCACCCTATCAGCATATCCTTCTATACCTTTCTCGCTCATGTGCTTATCTAGCTTCACCTTAAATGTATCCAAGCTATTCACCTCAACCACTCCCTGTGGTAATGAGTTCTAAACACTCTCTTGGTAAAGAGCTTTCTCCAGAATTTCTGATTGCATTTATTAGTGACTATCTTATATTTGCAACTCCTAGTTCTGGTCTCCCCCACAAATCGAGAGGTTGGGCTCGATTTTTAGCCCTGCTAGGGCCAGGCAGTAGCGCTGCTGGCCGACGTGCAGGTTCCCTGTCTCCATCCCGCCTCCGGGCAGTATGACAGGTAGCCAATCCAACCTGTTAACGGCCACAAGGCCAATTAAAGGAGGCTGACTGGGATTTTCCAGTTGGCCTCCAGGTCCCTGTAGGCGGACCAGAGGGCCAGCACTCTGGGCATGTCTAGAGGCCCTCCATGCCTGTCTGGGCACTGCAGTAGCCACAGGCTGCCCTTCAGAGGTGCTCACCTACATCATCCCCCGAATAGAGGTGGCCTGGCTGCAAAACCTATTTTTCATTTAAACTTGAAAAATGTTTGAGAGAGGGTGCCTCCATTTTGAAGCACCCTCTCCTTTACTTACCTTCCATTACAGCCTGCTGCTCCTCTCAAGCTGGAAGGCATCTGATTGGCACTCTAGCCTCAAGAGCTCACCCACCCTTAATTGGACGATGAACCTTCCCTCTGGCCATTAATTGGCCGTCCTGGGGAAAGTCACAATGAGTGACTGTTCCCCACACAGTGCGAGTTTCTGACCCACATTTCAGTCTGATGGTGGGGTTCAGCAGCCCCAAGGGAAAATTCTGCCCATGGCACAAATTTTGCTGGAATCACAAAATCGAGGTTCCTTTTCTTCTGGTGAAATGTGAGAGCCACTTTTTGCCGGTGTAAGTCTTGAGTTAAACTGCTCTACAAATGTTTGCACTGCGGGACTATTTGAATAGCAATGCTAATGATCTTTAAAACAAATGACTGTACTAATTAAAATATAATTAGTGAGTAACGGGCTTCTAAAATGTCACAAGCAGCTCTCCAATTGTTAAGCTACAGAACAATTTTAGAAGCATCGGTGGGACTGAAACTATGGCTCTCTCATGAGTCCGTGCCATTGACATTTTAGTTATGGAAAACTTATCAGCAATGTTATTGGTGGGGTTCATTCAGCTGCAGGAGAATAAATAAATCTGCTTTCTGTATGCTAGCGACCATCCACTAATGGTTTGTGAGCTGAAGTGAGACGGAGGAGAATAAATTATTTACAAAAATGAAATGCTCGTATGAATATATTTATATTTCTCAGTGGTCTTGCATCATTGCAGTAAAGAGTTGTGGATAATTTTGAAAAAAATATGAGCATTTCTTTCTCTCTTTCTGCATCCAATCATTTGCATTTGTGTGGCATTGCAGAACACTACGGTACAGAGGGATCTGGATGTCCTGGTACATGAATCACAAAAAGTTGATATGCAGGTACAGAATGTGATTAGGAAGGCAAATGGAATGTTGTCATTTATTGCAAGGGGAATAGAGTATAACGAGCAGAGGGAAGTTTTGCTACAGGTGTACAGGGCATTAGTGAGATCACATCAGAGTATTGTGTACAGTTTTGGTCTCCTTAAAGCAGCCAGAAGTACTGCACAAAGAACAGCTAGGCGTTGCGCAAACGACTACTGGCAACACCTATGCAGTCATATTCAGCTGGCCTCAGACACCGGAAACATCAGAGGAATGTATGATGGCATGAAGAGAGCTCTTGGGCCAACCATCAAGAAGATCACCCCCCTCAAATCTAAATCGGGGGACATAATCACTGACCAACGCAAACAGATGGACCGCTGGGTTGAGCACTACCTAGAACTGTACTCCAGGGAGAATGCTGTCACTGAGACTGCCCTCAATGCAGCCCAGCCTCTACCAGTCATGGATGAGCTGGACATACAGCCAACCAAATCGGAACTCAGTGATGCCATTGATTCCCTAGCCAGCGGAAAAGCCCCTGGGAAGGACAGCATTACCCCTGAAATAATCAAGAGTGCCAAGCCTGCTATACTCTCAGCACTACATGAACTGCTATGCCTGTGCTGGGACGAGGGAGCAGTACCCCAGGACATGCGCGATGCCAACATCATCACCCTCTATAAAAACAAAGGTGACCGCGGTGACTGCAACAACTACCGTGGAATCTCCCTGCTCAGCATAGTGGGGAAAGTCTTTGCTCGAGTCGCTCTGAACAGGCTCCAGAAGCTGGCCGAGCGCGTCTACCCTGAGGCACAGTGTGGCTTTCGTGCAGAGAGATCGACTATTGACATGCTGTTCTCCCTTCGTCAGATACAGGAGAAATGCCGTGAACAACAGATGCCCCTCTACATTGCTTTCATTGATCTCACCAAAGCCTTTGACCTCGTCAGCAGACGTGGTCTCTTCAGACTACTAGAAAAGATCGGATGTCCACCAAAGCTACTAAGTATCATCACCTCATTCCATGACAATATGAAAGGCACAATTCAACATGGTGGCTCCTCATCAGAGCCCTTTCCTATCCTGAGTGGTGTGAAACAGGGCTGTGTTCTCGCACCCACACTTTTTGGGATTTTCTTCTCCCTGCTGCTTTCACATGCGTTCAAATCCTCTGAAGAAGGAATTTTCCTCCACACAAGATCAGGGGGCAGGTTGTTCAACCTTGCCCGTCTAAGAGCGAAGTCCAAAGTACGGAAAGTCCTCATCAGAGAACTCCTCTTTGCTGACGATGCTGCTTTAACATCTCACACTGAAGAATGCCTGCAGAGTCTCATCGACAGGTTTGCGTCTGCCTGCAATGAATTTGGCCTAACCATCAGCCTCAAGAAAACGAACATCATGGGGCAGGATGTCAGAAATGCTCCATCCATCAATATTGGCGACCACGCTCTGGAAGTGGTTCAAGAGTTCACCTACCTAGGCTCAACTATCACCAGTAACCTGTCTCTAGATGCAGAAATCAACAAGCGTATGGGTAAGGCTTCCACTGCTATGTTCAGACTGGCCAAGAGAGTGTGGGAAAATGGCGCACTGACACGGAACACAAAAGTCCGAGTGTATCAGGCCTGTGTCCTCAGTACCTTGCTCTACGGCAGCGAGGCCTGGACAACGTATGCCAGCCAAGAGCGACGTCTCAATTCATTCCATCTTCGCTGCCTTCGGAGAATACTTGGCATCAGGTGGCAGGACTATATCTCCAACACAGAAGTCCTTGAAGCGGCCAACATCCCCAGCTTATACACACTACTGAGTCAGCGGCGCTTGAGATGGCTTGGCCATGTGAGCCGCATGGAAGATGGCAGGATCCCCAAAGACACATTGTACAGCGAGCTCGCCACTGGTATCAGACCCACCGGCCGTCCATGTCTCCGTTATAAAGACGTCTGCAAACGCGACATGAAATCGTGTGACATTGATCACAAGTCGTGGGAGTCAGTTGCCAGCATTCGCCAGAGCTGGCGGGCAGCCATAAAGACAGGGCTAAATTGTGGCGAGTCGAAGAGACTTAGTAGTTGGCAGGAAAAAAGACAGAGGCGCAAGGGGAGAGCCAACTGTCCAACAGCCCCAACAAACAAATTTCTCTGCAGCACCTGTGGAAGAGCCTGTTACTCCAGAATTGGCCTTTATAGCCACTCCAGGCGCTGCTTCACAAACCACTGACCACCTCCAGGCGCGTATCCATTGTCTCTCGAGATAAGGAGGCCCAAAAGAACTTAAGAAATGATATCATTGTATTCGACTCAGTTCAGAGAAGATTCACTCGACTGATCCAGGGATGAAGGGGCGATCTTATGAGGAAAGGTTGAGCAAGTTGGATCTGTACCCATTGGAGTTTAGAAGAATGAGAGGTGATCTTACTGAAATAAATGAGATCCTGAGGGGATTTGACAGAGTGGATGCTGAAAGGATGTTTTCTCTTGTGGAGAAGACTAGAACTAGGGGACATAGTTTAAAAATAAGGGGTTTCCCATTTAAGATGGAAATGATGAGAATTTTTTGCTCTCAGAGGGTCGTTAGTCTGTGGAATTCTGTTTCCCATAGACCACTGGATGCAGGGTCATTGAGTATTCTTAAGGCTGAGTTAAGATAGATACTTGATTGACAAGGGAGTCAAAGGGTACAGGGCTAGACAGGAAAGTAGAGTTGAGGCTACAAGCAGATCAGCCATGATCTTATCAAATGGCAGAGCAGGCTCGAGGGGCTGAGTGACCTACTCCTCTTCCTAATTCGTATGCTCGTATGTATGATGTAGAAATCCATGGAAGTTACAACATAGAAATAGACCACCTGGCCCAGCAGGTCCTGTGTCAACATTTAGCCTCCACATGAGTAAATACTCCGAATCACATTTACTCATTCTGCCCTCCTATCCCTTCAACCTCTTTTCCCTCGTACACTTACCCAATTTAATCTCAAATGTTACCATCATCTCTGCCTCAACCACTAATTCTGGAAGTGAATTCCACAGCCTCACAACTCTCTAAGAACATAAACATATATGAAACATATATTCCTGAGATACTGAAGCTGTCCGTGTCCACATGCAGAAAGACCTGGACAACATTTAGACTTGGGCTGATAGGTGGCAAGTAACAGTCACATCACACAAGTGCCAGGCAATGACCATCTTAAACAAGAGAGAATCTAACCATCTCCCCTTGACATTCAACAGCATTATGATCACTGAATCCCCCACCATGAACATCCTGGGATTACCATTGTTGTGGGATGACCTGAAGAAGCTGTGAAGGTCACCAGAGGAATTAATGTCATGTCACACATGACCAGGGAGTTGTGAGTATAGCCCGACAGAGTGAGATGTGTTTAGATGTGGCTCCTGCAGTCTCTGTGTATATATATATTGCCAAGAAAACACTATATGCCAAATAAGAAATATTAATTCATCAGTTGGAAACTTATATTAGACTTTTAATGGAGAAAATCCCACAGTTAACTTTTCAAAAAAACTGGCAGCCAAGATGGCCACTGCAATTTGCATCTGAAACACCTTTGCACATGCCAAGACCCAGCTGGAGCCAGAAGTCTGAGAAGCCCTGGACACAGAAAAATGGCTTGTTAAGTAATTGAATTTCCTAGGATTGCTTCATTAGCACAATGGTAAAGACAATCCTGACACACTGACTTTGAAAGAGCAAAGGGGCGGCACAGTGGCGCAGTGGTTAGCACCGCAGCCTCACAGCTCCAGCGACCCGGGTTCAATTCCGGGTACTGCCTGTGTGGAGTTTGCAAGTTCTCCCTGTGTCTGCGTGGGTTTCCTCTGGGTGCTCCGGTTTCCTCCCACACGCCAAAGACTTGCAGATTGATAGGTAAATTGGCCATTATAAATTGCCCCTAGTATAGGTAGGTGGTAGGGAAATATAGGGACCGGTGGGGATGTGGTAGGAGCATGGAATTAGTGTCAGATTAGTATAAATGGGTGGTTGATGGTCGACACAGACTCTTAAAAAAAACCCCTCTAAGTGTAAATACTGGCATCCTGGGGCCTGTGGAGCCAATTCTGAACCTTGTATTTCATT
The DNA here is from genome assembly GCF_036365525.1 of Heterodontus francisci. NCBI lineage: Eukaryota > Metazoa > Chordata > Chondrichthyes > Heterodontiformes > Heterodontidae > Heterodontus > Heterodontus francisci. The sequence goes on from NC_090382.1 coordinate 116,602,378, forward strand.
AGAAGGTTCCAGAGGATATGCTGAGGCAGTTGTGTGACTATCTGTCCATCTCTGAAAAAACTGGGAGTTTTGTGACACAGTCAAGAGACAAGCAGTACCTGAGCCTGCAGCAGCAGAGAAGGCCATTTTTGCCGGACGACCACCAAATTAATCAACCCCATTGATGCTGTATTTAACTTTTATTATTGTTTTAGATTTCCCATTTTCTTTGCTTTGTGGGTGGGGCCTAAACTGAAAATAGAGGGAAGAACTGTCCAGCACCACTGGAGGTCCACAGCACAGTCAAAAAGCCTGATTGTGGCAGCTGCCAGTACTGTACACTGCAGCTGACTACAGACAAAGAACTGCCCTCTCTGTTTAAAAAAAAGTCGTCTCGCTCTTAAAGTGGCAGGCCTACAGAAAACGCATCTGTCTAAACAAGAAAAAAAAACAGTGGGCCAATGAAAAAAGAAGGCCTGCAAAAAGTCCTATATTTATAAAAAGTAGATCATTAAGACAATGGCTTTCAGATATCCAGTTATAGATTGGAAGGCATCAGACATACGGTCTGAAGTTAAACTGTTTTGACAGTAAATGGAACTGTGTTTCCTGGATCAAGAAGTGAGCAACCCAGAGAAACAAACTATCAAAATCACGATTGCACTGAGCAATGAGAGCCTGCAATGGATCATTACATCACGATTGTCAGCTGAGGATCAGAAAGGCCCTAGCAAGCGATGGACATTCTGGAGCAACAACACAAGGTGAAGGTCAATGTCCGAGTACATAGGCTTGATCTTTTGAACTACTGGCAAAGGCAAGATCAGTCCATCGACCAGTTTGTTGCAAGGTGCTGAGACAAAGTTCAATATGGTGACTTTGCAAATAATGAGCTGTCAGAACAGGTTATAGAGCGTGTAATCACGTCTACCCTACTAGAGGCCTTTCAAATAGACCTACGAGAAAAGAAGAAAGGGAACACCATAGATGCACTCACTGATGGAAGGAAATTTGAAGCCATCATGGCTGGGTGCCAACAGTTACTAGCATTGGGGGCTGCTGCAACAATTAGAACAGAATCATAGAAAGATTAAGGCATAGAAAGAGGCTACTTGGCCCATTGTTTCTGTGCCTGCCGAAAAACGATCCACCTATTCTAATCCCACCTTCCAGCATTTGATCCGTAGCCCCGAAGATTACAGCACTTGAGGTGCATATCCAGACTCCTTTTGAATGAGGTGAGGGTTTCTGCCTCAACTACCCTTTCAGGCAGTGAGTTCCAGGCCATCACCACCCTCCGGGTGAAAAGGTTTTTCCTCAACTCCCCTCTAATTTTTCAATCAATCACTTGAAATCTATGCCCCCTCGTCACTGACCTTTTTGCTAAGGTGAATAGACCCTTCACCTCCACTCTATCCAGACCCCTCAAAATTTTGTACATTGCAATCAAATCTCCCCTCAGCCTTCTCTGTTCCAAGGAGAACAATCCCAGCCTATCCAATCTTTCCTCATAACTGCATTTTTCCAGTCCTGGCAAAATCCTCATAAATCTCCTCTGTACCCTCTCTAGTGAAAACATAGAAACATAGAAAATAAGAGCAGGAGTAGGCCATTCGGCCCTTCGAGCCTGGTCCGCCATTCATTATGATCATGGCTGATCATCGAACTCAGTAGCCTGTTCCTGCTTTCGTCCCATATCCAGTGATCCCTTTAGACCCAAGAGCTATATCTAACTCCTTCTTGAAAACATACAATGTTTTGGCCTCAACTGCTTTCTGTGGTAGCGAATTCCACAGGATCACCACTGTCTGGGTGAAGAAATTTCTCCTCATCTCAGTCCTGAAAGGTTTACCCCGTATCCTTAGACTATGACCCCTGGTGATGGACTCCCCCACCATCGGGAACATCCTTCCTGCATCTACCCTGTCAAGTCCTGTTAGAATTTTATAGTTTTCTATGAGATCTCCCCTCACTTGTCTGAACTCCAGCGAATATAATCCTAACTGACTCAATCTCTCCTCACACGTCAGTCCTGCCATCCCAGGAATCAGTCTGGTAAACCTTTGCTGCACTCCCTCCATAGCAAGAACATCCTTCCTCAGATAAGGAGACCAAAACTGCACACAATATTCCAGGTGTGGTCTCACCAAGGCCCTGTATAATTGCAGCAGGACATCCCTGCTTCTGTGCTCGAATCCTCTCGCTATGAAGGCCAACATACCATTTGCCTTTTTTACCACCTGTTGCACCTGCATGCTTACCTTCAGCGACTGGTGTACGAGAACACCCAGGTCTCGTTGCATATTCCCCTCTCTCAGTTTATAGCCATTCAGATAATAATCTGCCTTCCTGTTTTTGTTACCAAAGTGGATAACCTCACATTTATCCACATTATACTGCATCTGCCGTGCATTAGCCCACTCACTCAACTTGTCCAAATCACCCTGAAGCCTCTCTGCATCCTCCTCACAACTCATCCTCCCACCCAGTTTTGTGTCATCTGCAAATTTGGAGATATTACATTTAGTTCTCTCATCTAAATTATTAATGTATATTGTGAATAGCTGGGGTCCGAGCACCGATCCCTGTGGTACCCCACTAGTCACTGCCTGCCATTCGGAAAAAGACCCATTTATCCCTACACTTTGTTTCCTGTCTATCAACCAATTTCCTATCGATCCCAATACACTACCCCCAATCCCATGCGCTTTAATTTTACACGCTAATCTCTTATGTGGGACTTTGTCAAAAGCCTTTTGAAAGTCCAAATAAACCACATCCACTGGCTCCCCCTCATCAACTCTACTAGTTACATCCTCGAAGAATTCCAGTCGATTTGTCAAGCATGATTTCCTTTTCGTAAATCCATGCTGACTCTGCCTGATTCTACCACTGTTCTCTAAGTGCTCTGCTATAAAATCTTTGATAATGGACATCCTTTCTGTAATGAGGTGACCAGAACTGCACACAGTACTCAAGTTGTGGCGTAACCAATGAGTTATACAGTTCCAGCACAACCTTCCTGCTTTTATATTCTATACCTCAGCTAATATAGGAAAAGGATTCCATATGCCTTCTTAACCACTTTATCAACATGTCTTGTTACCTTCAAGGATCTGTGGACATTCACTTTAAGGTCCCTCACTTCCTCTACATTTCGCCGTATCTTCCCATTAATCGCGTATTTCTTTGCTTTGTTTGACCTCCCCAAATGCATCACCTCACACTTCTTCAGGTTCCATTTGCCACTTTTTTGCCCACCTGACCAGACCATCAATATCTTCCTGCAGCCTGCAGCTTCCTCCTCGCTATCTACCACACGGCCAATCTTTGTGTCGTCTGCAAACTTCTTGATCATGACCCTACATTTACATCCACAAAAAGCAGGGGACCGAGTACTGAGCCCTGCAGAACGCCACTGGGAACAGCCCTCCAGTCGCTAAAACACCCGTCAACAATTACCCTTTGTTTCCTGCCACTGAGCCAATTTTGTATCCACCTTGCTGCATTTCCCTGGAGCCCATGGGATTTTATTTTTTTAACCAGTCTGCCATGTGGGACCTTGTTAAAGGCCTTGCTAAAATCCATGTAGACCACATTAACTGCACTACCTTCATCTATCTTCCTTGTTACTTCTTCAAAAAATTTGATCAAGTTGGTCAAACAAGATCTTTCCTTAACAAATTCATGCTGTCTATCCTTGATTAACCTGTGCCTTTCTAAGTGACAGTTTATCCTGGTCTCTCAGAATAGATTCCAATAACTTGCCCACTACTGAGGTTAGATTGACTGTTCTGAAATTATTCTGTCTATCCCTCGCTCCCTTTTTAAACAGAGGTACAACATTAGCAGTTCTCCAATCCTCTGGCATCACACCTGTATCTAGTGAGGACTGGAAAATGATGGTCAGACCCTCTGCTATTTCCTCTCTTGCTTCTTTTAACAGCCTGGGGTACATTTCTCTGGTCCTGGTGATTTATCAACTTTCAAGGATGCTAATCCTATTAATACTTCCTCCCTCCCTATGTTTATCACATCCAATACTTCACACTCCTCCTCCTTAATTGCAATATCTGCATTGTCCCCCAATTTTGTGAAAACAGACGCAAAGTATTCATTAAGAACAATGCCAACATCTTCCACCCCTACACATAGGTAACCTTTTTGGTCTTTTATGAGCCCTACTCTCTCCTTAGTTATCTTCTTACTCTTAATGTATTGATAAAACACCTTTGGGTTCACCATGATTTTTCTTGCCAATGTTCTTTCATGCCCTCTCTTTGCTTTCCTAATTTCCTTTTGATTTCACCCCTCCACTTTCGATACTCTCTCAGCTTTCTGTAGTATTGACATCTCTGTGTCGGACATAAGCTTTTCTTCTCTGCCTTATCTTACCCTGTAAGATCCTTGGCATCCATGGAGCTCTAGATTTGACCGTCTCACCCTTTTTCTTTGTGGGAACCCCTTGTATCTCCCCTTTGAATGCCTCCCACTGCTCTGACACTGATTTACCTTCAAGTAGCTGTTTCCAGTCCACTTTCGCTAAATCACTCCTCAGTTTAACAAAATTGTTCTTGCCCCAATTGAGAACTCTAACTCCTGTTCTATTTTTGTCCTTTTTCATAATTATGTTAAAACTGACTGAATTAAGATCACTACCACCAAAATGCTTTCCCACTGCCACTTCTTTCACCTGCCCATCTTCATTTCCTAAAACTAAGTCTAAAACTCTCTTTTTGGACATGCTACATACTGGGCAAAGCATTTTTTCCTGAATGCACCTCAAGAATTTTGCTCCCTCAATTCCTTTCACACTAAAACTATCCCAGTTAATATTGGGGTAGTTAAAATCCCCTGCAATGACTGCCCTATTGTTCTTGCATGTCTCAGAAATTTGCCTACACATCTGCTCTTCTATCTCCCTTTGACAGTTTGGGCGTCTATAGTACACTCCCAGCAGTGTGATTGCCCCTTTTTTATTCCTTAACTCAATCCATATGGTCTCATTTGATGAACCTTCCAACATATCATCCCTTCTCACAGTTGTAATAGTTTCCTTGACCAAAATTGCCACTCCCCCTCTTTTCTTATCCCCCTCCCTATCGCGTCTGAAAACCCTATAACCAGGAGCATTAAGGCACCATTCCAGTCCCTCCTTTAGTCATGTTTCTGTAATAGCTATGATATCATACTGCCAAGTGTTTATCTGTGCCCTCAGCTCATCTGCTTTATTTGCTGTACTCCTTGCATTGAAATAGATACCCTTGAGTACTGCCAAACTCTTTTTTTTATTTTCTAACTTTTGTTTCGCTGTCTTCCAGACTCATGCATTAATTTTCTGCCTTCCATTTTCATTTCTGATTTTGTCCCAACTGAGTTTACCCTCAGGTCCCCATCCCCCTGCCAAACTAGTTTAAACCTTCTCCAACAGCACTGGCAAAACGTCCCGCAAGGAACTCAGTGCCACCTCTGTTCGGGTACAAACTGTCCGGCCTGTACATGTCCCATTTTCCCCAGAGCCGGTCCCAATGTCCCAGGAATCTAAAGCCAATTGATATGGTTACCAAGGCTTAGAAGTCTGTGAAGCCTTGTGGCAAATGTGGCCTGAGTCACCCAATTAGCAGAAGTATCAGGTCAACGTTGGGCACATCAACTTCTTTGAGATGATATATTCCATCACAGGAATAGGCCCAGACCCAGATAAGAGCCAGTCAGAGCCATGCCAACTCCTCAGGACCAGGAAGACCTACAATAGTGTCCAATGTTTTGTCCCTAATTTCACTGAGCGAACAGCACCACTTAGAGAACTGCTGTGCAAAGACACCCCTGACATGTGGCAGAAAGACCACAACAAGTTATCTAAGACCTTAAAGTTAGCTCTGTTTATGACCCGAGTAAAGAGATCACGCTCGAGGTCCACGAGTCCCAGAAGGGATTAGGTGCCTGAATCATGCTGGAAAGGAAGCCAATTATCTTCTCATCGAAGAGTTTGTCACAACACAATCCAATTGCTCTAACATCAAACCTGAAACCTTATCTTTGGTTTTTAGTATCATGACATTTTGGAAAGCATTTTGCCATGGAAACTGACCACAAGCCACCTGAAACCATACGGCACAAACCATTGCTGAGTGCTCCTCCACAGTTGCAGAGACTTTTGGTGAAGGTCCAGGGCTAACATTGTGATGTCCAATATAAACCGGGCAGCAAAATAGGCCGGAATTTTATGCCCCTCCCGGGAGCGGGCTGGAAGCAGGGGATGGGGGAGGGGGGTCATAAAATCAAGTGGGAGGTAGGGAGTGCCACTCACGTCACCATTTTACCAGCTGCAGAGGAGATCGCAAACATCCTGCCCACCCCAGACCAATGGAGGCCCTTAAGTGGCCAATTAATTGCCACTTAAGGGCCTCCTCTCGCCATTACTGATATTTTACCAGCAGCGGATGAGCACTTCGACAGCTGAGGAGGCTGCCTAGTGATACTGTGTGGCTTCCTTGCAGGCCTGGGGAATCCCTCCTTATCAGGCACCCTGTGTCCCACAAAGGCCCCCCCAGCATCACAATCTGCCCCCGATTGAGCACATCCCCCCGTCCTCCTGAATGACTCCCACCACCTTCGCCGGGGACCAGCCAATTGTCCCTGACTAGGACCGAAACCACACTTACCTTTTTGGGCGTCGGTATCCATGTTGCTCGTCACGCTGGGTGCAGTCCCAGCAGTGGCCACTACTCCTGGTGGCACCGCTGGGACTGAAGCGCTGCCAGTCTGCTGATTGGACAGCAACTCTCGGAGGCAGGACGTCCTGCTTCAGAGGGGTGGAAGTCCCGCCCGAGGCCAATTAAGGGCCTAAGCCACGCAAAACCACTGCAGGGCTCGCAGGCCCAGTGGAGGTCGGCTCACCCCCGACTTTTAAGCTAGTGGGCGGGGCATTCACCTCCATGTAAAATTTCTACATGGTCCTACTGGGCACCCTGAGCAGGCTGCCTAATCTGAATAAAGATGCAGATGTCTGGTTAGATTTGCAATCCACAATGTGGATACTGAGATTGACGATGTTCTGAAAATCGACCTCATGAGTTTTGGACTCCTCAAATGAGAGCAACTAAGAGATGAGATGGCACGTGAGCCTACCCTATTGTTGTGTGGAAGGATGGCCTTTCACCATACAGGAAGTAACCGAACATCTACGCTGTTTCTGGCCATGTCGAGATGAGCTCAGTATATCACAAGGAGTGATTTTCAAAGGAAAACAGGCCCTGATAACCAAAACTCGGCATTCTGATATTCAAACCCAACTGCATCAAGGGCATTTAGAAATAGAACATACCAGACGCCTAACCAGGGAGACGATCTACTGGCCAGGAATCAACAGTGATGTTGAGACGTTGGTGAAATCCTGTGAGGCATGTCAAAGTTGTCAGCCAAATCAACAGAATGAACCCTTGATCCCACACGAAACACCTTCACATCCATGGGCAAAGATCGGCACAGATTTATTTCATGTACAGGGTGATGATTTCCTCCTTGTTACTGATGACTCCACCAAGTTTCCTATCATCAGACAGCTATGAGATACATCAAGTGCAGAGGTTGCTGAAACGGTCAGTGCTCTGTTCAGCCTATTCGGTGTGCCGAAAGACATCATCTCCGATAATGGGCTGTTATGTAGCAAGAGCGTTTCAAGACATGTGTGCCAAGTGGGGAGTCTGTCACATGATATCATCACCGTATTATCCAAAGTCCAGCGGTATTGCTGAATGCATGGCGCACACCATCCAATCACTAATTTTGAAGTGCAGGGAGACGGGACAAGATCTCAAGGTTGCAATGCTGCACCTCCGAGCTACTCCATCGGACATGGGCTTACCGTCACCTGCAGAGTTGATGTTTGGAAGGCAGGTAAGAACTACCCTGCCCAGTCATCATCGCTGTAAGATTTCCACATTAAAGTATATTCTTAGGCCTCCTTGTCTCGAGAGACAATGGGTAAGCGCCTGGAGGTGGTCTGTGGTTTGTGAAGCAGCGCCTGGAGTGGCTATAAAGGCCAATTCTAGAGTGACAGGCTCTTCCACAGGTGCTGCAGATAAAATTGGTTGTCAGGGCTGTTACACAGTTGGCTCTCCCCTTGCACTTTTGTCTTTTTTCCTGCCAACTACTAAGTCTCTTCGACTCGCCACACTTTAGCTCCGCCTTTATGGCTGCCTGCCAGCTCTGGCGATCACTGGCAACTGACTCCCACGACTTGTGATCAATGTCACAGGACTTCAAGTTGCATTTGCAGACGTATTTAAAGCGGAGACATGGACGGCCGGTGGGTCTGATACCAGTGACGAGCATGTACAAGGTGTCCTTGGGGACAAAAACAAGAAATGCTGGATTCACTCAGCAGGTCTGGCAGCATCTGTGGAAAGAGAAGCAGAGTTAACGTTTCGGGTCAGTGACCCTTCTTCGGAACTCCTTGGGGATCCTGCCATCTTCCATGCGGCTCACATGGTCAAGCCATCTCAAGTGCCGCTGGCTCAGTAGGGTGTAGATGCTGGGGATGTTGGCCGCCTCGAGGACTTCTGTGTTGGAGATACGGTCCTGCCACCTGATGCCAAGGATTCTCCGGAGGCAGCAAAGATGAAATGAATTGAGGCGTCGCTCTTGGCTGACATACGTTGTCCAGGCCTCGCTGCCGTAGAGCAAGGTACTGTGGACACAGGCCTGATACACTCGGACTTTTGTGTTCTGTGTCAGTGCGCCATTTTCCCACACTCTCTTGGCCAGTCTGGACATAGCAGTGGAAGCCTTACCCATGCGCTTGTTGATTTCTGCATCGCAAGACAGATTACTGGTGATAGTTGAGCCTAAGTAGGTGAACTCTTGAACCACTTCCACAGCGTGGTCGCCGATATTGATGGATGGAACATTTCTGATGTCTTGTCCCATGATGTTCATTTTCTTAAGGCTGATGGTTAGACCGAATTCGTTGCAGGCAGCCGCAATCTTGTCGATGAGACTCTGCAGACACTCTTCAGTGTGAGATGTTAATGCAGCATCGTCAGCAAAGAGGAGTTCCCTGATGAGGACGTTCCATACTTTGGTCTTCGCTCTTAGACGGGCAAGGTTGAACAACCTGCCACCTGATCTTGTGTGGAGGAAAATTCCTTCTTCTGAAGACTTGAACGCATGTGAGAGCAGCAGGGAGAAGAAGATCTCAAACAGTGTAAGTGCGAGAACACAGCCCTGTTTCACACCACTCAGGATAGGAAAGGGGGCTGATGAGGTGCCGCTATGCTGAATTGTGCCTTTCATATTGTCATGGAATGAGGTGATGATACTTAGTAGCTTTGATGGACATCCGATCTTTTCTAGTAGTCTGAAGAGACCACGTTTGCTGACGAGGTCAAAGGCTTTGGTGAGATCAATGAAAGCAACGTAGAGGGGCATCTGTTGTTCACGGCATTTCTCCTGTAGCTGGCGAAGGGAGAACAGCATGTCAATGGTGGATCTCTCTGCTCGAAAGCCACACTGTGCCTCAGGGTAGACACGCTCAGCCAGCTTCTGGAGCCTGTTTAAAGCGACTCGAGCAAAGACTTTCCTCACTATGCTGAGCAGGGAGATTCCACGATAATTGTTACAGTCACCACGGTTACCCTTGTTCTTTTAGAGGGTGATGATATTGGCATCGCGCATGTCCTGTGGTACTGCTCCCTCGTCCCAGCACAGGCAAAGCAGTTCGTAGAGTGCTGAAAGTATAGCAGGCTTGGCACTCTTGATTATTTCAGGGGTAATGCTGTCCTTCCCAGGGGCTTTCCCGCTGGCTAGAGAATCAATGGCATCACTGAGTTCCGATTTTGTTGGCTGTATGTCCAGCTCATCCATAACTGGTAGAGGCTGGGCTACATTGAGGGCAGTCTCAGTGACAACATTTTCACTGGAGTACAGTTCTAGGTAGTGCTCAGCCCAGCGGTCCATTTGCTTGCGTTGGCCAGTGATTGTGTCCCCTGATTTAGATTTGAGTGGGGGGAAACTTCTTGATGGTTGGCCCAAAAGCTCTCTTAATGCCATCATACATTCCTCTGATGTTTCCGGTGTCAGAGGCCAGCTGAATATGACTGCATAGGTGTTGCCAGTAGTCATTTATGCAGCATCTGGCTGTTCTTTGTGCAGCGCTTCTGGCTGCTTTAAGTGCGACGGATGTTAACTCGCTGGGGGCTTTCTTGTAGTTCAACAGTGCAATGCGCTTAGTGGCTATGACAGGTTCCAGCTCTTCAAAGTGAGATTGAAACCAGTCTGCATTCTGCTTCACATGTTTGCCAAAGGTGGTCATTGCTGAGTCATAGATGGCGTCTCTGCTGTGGGCCCACTTGGTCTCTGCATCCCCTGTGGGAGTGTTTTGAAGGGCTTTTTCAAGTGAATTTAGAAACTTATGTAACAGCTGTAGATGAAAAATTCTGTTCGTGTTGATGCGCAGGCGGCCCTTCTGCTTGGAGTGATGCAGCTTCTTTGGTTTGAGTCTAACCTTGCTGCACACCAGGGAGTGGTCAGTGTCGCAGTCTGCACTGTGGAAGCTGCGTGTGATTTGAACACTGTTTAAAGAGGTTCACCTTGTGACGATGAGGTCCAGCTGGTGCCAACGACGTGATCTTGGGTGCCTCCAAGAAACCTGGTGACAAGGTTGAGTATGAAAGAACGAGTTGGTGATGCAGAAGTTGTGATAGGTATATAACTCAAGCAGTCTCTGTCCATTCTCATTCATCCTTCCAATGCCATAGCACCCAAGGCAGGAGGGCCATGAGTCATGGTCGGCCCCAACCCTGGCATTAAAGTCCCCCAGCAGGAACAGATGTTCGGTATTGGGGATGCTACTATTGATATTATGGAGTTCCTCGTAGAACTGATCTTTAGCTTCAGGTGGGGAGCAGAGTGTTGGAGCATAGATGCTGAGTAGGTGTACTGGACCAGAGGCGGTGAACAGTCGGATGGACAGTATGCGTTCCGAGCCATTTGAGGGTGGCTCTATCTTGCTGAGCAAAGAGTTTCTGATGGCGAAGCCCACTCCATGCTGTCTTGGTTCTTCAGGATCCCTACCCTGCCAGAAGAAGGTGTAGTCTTGCTCTCTTAGAGATCCGCTCGCAGGGAGGCGTGTCTCCTGAAGTGCTGCAATGTCCACATTGAGTCTACTGAGCTCGTTGTTAATGATGGCGGTCTTCTGAGAATCGTTGATTTGTGTAAGGTCTTCTGACAGGCCAGGACACATAGTTCTGACATTCCAGCTTACAAAACTAAGGGCTGGTACCTTCTTTACTTTTTTTGTCGTGCTGTTTGATGCGGTGTTACAGTCCACTTGTCGGGCAATGACCCTGAGCTCCAAGCACCCATTGAAGCAGGTGGACTGTGGCGGGACAGAACCTTTCAGACCGGAGGCTGCCCGGTATTAGGCGGGCTACTTCTTTCTGAATAAGCGAAGATGAAGGCATCACATGACAGGCAAGCAGGACCAGAATTAGCTCAATTGTGAGTAGGACAGAAGGTCAGAGTCTTCAATCATGCATTACGAATTTAGTATCCTGAAGAGGTTTCTCGGATATGTGACCAGCCTTGATCATACGAGATCCAGACACCCAATGGTGCAATTCTCAGATGGAACCGAAGTCATCGAAGAGAGCTGTGTGACAACACCAATGCGACAACTCTGAGGCATCACGGACACGTTCAAAGACAAGGTCTGAAGATGAACATACAGAGGCTACGAGCACAGAGGAAGAACATGCTTACCAGAGTTCTGAGTCGCAAGCGTCTCAGAGGAGTCATCAAGATGAGCTCAGCTCTGGGAAGAGGTTTACGATAACAAGATCAGAATGAATAAGTAAAGCTCCTCTATGTTTTAGGGAGTGTTAAACTTACTCACTTGGAAATAATGTTTTGTTTTAATCATGTATTGTTAATCTGAGCTACAACATCATTGTATATTGTACACATGTTTTTACCTTTGGGAAAAAGGGACATGTTGTGGGACGACCTTAAGAGTGGGATACCTTAAGAGGCTGTAAGTGAAGGTCACTGGAGGAAGTGATGTCATGTCACACATGAGCAGGGAGTTGTGGGTGTAGCCCGACAGGGTGAGATATGTTTAGATGTGGCTCCTGCAGTAGCTGTATGTGTGTGTATATATATATATATATAATATATATACATTCAAGTTTTAAGCTATAATAAAAACCCACATTTTCTTTGGATAGTACCTGTTGTCCTGTGAGTGTTCCAAAAGTTCAAATATCAAAGGACAAGTAATATTACAACCATTGACTAGAAACTTAACTGGACCAATCATATAATACTGTGGCTACAAAAGCAGGTCAGAGGCTGGGAATTCTGCAGCATGTAACTCACCTCATGACTCCCAAAGCCTGTCCACCATCTACAAGGCACACATCAGCAGCATGATGGAATGCTCTCCAATTGCCTAGATGAGTGCAGCTCCAACAACACTCAAGAACAACACTCTTGACACCAGACAAGACAAAGCAACCTGCTTCACAGGCACCCAGGCTAACACCTTAAACATTCACTCCCTCCACCACTGACGCATTGTGGCAGCAATGCACTGTAGCAACTTGCCAAGCCTCTTTCAACAGTACCTCCCAAATCTGCAACCTCCACCACCTGGAAGAACAAGGGCAACAGATGCATGGGAACACGACCACCTACCTGACTTGGAACCATATCACCATTCCTTCACTGTTGCTGGGTTACAAACCTGGAACTCTCTCCCTAACTGCACCATGGGTGTATCAACACCACATAGACTGCAGAAGTTCGAGAAGGCAGCTCAACACTGCCTTCCCAGAGGCAATTAGGGATGGGCAATGAATGTTGGCTTTGCTCACATCCCGTGAAAGAATATAAAAAGGTCTACAGATTTCTACTTCATTATCAACCACATGGCCAATTTTGTATTGCTTGCAAAATCATATCCCCTACATTCAAGTCCAAATCATTGATATGTACCACAAAAAGCAAGGGACCTAGTACTGTGGAACCCCACTGGAAACAGCATTCCAGTCTTCCAGTCACAAAAACACCCATCAACCATTACCCTTTGCTTCCTGCCTCTGTGCCAATTTTGGATCCAATGTGCCACTTTGCCTTGGATTCCATGGACTTTAACATTCCTGACCAGTCTGCCATGTGGGACGTTATCAAATGTTTTGCTAAAAATCCATATAGACTACATCAAATGCATTACTGTCATGCCAGGCCCTCACCTGCCAAGAATGAGGCACATTAATTTTGTCATGAACATTGATTTTAAACTGTTGCTGGAGCGAGAAAATGACTTGTTAAACAGATCAGCTGTGACTGGAAAAAGATATTTGCATATTAACAAATAGTGCTTGGAAGGACAAAGGACCATTCCCTGACACATTCAACCCACAATGGACCTTGATCACCAGGTATTGTGTATAAGAGGAACATTCCAGAAACTGCTTAGGTGATATAATCCAGGACTGGTTATACCAGCTGGTCATATGACTAGTGGTTGCTCCAGGGTCTTTTGAACTAACCCCAGAGAGTTTAAACTCAGAAAGACTGTTTGCTCCTGGACTGAGAAGATCTCTCCTGTATGCTCCCATCTCTATCTCACAAGCCTCTGAATCCATTGAAGACACATGAACCCCAAGAGAAAAAGGTCTCCTCCATTGAACAAGGTTTAAGAAGAATACGGGCCCCAACAAAAAGCAAGATCTATCTACAATCAAGGACGCTACAGTGAGCTCGAAGAACCGTATCAAAAACTCTTCAGATATTGCCGCAAACGTTTCCACTTTATTTTTCTTCTGCTCTTTTCTGTCTCTATTTGCATGTGTGTATCGCATATGTATGCAATCGTGGGCGTGTCGTGTATCTGTAAGCGTCAACCAAATTAGAGTTTGAGTTTAATAAATTTCAACTTTTCTTCTTTAAACCTAAGAAAGCCTGTTTGTGCTGGTTTCTTTGCCTTATAATTGGTAAGCGGTGAACTAGGATTCACCAAGGGGGAGCTAACACATGGTGCTTTAAAAAATTAAACCCTGTTATGGTAGACTAGGTGAAGGCTGAGAGGGTGCCCTAGACACCTTCCTCACCTGGTCATAACAACTACCCTCATCGACCTTCCTTGTTACCTCCCAAAAAAATTCAATCATGTTAGTCAGACTCAATGTTCCCTTAAGAAATTCATGCTGACTGTCTTTGATTAATCCATGCCTCTCTAAATCAGGATTTATACGTTCTTCTGGATTTTCTTCTAATAATTTGCCCACCACCAAGGTTAGACTGACTGGTCTGTAATTACTCTATCCCTTCCTCCTTTTTTAAACAATTGTGCAACATTATCAGATCTCCAGTCCTCTGGCACCACGCCTGTAGCCAGAGAGGATTGGAAGTTGATAGTCAGAGCCTCTGCTCTTTCTTTCCTTGCTTCCCTTAGCAGCCTGGAATCATTTCACCCAGCCTACTTGCATTCAGGGTATAATAATTGCTATTTTATTTTTCCCAAAATGTGTCACCTTGTAATTACTAATACTGAGTCCTGAAAGAAAACTGCTTCAGCCATCAATTCTTCAAATTACAGGTCGGCTAGGTTCAGTTGGTAGGACCCTTGCACCTTAGTCAGATGGTTATGGATTCAAGTCTCACTCTAAGAGTTGAGCACAGAAATCAAAGTTGACACTCAGGTGCAGTACTGAGGGAGTGTTGTATTGTTGGAGGTGCTTTCTTTCAGATGAAATGTCAAATTGAGGCCTTTTCTGTACTTGAAGGTGGCTGTAAAAGATCCCATGGCTCTATTTCAAAGAAGAGCAGGGGATTTATATCTGCTGAATTGGACAATATTTATCCCAATCAAAGAACAGATTATTAGGCCATTATCACATTGTTGTTTGTGGGAGCTCGCTGGGTGCAAATTTGCTGCTGCATTTCCTGGATTAAAACACAGTGACTACATTTCAAATTTACTTTAGTGGTTGTAAAGCGCTTTGAGACATCTGATGGTCATGAAAGGTGCTATATAAATGCATGTCTTCCTTTCTTTTTTTCTCAGCTAATACCACCAAAAACTGATTAACACTCTCTTATATTATTACCCTTTGTGAGATCTTGCTACGTGAAAATTGGCTGCCTCAAAGGCTGTGACTACACTTTGACTAATTCGTTGGCTTTGAATAACTTTCGGACATCTTGAAGGCTGCTACATAAATGCAAGTTCTTTCGCCCCCATTCAACTTCTCTCCAGAATGTGCTTAATTTTCTGGAGCCACAGTTCCATGGGTGATCACCATTGTTTGCTACCTCATCGGAGTAGCCTTTCCTCCTGCCTGCACCTGGAGAATCAGCAGGTTATTAAACCAGAGAAGGATCACAGCTAAGATTGATCCTATCCTGACCAGCCTTTCATATGTTCTCACCCTCTAGTTTACCGTAGTGATCGAGAAGGAGGGGGGTGTGTGGGAAGAGGGAAATTCCTTCCGAGTCTGACGTCACTGAGGTCAACTCCAGACCATTAGCTGAAGTGTTAGCTGAGATCAGCAAAGTCAGTTTAGTCTTGGGTTCAGACCTGGGATCTGTTTGCTCTGCAAGTGTTCACATCACACCAGATCTTGAGCGGAGGTACACAATCTCAATATTATATTAGTGGAAGAGTGATTACAGTGTTCCCTGTAGCAATCTGCCATCTAGTCTCATATCTGTCTATTAAACTGAGATTTGTAATAAACAAAAAAAAAATTGACTTACAAAAAGAAAATACTGTGGATGTTGGACATTTGAAATAATAGAAAATGCTGGAAATACTCAGCAGGTCAGGCAGCATCTATGGAGAGAGAAACAGAATTAATGTTTCAGGTCAATGACCTTTCATCAGAACTCTGAAATTTTAAATCTGTTTCTTTATCTACAGATGTTGCCAGACATACTGAGTATTTCCAGCACTTTCCGTTTTTATTTCTTAACCTTGACTTTATTGTCCTAAAGAAGGATTTCAGCATGACTAACTAAATAAATTTGTTTCACCAATATGAGGCAGGGAGAAAGTAGATGGATAATTAGAGATGGGGAAAACTGGAAGAGGAATGAGTTAGAACTGTGTAAAAGGCTTTGTTAATCTCAGTCCTCAGTTGTAATTAAAAAGCAATAGAAATAAGTAACATCATCAGCAATACCAACATTAATGGTGCTGCAACTTATCCTATTAAAAAAGAATATGAGGTGGGTCTGCAGTTAAAATAAGGGCAAAGACCTACCCCCCGCCCCCCACCCCCGCTGTGACCCCACTGCCTTTCCACTGTATCCTGATTTTAACCTGCTCTTTTGAGCAGGTAAGCCAAACACTCACAGGAAGGAAGCAGTGTCTTTCTTTACATATGCAATTTTAGTCTGAGTCCTGAGCGGGAAAACAATGATGGGACCCTGTCAGGTCAAATTCAGAGACTCGAGCACAAAAATCCAGGCTGACACTCCAGCGCGGTACTGAGGGAGTGCTGCATTGTTAAAGCTGCTGTCTTTTGGAAGAGATGTGGAACGGAGGTCCTGTCTGCCCTCTCAGGTGCATGTAAAAATCCCATGGCACTATTTTGAAGAAGAGCACGGGAGTTCTCCGGGCCAATATTTAATCCCTCAACCAACATCACTAAACTAGATTATCTGGTTCTTATCACACTGCTGTTTGGGGGAGCTTGCTGTGAACAAATTGGCTGCTGTGTTTCCTACATTACAACAGTGACTACACTTCAAAAATACCTTATTAGCTGCGGTTGTGGAAGGTTCTGGATAAATGCATGTTGTTTCTTTCCTTTTCAAACCTGACAGAAGCTGCATCATGGCCAGAACAGTCCCAGGAAGTAAGATATAGTATTTATTTTTTAGGTATCAATATGGGTCAAGAGGCACAGGATTTTTTTTTTAATTTCCAGAAAGCTGACTTCACATTCTGGATCTGCCATTGTGGGATTTGAACTCATGTTCCCTGGGTTATTAATTCAGCCTTTAGGTTTACTAGTCTGGGAATATATACACTGCACTATCCAAACATGGCTCTTAAATGGCTGCAGTTTAAAAAAAACTAACAATCTCCTGCCTGAACAGGCATGAGATTAATTACAAATTGTGCTGCTCTAGCAGTAACGTCAAGGCAAGTATCAGGACAAATGTTCTGATGAAAGGTCACTGACCCGAAATGTTGGCCAGAATCTTGTGGAGACAGCAGTGCTCCTGCTGCTGGGTCAAAAAGGTGGAGAGGAAGCTCTGCCTCTGCCTTTTCGCCCCGCCCCCACCCCGGCGTGATGCTCCGTAGTTCCGGAAGCAATGTTTCCGGAATCCCGGATCGCCTTCCCTTTAAAGATGGGGATCCCGCCTCCAGGAGCTGCCAGCCAATCACAGGGCTGGCAGCTCAGCAGTATCGGCATTCACCACCGGGAGCGGTGGTCACTGCCTGTACCAGAGAGGCCTTGGACCCAGGCACAGCGCTGGAACCCCGGTCCGTGAAGGTGGAGGTTTTGCAGGTGGGGGTCCTCTGTGGGCCACAAGGCGCCCTCACCTCGTGGTGGAGGCATCCCCATCCGCTGGTTAGATGCCAGCGGCGGGAAGAGGCTCTTAATTGGACATGTGGTCTGACCAAGACTCTTCACAACTGAAGCATCACTTTTGAATTCCAAAGCCTTTGAGATAAAGTTCAACATTCCATTAACCTTTTCCGAGTATTTTTTATACCTGTGTACTAGTTTTTAGTGACTCGTGTACACAGAAACGCAACTCCCTTTGCTGCTCTCCACCTCCTAGTCTCTCATAATAAGAACATATTCAAAATGAATGATCTCACATTTCCCCACATTGTACACCATCTGCTACAGTATTGCCCACTCACTGGGCTGAATTTTATAAGCCCGCCAGGTGAATAAAACAGCAGCCTGCCCGCGCGGGCTGCACGCCAAAGAGCTGCTGCGATTCCAAGTGTGTGGAGGGCCCGGACTATCCGTCCCCGGCAAGGGCGTCAGCTGTCTCTGAGCAGGCACTAATGCCATTTATAAAAGGCTGTTAGCCCCACTGACATATTTAAAGAAACATTGAATGAAATTAAATAAATACATCTCTTTTGCCCCTCTCCCACCCCCCCATAACAATTAAATTAATTATTTGCCCTTCTCCCCCAAAACACTTACCTTTACCATCCGACCTACCCCCACCCCACAACTGCAAAACTTCTAAACTTCTACGCTTCCCACCATCCCCTGCACCTATGATGTTAATTTGACCCTGTTCCCCCCTCCTCCCCCGCACTGAGAAAATTACTTCCTCCCCTTCTCCCCACCAGTGTTGTGCCTCATTTCCCTGGATGGGGATCCAAATGTGCAGGAGTGCCGACTGGGGGGGCTGGAGATCGCAGTGGGACATCAGGAGGTGAGGTAAATTGATTTAAGTTAATTTATTTTAATTGATTTAAATATTCAAATTATGGTTCCGTTGCCCAATGGCAAGGAGGCTGCCACAGTGCCTCACTGCCACTAGGAGGATCGGACCAGGCCCTGCTAGTGTTAAGGTCCGTGGCGGGCCTCATCCAGGGCCATCTTCAGCACCCCAGCCCAGGCCACGGATTCCGACGTCGAGGGCTCCTTAAAATCCAGCCCACTTAGTCTGTCTATGTCCCTCCTGCTCTTATTCACACAACGAAGTGTCATCTTGAATATACAACACTCAATTCCTTCATCCAAGAGTCAAACAAGGGCACCTCCACTGAACACGACAACAGAGGAGAGGTGTTGGAGGAAGATGGTGTGACAGACTCTGTCAAAGCCTGCAGTGTGGTCTAGGAGAACGAGTTGGAATGTGCCAGGGACTGCTCAGAAGGGGCTGATCCAAATTTGCACAGCAAGAGTCCATGATCGGGAGAGGAGTTTTGTTGACCTTCCTCAATCAGGGAGTGCTGCACTCCATTGTTGAGCTTCCTCTGCAGTTAATTTGATTGAAGGACACACCATTCATATTGCATTGTTTAAGCCAGAACATCTTGGACTGTTCGATGCACCTTTTTTCCTGACAGTGGTACCTTCTGCTATTGCCATGAAGAATCTTCAGTTCCTTAAATAACTGCAGCAATCCAAAAGAAGAGCCTCTGACTGTCCACCTACACTTGCTATGTACATGACCATTAGGCACAAGGAAGGAGAAAGCTGGGGAAACAACATAAATAGGAAATAAGAGAGAATAAGGAGTGGTTGAGGCAAATAACATAGATGCATTTAAGGGAAAGCTCGATAACAATTGAATGATTAAGGAATAGAAGGCTCTGCTGATAGGGTTAGATGAAGAGAGGTGGGAGGAGGGTAATATGGAGCATAAATCAGTTAGGAGGAATGGCCTGATTCTGTGTTGTAAGTTCTATATAATCCTGTGTAAAATAATTAACTGGGCACTAACATTGAAGAAAATAATATCTTGTGGGTGATGTATTTGAATTTCAATGAGAACTGTTGGCGTACTTAGTGCATAATGGATTCAGTGCATTAGACTTATTGTATCAGGGCACAGACTGGGGCCAGTAAAGCTGAGTAATTTTATGACGATACATCATACTTAATAACAAGAAGGCAGCATCTGGTGTAGCTGACTGATTTAGGAAGAAATGTTTATCGGATGTTGGCTGCTGTGGAAATGGATTTGAGAGCACATTACTGTCAAACTATTACCATGTACTCACAATCTCTCTATCGATTATTTATAAAGTTTTTTTTTTACATTGAGAAAATTATTATTGAGATTGAGCCACATGTCAATGTTATAGGGTGTAGATATTCTGCTGAAGGGAAGGAGGTACCTCTCAGGATTTCCATGTCAAATTATTAGAAAAATGCCTTGGAGGCAAAAAGTGACATTCAGTATTCCCACGTGTTTACATTTCCAGTCAAAAAACAGATTCAATTTGTTGTTTTGTATTGGCTTGTGGGTGTGGATGAATGTTGCTGATGGTTAGAGGATTTGAAGCTAACACTTGCTTAGGCAGAAAAAGGCTGCTTTGCTATGTCACTTGTGGCTCAGTTGGTAATGCTCTTTTCTTTAGAGCAGACAAACATATGAACATACAAATTAAGAGCATGAGCAGGCCACTCGGCCCCTCGAGCCTGCTCCGCCATTCAATAAGTTCATGGTTGAACTGAATACTCCACATTCCTGCCTACCCCCATTAACCTTTCACCCCCTTGCTTATCAAGAATCTACCTACCTTTGCCTTAAAAATATTTTTCAGACTCTGCTTCCACCCTCTTTTGAGGAAGAGAGTTCTAAAGGCGCCTAAGAAGTTTGAGTTCAAGACCCACTCCAGGGATTTAAGCACAACAATCTCAGCTGACACTCCAGTGCAGTACTGACAGAGTGCTTCATTGTTGGAGGTGCCATCTTTTGGTTGAGCCGCTAACTGAGACCCCATCTATCCTCTCAGGTCAATGTAAAAGATTTAGGGTACTATTTCAAAGAAGAGCAAGGGAGTTTGCCCACATGTTCTTGGCCAATATTTATCACTCAATCAGTATCATTAAAACAGGTTATCTGGCTAATATCACATTGCTCATTGAGGGATCTTACTGTGCGCAAATTGACTGCTGTGTTTCCTACATTACAGCAGTGACTACACTTCAAAGCTCCACATTCAGGGGAGGACCCTGCTGGCAGTAAGCACCATGTTGTGCTGTGGGAGCTCAGCATAAGGGAATGAAGGGCAGGAAGTTGGAAGTTTTGCAAGAAGCGCAGGGTTCTAATTTACATAAATCATCCTTGACTTTCATAGCTGTTGGCATGTGACCTCCTCTAACAATATGCCGTTGTACTTCTGGCCAGAAATCTTCTTCTTTGGCCTCCTTGTCTCGGGAGACAATGGGTAAGCACCTGGAGGTGGTCAGTGGTTTGTGGAGCAGCGCCTGGAGTGGCTATAAAGGCCAATTCTAGAGTGACAGGCTCTTCCACAGGTGCTGCAGATAAAATTGGTTGTCAGGGCTGTTAAACAGTTGTCTCTCCCCTTGCACTTCTGTCTTTTTTCCTGCCAACTGCTAAGTCTCTTCGTCACACTTTAGCCCTGCCTTAATGGTTGTCCTCCAGCTCTGACGATCACTGGAAACTGACTCTCACGACTTGTGATCAATGTCACAGGACTTCATGTCACGTTTGCAGATGTCTTTAAAGTGGAGACATGGACGGCCGGTGGGTCTGATACCAATGCCGAGCATGCTGTACAATGTGTTCTTGGGGATCCTGCCATCTTCCATGCAGCTCACATGGCCAAGCCATCTCAAGCGCCACTGACTCAGTAGTGTGTATAACCTGGGGATGTTGGCCGCATTGAGGACTTCTGCGTTGGAGATACGGTCCTGCCACCTGATGCCAAGGATTCTCCGGAGGCAGTGAAGATAGAATGAATTGAGACGTCAATCTTGGCTGACATACGTTGTCCAGGCCTCGCTGCCGTAGAGCAAGGTACTGAGGACACAGGCTTGATACACTCGGACTTTTGTGTTCCGTGTCAGTGCGCCATTTTCCCTCACCCTCTTGGCCAGTCTGGACATAGCAGTGGAAGCCTTCCCCATGTGCTTGTTGATTTCTGCATCGAGAGACAGGTTACTGGTGATAGTTGAGCCTAGGTAGGTGAACTCTTGAACCACTTCCAAAGCGTGGTCACCGATATTGATGGATGGAGTATTTCTGATGTCCCATGATGTTCTTTTTCTTGAGGTTGATGGTTAGGCCAAGTTCATTGCAGGCCGCCACAATCCTGTCGATGAGTCTCTGCAGACACTCTTCATTGTGAGATGTTAATGCAGCATCGTCAGCAAAGAGGAGTTCCCTGATGAGGACTTTCCGTACTTTAGTCTTCGCTCTTAGACAGGCAAAGTTGAACAACCTGTCACGTGATCTTGTGTGGAGGAAAATTCCTTCTTCTGAAGACTTGAACGCATGTGAGAGCAGCAGGGAGAAGAAGATCCCAAACAGTGTAGGTGCGAGAACACAGCCCTGTTTCACGCCACTCAGGATAGGAAAGGGGTCTGATGAGGCGTCGCTATGCTGAATTGTGCCTTTCATATCGTCATGGAATGAGGTGATGATACTGAGTAGCTTTGGTGGGCATCCGATCTTTTCTAGTAGTCTAAAGAGACCACGTCTGCTGACGAGGTCAAAGGCTTTGGTGAGATCAATGAAAGCAACATAGAGGGGCATCTGTTGTTCACGGCATTTCTCCTGTAGCTGGCGAAGGGAGAACAGCATGTCAATGGTGGATCCCTCTGCTCGAAAGCCGGACTGTGCCTCAGGGTAGACACGCTCAGCCAGCTTCTGGAACCTGTTTAAAGTGACTCGAGCGAAGACTTTCCCCACGATGCTGAGCAGGGAGATTTCACGGTAGTTGTTGCAGTCACCGCGGTTACCCTTGTTCTTCTCGAGGGTGATGATATTGGCATCACGCATGTCCTGTGGTACTGCTCCCTCATCCCAGCACAGGCAAAGCACAGACACACCTTTCCTGTCTGCAATACTGGCGGCTTAGTAGGTCAGTTCGTGACTGAAAAACATTCACATGTGGCCACATTTACCAGCATCTCTTTCTTGACATAGAAATACTCTGCAAATTTAAGGAATGATGTTTTCCCCCCTGCATACTGTTCAGTTCCCTGCCCTAACATTAACTTCAAAACTACAGAACTTAGCAGTTGTCCCAATTTTCCTGTGTTCCATTTGCAATTCTCAGTCTTCCCTTCCAGAGTGAGAACTGGCTTACTGCAGTTTCTTCCTTTGTATAATATGGAGCACATTAAAGGGCAGATTTACAATTGATTAGCATGTGTTTAGAGTCTGGAGTAGAGGCTCATTCCTGGCCTGAAAGTGTCGCTGGCAAGTCCAGCATTTATTGCCTATCATTTGTTGTTTTGTGAATGTGGTGATACTAGGTGATTTGCTAGGCCACTTTATAGGGTAGCTAGTAATTAACAACATTGGTGCAGCACAGGAGCCTGAGAAGCTGATTGGGAGGCCTGCTCGATTTTCTGCCCATGCAGTCACATGGGCCCTGACTGAGGCACAAACCCTTGCACCTGTCTTTCTGATGTGTACTCTTGTCACACTAAGTTCTGCATTGGTAGTCTTATAAATTACATCTTCTTTCTGCATTTGAAAATCCCAGTAATAGCATTACTTGCTCCTTTCTGGAAACAAACTTGACTTTTACTTGGCATTTTGCTCTGCTTTGTTTAGTCCTATGAAGGGCCTTCTTCCGCTCACCCTGCCAGTACTGGGTTGAAGGAGTTCACCTCAAACTTTTAATTGATCTCTTATGCAATTCCAACAATTCCTCTTTTACCTTTTTCTGATGCTTCACACTGCAACACTTAACAATTGTAATGACCTTCACTGCACAACAAAGAAGAAAATTCTGTTGTAGTCCACTCAGTCTATCTATTGTCACAATCAAACTGCTAAAACGTACCAGCTTTCAAGTAGCTTAGTACACTTTGAAAAACAGTTAAGCAATCTTGTACAAAAGGATTTCCAATAATTGATGATTAATTATTTTTGATTGAATTACTTGATATCTTGGCCTAGAACTTTGAAAAAAGAACAAAGAACAGTACAGCACAGGAAGAGGCCATTCGGCCCTCCAAGCCTGCGCAGATCTTGATGCCTGTCTAAACTAAAACCTTCTGCACTTCCGGGGTCCGTATCCCTCTATTCATGTATTTGTCAAGATGCCTCTCAAACGTCTCTATGGTACCTGCTTCCATCACCTCCCCCAGCAGCAAGTTCCAGGCACTCACCACCCTCTGTGTAAAAAACGTGCCACACACATCCCCTCTAAACTTTGCCCCTCGCACCTTAAACCTATGTCCCCAAGTAACTGACTCTTCCACCCTGGGAAAAAGCTTCTGACTATCCACTCTGTCCATGCCACTCATAACTTTGTAAACCTCTATCATGTCACCCCTCCACCTCCGTCGTTCCAGTGAAAACAATCCGAGTTTATCCAACCTCTCCTCATAGCTAATGCCCTCCAGACCAGGCAACATCCTGGTAAACCTCTTCTGTACCCTCTCCAAAGCCTCCACATCCTTCTGGTAGTGTAGCGACCAGAATTGCACGCAATATTCCAAGTGTGGCCTAACTAAGGTTCTGTACAGCGGCAGCATGACTTGCCAGTTTTTATATTCAATGCCCCGACTGATGAAGGCAAGCATGCTGTATGCCTTCTTGATTACCTTATTCACCTGCGTTGCCACTTTCAGTGACCTGTGGACCTGTACGCCCAGATCTCTCTGCCTGTCAATACTCCTAAGGGTTCTGCCATTTACTGTATACTTCCCACCTGTATTAGACCTTCCAAAATGCATTACCTCACATTTGTCTGGATTAAACTCCATCTGCCATTTCTCCGCCCAAGTCTCCAACTGATCTATATCCTGTTGTATCCTGCTCATGCCTTTTGCCCGGTTTTTTGCCCTTGTGCCTTTCCCAGTTTACAGGAACAAAATGGACGCCTAAGCATCCAAAATATCAGATCAGGCAGGGACACCTGTTTTGTATTAGTCACCATATTGAATCAAGCTCCCGTATGGCCAACAGGGAGCATACCCTAAGTATTTAGTACTCTCATTAAAATTTAAAATAAGGGTCCCATGCTTGAGATTTGACTGTCTCAATGCCTGACGTAGCCACATGATAAAAATGCTCAGCAACTCACAGTGCTAACAAAGGCAGCAAAGATCCTTCAGCAGCACTATTTAAAGGGCTCATCCAGTACACGGAGGTTTGTTGCTGTTTGGTTTTCTTAGCCTTCTGGCTAACTTCTGGGTATTTTTATATGGCTGTCTTCTGCCTCTAAGTGAATTCTGATTTCTGAGAAGAGCTTTTTGCTGGATGACTTTTGGTTGTTTTCAAAAAACAATTTCACTGTCGCCATAGTTGAATTGGTAGAGCTGCCTTTAGGGATGGAGGATGAGGGCCTCGATGATGTTGATCTCGCTGCTCCTTAGGCTCCCTCACCACCTCCAGAACATGTGTAAGCTCTGAATCATCAGAAGCAATGTCATGAGAGATAGATTAGCACCATTTTAACATCATTGGCTGCGATTTTCACTCCCTCTGTCGAGTGGGAACAGAACTGTAGCAACACAAAAATTACTGCAAAAGACTTAGGTATGTAGGAACAAAGGAACATGAGGAGGCCATTCAGCCCCTCAAGCCTGTTCTGTCATTCAATTCAATCATGATTGATAGATATCTTAACTCCATTTCTGGGAGAAACATTTCCAAGTTTCCACTACCCTTTGTGTGAGGAAGTGCTTTCTGACATCACCCCTGAACGGCCTGGCTCTAATTTTAAGGATATGCCTCCTTGTCCTGGACTCTTCCCACCAATGGAATTAGTTTCACACTATTTGCTTTACCAACTCCTTTCATCATCTTAAACACCCCAATTAAATTATCCCTGAATCTACTTGCCAACCCGCTCTATTCCTGCTCGGCACCATTTTGTTTGGGGCTCACGGACAGCCCAGGCACCTGCCTATTTCAGATAGGAGCCTTTTCGTAGTATGCTAATCATGTGCCTTTAGGGCCTGATGCAATGTAGAGGTACTAATGGGCACAACATGAACCTTGAATAATCCACTCATTGTTACCAGGCACTGAGAGACTCAACCAGCAATCCTTAAAGGATCACTGCAAGCAGCTCCCAAAAAGGTATATTTTATTTCAAAATTTTTGTCTTCTGGTCCACTGCTGACCCATTAATGGCTCTACACTCACCACTACCTCACGTCCCCATCACCACACCCTCCTCCACCATCTGCCTTCGTGATTGCTTCTCCCTCCAAAGATAAAGTTTCCATTACAGCTGCTGGAATTTCCATTCGTCCGACATGCGACATGAAACTGAGCTGCCGGCTGAAACTGACATGTACATTGAAATCTGCAAAAATGTCTTCTTTCATAAAGCAATTAATCTCTCAATGACCTCCAATTAGACATTCAGAGTATAAAGGATTCTGCTAATTTAGACACAGCTCCACCTTATCTGCTCCTTATGAATACGAATATACAAAATTGACAGGCAGGACAAGACCAGCTAGTCCATCAAGACTGCCCCATACAATGATGACTGTAGTGTCATGAGTAGGCACATCCGACTCCCCCAGCCCCCCTGTCAGCCCACACTGAAGTAATTTCCTGGGAGAAAAACCCAGGGTCAACAGTGGAAATAATACTTCAGGAAATGTTCTCTCCAAAACACTCAGCTGGTTGAAACCAGTCCAGGAGATCACAGGATCAAGTGTTATCTATGATGTGATCTTTGCTCAATACAATGGGCAGGATTTTTCCTGTGGACTTTGGGACCCCAATGTTAGGGTCAAATGGGTGTCAGAAGCCTGCAGTGTGGGGGAAACAGTGACACAACAGTAATTTTCTCCCAATTGGCCAATTAGTGACCAAAGGGCAGGCTCGCCATCGAATTAAGGAAGATGGGTGGGCTCCCGATGCTGGAGGACCAATAGGAGGCCTTTCAGCACTGAAGAAACAGGAGGCTGCCTTTTCAGGTAAGTAAGAGTGAGGTGGGGGGGGGGGGGGTCTCAAGATGGAGGTGCCTCTCTCCAACTTTTTACACTGTAAAATAGAAAATGCCCTTGGATATCCTCGCCCCTGACACCTCAGGGGGCCGAGAGGCTGACTGGAAAGTTTCAGTCGGCCTCTGACAATAGGCCTGAATAGGCCTTTAAGGAATTTAAATTGGCTACACTCTGCTTGCAGGCAGGTAAGTCTGCTGCACCGGCCCCCATCCTCACCCCCCCCAAGCCACCTCCAGAAAAATGGCCTGGGTGCAGGATATTGCCATCAAACAAACACGCCAGCTGATGGTGCGAAATTCCCCATTCTCCTACCTCTGTGCTCATCCCCATCAGGACTTAAAGATCCAGCCCCATGTTCCTGTCACGATAATGCAGTGCAACATCTAATTCACCAGAAGCAATGCCCACTATTTAACATCTAAAAGTTCAACATCTTGCAAACTCGTAAAGCTCTAGATGTTGCACACCAAGAGAATTGTTTTTACTGTCATCACTCACACTTTATGCAATGCCTCCAGCTTTTCATCCCATTAAATTCTAGCGGTAGCATCTTGGGTGTCAAGCTTTCTATAAATTGTCGGGATGACTCAATAGTTGAACTCAAATCGATGGACAACAATTCCCTTTGTCACATTTCCTCCCAGGTAGTGAAGTTGAAAATTAGCCTCCAGATGTCACACACGCGACAAAGCATTTTGTTATTGTTACAAAATTATCAACGACCAGAACAACTTACATTTCTATAAGGCTTTTAACGTAGTAAAAATGTCTCAAAGTGCTTCATGTCATAATTTGGCACTGAGCTGCACAAGGATGAAAGTTAAGTTTTCAGGAGCATCTTAAAGGAGGAGAGAAAGGTAGAGAGGTTAAGGTGGGAATTTCAGAGCTTAGGGCCCAGGCAGCTGTATGCACAGCCACCAATGGTGCAGTGAAAGAAATTGGGAAATGCACAAAGAGATCGGAATTGGAGTAGATATCTCAGAAGGTTGTAGGACTGGAGGATTTTACAGAGATAGGGAGGGGTGAGACCAAGGAGAGATTTGCAAACAAGGATGAGAATTTTAAATGAGGTGCTGCTGGACCAGGAGACAATGTAGTTCAGCAAGCACAAGCGGGAAAGAAAGGCATCATTGATTAAGCCTGAAATTCGCAAACAGCCACCAATACCTGCTTTGCTTATTTAGCACAGTGAACTGAAATTGATAGGCTGAGTGAAGAGCTAGTTATCAAAATGCACTCCAGACCCCACTCCTCTTGTGAACCAATCAGAGGTGATTAGCCAGTATTAAAAATAAAAAAGTAAGGCTATAAACTGTATTTAAAAAAAAAATGATAACACCACGATGCAGCACTTTTGAAGGAAGGTATCTGTACATTCAAATGGCATAAAAGGGATGGGGGAACTGATGATGCTTTAAAGGGCAGTGGAAGCAGGTCCATAGGAACGTTCAAAAATGAATTAGATAACTACTTTAAGGGTGAAAATGTTTTCTGCTTCTGGAGCAAATTCTGTAGCTGCAAGAATGGGTCAGAGGCTGGGGATTCTACAGCAGTCACTTCCTGACCCCCCCCCCCCCCCCACCCCCCACAAAGCCTGTCCACCATCCATGATGCACAAGTCAGGAGTGTGATGGAATACTCTCAGGATAAGGGGCCGATCATTCAGGACTGAGATGAGGAGAAATTACTTTACTCAAAGGATTGTGAATCTTTGAAATTCTCCACCCCGGAGGGTTGTGGGTGCTCCATCATTGAATACATTTAAGGCTGAGATTGACAGATGTTTTGTCTCTCAGGGAATCAAGGAATATGGTGAGTGGGCGGGAAAGTGGAATTGAAGCCTAAGGTCAGCCATGATCGTTTTGAATGGTGGAGCAGGCTTGATGGGCCAGATGGTTGACTCCTGCTCCCATTTCTTGTGTTCTTGTGCTCTTTTGTTCTCTCCAATTGCCTGGATGGTTGCAGCTCCAACAACACTCAAGAAGCTCGACACCATCCAGGACAAAGCAGCCCACTTGATTGGCACCCCATCTACAGGCATTCACTCCCTCCACCACCGACGCACAGTGGCAACAATGTGTACCACCTGCTGGAACTCACCAAGACTCCTTCGACAGCACCTTCCAAATCTGTGACTTCTACCACCTAGAAGGACACGAGCAGTAGACACATGGGAACATCACCACTTGCAAGTTCCCTTCCAAGTCACACACTATCCTGACATGGAACTATATCGCCGTTCCTTCACTGTTGCTGGGTCAAAATCCTGGAACTCCCTTCCTAACAGCACCGTGGGTGCCACATGGATTGCAGCGGTTCAAGAAGGCAGCTCGTCACCACCTTCTCAAGGGCAATTAGGGATGGGCAATAAATGCTGGTCTAGCCAGCGAAGCCCACATCCCATGAATGAATACAAAAAAGAGCAGGAGACTCTCTCAAAGAGCCAGCACAGGCATGATGGGCTGAATGGCATCTTTCTGTGCCATATGATTCTATGATTCTATAAAACGTACTATGTAGAGCAAAGTTGTTGCTTTTGTCATTGTAACAGTAAAATTAAGTAAGAGCAGAAATTGCTGAAACAAAGAATGAAGTCGACAGATAAGGATGAAACGCATATTTTCAAAAACCAGAAACAAATCTCCAAGAAAACCCTTCGAATAAGTTTAAATGTGAGTTTCGCTCCCTCCTTGGCGCTAAACTCTACCATTTATTTTCTGTGGATTCGCGCTCACGGGGGGACTGAAGGCTGTATAGAATTCATTTCATACCTGACCCTGTGCAGCACACAGTGAAGGGTGATCATTGCTCTTCTCTCGACTGGAATTCAATCCGTGTCTCCAGAGGTATAAAGTGTGAGAGATTGGTCGGTTGCACTCTATGTACAGTATTCCCCGGCTGTTAAATTGTTCACGGCATTTGCTTGCTGAAAACTATAATGGCTACTGTTGCATTACACTCCATTTAGTTGCAATGCAGTGTAACCCACTAAAGCACCAAAAGATCATCCTTGAAATCAAATGAGTTTTTTATCATGGGATTTTCCTGAAGTTTTGCTTCATGTTTAAGATTCAGGGATTCTGTGGGTTTAGGATTCAAATATCTTCACAAGGAAGTCTTTAGATTCAGAAGTCAAATTTCACATTTTCAAGGTATTGATTATTAAGTTCCAGCAATTACTTTTTTTGCATTTCGAGTTTTATCTCTAAACTGTTGAATTTAACAGCGAAGAGTGCTGAAGGCAAAGTGGTAGACAACATCTCTTTCGGGTTGATATCATGGTCATTCTTTCAGTCTGCTAAAGAACGAGAAGGATGAGTAAATGATGGTAAATGTACAGGAACAACATCAAACTTCTGCCAGTGTCCAATCACAAGCAGGTCTTTAAATTAAATAATGCAGATACTTTCAGTAAAGGGTTATTTTGACTGTGCCAAGTTTTCATGGGACATGCTTTGGAGGAGAATCTTGTATCGAGAGAAGAGAATGAGACAAAAGTAAGCCACCTGAAAGCAGACATAGGTACTGATTCAAACATCAGGACCACTTTCTAATGTAGATAGGATGCCCTATTCTCCCCAGCTCAATGAGACCCTCGGGGCCAAGGCCAAATCAATGACGTTCTCTGCACTGCTATGCCAACAAATTGAATACACCAATGTTTTCGTTTGCAAATGCTGTTTGATCACAGAGCAGAGTGACTCCAGATTTCAGACGTCCCACTGAATGTAATTACCAAATGGAGGGCAGACACTTCTTAAAGAAAGAGATGAAAGTCTATTGGACTAACCTTTCACTGAGTGGTAGCTGTGGCAACCCTGTCTACTGTAATATGTCTAGTGTATATTGATCATAGAATGTGTGACTTTTCAATTATTGATAATTCAGTGTGCAGATACTAAGCAGCAAGAAGGAAAAGGGAACAACACTGAGTGCCAAGGCAGAGAGCTCCCATCATCAGGCAGGTTTTGACTGGAGATACTCAGACCAATGCAGGTTGCAGGGGATGTAACCAATAAAACCATATTATCAATTCACTGCTGCAGATCAGCTACGTTCTATATAATCGACTGAGAATTTCATGAGCGTGGTTATGTAGTATTGCTTACATTCTTTTCTCTTGTTATTGACTGTGAAGTTATCAAAAAATAGAATTCATTTGTCTATCTTGAAACTATATCGCCAATATGCGTTATAGAAAGGTAAATGATAAGGCCTTACCTTGCATTGTACTTTACCTTACTGTACGGCAGATTTAAACATGGTTGACATTCCATCCTTTTCAATTGTGTCTCCTCTGTCTTCCATCTCCACAGCACTGCCCTTCAATTATTCCACTCTGATCAACGAAAACATGGCAAGCACATTGCTATCAATGGTGTCACTACTGATATGCCCCAAGTTTCCTTCTCCTTTTAGGTCCACACATTTGGTTCTGACATTCCCCAAGTTTCCACTCTTGACAACCTCCCATTGCTGCCCCCATTGAGAGTATAGTTAAGCATTGGGGTCAGCTTCCACATAAATCTCAACAGCACCCACCTTTATCTCCACTGTTTGAGTCCACTACTGTTACTCTGCTGTCAGACTCTTCGTCCAAAATCAAACGTTCCTCCAAATAAACATAACTAGTCTGACGCTATTCCGTTAATTTCTTGCCAGGACCTCTATACCCTTGCCCCAATTTCCATCCATCTGCCCAGCTGCTAGCTCAGTCTGACGCTGACAGTGTTCTGCTCAAACCTGAGCTGAGCTTCAAACTGCACATCTCGTCTAATCCAGGGATCACTTGTTTCTACCTTTGAAGCATCACCTGCTGCTGTCCCCACCTCATCCCCACCAGCGTAGAAACCCTCAAACCCTCAAAGGCCTTTGCCTTGTTAGGTTTTATTTTTCAGTGCCTTCCTGTACCCAAACACCACCAGACGGAAACTCCAATTTATCTATTGGCAGCCCATCCATCATTTTAAACATCCACTCTGTCCACCATCGGCGTACTGTGGCTGCCATCAGTACTATCTACAGGATAAAATTACTATCTTTTGCCTCCTTGCACTCTGGAATTCTCCTAAATATCCCGATCTGACTGCCTTTCTCCCCATCACCAGAAACCTGATCGTGCGTTTTTACACCTCTCCCCACCTGCTTCCAATGCCAGCTCAATGTCAAATAACCCCTTTGTGAAGTGCCTTGGAATGTTTCATGACTTAAAAACATGAGGAGGCCATTCAGCCCTCATGCTTGTTCCGCAATTCATTAGATCATGGCCGATCATTGTATTTACCTGCAATGGTTCCATACACTTTAATACGCTTACCTAACAAGAATCTAGTTTCAAAATTCTCTATTGACCTCCAGCCTCCACAGTTTATTTGGGGGGAAGTGAGTTCCAGATTGTCTCTGTGTGAAGAAGAGCTTTCTGACATCACCCTGAATGGGCTAGATCTAATTTTAAGGTTATGACCCCATGTTCTTGCTTCTCCCACCAGAGGAAATAGTTTCTCTCTATCTAATTTAGAACATTAGAACATTAGAACATTACAGCGCAGTACAGGCCCTTCGGCCCTCGATGTTGCGCCGACCATCTGACCTACACTATTCCATTTTCATCCATATGTCTATCCAATGACCACTTAAATGCCCTTAAAGTTGGCGAGTCTACTACTGTTGCAGGCAGGGCGTTCCACGCCCCTACTACTCTCTGCATAAAGAAACTACCTCTGACATCTGTCCTATATCTTTCACCCCTCAACTTAAAGCTATGTCCCCTCGTGTTTGCCATCATCATCCGAGGAAAAAGACTCTCACTATCCACCCTATCTAACCCTCTGATTATCTTGTATGTCTCTATTAAGTCACCTCTCCTCCTCCTTCTCTCTAACGAAAACAACACCAAGTCCCTCAGCCTTTCCTCGTAAGACCTTCCCTCCATACCAGGCAACATCCTAGTAAATCTCCTCTGCACCCTTTCCAAAGCTTCCACATCCTTCCTATAATGCGGTGACCAGAACTGCACGCAATACTCAAGGTGCGGCCTCACCAGAGTTTTGTACAGCTGCATCATGACCTCGTGGCTCCGAAACTCGATCCCCCTACTAATAAAAGCTAACACACCATATGCCTTCTTAACAGCCCTATTAACCTGGGTAGCAACTTTCAGGGATTTATGTACCTGGACACCAAGATCTCTCTGCTCATCTACACTACCAAGAATCTTCCCATTAGCCCAGTACTCTGCATTGCTGTTACTCCTTCCAAAGTGAATCACCTCACACTTCTCCGCATTAAACTCCATTTGCCATCTCACAGCCCAAATCCTTTAATCATTTTCAACAGCTTTCCACTGAAGGTGCGATATAGGTGCAAGTTGTGTGGATCCTTCCAGCAGTTTATCACATTTAAGCCACCCGTTTCACCAAAAGGCGTATTGTTGACACAGATTGAGTACATAGCCATGAGTCTTGTGTTTTGGTCAGTGCATGTGCAAATTCCAGAACCAGTGGTACGATAGCAATCCCACAGCTCACTGTATAGATGCTGCACACAGTGTGATATTCAACAAGTAGAATCAGGAAATACCATGGTTAAATTTCCAGCCTGTACTGAGTTAATTAATTCAGTTTGGGAATGATGGTCCTTTGCCAATATTTCTCTGGCTGGGCTGCAACTGGGGGATAAACTCAGCCGAGGATTCCAGCTCCAATCTCTTTCCAGACACTGATATTCTCTGACTAGGCATGAAAAATGTGACTGTTTATGCGATATACTTTTGAGAAAATTAATAACCTTTGCATGGCTGTGCAGGCGAACAATTTTAAAATCAGATTCAGCTAGGATCAAAGCAAACGCTTTACCCTGTTTGTATACTATTAGATAGCCAAATCCACCTCATTCAAACTGTGACAATGCAGGAGGCTAGTTTAACTTGATGTTTAATTAAGAAATTGGCATAAAGCAGCCATGGTTGAATATGTAGAATTGTGGTCTCTTACGGCTGAGTAAATCAATATCTCTGTTGGAGTTAGACCTAATAGATATTTCCATCATAGTATTTCTAAAAATGTCAGTTTTGTGCTACTTGTGGGTATCATTATATTTTAATTTTACGAGTCACGTCCAGAGGGTTTGCATCAAATTATATGGGAAGACGGCGTTGTTCTGTCCAGGTACAACTTTGCCTTCATCGAGATGTTGAACGTACAAGTGGAAGGTGGGCAGCAGTCCCTTTGTTCCTTTGAAATTCTGAACATTGGCTGCACCAAAAGGTAAATTCACTTGCTCCATTCTTCCAAGACATGTGGTTTGGAGCATTGATGTTACAGTATTGTTAGCTCTATCTTCGATCTGTGCTCCTTTTGAGCATTGCTCCCATTGAACTTACCCTCCAGAACCTAAACGATCTTGCTGGATATATTTTTGTTGGACTGTTTGATTCTGAATCTACAAATCAATGTTCAAGTGGAAAAGTAGTCATTGCAGATTTATTGGATTGTATGCACGTATAGGAGAGGCAGTGCGTAGTGGTCGTGCTGCTGGACTAGTAAACAGAGTCCCAGGCTGATCTTCTGGCGACATGGGTTCAAATCCCACCAAGTCAGATGGTGAAATCTGAATTCAATTAATAAAATCTGGAATTAAAATGATAGTCCAATGGTAACTATGATACCACTGTCGATTGTTGTAAAAACCCATCTGATTGAATAATGTCCTTTCGGGAAGGAAATCTGCCATCCTCACCTGGTCTGGCCTACATGTGACTCCAGACCCCCAGCAATGTGGTTGACTCTTAAATGCCTTCTGAAATGGCCACTCAGTTCAAGGGCAATGAGGGATGGGCAATAAATGCTGACCTGGCCAGCGATGCCCACATCCCATAAACAAATGAACAAAAAATGCAAATATTAACCTGTATTAGACAAATCTAATTTCTGTTGTTAATTGCAAATTTCCTTTGATTCATTTTGCTTAATTTGTAAATAAATGCTGCAGTCAATTTTAGCCATTTGATTCTCATCTTACCTTTGATATTTCCACCTTTCTGGATAGATTGGAGAGGCAAAATGCACTGCAGCAACTCACCAAGGCTCCTTCAACAGCACCTTCCAATTCACAACTTCTGCCACATAGAAGGACAAGGGCAGCAGATGCATGGGAACACCACCACCTGCAAGTTCCCCTCCAAATCGCACACCATCGTGACATGGAGCTATATCACCGTTCCTTCATCGTCACTGGGTTAAAATCCATCCCTAACAGCACTGTGGGTGTACCTACACAACACGGAGTGCTACAGTTCAAGAAGGTGGCTCACCACCACCTTCTCGAGGGCAATTAGAGATGGGCAATAAATGCTAGTCTTGCCAGCGATGGCCACATCCCATTAATGAATAAATAAAAAGAGCTCTGCTTTTCCTGTTCGCTGTAAGCCGCCCATGTTTCACAGCCATACAGCAAGGTGCTGAGAACACAGGCCTTATAAACCATCAGCTTGATCCTAAAGGTCAGCTTGGTGTTATCCTGTGTGTTTCGTGAGTCAGCCAAAGGTGGTAGCTGATTTCCCTATGTGTGTATGGACCTGTATGATTTGGAATTTAGAAGAATGGGAAGTGATCTCAATGAAACATATAAGATCCTAAAGGGTCACTGACCTGAAACGTGAACACTGCTTCTCTCTCCACAGATTCTGCCTGACCTGCTGAGTATTTTCAGCATTTCTTGTTTTGATTTAAAATTCGAGAGGGTTTGGATAGGGTAGACACTGAGAGATTGTTTCCACTGATCAGGGAATCCAAAACACAGGGGCACCATCTCAAGATAAGTGGATGATCATTTAGGACTGAGATAAGGAGAAATTGCTTCACTCAAAGTGTTGTGAATCTTTGGAATTCTCTACCCCAAAGGATTGTGGATACTCCATCTTTGAATACATTTAATGCTGGGATAGACAGATTTTTGGTCTCTCAGGGAATCAAGGGATATGGCGAGAAGGCGGGAAAGTGGAGTTGAATCCTAAGATCAGCCACAATCATATTGAATGGTGGAGCAGGCTCGATGGGCCATATTGTCTACTCCTGCTCCTATTTCTTGTGCTGTTGTATAATGAGCTCTGCATCAAGGGAAAGATTGTCTGTCACTCAGGATTCAAGTTTACAGAATTTGCTAACCACTTCCAATGGAGTGTTATTTAGTGTGGTCAGGGGCGGAAATGCAACATCTTGTCCCATGATTACGGGGCATTATGGATATGTACCTGCAGGACAAAATCACAAATAGAGTCATAGGGTCATAGAGTCATAGAGTCGTACAGCATAGAAACAGACCCTTTGGCCCACCGCGTCCATGCCGACCATAATGCCTATCTGCCTGCATTAATTCCATATCCCTCTATGCCTTGCTCATTCAAGTACCTGTCCAGATGCCTCTTAAATGTCGCTACTGTTCCTGCCTCCACCACCTCCTCAGGCAGCTCATTCCAGATACCCACTATTCTTTGTGTGAAAAATTTACCCTTTTGATCCCCTTTAAACCTCCTCCCTCTCACCTTAAATCTATGCCCTCTAGTTTTAGTCACCCCTACCATGGGAAACAGACTCTGGCTATCTACCCTATCTATGCCTCTCATAATTTTATATACCTCTATCATGTCCCCTCTCAGCCTCCTTCGCTCCAGGGAAAACAGATCCAGCCTATCCAATCTCTCTTTATAACTCAAGCCCTCCAAACCAGGCAACATCCTTCTGAATCTTTTCTGCACCCTCTCTAGCTTAATCACATCTTTCCTGTAGTGCGGCGACCAGAACTGCACACAGTACTCCAAATGCAGCCTAACCAACGTTATGTACAACTGTAACATGATGTCCCAACTCTTGTACTCAATGCCTCAGCCGATGAAGGCAAGCATGCCATCCGACTTCCTCACCACCCTGTCTACCTGTGTTGCCACTTTCAGGGAGCTATGTACTTGCACCCCAAGGTCTCTCTGCTCAAGAACACTTCCCAGGGACCTGCCATTCACTGTATATGTCCTGCCCTGGTTTAACTTCCCAAAATGCATCACTTCACACTTGTCTGCGTTAAATTCCATTTGCCACTCCCTTGCCCACTTTCCCAGTTGATTTATATCCTGTTGTAACCTTAGACAACCTTCTTCACTGTCCACTATACCACCAATCTTGGTGTCATCTGCAATCTTACTAATCATGTCCCTTACATTCACATCCAAGTCATTAATACATGTGACAAACAACAGAGGGCCCAGCACCGATCCCTGTGGCATATCACTGGTCACCGACCTCCAATCTGAAAAACAACCCTCCACTACTACTCCCTGCCACCTATCACCAAGCCAAAATGTGACAGTCCTGTCAAAGGCAGAGCTCCCAAGTGTGTTGGCGCTGATCAAACAGAGATGGCTTTGGTGGATCGGACATGTCCGCAGGATGGAAGACACTGGCATACTCAAGGACCTTCTGTATGGTGATGTCGCTGAGCCAGATGACCAGTGGAGTGCCCAAAGCTCCACTTCAAGAATGCTTGCAAGCGTGACATGAAGGCCCTAAATGTCGACTATCACACTTGGGAGTCATTAACTGGTGAAAAAGGAAAATGGCAGCACATCCTGTTGGCTGGTGTGCACTCCCACAATGAACATTGGCTAAAGCAGCTTAGGAACAGGCACCAACGCTGAAAACAACAACTTACAGCGTCACTTGGCAACTTCATGTGCAGCACTTGTGGCAGAACCTTCCTCTCAAGGATTGGCCTTCACAGCCATCAACAAAGGTGCACAAAGAGAATAAACCCCACCTAAATGGATTGTTTGCTGCATGTCCATCATCTTTCGTGGATGGATAGATCCCAACCAGGCTGCATAAAGTGTATCAAAAATGTTTACAGGCACGATTTTGCTGCCAAATAACAGCTCGTTTAATGCCGCTCATTATTAGTGTGTAAATCATTCAGCAACCTCTGGTGGAGATGAGACACACAGTGAATTGTGAATTGCCACAAATTGCTGGATGATTTCTGCCTCTCCGCTGTTCACCTTCTGAAAAAGGCAGTTCGTCTTCAACCTCCCTGAGATTTTCATGAAATTACTGCATTTGTACACTATTTCCCATTTAAACTCGCTACAGAAAATTAGGCTTGCTTCTCAACAGCCTGAGTACATTCTTAATCAAGAGATTTATATTCCTGCACTGCAACTCAACCTCTCTGGCCCAGAAAGGGAATGATTTAAATTGAAGACTCTCATTCCTACAGATAGTAAATTGTTAGAGATTTTTAAAATTACTTTTCCTTTCTGTCTCTCTATTCTCTCTCAATCCAATCTTTCTTTCCATCTCTTTTTTTCTCTTTCTGTCTGTGATTTGACGCTGATTCATGCTATTTCTTCCCTCGTTGCTTTCTCAATCCTAAATCTCATCAGTTTAAAGAGATGGACTGTTGGTTCCTATAGTATAAGGGTATCAAAAGGTTAATCTTGAGAGAATGCAAAGGTTACCTCCCACCAGGATGAGTTAAGAGATTATGTGGGAAAGACTCGAGAACAGTTATAGCATGGCTTTTGAAGGAGACACACAGGCTTGTGTGGAGTGTATATAGTTACTGTACAATAAAGATTAATGTTTAAACAGTACAATCCAAGAATCTCTCTGGCTAAACTCTATACAGTGGCAGCATAAAGAACCAAGTATAAAACATGGTGAACAGTGTTGGGATCGAAGCCCTACACCCAGAAGAGAAGGAACTTTAAAACAAGTACCTGAAAAGAGTGAAATAAACTACAGACCTGAGAAGGCTAAGAAAAGCTCCAGAGAACAGAAGTGTGGCTGAAAAGCAAGCAATCGGGTGAGTCATTGTGCCGACGATCGAGAAATCCCGGTTAAAAAAAGCCTTTGAAGAGCTTAAGAAATTAATTTGCTAAAGACTCCGTCTGGGCGAAAGAAAAAAGAGTGAGAAACCCCCGAACACAGCAGAGCCTCCATTAACGCAGCTAGGCTGAGAAAAAAAAACCATTAAAGCAATCAAACAAAAAAATCTATAAACAATCTCAAGCAAAGGAAAAGCACTGAGAGGAAAAAAAAGTCTGATAATGGATAAAAAAAAATCATGGGAAACCTCCAAACACAGTAGAGTCTCCACTACCGCAGCCACAGCTGAGACAGAAAAAAATCATTAAACCAGTCAAGCGTGAACAAGGTAAATAAACTCCACCAAAATAAAAGCAAAGAGGAAAACTCTTAAACTGCCTTTCGAACAGATGTGTAAACATATAGACAAAGTGCTGAAAGAAAAACAGAGAATACTGTCAAGCACCTGTTATACTCCAGCAAAGCAAGCTAGCCTGGAAAAAATAATTTCTTAAAGGGGGAACATTCTGAAAAG
The DNA here is from genome assembly GCF_036365525.1 of Heterodontus francisci. NCBI lineage: Eukaryota > Metazoa > Chordata > Chondrichthyes > Heterodontiformes > Heterodontidae > Heterodontus > Heterodontus francisci. The sequence continues at coordinate 116,641,359 of NC_090382.1, forward strand.
TCTATAAAAATGGATCAAAAATTGGGAGTGCCAGAGAGTTTTAAAATTCACAAGGGAGCCAATCAGACTCACAATTGGGTACTATGGAGGAAAAGGTTCCTCAGATATAGAATTGCATTGAGAATGGACAGCAGGTCTGACATAGAGCAAGTGCTTACATTATTCTATTTAATTGGTGCTGTAGCTGATGATATAATAGCAAGACAATGTATTGATGAAAAATCAATCACAGTTGACGAAGTCTTAAAAGCTTGTAATTCCTACATCAATTGGCGCAGCAATAACAGACCAATCATACAAGGTGAGAAAATTCCTTGGTACAGGAAACCTCCTGTAACTTTTCAGTTCCTTCGCCAGAGGCTGAACAAGAGGGACCAGGAAAAAAGGTACACTGTGGGAGGGGGAGTGGGGGGAGAGCAAAAGACGCCTTTAAATCCTGCCGGCGCAATGGTGCAAGCATTTTCCACAGGTGTGAACAATGTCCTGCCAGCATAGCAGAATGCTTTTATTGCAGAGAAATAGGGCATTTCAGTAAGATGTGCCAAAATAACATTTCGACTATCTCAAAATCTAAAGGAAAAGTAGTGAAGAATAGAGAGGTAAATGAAGTTAAGCAACCTCCTGCAGCAAACCAATTGAAATATTTTCTGGGCGAGATCCGTGATCCGAATTATCACTAGTTTCAAACTCAACACAAGAGAAAGTGTGACGGTCCTGCCAGATAAAGTGCTGTGGCTTTTCACACACATTCTGCAACCAACAGAAACTCAGTTACATGGCACAGGAGGTGTTGTACTTGAAGTAAAGGGGAAGTTACAAGCGACGCTTCAATATAATGGAAAACAGATATTAGAAACACAGTATATCCTAAGCAATCAGGAGTCCTCACTTTTAAGTAGAAGAGCTTGTATTGACCTTCATATCATAAAGAAAGTTGAAGAAGAGTGCACTGAGTGTGAAGAAGGGAGTTTGGTAAGTGAGTGAATTTTAAGGGTTAATCGCTCAAGACTAGTTTTTGTTTTGTTTACATCTAGCAATTAATTGAAATTCCTGTTTTAGTTAAGAGGTAAGTGAGGTTTCTTGCTGTTTTAAACAGGGGTATACTAAAACTCTGAGAGTATCTGTAGCTAGGTAATTAGGTAGCGAGCTTAAACTGGTTTCTGAGCTCTAGCAGAGCTGACACAGCATTGTTTCCAGAGTATAAATTGAGGGGACTCTCAGTGCTGCTTGCCTGCCTTGAGTGCTGCTAGAGGGCACAGAGTGTTAAGAAGGGAGTTTGGTAAGGAGGGGAAAGTGGGGATTTGGTGTGTGAGGGAGGGGCGACTTCCTTCCTTCCTTCCTTCCTTCCTTCCTTCCTTCCTTCCTTCCTTCCTTCCCTCCTCTCCTTTCTTTTTCTTTTCTTAGCCTCCAGTAGCTACACCTTAACAGGAGAGGAACGAATATCCTCACAGGAAGATTTGCTACTGCTGTTGGGGAGGGTTTGAACTAGCTTGTCAAGGGGATGGGAACCTGAGGGGTGACTCATATTGGAAGGAAGTAAAGCTGGTAAGAGGAGGTAAAAAAAAGTAGCAAGTGACATTAGAAGGCAGGCAAAACAAAGGCAAGCATCAACTAGGCTTAGAATGCAGAATAATGTCAAGAAAAGTAGGTTAAGGGCACTCTATCTGAATGCATGCAGCATTCTCAACAAGGTAGATGATATAAAGGCCCAAATAGAGGTAAATGGGTATGATCTAATTGCCATAAAGGAAACTTGGTTGCAGGGTGACCAAGACTGGGAACTGAATATTGAAGGATATTCAACATTTAGGAAGGACAGGCAAAAAGGAAAAGAAGGTGGTGTTGCACTAATAATAAGGGATGGAATCAGTATATTAGTTAGGGAGGATTTCAGATCAGAAGAACAAAATGTGTAATCTGTTGGGTGGAGCTAAGAAACAGCAAGGGGCAGCAAATATTGGTAGGAGTTGTTTATAGGCCACCAAACAGTGGTGGTAGAGTGGGACATGGCATTAATCAGGAGATTAGAGAAGGATGTGGCATGGGTAATATAGTAATCATGGGTGACTTCAATCTGCATATAGACTGGGTAAACCTAATGAGCATTAATGCTGTGGAGGACGAGTTTCTGGAATATGTTAAGGATGGTTTTCTAGAGCAGTCTGTTGAAGAACCGACAAGAGAATAGGCTATTTTAGATCTAGTATTATGAAATGAGAAAGGGATAATTAATAATCTTGTTGTAAAATAACCTTTAGGGAAGAGTGACCATAATATAGTAGAATTTTACATTATGTTTGAAAGTGAGGTAGTTCAGTCTGAAGCTAGGGTGTTAAATTTGAGTAAAGTAATTTATAAAGGTAATAGGGGCAAATTGGCTGAGGTGGATTGCGAAAATACATTAAAAGGTATGACAGTACAGAGACAATGGATAGTCTTTAAAGAAGTATTACATAGTTTACAGCAACTATACATTCCTTCAAGGCACAAAAAAACCCCAAAGGAAAGGCAGTCAACCGTGGATAACAAAGGAAGTTAAGGATTGTATAAGATTAAAAGAAAGGCCTATAAAGTTGTCAGAAATAGTAGTAAACCTGGGAATTGGGAGGATTTTAGAATACAGCAATGGAGGACAAAGAAACTGATAAAGAAAGGGAGAATAGAATATGAATATAAGTTAGCAAAAAATATAAAAACGGACTGTAAAAGCTTCTACAGGTACGTAAAAAGGAAACATTGGGCTAAGGCAAATATGTGTCCATTACAAGCAGAGTCAAGAGAATTTATAATGGGGAATAGAGAAATGGCACAGAAGCTAAATGATTACTTTGTGTCTGTCTTCACTGAGGAAGATACAAGAAATCTCCCAGAATTAGTGATCCAAGGGATTGGGAGAATGAGGAATTGAAGGAAATTAGTATTAGTAAGAAGGTTGTATTGGAGAAATTAATGGGGCTGAAGGTTTATAAGTCCCCAGGATCTGATATTCTACATCCCAGAGTGTTGAAAGAGGTAGCTATGGAGATAGTGGATGCATTGGTGATCATCTTCCAAAATTCTATAGATTCTGGAGCAATTCCTGCAGATTGGAAAGTCACAAATGTCACCCCACTATTTAAAAAGGGAGGGAGAGAGGAAACAGGGAATTACAGACCTGTTAGCCTGATGTCAGTCGTCAGGAAAATGCTGGAATCTATTCCAAAGGATGTGATAAATGGACATTTGGATAATAATCATCTGATTGGGCATAGTCAACATGGATTTATGAATGGGAAATCATGTTTGATGAACCTGTTGGAGTTGTTTGAGGATGTTACTAACAGAATTGATAAAGGGGTCGGTGGACATGGTATACTTGGATTTTCAGAAGGCTTTTGATAAAGTTCCCCACAGGAGATTGGTAAGCAAAATTAAAGCACATGGGATAGGAGGTATTATACTGGCATGGATTAAGGATTGGTTAACAGGCAGAAAGCAGACAGTGGGAATAAACGTGTTATTCTCGCATTGGCAGGCTGTGACTAGTGGGGTACCGCAGGGATCAGTGCTTGGGCCTCAGCTGTTCACAATATATATCAATGATTTGGATGTGGGAATCAAATGTAGTATTTCCAAGTTCGCGGATGATACAAAACTAGTTGTGAAAGTTTGTTGTGAAGAAGATGCAAAGCGGCTTCAAGGTGATTTGGATAACAAAGAACAAAGAACAAAGAAAATTACAGCATAGGAACAGGCCCTTTGGCCCTCCAAGCCTGCGCCGATCCAAATCCTCTATCTAAACCTGTCGCCTAATTTCTAAGGGTCTGTATCTCTTTGCTTCCTGCCCATTCATGTATCTGTCTAGATACATCTTAAAAGACGCTATCGTGCCCGCGTCTACTACCTCCGCTGGTAATGTGTTCCATGCACCCACCACCCTCTAAAGAACTTTCCACGCATATCCCCCCTAAACTTTTCCCTTTCACTTTGAACTCGTGTCCCCTTGTAATTGAATCCCCCACTCTGGGAAAAAGCTTCTTGCTATCCACCCTGTCTATACCTCTCATGATTTTGTACACCTCAATCAGGTCTCCCCTCAACCTCCGTCTTTCTAATGAAAATAATCCTAATCTACTCAACCTCTCTTCATAGCTAGCGCCCTCCATACCAGGCAACATCCTGGTGAACCTCCTCTGCACCCTCTCCAAAGCATCTACATCCTTTTGGTAATGTGGCGACCAGAACTGCACGCAGTATTCCAAATGTGGCCGAACCAAAGTCCTATACAACTGTAACATGACCTGTCAACTCTTGTACTCAATACCCCGTCCGATGAAAGAAAGCATGCCGTATGCCTTCTTGACCACTCTATTGACCTGCATTGCCACCTTCAGGGAACAATGGACCTGAACACCCAAATCTCTCTGTACATCAATTTTCCCCAGGACTTTTCCATTTACTATATAGTTCACTCTTGAATTGGATCTTCCAAAATGCATCACCTCGCATTTGCCCTGATTGAACTCCATCTGCCATTTCTCTGCCCAACTCTCCAGTCTATCTATATTCTGCTGTATTCTCTGACAGTCCCCTTCACTATCTGCTACTCCACCAATCTTAGTGTCGTCTGCAAACTTGCTAATTAGACCACCTATACTTTCCTCCAAATCATTTATGTATATCACAAACAACAGTGGTCCCAGCACGGATCCCTGTGGAACACCACTGGTCACACGTCTCCATTTTGAGAAACTCCCTTCCACTGCTACTCTCTGTCTCCTGTTGCCCAGCCAGTTCTTTATCCATCTAGCTAGTACACCTTGGACCCCATGCGCCTTCACTTTCTCCATCAGCCTGCCATGGGGAACCTTATCAAACGCCTTACTGAAGTCCATGTATATGACATCTACAGCCCTTCCCTCATCAATCAACTTTGTCACTTCCTCAAAGAATTCTATTAAGTTGGTAAGACATGACCTTCCCTGCACAAAACCATGTTGCCTATCACTGATAAGCCCATTTTCTTCCAGATGGGAATAGATCCTATCCCTCAGTATCTTCTCCAGCAGCTTCCCTACCACTGACGTCAGGCTCACCGGTCTATAATTGCCTGGATTTTCCCTGCTACCCTTCTTAAGCAAGGGGACAACATTAGCAATTCTCCAGTCCTCCGGGACCTCACCCGTGTTTAAGGATGTTGCAAAGATATCTGTTAAGGCCCCAGCTATTTCCTCTCTCGCTTCCCACAGTCACCTGGGATAGATCCCATCCGGACCTGGGGACTTGTCCACCTTAATGCCTTTTAGAATACCCAACACTTCCTCCCTCCTTATGCCGACTTGACCTAGAGTAATCAAACATCTGTCCCTAAGCTCAACATCCGTCATGTCCCTCTCCTCGGTGAATACCGATGCAAAGTACTCGTTTAGAATCTCACCCATTTTCTCTGACTCCACGCATAACTTTCCTCCTTTGTCCTTGAGTGGGCCAATCCTTTCTCTAGTTACCCTCTTGCTCCTTATATATGAATAAAAGGCTTTGGGATTTTCCTTAACCCTGTTTGCTAAAGATATTTCATGACCCCTTTTAGCCCTCTTAATTCCTCGTTTCAGATTGCGCCTACAATCCTGATATTCTTTCAAAGCTTCATCTTTCTTCAGCCGCCCAGACCTTATGTGTGCTTCCTTTTTCCTCTTAGCTGGTCTCACAATTTCATCTGTCATCCATGGTTCCCTAATCTTGCCATTTCTACCCCTCATTTTCACAGGAACATGTCTCTCCTGCACGCTAATCAACCTCTCTTTAAAAGCCTCCCACATATCACATGTGGATTTACCTTCAAACAGCTGCTCCCAATCTACATTCCCCAGCTCCGGCCGAATTTTGGTATAGTTGGCCTTCCCCCAATTTAGCACTCTTCCTTTAGGACCACTCTCGTCTTTGTCCATGAGTATTCTAAAACTTACGGAATTGTGCTCACTATTCCCAAAGTAGTCCCCTACTGAAACGTCAACCACCTGGCCCGGCTCATTTCCCAACACCAGGTCCAGTATGGCCCCTTCCCGAGTTGGACTATTTACATACTGCTCTAGAAAACCCTCCTGGATGCTCCTTACAAATTCTGCTCCATCTAGACCTCTAACATTAAGTGAATCCCAGTCAATGTTGGGAAAATTAAAATCTCCTATCACCACCACCCTGTTGCTCCTACATCTTTCCATAATCTATTTACATATTTGTACCTCTATCTCACGCTCGCTGTTGGGAGGCCTGTAGTACAGCCCCAACATTGTTACCGCACCCTTCCTATTTCTGAGTTCTGCCCATATTGCCTCACAGCTCGAGTCCTCCATAGTGCCTTCCTTCAGCACAGCTGTGATATCCTTTTTGACCAGTAATGCAACTCCTCCACCCCTTTTACCTCCCTCTCTATCCCGCCTGAAGCATCGGTATCCTGGGATATTTAGTTGCCAATCATGCTCTTCCCTTAACCAAGTCTCAGTAATAGCAATAACATCATACTCCCAGGTACAAATCCAAGCCCTAAGTTCATCTGCCTTACCTACTACACTTCTTGCATTAAAACAAATACACCTCAGACCACCAGTCCCTTTGCTTTCATCATCTGCTCCCTGCCTACTCTTTCCCTTCGTCACGCTGACTTCATTATCTAGTTCCTTACAGGCTTTAGTTACTACATCCTTACTCTCCACTGACCTCATTTGGTTCCCATCCCCCTGCCACATTAGTTTAAACCCTCCCCAACAGCGTTCGCAAAAGCACCCCCAAGGACATTGGTTCCAGTCCGGTCCAGGTGTAAACCGTCCAATTTGTAATAGTCCCACCTCCCCCAGAACCGGTCCCAATGTCCCAAAAATCTGAACCCCTCCCTCCTGCGCCATCTCTCAAGCCACGCATTCATCCTGACTATTCTTTCATTTCTACTCTGACTATCACGTGGCACTGGTAGCAATCCTGAGATTACTACCTCTGAGGTCCTACTTTTTAACTTGGCTCCTAACTCCCTAAATTCTGCTTGTAGGACCTCATCCCGTTTTTTACCTATATCATTGGTGCCTATGTGCACAACGACAACTGGCTGTTCACCCTCCCCCTTCAGAATGTTCTGCAGCCGATCTGAGACATCCCTGACCCGTGCACCTGGGAGGCAACATACCATTCGGGAGTCTCGTTTTCGACCACAGAACCGCCTATCTACTCCCCTTACAATCGAATCCCCTATGACTATCGCCCTTCCACTCTTTTTCCCGCCCTTCTGAACAGCAGAGCCGGCCACGGTGCCATGAACCTGGCTACTGCTGCCTTCCCCTGGTGAGCCATCTCCCTCAACAGTATCCAAAACGGTATACCTGTTGTGGAGGGAGATGACCGCAGGGGACACCTGCGCTGTCTTCCTGCTCTTTCTCTGCCTTTTGGTCACCCATTCCCTTTCTCCCTCAGCAATCCTAATCTTCGGTGTGACCAATTCGCTAAACGTGCTATCCACGACCTCCTCAGCATCGCGGATGCTCCAAAGTGAGTCCATCTGCAGCTCCAGTGCCGTCATGCGGTCTAACAAGAGCTGCAGCTGGACACACTTCCTGCACGTGAAGGAGTCAGGGACATCAGCCATGTCCCTGAGCTCCCACATTGAGCAAGAGGAGCATGTCACGGGTCTGAGATCTCCTGCCATTTTTAATCTTAAGCTTAAACTTAGTTAAATGAAAAAGGAACGAAAAGTTTTTTACCAATCACACGATAAAAAAAAAGAGAAATAGAAAAAGCCTTACCTTATCTACACACCACCGAGTCCTTTTTTTTGGTTAGAGGAGGAGGACAGGTGGGAGACACTACAAGTGTAGTGTCTCGGGTTCAGAAACGGCCCAAATATATAGGGTTTTACTTACCCAGCAGCCCCCTGGTCTCCGCCGAAAACAAAAGGAAATTAAATTTACTTTAAACTGACCTTCCCAGCTGCTCACTCGCTCGCACTCTTAGTGAGCGGGCAAGAACGTGGCAGATGGAATATAATGTGGAAAAATGTGAAGTTATCCACTTTGGTAGGAGGAACAGATGTGCAGAGTATTTCTTCAATGGTAAGAGATTAGAAAGTGTAGATTGTGTTGAGCAAGTGAGAAAGAGGTCTAGGGTCCCCTCTTAGCCTTCACCTGGTCTTACTGTAACAGGGTTTGATTTTAAACACACTATGTTTTTAGCTTCTCCTTGGTGAAGCCTTGTCCACCGCTTTCCAATTATAAGGCAAAGAAACCAGCATATACAGTCTTTCTTAGGTTTAAAGAAGAAAAATTGAAATAGTTTAAACTTGAACTTAAACTCTAATTCGGTTAACGTCTATGGATACACGACGTGCCCACATTAGCATGCATATGTGATACGCAGATGCAAATAGAGACAGAAAAGAGCAGAAGAAAAATAAAGTGGAAAAGTTTGAGGCGATATCTGAAGAGTTTTTGTTACGGTTCTTTGAGCTCACTGTAGAGTCCTTGATTATAGGTAGATCTTGCTTTTCGTTGGGGCCTGGTATTCTTCTCAAACCTTGTTCGCTGTCGGAGACTTTTCTCTCTTGGGGTTCATGTGTCTTCAGTGGATTCAGAGGCTTGTGAGAAAGAGATGGGAGCAGACAGGAGAGATTTTCTGCCCAAACTGTTTGTGCAAGTTCAAAAAACTCAAGTTGCCCAGCAGGTTAGTCATGTGACTAGCTGGTTTGACCACGTCCGTTTGTGTATTCAGCCATCTTAGCAGTCAGCCTGGAATGCGAGCTCCCCCGCCTTCAACGTCTGGTGATCAAAGTCCATTGTGGGTTGAATATGTCAGGGAATAGCTGCTGTGTCCTTTCAAACACTGTTTGTTAATATGCAAATATCTTTTCCAGCCATGGCTGATCTGTTTAAAAAGTTTTTTCTTCACTCCAGTAACAGTTTGATATAAATGTTCATGACAAAATTAATGTACCTCATTCCTGTCAGATCGGGGCCTAGCATGACAAGATCTACAAAGGGACCTGAGTGTCCTTGTCAATCAATCATTGAAAGCTAACATGCAGCAAGCAATTAAGAAGGCTAATGGTATGTTCACCTTTATTACAAGAGGGTTTGAGTACAGGAGTAGTGAAGTCTTGCTTCAATTGTACAGAACCTTGGTTAGGCCGCATCTGGAGTACTGTGTGCAATTTTGGTCCCCTTACATTAGGAAAGATATTATTGCCATAGAGAGAGTGCAACGAAGGTTCACCAGACTTGTTCCTGGGATGGTGGAACTGTCCTGTGAAGAGAGATTGGGGAAACTGGGCTTGTATTCGCTAGAGTTTCAAAGAATGAGAGGTGATCTCATTGAAACCTGCAAAATACTTAAAGGGATAGACAGGGTAGATGCAGCTAAGATGTTTCCCCTGTTTGGGGAGTCTAGAACCAGGGGACGCAATTTCAAAGTTAGGGTGAAGCCACTTAGGGCAGAGATGAGGAGACATTTCTTTACTCAGAGGGTTGTGAATCTTTGGAATTCTCTACCCCAGAGGACTGTGGAGGCTCAGTCATTGAGTCATTAAAACAGACATTAACCGATTTCTAAATACAAATGGGAGCTGAATGGCTCCTATGTTCCGAAGATATTGCAAGAAGAATCCAGGAACCAGGGCAGAGGGAGAGCCCCCCCAACCTGTCCTGAGCACTGCAGAGTGCCTGGATTCCACTCGAGAACCCACACAATGCAGAGAGAACCCGCAGAACACAGCACAACACACTACGCCACTGAAAGAGCGAGAAAGAGAAATTCAGCAATTTCCTACAGGAGAGCGACACGGACAGAGAACTTGGGAAGAAGCAAGTCCAACAAAATTGTCAGTTACACAGACAAGATCAAAGAATACCTCTAATTTTGACTCAATTCACAACTAGACTGTGGGAACTGTTGGTGATGGATTTATTCTTCTGTAAGGGAAGATCCGATCTAATAAGAGTTGATTACTTCTCAAGATGGATTGATGTTAAGCAGATGTACACAACAACAACTGAAGCAATCATCAGAGTTTTACAAGACTTTTTTTGCAACACATGGTTTACCTGATCAGATAGTATCTGATAATGGACCACAATTTGTAAATGATTACTTCATGTACTTTACAGAAGAATGTAGATTTTTTCACCAAACAAGCTCTCCTAAGTATCCACAATCAAATAGAGAAGCTGAGCGAGCAGTCAGAACCATTATCACTATGTTGATGAAAAAAAAACAAGCTTTCCAATTAGCACTACTGACATACAGAACGACTCCATTATTGTGTGGATTAGCACCATCAGAACTCTTAATGGGAAGAAAACTTCAAATGCAACCTCCAATTCTACCCAAGAAATTACTTCCAGGATTGCAAAGCAAGGATTATCAGAAAGTACAAGACAAAGGAAAGCTGTATTGAAACAGACACAGAATGATAACAGAAGATACCATACAAGAAACCTACCAAAGTTGTCAGAAGGGCTAAACGTATGGGTACCAGACCAAAATAGAGAAGGGGTAAGAAAGACGAGAATCAAAAGCAATCTTATCTAGCATGAACTCAAGAAGGTTCTATACGGAGAAATAGAAGGAATCTTATTCCTTGACATCAAAGACGTCAATCGGTCATACATTTAAATGATTCAGATGATTCAAAAAACATCGAATGCAGCAAACCTCAATGATTACCGCCCAAGTCAAGAAACAAGGGATCAGAGAAAGATGACCAATCTTCCACATCTGCAACAACAGGATCAGGGAGAGTTGTGAAGTCTCCAGTCAGGATGAATCTATGAAGCCAGAGACTTGGGGGGAGATGGGGTAGCATGTAAATGAAAAAGTGAATGTATGTAAATATATATTGGGATAAAGACTTGCGGGGAGATGTAGTATACGGATATCAAAGCGTTAATCTTGAGAGAATGTAAAGATTACCGCCCACCAGGATGAGGAAAGAGATCATGTGGGAGAGACTCGAGAACAGTTACAGCGTGGCTTTTGAAGGAGACACACAGGCTAGTGTGGAGTGTACATAGTTACTATGCAATAAAGATTAATGTTTAAACAGTACAGTCTAAGAACCTCTCTGGCTAGACTCTATACGGTGGCAGCATAAAGAACCAAATATCGAACAGTCCCATCATTCACTAAGAGCCCAGATGTCCCATTGCCCTCGTTGCGCTGTTATCAGTTCACACTTCCAGCGACTTACAGGGCAAAACATTTTCGAGCTGAAGGGTGAGGGGAAAAGTCTAAATAATGCGGCACGTCACAAGGTGCCCTAATCCAGCAATTTCTTGCCTGTTGATTGTTAGATTCAGACCTGTGTATGATCGTTAAATAATGCAGTTCATGCATGTAAGGGGAATAAGATCCGTTTATCAGAGGGTTGTGCAACTGCAGAAGGAGCAAATGGTATTTTGAAAGCCCAAATTGTAATAGGACATATTAGGGCGGCACAGTGGCGCAGTGGTTAGCACCGCAGCCTCACAGCTCCAGGGACCCGGGTTCGATTCCGGGTACTGCCTGTGTGGAGTTTGCAAGTTCTCCCTGTGTCTGCGTGGGTTTTCTCCGGGTGCTCTGGTTTCCTCCCACAAGCCAAAAGACTTGCAGGTTGATAGGTAAATTGGCCATTATAAATTGTCACTAGTATCGGTAGGTGGTAGGGAAATATAGGGATAGGTGGGGATGTTTGTTGGGAATATGGGATTAGTGTAGGATTAGTATAAAATGGGTGGTTGATGTTCGGCACAGACTTGGTGGGCCGAAGGGCCTGTTTCAGTGCTGTATCTCTAACATACGGAGCAGGAGTAGGCCATTTGGCCTCTCAAACCTGCTCCGCCATTCAATAAGATCATGGCTGATCTGTTTGTGTCTCGAATTCCACACTCCCATCTACCCCCGATAATCTTTGATTCCCTTGCCTAACAGGAATCTACCTACCTCGGCCTTAAAAAAGTTCAATGACCCCATCTCCACCACCCTCTGAGGCAGAGAATTTCAAAGTTGGACAACCCTCTGAGAGAAAAAAATTCTCTTTGTCTCTGTCCTAAAAGGGCAACCCCTAATTTTAAAACAGTGCCCCTTATTTCTGGATGCACCCACAAGTGGAAACATCCTTTTCACATCCACCTTGTCAAGACCGTTCAGGATTTTATAAACTTCAATCAAGTCTCCCCTCACCCTTCTAAACTCCAGTGAAAACAAGCCCAGTCTGTCCAACCTTTCCTCATAAGACAACCCGCTCATTCCAGGTATCAATCTAGTAAACCCCCTCTGAACCGCCTCTGGTGCATTTACATCCTTCCTTAAATAAGGGGACCAAAACTGCACACAGTATTGAAGATGTGGTCTCACCAATGCCCTGTATAACTGAAGCATAACATCTTACTTTTATTTTCGATTCCTCTCGTAATGAAGGATAGCATTCCATTAGCCTTCTTTATGCCTTGCTGTACCTGCAGATTAACTCTTTGTGACTCATGCACTAGAACACCTAGATCCCTCTGCACGTCAGAATTCTGCAGTCATTTTCCATTTAAGTAATACTTTGCTTTTTTATTCTTCCTGCCAAAGTGAACAAATTCACATTTTTCCACATTATACTCCATCTGCCAGATTAGGGGAGGCAGTAGCGTAGTGGCAATGTCACTGGGCTAGTAATTTAGAGCCCAGGCTAATACATCAAACATGGGTTCAAATCCCACCAAGGCAGATGGTAAAATTTGAATTCAATTCATAAATTTGGAATTAAATCTATTCTGCTGGTGTTCATGAAACCATAGCCGATTGTTGTAAAAACCCATCTGGTTCACTAATGTCCTTTAGGTAAGGAAATCTGCCATCCAGTCGAGCCTACACATGACCCACAGCAATGTGGTTGACTCTTAAAAATACCAAGCAAGCCACTCAGTTCAAGGGCAATTAGTGATGAGCAATAAATGCTGGTCTAGCCAGCGATGCCCACATCCCACAAAGGAATAAAAAAATCTTTTTGCCCACTCACTCAACCTATCTCTATCGGTCTGCAACCTCCTTATGTCCTCTTCACAACATACTTTCCTACTATCTTTTGTGTCATCTGCAAATTTAGCTACCATGCCATCGCTCCCCTCGTCTAAGTTATTGATATAAATTGTAAAAAGTTGAGGCCCCAGCACAGACCCCTGCGGGACTCCACTTGTCACATCCTGCCAATCGGAAAAGGACCTATATATACACACTCTGTTTTCTGCCAGCCAGTTAATCTTCTATAGGACTGGAGTATCCTTTGGAACGAGTCCCTTGCATGAGGTGCTGCTTTGCAACTGAAGAGGAGAGGGAACCGGTTGAAGACATAAAATAAAAAACTGTCGGAGTTTATAGGGGAATATCTGCCTGGAACATTACTGGGGATCATCTGGCAGAAAATCAACAGAACCCCTGGAGAATATAACAACAATCGGAACAGAAATCCCTTGAACCCGTTTCACACTTCCATTAGATCATGGTTCATCTGGACCGCCATTCCATTTTCCAGCAATTGCTCCATATTCCTTGATACCTTACCCAACAAAAATTCTATTGATCTCAATCTTAAAAGCTTCAATTGCCCCGGCATCCACCGTCTTTTGGGGGAGAGAGTTCCAAATTACTACCACCTTTTGTGTGAAAAGATACTTCCTGATTTCCCTCCTGAATGGACTAGCTCTAATGGGCAAAAAGATTTTTTTGATTCCTTTGTGGGATGTGGTCATCGCTGGCTAGGCCAGCATTTATTGCTCATCCCTAAGATTCACCCACCAGAGAAATTAATATCCCCGCAGCTACCTTAACAAATCCTTTAGCCATTTTAAACACCTCGATCTAATCAGCCCTCAATCTCCTACACTCTAATAAATGCAAGCCAATAATTTAACCCTTAAGCCCAAGTATTATTCTGAAGTTGTCCCACCTGCTCAAATCGGCCATTTGTGCCATTCCTTCAGGACTGCCGTCGATTTTCAGCTTATGTTGCATTGGGAGGTTCAGCGCTGAGGATTCAACACAGGGCTTTGTGCATCATGGGAGCATGCTGGGATTGTGGCTGCAAAGGTTCATTTACCAAATCACTGGATTTACAACCATTAATTTGAAAAATAGTGCAAACTACAAATTGGCCACACTAACCTCCACACCGGAATTGCTGATGTGCGCTCCCATTGTGTGAAACTCCAGGCTAAACCATAAAACTTAGTCGACATGTCTCTTTAAAACTAGTTTTGAAGTAGCCTCTGTGCTACATCATGAAACCATATAAAATGGGCACAGACTAAGATAAATTACAGAGCACTGGAAATGTTCTTGTTTGTAATAGAACTTGAGACACAGGAAAAATTCAAATTTTGCATCATTTTGGTGCTTAGCACAAGAAATGTAGCTGCATGATATTGCAGGATCTAATAGCCAATTCTGGGTCCATGTTTCATGTTGACAAGTGGAATATAGGTTCAGCTCAGCTGTCAATCACTGTCAACTGTTGCTTTTCGCCTGCTAATCTCATTCTTCAATATGTGGAGCACACAAGGGATATGCAGCGCATCTTAATGTTAACCTATATCCTGCTGTTTACCGAATAATCCTTAGGAAAAACGTTTGTCCCCTCCTGAAAGCATTGACTCATGTTGAGATTTGTGATCTCCTGAGTATCAGGTGCCCTCCTGCAACAATTTTGCTAATTATCTATTCATTCGCAGCTCAGTGGGTAGTACTCTTACCTCTGATTTAGAAAGTTGTCAGGTGACCCACTCCAGAGGCTAGAATGCATAATCCAGGTTAACATTCCAATGCAGAATGGAGGGAGTAGAAACAGAAAATGCTGCAAATACTCAGCCGGTCAGGCAGCACCTGTAGAGAGAGAAACATTGGGCTGAACTTTATTTCAGCAATTGACATCCTGGCAATGGGTTTGAAGGTAAGGTGGGGGTGACCCTTCCTCTGTCCCCTATGGATCCCTGGCCAAATTCAACAGCTGGCAGGTAATTAACTGCCTGCCGTTGGGGATGTCATCCCCTTTAAGGGACAATATCCTATCCCAAGAGCTGTCGGTCAATAAGAGAGCCGGTAGCTCAGCAGCAGCAGCAGCGTCACCGGGAGCGATGACCACTGCAGGTACTGCAAGAGGCCTGGAGCAGAAAAGATGGAGGAGGCCCCAGGACCAAGGTAAGTGGGGTCGGGGTCGCTGAGACCAGTCTGGAGGCCCCGTTGAGGAGGTTGGGGGCATGAGGTTGGCAGCCATTGCCGGGGGACGGGGGTGGGGGTTGGGGTGGTCTCTCCATGGGCAATGGTCTGGCCCCGGAGGAGGGACCACCCCCACACCGAGCCTGCTAGGAGGCCGCCCGGCCCATTTGACATTGGCTAAACACCACTGGAGGCGGAAGGTGGCCCTTAAATGGCTCAACAGCTTAATTGGCCTCCCAGTGCACATCCTGTCTGCCATGGTTCCTGCCATGGAGAAAATGGCTTGGGGCAGGACAACATCAGACATGCCATCTGACACCACTCCACACCATTTTGTCTGACCCCTCCACCTCCCAGCCCCTCTCCAAGTACTGGTTAAAATCCAGCCCATAATGTTTCAGAATGGTCACCACCTGAAACATTAATGATGTTTCTCTTTCCAAAGATGATGCCTGCTGAGTCTTTCCAGCATTTTGTATTTTTATTTCAGACTTTCAGCATCTGCAGTGTTTTGTCTTTGTATTAGGACCGATGGAGAGTTGTACCATTGGAGGTGTCGCCTTTTGAGATGAAATATTAAACAGGGACACCACCTGCCCTCATGAGGCTATCTGAAAAAGAATGGGAGAGTTCTCTCCAGTGTCCTTGCCAACAATTGTCACATATTTATCTCTCAACTAACATCATTAAAATATAGATTATCTCGTCAGTATTTCATTCTGGACCTTGTGCAAATAGGCTGATGTGTTTCTTACAATATAACAGTGAATGCACTTCAACAGTATTGGCTGTGAATCGTTTCAGGGTGTCTTATGGTAACAAAGATAAGTTCCTACTCTCCTTTCACTTTTCTCGTGAGAATGTTGGCATTGAGTGTTGGCAGCTATTTGACCAGAGAGAGGGATCTCTTTCCTTATTCAATGTCCTTATGCACACACATATCACTGTATATCAAGGGCATTAGTACTAAATGACCTCACTTTCTGATGGTTCAGAATAGGCCAGGGTTTGAAGCTAATGCCAGATGAGTGGAAAAGACTGACAATGCATTAGAAGACTTGGGAATCCATGAGTAGCTGTTTTTTTCCCCAAAAATTAGATAAAAGTCTTTCCATATTACTGTCAAAGATATGTTGCTTCCTTATCAATGAATATTATAAGTAGAACCAATTTAAAAGGTCTAATTTAATTAGCATCTGGCTATCTGTGGAAATGATGATTACAAGCGGAATTGGATCAAGCTACAATGAGACCTGAGCTAACAAAGTGAGAAGGAAGTTTGTGCACCAGAATGTTGGGTCAGATATCACAGGGCACCTCCACCCATGTACCTCAACCTCAGAGATCAGCATTCATAACAGAAGGGCATGGAAATTAAACTGTCATTGGGCCAGCTCCAGGTGATGTGTATGACTGTGCATCTATTTCAGCTCTCCCACACGATGAGGAGAAATTCAATGTGTTGTGGAGACCACCAACAAATGAAAAGAATCAAATCCATCGACTGATCCCAATTTAGGAAACCAAAAACCATGTGGACAAGATTTCACTTTTAAAAATGTTAACACACAAAAACTTTAACACTCAAACCAAAACTAACATAAATTGTGTAATTTATGAACTAATAGTTAAATACCTGTCGATATAGGTATCTCAAAGGTTACACATTAACCTGCAGATGCATTAAGGAAAGCTCTTGCAGATCCTCTGGACAGTCTTATCAGTCAGGTGGAGTTGAACACGTCCAAAGTACAACAAAGATCAGGGACTTCCTCTGATAGGTTTCAAAGTTCAGTCCTCAAGGTTGCAGGTATGGAAGTAAAGATGTGTTTTTGATTGCGAGCAATGTAATCTTCCCTTTAATGATTGTCTTGTTGCCTCTCGAACAAACTCAGCCTTGCTCAGGACCATCCCCACAGCACGGCACCACAGATAACCAATGGTTAACCTTCAGTCCAAGCTTCTTTAAATAACCACTGCTGACTGTCACAATTCTGAAAGCCTTCTTTTAAAAAACCCACACAGCTTTTAGCTAGCTCCAACACTCTGTACTTTTCTTGACAAAACTGAAACTAAAAACTTCTAGTCACATGTCCTTGGTTAAAGAAAGACATCTGTTTGTTTTCAATCACAGGACTGTTTGTTTGTCGAGCTTGGGTTTAACTTCAACCTGGAAATCCCCCAGACCCAAATCAGGGACCATCTCAAAACCACAAACACAAGCTGTACAGAACTAGTTTCCACACAAATACTTCATAACAAATGGCATTACTATCACTGAATCCCCAACCTCAACATCCTGGGGTCACCATTGACCAGGAACTTAACTGAATCAGCTACATAAATACTGTGGCTACAAAAGCACGTCAGAGTCTGGGAATTCTGGGTATTCTAACTTCTAGAGATGCACACGGAGAGCTGCTAAATGCATCAACTTCTGTCTTCCTGCTCCTGCCGTAGTCCTTCCTCCTGGTCCTTTACCAAAGCTGTCTCTTGCAACTTCGCTAATTCCTTCTTTCCATCCCACACTGGCCTAATGGTACAATTGCAAATTCTCCGAAGAAACAAAATAACAGTTCAATTTTCACATCTAACTCGAATCGTGGTGAAGAATAGCTCTCCATTGAACCACCACGAGAAGCAGCAAATGTTATTCTTGCCATGATGTCAAGAGATAAGACACAAGTGATAAGACCTCTAGTCCTTATAGCAACTGTCCCATCATCCACAAGATCATT
This sequence comes from Heterodontus francisci, assembly GCF_036365525.1. NCBI lineage: Eukaryota > Metazoa > Chordata > Chondrichthyes > Heterodontiformes > Heterodontidae > Heterodontus > Heterodontus francisci. The sequence goes on from NC_090382.1 coordinate 116,659,286, forward strand.
GCCTCTGAACTTACCTTGCCCGCTGTCACTTCTTCAATGTACTTTTCATTCTCCCTGGAAACCTGCTTATGTTCACTCTATCCCAAGAAAGCAATCCTTTTTTACCAACACGCTATATCCCTTAAAAGGGTATTTTATAATATGGAAGCTATTGTCAACTCTCATGATCTTGAAAGTTCTGGATGAATTGGTTGTACGGTTTCCAGCATAGTCATCCCAACTGGCGAGTTTGTTCTGAACTCTGCTCTTAAATTATTTGATGAATTATCCTGTCGTTGTCTTAGATTTCTCTAAAACTTTTAACCGGCTTGGCAACATGACACTTACAAACAAATTACAATCATACACCTTTCACCAAAATGACATATGCCACTATCTAGTTTCATCTCAAATTACTCAATTTGATCTGTAGTTGAAAGCTTATCCTGTGACTTTTTGGTATTAATTCAGGGTTCTCTTCCCTCTCCTTGTCACATTTGTAATTTTGCCTAGACTACATGGATGATTCCTCTCTACGATTGCTCACCCTCTGTGTTCAGAAATTCCAGTCCTCTCACAGTGCAATGACTGAATCATTACAGCATGGTTCTCAGGCTCTTCAATCGAGGAATGAAATGCATTATTTCTTTCAATCCTTCAAAGGCACAGATTTTTCACAGCTCACACATAGTCTGCCCTATTGTTGCCATCTCGTATGGGTCTATCTTTAGTGCTTTTTCATCTATCAATATTCTCATCTTTACTCGGCCTACTGACATCAAATGGGCCCAGCATTTTTCTCCATTTTTTAAAGCTACTTCCATGAAACTCAAGTGTTTTCTTTTATGCCAAATGCTTTCTTTCCTCTGAACAGCTCTTAAATCCCAAGGCTGTCTGAGACATGTACACACCTCCCATTTTTGGAATTGCCCTTTCACCATCTCTCTCACTCTCCTGGACAAGATTTTGGTGATAAGTAACTCTTCTCTCACCTCTAATCGATCTCATCACAATCCTCTTTGTCTTTATGTTACATGTACTACAATGGTCAGTGCTCTTTAAATTATTCTTCCATGTTCCCTTTAAGCTACAAATAAGCTCTCCTCCAATCTTTGCTACCTCCTGCCAACAGAACCCCCACCCCATAATGTTATAAGGATTGACTGCATAGTTTCCTGCTGTACCTCATTCTCTGGGACCGCAATCTCTGGGAATATTTTTCTCTTAGATGTTCTCTCTGACTTCTGGCAGAGATTAAAACCCAACCTCAACATCACCTAGTTAATACTTCCTGAATTGCCTTATTTTTTTTATTATATACTGCATTCAAGCAAGGGGATTTCCTGCTCAATGGACCGTGTTTCCTTCCCTTGGTTTCTCAATAAAAACGCCTGGACAGTAAATGTTGTCAGACTATTCGACCATGGAAATTATTGCGCTATGCCTAAACCTGTCTTCACCCAGTGTACCTCCACTTTTCAGTGATAAGTACAGCAAGTCCTGACTCATTTTCTCCTTCCCTAACCCAGGGTTAACTGAGCAACTGAGTGCTCGCGAATTGCTTGCCCTGTTTTACACCTCACCTGATTTTCTTTTCCATTGAAGGCTGATGATTCGCTATCTCCCATTTAACAACCAGTGATAAAAGTCAAAATTACACTCCCTGCCTCCCTCCCCACACCACATTGTCTCCAACTGTAACTCTCTCATAGCTGTCGTGATGAGACACAGTGCAGATCTGAGATGGAAACTGGTACCTTTTTGGACAGTGTGATTCACTTCCACACTTATTACTAACTCTGCCTATGGAGAAGTCTCAATTGTCCAAATGTTAAATTGGAAATGGATGCATTGAGTGTGATATTGTATATATATCAACTTTGTTTTAGCTTACAAGAGAAGCTGGCAATTGTTGCCAGAGGCCGTAGATTGGGTGAAGTAGTGATGCTGGCCAGTATTTCTCTGATAGTCCCTGACAGCTGAAGGACAACATAATACAATTTTAAATATGCCCAGCAGACAGTTCTTCATGATCACATTTGGGCCATTTCCATTTTGACTGTTTATGCTTCAAGCCTCTGTCAATAACAGAGTGTGTTAACCCATTCATGACGTTAACAATACATTACATAGAACATACAGGACAGAAACAGGCCATTTGGCCCAACTGGTCAGTGTTGGTGCTTATACTCCATATGAATCTCCTCCCATTCCATCGACCTCATGTCAACCTTTCAGTATCTTTCTCTTCCCTTTTCTCTCATGTACTCGCAGAGTTTCCTTTTGAACGCATCTAAACTATTTGCTGCAGCCACATCCTGTGGTAGCAAATTCCACATTCTAAGCACTCTCTGAATAAAGAAATTTCTCCTTATTTCCCGATTGAATTTATTTGTCACTATCTTCTATTTATAGCCACACTTTTGGATTCTCCCACAAATGGAAACATTCTGTCCACATTGACCCTGTCCAACCCATTTTAAAGACCTCTATCAGATCTCTTCAATCTCTTTTTAAAAGAAAGATGCCCCAACCTACTCAATCTTTCATGATAGCTGTAATCTCTCAGTTCTAGTGCAATACTTGTAAACCTTTTCTTGCATTTTTTCTCGTGCTTCTATGTCCTTTTCATTGTATAGAGACCAGAACTGTGCACAGTCTTCTAAATGTGGCCTGACCAGGGTCAAGTACAAGTTAACATAACTTCACTATGTTCGAATTCTATACAGTAGAAATAAATCCCAGTGCTTTGCAAACATTGTTGCATTGTTAAGTACTTTTCTAACCTGCAATACTGATTTTGATGAATTGTGCACTTGTATTCCTAGATCCCTTTGCTCTTTTACTCTATTCAGTTTCTTATTTCCAAAAGTATTGGTGATTTTTCTATTTGTCCTGCCAAAAGTGCTTTACTTTACATGTATCTGTGTTAACGTTCATTTGCCACTTAACTGCCCAGACTGCAAGTTTTCTAATGTCTTGTATTCTGTTGCATTCTTCCTCAGTGTTAGCTATACCCCCCAATTTGGTATCATCTGCAAATATATTCTTCCTGCACTTGTTTTAACATAGATTCTAGTATCTTTTCCACTCCTGACATTAAGCTAACTGGGCTATAGTTCCCATGTTTTGTTCCATCACCCTCATTGTACATAGGAACAACATTTACTGCCCATCAGTCCTCTGCCACTATCTCTTGCTCTTTGGAACTTGTATATCTATAAACTAGTGCCCCTGCTATCTCCTCCCTAGTTTCCTTGAGTATGCATGGGTGCTCTTTTAGTCTTGCTTGTTTTCTTTTTATTGTTTTTTTTCCCTTTCTATCCCAACTGTATTAATATTCTTTTTAAGCTTATGATTTAGTGAAGTGTCTATTTTATCTTCTTTTGTAGGTGAAGTAGTTATTCAATACTTCTGCCATTCTCCGGTCATTAACAGTGAGCACAAGAAGAATATATAGATTATAAAAATTCCAAGAAATAATGACAAGGTCATTGATCGAATAAAGGCCTTCAGGTAGTGTCCAAGATTATGGGTTGGATTTCCCTCTTTCTACGCCTACAGGAGGAGCTGAGAATTCCATCCACTACCCCAGCTCCATTATAACCTCAGCCCAGTTATCTCAGTGAGAGGGTGCTGCTGGGATTCCAGCTACTAATGGGAGCCTGCATATGGTCTCCCAGGAAGCTGGTTACATCCTTCACTCATACTGTAATATCAGATAGGACCCAGAGGAAATAGGAGCCAGAGAGGGCATTTAACCCCTTGAGCCTCTGCCATTTTATAAGACCATGGCTGATCTTCCACTTCAACTCTATTTCCCACCCAATCCCCATATCCTTTAATTCCCTGAGAGTCCAAAAAATTATTGATCTTAGTCTTGAATATACTCAATGAATGAGAATCCACAGCTCTCTAGGGTAGAGAATTCCAAAGATTCACCACCCACTGAGTGAAACAAATTCTCCTCATCTCAGTCCTAAATGCTGAGCCCTTATCCTGAGACTATACCCCAATCTCTAAACTTTCCAGCTATGGGAAACAGCATTTCAGCATCTACCCTGTCACAGTCTCTCAGAATATTATATGTTTCAATTAGATCACCATTCATTCTTCTAAACTCTAGAGAGTATAGGCCTAACCTGCTCAACCTCTTAATCTCTAAGAACCATGCTCTAATTGCTATTTGGTGCTTGGCACTTTTGCCTGCAGATCAATTTGTTCATCTTGGGTTTTTCAAGCTCAAGGGCCACCAATGACAATAGTCATTTATCAGCGTTTCCCCAAATCTGTGAGGCAAAATCATGTCAAGGATTGCCTTGCATGATCTAACCTATTCATCTTCCAAGTCCAGACTTTTGATTAGCTGACAAAGCAACCAATAACATCAGTTTTCATTACGAAAGTCAAGATTGTTCGTCATATCATGGGAAAATATCGAAGGCAAGAATGCCAGTTCAGGCATGAAAATACTTGCTTTTCTCTCACATTTTTTTGCTTCAGAATGTTCCAAAGTTCTTTACAACTATTGAGGTACTTTTGTTGTGTAGTCACTGTTGAAATGCAGGAAATATATCAACACTTTTGCACACAGCAAGCTCCCACAAACAGCAATGTGGTAAAGACCAGATAATCTGGCTTTCAGTGCTGTTGGTTGAGGGATAAGTATTGGCCAGGGAACCAGGGAAAACCCCCCTGCTGTTGTGCAAAACAGTGCCATGGATTATTTACATTTACCTGAGAGGCAGACAGCACCTTGGTTTGAATGCCTCATCCAAAAGATGAAACCTGTGACAGTACAGCTCTGTGACAGTACTGCCTGGGCATGTCAGCAGAGATATTTATGCTCAAGTCTGAGCAATGGAACTTGAACCTACAACCATCTAACTGAGAGCTAAGAGTACAGCCACTGAGCCACAGCTGTCACCAGGCAACAGACCTTCCATCTAGTTAGCCCATCCTAGGTTGAGTAATAGCTTTGTATACGTCAAAACCACGATGATAGCTGTTGACAATTGATGAACTGTAAGGTGGTGGAAGCAGTTTGGGTATTGGTGAGAATTACATCAAAGGCCAAATATGGATATCATGCAGGCTGAAAAGGTGCTCAGCACTCAAAGAGCTGAAGTTTCTGCTTTGAAGTAATTAAAGTTGTTTCCTTGACAACCGCGGGGTAGGTTGTTACAGCTCTTGATCTAAAATTCCACTCAGTAGGCTATCACTTATCAATATGCTGATTCCTAGACACTACGCATCAATATGTCTGGCATGTCATAAATATGTTGGCACACATCAAACACATGCCAATAGTTCACCCAAGGATTAACATATTTTTGATACTCACTTTTTCTGCATGGGGAATTATCTCCCAGAGCTACCCAGCGAGATGAAAACTCCACTCTTCCTATGTTCTCCTCAGTTGTAGCTCTGGGAAGCATGATTGATTAGTGAAGGTTTTCCCTTAGTCATGTAATATCTTATCGAAGAATGCCTTGTCTGGGAAGCTTGAAGAACTTTAAATTAACATTGCATCATTTTTGTTCAAAAAGGGCAGAGCGTAATTTATTTCAATTCTTTTTTCTACTTCTCTAATTGAACACTGTAAACATTCAAAAAGAATAGAAAGCTCAGGAATGATTTATAAGTTTGAAACTCAGACTTTTAATTGCAACACTCCTTTACCTGATGGCTATTACTTCCCTGTCATCAGTGAAGTTCAGGAAAAGCTACAATCGTTTCTTGTATTAGAAATTAAAAGAACACTCGCTGGTAATTAAAGTTGTCTCAGATATTATAGTGTATGCTACGATTCCAAGGGCATTGTTTTAAAGCAAATTACTTGTAATTAGGGTTAAGGAAAAGGTCTGCAACTCGTTGAGGAATCATTCATTTGATTCAGGTTTTTTGAAGCTAAAATGTCAACTTAAAGCTTAGGTTCTGAGTCAATTCTGCTTTGATGGGCGAATTCTTCAATTTCCGAGTAAATTTTCCTTCAGTGGGGATCTAATGATGCTCCCCTCACTCTCCTCCTCCACGCCCCTACTCCTCCGTCTACTCCCACTCGGGCTAAATTAAGTTCCAATTTCACCACCAGTTTGATCTCCTGCCAGAAAGATCCCTCCCAACCCACAAGCTTCCTCCCAAATTACCAGTCAGAAGCTTCACAATTTCAGCGAATTATGTTTTTGGAACTAAAACATTCACGAATAATCCAGGTTTACAGACCATAGATAAAAACAGAAAATGCTAGAAATACTCAACATGTTAGTAGGCATCTGTAAAGAGAAATAAAAGCAATTATGTCCTTTAGAGTGTAACCCATTCCTCAGAGACCTGCTAGCTTTATGTGATATGAAATGCAGGCTTTACATTTGTAGACTATGGACTGAATTGTGTGAAGGAGTAGGGCTCCCAGTGCTGGGCCAAAAAGGCAGGGGGAACCTCGCCTCATCTTTGTTGCGCCACCCATCACCCCCCCCCCACCCCCCGCCCCAGTGTGATCCTCTGTTATTCCGGAGGCGAGGTTTCCGGCGCCGGGATCTCCGGCCCTTTAAAGATGGTGATCCCGCCTCCAAGAGCTGCCAGCCAATCACAGTATCGGTAGCGCCACTGCGAGCGGTGGCCACTGCCGGTACTGCGGAGGCCTTGGACCCAGGCCCAGCGCTGGAACCCCGGACATCAGGTAAGTGATGCAGGGCTGCCGGGACCAGGTCAGAAGGCCCCAGCGAGCGGGGTGGCGGGGGGATTGGGTGGTTGTAAAGTGCAGGGGGAGGGGAGTCCCAGGAGGTGCTTTGTTTCCCGGCCAGGGCTCTCCATGGGCGACAGATTGCCCATGGAGGAAGGACTGCCTTCCCCCCAAGCCCGCAGGGAGGGTGCTTCATTTTACAAGGCATCTTCCCTATGTGATGGAGGTCCCCCACCCCCAGATGATGGTTCAATTCCAGTGGTGGGGTCTCATTTAGGCTCTGAGTTTGAAGGCCATTGTCGGCCTATTCCGGCCCTGGGAAAATCGCTTGATGATGGGGCGGAGATGGTCCTTCCGCCTTCCTCACCCCTCCTGCCACCCATCGCAATTCTATGGGCACCCGCCCCCACCCCCCCCGACCTCAGGGCCGCCCATAAAATCCAGCCCTATCTAACAGACTATACACTGAAAACATTTTTGTTTCTGTGTATTAATTTGGAAATATATCTGGAACAGAATGTAGAATTACATTGAATTTTGTGGCTCAGAAACAGACTATTTGGCCGAACAGATCTGTGTCAGTGTTGATGCTTATTGAGCCTCCTCCCACCACTCCCAACAACTTTATCTCACCCAATCAATATGCAGTAGTTCGGCCTTGCTTTGCCTATCCATGATCCCACATTTCTATGCTTCAATGAGTAGCACTATCACATCTGATCAGAAGGTGGGAGGTTCAAGTCCCACTCCAGATATTTAAGCACAAAAATCTATGTTGACACTCCTAGTGCAGTACTGAGGGAATGCTGTACCATTGGAGGTGCTGTTTTTCAGGTGAGTTGCTAAAGTAAGGAGCTATCAGCCCTCTCTGATCAATGTTGATTCTTTTACATCGCACTACGTAAAGAAGAGCAGGGAAATGCATCCTGATCAATACTCATCCCTCAATCACCATCATTAAAAAAAGGATTAGCTACCATTGTCTCACTGTTGTTTTTGGGATCTTGCTATATGCATTTTGACTGTCACATTTCCTACATTACATGGAAGCATAGAAACTTTATGGCATAGAAGGAGGCCATTCAAACATCATGTTTGTGCAAGCCAGTAAAGAGCTATCCAACCTAATCCCACTTTCCAACTCTTGGTTCGTAGCCCTGTGGGTTATGGCACTACAAGTGCACATCCAAATATTTCTTAAATTCAATGATGTTTCTGCCACTACCACCCTTTCAGGCAGTTCCAGACCCCCACCACCCGCTAGGTGAAAAAGTTACACCTCAACTCCCCTCTTTCCTCCAATTACTTTAAATCTATGCTCCTGGTTATTGACTGCCCTGCTGAGGGAAATAGATCCTTCCTATCCACTTTATCTAGATCCCTCACAATTTTATACACCTCAACTAAATATCCACTCAGTCTCCTCGGTTTCAAAGAAAATAACCCCAGCCTGTCCAATCTTTCTTCACAGGCAAAACACTCCATTCCTGGCAACATTCCCTGTGAATTCCCTTTGTGTCCTCTCCAGCTCGATCATATCCTTCCTGGAATGCAGTGACTGGAACTGCACGCAGTATTGCAACAGTAACTACATTTCAAAAGTACCTTATTGGCTGGAATCTGCTTTGGATTATTCTGAGGGCATGAAAGGTGCTATATAAATGCAAGTTCTTTCATTCTTTCTCTAACTTTTTCTGACCAGAAATCGATATGGAGCCAGCAGTACGACTTGGGCTTGTTGGATCTCGATCATTCTATGCAGAAATGAAACCTCCACGACATGTATCACAGTCAACCTATATTCAGCCGAGGAGTGAGCCTTCATTCTCAGTTACATGGGTTTTTAGAGTGCAGGACCACTACTTGTCACTATCCATTTAGCCAGTAATACCAGTTAGTATCTGGAAGTATGATAATTAATTATTTATTCCACAAGAGATTTCATTCAATGAATAATAATCTGCATTACCTCTATGTGTAAAATTCAAAAAGAATAGAACAACACATTTGGGTTGATTCTTTTTCCTTGTTGCTGAAGTATGGTAGAGAATTGTTTTGTGGTGAAAGTTTAGACTCTGATCTTTGTTTTGCCCTCCTGGTGGTGCATCACAAGCACAGATGTGGAGGTCTTCACCCAGCAGTGCTTCAATTATCTATTTTTTTCAGCCAACAGTCGGAGGAGAGGCCACCCAAGTAGCAAATGCATTTCTTCTCTCAAATTTATTGCACAGTGGCTGCTGTTAAGAAAGAAAGAACTTAGATTTACATAGCCACTTTCATGACATAGCAATTGGGAGAGGGGGAAGACTGGAGCTGGCTGCTTTCAGGGCAAAGTAATTTGGAAAAGGATGGTATCAAGCAGGTATAAAGCATCTTATTTGCGTATACAATAGGCTGAATATCTGTTTCAGGTGTAGGCCCTGGACACTCCTTTCAATGATTTTACCAGTTTGATGGGTGGTGTACATCTGATGCAGAATTAATGTGTGCATGCCATATTAAACATATTCATGCTCATTATACGCTTTAAAAACAGGCACCTCGTCAATGAATTTATAGGTCATGACCTTTGGATCACTAGTTCAGTATAATAACCTTTATGTTACTTCACCAGCAAGTCAGTAATTAATTCTTGGAGTGGAGTTTGAACCTAAAAATTTCTGACTCTAACAAAAGTACGATCTACTGAACTAATCTGAGACATAAAGAAGCTTCCATGGATATCTGTATAATTCACTATTAGTCCCCAGGGCTGCAGGATTCCACAGCCTGGAAGGAAAAATGTGTGAAGTAACCACACGAGTGGTACATATGTTTTTCCAAGATTACCTTTTCTCTTTTACATTATGACTGAAAAACTTATGAAAATACATTTTATTTGATTATTAGAGTTTGTGTTACATTAAAGAAGTAATGATTTTTTTTCTAATCCAGCTTCAACCTCCTTTCCTGAAAGTTCTGTCTGGCTGTCTGATGGACCTTAGCCGTCCTTCTTTCCGAGCCTCAGTACTATGTATTGGCAGCTGATTGAACTGTGGAGGAAGTCACAGCTCAACCACTCCTGGCTGACTACACATGCACATGCAACAAATACACACATGCAGACACATGGTTGCACGTGTACACAAGTGTGATCATGTACATGTTTGCATTCACACACACGCACATACACAAACATGCATACATTCTCTGATTCAAGGAGCAATGAATAACCACCAGGAATGAGGGATCCTGGCTGTTTCCCCCACCACCCTGTCTTCTTCGTCCAGAGGGACTATAGATAGCTGCAAGACTCCGACCAGCTGACACCAGCGAATACAGTGGAGAGCAGAGATACAACCTGCAATCTTTTTGCCCTTTATGGATCACCATCACAGCAGGCTGTGCATTTACCAAACAAGCTCCCAGAGCTTCTCACAATTGAGGCAAATCAACACGATAAGCATAATAGCCAAAGAATTTATTTTACAAAACAGCCTGACTTAGAGGCAGGGATAAATATAATTTCTAGCTTAATGATAATTATTACAGAATGTCTACAGTACAAAAAGAGACCAAGTGGTCTGAGCACATGGTTCCTCATCCAATCATTTTTCCAGCTCATTCCCCATATCCTGTAATATTCACCTTTTGCATGCCAAAGTGCAATGCAATAGACTGAGGCAAGTGATCCCACAACCAACAGATCAGATCAAAGCTCTGCAGTCCTGCCACATCCAGTTGTGAATGGTGGTGGACAATTAAAACAACTAACCGGAGGAGGAGGCTGCACAAATATCCCCATCCTCAATGATGGGGGAGCCCAGCACATCAGTGCAAAAGACAAGCTGAAGCATTTGCAACAATCTTCAGTCAGAAGTGCCGAGTGGGTGATTCCTCTCGGCCTCCTCCTGAGGTCCCCAGTATCACAGATGACAGTCTTCAGCCAATCCGATTCACTCCACTTGATATCAAGAAACAGCTGAAGGCACCGGATACTGCAAAGGCTACGGGCCCTGAAAACATCCCGGCTGTCATACTGAAGACTTGTGCTGCAGAATTAGCTGAGCCCCTGGCCAAGCCGTTCCAGTACAACTAAAACAATGGCATTAAGCCGACAATGTGGAAAATTGCCCAGCTATGTCCTATTCACAAAAAGCAGGGAAAGTACAATCTGGCCAATTACTGCCCTATCAGTCTCCTGCTGCTCATTAGCAAAGTGATGGAAGCTGTTGTCGACAGTGCTTTCAAACACCACTTAACAGCAACAACCTGCTCACCGATGCTCAATTTGGGTTCCACCGGGGCCACTTTGCTCCTGATCTGCCATTCAACTAGATCATGGCTGATCTTCTACCTCAATGCCATTTTCCCACATTATCCCCATATTCCTTGATACCTTTAATATCTAGAAATCTATCAAACATGGACAAAAGAGCTGAACTCAAGAAGTGAGGTGAGAGTGACTGCCCTTGATATCAAGGCAACATTTGACCAAATGTGGCATCAAGGAGCCCTAGCAAAACTGGAGACAATGGGAATCAAGGGGATAGCTCTCCACAGGTTAGAGTCAAACCGAGAACAAAGGAAGATAGTTGTGGTTGTTGGAGGTCAATCATCTGAGCTCCAGGACATCACTGCAGGAGTTCCTCAGGGCAGTGTCCTAGGACCAACCATCTTCAGCTGCTTCATCAATGACCTTTCCTCCATCATAAGGTCAGAAGTGGGAATGTTCGCTGATCATTGTATGATGTTCAGTACCGTTTGCAATTCCTCAGATACTGAATCAGCCTGTGTCCGTATGCAGCAAGACCTGGACAATATTCAGGCTTGGGCAGATAAGTGGCAAGTAACATTCGTGCCACACAAGTGCCAGGCAATGACCATCTCCAACGAGAGAGAATCTAACCATCTCCCCTTGACATTCGATGGCATTACCATCACAGAATCCCTCACAATCAACATCCTGGGAATTACCATTGACCAGAAACTGAACTGGAGCAGCCACATAAGTATTGTGGCTACAAGAGTAGGTCAGAAGCTGGGAATTCTGCGGCGAGTAACTCACCTCCTGACTCCCCAATGCCTGTCCACCATCTACAAGGCACAAGTCAGGAGTGTGATGGAATACTCCCCACTTGCCTGAAGGAGTGCAGCTCCAACAACAGTCAGGAAGCTCAACACCATCCAGACCAGCACCTCATCCACCACTTTAAACATTTACTCCTTCCACAACAGATGCACAGAACGTACCATATACAAGATGCACTGCAGCCACTCACTACACCTCCTTTGACAGCACCTTCCAAACCTGCGACCTCTACCACCTAGAAGGACAGGGCGGCAGACACATGGGAACACAAATTTCCCTCCAAGTAACACACCATTACTTTGAACTATATCGCCGTTCCTTCACTGTTGTTGGATCAAAATCCTGGAACTTCTTTCCTAACAGTGGGTGTACCTACACCAGATGGACAACAGTGGTTCAAGAAGACAGCTCACCACCACCTTCTCAATTAAGGATGTTAAGGATGGGCAATAAATGCTGGTCTTGTTAACGGCTTCCACATCCCATGAAACAATTAAAAAAAACTCTTGTTTGTGGAAGAAAATTCCACATTCCAAGTACTCTCTGTGTGAAGAATAATTTTCTGACCACACTTGTGATTAAGCTGGAGTTCCTCAATTGCTAGATGCCTTCTTATCTCTCTGAAGTGCATGATACAAAAATGCAATTAGGTCTGAAGTTGTTCTTGCACGTTATGCAGGAGTGTGAGGAAATTTTCCTCGTTCATATATAGTGAAAAATTCCTACATTGACATTACATAACACAATATCTTGATCCTGTCCAGCACTCTATCGATGCTTCAGCTCATAACAGGTATCAGGAATGGCTCAGTGACTCACCTCTGGCCAGCAATTGTTGCCCACCTGTTCTGATGAAAGGTCACAGACCTGAAATGTTAAGGCTGCTTCTCTCTACACAAATGCTGCCTGACCTGCTGAGTATTTCCAGCACTTTCTGTTTCGATTTTTGATATGGTTCCAAGTCAGGATGGTGTGCGTTTCGGAGGGGAACTTGCAGGTGGTGGTGTTCCCAAACATCTGCTGCTCTCGTCTTTCTTGGTGGTAGAAGTCATGGGTTTGGAAGGTGCAGTTAAAAGAGCCTTGGTGAGTTGCTGCAGTGCATCTCGTAGATGGTACACACTGCTGCCACTGTGTGCCGGTGGTGGAGGGAGTGAATGTTGAAGGTGGTGGATGGGGTGCCAATCAAGCAGGCTGCTTTGTCCTGGATATTGTCGAGCTTTTTGAGTGTTGTTGGAGCTGCACTCATCCAGGCAAGTGGAGAGTATTCCATCACACTGCTGACTTGTGCCTTGTAGATGGTGGTCAGGCATTGGGGAATTAGGAGGTGAGTTACTCGCCGCAGGATTCCCAGCCTCTGACCTGCTCTTGTAGCCACAATATAGATATGGTTGTTCAGTTAAGTTTTTGGTCAATGGTAACCCCAGGATGTTGATAGTAGGGCATTCAGCGATGGTAATGCCATTGAATGTCAAGGGGAGATGGTTAGATTCTCTTTTGTTGGAGATGGTCATTGCCTGGTACTTGTGTGGGCACAATTGTTATTTGCACTATCATCCCAAGGCTGAATGTTGTCCAAGTCTTGCTGCATGCTTCAGTATCTGATGATTTGCAAATAGTACAACATTCCAATGGTGACTCCACTTCAAAAATGCTTGGTTGGCTGGAAGGCGCTATATAAATGCACGTTCTTTCTTTCTAAATGTGTTGTCTGGTGTGAAACTACAGGGACATTCCAGATTCAATCTTTGGTCTGTAGTCAGTTGGCTGATTTGTGTGACAGTGCAGTTGGCCTCAGCATCTCTAGACTAGAGACCAACAAAATATATAAGCCAGTGTTCTTGCTCCTGGTTGCTGTCTGGTGACATATGCTGGAACATGTTCATGTACAGACGTTTAGTGAGGACAGGAATAATCTGGACTGTTGAGATTTAGAAATTGGTTAGAGGGGAGACATCAGAGTAGAATTTCTCGACAGTTCTCAGAGTAGTGGGAAATGGGTCATGGAGTCTCATAGGTTTCAGTTCTAGACCAGTTTCCATTCAGTTTGTACGTTCAATGATTTGGGTCTAGGCCTAACTAGACTAGTAATGAAATTTGCAGATGATTCCAGGAAAAAAGGAGGCATAATTAATTCTTTAGGAGGTGAGGCCATGGAGGAATTTGAAATCTATTGATGAGAATTTTTAAATCTAGGCATTCCTGAGTCAGGATAGGTCAGTGTGATAAATAAATAGGTCTTGGAGCGAGTCAGGATACAGACAGCAGAGGTTTGGATAAGGTTAAGATAAGGCAATAATTGTGGCATTGTCAGTATGTCCCACATCCTAAGAGCAAATAAAAAAAATAGATCAAGGTGGGAATATAAGCTGTGAGGAGGACACAAAGAGGCTGCAAAGAGATATAGACAGGTTAGGTGAGTGGGAAACAAGGTGGCAGATGGAGTGTAATATGGGACAGTGTGAGGTTATTCACATTAATAGTAAGAATGGAAAAGCAGAATATTTTATAAAAGGCATAAAACTTGTAAATGTTGATATTCAGAGGGACTTGGGTGTACGTGTACAAGGAACACAAAAAGTTAGCATGCAGGTACAGCAAGCAATTAGGAAGGCAAATGGCTTGTTGGCCTTTATTGCACAGGGATTGGAGTACAGGAATAAGGAAGTCTTGCAACAATTATACAGGGCTTTGGTGAGACCACACCAAGAGTACTGGGCTGGATTTTGTGCAGCCAGCAGGGCTCTCGGCACTGAGCCGGAAAGGCATGGGGAACCCCCCCCCTTAGCCTTTTCAAGAACCCCCCAGCCCCCAGGCGTGATCCTTCATTGTTCTGGAAACGAAGTTTTGGTGTGGGATGTCTATCCCTTTAAAGACGAGGATCCCACCTCAAAGAGCTGCTGGCCAATCACAGGGCTGGCAGCTCAACAGTATCAGCAGTTCCACCAGGAGTGGTGGCCACTGCCAGTATTGCAGAGGCTTTGGACTCTGGCCCAGCGCTGGAGACCCAGACCTCAGTTAAGTGAAGTGGGGTTGTCAAGACCTGGTTGAAAGGCCCCAACAAGGAGGTGTGAATGGTGTACATGAAGTCCAGGGGGAGGCAAGTCCATGGAGGTGGCGGTTTTGGCGGTGAGGGTCCTCTGTGGGCCACAGATTGCCCATGGAAGAGGGAACCCCCACCAAAACTGCAGGGAGTGTACCTCGTATTACTGGGAACCCTTCCCGTGTGGCAGAGGTACCCCCTGTCGCTGGTTAAATCCCAGCGGCGGGGGAAGAGGCCCTTCAGTGGCCGTTAATAGGCCACTTATGGGCCTCAAGTGGCCTCTGGGCGGGAGGACGATTGGCAGCCTATTCTGCACCCCGCAAAATCATTTGGTGACAGGGCAGTGATGGTTCCCCCCCACCCCCACCCCTGCCTCTGTCCCTGTCTCAGCGGGCCCTTAAAATCCAGCCCACTGCGCGCAGTTTTGGTCTCCATATTAAAGAAAGGATATACTTGCTTTGGGGGCAGTACAGTGAAGGTTCTCTAGATTGGTCCCTGGGATGTCAGGGTCGTCCTAAGATGAGGCTGAGTAAATTGGGTCTATATTCTCTGGAGTTTAGAGGAATGAGAGGTGATCTCATTCAAATATAGAAGTTTCTGAAGCTGCTTGACAGGGTAGACACTGAAAGGTTGCTTCCCTTGGCTGGGGAATCTAGAACATGAGGGCACAGTCTCAGGATAAGAAGTCAATCATTTAGGATGGAGATGAGAAATTTCTTCACTCAAAGGCTTGCAAATCTTTGGAATTCTCTACCCCAGATGGTTGTGGATGCTCCATCATTGAATACATTTAAGGCTAGGATGGACAGATTTTCGGTGTCTCAGGGAATCAAGGGATATGGTGAGTGAGCGGGAAAGTGGAATTGAAGCCTGAGATCAGCCATGATCATATTGAATGGTGGAGCAGGCTCGATGGGCCAGATGGTCTACTCCAGCTCCTATTTCTTGTGTTCTTATGTTCTTATACCATAACTTTAAGCTACAGATAAGTGAAGGGCACATCCACCTAAGAAACAGACAAAACACCAGCATTTCTGACAGCTGTAATAGGTGTATAGGAGAAGGATTTAGCTGTAATTTTGTTGGTCTCTGGGTGATGAGGAGTTAATTGTTAATGTTTGTTGTCATGTCCAATTCTTGTTAGTTTTGGCAGCTTTTCAGGTCCCTGTGGACTTGTCTACCTAATTGTACAGCTGATGGCTTTTGTCACTGCACAGTCCCTTGTAACTAAATCATACAGCATTCATAAACTCGGAGTCTGTCAGCAACCTCACACTGATGAGTTGCTAAAGTAATATTTGTTCACCTTCATCTGTAGAGCAAAGCTAAGTATAGCTGCATCTAACTAACCACATATATGGGTGGATATACAATAAGCATTAAAATTGAATTTAGCACCTGATTTATGTGCAAAACATTGAACAGTCATATAGATTATTGATGTGGTTCAGTTGCACAATAGGGACAGATTACAGTAAAATCATTGAAGAAGTTGATAGGG
The DNA here is from genome assembly GCF_036365525.1 of Heterodontus francisci. Classification (NCBI taxonomy): domain Eukaryota; kingdom Metazoa; phylum Chordata; class Chondrichthyes; order Heterodontiformes; family Heterodontidae; genus Heterodontus; species Heterodontus francisci. Next base: position 116,675,562 of record NC_090382.1, read on the forward strand.
TAGATGGAGAGAAAGCATTTCCTCTGGTGGGAGCATCCATAGCAACCTTAAAATTAGAACTAAGCCATTCAAGGATGATGTCAGGAAGCACTTCTTTAGACAAAGGGTAGTTGTGGAGATAGCTGCAGAGATAGTGAATGCGCTGATTGCGATTTTCCAAAATTCCCTAGATTCTGGCACAGTCCCATCAGATTTGAAGTTAGTAAATGTAACATCACAGTTTAAGAAAGGAAAGAGAAAGAAAACAGGGAATTACAGGCCAGTTAGCCTGACATCAGTCATCGGGAAAGTGCTGGAATTTGTTATTGAGGAAGTCGAAATGCACTTGGAAAATCATAGTATGATTAGATCAAATCAACATGGTTTCATGAAAGGGAAATCTGTTTGACAAATTTATTAGGTTTTTTGAGGATGTAAGTTGCAGGGTAATTAAAGGGGAACCAGTAGATGTAGTATACCTGGATTTTCAAATGGCAATGGATAATGCGCCACACAAAAGGTTAATACGCAAGATAAAGGCTCATGGAGTTAGGGGTGATCCATTAGCATGGATAGAGGATTGGTTAATGGCCTGGAAGCAGAGCGTAGGGAAAAATGGGGCATTTTCAAATTGGTAGGCTGTGACGAGTGGGGTACTGCAAGATCAGCGCTGGGGCCCCAGCTATTTACAATCTTTATTGATGAATTAGACGAAGAGAAAGAGAGTAATGCATCTAAGTTTACTGATGATACAACGCTAGGTGGGAATGTAAGCTGTGAGGAGGACACAAAGAGGCTACAAAGAGATATAAATAGGTTATGTGAACGGGAAAGAAGGTGGCAGACGAGTATAATGTGGGGAAGTGTGAAGTTATTTACTTTGGTCATAAGAATAGAAAAGCGGAATTTTTTTAAAAGGCGTGAAACTTGTAAATGTTGATGTTCAGAGAAACTTACATGTAAGCGTACAAAGAACACAAAAGGTTAGCATGCAGGTACAGCAAACAATTAGGAAGGCAAATGGCTTGTTGGCCTTCAGTAGCAGGCATCCTTCCATCTCGGATGACAATAAGCTGCACTTGGGGTGTATGTCACTTTTGAGTTGAACATTATCTGTTGTAGGGGTAGAGGCCGACCTGTGAGTGACAATCCCTTCCACAGCTGGCACAGATGAATATCATTGGCCCAAGGTCAACTGATATCTTTTTTTCTCTTCCACTGGGATCTCTTTTCCACCATCTGTTCATTTCTTTTGTCCTTTCCTTTTTCTACACCCTTCTTGACTGCCATTTTCCAGGAACTCTGGAAAACAGCAAGGACTTCCCAAGCATCGACTCCGATCCTAGTCAGCTTGAGGTCTTGCTTGCAGGCATCCTTGTATCACAGATGTGGGTGATCTGTTGGTCTTGTACCAATAGAAAGCTCGCCATAGAGCATGTCTTTGGGAATGTGACCGTGATACATTCGGCACACGTGACCCAGCCAATGGAGTCGTCGCTGACTGCAGAGGGCAAACATGCTGCAGATCCCTGCACGCTGGTGTACTTCCGTACTTGGCACTCTGTCCTGCCAGGAGATGCCCAATATCCATCTCAAGCAGTGGAGGAAGAAGCAGTTCAGCCACTTTTCCTGGCTTGTATAAGTTGTCGGTGTTTCACTACTGTAAAGGAGGGTGCTGAGAACACAAGTCTGGTCCACGCAGAGCTTTGTATTTTCCCTTAGTTTGCTGTTGGTCCACACTCACCTACTCAACTTTGACATGACAGCTGCAGCCTTAGCAATCCTGGTGCTGATTTCAGCATCAAGGGACAGATTGCTGGTGATTGTTGATCCAAAGTATGTGAAGCTGTCGACGACCTCCAAAGTGAGGTTGTCGATGTTAATGGAAGGTGGAGTCTTGACATCCTGGCCCATAACTTTGGTCTTCCTGATGCTGATCGTCAGTCCAAACTCCTTGCAGGCCAGGGAGAACCGATCTACAAGGTGCTGCAAGTGAACTTCATTATGGGATGTCAGCACAGCGTCATCAGCAAACAGCAACTCAGGAGCTAGTACCATTTTTTAATCATTCGGGGGATGCGGGCATCTCTGTCTAGGCCAGCATTTATTGTCCATCCCTAATTGCCCTTGAGAAGGCAGTGGTGAGTTGCCTTCTTGAACCGCTGCAGTTCTTCGGGTGTAGGGTGTAGGTACACCCAAAGTGCTGTGAGGAAGAGAGTTCCAGGACTTTGACCCAGCGACAGTGAAGGAGCTGCGATATAGTTCCAAGTCAGGATGGTGTGTGGCTTGGAGGGGAACTTGCAGGTGGTGGTGTTCCCATGCATTTGCTGCCCTTGTCCTTCCAGTTGGTAGAGGTCGTGGGTTTGGAAGGTGCTGTCTAAGGAGCCTTGGTGCATTGCTGCAGTGCATCTTGTAGATGGTACACACTGCTGCCACTGTGTGCAGTGGTGGAGGCAGTGAATGTTGAAGGTGGTGGATAGGGTGCCAATCAAGCGGCCTGCTTTGTCCTGGATGGTGTCGAGCTTCTTGAGTGTTGTTGGAGCTGCACCCATCCAGGCAAGTGGAGAGTATTCCATCACACTCCTGACTTGTGCCTTGTGGTTGGTGGACAGGCTTTGGGGAGACAGGAGGTGAGTTACTCACCGCAGAATTCCCAGCCTCTGATCTGCTCTTGTGGCCACAGCATTTATGTGGCTGGTCCAGCTCATTTTCTGGTCAATGGTGACCTCCAGGAGACGAGAGAGAAAACACAGCGGGAGCAGAGCCAGGGGAAAAATCAAAAAGTGACACCAGAGTGAAGTCACAATCAACAGAGCGAGCAGGGAAACAGAGAGCCGCCGGGGTGAGTATACGGGTAAACTGGGTTAGTAACTAAAGTAAAGAGAAAGGTAAGGTCTACAGTTTTTTTATATAGTAATTAGTGTCTTTTAGGGAATCACAGTCTCTATTGCAAATAATCTCTAATTTGTTAGTAATTTAAGGGAGTAAATTAAGGGTAAGTCATGGCAGGGCAGCTCAGCAGCATGGAGTTCTCCTCCTGTGCAATGTGAGAAGTCAGAGACACTTCCAGTGTCCAGGGCGAACACGTGTGCAGGAAGTGACTCCAGCTGCAGCGACTCAAAATCTGTGTTACGAATCTGGAGCAGCGGCTGGGGACACTGTGGAGCATCCGCGCGGCTGAGATCTTTGTGGATAGCTCTTACGGGGACGTGGTCATACCGCAGGTAAAGACTGCTCAGGCAGAAAGGGAATGGGTGACCACCAGGCAGAGTCGTAGAATTAGGCAGGTTGTGCAGGAGTCCCCTGGGTCCATCTTCCTGTCTAACAGATTTTCCGCTTTGTATACTGTTGGGGGAGATAGCTTTTCAGGGGAATGCAGCAAGAGCCAAGTCTGTGGCACCGCGGGTGGCTCAGCTGTAAAGGAGGGTAGGAAAAAGAGCGGGAGAGCTATAGTGACAGGGAATTCTATGTTAGGGTACAGATAGGCATTTTTATGGCTGCAGATGTGACTCCAGGATGGTGTGTTGCCTTCCTGCAGCATGGGTCAAGGATGTCACAGAGCGGCTGCAGGACATTCTGAAAGGGGAGGGTGAACAGTCAGAGGTCATGGTTCACATTGGTACCAACAACATCGGTAGAAAGAGGGATGAGATCCTGCAATAAGAATTTAGGGAGCTAGGTAGAAAATTAAAAAGCAGGACCTAAAAAGTTGTAATCTCTGAATTACTCCCGGTGCCACGTGCTAGTGGGTATAGGAATAGGAGGATACAGCAGATGAATGCGTGGCTGAAGAGATGGTGGAGGAGGGAGGGCTTTAGTTTCCTGGATCACTGGGTCTGTTTCTGGTGAAAGTCGGACGGGTTGCACCTGAACTGAAACGGGACCAACATCCTTGCTGGGAGGTTTGCTAGTGCTGTTGGGGAGGGCTTTAAACTAATTTGGCGGGGGGATGGGATACAGAGTGGAGGGGTGATGCACAGTCAAATACAGAAGAGGAACTAAGTCAGTCTGGAAGGCAGAGCAAATATAGATCTGTTAAGGCACAAGTGTATAATGCAAGGTTGGATTGCATCTATTTTAACGCAAGGAGTCTTACAAGTAAGGCAGATGAATTGAGGGCGTTGATTAACACATGGGAATATGATATTATTGCTATCACAGAGACATGGTTGAGGGAGGGACAGGACTGGCAGCTCAATATTCCAGAGTATAGAATCTTCAGACATGACGGGTGGTGGGGGGCGGTGGGGGTGGGTGTAAAATAGGAGGTGGCATTGCACTGTTGATCAAGGGGTCAATAACTGCAATAAGGAGGGATGATATCTTCGAAGGTTCCTCGAATGAGGCCATTTGGGTAGAACTTTAAAACAAAAAGAGGGCAATCACTTGGCTGGGAGTGTACTTCAGGCCTCCAAACTGTCATGGAGAGATAGAAGAGCAGATATGTAGGCAAATCTCAGAGAGGTGCAAAATTAATAGGGTAATAACAGGAGGGGATTTCAACTTACCGAATATCAACTGGGATAGTCTGAGTACAAAAGGCTTAAAGAAGGCGGAATTCTTAAAATGCTTACAGGAGAGCTTTTTGAGCCAGCACGTAGAAAGTCCTCCAAGAGAAGGGGCGGTACTAGACCTAATCCTGGGGAATGAATCCGGACAAATGGTAGAAGTATCAGTGGGGGAGCATTTCAGGGATAGTGACACAACTCTGTAAGATTTAAGGTAGTTATGGAAAAGGACAAAGATGGACCAGAAATAAAGATACTGAATTGGGGGAAGGCCGATTTCAATATGATAAAACAGAATCTGGCCAAAGTGGACTGTGAGCAGCTACTTTTAGGAAAGTCTACATCAGACCAATGGGAGTCATTCCAAAAGGAAATAGTGAGGGTTCAGGGCCAACATGTTCCCGTAAAGGTGAAGGGTAGGACCAACAAGTCCAGGGAACCCTGGATGTCAAGGGATATCGAGTATTGGATCAGGAAAAAAAGGAGGCTTATGGCAAATTCAGAGGGCTGAAAACAGCGGAGGCCCTAAAGGAGTATTGAAAGTGTAGGGGGGTATTTAAAAAAGTAATTAGGAGAACTAAGAGGGGGCATGACAAAACACTGGCGGGCAGGATAAAGGAAAATCCCAAGGCATCTTATAAGTATATTAAGGGCAAGAGGATAACCAGGGAAAGAGTAGAGCCCATTAGGGACCAAAGTGGCAATCTGTGTGTGGAGCCGGAGGACATAGGTGAGGTTTTAAATGATTACTTTTCATCTGTAATCACTATGGAGAAGGACATTGTAGGTGTAGAGATCAGGGAGGGGGATTGTGATATACTTGAACATATTAGCATTGAAAGGGAGGAGATATTAGCAATTTTAGCAGGCTTAAAAGTGGATAAATCCCCAGGTCCAGATGAGATGTATCGCAGGCTGCTATGTGAGGCAATGGAGGAGATTGCAGGGGCTCTGACACAAATTTTCAAATCCTCTCTGGCCACAGGAGAGGTGCCAGAGGACTGGAGAACAGTGAATGTGGTCGCATAATTCAGGAAGAGAAGCAGGGATATACCAGGTAATTACAGGCCAGTGAGTCTAACATCAGTGGTAGGCAAACTATTGGAAAAAATTCTGAGGGACAGAATTAATCTTCACTTGGAGAGGCAGGGATTAATCAAGGATAGTCAGCATGGCTTTGTCAGGGGTAAATCATGTCTAACAAATTTGATTTTTCGAGGAAGTGACTAGGTGTGTCGATGAGGGTAAAGCAGTTGATGTAGTCCACATGGACTTCAGCAAGGCTTTTGATAAGGTTCCGCATGGGAGATTGGTTAAGAAGGTAAGAGCCCATGGAGTCCAGGGCTATTTGGCAAATTGGATCCAAAATTGGCTTAGTGGCAGGAGGCAGAGGGTGATGGTCAAGGGATGTTTTTGCAAGTGGAAGCCTGTGACCAGTGGTGTACCACAGGGATTGGTGCTGGGACCCTTGATGTTTGGAGTGTACATTAATGATTTAGACGTAAGTATAAGAGGTATGATCAATAAGTTCGCAGATGACATGAAAATTGTGGTGTCGTAAATAGTGAGGAGGAAGCCTGAGATTACAGGATGATATTGATGGGCGGACCAGTGCCAAATGGAATTTAATCCTGAGAGGTGTCAGCTGATGCATTTTGGGAGGACTAACAAGGCAAGGGAATATACAATGGATAGTAGGACCCTAGGAAGTACAGAGGGTCAGAGGGACCTTTGTGTACTTGTCCATAGATCGCTAAAGGCAGCAGCACAGGTAAATAAGGTGGTTCAGAAGGAATATGGGATACTTGCCTTTATTAGCCGAGGCATAGAATATAAGAGCAGGGAAGTTATGATGGAGCTGTATAAAAAGTGAGTTCGGCCACAGCTGGAGTACTGTGTACAGTTCTGGTTGCCACACTATCTATCGCATGCTGCTTACGCAGTTTGGCATGCAGATAGTCCTGTGTCGTCGCATCACCAGGTTGACACCTAATTTTGACGTATGCCTGGTGCTGCTCCTGGCATGCCCTCCTGCACTCTTCATTGAACCAGGGTTGGTCTCCTGGCTTGATGGTAATGGTAGAGTGGGGGATATGCCAGGCCATGAGGTTACAGATTGTGGTTGAGTACAATTCTGCTGCTGCTGATGGCCCACAGCACCTCATGGATGCCCAGTTTTGCATTGCTCAATCTGTTTGAAATCTATCCCATTCAGCACGGTGATAGTGCCACACAACACGAAGGACGGTATCCTCAATGTGAAGGCGGGACTTCGTCTCCAGACTGTGCGGTGGTCACTGTTACCAATACTGTCATGGACAGATGCATCTGTGGCAAGCAGATTGGTGAGGACGAGTTCAAGTACGTTTTTCCCTCTTGTTGGTTCCCTCACCACCTGCCGCATACTCAGTCTAGCAGTTATGTCCTTTAGGACGCGGCCAGCTCGATCAGTCGTGGTGCTACCGAGCCAGTCTTGGTGATAGACATTGACGTCCCCCACCCAGATAAAATTCAGTGCCCTTGCCACCCTCAGTGCTTCCTCCAAGTGGTGATCAATATGGAGCAGTACTGATTCATCAGCTGAGGGAAGGCAGTAGGTGGTAATCAGCAGGAGGTTTCCTTGCCCATATTTGACCTGATGCTATGAGACTTCATGGGGTCCGGAGTCAATGTTGAGGACTCCCAGGGCAACTCCCTCCCGATAGTATACCATTGTGCAGCCATCTCTGCTGGGTCTGTCCTGCTGGTGGGACAGGACATACCCGGGAATGTAATGGCAATGTCTGGGGCATTGTCTGTAAGGTATGATTCCGTGAGTATGACTATGTCAGGCTGTTGCTTGACTAGTCAGTGGGACAGCTCTCCCAACTTTGGCACAAGCCCCCAGATGTTAGTAAAGAGGACTTTGCAGGGTCGCCAGGGCTGGGTTTGCCGTTTCTGGTGCCTCGGTCAATGCCGGGTGATCCGTCTGGTTTCATTCTTTTTTATTGACTTTGTGGCAGTTCGATACAACTGAGTGGCTTGTTGGGCCATTTCAGAGGGCATGTAAGAGTCAACTACATTGTTGTGGGTCTGGAGTCACATGTAGGCCAGACCAGGTAAGGAGAGCAGATTTCCTTCCCTAAAGGACATCAGTGATTACAACAATCAACAATGGTTTCAGTGCCGCTTGATAGCCCTGTCAATGATCCCTTCCAACACTTTGATGATCGGGAGTTGACTGATGGGGCTGTAATCGGCTAGGTTGGACTTGTCCTGCTTTTTGTGCACAGGACACACCTGGGCAATTTTCCACATTCCTGGGTAGATGCCAATGTTGTAGCTGTATTGGAATAGTTTGGCTAGGGGTGCGGCTGGTACTGGAGAACAAGTCTTCAGTACTATTGCCGGAATATTGTCAGGTCCCATTGCCTTTGCAGTATCCAGTGCCTTCAGCTATTTCTTGATATCACGTGGAGGGAATCGAATTGGCTGAAGATGTCATCTGTGATGCTGGGGACCTCAGAATGAGGCTGAGATGTACCATCCACTCAGCACTTCTGGCTGAAGTTGGATGCAAATGCTTCAGCCTTTTCTTTTGCACTGATGTGCTGGGCTCCCCCATCATGGAGGATGGGGATATTTGTGGAGTCTCCTCCTGCTGTCAGCTGTTTAATTGGCCACCACCATTCATGACTGAATATGACAGGGCTGCAGATCTTAAATTTGATCCATTGGTTGTGGCATCGTTTCGCTCTGTCTATTGCATGCTATTGTATTGCACTTTGATCTTGGCATGCAGTGTTGCAAAGTTGAACAGCTTGCCATCAGCTCTGATGTGCAGTAGATACCCCCATTTGAGTTGCCGAAAGCGTACAATAGTAGCATAGAGAAGAATATGCCAAGGAGGGTTGGTCCAAGGTTACAGCCCTGCTTTACCCCACTGCTTATCTTGAAAGCGTCTGATGTTGCTCCATTGTAACTGACGGAACTGTGCATGTTCTCGTGGAAAGAGGAGATGACGTCCAAGAGTCCAAGAGGCCAGCCTATTATCCACAGCAGTTTGAAGAGTCCGTCTCTGCTGACAGATCGAAGGTCTTGCTGAGGTCTATGAAGGCAATGTCGAGTGGTCTGCACTGTTTGCGGCATTTCTCCTGTAACTGCCAAATTGAGAAAATCATGTCGACTGTTGATCTACCAGCTCTGAAGCCGCACTGAGACTCAGGATAGATGTGTGACGCCAGGGTCTGAAATCTGGTCAGAGCAATGCGAGCAAAGACCTTCCCCACAATACTTAGCAAGGAGATGCCTTGGTAATTGCTGCAGTCACTGCGATCCCCCTTGTTTTTGTACAAGGTTTACATCGCGCATGTCCTGAGGCACAGATCTTTCCTTCCAACAGAGACACAGTAGTTCATGGAGATGCTGCAGCAAAGCCAGTTTCCACTTTTGATCATGTGGAATACAATCTTTTCCAGGGCTTTACCACTGGCAAGATGCTCAATGGCCTTGTTGATCTCTACTATGGTGTTCAGTTCCTCCATAACAGGGAAGTCTGGAATGGCGCTGAGAGCTACTCAGTGACAATGTTATCTGTTGCGTAGAGTTCAAGGTAATTCTCCACCCACCGTTCCAACTGCTTGCTAGGTTCAGTGATGATGATCCCTGACGTTGTCTTCAGGGAGCTGATTTACTTACTGCTGGGCTGTTGCTTTCTTAATTCCTTCAAAGATCCCTCTAGCATCCCCACATTCAGCAGCAGATTGTACGCTGTAACAGAGTTTTAACCGGTATTGATTGGCACAGGGGATCGAGTGGGGGAGTGGGATTAACTGAAAAGCTCCATGGAAAGCTGGCATGGACTCGATGGGCAGAATGGCCTCCTTCTGTGCTGCAGATGGCTCTTTGACTATATGACTCCCCTACACCCAGCTTTTGTTTCTTTACTTGTCCCATTACCACCTCCGTTTTCCTTGCACCATCATCCTCTTTTTAATTTAATCTCTCCTGTCTTCCACCCTATCGCAGACCATCCCTTTTGTTCTTCCCTCTCCTTCTCCCTTTTCCTGCTTCTTCACTTGTTTATAATCTGTTACATCTCTAACTTTTTCCAGTCTTCCAGCCTTTCAGATGAGGCGTTAAACCGTCTGCGCTCTCAGGAGGACATAAAAGATTCTATACAACTATTTTGAAGAAGAGCAGGGGAGTTCTCCCCAGTGTTCTGACCAATATTTATTCCTCAATCAAAATCACAAAAGCAGATTATCTGGTCATTATCACATTTCTCTTTGTGGGAGCTTGCTGTGCGCACATTGGTTGCTGTGTTTCCTTCATTACAACAGTGGCTACACTTCAAAAAAGCATTCCAGTGACTGTAAAGTGCTTTCAGATGTCTGATGGTTGTGAAAGGCACTATATAAATGCAATCCTTTCTTTCTTTCAGTTCTGATGAAAGGTCAGCGTCCTGAAACGTTAACTCTATTTCTCTCTCCACAGATGCTGCCAGACCTGCTGAGTATTTCCAGCATTTTCAGTTTTTAATTGAGTCTATTACATTCCTTGGTTTGGATTGTCCTGACACTCGTTTACCCAACTGAGCCACCATGCTAATTGTGAATTAATGACACAAAAGTGAAATGTACTGAGGGTTGGGGGGGGGGGGGGGGGGGACATCGTTCAAAAGAGGGAAGTAGATTGTAGAATTACAGTGATAATGTTTCTGAAAGTAATATATTACAAGGGAATGGAGAAATGCCATTCTTAAAGACATAAAGAAGAATTATGAATAAGTAATGAAAGATAGGACTCTATCAAAAACTGCATTTATTTCTCCTCCTTTAAAATGTTCCTTAATGCTTACCTCTCTGACCAAGCTTTTGGCCACCTCTCCTAATATTGCTTGATGAGCCTTGATGTTTGTTTTTGTCAGAGTTTATATTTCATTCTTGGGATGTGAGTGTCTCTGGCAAGGTCGACATCTATTGCCCATCCCTAATGGCCGTTGAGCAGGTGGTGGTGATCCTTGAAGCACATTGAGATGTTTTATTATGTTAAAGGTGCTATCTAAATGCAAGCTGTTCTTGATATTGCATCCATTTAAGCTACTAAGGTTGAGCTGCCTCCAATCCCTGAGGAGAATCAAGAAAAATATCTTCATAGCTACAGTTACACTTCATGTTACTGAAATCTGGCTAGTCGCTTCTCACATTTGCATGGACTCAGCAGCATACAGAGCATCGGAGTATTTGACCATTAAGACAAGTGATTTGCTGCAGCAAATAAATTGTCACACAGGTCCACTCAGGAACTGAAATTTCCATTGCCTCTGGGACTTTCTATATACAATTGCAGTGTTCAAGTAACAAACCATGTTTCATGTAGGAAGCTTAGAAATTCAAAAGATTTATTGCTGAATGTTGCACAGGTCTAAGTCACTAGGATTGTGGACCATCGCTATCTATGATTTCTCCTCCAATCTTCAATTTTACTCCAAATTCTGCTGTAGACATTTACAGCTACTCTGGATCCATCTTTTGTTTCTAATTACCATCTCCTTTTGTCTTGTACCATCATCCTTTTTGTTAATTTATCACTCTTGCACTCATCCTTGTTCTTTTCCTGTATCCTACACCACTTTCCCTGACTCTGTACTTGCTTAAAGTCTGTTAGGAGCCTAAGAACAGCAGTAGGCTATTCAGCCCCTTGAGTTTGCTCCACCATTAAATTAGACCATGGCTGATCTGTATCTTAACTCCATCCATGTATTTTTGGTTCTGTAACCCTTAACACCATTGCCTAAAAAAAACTATCAATTGGGAAGCCTCTCTCCCATACAGCAGTTTCAAAAGATTGGTAGATTTTGATGAAATGTTATTGACCCGAAATGTTAACTCTGTTTCTCTCTCCACATATGCTACCTGACCTGCCGAGAGTTTCCAGCATTTTTGTTTACCCCAAAGGATATTTATCTACCTTCTTTTGTGGAAAGAATTAATTGACACAGCATTGGATAAACATTGGTTGGAGTTGTGCCTAGCACAAAGAAACAAGGTTGCTGTTGTTGGAGACCAAGGAAAATGCTGCAAGAGTTCCTCAAGGTAGTGTCCTGGGCCCAACCATCTTCAGCTGTTTCATCAATGACCTTCCCTCCAGCATAAGGTCAGAAGTGGGGATGTTTGCGAATGATTGCACACTGTTCTGTATTTGTAACTTCTCAGATAATGAAGTGGTCCGTACCCGCATGCAGCAAGACCTGGACAACATCCAGGCTTGGGCTGATAAGTGGTAAGTAACATTCGCGTCACACAAGTGCCAGGCAATGACCATCTCCAGCAAGAGAGAATCTAACCTTGTTCCCTTGATGTTGAACGGCATTACCATTGCTGAATCCCCCACTATCAATATCCTGGGGATTACCATTGACCAGAAACTGAACTGCACCAGCCACATAAATATTGTGGCTACAAGAGTAGGTCAGAGGCTGGGAATTCTGCGGCGAGTAACTCACCTCCTGACTCCACAATGCCTGTCCACCATCTACAAGGCACAAGTCAGGCGTGTGATGGAATACTCTCCACTTGCCTGGATGGGTGCAGCTCCAACAACACTCAAGAAACTCGACACCATCCAAGGCAAAGCAGCCTGCTTGATCGGCACTCCATCTACCACCTCAATCATTCATTACCTCCACCACCGGCATACAGCGGCAGCAGTGTGTACCATCTAGATGATGCACTGCAGCAATTCACCAAGGGTCCTTTGACAGAACCTTCCAAACCTGTGACCACTACCAACTAGAAACACAAGGGCAGCAGATGCATGGGAACACCACGACCTGCAAGTTACCCAGGTGTATGAAAGCCACACACCATCCTGACTTGGAACTGTATCACTTTTCCTTCACTGTCACTGGGTCAAAATCCTGGAACTCGCTCCTTAACTGGACTCTGCACGTACCGACATCACACTGACTGCTGTGGTTCAAAGCGGCGCCTCACCAGCACCATTTCAGGAATGGGCAACAAACACTAGCCTTGGCAGCGATGCTCAGAACAAATTAAAAAAACACACTTCTGTTGGAAATGTGCTCCATGTAGACACAGCTCTTGGGGGATGGGAATGTAATTCCAACATTTTACACTGAGCTAAGCAGGATGGGAAATTTGGAGGCTATGGATCATTTAGAAACTAGTAATTCTAACATCAACAGAGATAATTATCTGTGGAATGAATTTAACAGTGTCAGACAGTGATTTGCAATGTTCTGTGTTGGATTAATCAGGGTCCCCTAATACTGTTCACACAATTCTGCAATGCTTTGAAGAAGATAACTTATTGTGTATAAAGTTGGCTGATGATATCAAATTAAGTGATCCTGTGACAAATACACAGAAGATAAATAACAGTGGAAGAGATCTGGGCCAAACCAGACTGGGCAGATGGACTGCAAGCTAGATAAATCTAAGATGATGTAAATGTAAGGCATAGTGGAAGAATAGTGTAGAATTACATAAAATGCACAGCACAGAATAAGCCATTCGGCCCATCTGGTCTATGCTGGTGTTTATGCTCCACATAAGCCTCATTCCCACTTACCACATCTCACTCTATCAATATGTCCTTCTATTCCTTTCTCCATCATGTACATATCATGTACACATCTAACTTCCCCTTAAATGCATCCATACTATTCGTCTCAACTACTTCGCTTGGTCGCAAGTTCCATGTTCTAACCACACTTAGACAGTAGCTTTAATGTTCTGATGTAGCTCACAAAGGGGAGAGGTGAAAAAGCTCAGGCACCAATATGGAGAAGAAGTGATTGGAGGCTGGGGGCATGGGGAATGGGGACTGCGGACTATGAAAATGCCAGCAGGCTGTTTGACCATGGATTCAGCGTGGTATTTCTGTGAAGTCTGATCCTGTCACAGGCTGTTGTTGGATTTGCTAAAGGGGCAAGAACCAGAGAACAAAGATTTAAAGTGACTGGAAAAGGAATCAAAGGCAACATGAGGGAACACTTTTTTACACAGTCAGTGGTCAGGGCCTGACATGTACCACCTGAAACAAACCCCTTGCTTAGCCTGTGAGGAGCAGCATCCGATGAGAGTAGCAACCCATGAAGGGAGTACTCATTTCTATCTCTGCCCTTGGAGAAGAAATGACATGTTTGTGGCGACAGTGTGTCTATTAGCAAAGGTGCAAAAAGGAATGGGTGTGATTATTGATTCTTCACTGAAAGGTTCCAATCGATAGAAAGTTGCTATCGACAAACCTGATCAAATACCAAAATATAGCTCAAGGGCATTTGACATTCAGTCAACACAAGCTATTCTAGCTCTGTATAGGTCATTTTGAGGCTGCTTTTAGAATATTAAGCTGCAAATTAAATTGCAATATAATCACATTATAATGTTAATATGATTGTTATAGAATCCTTTGATAAATTTGCCCATTTCAATTAAACAGCTTCATGTATAATAGTGAATGAAAGAAATGTAGATGATTGATTAAACATTCATATATAAAGAAAAAAAGGACTTGCATTTATATAGCATCTTTCCTCACTTCAGAATATCCCTAAATGCCTTATAACCAATTAAGTACTTTTGAAGTGTAGTCACTGTTGCAATCTGCATAGTTTAATTGCCATTATAACCAACCTCAGGCACTCTAATGACAACAGGGCGTCACTGAAAGGGGGAAACACTGAGGGGTAGAAACCCATGTGGCTTGTTTTTTGAGAGCACGGGCTGTGATTCATAACCTGCCTTTACCCATTCTTATCCAGGTGGGCACTGTGTAAATTCAGTGCACCCACCTCATCTACATGATGGTATGATTTGGCAGAGTAACTCCCTCACTGCTGTCTTCTTAATGCTGCCGGTTGCCTCTTTGTTCAGTGAGCACCAGGGCAGAGAGAGGTTTCCAAGGTGATGGATACGTCACTGGAAGTATTAGTGATGCAGGTGGGCAGGAGGAGGTGCCATGGTTCTATTGGGGTCCAGGCGGCCCTGAAGAATTTTCTCAGTAGGGAGTGGGAAATAGATAGCCAAGGAGGTCAACTGAAGGGAAGGTTGAGAGATTTAATAGACATGTTCAGATCATGAGGGGTCTAGACAGAGTAGATAGGGAGAAACTTTTTCCCATTAGCTGAAGAGTCAAGAAGCAGAGGACACTGATTTAAAGTGATTGGCAAAAGAATCAAAGGCAACATGAGGAAAAACTTTTTTATGCAGTGAGTGGTTAGAATCTGGCATGCGCTGCCTAAGAGCGGGGTGGAGGTAGATTCAATCATGGCTTTCGCAAGGGAATTGGATAAGCACCTGAAGTGAAAAAGATTTCAGGGCTACGGGAAAGGGTGGGGGAATGGCACTAGCAGAGTTGCTCTTGCAGAAAGCATGGACACAATGGGCCAAATGGCCTCGTTTTGTGTTGTAACCATTCTATTACTCCTTAAGTCTGGACTTGAGGACCTGGCAGCAGCGCCACAAGAAGCCTAATGACCTCACACAGGTGGTCAAGGTCAGTGAATGCATCTTCACATGACATCTCAACCCACCACACCACCAACCTCTCACGTTACTCAATGCACCACACCCTATCACTCACCTAGCTGCACTCCCTAGCAATTAGGACTCACACCTATCGACCAGATACTCCAGCCAGCCTCATACCCACTACTCACTGCCTCTACATTGCTCTATTCAGCAGTGGCAGGCACATCAACCAAACACAGTGCTACGCAATCACTGACATTCTGCCTTCTCTCTTGCAGGACAAGGTGGCAGAAAATAGAGGGAGGGCAGAGCTAGGCCAGCGAGGGAAAAGGACGCCAGCATCTCCTGAATCCTACAGAGGAGATGGTTCCTGCATCATGGGGACAGTTGCGATGGAGCCCGTGGCATCCGGTGTCACTGAGAACATTGAGGATGGTGGTATGTTGCTGCCTTATGGCCCTGCTCAATCCCAGCACACCATGAGAAAGTTGCAGATGGTGTGACCATAGACCTCTTGCTTCCCACTTCACCTTCCTTCCCTCACACTAAACTTCTCCTTCTCATTTCCTGCTTTCAGACAACTGTGCCAATCCCTAATTGCCCTTGACAATTTGCTAGGACATTTCAGAGCGCAGTTAAGAGTTAACAACATTGCTCTGGGTCTGGAGTCACATGTAGGCCAGACCAGATAAGAACAGCAGATTTCCTTCCCTAAAGGATATTAGTGAACCAGATGGGTTTTTATGACAATCGATGATAGTTTCAGGGCACCATTAGACTAGCTTTGAATTCCAGATTTATTAATTGAACTCAGATTTCACTATCTGCCCCAGTGGGATTCGAACCCATGTTCCCAGAGTCTGGGCCTCTGGATTACCAGTGCAGTGACATTACTACTACTCAACCGCCTCCCCTCATCTGGGTATGAGTGGGCAGCAGCTAGGCCAGGGGCAAAAGATGATTTTATTTGCCAGCTTACTAGAGGGCAAGTTCACAAACATGTTCTGCTGCAGAGGATTCAGGTAAGGAGCTCAATGGGATACATTGAGAACAATACAGGAGAACTCCAATGGGCACACACACCGAGATGCTGGGTATATCGGCTGGTCTACCAGACAGCCTCCTGTCACTGTCAAGAAGCATGGAGGAGTCCAGTTCTCACATTGTAGAGAGCATGATGCAGAGTTTGCCCTTTCCGCAGCCTGTGCCCCATCTCCCTCTGTGCTGCAGACCCAGAGGCACTGCCACT
The DNA here is from genome assembly GCF_036365525.1 of Heterodontus francisci. NCBI lineage: Eukaryota > Metazoa > Chordata > Chondrichthyes > Heterodontiformes > Heterodontidae > Heterodontus > Heterodontus francisci. Next base: position 116,691,776 of record NC_090382.1, read on the forward strand.
ACTGCCCCCACCACCGCCCCCGCCCGCCCCCCCCCCCCCCCCCCCGCTACCTAACTGCAACCTTTGTGTGGACAGGTCACTGACTCCTCTGCCCTCCCTGAGAGGATGCAGCAACACTCTGCAGCAAATCCAGGAACTGACCATAACACCTCAGAAACACTACAGTGAACATCCAGACACGCTGCAACGGAAAATGTTCTTAAAAATGACCTTACCTGCAATTTGGGTGCCTGTCCCTTTTAATACGCTTGTGCAGGGCCCATCTTGCAGCAGAACACATTATTTACCGGGTGATCCTCCAAGCCACTGCCTGGATCTACGTGGTTTAAATTTGGAATCCTGGAATCGCATCAGTGGGTTGGGTTGTGTGATGTCAGGACAGCATCGATTCAAGGTCTTCTGGCACAAGCAGGAGCCACACCCGGGTGCACCCTTCTCCTCACAGATCACCACGTGGGCCACACAGGAAGCAGCTGGCGGCACAGGGCATCCTATAAAAGTGGCACTAGACTTCTGAGGCACTGCTAGTGGCAGCTCCAAGTGATTTAATTTCTCTGTATGAGACTTAGAAGTGTCATTCTGAGGAGAGATTCACAGAAGAGAACCCCTTTGCACTGACAGAAAGAACATTGAGAAAAACATAATCCAGTCTAGACTTATCCAAAGCCTCTACTAACATCCAGGTTGGAGAGCATAGGAAAGAATATACAATATATAATAATGTGTAATTTTACTTAGCTGCTACTGTCACCTGCAACTAAACTCAGATTTTGCAGATATTGCTAAGTTTAATTCATACTACCTCACAAAGCTGTGACTTAACTGTGTGCTGCTGCTTGACCCATATCTTAACAAGAAGCATCACTGTATTCTGTAAAAGCAGTGGCTGTGCTTCCTATGTATATGATTGCAATACATCACATAGAATTACATCGAACCGATAACACAGAAACAGGCCATTCGGTCCAACTGGTCTATGTGAGTGTTAATGCTCCACATGATCTTCCTCCCACCCTACTTTATCTTACTTAATCAGCACATCTTTCTTAAAATAAAAACTGCTGGAAATACTCAGCAGATCAGGCAGCATCTGTGGGGAGGGAAACAGAAACTGATGAATGATCATCGACCTGAAACATTAGACTGAATTTCACCCCGGTTGTCAGGAACCCAGTGCTGGCAGGACAGCATTGGGGAGCCATCCCATATCCAGCTATCTGAATTCCCCACCCTCTTCCTCCAAAGCTGCCTCGACAGGGCTGTTTTAGAATTAGAATATTAGAATATTACAGCGCAGTACAGGCCCTTCGGCCCTCGATGTTGCGCCGATCATCTGACCTACACTATTCCATTTACATCCATATGTCTATCCAATGACCACTTAAATGCCCTTAAAGTTGGCGAGTCTACTACTGTTGCAGGCAGGGCGTTCCACGCCCCTACTACTCTCTGCGTAAAGAAACTACCTCTGACATCTGTCCTATATCTTTCACCCCTCAACTTAAAGCTATGTCCCCTCGTGTTTGCCATCCTCATCCGAGGAAAAAGACTCTCACTATCCACCCTATCTAACCCTCTGATTATCTTGTATGTCTCTATTAAGTCACCTCTCCTCCTCCTTCTCTCTAACGAAAACAACCCCAAGTCCCTCAGCCTTTCCTCGTAAGACCTTCCTTCCATACCAGGCAACATCCTAGTAAATCTCCTCTGCACCCTTTCCAAAGCTTCGACATCCTTCCTATAATGCGGTGACCAGAACTGCACGCAATACTCCAGGTGCGGCCTCACCAGAGTTTTGTACAGCTGCATCATGACCCCGTGGCTCTGAAACTCGATCCCCCTACTAATAAAGGCTAACACACCATATGCCTTCTTAACAGCCCTATTAACCTGGGTAGCAACTTTCAGGGATTTATGTACCTGGATACCAAGATCTCTCTGCTCATCTACACTACCAAGAATCTTCCCATTAGCCCAGTACTCTGCATTGCTGTTACTCCTTCCAAAGTGAATCACCTCACACTTCTCCGCATTAAACTCCATTTGCCATCTCTCAGCCCAGCTCTGCAGCCTATCTATGTCCCTCTGTACCCTACAACACCCTTCGACACTATCCACAACTCCACCGACCTTCGTGTCATCCGCAAATTTACTAACCCACCCTTCTACACCCTCATCCAGGTCGTTTATAAAAATGACAAACAGCAGTGGCCCCAAAACAGAACCTTGCGGTACACCACTAGTAACTAAACTCCAGGATGAACATTTGCCATCAACCACCACCCTCTGTCTTCTTTCAGCTAGCCAATTTCTGATCCAAAGCTCTAAATCACCTTCAACCCCATACTTGCGTATTTTCTGCAATAGCCTACCGTGGGGAACCTTATCAAACGCCTTACTGAAATCCATATACACCACATCCACGGCTTTACCCTCATCCACCTGTTTGGTCACCTTCTCGAAAAACTCAATAAGGTTTGTGAGGCACGACCTACCTTTCACAAAACCGTGCTGACTATCGCAAATGAACTTATTCTTTTCAAGATGATTATAAATCCTGTCTCTTATAACCTTTTCCAACATTTTACCCACAACCGAAGTAAGGCTCACAGGTCTATAATTACCAGGGCTGTCTCTACTCCCCTTCTTGAACAAGGGGACAACATTTGCTATCCTCCAGTCCTCCGGCACTACTCCTGTCGACAATGACGACTTGAAGATCAACAACAACGGCTCTGCAATCTCCTCCCTGGCTTCCCAGAGAATCCTAGGATAAATCCCATCTGGCCCAGGGGACTTATCTATTTTCACTCTTTCCAAAATTGCTAACACCTCCTCCTTGTGAATCTCAATCCCATCTAGCCTAGTAGCCTAGTTTCTCTCTGCACAGATGCTGCCTGACCTGCTGAGTATTTCCAGCACTTTCTGTTTCTATTCCAGATTTCCAGCATCAGCAGTATTTTGCCTTTGTATCAGCATATCCTTCTATTCCTTTCTCCTTCACTATTCACCTCAGCTATTAGCTGTGGTAACATGTTCCACATTCTAACCTTCTTCTTCTTCTCCTTCTTCTTCTTCTTCTTCTTTGGCCTCCTTGTCTTGAGAGACAATGGGTAAGCGCCTGGAGTGGCTATAAAGGCCAATTCTAGCCAGACTCTTCCACAGGCGCTGCAGATAAAATTGGTTGTCGGGGCTGTTACCCAGTTGGCTCTCTGCTTACACTTCTGTCTCCTTTCCTGCCAACTGCTAAGTCTCTTCGACTCACCTCACTTTAGCCCCACCTTTATAGCTGTTCGCCAGCTCTGGCGATCACTGGCAACGATGGGTCTGATACCAGTGACGAGCTCGCTGTACAATGTGTCCTTGGGGATCCTGCCATCTTCCATGCGGTTCACATGGCCAAGCCATCTCAAGCGCCGTTGGCTTAGTAGGGTGTATGTGCTGGGGATGTTGGCCGCCTTGAGGACTTCTGTGTTGGAGATACAGTCCTGTCACCTGATGCCAAGGATTCTCTGGAGACAGCGAAGATGGAATGTAGTGAGACGTCACTCTTGGCTGACATACGTTGTCCAGGCCTCGCTGCCGTAGAGCAAGGTACTGAGGACACAGACTTGATACACTCGAACTTTTGTGTTCCGTGTCAGTGCGCCATTTTCCCACACTCTCTTGGCCAGTCTGGACATAGCAGTGGAAGCCTTTCCCATGCGCTTGTTGATTTCTGCATCGAGAGACCAGTTACTGGTGATAGTTGAGCCTTGGTAGGTGAACTCTTGAACCACTTCCAGAGCGTGGTCGCCAATATTGATGGATGGAGCATTTCTGATGTCCTGTCCCATGATGTTCGTATTCTTGAGGCCAATGGTTAGGCCAAATTCATTGCAGGCAGCTGCAATCCTGTCGATGAGTCTCTGCAGACACTCTTCAGTGTGGGATGTTAATGCAGCATCGTCAGCAAAGAGAAGTTCCCTGATGAGGACTTTCCGTACTTTGGTCTTCGCTCTTAGACGGGCAAGGTTGAACAACCTGCCATCTGATCTTGTATGGAGGAAAATTCCTTCTTCTGAAGACTTGAACGCATGTGAGAGCAGCAGGGAGAAGAAGATCCCAAACAGTGTAGGTGCGAGAACACAGCCCTGTTTCACGCCACTCAGGATAGGAAAGGGGTCTGATGAGGCGCTGCTATGCTGAATTGTGCCTTTCATATTGTCATGGAATGAGGTGATGATACTTAGTAGCTTTGGTGGACATCCGATCATTGCTAGTAGTCTGAAGAGACCACGTCTGCTGACGAGGTCAAAGGCTTTGGTGAGATCAATGAAAGCAATGTAGAGGGGCATCTGTTATTCACGGCATTTCTCCTGTATCTGACGAAGGGAGAACAGCATGTCAATGGTGGATCTCTCTGCTCGAAAGTCACACTTTGCCTCAGGGTAGACACGCTCAGCCAGCTTCTGGAGCCTGTTTAAAGCGACTCGTGCGAAGACTTTCCCCACTATGCTGAGCAGGGAGATTCCACGATAGTTGTTGCAGTCACCGCGGTCACCCTTGTTCTTATAGAGGGTGAAGATATTGGCATCGCGCATGTCCTGTGGTACTGCTCCCTCGTCCCAGCACAGGCAAAGCACTACATAGTGTGCTGAAAATATAGCAGGCTTGGCACTCTTGATTATTTCAGGGGTAATGCTGTCCTTCCCAGGGGCTTTTCCACTGGCTAGAGAATCAATCGCATCACTGAGTTCCGATTTTGTTGGCTGTCCGTCCAGCTCATCCATGACTGGTAGAGGCTGGGCAGCATTGAGGGCAGTCTCAGTGACAACGTTCTCCCTGGAGTACAGTTCTAGGTAGTGCTCCACCCAGCGGTCCATCTGTTTGTGTTGGTCAGTGACTGTGTCCCCTGATTTAGATTTGAGGGGGGCGATCTTCCTGATGGTTGGCGCAAAAGCTCTCTTAATGCCATCATACATTCCTCTGATGTTTCCGGTGTCGGAGGCCAGCTGAATATGACTGCATAGGTGTTGCCAGTAGTCATTTGCGCAATGCCTGGCTGCTCTTTGTGCAGCGCTTCTGGCTGCTTTAAGTGCTACGGATGTTAACTCGCTGGGGGCTTTCTTGTAGCTCAACAGTACAACGCGCTTAGCAGCTATGACAGGTTCCAGCTCTTCAAAGTGAGATTGAAACCAGTCTGCATTCTGCTTCACACTTTTGCCATAGGTGGTCATTGCTGAGTCATAGATGACGTCTCTGATGTGGGCCCACTTGGTTCCTGCATCCCCTGTGGGAGTGTTTTGAAGGGCTTTTTCAAGTGAATTTAGAAACTTGAGTAACAGCTGCGGATAAGAAATTCTGCTGCTGTTGATGCGCGGGCGGCCCTTCTGCTTGGAGTGATGTAGCTTCTTTGGTTTGAGTCTAACCTTGCTGCACACCAGGGAGTGGTTGGTGTCGCATTCGGAGGTTTCTCCTGAATTCCCTATTAGATTTATTCAACCTGCAATGACAACTGGCACAGAAGAACTTAACGGGGAGTTTCTGTTTGCTGACAATTGTGCCCTTCTGGCACACACTGCAGAGGCAACGCAGTTCATTGGAAAGCATTTCTCTGACGCAGCAAATGCCTTTGGCCTTACTGTTAGTCTAAAGAAAACTGAAGTGCTGTACCAACCATGGCCTAGAGAAAATTACAGTCCACCGCAGATCCGAATTGGCAGCAGCAACCTCAATGCAGTAGAACCGTTTACCTACCTCGGTCGAATTATCTCAAATGATGCCGCTGTCAACAGGGACATAGAAAAATGGCTGTCCAAGGCCAACAGCTCCTTTGGTCACCTCTTGATGTGTGTCCGCTGAAATCATTCACTACGCATCTCTACCAAAATTCAATTATACAGAGCAGTTGTCATCACCACCCCATTGTATGAGTCAGAATCATGGGTTCCGCACATAAAATAAATGTGACTGCTGGAACACTTCCATCAACACTGTCTTCGATCCATCATAAACATCACATGGCAGGACTACATCACAAACAATAAAGTCCTCAACAGAGTCAATACGCCCACCATTGAATGCATTTTCTTACAATGCCAATTATGCTGGGCAGCACATGTATCACAAATGGAGGATTCCAGTATGCCAAAAGCAGTGAACTATGCTCTGTAAGTGAGATTGAGATGCAGCTCACAAACAGTTTAAAGACCAGCTGAAAAGACAGCTCTCTCGAGCTGACATTGACCAGCGGGAGCAGACGGCTGCTGACAGAGATGATGCACAACAACCAGGAAAGCAGCCTACTAGTTGAAACAAACAGACGGGAGACTACTGAAGAAAGGCACAGACAACGGAAGGAGTCTGCATATACCAGAGCCCCTCCAAACCAGGAGTTCCTGTGCCCCAACTGCTTAAGAGCCTGCAGGTCAAGAATTGGCCTCTTCAGTCACCAACGATCATGTCAACTCCCACAGAGACCAGCCTTCCCATTCTCTTCAGCTATGAAGAATCTGCCATCATCATTATATTTATGACCTCTAGCTTTGGTCTCCCCCACAAATGGAAACATGTTATCTATGTCTACCTTATCAAACCCTAATCTTTAAGACTTCTATCAGGTAGCCTCCCCACAAACCATCCACCCCCACCTCCCATCAGCCTTCTATTTTCGAGAGAAAAGAACCCCAGCCTGTTGAATCTTTCGTGATAAGTATTGTTACAGACTGGTGGAAGATGACTGGGTTGGTTCCCTCTTTTTCACCTCTCAACTGACCGAAGACAGCACTTTTTAAAAAAATGTTTTAACCTCTGAGTGTTTTCATGGTCAACAACAGACAAATGACAGGTTTTCTTGTAAGTTTAAAAGAAAGATAAATGTTTATTATACAATACCTGAAAAGTATATGCAACTTCACCCACTCTCATATGCATATGGATACACCCATACACAAGATGAGGTAGAGATAAAAAGATAGTATGCATTAGGGTTGAATGATTTTAAAAGAGTTTGCTGTAAAATTTACTTGAAGAGAAAGGAAACTTGGAAAATTCAGGAGGATGGATGTGTTGTGGATGTGTTGTAGTCTTCTCTGGTTAGCTCTGTTATAGCTCAATTGTGAAAGTTTAATTGGGTTTCTCAGGTTGAGAGATCTTCGGCCAACTCCAGCTTCTGCCTACATGCAGTTTTTGATGGGGATTTTAAGCAGGGTCCTTCCTCTTTGCTGGTAAAAGATGGAATCCTCAATTTTTGAACTGAACTGAATTAAAACCAACACTGATTCTGAAATGAATGAAACTTACATGTATTCCACTCTGATTGTTCCAAGTTGCAGTGTCTCTTCACTCGCACACCTCAAGTCTTGAGGTTGTTTTTTTATAAGTTCATTGACATGAGCATGACACCTCCCCGCAAAATGGGGGACAAAATTAAATTCCTTGGTATTTCATTTTTTTAAGAAAGAAGGAAAAGTGAGAACTCACAATAGCCCACATCTACATACATTCATTCACTTGCATTCCTCAGGGTCATTGTCACTAGACCTTCCACAGTTTACTGGTGGCACGCTGTCTGTTTACATTCTGGATATTTTTTCTTTCAATGGAGTAGCTCAGGTGCTGGAATTAGGTACAAATTTACTGTAGAAACAGCACATTGCCAGGAATCACCTTATCTCTCTCTTGGTCTTGGGAATGGGGAGATCTATCAGGGCTTCTACTTTTGCTGTCCTTGGCAGCACCCGACCTTGGTCTACATCACACCCCAGGTAGGTCATTTTCCCTGACTCTGTTGATTTAAGCTGTTGCCTAAGATGTTCAGTTTGCACCTCATATTGAAAAATCTTTACTTCAATTGCATTAGCTTTGTCCTGCAAGGCAATCTTTTCATTTTTCAACTTATGAATCAAGTCTTCTTTTCTGTGAAACTCCATCAAAATAGCTCTAATAGCAAAATACTGTGGATGCTGGAACTCTGAAATGAGAACAGAAAGTGCAGAAAATACTCAACAGGTCTGGCAGCATCTGTGTGAAGAGAAACAAAGTTAAGGGCCAGAATCATTTCCCTCGGCAGACCGGAACCATCCACCGACTGAAAAGTCAGTGGCGAACCCTCCTCCGCCTGGCCTGGGGATCCGGACCGCATTTTGTGATCCCCTGGCCTTTAACTGGTTTACCTCAACGAGGTGGCAGTTCCGACTAATGGAGCTGCCGGCCAATCAGAGGGCCAGTAGCTCTCTGTTCAGCAGCACCATAGGGAGCGGTGGCCACTGCTGGGAATGCAACTCAGATGAAGATGGAAGATGTTGGGGAGTCCGGAGAACGGGTAAGTTTTTGGGGCCTCACCAGGGGCAATCAGTTGGGCCCCGGTGAGGCAAGGGTGGTCAATTGGGGGGACGGGAGTGGGGGGTGGATATTGGGCATTAAGGGTGGTTGGGGCATCGGGGGCAGTGTCCGCAGGCACAGGGTGCCTGATCAGGAGGGCCCCCTCCCCCCAGGCCATCAGAAAGCCACCTGCTTTTGTCAGGCAGCTTTTCTCAGCCTTGGGTCACCTGCCAGCGAAGTGTAAAATCCCTGTGGTGTCAGGCGGAAGACCTTAAGTGGCCGTTAACTGGCCACTTAAGGGCCTTGATTGGTCTGGGGTGGGTGGGCCATTTTTCGCCACTGCCACCCTGTGTAAAGTGGCAGCGGAGGCGGGAACGGGTCAGGAAGGGCTCCCAGAGCCTCCCGCTACATTTTACGCCCCCTCCATCCCCGCCACCATCCTGCTCTTTGCTGGGGCATAAAATTCCAGCCAACGTTTCAGGTCTGTGACCTTTCATCAGAACTGGACACAGCATTCGACATAGAATTCTGCTTATTTTGCACCGCTAAGTTTTCCACCTGCACTCGTGCATGAAGCTGTCCATTTTCTTTCACCCGTTCATTGCAGTGTCCCTGCAGTTGGGCCCTTTCTTCTTTAAGCTGTTTGATTGTCCGCCTGTTCAAATCTTATCATCTCATTGTGATGAAGTGTGGCCTGCTCCCAAAGACTGCGAATGATCTCCTCACACTGGATAACATGCCCTCTGTTTGCAGATAGGCCGCTTTGTGCAACCTGCAGTTGTTGGGCCAGCTGATCAATACTGTCCTCGCAGTTTTCCGCTTGTCTGCACTTGGTTTCATACTGCTGCTACACATCTCATTCCGGACAGTCTCATCACGACTGCAAAGCTGTCTGTCTGCATCTTGTAAGTCTGCCTCCAGGCTCTGCATTGCATTTTCCAGCCCTGTGATCTTGTTTATACAAGGCTGGTATTTTTGCTTATAAAGATCCACCATGGCCTCAAGTGATTTGCAATTCTGATTGGCTGAAGCTATTTGGCACTCCGTGTCAAACTACTGCTGTTTAAGCTGAGCCATTTCCAATTCTTATTTGTGTGCATTATCTTCACACTAGAATATTCCATGGACCACCTCTTGGTGTTGCTGATGTGCACGCGGTAGGTCAGAATTCAGCCTGTCGACTGTGGAGTTGTAATGCTGCAATTTGGTCAACTTTTCCTGTAATTCCTTTGTAGAAGAGTCGAGTTCTTTCTGGAGTCGAGCATTTTCGTGACTAAAATGATCCATGAAACATTTATGAGTCAGTTCCTTCTGAAGCTAATCCCGGGATTTCTCCTGACTGCGATTCTGTTGGTTACTAATTTCTTGCTCATGCAGTAAATCCAGTATAGCCTGCTTCTGCTGACTCATTTTTCATTTCAAGCATCACCTTAGTTCTGTATTTCAGTCTGTAGACTGTTTACCTCTGTCTTCAAATTCGCTGCTTCTGTTCCTGGTGTGTGAGTTCCTCCCTTGCACCTCTCATGTTTTCCTCTGCAGTCTTTAACTCCCCTTTCAGCTTCAAACTAGCTTGACCCCTGCTGTTGACCTCTTGTTATGCTCCTTTGTGTTTTTCATGAAGGACAGTCAGGTCTCCTTTTAGCTTCTGCTTCTTCATAATACTGTTGGAGAGCTGCACCATACATTAGATTAATTCTTCTGTTATAGCATCAAGCTCTTTCTCCAGATTATCTTCTATGTGTAACACTTCAAGATAACAGTTGCTATACTGATGTTCCAAGTCCTCTTTGCTGTTTTGCAAAGTGGAAAGTTTCTTCACTCTGCCTAGAATTTCAATGTGCATGTTCGCTTTTATCTCATTTAGATCTCCAGCCATCTGATGCAAAGCTTCCTGAGATTGTTCTACCTGTTCTCTGAGCTTCTGAAATTCTTGCATTTTATTTTGCAAATTGGTTCTCGAAGAGTCAGATTCAAAGTCAGTTGCATTTAAATGTTCCTCCAATTTCAGCCTCTTGGTCTGGAGCTCTAAGACTTCGCTTTGTAGGGTCTGAGTCTCGGTTTCCAGCTTATATTCAGAAACCTACTCATCTGACTCCTGAGCAATATGAGTAGATGGAGGTCCTGCATTCAACTGTCTTATTGTATCTTGATATTGATCCACCTCCTTTGTGGTTTCACGATGGAGTGTTCTGTACTGTACAGCTGTCTCTCTAAGCTTGGGTTGCCTTATCACTGGTCACTCTGTCTGGCGGAGCTTGCTTAGCCATGGACTTGGCCTCTACACAGTCAGGGAATATTCCAGGGACTTCCTCCTGTATTTGGTCATTTGGCTAGTCTAAGACCACTGGGGCTGCTACCACCTTGACCCTAGCCAAATCATTGCCGAGTAGCAAGTCTATTCCAGCCATAGGCAAACTAGGGACAATCCCTACAGTAACTGGCTCAGAAACAAGGTCGCACTGCAAGTGGACTCAATACAGGGTATGGACATGTATCCTCCCTCAATGCCTTTTACCAGAACCTTCACATTTAGCAAGGTCTTTGGTGGGAAAGCCATTCCTTTACCCAGCATTAAGGACTGAATGACCCCTGTATCTCAGAGTAGGACAATGGATTTGCCTGTCTCATTAGAGGGGTATGGGGACACCTTTCCTTTTAAAACAAAATCCTGATAGTCTTCAGGAATGTCTTCTATTTCTGTCACATCTATGGTGGTATTCTTTGAGGGGTTCCTCACCATGGTTAGAGCCACAGGCTTATCTGCCTTGTTACCTGCTTGGGCACCCATTTCTTGGTTAGCCTTGTGAACATCGACAAAATTTACTGGCTTCCCCTTTAACTTTCAGTGGTCAACTTTCATATGCCCTGCTTTCTTGCAATGGGGACACGCAGGTCTGTGGAAAATATTCCTGCCCTCTGCATTTTCTTTCCTTACTGGTGGAGGGCTTCTTGCAGTCTCACTTTTAGTTTCCCTGTCACTAGCATCCCATCTTTTATTGTTTATCCCACTTTCTGTCCTTCCCGAACCTCTGGGAATTACTGTTGAAGGGTTTCCTTGCGTAAATTGTTTATGAGTAAGCTCATAGTCATCTGCCATTGCAGCGACTTCTCTCACCCCTGTAATTCTTTGTTCCTCAATGTGAGTTCTTATATTAATTGGTATGCTGTTTTTGAGGTCTTTCAATAGGATTATTTCTCTGAAATTCTGATATGAGATTTCTAATTTTAAAGATCGAATCCAGCGGTTGAAAGCCATGTGCTTAATTCTTTCAAATTCAAGGAAGTTTGGGCGGGTCTTTTCCTAATGTATCTAAATTTTTGCCGATAGGCTTCGGGAACTAACTCATATGCATTCAGTATTGCAGTTTTAGTCGTAGTCATAAAAGCTCTCTTCTGACAACAGCGAAAAATTTTGCGAGCACTACCCACTAACTCATCTTGTAGGCCATTTTAGTCTAGTAGCTATTTTCTTAAAGGAGATAAAATAAGACTCGACCACCTTCTCATTATATTTTGACATGAGACGCGTCTCATAACATCAGAACTTTGCTCCGAACTGGGGTCTGTATTTGTATTGCTAGTGGTCGGTTCGCATCTGGGACAAATGGTCTGTTCGTGTGCTCTAAATCCAATGTTATACCTCAGAACTTTCAACACAATAGCTCAAAAGCTTAAACATATTATAATGGAACACAATTCAATAGTTCCCGTGAGCAAAGAATGAACTCTTCAATTGCTGAAAATATGTGGCCTTTCCTTTGCAAATTGCCCTCGCTCTTTTAACTCTGCTTGTTTTAATATAATTTCCTGCATAGTATAAATATACTCTTCATATTCATTACCAACAGAAGTTGGCATTGTGTCGATATATTGCTGTTCAGACCATTAGAGAAGCAACTATACAGTTTCCACAAGGCATAGTTGAGGCGAATAGCATAGATGCATTTAAGAAGAAGCTAGATACATGAGGAAGAAAAGTGTAAAAGGATATGAAGATAGGGTGAGATGAAGGAAGGTGGGAGGAGGCTTGTGTGGAGCATAAACTCTGGCACAGTCTTGTTGAGCTGAATGGCCTGTTTCTGTGCTGCCAATGCTATGTATTGTGTTGTAATACTATGTAAAATAAGGAAGGAGGCACATACTGCATAGGAGAGCATACAATCTGTACCAGACAACCTGAAGGTTGCAGGCTATCCCTTTCAGTTATCTTTTTTATGTTTAATGCTATCTAAAACATCACTGCTAACTCAGAAGAATCTTAATGCAGCTCCTTGCCTCTATGATTCTAGTAATGACCATGAGCCAGAATAATATTACGGTAAAGATGTGTTGTGAGAGACTTGCTGATCGACCTGAATTGCACCTTCTTTGCCCTCACCTGCTCTCTGTCTCTCTCGAGAGAGAGAAACCAGGTGCTTTCACAATGGTGCAACTGCATATGAAATGCAAAATATGTAGCACATGTCTGCAGCATCAAAGGTCTTCTGCAATGCGGTTTCAACTTTCCTTTTGATTGTAGGGCATCTGAAGCTGAATTATGAGAAATTGCAGCAACACCAGTCCTGGAGTTAGCAATATCGTTGCTCCCCAGAGACCTACAGATTCCAACCAAGGAATGAAACTGATTCTCCTGCAAAGGTTTTCCCCATTATGTTTTCATTAGTTTCAGCAAGGGAATGTGTACTCTGCTAAAACTATCTAAACCTTAGACTACCGGCATAGAATACATTGCCTCCTGCATTTTGTCTTTGGCTCGAGCTAATTCAGCATTAATGTGAACTAGTTGCTGATTAATAATGTGTACTGAGCAGGAATAATTAATTAGTCAAGTGTCATACAGTAGTGGTGTCACAGTTATTAATTCTTCAGAGTCGATACCATTGGACTGAATACACTAGCCAATGTGCCCACTCTGACATTGGTGTTTTGCAGTGGAAAGGGTCAACAGTGGAAGAAAACTGTCCTTAATCAGCACAAATACTTTGAGCTCAGCTCCGATGGAGTGTGTCGCTTTTCACATTCTTTCATGAAATTGCTGCTTTTATGATACTCAGACATATTAAACATATTACACATCAATTTAAGGAATTTATAGAACTACCTCTTCAAAAACTACCTCATTGGAGCGAAGAAGGATGAGAGGTGACTTGATAGAGGGGTACAAGATGATGAGAGGCATAGATAGAGTGGATAGTCAGAGACTTTTTCCCAGGGTGGAAAGGGCTATCACCAGGGGGCATAGTTTTAAGGTGATTGGAGGAAGGTTTCGGGGAGATGTCAGAGGTAGGTTCTTTACACAGAGAGTGATGGGTGCGTGGAATGCGCTGCCAGCGGTGGTAGTAGAAGCAGATACATTAGGGACATTTAAGCGACTCTTGGATAGGCACATGGTATAGTAGTATGAAGGGTATGTAGGTAGTTTGATCCTAGAGTAGGTTAAAGGTTCGGCACAACATCGTGGGCCGAAGGGCCTGTACTGTGCTGTACTGTTCTATGTTCTATGTTCTATGTTCTAAAACCAGATTACTCAAACAGGATTTATAGAGTCATCGAGTCATTTACAGCACAGAAGGAGGCTATTCAGCCTATCGAGTCTTTTCCAGCTCTCAACTGAGTTATTCAGTCAGTCCCACTCCCCAGCTCGATCCCTGTAGCCCTGCAAGTCTATTTCTCTTAGGTGACCATCCAATTTCATTTTGAAGTCATTGATTGCCTCTGCTTCCACCATCCTTGTGGGCAGCGACTTCCAGGTCATTGCCACCTGCTGCATAAAAAAGTTCTTCCTCATATTCCCCCTGCATTTCTTGCCCAAAACGTTCAATCTGTGTCCCCTAGTCCTTGTACCATTGGTTAATGGGAACAGATTTTCCATGCCTAACTTATCTAAACTGAACATAGCCTTGTACATTTCTATTAAATCTCCCCTTAATGTCCTTTGTTCTAAGGAGAACAAACAAAGTTTTCCAATCTAACCTTGTAACTAAAATCCCCCATCCCTGGGACCATTCTGGTAAATGTCCTCTGCACTTTCTCAAGGACCCTCACATCCTTCCTAAATGCGGGGAGCAGAACTGGACACAATATTCCAGTTGGGGCCTAACCAGAGCTTGTTAAAGATTCAACATAATGTCACTGTTTTTGTACTCAATTTCTCTATTTATGAAGCCCAAGATCCCATATGCTTTTCTAACCACCCTCTCAATATGTCCTGCCACCTTCAAAGATTGATGCACATACACCCCACATCCCTCTGTTCCTGCACACTCTGTAGAACTGTGCCATTAAGTATATATTACCTCGCCCTATTCCTTCTGCCAAACACATCACCTCACAATTATCGGTATTAAATTTCATCTGCCACCTGTCTGCCCATTCTGCTAGCCTATTTATGTCCTGTTGCAGGCGGTTCATATCATCCTCACTATTTGCCACACTTCCAAGTTTGGTGCTATCGGCAAATTTTGAGATTCTACTCTGTATTCCAAGATCCAAGTCATTTATATGTAGCAAAAAAAGCAGTGGGCCCAGCACTGACCCTGGAACACCATTGTCTACCATTCTCTCGTCTGAAAAACAACCATTTACCACAACTCGCTGTTTTCAGTGCTTAAGCCAACTTTTTATACGATTGTATACTGACTCTCCTTTTCCATGAGCCTCAATTTTGTTAACCAGCCTTTTGTGTGGTACCTTCTCAAACTCTTTCTTAAAAGCCATATAAACAACATCCACCACACTCCCTTCATCAACCTTCTGTTACGTCATCAAAATATTCAATTCGATTAGTCAAGCATGATCTGCCTTTTACAAATCCATTCTGGCTGTCCTTAATTAACTCAAACCTCTTCAAATGTGTGTTGATTTTTTTCCCCTGATTCTAGTTTCTAAAACCTTGCCCACCACTGATGTTAAGCTAACTGGCATGTAGTTTCTAGGACTGTCCTTACATCCTTTCTTGAACATTTGTCACTCTCCAATCCTCTGGCACCTTTCCCGTATCCAGGGAAGATTGGAAGATTATGGCAAGCCCTTCTGCTATCTCCATCCCCATTTCCTTTAGCAACCTGGGATGCAAGCCATCTGGAGCAGGGGACTTATCAACCCTCAGCATAGCCAGCCTTTTTAGCATCTCCCCCCTCCATTGCCTCTACTTTCTCCGCTTCTACTGATATGTTGTCAGATTCCACTTCCTTAGTGAACACTGATACAAAGTACTCATTAAGCTTTGCCCTGTGCCTCTGAGTGTACATTACCCTCTTTGGCCGTAATAGGCTTGCAGAGAAAAAACTATATTAAACTCCAGAATCCTGCACTTTACTATTGTTTAAGTGAAAAATCAAAATACCCTGATTTTCCTTTGGCTGCCATATAACATGGCTTAGCATGTTCCGATGCTAATGGGGTTCTGATGAAGGGTCACTGACCCGAAACGTTAACTCTGCTTCTCTTTCAACAGATGCTGCCAGACCTGCTGAGTGGTTCCAGCATTTCTTGTTTTTATTTCAGATTTCCAGCATCCGCAGTATTTTGCTTTTATATAACATGGCTTGCCTGCTCTTCCAATAAGTCTATTCTTTGTCTCTAATGGCCTATGGGTCATTCAGGCAATTGTAGCAGATTCTTGGGTCTCTGTCAGATGAGCCAATGTAATCTGAAATGGACAGATGGAAGATGGTGGCTTCCATTTTTCTCTCAACAGACCGCAGATAGCCTTTTTAAAAATAGTGTTTTAGTTCCTGAGTGTTTTAAGGGTCAAATAAACAGACAAACAACAAGTTTTCTCATAGGTTTAAAAGAAACATAACTATTTATTAAACAATACCCGAAAATGTTAGCAACCTCACCCGCAGGCACACACATACACACCTGCAAGAAAAGACAGAGATTAGAGGATAGCATGCATTTAGGTTTGATTGACGTAAAAAGAGTTCACTTTGAAACCTTCTTGGTTTTCCAGGAGGAATTTTTAACAGCGGTGCAGGCCTGATGTTCCTTTTCTTGGTTCACTGAAATATTGCAGATTCCTTTGTTTAAGACTCAGTCAAAGCCAGTGGACAATCTCGTTAAAATTTCTCAGATGGAGAGTTTTCAAGTTCACCTTTTGCAGTCTCTGCCTCGGTGGTTTAAAGATATTACAGGCAGGGTCCTCTTCTTCGCTGGAATGGATCTCTCAGCTGCTGGCTTTCTCTCTCTCTCTCTCTCTCAGAGAAATCCCTTTGTTGAAGAAGATATCTTATCAGGTTTGGTTTAGGTCAGATGACCATTGATGCTCTCCCCTGGTAGCAACATGGATACAAAATTGGCTGAGTGACAGGAAACAAAGTGTAGTGGTTAATGGATGTTTCTCGGGCTGGAAGAAGGTTTGCAGTGGAGTTCCCCAGGGATCAGTGTTGGGACCCTTGCTTTTCCTGATATATATTAATGACCCAGAACTTGGTGTACAGGGCACAATTTCAAAATTTTCACATGATAAGAAACTTGGAAGCATTGTGAACTGTGAGGAGGATGGTGCAGAACTCCAAAAGGAACATAGACAAGTTGGTGGAATGGGCAGACAGGTGGCAGATGAACTTCAATGCAGAGATATGTGAAGTGATTGATTTTGGTAGGAAGAACATGGAAGGACAATTGTTACGACCAGGTGCGAAAGGGGTCCAGGGTTCCCTCTCAGCCTACATCTGGATATACCATAACAGGGTTTAATTTTAAACACACCATTTTTTTAGCTCCCCCTTCGTGAATCTTTGTTTAATTTCGAATAATAAGGCAAAGAAACTAGCCAAACAGGTTTTCTTAGGTTTAAAGAGAAAAGATTGAACTTTATTTAACTTAAACTCTAATTCGTTTAACACCTATGGATACACAACATGCCCACGCTAGCATGCATACGCAAGGCACACATGCAGATAGAGACAGAAAAGACCAGAAAAAATAAAGTGGAAAAGTTTGAGGTAATATCTGAAGATGGTTTTGGTTACTATTCTTCGAGCTCGCTGTAAAGTCCTTGATTGTAAATAGGTCTTGCTTTTCATTGGGGCCCAGTATTCTTCTTAAACCTTGTTCGATGTAGGAGACTTTTCTCTTTTGAAGTTTATGTGTCCTCAGTGGGTCCAGAGGCTTGTAAGAAAGAGATGGGAGCAGACAGGAGAGGTCTTCTCACTCCAGGAGCAAATAGTCTTTGCCTCAGTTCAAACTCTTCGTACAAATCAGAAAAACCTAGGTTGCCAAGCAGGTTAGTCATGTGACTAGCTGGTCTGACCACGTCTGTTTGTGGATTCTCTTGTCTTAGCCAATCCTGGAATGTCTCTTTTTACACACAATACCTGGTGCTCCAAGTCCATTGTGGGTTAGATTGGAGCAGGGAATAGCCCCTTTGTCCCTCCAAGCACTGTCAGTTAGTATGCAAATATTTTCTCCAGCCATGGCTGATTTGTTTAACAAGTCATTTCCTTGCTCCAGCAACAGTTTAAAATCAATGTTCACATGACAAAATTAATATGCCTCATTCTTGGCAGGTGGGGGGTCTGCATGACACAATATAGAAGAAACGGTACAATTCTAAAGGGGATGCAGGAGCATAGGGACCTAGGTGTATGTGTGCATAAGTCATTGAAGGTGGCAGAACAGGTTGAGAGAGTATCCTGGGCTTTATTAATTGGGGCATAGAGTATAAGAGCAAGGAAGTTATATTGAACTTGTACAAGACACTAGTTCAGCCTCAGCTGGTGTATTGCATCCAATTCTGGGCACCATACTTGAGGAAAGACATGAGGGTGTTGGAGAAAGTACAGAAAAGATTCACGAGAATGGTTCCAGGGATGAGGAATTATGAAGATAGATTGAAGAAGTTAGGACTGTTTTCTTCGGAGAAGAGAAGGCGATTTGATAGAGGTATTCAAAATCATGAGGGGTCTGGACAGAGTAGACAGAGAGAAACTGTTTCCACTCGTGAAAGGATCGAGAATGAGAGGGCACAGATTTAAAGTATTTGGTAAGAGAAGCAAAAGTGACATGAGGAAAAACTTTTTCATGCAGCGAGTGGTTAAGGTCTGGAATGCACTGCCTGAGAACGTGATGGAGGCAGGCTCGACTGAAGCATTCAAAAGGGAATTAGACAGTTATATGAAAAGGAGGAATGTGCAGGGTTACAGGGAGAAGGCAGGGGAATGGAACTGAGGGAGTTGCTCTTTCAGAGAGCTGGTGTGGACATGATGGGCAGAATGGCCTCCTTTTGCACTGTAACACTTCTGTGGTGTGTTCATACAATGTCTTGGAATATTGGGCACTTGTTACATAATGGGGTTTGAATGTGGCTTAACTTGATAAAGTGGTGTGATGTCCAACCTATTATCTTGGCTTTGAATCCTGAGTCACCATGTCTGCGAAGATCTTTGTCAACCCAATTCTTGAAGGTAGGAGCCATTTAACATTGAATGGCCTGTTTAACATTTTAATGTGCCTTCCCCAGGACTAGTTCAGATGGGATGATGAGTTTAGTTTCCAAAAGTCACAATGTATATTTGCAGCACAGGAGAGACCACATGATCTCTTACTCCATCTTGTCTGCAGCAAGATGTGTCCACCATTTGGAATTTAATTCACCAGTTCATTTTTACAGTTCATAATTGCTCCACTTCACTTTAGTTCATAACTGTTCCCTTTGTGAGTATGACAAACCTATCACTCGTGCTTTATCAATATGTGGCAGTGAGGTCGAACATTAATCTCAGAGAGAGATCTTGCCTTCTAAGTTAGGGTTCCCAACTCTAATTGGGTATATATTCCAGAAGGTTTTATCACACGACCTCACTGCGAACCAGAAAAGGAACAGACTCTCTGTTAGCCAATTTGATTCATCTTGACTGTAAATGAAACAGCCTTTCCTCCCTCTATGAATGAATGGAAAATGTCAAAGAAAATGAAAAAAAGAAACACAATTTTGTTTAACGTCCCTTGTGATTGTTTTTCCTGGGTTGCTTGCAGCTGTGTCCTGGTGATTAATCTTCATATCCTGGAGCCTCTGGGACAATACTGGTGAGTTGGAAACCCGAGTGCAAATTTGATGAGGGTAAATAGGGAAATAGAAAGTCTATCTGCGAGCAGTTTCTATGTTTTTGGTAACTTTCCTCTGTGGTCAGTACAAGAAATACACCAATTGTCCATGGAATCTAAAGGAACATGACCAGGATATAAGTGTGGTTTTCAGAGTATCAAGAGCAGTACATTAAAATTCCAGACAGAGGAGAAACCCAGGCTGGACCTAACAAAGAAACATTAGCTGCACCAGTTCAGAGGATGAGATTCACTGTACATACTGTTAATTGCTAATGGTTTTCCTCACAGATATGTTTGCTTGCAGTTTGCCTTCTCAGAAACAAGACCAGAGGAAGCTGATCCAATATTGTTGTGACAGTTTGTTTTATTCATTCATGGGATGTGGGTGTTTCTGGCAAGCCCAGCATTTTTTGCCCATCCCTAATTGTCTTTGAGAAGGTGGTGGTGAGCTGCCTTCTTCAACTGCTGCAGTCCATGTGGGGTAGGTACACCCACAGTGCTGTTAGGAAGGGAGTTCCAGGATTTTGGCCCAGCAACAGTGAAGGAACAGTGATATAGTTCCAAGTCAGGATGGTGTGTGACTAGGAGGGGAACTTGCAGGTGGTGGTGTTCCCATGCACTTGTTGCCCCTGTTCATCTAGGTGAAAGGGGTCGCGGGTTTGGAAGGTGCTGTCGAAGGAGCCTTGGTGAGTTACTGCAGTGCATCTTGTAGATGGTACACACTGCTGCCGCTGTGCGTCGGTGGTGAAGGGAGCGATGACACGTGAGGCTATATTTCCCCAGCAAGTGCAACTGGTCCTGTTAGTGTGGGACAAGGCTGAGCAGGTGGATCCTCGTCCAATGTTCATGGCACACAATCAGACAGCTGGTCACCATCAGGTGTTGAAATGTGCGCGCGATTAATTTAGAATATTACAATCAACAGCAGTATGGTAATGAACAACAATCTCATGGGGAATAAGTTACAAGCTTAGCTCAATAAAGTGGGCAATGAAGGTCAGGTACACTGTGATCTTCCAGCATGTAACTGCTTAATCAGATAGCTGGTTGGAATTTTCATAGAAGCATTTTGATTGTGGATGTTGGATTTTTGAAAACCGGATTAGTGATATTTTACATTGCATTTTCATTTGTTTTACTGTGTTTTTGATCGCTAGGAAGGAAAGATGAATGGAAAGGATGAAAAACATATGTCAGTCCTTACTCTTACTACTGTATCTATAAACTCCACATGTCCAGGAAAGAACGTGTGTTTATAATAGATCTTTCACAACATCAGGATATCCCAAAGTTCTTCACAACTAATGAAGTACTTTTGCAAAGTAGGAAACACAGCAGCCAATATGCGCACAGCAAGCTCCCACAAACAGCAGTGTGATAATGACAAAATAAAACTTTTAATGATTTTGATCGAGGAATAAATATTGTCCAGGTTGTTCTTCAGACTAATACCACAGGATCTTTTACATCCACCTGAGAGGGCAGAGAGGACCTCAGTTTGATATCTCTTTTGAAAGATGACACTTCTGCCACTGCAGCACTCCCTTGGCGTTGCACTGGACTGTCAGCACAGATTATTTACTCAAATCTCTGGAATGGGCTTCAAACCCATAACTTTCTGATGCAGGGATGGGCATGCTACCAACTGAGCCATGGCTGACGCTTAATATTGTTGCAGCCTCTGGTTCACCAAGGAGGCAGTGACAAATTTGTCTATCCATCACTTTCCATATATCTGTTGCTGCAGTACTCCATCACTTACCTACAGACGCTGTTTCCTCCTTGTTTTGCCATCCACTCTGTTTCTTTAACCACTGCGACAAAGGCTGATAAATAGTTTTGTCCCCAAGTGCGGCTGCTTGACCATGAGTGGCTGCTTTCCCTTCAATTTGGTGCACAGCCTTTAAAAGACTGACGATGACACAGTTTCCTTTCCATTTTGATGAGTTGAATCCTTTAGGTCATGACCCCTTCTTTGTGCAAACAGAACCAGCAAAAAGAAATTATCTACTTTTCAAAAGGAATAATAGAAACAGGAGGAGGCCATTCGGCCCCTCGAGCCTATCAATTAGATCATGACTGCTCTGTACCTCAACACCATTTACCCTCCTTTGTTCATATCCATTGATACCTTTACTCAAAAAAAAATCTATCAAGCTCAGTCTTGAAAATTTCAATTGTCCCAGGGTGCACCTTTTCAAAGGTAATGAGTTCTACAAAGCCTATGTGAGAAAAAGTGCTTCCTGATTTTGTTTCCAAATCTACCACATCAAACTAAAAATAAACCTGAGTTCCGATGAAGGGTCACTGACCCGAAACGTTAACTCTGCTTCTCTTTTCACAGATGCTGCCAGACCTGCTGAGTGGTTCCAGCATTTCTTGTTTTTATTTCAGATTTCCAGCATCCGCAGTATTTTGCTTTTATAAAAATAAACCTGTCCACCTATTACATTTGAGACCACTGGTTAGATTCACAGCTCACACAATGTCTTAGTAAAAACTGTTTTGAAACAAACAGCTGTCTTGATTCTCCTCTCCCTCTCCAAAGCACAACACAGAGTGTCAAAAACATGAATTCACAAAATAACAAGGTAAATACTTTTTCAAAAAGAGAGGATGCTGTTCTTCACAGCCCATGGGATCTCTCAAAGCTGTTGCTGCATTACCAACGCATTGAGAAAAATTCTCCCTGGAACTCTGAATGTGCTGGTGATCAGTTCATTGACCTCTAAAGTGCCAACCAGAACATTACCAGCAGTGCCACAAAGGCACAGGCTCAGAGTTGTGACATCAAGTTGAAGACAGAGACTGGTCAGTGTCTCTTCACACGACAGTGAGAGAGGGTATCACAGGAAGGGTGGTTGAGGCCATGACACAAGATTCTTGAAAGATACAGATCGATGGTGTAATGGAAATACAGTAGGGTTGGTGTTCCAACACGCAAGATTAACTGGGCTGAAGGGCTTCCTTCATTCAAGCTCATTGTCCAATCTTGGTTTGGAGAGCAAAGAAAGCTGTTGGAATTGAATACAGTTTAGCCTGTTGTATTAGTCGCAAAGCTTATGTTGGTCAGAGATGGCACTGTGCATATCATGTCGGGCTACTTTCCTTCAGGCTCTTGACCCTAAAGAGTGTTAAGTTCCCTGGATGCAAAGGTCAAGTGAAAAGGGTAGGAGACCTAACTCTTTAATGATACTTTGGACTTTCCTGTAGGGGATGGAGTGGGTTACGCTGACCTCTGTCTGCGGAAGGTGGAGACTTGATGAAGCATTGTAAATATTGTGGATAGTGTATTCCTAGCACCTGGCTCATTCTCCTGGTGTATCACAAGCTCGATGTTGCATTTTTGTACCCAGTGTTTTATTACCTGTTGCGAGTATGTTCTGACAAGGAAAGAAATTGTAATTGCAGGTGTCAGCTGTAGTTCAGTGTTCAGTCTCTCCTACTGAATCAGAAGGTTGTAGGTTCAAGCTCTAATCCACAGAATTGAGCACATTATCTAGGCTGACACTCCAAAGCAATACTGAATGAGACATTAAGCTGAGGCCCTGTCTGCCCTCTCAGGTGGTAGAAGGATCCCATGGCATTACTTGAAGAAGATCAGTGGAGTTCTTCCTGATGTCCTGGCCAATATTCATCCCTCAATCAGCATCACTAAAACAGATTATTTGGTCATTCACATTGCTGTTTATAGGAGCTTGCTGTGAAAAGAAAGATTTGCATTTATATAGCGCCTTTCATGAACACAGGATACCCCAATGTGCTTTACAGCCAATGAAATATTTATGAAGTGTAGTCACTGTTGAAACATATGAACCATAGTGAGCAACCTGCACACAGCAAGCTCCCACAAATAGCAATGTGATAACGACTAGATAATCTGTTTTTATGACGTTGATTGAGGGATATATATTGGCCAGGATACTTTTGTGATATTGCTTTAATTGCTTCAATATTAGTTAACATACGACTGAATATGTAAGTAGTTTAGTCATTACAGGAAGTGATGCAAGTTAACATGTGATACAGTCGCTAGAGCAATGTTATTCAGCAGGTAGTACGTGTATTGAAGAGCTCTCCTTGAATCCCATTATTCTACAATAAAGAACCCTTTGTTTAGATTACCAATCATTGCTGTAGTGTTTGGTACATTTGGGTTAAGAGCCAATAACATAATATAGTGGCAGTGGTGCAGAGGTGCACATGTGTTAGCAGTGATGTTCGACATAGTGTCAGTGATCACAAGCACAACATTGTGGACAATGGGAGAAGCTATAAAAGCCTGAGATAACACTGAAGTCAGCTGAAAGAAGAAGCAGCAATGAGATTTAGGACCAGATTCGAAAATCACCCTGGAGAATCGGTATTCTGAGAGAGTGAGGGAAATTTTAGCGGAATGGTAGTTGACCAGAAATGCAGTGTTCTGGCAGAATCAGGCTCAAAAGAAAGTTGATCTGAATCGGGGCTGTGAGACTGCACTGTCATTAAGCATCATGGATTTCCTGCCGTAAAGAGCTCCATGGGTGGAGTCTGCCCATGCAGAGGCTGAATGTCCGTGCTGCAGTCACAGAGCTCAGGGCGAGGCAGAGGTCCTGTGCTGCAGTCACAGTAGACCTGCATTATTTTTTCCTCAAAAAAAGTCATTAAAAGAAAAATAGTTTAAAGGGAAAGCTCTGGCTAAAAGAATTCTTGTGAAGCAAGAAATTTGGATCCCATGGTAACAAAATATCCAGAAATGAATTGAAAGGTTCCAGACGTCCTTCCTGAATTCCAACTATTTTATCAACGTATGGAGTTATGCTTTTTAGACTTTGCAGTTGCAGAACCCGATAAGAAAAAAGGGTACGACATTGACAATCTACTCGAAGATGGCAAAACATATGAAGCCATAGCTGAGTGCAGGCAATATATACAAATGCTTGGAGCAGCAACGACCATTGGTGAAGGAGCCAAGGCATCTCGACAGGGTAAGGTGTGTGTCAAGTGCATCAGCCCTGTAATTGTCCTACATTCCAAGATACCTGTAAGGTGTGTGGTCTTAAGAGACATTGGGCAAGACTGTGTAGAAATTTTGGCAGCAAAGAAATGGCCAAAAGCCACAGCTCAACAAAAAAACAAACATCGCCTAGTAGCAAGAATAAAAAAAGAGTTCACCAAGTACCAGTTCAAGCACTGACATGTCCACAAGGTAAGCAGACACTGGACAGCAAAGTAAGCACTGAAAGAGGCAAACTCAAGCTAGAAAGTGAATAAGCTTCCCATACAAATGACATCACACAGCATATAGATGTTGTCATGCAGGCCCCCACCTGCCAAGAATGAGGCACATTAATTTTGGCACATGAACATTGATTTTTAAACTGTTACTGGAGTAAAGAAAGAACTTGTTTAAAAAAATCCCACCAGACCCTTGACTGCAAAGACACTTGCAAGGTAACAGACAGTAGTTGGAAAGGATAAAGGGGCCACTCCCTGCTCCAATTTAATCCACAATGGACTTCTGAATACCAGAGGTTGAGGGTAGAGGAGCTCACATTCCAGGTTAACTGCTAAGATGGCCGAATACACAAACAGATGTGGTCAGACCAGTTTAGTCACATGGCTTTTGGAATTTTCTTGAATTTCGATCTTGCAACAGAGTTTTAAACTAGCAGAACGCTCTTTGTTCCTGGACTGAGAACATCTCTCTCCTGTCTGCTCCCATCTCTTTCTCATGGAACTGAAGACCCATTGAAGACATATGAACCCCAAGAGAGAAAAGTTTCCTGCAGTGAACAAGGTTTAAGAAGAATTATGTGCCCCAACAAAAAGCAAGATCTACCTACAAGCAAGGACTACAGTGAGCTCGAAGCACAGTAACTAAATCCCCTCTTCAGAGATTGCCTCAAAACCCTCCACTTTATTTTTTATCTTCTGCACTTTTCTGTTTCTATTTGCATGTACGTATCATGTAGCATGCTAGCGTGGGGCGCGCAGTGTGTATCTGTAGGCGTTAACCGAATTAGAGTTCAAAGTGAGAGGGGAAAAATTTAAGGGGGATATGCGTGGAAAGTTCTTTACGCAGAGGGTGGTGGGTGCCTGGAACGCGTTGCCAGCGGAGGTGGTAGATGCGAACACGATAGCGTCTTTTAAGATGTATCTAGACAGATACATGAATGGGCATGAAGCAAAGAGATACAGACCCTTAGAAAATAGGCGACAGGTTTAGATTTAGGATCTGGATCGGCGCAGGCTTGGAGGGCCGAAGGGCCTGTTCCTGTGCTGTAATTTTCTAGTTCTTTGTTCTTTGTTCTAGAGTTTAAGTTTTAATAAATTTCACTTTTCTTCTTTAAACCTAGAAAAGCCTGTTTGTGCTCATTTCTTTGCCTTATAATTGGAAAGTGGTGAACAAGGATTCACTAAGGGGGAGCTCAAAACACAGTGTGTTTAAACAAAACCCTGTTACAGTAAGACCAGGTGAAGGCTGAGAAAGACCCCGAGACATCTTTCTCACCTCTCACAATGCAATCACATGACTGGAAGCTTCACCATAGTTGAAAATATATTTCCTAACAAAAGTGGAAAGCACAAACTATGACTGAAAATAGATACTT
This sequence comes from Heterodontus francisci, assembly GCF_036365525.1. Classification (NCBI taxonomy): domain Eukaryota; kingdom Metazoa; phylum Chordata; class Chondrichthyes; order Heterodontiformes; family Heterodontidae; genus Heterodontus; species Heterodontus francisci. Next base: position 116,717,728 of record NC_090382.1, read on the forward strand.
GGGCCAACACTAACGTTTTACTTGTGGGAGTCTATGTTACAGCCAACAAGTCTCACTGCATATAAGAGTTCACCTATCTACTGTGTGGGAACATTGATGCTGAAGTGCAGATATGGGAGTTCTGCATGTTCACCACAAAACGTCCATGTTGTTTACACCAATGGTCCAGTGGTAGCAGGACTACCAGCATGCAGTGAACACTGGATCAAGATAATTCATGAGATGAGTATAGCACCAATGCTAGATAGTCAAAGCAATTGTGACTCTATTGACGCTATTCAAAATATGCAACAGAAAACCTGGATACATTGTACACCGTGGGCAGTTTTATAGGCGACGCCATTCTTCACCTGAAAGACAAAGGAGCTCCCTCCATTGATCGACCTCAGAAGGGCAGAGTCCACATAAATGACAAATTAAAGGCTGAGCTTGACATGATGAAATGGCAAGGGATTATTTGCCATCTTCAGCAAAACAATAATTGTGTAGCTCTATAACCACTGTAATTAAGAAAGTTTGCTTGGATTCCAGAAGATTAAATCAAGCACTCAAAAGGTGTCCTCACAAGATAACTACTTTAGAGGAGCTAGAGCCAAGGTCTTCTCAAACTTGGATGCAAAACATGGATATTGGCCAGTGCACCTTTCAGAGGATTCACAGGAATTAGTAACATTCGGAACACTATCTGGGAGGTACTGCTTTCCACGGTTACCATTCAGTCTGTTAGTGAGTCAAGACCTGTTCCAACAGCATATGGATCACATTACCAAGAGTGTTCCTCGCTGTGTTTGCATTACTGATAACATAACAGTCATGGGAAATACCAAGGAAGAGCATGAGAAAATTCTTCACATCCCAGAGTTAGATTAGAGCCAATCAAGGATAGTAGTGGGAAGTTGTGTGTGGAATCAGAGGAGATAGGGGAAGCGTTAAATGAATATTTTTCGTCAGTATTTACAGTAGAGAAAGAAAATGTTGTTGAGGAGAATACTGAGATTCAGACTACTAGGCTAGATGGGATTGAGGTTCACAAGGGGGAGGTGTTAGCAATTTTGGAAAGTGTGAAAATAGATAAGTCCCCTGGGCCAGATGGGATTTATCCTAGGATTCTCTGGGAAGCCAGGGAGGAGATTGCAGAGCCTTTGTCCTTGATCTTTATGTCGTCATTGTCGACAGGAATAGTGCCGGAAGACTGGAGGACAGCAAATGTTGTCCCCTTGTTCAAGAAGGGGAGTAGAGACAGCCCTGGTAATTATAGACCTGTGAGCCTTACTTCGGTTGTGGGTAAAATGTTGGAAAAGGTTATAAGAGACAGGATTTATAATCATCTTGAAAAGAATAAGTTCATTAGCGATAGTCAGCACGGTTTTGTGAAGGGTAGGTCGTGCCTCACAAACCTTATTGAGTTTTTCGAGAAGGTGACCAAACAGGTGGATGAGGGTAAAGCAGTGGATGTGGTGTGTATGGATTTCAGTAAGGCGTTTGATAAGGTTCCCCACGGTAGGCTATTGCAGAAAAAACAGAAGTATGGGGTTGAAGGTGATTTAGAGCTTTGGATCAGAAACTGGCTAGCTGAAAGAAGACAGAGGGTGGTGGTTGTTGGCAAATGTTCATCCTGGAGTTTAGTTACTAGCGGTGTACCGCAAGGATCTGTTTTGGGGCCACTGCTGTTTGTCATTTTTATAAATGACCTGGAAGAGGCTGTAGAAGGGTGGGTTAGTAAATTTGCGGATGACACGAAGGTCATTGGAGTTGTGGATAGTGCCGAAGGATGTTGTAGGGTACAGAGGGACATAGATAGGCTGCAGAGCTGGGCTGAGAGATGGCAAATGGAGTTTAATGCGGAAAAGTGCGAGGTGATTCACTTTGGAAGGAGGAACAGGAATGCAGAGTACTGGGCTAATGGGAAGATTCTTGGTAGTGTAGATGAGCAGAGAGATCTTGGTGTCCAGGTACATAAATCCCTAAAAGTTGCTACCCAGGTTAATAGGGCTGTTAAGAAGGCATATGGTGTGTTAGCCTTTATTAGTAGGGGGATTGAGTTTTGGAGCCACAAGGTCATGCTGCAGCTGTACAAAACTCTGGTGCGGCCGCACCTGGAGTATTGCGTGCAGTTCTGGTCACCGCATTATAGGAAGGATGTGGAAGCTTTGGAAAGGGTACAGAGGAGATTTACTAGGATGTTGCCTGGTATGGAGGGAAGGTATTACGAGGAAAGGCTGAGGGACTTGAGGTTATTTTCGTTGGAGAGAAGGAGGAGGAGAGGTGACTTAATAGAGACATATAAGATAATCAGAGGGTTAGATAGGGTGGATAGTGAGAGTCTTTTTCCTTGGATGGTGATGGCAAACATGAGGGGACATAGCTTTAAGTTGAGGGGTGATAGATATAGGACAGATGTCAGAGGTAGTTTCTTTACACAGAGAGTAGTAGGGGCGTGGAACGCCCTGCCTGCAACAGTAGTAGACTCGCCAACTTTAAGGGCATTTAAGTGGTCATTGGATAGACATATGGATGAAAATGGAATAGTGTAGGTCAGATGATTTCACAGGTCGGCACAACATCGAGGGCCGAAGGGCCTGTACTGCGCTGTAATGTTCTAATTCTAAAAAAATTCTAATGGAGACGCCAAGAAGAGAAGGTTTTGTGTTTAACAACAAAAAATGCACTATCAATGTGAGTCATATTAATTTCTTCAGCTCAGTCTATTCTGACACTGGAATACGGCCAGATCCCAGTAAAGTTGAAGATATACAATCAATGCCTACTCCTCAATATAAAGAAGATTTACAGAGGTGTTTAGGTTGTTTTGCTTCTTAGCATCATATATCTCGAATTTCTCTGAGAAAGCATCATCACTTCATGAACTTCTCAAGAAAGATTCACCATTCTTGTGGCACGAAGATCATCAGTACATGTTCGATTGGTTAAAACAGTCACTTTCTACTGAAGCATGTTTACAATACTACAACTCAAGGAAAGAAATTACACTTGAAGTAGATGATTGACAGAAGGGTCTTGGAGCATGTCTGTTACAGGAAGATAGACCAATTGCATTCAGTTCTAAAAGTTTGTCACTGCTCAGGCACCCTATTCAAACATAGGATGAGAAACATTGGCTTTAGTGTTCAGTATCAGCAGATTTCACACGTACCTATTTGGCAAACAACTTTGTTGTTGAGACTGATCACAAACCGTTAGCAATGATTTGGCAAAAAACACTCACCAATGCACCACCTTGACTCCAATGACTGCTAATTAATGCGCAGCAGTATAATTACGAGGTCTGATACAAACCTGGAAACCTCATGGTTACGTCTAACACACTGAGCAGACTCTCAACCCCAAGAAAACAGAAGATATACCGTTGGATGTCCAAGTAGATGAAGCAGATGTGGAACTAGAAGATGTGAACAACATTGGCCTTATGCCATTTCGGCAGAACAAATGTGAAGAGCTCCAACGAGAGAATTCCAAAGATCCTGTCCTCAGGGCATTATGGCAGCTCATCATCAGTGGATGGCCGGATAGAATGCCAGAGGTTCCCACAGACCTCAGACCCTTTGGCCATATCATAATGAATTAGGGATATCAAGTGGTGTCATTTTAAGGGCAGACAAGTATTGATACCAAAAGCGCTTCATCAAGATATCTTTACTCAATTACATCAAAGTTACATGGGCATTGAAAGATCAAGACGATTTGTATGTGAGACAGTTTATTGGCCAGGGATCAATAATGACATAGAATGAGCAGTGAGGATGTGTGATGCATGTCAGGAGCATCAGCTGAGTTAACACAAAGAGTCATGTCGTCCTCATGATGTTCCATCATAGCCATGGTCAAGAATAGTTACTGACTTATTTACTGTCAGAGGTGATGACTTCTTACTTATTACTGACTACTTCCCCAAATTTATCACTCTCCAATTGAGGTATACATCAAGTGCATCAGTAGCAAACACAATGATTGCAATTTTCAGCCTTTTTGATTCTCCAGAGGAGATAGTGTTGGATAACAGTCCACAGTACACTGCTAAAGCATTCCAAGACAGGTGCGCAAAGTGAGCTTTAAATCACATTACGCCATCTCCACACTATCCAAGTTCGAACGGACAAGCAGAAAGGATGGTGCGGACAGTAAAATCATTAATCTTGAAATGTAAGGAGACCAATCAAGACACTCAAATAGCAATGTTGCACCTATGAACAACACCACCAGACACGGGATTACCTTCCCCAGCAGAGCTCATGTTTGGAAAGCAAGTCCGGACAACTCTGGTGATCTGATCATTGTCAGTCCAAGACAAACTATTGGTTCGAAAAGAGAAAATGGAGATCACTCATGACAAACATGCAGATGTGAAGTTGCCTCCTCTGCAGGTAGGACAGAGTAATCTACCCGTAAGAGAAGACATAGTTCCCTGCGGAAGTGTCAAAGATCTGTAATGAGCCATGGCCATATGAGATAACCAGCTCGAGTGGAGTGACGTTGAAGAGGAATAGATGTCAGTATCATAACTAACACTCCAGTATGGTCAAGAATATGTTCAAATTCAAGTTCTGAGAGTGGAGCTAAGGAAGATGACACATACAACTCTCAAGTGTAAGGTAATTGTCAGTTTCAACCTATGAGTCAAGAGAAAAGAATTGACAATTTCAGATCTCAGCAAAATTTCCCTGTTTCCAGATCCGGTCGAGTCAGCAGACCATTTGTATGTTTCAGAGACACCTGAATAATTAATGTGAGAGTCCATACATGTATAAACACTGTTCACAATTATCCTATTTCATTGTGTACATAGCTTATAACTCATGTAATTTTTCTATTTAAGGAAAAGGGGATGTTGTGAAATTGCTTTAATTGCTTCAATACTAGTTAACATATTACTGAATATGTAAATAGTTTAGTATAGATCATTATAGGAAGTGATGCAAGTTAACATGTGATCCAGTCATTTGAGCAGTATTAGTCAGCAGGTAGTATGGAAGAGCTCTTCCAGACCTGTTATTCTTCAATAAAGAACTCTTTGTTCAATTAACCAATCATTGTTATAGTATTTGGTACGTTTGTGTCAAGATTTAATAACAAAACTGACACTGGGGCAACTCCCCCACTTTTCTTTGAAATGGTGCCATGGATTCTTTTTATTACATCCACCTGAGAGGACAGATGGAGCCTTGGTTTAACATCTCAACCGAAAGACTGTGCCTTTGACAGAGCAGCACTCCCTCAGTACCACACAGGAGTGTTAACTTTGAAACAAAAACAAGAAATGCTGGAATCACTCAGCAGGTCTGGCAGCATCTGTGGAAAGAGAAGCAGAGTTAACATTTCGGGTCAGTGACCCTTCGGAACTGACAAATATTAGAAAAGTCACAGATTATAAGCATGTGAGGTGGGGGTGGGGCAAGAGATAACAAAGGAGAAGGTGCAGATTGGACCTGGCCACATAGCTGATCAAAAGGTCAGGGAGCAAAGGCAAACAATATGTTCATGGTGTGTTGAAAGACAAAGCATTAGTGCAGATTAGGTGTGAATACACTGAATATTGAACAGCAGCAAGTGCAAACCTGAAAAAAAACCTGAAAAAAACAGTGGGTAAGCAAACTGAACAAACTAAGATGAAATGAAATAAATGCAAAAAAAGATAGTAAAAAATGTAAAAATGAATGTAAAAAAAAGGAAGAAAAAATAACTAAAAATTAAAGTAAAATGGGGGGCTGTCATGCTCTGAAATTATTGAACTCAATGTTCAGTCCAGCAGGCTGTAGTGTGCCTAATCGGTAGATGAGATGCTTTTATTTTTTTTATTTAGAGATACAGCACTGAAACAGGCCCTTCGGCCCACCGAGTCTGTGCCGACCAACAACCACCCATTTATACTAACTCTACAGTAATCCCATATTCCATATCACCTCTCTACACTAGGGGCAATTTACAACGGCTGTTCCTTGAGCTTGCGTTGATGTTCACTGGAACACTGCAGCAATCCCAGGACAGAGATGTAAGCATGAGAGCAGGGGGGAGTGTTGAAATGGCAAGCAACCGGAAGCTCAGGGTCCTGCTTGCGGACTGAGCGGAGATGTTCCGCAAAGCGGTCACCCAGTCTGCGCTTGGTCTCCCCAATGTAGAGGAGACCACACTGTGAGCAGCGAATATAGTATACTACATTGAAAGAAGTACAAGTAAATCGCTGCTTCACCTGAAAGGAGTGTTTGGGGCCTGGGATAGTGAGGAGAGAGGAGGTAAATGGGAAGGTATTACACCTCCTGCGATTGCAGGGGAAGGTGCCCTGGGACGGGGACGAGGTGGTGGGGGTAATGGAGGAGTGGACCAGGGTGTCGCGGAGGGAACGATCCCTTCGGAATGCTGACAGGGGATGGGAGGGGAAGATGCGACTGGTAGTGGCATCACGCTGGAGGTGGCGAAAATGGCGGAGGATGATCCTTTGGATATGGAGGCTGGTGGGATGAAAAGTGAGGACAAGGGGAACCCTGTCACGGTTCTGGGAGGGAGGGGAAGGGGTGAGGGTAAAGGTGCGGGGAATGGGTCGGACACAGTTGAGGGCCCTGTCAACCACAGTGGGGGGCAATCCTCGGTTGAGGAAAATGGTCATATCAGAAGCACCGTCATGGAAGGTAGCATCATCAGAGCAGATGCGTCGGAGACGGAGAAACTGGGAGAATGGAATGGAGTCCTTACAGGAGGTAGGGTGTGAAGAAGTGTAGTCGAGGTAGCTGTGGGAGTCGGTGGGCTTATAATGGATATTGGTAGACAGCCTATCCCCAGAGATGGAGACAGAGAAGTCGAGGAAGGGAAGGGAAGTGTCAGAGATGGACCATGTAAAGGTGAGAGAAGGGTGGAAATTGGAAGCAAAGTTGATAAAGTTTTCTAGTTCGGGGCGGGAGCAGGAAACGGCACCGATACAGTCATCAATGTACCGGAAAAAGAGTTGGGGGAGGGGGCCTGAGTAGGACTGGAACAAGGAATGCTCGACATATCCCACAAAAAGACAGGCATAACTAGGACCCATGCGGGTACCCATAGCGACACCTTTTACTTGAAGGAAGTGCGTGGAGTTGAAGGAGGTGTTAACTTTGATTTTTGTTCTTAAGTCCTGAAATGGGACTTGAACCCACAAGACTTCTAGCCCTAGAGGTAATTGTGCTCCCAACTTAGCCGAGCTGGTGATAAATGGGGGCATTAAGGGTTTTGTGCATGTGAGGAAGGTCTCTGTTGAAATGATCTTATGTGAATCTAAGATTTACAACCACAACAATTTGCATTATTATCATACCAGAGGTACTAAATGAGTACTTTGCATCTGTCTTTACCAAAGAGGAAGATGCTGTGAAACTCATAGTGAAAGAATAGGTAATTGAGGTGCTGGATGGGCTAAAAATTGAGAAAGAGAAGGTATTGGAATGGTTTCCTGTACTTCAAATAGATAGGTCACCAGGACAGGATCGGATGCATCTGAGAACATTGAAACTGTAAGGGTGGAAATTGCAGAGGTACTGATCATAATCTTCCAATTCTCCCTTAATATGGGGTGGTGCCGGAGAATTGCAAATGTTATGCCCTTGTTCAAGAAAGGTGTAAGTATAAACCCAGCAACTACGGCTTAACCTCAGTGATAGGAAAGATTTGAGAAATGTTAATCCAGGACAAAATTAACAGTCACTTGGAAATATGTGGATTAATTATGGAAATCCAGCATGGATTTGTTAAAGGCAAATCATGTTTAACTAATTTGATTGAGCTTTTTGATGAGGTAACAGAGGGTTGATGAGGGTAATGTGTTGATGTGATGTACATGGGCTTCCACAAGCCATTTGATAAAGTGCCACATAACAGGCTTGTCAGCAAATTTAAAGCCCATGGAATAAAAGGGACATTGGCAGCAATGGATACGAAGTTGGTGGGGTGATAGGAAACAGAGTAGTGGTGAACAGTTATTTTTCAGACTGAAGGAAGGTATATAGTGGGGTTCCCCAGTAGCTGGTATGAGGACCACTGCTTTTCTTGATAGAAATTAATGAGCTCGACTTAGTTGAACAGGGCACCATGTAAAAATTTGTGGATGACACGAAACTTGGAAGTATTGTGAACTGTGAGGAGGATAGTGATGGACTTCAAGAGGACATAAGACAAGCTGGTGTTAGTGGCAGATAAGTGGTAGATGAAATTTAATGCAGAGATGTCTGCAGTGATTCATTTTGGTAGGTAGATGGAGGAGAGGCAATATAAATTAAAGGATACAATTCTAATGGGGGTGCAGGAACAGTGGGACCTAGGGGTATGTGTGTTCAGATCATTGAAGGTGGCTGGTTAAAAAAGGTATACTAGATCCTGGGCTTTATAAATAAAGGCAGAGAGTAAAAAAGAAGGAAGTTGTGGTGAACCTATGTAAACCACTGGTTTGGCTTTAATTGGAGTATTGTGCCCAATTTTGGGCACTGCACCTTTGGAAGGATATGAAGACTTTGGAGAGGGTGCAGAAAAGATTTGAGTGATTCCAGGGATGAGGGACTTCAGTTATGTAGATAGATCGGAGAAATTGGGGATGATCTTAGAGAAGGTTGAGAGGAGATTTGATAGAGGTGTTCAAAATCATGAGGGGCATAGTTGGAGGGAAACTGTAACCATTGGTGGAAGGGTCAAGAACCAGAGAACACCGATTTACGATGATTGGCAAATGAGGCAAGGATGACATAAATTTTTATGGAGAAAGTGGTTAGGATCTGGAATGCACTGCCTGAGAGTGTGGTACAGGCAGATTTAATCATGACTTTCAAAAGGGAATTGGATAAGCACCTGAAAATAAAAAAAATTGCAGGGTTACGGGGAAAGGGCAGGGGAGTGGGACTAGCTAAATCACTCTTGCAGAGAGCTAGCATGGGCCTGCTGAGCTGAATGGCCTCCTTCTGTGCTGTAACCATTCGAAGATAGTAAAGCATCTTCAGGTACTTCACAGGAGTGATTATCAAACAAAATTTGATAGCGAGCCATATTTTGAGATATTAGGGACAGGTGACCAAGAGTTTGTTCAAAGAGGTAGTATTTAAGGAGTATCTTAAACGAGGAGAGAGAGAGGCAGAGAGGTTTAAGAAGGTAATTCCACAGTTTACAGCTTTGGCAGCTGAAGGTACAATTGCCACTGGTGGAGTGATTAAAATCAGGGATATACAAGAAGGTAGAATTGAAGAAGTGCAGAGATCTGTGTGTGATAGGGCAGGAGGAGGTTAGAGAGATTTGGAGGGGCAAGGCCATGGAGGGATTTGAAAAGAAGGATGAGAATGTTAAACTACAATCACTCATTTCATTGCCCGTTTAAATTATTTGTTAGAAATTACTCTCCCCACCCCCAGCCTAGAGACTGCAAATGTTCACATGATAGAGATGACTTAATTCTCAATTTCTTTCAAATTGTTGTCTGCCTCTCATGGTCAGGTGAGATTTAATTGGACATCTCAGGAAAAGTACAGACTTGTCGGAGCCGACAAGTTGATTGCAGCCCCCGATGTGCTTCATTGCATCTGGCACCTGCTCATGTATAATTGGGCAATGGGGACTGCAACATGCCAGACGTACTCAGCATGCCCAATATGCAGCTGCCCAGCCCTTAAGGGACCTGCACACAACCTGTGCTCGAGGCTCATTGAAGATCCTCCCCCATCCCCAAAATATTTAGATGAGGACCTTCTCCACAATATGTTGAAGCACCCGAGCAGTGCCATTGGGAGCTGACCCTGAAGAGGATGCCCTTTTGGAAAATGAAATAAACACTTTAGGTTTTCCTGGATTTTCCCGCCCAAATGGTGGCGCTCCTTCCATAGTCAGCAACCCTCGGGAAAATGGTGCAGCCCAATATTCAGTCCCTTCCGCGCGTGCTGTCAGTGCATCATGACTTATGTGCTGTAAGTGTCTCTATGAGCTGATCGTATGTTAATGATTGAGCTCCAGCGACTTTGTGCTCATTTACATGCAGGACCTATTGAGCAACAGGACTGCATTACTGGCCTCACCTAATCACACTGCAGTGACCCAGTGAACTCTTTATCATAAAATACTATTCAACTGTTAGGTCTCATTACATGTTTTTACCCCCCAAAACACGACCCTTCTCTCTTCCATCCCCCCCCCCTGCCTGCCTCTCCTGAAAGTACTGATCCTTCCTCTGGCACATCTCCATGGGAGCTAACAGCCCTCAGTTACCTCACCCAAGTAAATATTCTTATGTGCATGAATAGACAATAAAGTCCATCTTACAATCAGCAGTGTTTCACTTTTAATGCTAAACTTGCTCATCCCAACATCCTACCTGTACTTTCCTCCCTTCATTAACTCCAGAGGGCTGAGCACAGTTTTATATTTAAAAGGTAAATGTCTGCATTCATATAGTGGCTTTACCACGTCAAACATGCATGAGAGATGATACTTTGAAAGGGCATTAGATCTGAACCTATTCTGATCCTCAAGTGTCACCAACACAGGTACATTTTTTCAGCACAGCCTGCTGGTATAGTGGAGCCAAGTCCCATTGCAGACCTCCAACTATTCCTCTAGTTGAGATCAGTTAAGACAGTTCAGACTTGAACCTTGACCCTTACGATTGAGTACTACAACAGGCAGTGCACTTAAGCCATAATCAATGAACAAAGCTTAGGAACATAGGAACCTGAGTAGGCCATTCAAATCCTCCAACCTGTTCCGTCATTCAATGAGATCATCTCTGACCTGTGAGCTAACTGCATCCAACAGCCACAGTTCCATATCCCTTAATACCCTTGGATAGCAAAAATCCATTGATCTTAGATTTAAAGGCTTTAATTGAGCAAGCATCTACTGCTTTTTGTAGAAGAAAGTTCCACACTTCTACCACCCTATGCTTAAGAATTGTGTTCCAATTTCTCCCTTGAATGCCTAGCTTTAATTTTAAGGTTAGGTTTAGCTAATTATCAATATTCATTTTGATGTAATTTTAAAAATTCATTCGTGTGAAGTGGGCATTGCTGAAAAAGGTGGTATTTATTGCCCAGCACTAGTTGCCCTTGAGAATGTGGCACTGGGTCTTGTTAAAAGTCTGCAGATTGTGTGGTGAAGGTACACCCACAGTGGAGTTAGTTTTTAGGATCCTGACCCAGTGAAGATGAAGGCACGATGATATATGCCCAAGTCAGGACGGTGTATGACTTTGAGGGGAACTTGGAGGTGATGGTGTTCCCATGCAGCTGCTGTCCTTGTACATCTTGGTGATGGAGGTTGTGGGTTTGGGGGGTATATTTGAATTTGCGCTCTGTAAGAAATATCATATAGTGTATGTGACAATAACAGCTATCATCTCAGTTATGTGAATTATTCAGCGTATGCTAAATAGTCATAGCAGTAACATAACTAGCATCACTTTCTCTCAATCAAAGAAAACAACTCAAACAGGCTTCCGCTGGTGTTCAGCAGTGGTGAATGGCAGATGTAGCCATAGCAACTTGTGCCTAGTAACGGCCACTGGACTGTCGATGTCATTCGAACCACAAAGGAGCCTTGCATGACACAGCTGGCACAAGGCATTTGTAGATAATCCCTTAACAAACAGCAAGTTACCAATTAGGCAGAACCAGCTAAAAGTATTTTTTTTTCAGTCAAGAGATATGAGCATTACTGGCACGATCAGCATTTATTGCCCATCAATAATTGCTCTTGAGAAGGTGGTGGTGAGCTGCCTTCTTGAACCACTGCAGTCCATGCAGTGTAGATACACCCACAGTGCTGTTAGAAAGGGAGTTCCAGGATTTTGACCCAGTGACAGACAGAGTAGTAGGCGCAGGCAGGTAGTGCAGGAGTCCCCTGTGGCCATCCCCCTCTCAAACAGATATACCGCTTTGGATACTGTTAGGGGGATGACCTCCCAGGGGAAAGCAGCAACAGCCAAGTTCGTGGCACCACGGAGGGCTCTGCTGCACAGCAGGGGAGGAAAAGGGGTGGAAGAGCTATAGTGATAGGGGATTCTATCGTAAAGGGGTGCAGATAGGCGTTTCTGTGGCCGCAAACGAGGCTCCAGGATGGTATGTTGCCTCCCTGGTGCTAGGGTCAAGGATGTCTCGGAGCAGCTGCAGGACATTCTGAAAGGGGAGGGTGAACAGCCAAAGGTCATGGTCCATATTGGTACTAACGACATAGGAAGGAAGAGAGATGAGGTCCTGCAAAGTGAATATAGGGAGTTAGGCAGAAGGTTAAAAAGCAGGACTTCTAGGGTTGTAATCTCAGGATTACTCCCTGTGCCACATGCTAGTGAGGGTAGGAATAGGAGGAGAAGGCAAATGAATGCGTGGCTGAAGAGCTGATATAGGCGGGAGGGCTTCAGTTACTTGGATCATTGGGATCTCTTCTGGTGCAGAGGAGACGTGTACAAGAGGGGCGGGTTGCATCGGAACTGGAAGGGGACCAATATCCTTGCGGGGAGGTTTGCGAGTAATACTCGGGAGGGTTTAAACTAGTCTTGCAGGGGGGTGGGACCCAAAGTAGTAGTCTCTCCGATGAGATAGTTGAGGAAAATGTAGAGGTTAAAGCAAGCAAGTCCAGTAGGCAGGCCAGGCAGGGGCAGGACAGGGAGCGTGGAAGGTCTGGTAGGCTAAACTGCATTTACTTGCAAGAGGCCTTACAGGTAAGGCAGATGAACTCAGAGCATGGATCGGTACATGGGATTGTGATATTATAGCTATTACGGAAACGTGGTTGAGGGATGGGCTGGACTAGCAGCTCAATGTTCCAGGGAAGCGATGCTTCCAGCGTGACAGAGGTGGAGGTAAGAGAGGAGGGGAAGTTGCACTATTCATTAGGGAGGACATCACGATAGTACTTAGAGAGGATATCCCGGGGGGGGGGAACGTCCAGTGAGGCCATATGGGTAGAACTTAGAAATAAGAAAGGGGTGATCACTTTGATGGGATTATACTATAGGCCCCCCAATAGTCAGAGGGAATTGGAGGAGCATATATGTAGGGAAATCACAGATCGGTGTAGGAATTATAGGGTTGTAATAGTAAGTGATTTTAACTTCCCTAAATATTGACTGGAACGGCCTTAGTGCTAAGGGATCAGATGGGGAAGAATTTGTTAAGTGTGTCCAGGCTAGTTTTCTGAAGCAGTATGTGGATGGCCCTACTAGAGAAGGAGCTACACTCGACCTCCTCTTAGGAAATGAGGCTGGGCAGGTGGTTGATGTGTCAGTGGGGGAGCACTTTGGGACCAGTGACCATAACTCTATTCGCTTCAAGATCGTTATAGAAAAGGATAGGACTGGTCCTCAAGTTGAAGTCCTAAATTGGGGGAAGGCTAATTTCGATGGCATCAGACAGGAACTCTCAAAAGTTGAACGGGAGAGGCTGTTTACAGGTAAAGGGACATCTGGCAAGTGGGAGGCTTTTAAAAGTGAGATAGGAAGAGTTCAGGGCCGGCATGTTCCTGTTAGATTGAAGGGCAAGGCTGGGAAGTTTAGGGAACCTTGGTTGACGAGGGATATATTAGGGTCTGGTCAGGACAAAGAAGGAGGCATATGTCAGGTATAGGCAGCTGGAATCAAGCGAGTCCCTCTAGGAGTGTAGGTGATGTAGGACTACACTTAAGAAGGAAATTAGGAGGGTGAAAAGGGGCCGTGAGATTTCCCGAGCAGATAAGATAAAGGAGAATCCTAAAAGATTCTATAAGTATATTAAGAGTAAAAGGGTAGCTAGAGAGAGAGTAGGTCCCCTTAAGGATCAGTGTGGTAATCTATGTGTGGAGCCACAGGAAATGGGCGAGGTCTTAAATGAATACCGTGGAGAAGGTCATGGAAGCTAGTGAGTTCAAGGGAGGGAACAGCGATATCCTGGAGCATATCAACATTACAAAAGAGGAGATGTTGGAGGGTTTGAAGCGCATTAAGGTAGATAAATCTCCAGGGCCTGACTACTTGTATCCTAGGATGCTATGGGAAGCAAGGGAGGAGATTGCTGGGGCCCTGGCAGAGAATTTTGTATCATCGTTAGCCACGGGTGAGGTACCGGAAGACTGGGGATAGCTAATGTTGTGCCTTTATTTAAGAAGGGCAGCAGGGATAGGCCAGGGAACTACAGGCCGGTGAGCCTTACATCAGTGGTGGGAAAGTTATTGGAAGGGATTCTGAGAGACAGGATTTATATGCATTTGGAAAGGCAAGGTCTGAATTAGGGAGAGTCAGCATAGCTTTGTGCGTGGGAAATCATGTCTCACGAATTTGATTGAGTTTTTTGAGGAGGTGACCAAGAGGATTGACGAGGGCAGGGCGATGGATGTTGTCTACATGGACTTTAGCAAGGCCTTTGACAAGGTCCCGCATGGTAGGCTGGTCAGGAAGGTTCGAACACATGGGATCCAGGGTGAGCTAGCCAATTGGAACAAAATTGGCTTGGTGATAGGAGGCAGAGGGTGGTAGTGGAGGGTTGTTTTTCAGATTGGAGGCCGGTGACCAGTGGTGTGCCGCAGGGATCAGTGCTGGGCCCTCTGTTGTTTGTCATATATATTAATGACTTGGATGTGAATGTAGGGGACATGATTAGTAAGTTTGCAGATGACACCAAAATTGGTGGTATAGTGGACAGTGAAGAAGATTGTCAAAGGTTACATCAAGATATAGATCAACTGGGAAAGTGGGCAAGGGATTGGCAAATGGAATTTAATGCAGACAAGTGTGAAGTGATGCATTTTGGGAAGTTAAACCAGGGCAGGACATATACAGTGAATGGCAGGGCCCTGGGGAGTGTTGTTGAGCAGAGAGACCTTGGGGTGCAAGTACATAGTTCCCTGAAAGTGGCAACACAGGTAGACAGGGTGGTGAAGGAGGCGTATGGCATGCTTGCCTTCATCGGCCAAGGCATTGAGTACAAGAGTTGGGGCGTCATGTTACAGTTGTATGTAACGTCGGTTAGGCCGCATTTGGAGTACTGTGTGTAGTTCTGGTCGCCGTACTACAGGAAAGTGTGATTAAGCTGGAGAGGGTGCAGAAACGATTCACAAGGATGTTGCCTGGTTTGGAGGGCTTGAGTTATAAAGAGCGATTGGATAGGCTGGGCCTGTTTTCCCTGGAGTGAAGGACGCTGAGAGGGGACATGATAGAGGTATATAAAATTATGAGAGGCATAGTTAGGGTAGATAGCCAGAGTCTGTTTCCCATGGTAGGGGTGACTAAAACTGGAGGGCATAGATTTAATGTGAGAGGGAGGAGGTTTAAAGGGGATCAAAGAGGTAAATTTTTCACACGAAGAATAGTGGGTATCTGGAATGAGCTGCCTGAGGAGGTGGTGGAGGCAGGAACAGTAGCAACATTTAAGAGGCATCTGGACAGGTACTTGAATGAGCAAGGCATAGAGGGATATGGAATTAATGCAGGCAGGTGGGTTTAGTATAGATAGGCATTATGGTCGGCATGGACGTAGTGAGCCAAGGGGCCTGTTTCTATGCTGTACGACTCTATGACTCTATGACAGCGAAGGAACAGTGATATAGTTCCAAGTCAGGATGATATGTGGCTTGGAGGGGAACTTGCAGGTTGTCATGTTCCCATGCATCTTCTGCCCTTGTCCGTCTAGTTGGTAGAGGTTGATGGTTTGGAATGTGTTGTCAAAGGAATATAATACAAGAAAGTTAGAAATGAGACAAGTAAGACTACAAGATGGAGTTTGCAAGCTAGTTGCTCTTTGTTATGTGTAAAACTTTTCTATAAGCTTAATAAATCTTTTCCTTTATCATTTACGTCTGCAGTCTAATGCACTCTACTAGCAACTCAACTCAGTCATACCCCTGTGACAATCTCAATACGACTCAGGTACCTTATATAACTTGTTTCCCCTTCAGTTCTGACCCTCAGCAGTCTTGCTGCTCCAAATGGACACTGGATCTCCATTGATGCCACACTTCATGGTGAGATATTGATCACACTGGGACATAGTGGTGTCCACTGCCTTCCTTTTCCCCCGTGCAAGAGTAGGCAAGGCCCTTCGATCCAGAGATAGGCTTCTCCCAGTTCCCGCAAAGCAAATGCAAGGTCATTCAAATAAAAAGCAACTATTCAACAGAATCATAGGTTTTGGGGATTTATCTTTTTGCTGTCATCCTGTTGATCTCTGTTTGTTTGGTCTGCACTTAGCAACTGCTCACAGTGGCACAATTGGATTCAGGAGCTGACTGCCTGTGGGGCTGGTCCTGTGTCCCTTTACTCAGTACAGTAGCATTTCTGAATGTGGTCTATGAGAAAGATGTCTGTTGGGATTGTGATTCTTGCTTAAAAAGTTAGTTACATGGGCAAAGTTTGCTCCGGTTGATATTTCATTGAAACATAGAAAAATAACAGCAGGAGTAGGCCATTCGGCCCTTCGAGCCTGCTCCACCATTCATTACGATCATGGCTGATCATCTAAACTCAGTACCCTGTTCCCACTTTCTCCACGTATCCCTTGATCCCTTCAGCCCTAAGAACTATGTCTAACTCTTTCAAGAGAAGTCATGAAAGCATTCAAACCGAGGAGATCTAAGTTTATGAAGTCAGTGTCCCAAGAGCAGAGTGAATCATAAAATAATACAGCACAGAAAGAGGTCATTCGGCCCATCATGCCTGTGCTGACAATTTAGAAGAGCTATCCAATTCGTTTCACTCCCCTTGTGCTTTACCCATTGCCCTGCAATCTTTTTCAATTCAAGTATTTATTGAATTCCCTTTTGAAACTTGCTATTGAATTTGCTTCGAGCAGTCTTTCATAGTATCTTCCAGAGCATAACAACTCGCTGTGTAAAAAAAAATGTCTTCTCACCTCCCTCCTGTTCTTTTGCCAATTATTTTAAATCTGTGTCCTCTGGTTACCAACCCTCTTGTCAGCAGAATAAGTTTCTTCTCACTGACTTTATCAAAACCCCTCATAATTTTGAGTGCCTCTATCAAATCTCCCCTTCACCTGCTCAGTTTCAATAATCATCACTTACTGCAAAAACAATTTTACCGGCCCTCTGGAGACCGTCTGGGAGACAGGAGGGCTCATGAAACGGCAAAGGAAGGCATTAGGAGGGTAACCCAATGTCTTTCCACAGCCATGGGCATTCAATTAAATTACTAATAAATGGCCATTTGGGGAAACCACCAAATCGAGGTGGTCTCCCAGTGGCTTCCCGGGGGTGAGGGGTCTTCCTTCCTAGCTGCCCTATCACCCACAGAGGGGCCCCATGACAACAATGGCCGTCCCCATGGCACCAATGCTACCGCTGGAGGGTTCGTCCCTCCGATTGCCAGGACCTGCCTGCCTGGCCTTGGCTATGTAATGCTCTCCTCCCTTCCCGCCACTCATTGTGACACCCTGAACCACTCCTCAATCACCCCCAACATAAGCTCCTCTTTTCCAGGCACCTACCCGTGCAAGTGCAGGAGATGTAACTCTTTTACCTCATCCCTTCCCACTGCCCAAGGCCCCAAACACTCCTACCAGGTGAAACAGTGATTCACTTGTACTTCTTCCACTGCTCACGATGGAATCTCCTGGACATTGGGAGCGGTGCAAATGTAGATTGGGTGACTGCTTTGCTGAGCTCCTCCATTCAGTCTGCCAGCATGGCCCTGACCTTCAGGTCATTCTACATCCCACTCCCACTCCTCAACCTCCTATACCCCTTCCACTGAAATTCAATGAGGAACAGCACCATATTTTTCAAGAAGGCATTTTATCGCCTGTCGAGCTCAACACTGAGATTAAACACTTCAGATTATAACAACTGCTCCCACTTTCTCGGAGGGCCTCTGCTGGTATTGGAGGATTGCTGCACCAGAGTCACTGGGAGTGGAGGGGGTCTGGGCTGGCTATGAGGTGGGGATACCCTATTGATAAACAGCTGGCAGCCTGGTCCACATCCCTGGGGTCGATCCGCCTTTCTCTGTCACTTTTCTGGGCCACTGGAGCCTTCTCCTGTTGGCCACATTTTCCACGCTCCCTTCTCCCTCTGTTATTCTGCTGTAACCATTTACACCTTTCCTGGACCCATCCTGTTTATTTAATTGCCTCATTCACCTTGCACTATCATCCCTTTTATCATTTGAATAAATCCTGTCCTCCAACAATCAGAGACCCTCTCCTTTGTTGTTTCCTCCTCCCAAACACCACTTTTCTCCGACTGCATGATTACTTTTAAAGTGTTAATTTCTAACATCTTCCAGTTCTGATGAAAGCCTATCAGCCTGAAACATCCTTACCCACCCTTTGAGGGTGACTCAACATGGAGGCAGCCTCTCCTTCTCTCTGCAGTCTCAGCGGCAGCCCCTCAATCGGTGGTGCTGAAGATCTGCTGATTGGGCCAGCAGCTCTGAGAGGCAGGCCGTCTGCCTTGATTGGATGGCGGTCCTGATGGCAGCCTCTTAATTGGCTGCCACAGGTAAAATCGCCGCCACGGGCTTGGGACCTGCCTTTGGTCCTGGCAACTGGGCTTCCTTGACTCTTGTAAAATTTTGGCCAATGGGTTTTTGACCAATGAGGCTGCTATACCCTGTTTTCTATTTATTATTATTTCATGGGATGTGAACATCGCTGGAAAGACCAGCATTTCTTATCCATCCCTAATTGGCCTTGAGAACTGAGTGCCTCGATAGACCATTTCAGAGGGTAGTTAAGAGTCAATCACATTACTGTGGGTCTGGAGTCACATGTAGGTCAGATCAGATAAGGACCTTCGGGAACCAGATGAGTTTTTAATGACAATCAATGATAGTTTCATGACACTATTACTAAGACTAACTTTTAATTCTAGATTTCATGAATTCATTGAATTTAAGGTCCACCAGCTGCCAGTGGGATTTGAACCTGTGTCTCTGGGGCATGAGCCTGGACTTTGGGTTTTGTCACAGCACCATTGCCCCTTAATTATAAGAACATCATTGCTGAGCTACGTATTCTCCTTCCCTTGTGAAGTATAATACAAACCAACTCCTCAAACACCTCTATTAAAGAGAGGAGCAAGACAGAAAGCAGAAAATATAGGCCAGTTAGCCGAACATCTGTCATTCGGAAAATGCTAGAATCCATTATTAAGGAAGTAGTAGCAGGACATATAGAAAATCATAATGCAATCAGGTAGAGCCAACATGATTTTATAAAAGGGAAATTGTGTTTGATATTTTTTTAGAGAGTTCTTTGAGGATGTAATAAGCAGGGTGGATAAAGGGGAACTAGTAGATGTAATGTATTTGGATTTCTAAAAGGCATTCGATAAGGCGCACATAAAAAGTTGGTGGGTGTAATATATTAGCATGGATAGAGGATTGGCTAACAGGAAACAGAGAGTCAGAATAAATGGGGCATTATCAGGTTGACAAACTGTAACAAGCGGAGTGCCACAGGGATATGTACTGGGGCCTCAACTATTTACAATCAATATTAATGACTTAGATGAAGGACCTGAGTGTATTGTAGCCAAATTTGCAGATGATGAATATATAGGGTGGAAAGCAAGTTGTAGGAGAATACAAAGGGTGGAATTTGATGCTCTCCCTCACGGCGGCTTTGGAGGCAGGGAGAGAATAAAATCAGGTGGGATGGTGGCGGGATGGGTTGCTGTCACCATCCCACCTCTGCCGAAATTTAGTCCCAGGCAGGAAGGCCTGTGAATGGCCTTCCTGTCCCACCACCAATTGAGGCCCTTAACTGGGCAATTAACACCCAATTAAGGGCCTCTTCCTGTCGCAGCTGTAATTACCTGTGCAGTGGGCTGCCCTATTGATGCATGGGCAACATGGCATGAAAAATGATGTGGGCTGCTTCCTGGCTCCACGGTGGGGCGGGTGTCTCTCGTTCAAAGGCACTTAGTGCCTAAATGAGGGTCCTCACATCGGGAAGCGCAGGGGCCCACTGAGGGCTACCCTTCTGTCCTTGCTTCCGACCTCTCCTCCCTCCTCCCTCCCTACCCTGCAAGATCCCTCCTGCCCTCACCTACCTTAAGCCTGGTTCCAGTGCCGCTCCTCGATGTCTGGTCACTGCAGTTGCAGCAGCAGCCACCGCCTCTGCATTGGCATTACAGCTGCTGGTCTCTCATTGGCCAGCAGCTCTACAAGGGCAGGATTTCCGGGGACAGGGTCCTAAATCCTATGGAAGGCCTGGCAGTGTCCACTTAAGTGCCTGATCGGCACTAAATTCGGCAGGCCTTCTGGAAAAGAGGTGAGGCGGGGATCTCGGTCTCTGTTTCCCCCAACGTCGAGGCCCCTACCGCCAGCATAAAATTCCCGCAAAGTGTCTGCAAAGTGACACAGATAGGTTAAGTGAGCAGACAAAAATTTGGCAGATGGAGGAAACTGTGAGGCTGCCCACTTTGGTGGGAAGAATAGAAAAGCAGAATATTATTTGCGTGGAGACTGCAGAACGCTACGGTACAGAGGGATTTGAGTGTCCTGGTGCATGAATCACAAAATGTCAGCATGCAGGCACAGCAAAGAATTAGGAAGGCAAATGGAATGTTGGCATTTATTGGAAGGGGATGGAGTTTAAAAGTAGGGAAGTCTTGCTGCAACTGTCCAGTTGAGACTGCACCTAGAGTACTGTATACAGTTTTGGTCTCCCTATTTAAGGAGAGATATACTTGCATTGGAAACAGTACAGAGAAAGTTGGGTCTATACACATTGGAGTTAAGATGAATGAGAGGTGATCTTATTGAAACATATAAGATTCTGAGGGGAATTGACAGGTAGATGCTGTGAGGATAAGCTCTCGCTTAGAAAGGCACAGATTAATCAGGAATAGTCAGCATGGATTTGTTAAGGGAAGGTCGTGTCTTCCCAACTTAATTGAATTTTTTGAGGAAGTAACAAGGAGGATTGATGAGGGTAGTGTAGTGTATGTTGTCGACATGGATTTTAGTAAGGCATTTGATAAGGTTCCACATGGCAAACTGGTCAGAAAAATAAGAGCCCATGGGATACAAGGGAACAAAGTGAGTTGGATCCCAAATTGGCTCACCGACAGGAAACAAAGGGTAATGGTCAATGGATGTTTTTGCGAATTGAAGGCAGTTTCCAGTGGTGTTTCAAAGGACTCAGTGTTGGGTCCCTTGCTGTTTGTGGTATATATTAATGATTTGGACTTAAATGTGGGAGGCATGATTGGGAAATTTGCAGATGACACAAAAATTGGCCGTGTAGTTGATAGTGAAGAGGATAGCTGTAGACACACAAAAAGATATCAATGGTTTGGTTGAGTGGGCGGAAAAATGACAAATGAAATTCAATCCGGACAAGTGTGAAGTAATGCATTTGGGGAGAGCAAACAAAGCGAGGGAATACACAATAAATGGGAGGATATTGAGAGGGTTGGAGGAAGTGAGAGACCTTGGAGTGCATGTCCACGGGTCCCTGAAGGTGGCAGGACAGGTAGATAAAGTGGTGAAGAAGGCATATGGAATGCTTTCATTTATTGGCCGAGGTATAGAATACAAAAGCAGGGATGTAATGCTGGAACTGTATAAAATGCTGGTTTGGCCACATTACATACTGTATTGCATACAGTTCTGGTCACCACATTACAGGAAGGACATAATTGCTCTGGAGAGAGAGTACAGAAGAGATTTACAAGAATGTTGCCAGGGCTGGAAAACTGCAGTAATAAGTAAAGATTGGATAGGCTAGAGTTGTTTTCCTTAGAACGGAGGAGGCTGAGGGTTGACTGAATTGAGTATACAAAATTATGAGGAGCCTAGATAGATTAGACAGGAAGGAACTGTTTCCCCTAGTGGAGGGGTCACCAGGAGGCACAGATTTAAGGTGATTGGCAGAAGGATTAGAGGGAACATGAGGAAAAACCTTTTCACCCAGAGGGTGGTGGGTGTCTGGAATTCACTGCCCGGATTGGTGGTGGAGGCAGAAACCTTCAACTCATTTAAAAGGTACCTGGACCTGAAGTGCTGTAGCCGGCTAGGCGATGAACCAGGTGCTGGAAGGTGGGATTAGAATGGGCGGCTAGTTTTTTTGGCCGACGCAGGCACAATGGGCTGAACAGTCTCTTTCTGTGATGTAATGTTTCTATGGTTCTAGGATGACTCATCCGATTGCTAGCCGCTCAGCCAGGCTTCAGTTCTGGAGTTTTTCTAAGCCTTCAAAGTATGTTGCTTTCTTCACCTGTTGCTTCAAAATTTCTCTTTTTTTCTGTACTGCTCTTAAAATTTGTATTGCCCGTAGTCGTCAAGGTTATATCTTGACATGGTGGCGGCAGTCGTGAAAAGATAAGAGTTTCTTTGTGTTATCTTAAGCTACACAATGAGGTGCATGGATTCCAGTACCTTGAAGATCTCTAAGGTTTATTAACAGATTAACTAGTACATACATTACAGAGCAAACTATATACAGAACCTTTGTCTAGGGTGTTACAGTTGCAGAGTGACTATGGCTTCTAGTCACATGACTACATCCTGGTACTTAGCTCATTAGCATACTGAGCTCTTAAAGGTACATCACTCTTAAAGCAATCATACAACAGGGGTAATCTAGAACTGGGGGCACAGTTTCAAAATAAGGGGTTTCCCTTTTAAGATCGAGATGAGGAGGAATTTCTTCTATCAGTGGGTCGTTAATCTTTGGAATTCTCTTCCCCAGAGAGCATTGAGGGCTGAGTCATTAAATTTATTCAAGGCTGAGTTCGACATATTTTTGAGCTGCAGGGGAAACAAGAGTTGAGGGGGATGAGGAGGCAGGCGGGAAAGTGGAATTAAGGCCAAAATCAGATTGGATTGTGGAGCAGGTTTGAGGGGCTGCATGTCCTACTCCTGCTCCTATTTCTTGTGATCTCATGATCAATTAAAACCCGTTAACTGTTGTACACTGTTAATTGTAATTGAAAAAAGCAGGATTAAATTTGTATCTATTGGGTGAAAAGTTGATAAGTACCATCTTGTTCACACAGGAAATGACACATAATGGAACTTGTAACTTTGTAATTGAGGAGCAGGTGACCCACTGAAGAGAATGGCCAGAAACATATTCTTGTAAAAAGGAATTCACAACAAAGAATAAGTAAGGTGTAATTATACGACCTGGAATCAATACGTTGAATATTGCCAGAGTACTGTATTGGGTTTTCAATATAGTTGTTAAATATTTATCAGAGATTCATTGAAGTGGAATTGGCTGTAGTGCATTATCAGTAGAGTTTCAAACCTAAAAATACCAGCTTAGCTTGATTGGGACACAGTTAAGTATAATTTGCAAAATGTACTGTAATTCAGTTTAGTACTGAGGGAGTGCTGTTTGGTCAGAGGTGAAGTCTTTCGGATAAGATGTTAAACCAAGACCCCATATTCCCTCTAAGGCAGATGTAAAAGATCCCATGGCCATTGTTTGGAAGAAGAACAGGGAAGTTATCCCTGGTGTCTTAACCAATTTTTATTCCTCAATCAATATCGCAAAAACTGATTATCTGCTCATTATCTCATTGCTGTTTGTGACAGCTGAGGTCACGTAGGCAAGATATAATTGCAAGTTTTTTCTTTCTTTTTATAATGTTGAAGCTTTTGGAATGACCCAGGAGCTAAATAAGCAACCAAGTGTGATATTATCACATTTAGAGTGGGAAGATCGCACATTTGATTCTGACATCGTGCTGAGTTAGCTGAGGTGGCAGCAGAGTTGCTTCATTTGTTTTCAGTGCCCCAGAATTAGGGACAGAGAAAAATCTGTACTGAGCCTGATTCTCATCATTTTGTTCACATCCCTCCATGGCCTTATCCCTCTCTACCTCTGTAACCTTCTCCAGCCCTAGAAACCCCCAAAAATATCTGTGCTCCACTAATTCTGTCTCTTGTGTATCCCCAATTTTCATTGATCTATCAATGGTGGCTGTGCCTTCAGCTGCCTGAGCCCTAAACTCTGGAATTCCTTCCCTAAAGCTTTCTGCCTCTGTACCTCTCTCTCCTCCTTTAAACTGCTCCTTAAAACACCCCCTTTGACCAAGCTTTTGAACACCAGTCCTATATCTCTTGATGTGGCTTGTGTTATGACCGAGGTGGGAGGAGTGCACTGTGTTTTCTAGTTCCACTTCTCCACAGGTCACAACATATATTTAAATGTTTACCCAGTTACCGATAAGATCAATCATATACTCTACTCTTTGTCCCAAAAGAAAATACACCAATCGGGTTTCTTTAATAAACAACAAAATTGTCAGTATATTATAAAACAAGACATAACCAGTAACAAAGCAAAGCATTAACACACAGAGTGAAATATGAAAGTTCCCTTTGACCTTCCACGCGCAGACACACGCACAGACACCAGTTAACCGAAAAAATAGAGATTTTCTCTTCAGAGATCTGTTACAAAAAAAGACAAAAAAGAATACTTGGGCCAAAAACTTGCTAATTCTTGAAGAAAAAAAAAGATCTGGAAAGTTGTCAGTTGTCCATTTTAGGTTTGGCGTCCCAAATACACATACACGGCTGTCACTGGGATCTCTCCAGAACAGTTCTTTTCAGGCGACTTTGAAGATCAGTTTGGCAGGCTTTTCAGGAGTAATACAACAACAGGGGTATAAGTGGATCATTTTTCAGCTGGCACAGACATGATGAGCCAAGTGGCCTCTTTCTGTGCCTTAAACTTTCTTTGATGCTATGATTCTATTTCTGGCAGGCTTTTCAGGGGAAATGCAGCATCAGTTTCTCTATTTCTTATACTTGATTCTCGGGAAGTTCTCAAAGAGATGGAAGAGGGTGCTGAAGGTGGCTGCTGTCTTAGCTGGTTTTCTCCAATTGCCTTTAAAACAGTTCCCATCCCAACACACTGTCCAAAGCGAAACCAAAAACAATATGTCAAGAGTCAACCTTCCAGACCCCTATAAATCTTGACCTGTAACTTCTCTGTAAACATCTCCCCCAAGTCAAAAAACTCCTGCTAGGTATTCATATGGAGAAAGGTGACTTCCAGTAAATACTGTTTTCAGACAAGACCCCTCAGTGTCCTTTCATTGGGAAAAAAAAACATCCATGGAATCCTTTTCAGTTTTCCAATTCAAATAAAGCAATGCCCATAATTCTAAAATATGAGTCCTCGGAAAAAAAAAATAACAAAAAATATAGAAGCACCATTATAACACTTGTCACTAAATGTTGGCTGATAATGCTCCAGTGAAGCGCCTTGGGTCATTTTTACCACATCAAAGGCAATAGATGGAAGCAAGTGATTGCCGTGGTTCTGATTGTGAACCAGTGATCCCCCTGCTATGTGGCTATCAGGTGAGGTCAGGATTGAATTTGGTCATGCTGCCCGTGCAGTTGAATAGCCAGCCGATGCATTTTTAAAAAATTTGTTCATGGGCTGTGAGTGTTGCTGGCGAGGCTAGCATTTATTGCCCATTCCTAATTGTCCTTGAGAAGGTGGTGGTGAGCCACCTTCTTGAACCGCTGCAGTCCAGCAGGGGTAGGTACACCCACAGTGCTCTAAGGAGGGGAGTTCCAGGATTTTGACGCAGTGACAATGAAGGAACAGCGAAATAGATCAAAGTCAGGATGGTGTGTATCTTGGAGGGGAACATGCAGATGGTGATGTTCCAATGCATCTGCTGCCCTTGTCCTTTTAGATGGTAGAGGTCATGGGTTTGGAAGGTGCTTTTGAAGGAGCCTTGGTGAGTTGCTGCAATGCAATTTGTATAAGGTATGCACTACTGCCACTGTGCGTTGGCAGTGGAGAGTGAATGTTGAAGGTAGTGGATGGTGTGCCAATCAAGCAGGTTGCTTTGTTCTGGATGGTGTCGAGCTTCTTGAGTGTTGTTGGAGCTGCACTCATCCAGGCAAGTGGAGAGTATTCCATGACACTCCTGACTCGAGTCTTGTAGATGGTGGACAGGCTTTGGAGAGACAGGAGGTGAGTTACTCGCTGCAGAATTCCCAGCCTCTGACCTGCTTTTGTAACCACAGAATTTATGTGGCTGGTCCAGTTCAATGTTTCGTCAATGGTGACTCCCAGGATGTTGTTAGTGGGGGATTTAGCGATGGTAATGCCATTGAACATCAAACGGAGATGGCTAGATTCTCTCTTGTTTGAGATGGTCGTTGCCTGCTACTTGTGTGGAGCGGTTGTTACTTGCCACTTATCAGTCAAGCCTGGATGTTGTCCAGATCTTGCTGCATGTGGACATGGGCTGCTTCAGTATCTGAGGAGTCACGAATGGTGCCGAACATTGTGCAATCATCAGCGACATTGCCACTTTGACCTTATGATTGAAGGAAGGTCATTGATGAAGCAACTGAAGATGGTTGGGCCTAGGACACTACCCTGAGGAACTCTTGCAACGATGCCCTGGGACTGAGATGATTGACCTCCAACAACCACAACCATCTTCCTTTTTGCTGGATATGACTCCAACCAGTGAAGACTTTTCCCCCCGATTCCCATTGACTCCAGTTTTGCTAGAGCTCATTGATGTCAAGGACAGTCACTCTCACCTCACCTCTGGAGTTCAGCTCTTTTGTCCATGCTTGGACCAAGGCTGTGATGAGGTCATGAGCTGAGTGGCCCTGGCGGAAGCCAAAATGAGCATCACTGACTAGGTTATGCTGAGCAAGTGCCACTTCATAGCACTGTCAAAGACCCCTTCCATCAGTTTGCTGAATATTAGGAGTAGAATGTCATACTAGGCCCACCTGCCAAGAATGAGGCACATCAATTTTGTCATGAACATTGATTTTTAACCATTGTTGGAGCGAGGAAATGACTTGTTAAACAGATCAGCCGTGGCTGGAAAAAAAAAACATTTACCTACTAACAGACATTGAAGGTGAGGAAGCGCATTCCAGGGCCTGCTAAGGAGGATACAATCCACAAGGGCCAGGACTGGTTAGACCAGCTGTTCACATGACTAACTGGCTTTTCCAGGGTTTTCTTTTGAACTGGCCATGGAGAGTTTGAATTCAGAAAGTTTGTTTGCTCCTGGACTGAGAAGATCTCTCCTGTCTGCTCCCATCACTTTCTCACAAGTCTCTGAATCCACTGAAGACACATGAACCCCAAAAAAGAAAAGTCTCCTACAGCGAACAAATATTTAAGAAAAATACTGGGCCCCAACGAAAAGCAAGATCTACCTACAATCAAGGAATCTACAGTGAGCTCGAAGAACCGTAAGAAAAATGCTTGAGATATTACCTCAAATTTTTCCACTTCATTTTTCTTCTGCCCTTTTCTGTCTATTTGCATGTGCGTATTGTGTATCCATGTTAACGTGGGCGCGTCAGGTATCCATAGGTGTCAACTGAATTAGAGTTTGTAAGTTCAAGTTTAATAAATGTCAACTGTTCTTCTTTAAACCTAAGAAAACCTGTTGTGCTGGTTTCTTTGCCTTATAATTGGCAAATGGTGAACAAGGATTCACCAAGAGGGGAGCTAAAAACACGATATGTTTAAAATTAAGCCCTGTTATGGTAGGACCAGGTGAAGGCTGGAAGGGAACCCGAGACACCTTTCTCACTTGGTCGTAATGATTGATAGAGCGGTAATTGGCCAGGTTGGGTTGTCCTCCTTATTGTGCACAGGACATACCTGGGCAATTTTCCACATTGGTGGGTAGATGCCAGTGTTGTAGCTGTATTAGAACAGCTTATTTAAGGGCGTGGCTAGTTCTGGAACACAAGTCTTCAGTACTATTGCTGGAATATTGTCAGGACCAATAGCCTTTGCAGTATCCAGTGCCTTCAGCCTTCTCTTGATATCATGTGGAGTAAATCGGATTGGCAAAAGACTGGCACCTGTGATGCTGGGGACTTCAGGAGGAGGCCGAGATGGTTCATCCACTCGACATTTCTGGCTGAAGATGGATGCAAATGCTTCAGCCTTTTCTTTTGCACTGATGTGCTGGGCCCCCACATCGTTGAAGATGGGGATATTTGTGGGGGCTCCTCCTGTGATTTGCTTAATTGTCCACCACCATTCATGACTGGATGTGGCAGGACTGCAGAGCTTAGAACTGATCCGTTGGTTGTGGGATCGCTTCGCTCTGTCTATCACATGCTGCTTCCACTGTTTTGGCATGCAAGTAGTCCTGTGTTGTAGCTTCACCAGACTGACGCCTCATTTTGAGGTATGCCTGGTGCTGCTCCTGGCATGTCCTGCTGCACTCTTCATTGAACCAGGGTTGGTCCCCCGGCTTGATGGTAATGGTAGAGTGGGGGATATGCCGGGCCATGAGGTTACAGATTGTGGTTGAGTACAATTATGCTGCTGCTGATGGCCCACAGCGCCTCATGGATGTCCAGTTTTGAGTTGCTAGATCTATTTGAAATCTATCCCATTTAGCACAGTGATAGTGTCACACAACATGATGGTGGGTACCCTCAATGTGAAGGCGGGACTTTGTCTTTAAAGGGATTGTGCGGTGGTCACTCCTACCAATACTGTCATGGACAAATGCATCTGTGGCAGGCAGATTGGTGAGGATGAGGTCAAGTAGGTTTTTCCCTCTTGTTGGTTCCCTCATCACCTGCCACAGACCCAGTCTAGCAGCTGTGTTCTTTAGGATTCAGTCAGCTTGGTCAATAGTGGTGCTACCGAGCCACTCTTGGTGATGGTGAAGTCCCTCACCCAGAGTACATTTTGTGCCCTTGCTACCATCAGTGCTTCCTCCAGTTGGTGTTCAACACGGAGGAGTACTGATTCATCAGCTGAGGGTGGTGGTGGTGGGGGGGGGCGGTAGGTGGTAATCAGAAAGAGGTTTGCTTGCCAGCATACAACAGCACAATACAGTACTTAAGACAGAAGAGGGGGAGAAAAAAGATGTTAAAAAGTTGAGGAGGAGAGTCAAAAAAGAGTGCCTTTGATGTGATCAAAAACAGGTCAGCCAACAAAGATTGTCCATTGCTCCTGAAGTAGATCATATCCGAATCATCTGGGCTCTGATTTGTGTTTTGGTCCCATTTATGACTCATGTCAGAACGAATCTGGTTTGACAGAAGCAGCACGGAAATGCACTGTGAGCACAAACTCCATGAAGCAGGTATGAGTACTCAACAGATTTGGCCCAGGCTCAAAACCTGTTTACAATAATCATTCAAAAATCCACTGGTTGAGTGATTATTACTGACTGAACTCCTTATGTTTGGATTCAGACACTGATGTATTAGTGGGAGGAAATCTCCTATTCCATTAGTTCTGACTGTAGGTCTCTCATTTAGCTGGGATGCTATTACCAGTGACAGTGCACCGTCCCATTAGATTTAATAGAAGCATACTCTAATATGTATATTAGTAACTATTATAGATCTCTCTTTAAGTGCCTGGTGAGCATGTTCAGTCATATGTACCTGCACCAGCTCAGCTTCTGCTGAGACACTCATCTAAGCCTTACCTCGAGACCGGATTATTCCAATGCCTTCATGCAACCTTCCATAAACTCATCCAAAACACTGCTGCCTGTATCCTAATATCCTAACTTGCACAAAGTCCTATTTTTCTATCCCTGTGCTCGCTGAACTCCCGGTCCAACATCGTCCTCCTTTGAAAAAAAATTCTCATCCTTGTTTTCAAATCTCTCCATGATCTTGCCCCTTTCTATCTCCATAACATCTTCCAGCTCAACCCTCAGATGTCTATATTCTTCCAATCTGGCCTCTTTTGGATCCCTGATGTGTTAGTGGTCCTAAACTCTGGAATTCCCTCCCTAAACCTTTCTAACTCTCTCTGCCTCTCTCTTCTTTTAAGACTCTCCTTAAAACTAATCTCTTTAAACAACCTTTTGGTCACCTGTCTCAATATAATTGTGCAAAGATGAGTGGCAAGTCAGATGATTGGTCAGAATGTAAAGGTCGGCAGAGAATGACTAAAAGGTTAATCAGGAGAAAGAAATTAGAGTATGAGAGGAAGCTAGCTAGAAAAGTAAAAATGGATAGCAAGAGTTTCTATGGGTATTTAAAAAGGAAAAGCATAAGTAAAGTGAATGTTGGTCCTTTAGAGAGTGAGAATGGGGAGTTAATAGTAGGTAATAAGGAAATGGTAGATGAGATGAACAAATATTTTGCTTCTGCCTTCACCATAGAGGACACAAACAACATTCCAGTAATAGCTATAATTCAGGAGTTGGAAGGGAGCGAGGAACTTGGAGAAATTACAATTACCAGGGAAGTGATACTGACCAAACTGATGGAGCTGTGGGCTGAAAGGTCCCCGGGTCCTGATGGGCTTCATCCTAGGGTCTTAAAAGAGGTGGCTAATGAGGTAGTAGATGCGTTAGTGTTAATTTTTCAAAATTCGCTAGATTTTAGAAAAGTTCCATCAGACTGGAAAATATCAAATATAACCCCTCTATTTTAGAAGGCGGGGAGAGTCAGAAAACAATTAACTGTAGGCCAGTTAGCTTGATGTCTGTCATGGGGAAAATTTTAGAATCGATCATTAAGGAGGCTATAGCTGGGCACTTAGAATAACTCAAGGTAATCGGGGAGAGTCAGTATGGTTTTGTGAAAGGGAGATCGTGTTTAACCAATTTATTGCAGTTCTTTGAAGGAGTAACATGTGCCATGCATAAAGGGGAGCTCCTTAACATACTGTGCTTGAATTTCCAGAAGGCATTTGACACGGTACCACATAAAAGGTTAATGTGCAAAGTAGGAGCTAATGGTGTAGTGGGTAACATATTAGCATAGATAAAAGATTGGCAGAAAACAGAGAATATGCATAAATGGGTCCTTTTCTGAGTGGCAGGATGTAACAGTCCCACAGGGGTCTGTGCTGAGGCCTCAATTTTTTACAATTGATATCAATGACTTGGATGAGGGGAGCAATGACATGGTAGCTAAATTTGCAGATGACACAAAGATAGGCAGCAAAATATGTTGTGAAGAGGACATAAGGAGCTTGCATATGGCTAGGTTGAGTGAGTGGACAAAAATCTGGCAGATGAAGTATAATGTGGGAAAATGTGAAGTTGTTCACTTTGGCAGGAAGAATAAAAAAGCAGAGTATTACTTAAATGGAGAACGACTGCAGAATTCCGAGGTGCAGAGGGATCTAGGTGTTCTCGTGCATGAATCACAAAAAGTTAGCATACAGGTACAGCAAGTAATAGAGAAGGCTGATGGAATGCTATCCTTTATTACAAAAGGAATTGAATACAAAAGTAAGGATGTTATGCTTCAGTTATAGAGGGCATTGGTGAGACCACATCTCGAATACTGTGTGCAGTTTTGGTCTCCTTATTTAAGGAAGGATGTGAATGTGTTGGAGGCGGTTCAGAGGAGGTTTATTAGATTGATACCTGGAATGAGCGGGTTGTCTTATGAGGAAAGGTTGGACAGACTGGGCTTGTTTTCACTGGAGTTTAGAAGAGTGAGGGGAGACTTGATTGAGGTATATAAGATCCTGAATGGTCTTGACAAGGTGGATGTGGAAAGGATGTTTCCACTTGTGGGTGAGTTCAGAACTAGGGGACACTGTTTTAAAATTAGGGGTCGCCCTTTTAGGACAGAGATGAGGAGAATTTTTTTTCTCTCAGGGGGTTGTGCGACTTTGGAACTCTCTGCCTCAGGTGGTGGAGGCACGGCTATTGAATATTTTTAAGGTTGCGGTAGATAGATTCTTGTTAGGCAAGGGAATCAAAGGTAATCAGGGGTAGATGGGAGTGTGGAATCTGAGACACAAACAGATCAGCCACAATCTTATTGAATGGTGGAGAAGGCTAGAGGGGCCGAATGGCCTACTTCTGCTCCTAATTCGTATGTTAATTTATCTCTTTAGGTGTTAAATTTTGCTGGACACTCTTCTCAGAATAGTGTTGAATGTTTTATGTTAAAGGTGCAATATAAATGCAAGTTGTTGTTTCACAGCTAACTTCTTTACAGAGTCCAAAGCTTCATTTGCTAGTTAGTTTAAATCTTTGGTGTCATTTCTTTACCAAGTCAAGGGATATTTTTGCTGCTCTTTGCTTCAGGCCTAGCCATGTCTGAACATGTAGTACTGTTGTGTCAGATATGGCACGATCAGACTAAGAGTAAGTCTCTTTTCGTCTGCTCCCAACAATGAGGGTCAAATCCCAACTCCAACTGATGCACTAACATCTCACTTTTTCTCTTTTCTGCACCAGTTATGCTGCAGCTTCACCAAGTGAGGTTTCGAAGCAGTCATGAGTTGGGGTGGTTTCACGTTCAGTTGACCTAGAACCCTTGGAGGAGACTTTGGGGTAGATGTTATTTGTCGCATTATTATCTCGATTTCTTTTCTACTGTGTTGATGCAACTGAGTAACATACTTGGCCAGTTAAGAGTCAACTAAATTGGTGTGTGACTGGAATGGTTCCAGGGATGAGGGGCTTCAGTTGCATGGATAGACTGGAGAAACTAGGATTGTTCTTCTTGGAAAAGAGAAAGTTAGGAGGGGTTTGGATAGAGGTGTTCAAATCATGAGGGGTCTCAGAGTAGATAGAGAGAAACTGTTGCCATTGGTGGAAGTGTTGAGAACCAGAGGACACAAATTTAAAGTGATTGACAAAAGAACCAAAAGAGACACGAGGAAAAGTTTTTTTTACACAGTGTGTGGTTAGTATCTGGAATGCACTGCCTGAAAAGTTAGTGGAGGCAGATTCAATCACAGCTTTCAGAGGGGATAATTACCTGAAGGGAAAGAATTTGCAGGGTTATGGTGAGAGGACCAGGGAGTGGGACAAGCTAAATTGCTCATGTAGCGAGCCGCCACGGACCCAATGGGCTGACTGGCCTCCTTCTGTGCTGTAAACATTCTATGATTTGATGGAGGACTCAGAGATGTAGACTAACAAAGGGACCTTGGACTGCACATCCACAGATCTAAAAAGGTAGCACAGCAGGTAGAAAAGACGGTTAAAAAGGCATACAGGATACTTAGAACCATAGAAAAGTTACAGCACAGAAAGAAGCCCTTCAGCCCATCGTTTCTGAGCCAGCTGAAGAAAACTAGCAGCACATTCTAATCCCACCTTCCAGCACTGGTCTGTAGCCTTGCAGGTTGCAGCACTTTAGGTGCAGGTCTAGGTACCTTTTAAATGAGTTGAGGGTTTCTGCCTCCACCACCGATCCTGGCAGCAAATTCCAGACACCCACCACCCTCGGGGTGGAAAAGTTTTTCCTCATGTCCCCTCTAATCCTTCTACCAATCACCTTAAATCTGTGGATTTTGGCTCTTCCCTAAAGTGGATAATCAATCTGGTCAAAACTCTAGAATTGCACTGTTACTGTGAGCCAAAATCCCCTAACCCTGGCATCATTCTAGTAATTCTCCTCTGCACCCTCCTCAAGGTCTTGATATCCTTCCTACAGTGTAGTGCCCAGGAGTGAACATAATATTCCAGCTGAGGCCTAACCAGAGATTTATAAAGGTTAAGCATAGCTTCCTTGCTTTTGTACTCTATTCCTTACTTATAAAGCCCAGGATCCCATTTTTTTTAACAGCCATATTACTTGTCGTGCCAGCTTTAAAGATTTAGTATGTGAAACCTCGGGTCTTTCTGTTCCTGAACCCCCTTTTTAAAATTATACCATTTCATTTTAAATTGCCTCCCCTCATTCTTTCCAAAATGTACCACTATCATACAAAATCAAGACCCACACGATTTAGCTTTGTAGCTAGGTTCTCCAGATGTCAGTCAACAAGATAAACTGTGTAGGAAATCATAATAGTTGTACACTGCCCTTCTGTTGATACATCAAGGCATTGTGACAGTACATTAATGTTTTGTAACACACCTCCTGCATTGTAATTAATTTAGCAGCAGTGAGAGTGTGATGCAGAAGAGTGAAAAATTAATTATACTACAGTGCAATGACCATGAGAATGATCTCACATGGCTTAGTAACTCCAAGACGGATTGTGTTCATAAATTAGAAAAACATTTGATGAAGATGACCAAGGGTTACAGGCATTTTAATAGATCACAGGAAGTACGAAAACATAATATTCCATGGTCACATTAATAAACCACTAGCACATCATTAATGGGACTAGGAATTAAGCCCAGAAATGGTATTCGTACAACAATAACAACTTGCATTTATATAGTGCCTTTAACATAGTAAAATGTCTCAGGGCGCTTCACAGGAGTTTTATCAGTCTAAATTTGACACTGAGCCACACGGGGAGATATTAGGACACGTGACCAAAAGCTTGGTTCAAGAGATATGATTTAAGAACTGTCTTAAAGGAGGAGAGACAGAGCCGGAGAGATTGAGGGAGGGAATTCCAGAGTTTAGGGCCTAGGCAGCTGAAGGCACCAATGATAGTACAATTAAAATTGAGGATGCACAATAGGCCGGAATTGGAGGAAAGCGGAGATCGTGGAGTGTTGTAGTGCTGGAACAGGTTAGATCGGGAAGGGCGATGCCATGGAGAGATTTGAAATCAAGAATGAGAATTTTAAATTCCAGGTATTTCTGGAGTGGTAGCCAATGTAGGTCAGCGAGCATGGCGGTGATAGGTGAACACGATTATAGTAACAGTGCAATTCTAGAATTTTGACCAGATCGATTATCCACTTTGGTGAACAACCAAAATCCACAGTGGAGGAAATCATGAAGATAGAACGTAAAGGAGAGAAAATGAGGTTATTCAAGGAAATGTTTAGCTATTACAAATCTTGTATTTGATAACCCCAAAGATTACAGGAGGAAGGGAAAAGCGAGAGAGGAAAGACACTGAATAGTTTAGAGCTCCTGGGAATGAATGAATTGGAATAAGTGACACTGAAAAATGTCTTGACTCATCTCTAAAGGTTCTTTTGCAAGATTATTAATTCACCCTTTCTCACTACATAATACTAGATTTAAAATAGCCTGTTCTCGAGTCAGTTCCTCAACATAATGCTGTAGAAAAGCATCCCAAACACACTCCAGAAACTCGTCTTCCACAGCATTAGTGCTTATTAGGCTTACCCAGTCTATATGCAGATTAAATTCACCCATGATTTTTGTATTACCCATGATACATGCTTCTCTAATCTCTAGACTAATACCATGCCCCACCACTACTGTTTGCTGGCCTATAAACAGCCCCTACAAATGTTTGATGCCCCCTGCTGTTTCTTAGCTCCACCCAATCAGATTTCACATTTTGTTCTTCCGATCTTAGATCCTCCCTTATTAATGTACTGATACCATCCCTTACTATCAGTGTAACACCACCTCCTTTTCCTTTTTGCCTGTCCTTCCTAAATGTCTAATAACCTTGAATATTCAGTTCCCAGTCTTGGTCACCCTGTAGCCAAGAAATGCTGAAAATACTCAGCAGGTCTGGCAGCATCCGTGGAGAGAGAAGCAGAGTTAACATTTCAGGTCAGTGACCCTTCATCAGAATTTGAAGCCAGGGTGTTAAATTTGAGGAAAGGAAATTATGTAGGTATGAGGGGCAAATTGGTTGAGGTGGATTGGGAAAATACATTAAAAGATATGACAGTACATAGGCAATGGATAGTCTTTAAAGAATTATTACATAGTTTACAGCAACTATACATTTCTTCAAGGCACAAAAACCCAAACAGAAAACAGTCAGTTAACCGTGGCTACCAAAGGAAGTTAAGGATTGTATAAGATTAAAAGAAAAGGCCTATAAAGATGCCAGAAATAGTAGTAAACCTGAGGATTGGGAGAATTTTAGAATACAGCAAAGGAGGACCAAGAAACTGATTACGAAAGGGAGAATTTTTCATAACTCTTTCGAGTTAGTCTATGATTGTTGTATCATCACACTTTCGGTGTGTGTGACAATGTCTATGTATTGTTACGACAGAGGTGGGAAGAGTACACTGTTAATTCAGTCCCACTTCACGGGTCACAGGATTGTTTTCCCACTTACTGAAAACAAACAATTAGATGCTCTATTTGACTCCAGAATAAAGCACACAAACCAGGTTTCTTTAATCAACAACAAAATTAACTATTTATTCTAAAACCAAGTCTTAACCAATAATAAGGTAAATTGATATATGAATTGAGAGATTAAAGTTCCTTATTTTTCCTTAGCGCATATGCGCACACACATACATTCAAAAACTGGTTAACTGTTGAAAAAGGATTTTGGTTCATAGCTGTTTGATAGGAATGAAAGGAATAATAAAATAACTTAGTCTGTCATGATCTGGAAGGAAGTTCTTCGGTTTGGCAAGGTGTCCCAAAGTCAAAGAGTTGGATGCCACTTGAAGTCTTTCCAGGCGATGTTGATGAACAGTCTGTGATGGGTAGGCATTCAAGGAAATTCAACTGCAGCAGGATTCACAGCTCTTCCACCAGGGGTGTAGCAACAGCCGTCAGTTCTCTGTTACACACTCGAAGCAAAAGTCCTTTTAAAAGAGACAATATTTCTGCAAGCATTCAGGGTTTCTTAAAAATGCAGGCAGCAACAGTACCACTTTTGATGCAGGGATTCTTAAAACACAGGCGGTAATAGAAATCTGCCACATTTGAGATACAGGGTTTCTTCTCAAGAGATGCTGGATTCTTTTGCAGTGAGGTAATACTTTTTCAAGTCTTCTTCCGATCTCCAAGCAGGTCAGAATCAAGTTTCAAGTGCCTACTTTTTGTCCAAACTCACTGACTTTTTAAAGTTCAAAACTGAAACTTCTCTCTCCTGTCACTCAAAAAGTAGCTCTGAGCTCAAATCCCTTACTGGTTTCCTTTCCTGTCCGTGTTTAAAAATTCAACTTTTATTGAACTTCCTTTCAAAACATCCATAAAGTTCAGTTGTCTCAATGTCCACTGAAATCCTTTTTCAGTTTTTAAAAACACAGAATCCTAAGTTTTTAATACTAAAACAAAATCCTTGCAACAGTATATAGAGCAGCTAGGAAAACCAGCAACAAGGATGCATCACAGCAAGTGCAAAAACACTTCATCTTCTGTCTTTCTCTATACAGAAACTTCTGGATTTCGCTTTATATATTTAATTTCCCCCTCCTCTTCTCTGAGCTTGGCAACAGCAGCATGACCGCCAGCCCATAGCTTAATCCTCAAGACCACTACAAGCTTCCTACAGTTGAGGGCAATATATAAGTCTTGGATGGACCTGGCTTTATATAATTTGTCAGCTGATGAAGAGAAAATAAGTGTTTGCCAAAAAAAAGGAAGCCAGACTTCTTCAAGGAAGAGTTGAAGTCGTTCTACTTGACAAAAAGGAGATGGTGAGATCAAGAATATTGAAAGATGAAGAAGGACTATGCCATCAAAGGTAAGAATTGTTAGCTCGTGATTAGATACGCAAAGATATACAGATACTATCTATAAGAAATGGAAGAATACTACATTTTGACGGCACATCTAAAGGCCTTGAGGAAATCAAGATCTAGTGAATCAGCCATTGCCCTGTTACAGTGTTAACGACTAAAAATTGTGCACCTGAATTCTGAAGGTAGAATGGAATAATTAGTAAAAGAGTAAATGGGTTTGTATCATGAATGGAGAAAGCCATTGATAGAAGAGTAGACATGTAGAAGAGCGCACAGGGGCCAGAGAGTCCTGTGACTTAGTGGAAAAAGAGTTAGTATTTGAGTCATCAACCATCATACAGAGAGAGAGATTGGAGAATGATCTAGAAAGCCATGAGCATAGTTTTGGTGTGAAGTCATAGTAACTGGGTTCGAATTGACCGATCTTATCAAGGATCTTTGATACATGTAAAACAACAACAACAGTTAACTCACCAAATGCAATGCCCGTGCTTTCTTTGCTTTGCTGTTGGGCAAATAACCTTAATTGTTTACTTCTTTGACTTCAAACTGTTACATTGATTTAATTAGTGGATGACTTCTTTGATCTGAAATTTGGTTTGTTCCTATCTGAAAACTTGCATGTTCAAAACAGACTGTTCATATTTCATATCTGTTAATGGTTTATAATTTTTGCACAATTTTATTGGGTTTATTCATAATGTATTGTTCGTAACATAATCATAGAATCATAGGATACACAGCACAGAAACAAATCATTCAGTCCAACCAGTCCATGCTGACGTTTATGCTCCACTCAAGCCTCCTCCTGTCTTTCCTCATTTCAATCTATCATTGTAACTCTCTATTCCCTTCTCATGTGCTTGTTTAACTTCCCCTTAAATGCATCTATACTACTCGCTTCAACCATTCCCTATGGTAGCAAGTTCCACATTCTCACCACTCTCTGGGTAAAGAAGTTTCTTCTGAATTCCCTATTAGACTTCTTGATGATTATCCTATATTGAGAACCTCCAGTTTTGCTCTTCCCGACAAGTGACAACATTCCCTCCGGTTTTGATAAGAGTAGACACATTCATAATTTTAAAGACGTCTATTATTCAGCCCATCAAAGGACAATCAAGTTGGTCTGACTCCACAGATCTTTCCCCAGATCCCTGAAATTTTTCTCCTTCAAGTATTTATCCAATTCCTTTTTGAAGGCTACTATTGAATCTGTGTACACCACCCTATCAGGTAGTGCATTTCAAATCCTAACCATTTGTTGCGTAAAAATGTTTTTTTGCTGAAAAAATACATGCTGTCAAAGCTTTTCACCGTGCACTCATCAGGACAGATACAAGAATGCCAAATTTCAAAGTGATCAACAATCTACTGCAAGAGAAAAGGGTGCTGATTGGTTGGTAAGGCGACTCTGGTTGAGGCATTTCCATGGACAATGCACCATGGAAATATTGTCCCTCATGCTTTTTTTTACTTCAAAATAGGCGAAAAGCCTGGATGTGTTCCTTTTGCCTGCAGAGACTGCATTGTGAGCAGTGAATACAGTATGCTAAATTGAAAGACTTATGTAAATCACTGTTTCACCTGGAAGGAGTGTTTGGTGCCTTGGAAGATGAGGAGAGAGGAGGTAAAAGGGCAGGTATTAGACCTCCTGCGATTGCATGGGAAGGGGATGATGTGTCAGGAGTGCTGGAGGAGTGGACCAGGATGTGACAGAGGGGACAAACCATTCGGAATGCTGACAGAGGAGGGAAGGGGGAAGATGTGTTTGATGGCGGTATCATGTTGGAGATGGTGGAAATGGGGTAGAATGATCCTTTGGATGTTTTCACCTTCGGATGTGGGGAGACCAAATACAGATTGGGTGACTACTTTTCGGAACACCTCGGCTCAGTCCGCAAGCATGACCCTGAGCTTCCAATTGCTTGCCATTTTAATTCACCACCCTGCTCTCGAGCCCACATGTCTGTCCTTGGCCTGCTGCAGTGTTCCAGTGAACCTCAACACAAGCTTGTGGAACAGCACCTCATCTTCCAATTGGGCACTCTACAACCTTCTGGACTCAATATTGAGTTCAACAATTTCAGAACATGGCTGCATTTTTTATCTTATTTTCTAATTAATCCCTGTCTACTGATATCACATGTTTTTACTTTTTGGGCAAAGCTATACATTATTTTGCCATTAGCACTCTCTCTCTGGACAAATGCTATGTTTTTACTACAACTATTAGCACTCCCTTTTGCCTTTGTTCCATGACATCTCTGTCATTTAATCTTTCCTGCCCTCTGCCCTATCACACATCTTCCCTTTTGTTCTTCTTACCCCCTCCCCACTCCCCTTCACTTGCTCAATGCATTTCACAGACCTGAAACATTAACTCTGTTTCTCTCTCCATAGATGCTCCCAGACCTGCTGAGTATTTCCAGCACTTTCTGTTTCTATTTTGTGAGGAATAATAGTTCCCTGGAAATGTAAAAAAAGGGCTGTAAAAGCTTATACAGCAATGTAAAAAGGAAAAGATTAGCAAAGACAAATGTGGGCCGTTACAGGCAGAGACAGGAGAAATTATAATGAGGAATAAGGAAATGGCAGAGAAGCTGAACAAATGCTTTTTGTCTGTCTTCAGGGAGGAAGGTACAAAAAACCTCCCAGGAATACTGGAAAACCAAGTGACTAGTGAGAATGAGGAATGAAAGAAATTAGTATGAGTAAAAATGTAGTACTGGAGAAATTAATCGGACTGAAAGTTAATAAATCACCTGGACCTGATGATTTATAT
Organism: Heterodontus francisci; assembly: GCF_036365525.1. Classification (NCBI taxonomy): domain Eukaryota; kingdom Metazoa; phylum Chordata; class Chondrichthyes; order Heterodontiformes; family Heterodontidae; genus Heterodontus; species Heterodontus francisci. The sequence goes on from NC_090382.1 coordinate 116,757,701, forward strand.
CCCAATGTTGAAAGAGATGGCTGTAGAGATAGTGAATGCATTGCTGATCATCTTCCAAAATGTTATAGATTCTGGAACAGTTCTTGCAGATTGGAAGGTAGCAAATGTAACCCCATGATTTAAGAAAGGAAGGAGAGAGAGAAAACAGAGAATGACAGACCTGTTAGCCTTACATCAGTAGAAGGGAAAATGCTAGAATCTATTATAAAGGATGTGATAACTGGACACTTAGAAAATAATGGTAGGATTGGGCAGAGTCAACATGAATTTATGAAAGGGAAATCATGTTTGACAAACATTTTGGGTTTTTTTGAGGATGTAACTAGCAGAATAGATAAGGGAGAACTGGTGGATGTGGTGTATTTGGATTTTCAGAAAGCTTTCAATAAGGTCCCACACAGTAGGCTAGTAAGCAAAATTAGAACACATGGAATTGGGAATAATACACTGGCATGGATTGAGAATTGGTTAACAGACAGAAAGCAGAGAGTAGGAGTAAACAGGTTATTTTCAGTTTGGTAGGCTGTGACTAGTGGGGTGCTGTAAGGATCAGTGCTTCGGCCCCAGCCACTCACAATCTATGTCAATGATTTGGATGTGGGGATTAAAAGTAATATTTTGAATTTTTCTGATGACACAAAACTAGATGGGAATGTGAGTTGTGAGGAGGATGCAAAGAGGCTAACTGAGTGGGCAAGAACATTGCAGATGGAATATAATGTGGAGAAATTTGAAGTTATCCACTTTGGTAGGAAAAACAGAAATGCAAAGTATTTCTTAAATGGAGAGAGATTGGGAAGTGTTGATGTTCAAAGGGACCTGGGTGTCCATGTTCATAAGTCACTGAAAGCTAACATGCAGGTGCAGCAAGCAATTAGGAAGGCAAATAGTATGTTAGCTTTTATTGTAAGAAGATTTGAGTACAGGAGTAAAGAAGTCTTGCTGCAATTGTGTAGAACCTTGGTAAGACTGCAGGTGGAGTATTGCATACAGTTTTAGTCTCGTTACCCAAGGAAAGATATACTTGCCTTGAGGGAGTACAACAAAGGTTCACCAGACTGATTCCTGGGATGGAGGGATTGTCCCACGAGAAGACAGCCTATATTCTCTAGAGTTTAGAAGAATGAGAGGTGATCTCAGTGAAGCATACAAAATTCTTACAGGGCTCAACAGGGTAGATGCAGGGAACCCCCTGGCTGAGGGTCTAGAACTAGGGGACACAGTCTCAGAATAAGGGGTAGGCCATTTAGGACTGAGATGAGGAGGAATTTCTTCACTCAGCGGGTGATAAATCTTTGTAATTCGCTACCCAGAGGGCTGTGGAGGCTTAGTTACTGAGTATATTCAAGACAGAGATTGATAGATATCTAGATTAAAGATATCAAGGGATTTGGGGATAGTGTGGGAAAATGACGTTGAGGTAGAAGATCAGCCATGATCTCATTGAATGGTGGAGCAGCCTTGAGGGGCCAAATGGCCGACTCATGCTTCTATTTCCTATGTTCCTATGTCCATGGCAATGCCTCAACCAATCAGAGTCAACTTGCCAAACAATCAGCACCCTTTCTCATGCAGTATAATGTGTTGCTCCCTTTGAAATTTGGCTGTCATGCAGGCCCCACCTGCCAAGAATGAGGTACATTAATTTCACCACATGTACATTAAACTTTAAATTGTTGCTGGGAAGAAAAGAGGGCTTATTACAAGTAATTGCCAGGCCCCTAGCTGGAAAGAAATGTTTTGCCTACCAGCAGACAGTGTTGGAACAAAGGAACCAGTCCCTACTCCCAATATACAGAACCGTCATGGTCAGACCAGTTTAGTCACATGACTAACTGGCTGTTGCAGAGTTTTAAACTGAGAGTTTTAAATTGGAGAAAACAGTGTTTGAAGATAGAAAACTCCTGGATTGAGAACATCTCTCTCCTATCTGCTCTCATCTTTTTCTCACCAGCTTTGGAATCCATTGAAGACACATGAACCCCAAAAGAGAAAGGTCTCTGACGGTGAACAAGGTTTAAGAAGAATATTAGGCCCCAACAAAAGACAAGAATCACCTACAAATGGACTCTAAAGTGAGCTCGAAGCACAGTAACTCTTCAGATATTGCTTCAAACCTCCACTTTATTTTTCTTCTGCTCTTCTCTTTCTCTATTTGCATGTATGTATCACGTATGCATGCTAGCGTGGGGTGCAGCCTGTATCCATAGGCGTTAACTGAATTAGAGTTTAAGTGGAATAAATTTCACTTTTCTTCTTTAAACCCAAGAAAGCCTGTTTGGACTCATTTCTTTACCTTATAATTGGAAAGTTGTGAACAAGGATTCACCAAAGGGGGAGATCAAAACACGGTGTGCTTTAAAATTAAATCCTGCTACAGCAAGACCAAGTGAAGGCTGAGAGGGACCCCTAGACACCTTTCTCATCGAGTCGTAACATGGCATTCTTGCATCTGTCCTGATGAATGCAAGACAACATTTTTGACAGCATGTCTTTTTTCAACAAAAATGTTTTCCCTCATGTTGCCTCTGGTTCTTTTGTTGTTCACCTTAAATCTGTGCCCTCTGATTATTGACACTTCATCCATTAGAAGCCATTTCTCTTTATCTACTCTGTCTAAATCTTTCATGGCTTTTAAAAAAACCTATCAAATCTCCTCAGCCTCTTCTGCTCTCAGAAGAACAACTCCAGCTTCTCCAATCTATCCATGTAACTGTAATTCCTCATCCTTAATGATTCTAGGAATTTGTTAAATGATTTCCTATATTCAGTGGAAGGTTGCATGAAAACTTGTTTGATTTTATCTGGAATCTGTGTTGGTTTGACAGTTAAAAACAAACCGTTTTAGGCAGCAAAATGATGCCAGAACTGAGGAAATATACATATCAGGAAAGATTAAACAGGCTGGGGGTCTTTTTTCTAGAACAGAGATACCTGAGGGGTGACCTGATAGTGGTCTTTTAAGATTATGAAGAAGTTTGATAGGATAGAAGTAGAGAAGATGTTTCCACTTGTGAGGGGTGTAAAGTTAAGGGCCGTGAGTAAAATAACCAAGAAAACTAATAAGGAATAGAGGAGAAACTACTTCACCCAAAGAATGATTATCTATACCACAAGGAATAGTTGAGGTGAATATCCATCCCTAATTGCCCTTGAGAAGGTAGTGGTGAGCCACCTTCTTAAACCGCTGCAGTCGTGTGGTGTAGGTACATTCACGGTGCTGTTGGGTAGAGGAAGCTAGATAAATACATGAGAAAGGTATAGATGGATAGGCTGATAGTTCGAAGAAGAGGGATGGGAGGGGGTTTGTGTGGAGCATAAATACCAGCATGGAACTGTTGGGCTCATTAGCCTGTTTTTGTGCTGTAGATTCTATATAATTCTATTTTGGATCCTATTATCTGAACAAAGTATGAAATTCTCATGCGACTAGCTGAGGGAAAAGTAATTGAATGAGAAGGGAGAGAAAAGTGTTGAATCCACCTTAGAGTAACAAGAATTATTTTCATCTGGTTTGACACAGGCATGTGTGTTAAAACAGAAATTGTGCTTACTAAGGGTAATGAACCCATTACAGGCATTCCCTGTGTATTTAAGTGATCCCTATATAATAGTGTGCTTAGGCTCTGTGGCAATATCTGCAGAGACTGGTTGCATGGTGGGAACAAAATTGCTTTGCATTGATTTAGCGCTTCTCACAACGTCAGGCTGGCTCAAAGCACTTTACAGCCATTGACTTATGAGGTATAATAACAGTTGTAATGTAAGAAGTGTGGCAGCCAATTTGAGCCCAATCCTGTCTTCAGTCGACTTCTGAATTACACACCCACACACATTTCCCACAGGAGTCACTGGATAGATACCAGAGTTATTAGATGATGGTTCTTGTTATGATCAAGAGAGGGGAGGGGGGAATCGTGGGGAAGGGAATGGGGAATTGGGAGATGACGGAGGGGGCAATTGGGAGGTTGTGCAGTGTCAATGAATTTCTGTGTGTGCGTGTGTGTGTGTCTCACATGTATGCATGGATGTTGTAGCTGGGATATTGATGTTGTCTATGAAAGGCAGCAAAACAGCTTCAGTAGGGTAGGTAAATAATGAGTTGGAAATTAGTCTTGGCCTGTTTTGTTGCCTGGAATAAAGGCTGACTTCAGATTGAAACTCAGGCCTTATCTGTATATTGCTGATATACAGCTCATCTGTATATTGCTGATGAGCTGTGCTCAAGAATTGGGCATCAAAAGTGTTTAGAATAACAGGTGATCTCATTGAGATATATGAAATTCTTAGAGGGCTTGACAGGGTAGATACTGAGAGGCCATTTCTCCTGGCTGGAGAATCTAGCATGGGGTCAATGTTTCAAGATAAGGGGATGGCCATTTAGTACTGAGCTGAAGAAAAATTTCTTCTCTGATGGTTGTGAACCTTTGGAATCCTCTACCCCAGAGAGCTGTGGATGCTCAGTAGATTAAATATATTCAAGGCTGAGGTTGATGGATTTTTGGTCACTAAGGAAGTCAAGGGATATGGGGATAGGGCCAGAAAGTGGAGTTAATGTAGACATTCAGCTATAGTCTTATTGAATGGCCAAGCAGTTTTGATGGGAAGAAAGGCCTAATCCTGCATCTGTTTCTTATATTCTTATATCCAGCGGTAGCTCACTGGATCCATGAGGATGAATTGAGCCTATTCCCTCCAAGGCAGTGGGAAAGGGATATGATCAAGAGGGAGCGGGGAAATTGTGGGGAAGGGAATGGGGGATTGGGAGAAGATGGAGGGGGCAATTGGGAGGGTGTGCAGTGCCAATGAATTTCTGTGTGTGTGTGTGTGTTTGTGTGTGTGTGTATCTCACGTGTGTGCATGGATGTTGTAGCTGGGATATTGGGGTTGTCTATGAAAGGCAGCAAGCCAGCTTAAAGATTGTAGAACAGGCACTAAATTAGTGCGTTGGCAATTGTTCAAATATGACTTCCTTGTAACATTAATTACTTGGCAATCATATCAAAGAGATAACAGAAAATTTGACTCACTTCCCTTACCAGCAAGTGATGTAACTTATGTGAAGGGACTTGCATCTCTACAAGAAATCGTTTGAAGAGTTTATTGCATCTGCCAGTTAATTTCTGGATCTTATTATCCTGTAACAATGCCAGTTGAGAGGCGCAGTCTGCAGGATAATTTCTAAGGTCCCTCCCCCAAATTGATCCAACTTCCACTCACTGATCGAATGACAAATTGCCATGGCAAATAAAAACTGAGAATGTTACTTTCCAATTTTTATTACTTTGCTAAACAGTTGGCTGCTAATTGGCCATTATTTACATTCCTGAATTTGCCTGAGAAGCTCTTTTTTTATATAGGTGTACAAGAAAACACTGGATCAATTTTGAGAGTTTTTTTAGAAAGACATTTGGAACACTCAAGTAATGCTTGTCTTTAAAATAAAAACAAGTTAAATGTTTATTCATCCAATAGTTTTTTTTTCTTTCAATCTTCTCACATTTCTTGAGTGTGGTTATTTATAATAGGATGTGGCTTCAAGTGTACCAGCAATCAAGTGGCCATTCCTGGCAGTGGGTTTTGGCAGGCTATTTGAGTGTGGAGGACTTCACAGTGGAGTCTAATCCCCTGTTCCCTTTGCAGCAGGAGCTTCCTAACAGCAATCAGGAGCAGGGATTCTGGTTGATTTTAACTCTCTGTAGGCCTCTACCCCTACTGTTGCCCTCGCTGAGACCCATTAACTTATCACATACTAGAGATTGAAATTGGGACTTTCTTGATCTGTATGGTTGAGATGTACAATTAATCACTCAGCTGTTAAGGAAAGCCATTAGTTTAATTGGTCCTGCAATTGCTTTACTCTATATGGATTAGAGCACTGATTTATTATCTTGAAGAGTGTTAGTTGGTGCCATGATTAATGCAGAAAACAACTATTTTACTATAAGTCTTTTCAGAGTGATAACTGTACAAACTGCTGTGCGACTAAACCTTCCAGACTTGAAGCTGCTTTGCTCCTTAAGGCTGTCAACTCTGGTTGGACATATTGCTGGAGGTTTCATCTCATGACCTCCCGCTTCCAACTGCCCCACCTGATCAAATAGCTTTTTATCCCCATCTCCAATACTTTGATAACTAATCAACATTTTTCTTTTTAACTTTTCCTCTGGGCTGCTTGCGGTTGAGATGAATCTTTAATTTTGGGGGATTCCAGGATAATTCTGGAGGGTTGCCAACCCGAGTGTTACAGAGACTTCCAAAGTTAACAGGTTCTAGCGTTGACCTCCGGTTTATGAGGAGTTGTCTGGTCTCAGTTGGGGCACCCGTTTTGGCACTAGAGTTGGCTGTGGAATCAGTCAAGGTTTCCACCCCTGACTGCAATTCGGTGCCTGTTACTGGAAGGTCTGTGTGCATGGTGATTGCATTGGGCTCAGTTGATATACCCCCACATCCACTTTCTCCGGGAAGATAGGGGAATGATTTAATACATCCCATTGAAGTAGGGGCCAACAGTTGGTGTTGGAAGGTATTCACAGGGGCCGACATTGGTTTTGGGCGTGATGTGTCGATTGGTTTCCTTCCATGCTATAATTCACTGGAGATGAAGGTCGTGGGGTGGAGTGCAGAATGGACGATACCTAATCGGCAGCCCATTTGATAGTGGAGCATTGCGGAATCATAGAACAGAGAAGGAGACCTTCTTCGCTGTGAATTTTTCTTATGTTATGAAGAATACCACTTAGGCATGTACCCAAATATCTGGAATTCTCTCCCACAAAAGGTTGGGACAATTGAAACTTTCAAGACTGAGATATAGGGCCAGATATTTAAAGCCTGTTGGGAGTAGCAGCAAGTGCACATGCAATTCAAGGATTGTGTTCTCAGAGGTGGGCAACAAGTCCCACTGCAGCAGGATGGGATCCTGGTCTTTATTAGTAGGTGCATGGCATACAAGAGCAAGGAGGCTATGTTGAACTTGTATAAGACACTGGTTTGGCCTCAGCTGGAGTATTGTGCCCAGTTCTAGGCACCACTCTTTAGGAAAGATGTGAAAACATTGTAGGAAATACACAAAAGATTCACAAAAATTGTTCCAGGAATAAGAAACTTCAGTTATGAAGATAGATTGGAGAAGTTTTCCTTGAAGAAAAGACTGAGAGGAGATTTGATAGAGGCATTCAAAATCATGAGGGGTCTGGACAGAGTAGATAGAGAGAAACTGTTCCCACTCGTGAAAAGATCAAAAACAAGAGGGCACAGATTTAGGGTAATTGGCAAAAGAAGCAATGGGGCAAATGTTTTGATGCAGCGATTGGTTGGGATCTGGAATGCACTGCTTGAGAGTGTGGTGGAGGCAGATTCAATTGAGGCATTCAAAAGGGAATTAGATAGTTACCTGAAAAGGAAGAATGTGCAGGGTTCTGGGGGGAACACAGGGGAATGACACTAAGAGAATTGTTCACTTGGAGAGCCAGTGCAGACATGATGGGCCAAATGGCCACCTTCTGTGCTGTAGCAATTCTGTGACATTGTAAACCAATTTGTTCGATTCAGCCTGCGTTGTTCATTGGAAGAATAAAGCCACTACTGAGTCATAAAATGCTGCAGAGAAAGGATAAAATACTGTCTTTCTCATGGTTAGAAAATGCCAGCATTGCAAACTGGTTCTAAACGAGGGAGAATCTTCCATTAAGGTGATAGGATGATGAGTAGATAAACCATCACCTCCTTTACAGAGGTAATTTTTATTCTTTGTGGGTTTTAAAATCAGTTTTGCTGTGGTTATTTGATCTCATTACGGAAATGAATGGAATTGGCAACTGGAACATTTTAGATTCTCTTTGCTGCCATTGATTTCTCCCAAAGTGAGTGTGGGCATCAGTCATATCTACTGCCAAGGTGCCTTCACACTACCAAATAACCTGCTAGAACCCTGTCTGCATCAAACAAATAGTCATTTCTGCAGTAGCTATTGCCACTTCCATTATTCAGTACCAATCCTTATGGACTCTGCGTAAACAAGATGGTTGAAGTCAGTGCGCAGGTTTGATTTGTCTTGTTATAAATTGGGCACAGGAACTAACAGGTTGAAATTGCACTTTAGGAACAGGTTGGTGGGTTCTTATGAAACTGTCTGCTATTTTGACAGAGACTTGTTTAAATTTCGATGGGAAAGAGAAGCTGAGGGATGACCTGAGGATTGGGATAGACATAGGGGAAATGTTTCCACTTGTGGGGCAAGTGAGGGGGGGGAGGGTGGTGTGGGGGGCAGGGAGGGGAGGACCAAAATTAGATCTCGTAAACGGGGCAGCACAGTGGCGCAGTGGTTAGCACCACAGCCTCACAGCTCCAGCGATCCGGGTTCAATTCTGGATACTGCCTATGCGGAGTTTGCAAGTTCTCCCTGTGTCTGCATGGGTTTCTGCCAGGTGCTCTGGTTTCCTCCCACAGCCAAAGACTTGCAGGTTGATAGGTAAATTGGCCATTGTAAATTGCCCATAGTGTAGGTAGGTAGGTGGTAGGAGAATGGTGGGGATGTGGTAGGGAATATGGGATTAATGTAGGATTAGTATAAATGGATGGTTGTTGGTTGGCACAGACTCGGTGGGCTGAAGGGCCTGTTTCAGTGCTGTATCTCTCTATGATAAGTATGATAGTCACCAATAAATCTAATAGGGAATTCAGGAGAGACTTTACCCCAAGAGTGGATAGAATGTGGAACTCGCTCCCACAAGGAGAGTTAAGCGATTTGATACAGATGAGTGGTTTGCTAAGCCAGTTCAGTGTGCAGTTAAGAGTTAGCCATGTTGCTGTGGGTCTGGAATCACATGTAGACCAGAGCAGGTAAGGACAGCAGATTTGCTTCCCTAAAGGACATTAGTGAACCAGATCAGTTTTTTTTTTTGTGACCATGGTTTCATGTTCACCATTAGACCAGCTTTTAATTTCAGTTTTATTAATGGAATTCAGATTTCACTATCTGTCATTGTAGGGTTCAAGCCCATGGCCCCAGAGTATTGGACTGGGCCTCTGGAATACTAGTCCACTACCAATACGCCACTGCCTCCCCCGAACCATCGACAAGATGCACTGCAGCAACTCACCAAGGCTCCTTCGACAGCACCTTCCAAACCCCTGACCTCTACCACCTAGAAGGACAAGAGCAGCAGATGCATGGGAACACCACCACCTACAAGTTCCCCTCCAAGTCACACACCATCCTGACTTGGAACTCTTTCACTGTTCCTTCACTGTCGCTGGGTCAAATTCCTAGAACTCACATCCTAGCAGCTCTGTGGGTGTATGTACCCAACATGGACTGCAGTGGTTCAAGAAGGCTGCTCACCACCACCTTCTCAAGAGCAATTAGGGATGGGCAATAGATGCTGGCCCAGCCAACGATGCCCACATTAACTGAACAAATAAAAATAAATAAATTAAGGTGAATAACATAGATGCCTTAAGGGGGGAGCCAGATAAACACATCAGGGAGAATGTGCTGATAGGGTTAAATGAAGTATGATGCGAAGAGGAACATAATTGCTGACATAGACCAGTTGGACCCCATGACCTGTTTCTGTGCTGTTAACTCTATGTAACTCGTTAACATCTTCCTTAAGATAATGGATAGAGGAGTTTCTTGAATTTTCCCTTTCCAATTATTGAATCACTTAACTCAATCTGTGGGGTGTTAAAAGAGGTAGAAACAGGGATAGTGAATGCATTGGCTTTGATCTTCCAGAATTCCTTAGATTCCAGAAAAATCCCCATGGATTAGAATGTAGCAAACATAACCCTGTTATTTGAGAAAGGAGGGAGAGAGAAAACAGGGAGCTGGAGACCAGTTAGCTTGGCAGCAGTAGTAAGGAAAATTATAGAATCAGTTATGAGGGAGATGATCACAGGGCCCTTAGAATTTTTTTTTCATTCATTCATGGGATGTGAGCCTCACTGGCAAGGCCATCATTTATTGCCCATTCCTAATTTGCATTGTAAAAGTGGTGGTGAGCTGCTTTCTTGAACCACTGCAGTCCATGTAGTGCTGTTAGGATGGGAGTTCAGGGATTTTGACCCAACAACAGAGAAGGTTCCAGGTCAGGATAATGTGTAGCCGGGAGGTGAACCTGCAGATGGTGCACCTGCTGTTCTTGATGGTAGCATTTGGGGTTTGGAAGGTGCTGTCGCAGGAGCCTGGTTAGTTGCTGCTTGCATCCTGTAAATGGTGCACACTGCTGCCACTGAGGTGGAAGGAGTGAATATTTAAGGTGGTGGATGGGTAATCAAGTGGGCTGCTTTGTTCTGGATGGTGTTGAGCTTCTTGAGTGTTGTTGCAGCTGCAAGCAGAGGCAACCAGACAAGTGGGGAGTATTCCATCACACTCCTGACTTGTGTCTTGTAGACGGTGGATAGGTATTGGGGAGTCAGGAGGTGAGTTACTCACCTCAGGATTCCTAGCCTCTGACCTGCTCTTGTAGCCACAGTATTTATATGGCTACTCCAGTTCAGTTTCTTGTCAATGGTAATGCCCAGGATGTTGATAGTGGGGGATTCAGCAATCGTAATGCCATTGAATGTCAAGGGGAGATGGTTAGATTCTTTCTTGTTGGAGACGGTCATTCCCTGGCACTTGTGTTGTGCGAATGTTACTTGCCACTTACCAGCTTAAGCCTGACTGTTGTTCAGGTCTTGCTGCATGCAGGCACGGACTGCTTCAATATCTGAGGGGTTGTGAATGGTGCTGAATATTGTGCAATCTTCAGTGAACATCCTCACTTCTGACCTTATGATTGAAGTAACATCAATGATGAAACAGCTAAAGATGGTTGGGCCTAGGACACTACCCTGAGAAACTCCAGCAGTGACGTCCTGGGAATGAGATGATTGACCTCCAACAACCACAAACATCTTCCTTTGCACTAGGTATGACTCCAGCCAGCGGAGAATTTTCCTCTTTATTCCCTTTGACTTCAATTCTACTAGGAGTCCTTGGGGCTACACTTGATCAAATTCTACCTTGATGTCAAGGGCAGTCACTCTCACCTCACCTCTTGAGTTCAGCTGTTTTGTCCATGTTTGGACCAAGACTGTAATGAGGTCAGGAGCTAACTGGCCCTGACGGAATCCAAACTGAGTGTCACTGAGCAGGTTATTGCTGAGTAAATGCTGCTTGATAGCATTGTTGACAACGCCTTCCATCACTTTGCTGATGATTGAGAGTGGACTGATGGGGTGATAATTGGCTGGATTGAATTTGTCCTGCTTTTTGTGGACAGCACATATCTGGGCAATTTTATAAAAGCAAAATACTGCGGATGCTGGAAATCTGAAATAAAAACAAGAAATTCTGGAATCACTCAGCAGGTCTGGCAGCATCTGTGGAAAGAGAAGCAGAGTTAACGTTTCGGGTCAGTGACCCTTCATCGGAACTGACAAATATTAGAAAAGTCACAGGTTGTAAGCAAGTGAGTTGGGGGTGGGGCAAAAGATAACAAAGGAGGTCTAGATTGGACAAGGCCACATAGCTGACCAAAAGGTCACGGAGCAAAGGCAAACAATATGTTAATGGTGTGTTGAAAGACAAAGCATTAATACAGATTAGGTATTAATACACTGAATATTGAACAGCAGCAAGTGCAAACCTGAAAAAAAAAGTGAGTAAGCCAACTGAACAAACAAAGATGAAATGAAATAAATGCAAAAAAAAGATTGTAAAAAATGTAAAAAAGAATGTAAAAAAAAGGAAGAAAAAATAACTAAAAATGAAAGTAAAATGGGGGGCTGTCATGCTCTGAAATTATTGAACTCAATGTTCAGTCCGGCAGGCTGTAGTGTGCCTAATCGGTAGATGAGATGCTGTTCCTCGAGCTTGCGTTGATGTTCACTGGAACACTGCAGCAATCCCAGGACAGAGATGTGAGCATGAGAGCAGGGGGGAGTGTTGAAATGGCAAGCAACCGGAAGCTCAGGGTCCTGCTTGCGGACTGAGCGGAGATGTTCTGCAAAGCGGTCACCCAGTCTGCGCTTGGTCTCCCCAATGTAGAGGAGACCACATTGTGAGCAGCGAATACAGTGTACTACATTGAAAGAAGTACAAGTAAATCTGGGCAATTTTCCACATTTCGGGTAGATGCCAGTGTTGTCGCTGTACTGGAACAGCTTGGCTAGGGCCGCAGCTAGTTCTGGAGCATGAGTCTTCAGTACTATAGCGAGGATGTTGTCAGGGTCCATAGCCTTTGCTGTATCCAGTGCGTTCAGCCATTTCTTGATCTCACATGGAGTGAGCCGAATTGGCTTCATGTTTTAAAATGCTGTTTGTGGTTTCATAACAGCGATGAGAAATGCACACGGCAGTTCCATTAACTTGTAATGTAATCTCAGGTGGAAATTCTCTCGATCTCACATGGAGTGAACCAAATTCCTCCTGAGGTTCCCACTATCAGGGTTACTAGTCTTCAGCTGAGATGAATCATTCACTCGGCGCTTCTGGTTCTAAATGCTTCAGACTTGTTTTTTGCACTGATGTGCTGGGCTCCTCCATTATTGAGGGTGGGGTTATTTGTGGCGCCCCCTCCTCCATTTAGTTGTTTAATTGTCCACCACCATTCTTGACTGGATGTGGCAGGACTGCAGAGCTTTGATCTGATCCATTGGTTGTGAGATCACTTAGCTCTGTTGATCGCACGCTGCTTACTCGGTTCAGCATGTTTGTAATCCTGTGTTGTGCCTTCACCAGGAGGACACATCATTTTTAGGTATGCCTGTCGCTGCTCCTGGAATGCCCCCCTGCACTCGCTTCATTGAACCAGGGTTGATAATCTGGCTTGATGGTAATGGTAAAGTGAGGGATATGCCGGGCCATGAGGTTACAGATTGTGGTTAAATACAATTCTTCTGCTGGTTATGGTCCACAGTGCCTTATGGATGCCCAGTTTTGAAGTGCTCTGTTTTGAATTTATCCCATTTAGCACAGTGATAGTGCTACACAACACGATGGAGGATGTCCTCATTGTGAAGGTGGGACTTTATCTCCAAGGACCTTGCAATGGTTACTTCTACCAATGCTGATGCATCTACAATAGGTAGTTTGGTGAGATGAGGTCAAGTAAGTTTTTCCTTTCTGCTGGTTCTCACACCACCTGTCACAGGTCCAGTCCTGAAGTTATGTCCTTCAGGACTCAGCCACTCTTGCTAATGGACATTAAAGTCCCCCACCGAGAGTACATTCTGTGCCCTTGCTATCCTCAGTACATCTTCCAAGTGGTGTTCACATGAAGAAGCACCTATTCATCAGCTGATGGGGGGAAGGGGGTGGCAGGGCATGGTAGGTGGTAATTAGTAGGAGGGCCACTTCCTCCTGACTGTATACCACAGTGCCGCCACCTCTGGTGGGTCTGTCCTGCTGGTGGGACAGGACATATCCAGGGATGATGATGGAGGAATCTGCGACAGTGGTTGTAAGGTATGATTCTGTGAGTATGACTATTTCAGGCTGTTGCATGACTAGTCTGTGGGACAGCTCTCCCAATTTTGGCACATGTCCCCAGATGTTAGTGAGGAGGACTTTCCAGGGTTGGTTGGACAGGGTATGCCTTTATTATTTCTCCTGTCTAGGTCAATACAAGGTGTTCTGTCTGGTTTTATTCTTATTAGACTTTTCTGTAGCGGTTTGATACAACTGAGTGGTTTGCTGGGTCATTTCAGAGTGCAGTTAAGAGTCAACCACATTGCTGTGGGTCTGGAAAATCACATTAGGCCAGACTGAGAAAGAATGGTAGATTTACCTACCTGAAAAGCTTGAGCGAACCATGTACCATACTATGATTAGGCTGAGTCAACATGGATTTATGTCAGGGAAATCATGTTTGACAAATCTGTTTTAGCCAGCAGGATGGATAAAGGAGAACCAGTTGTTACGATCAGGTGAGAAGGAGTTGAAGAGCTCCCCTCTTGTTCCTCTCCTTGTTTAACCACAACAGGGTTTATTTCTCTTTTTAAAGTGAATGTGCTTGCCAATTCAGTGAGTGTTTCACTATTTACGTGCTATGATCATAAAAGAACAAATCAGACAGGTTTTTACATAGAAAGAGGTTAGCTTTATTATACTTAAATGGATATAAGTAAAATAATAAACTACGCTCCAACTTTCACACACACACACACACACACTCGAGGTTCACACACACACACAAACATACACACATACATAGCTTACAGAATGGGGAAGGATAGATTGGTCGGATTAGAGTCCATAGCAATTAAAAGGGGTATACAGTCTGTGGAATTTGGTGACTTGGTTGTCTTCAGGCTGAACTGATTGGTCCTGAGGCTTCTGGCTTGCAGATGTGGACAGCTGATTCAGGGTTTTCCTGGAGAACAGTGATGCAGATGGTTTCATTCAGGGGGTCTCTCTCTGCAGCAATGATAGGCTAGGGTAGTTATGGCCAGCAGATAGGGTTTGAAGCTTTTAAGGTGGCTTGTAGAAAAAGAGAGAGAGAGAGGAACCCCACTTGGGTATCCTCTGTTCAGTCCAGTTGCTTGTCTGATGCAGAGAGAGAAAACCCAGATTAAAACACGCAACTGGTGGGCCTGTCACATGATAGCTCAGTGTGTATTTCCTCTTGCAACTTAATTAGTTCACGTATAGGAATTCCCTACTCTCAATCAGGGTCCATTTGTTCAAATGATTATCTTTGAGTTGTTCATCTCCACCAGTTTAATGTCCCAAGTGTTTGTCTTTAAATGTCTTGTTAATGGGGACTGGCCAGGTGATTCACTCCAAACTTCTCAAGTCATTGTTCAGGAGGGGGTTGGCCAGACAATTAGACTCCCTCTCGATGCGTTGAAATGCAAGGGATTTTGATCCAAATTTATGTCTCATTTTAGATGCTAACAGTCACCTTTTAAAAAATTTTAATTCAAGTTTTCAGCCAATTAAAAAAAATCCTCATTCTGCATTGCACGTGTTTGTGACACAGTGAACATAGCATTTTGGAATTTTAAAAAGCATTTGATAACGTACCACTTAGAGGTTATTACACAAAATTAGGGCTCATGGAAATTGAGGTAATATATTTCTATGGATTGAGGATTGGTTAACGGAAAAAAAACCCCAGAAAGTTTGAATAAATGGGTCATTTTTGGATAGCCAGGCTGTAACTAGTGGGGTACCGCAAGGATCAGTACTCAACTATTTACAATCTATGTCAATGATTTAGATGAGGGGACGAGGGGTAATGTAACTGTCTTTGCTGATATTACAAGGTTAGGTAGGAAAGTGAACTGTGAGGTGGATACAAAAAGGCTGCAAAGGGATATGAAAAGTTTGAATGAGTAATTAACCACACAGCAGATGGAATAAGATGTGGGGGAAATATGAAGTCATTTATTTGGGTAGGAAAATTAGAAAAGCAGAATATTTTTTAAATGGTGAGAGACTGGAAAATCTATTTAGATGGACCCGGGTGTCCTTATACACAAATCACAAAGTTAATCTGCAGGTACAGCAAGCCATTAGGAAAGAAAATGGTATGTTAGCTTTTGTTTCAAGGAATTGGAGTATAAGAGTAAAGAAGACTTACTACAATTATAGCGTTGTGGTGAGACCACACCTGGAGTATGGTGTACAGTTTTGGTCTCCTTACCTAAGGAAGGATATATTTTCCCTAGGGGAAGTACAACAACATTTCACTAGACTGAGTCCTGGAATTAGGGGATTGTCTTATGAAGAGGGATTGAGTAGACTGGGCCTATATAGAAGTATAAGTGATGATTTAATTGAAACATATAAAATTCTTAAGGGGCTTGGAGGGTAGGTGCCAGGAGGATGTTTTCCCTGGTTGAGGAATCTAGAACTCGGATCACAGGCTCAGAATAAGGGGTAGGCCCTTTAGGACTGAGAGGAAGAAAAAGTTCTTCACTCAAAGGGTTGTGAATCTCTGGAATTCTCTACCTCAGTGAGCTGCGAATGCTCAGTCATTGAACATATTCAAGACAGAAGTTATTAGATTTTTGAATACTAAGAGAATTAAGGGATATGGAGATAATGAAGAAAAGGTGTAGTTGAGCTCGAAGATCAACCATGATCTTATTGAATGGTGGAGGCGGCTTGAAGGGCTGCATGGCCTCATCCTGCTCCTATTTCTTAGGTCCTTAGCTCTGGAGTCAGGACCAATGGGAAGAGGTGGGAGATTGGGTGTCGGGCACATCAGGGTCACGATGGAAGGGTGGCAATTGGGTCCTTTAATGTGGAGTTGGCAGGAGAACTCCTGTTCCTCTCGGCTCCGCATTCATATAAGTTACTTGTCTTTGTTGTAAGCGTTCCACAGGGCTGGTGGTATCAGGGAAATTAATAGTGCAGCCCGGACTTCAGGCACATATTAGACCCCTTATTTTCATTTGCAAAGGCGCTAATGCCTGTTTGAGGCATGCGCCAATGTCATCTCATATTTATTCTAAACAAATTTGGTGATTGGCGCACTTCTGGTTGAATCTGAGTGTATGTTTTCTGCTCGCATTTTGGGACATTAGCAGGCCGTGTAGCACATGAAAAAGGGGTGCTATGCATCCCAGTTTCTAGGCCTTTACCCTCTCAACTCTCCTACATGCAAATAGGTTGCTCTCACATTCTTTTCCATGAAGGAGAACTGAAGGAGAAAATACAATTGAAAGTGTGCGAAGAAACAAAAAAAACTTGAGAGGTGACAGAAAACAGAAATAGAGAAAAGAAATTAAATCACAGCAAAAGATAAGATTACAAAAATGGAAACTAGGATTGGAAAGAATAGGTAAAAAATGAAACATTAAGGACAGAAGAGAGACAAAAAAAGGTGAATCTTACTGCAACAACTCCTTGCTCTTGCTTCCTCCTGATTTCCTATCAGGAATGAGTGGGAAGTCGGACGGGGATTCAGCTGAGGCCCAAGAGTTAAAATAGTTGATTTCTAGAGTGACCTCACAACCACTGCTCACCTGCTGAAAGCTGCTCTGAGGTTAAAACCAGGGTCTCACGTCTATGTTTTTTTAAAAAGCAGGGTTGTGTGGCAAATTATACACTGTGATTTTCACCACTGGAGAGCAAGCTATTTTTTCCTCTTCCTGCAGCCAGTTTCAGTATCAAACACTCTCCCAGCCAGGTCCAACGATGGACTTAATTACAATGTTAGAAGGGTATGACTGCACCAGTGTGACATTTCCCAAGCATCCGTATGGTCTTTCTGAGTGCAACTGCCAATTTATTGGCAATTAGCATCAAACTGTTCTGTTGTGAGCTCACACCAACTGGAAGCTGGATTCAGGCTGTCTGTTTTAGTTAGGACTTTGCAGCCATCACAGAAATGGAGCTTTCGCCTCATTAGTCTGGGCTGGATTCAGAGCCAATTCCTCGATCTGAAAGACAGCATGCTAACTCATTGCACTGTTCAAACCCCTGAATATATAAAATATAAATTGATTTGATGCTTACTATTAATGTGTCAAAGGCAGAAAATTAACTCATTTTGGTGTTAGGTTAGGGTTTGAGACTGCTATTTAACTTCAATGAATTGATTCAGTACTAGACTCAAAGTAGATCGAATAATAGGGAGGACCTCCCAGTCAGATGCTCCCAGAAATGAATAATACTCAAAGGAAACACTGGTCAGGAAGTCATAGGTCTCGAGTTTATGTCCATTTAAATAAAAAAAATAAGTGGATTAAATGGATGGAAAAGCCAGGTCTTTGATTTTGTGACCAGTGCCTCTTGTGAGAACATCTCCTCACCTCAAACGGGCAATCAGACTTCATATTCTAACCCATTCAATTTTCTTGTGTTTTTTCACGTGGCTTCGCATTGACAGCAAGAATCTAAATGTTGCTCCCCACTTCAGTCAAGCAAACCTTTTATTCATCAACATGGCAACTTTGTAAAACAATCTTTAGACATTAGTAATCTTGAGTTGAGATTTTAAATGCTCTGCTTTATTTTAACTTGGAGCTCTAGCATTACATGAAAGTTTGGAATATTCCACTGTTCTTTTGACAGATATATTGTGTAAATTAACAATCTGATGTTACGTATGGATTTGATTTTTGGCAATAATTTTTCAAAACTTCTTTCTTACCAATCTTATTCCTTCCTCTTCCCTCCTGAAGGTGTTGACTCCTTGCTGGAGTACAGTCTCACAGTCTCTGTCCACCTACTTCCATTATCTGTGCCTCTGGCCTCTCCATTCAGGCACAGGGATTGCTCCCTATTTCCCCTGTATTCCCATGTTTGGACTTCCAGCCCAATATATCCATTGTGACATAGTTCCTTGAGTTCCAGTGCACCAGAACTCCGGGTTTGAGAACAGTGTTAAGTTTCCTCTGATGACTCACTGTTCCAGTACTGAGTCATTAAAGACTAATAGGAACATAGGAGCAGGAGTAGGCCATTCAGCCCATCGAGCCTGCTCTGCCATTCAATACGATCATGGATGATCATCCACTTCAATGCCTTTTTCCCACACTATCCTCATATCCCTTTATGTCATTGGTATTTAGAAATCTGTCAATCTCTGCTTTAAACATACTCAATGACTGAGCTTCCACAGCCCTCTGGGGGAGAGAATTCCAAAGAGTCACAACCTTCTGAGTGAAGAAATTTCTCCTCATCTCTGTCCTAAATGACTTTCCCCTAGACTCCCAAACCAGGGGAACCATCTTACCTGCATCTCTCCTGTCTAGAGGAGCCCTCGATTCAATCGCCAGTCTGGGCAGTTAGTGGAGACCCTCAGTCTAAGTGGGGGTGCTCTACAATTAAGCTCATTAACCCTGGGCTAAGCAGGGGAAAGATGAAGCAGGTTTTCCATTCCTGAATGTTACCCAATGACTTCTATGGAAAATGCCACAAGTGTGCTCTGGGTGAGGATATCATTGGTTTCCCCTGTGATTCACCCCTCCCCCCTAGTGATGCCCCCAATACCCACTGTGCAGGCTCATATAGGAATAATATGCGTCCGTGTAAGGTCTTGGAGTACTGGCAGTTTCTGTGGAGCAGTGCCCGATTTCAGGAAGAGGGTAAGCATTATAAAACAGCAAATAAGGTGAGGCAGCATTGTGAGGATGAATAGGGGATTGTGAGGTTTGTTCTTGAAGAGTAACATCAGATTTTTCAATTGTATTACTTATAGCCCATGTTACAGTCTTAGATTCCAGTTCTGTGAAATAAACACAGAAAATGTTGGAAACACTCAGTAGGTTAGGCAGCATCTGTGGAGAGAGAGAGAGACAGAGTGATGTGCCGCCAAATTTGACTTTGTAGTGGCAGTAGTTCCAGCACGACAAGTGCCATTTTAATACGAATATGGCATCCACGTCTCTTCCAGCCACTTCTGCGTGTTGTTACTGTGGATGTTATCAGTATGCGCGGGGGCTATGCAGAATCGGCAGATCGTAACATCAGTTCGTGTGTAACACTGATTTGATGCCAACGCGGCCATTTTGGACCTCGTCTCCCCCACTAATGCTCTCTCTTAAATGCACACAGCATTTAACATGCACATGTTCAGCAGCAGGAAAGATCCCCCACTAGCCCTATTTAAAGGGATCATCAACAACTTGCTGGTTAGCTGCTGACTAATCTCTACTCACTGTTTAAGTTTGTGTAAGTGCTGGGTGTTTTGAGGAATTGATTAAAGTTGGTGAAGTCGACAGGGAGTGGCTCAGCATGTGGAGAAGGTGTTGACTGTGACTGTAAGGGTTCTGTTCTGACCACTTGCTCCCGGTCATGGATGCGATAGTTGCAATTCACCCTGAGCTGCAGAATGAGAGGGAGATGGAGTAGAAGCAGCAAATAAAGAGGACAAGCTGCTCATAGAGGGAGGAGGATGAGGGGAGAAGGGCTGTCAGCAGGAGGCCTTACCCACCTCACAGAAATCACAGAATCAGAGAATTGTTACAGCACAGAAGGAGGCCATTCGGCCCATCGTGATTGCAACTGGCGTCTTCCAAGAGCACTTCTCTTACCTCCACCTAAACCGGGAACAGTGTGACCATCATCTGTAATTAACGAAGGACGTGTTCACAGAACTCCACCAGCTCTTGGAACCGGACCTGCAACCTCAGAACCGGGTGAGGATGGCACTGCCAGTGGCTGTGAAGGTGTCCATGACCCTGAATTTCTACACGGCTGGAACAGGCAACCGATCTAACATCTCCCAATTCGCCATCCACTGATACAAGAGAGATGTGACAGAGTTGAAATATGCCTGGACACGGGAGTTCATTGTGTTCTCTTTAAACAGAAAGAGAAGCAGGCGGAGTGTGTACATGTCTTTACCAGGATAGCAGGTTTCCCCATGGTGCAGGGTGCCATCGACTGCACACACATGACTTTGCAGCCTCCGTAACTCAATGCTGAGATGTACTGAAAGCATAAAGGTTACTACTTGCTGAACGTGCAGTTGGTGTGTGACCACGCTCACCATATCATGCTGGAAAATGCCCGCGGTCCTCACAGCAGTCAAGATGATTTCCTTCTGCTCCAGTCCACTGTTCCCTCAGTCTTTCAGCCACCACATTTACACATGGCTCATGACTCCACTCTGCAACATGTGGCCAGCATGTGTACAATGAGAGTCATGCTGCCATGAGAAAGATCATTGATCAGACCACTGGGGAGCTGGAGCAATGATTCTGCTGCCTCGACTGCTTGGTAGGAGCCTCGAGTAAGCTTTGGAGTGAGTATCACAATTCGTGGTGCTCTGTTGTAGGGCACAGTCCTTTCCACCACAGAATCGGTGACCACTGGAGGAGGAGGAGGTAAGGGAGAAAGAGGAGGAGTAAGAGGGAGAAGAAGAAGAAGAGGAAGAGGAGGAGGAGGACAAAGTGAGGAGGCAGCCAGCACATCCACATTCTGGATGTTCTGTCTGTGAGTGTCTAAATCAACTCTGGTTCCCATGAATGCAACCCCAGATTTGCCTTGCACAACAGTCGCACACCTTACATCCCTATGTAATTGTCAATCACAATGTCCTCTTGACCACACATCTGAAATAAAAGTAACAACAAAACAACCATTCCATACCAACTTTATCCAGGGAAACATCCAATACTCCATACCGTCATCCTCCATGGTTTCAGCCCCGCCACTGGCCACGGCCTCAGTAATGCCCATTCCAAAGATTTTCAACAGTAACTCCTCAATCAGGGTGAGCACATGCAGCCATGTTTGACCTCCAGCAGTTAGCTGCTGCTGCTACCAATTACAGGCCATCTTGTCCTGCAATAGAGAGAGAGAGAGAGAACGGTCAGTGAGTGTGATGCAATGTCCTTGGGTTATGTGCCTGCCACAGTTGAACAGCTGAGCGTGTATGTAAGCTGAGAGATGTCAGTGTGAGGCTTGCTGATGTGCTAAGTGGGTGAGGTGAGGCAATGAATGTTGGGTATGAGTCATGTTTGATGGAAATTGTTGGGAGGTGACTGAGACGGGTGTGGGGATTGGAGCAGTGGGTGTGAGGCTAGTGGTTCATTTGTAAGGATATGGCAGGTGAAGATGCATTCACTCACCTTGACCACTCATGTCATGTCATTGAAATTTTTGCAGCACTGCATCCAGGTCCTCAGAGCTAGTCTGCTGGCATTGACCCCCGATGGCTATCTGCTCCTATTGCCTTCATAAAGTCAGTCTAGAGGGCCTCTTGGGTACACTTTCTGCACCAAGGCCCTCCAGGGAACCAAAAGAGAAACCTGGGCCATCATCTCAGGCCTGTTGTGTCATTTTTTTGAGTTTCATCCTGGTCTTTCACTTTTCTGTCACCACTTCCAGCCTCTGCTGCAGCTGGATTGCACCTCATCTTCATGAGGTGAAGTCTGGCTTTAAGTAGTGCAGGCGGGTGTTTCATGGTCCCAGTCTTGCAGGAACCTGGGCCCCTTGCTGTGGTGTGCAGCCACTCAACAGTGTGTTCAGCATTGGGCTGCATGCCGCAATGGTTATAATTAGCAGACAGCACAAAGCTTGTGTGCTTCCTGTATCACTTTGAATAAGTGTGAGTTAATCACGCACTGCGATCCCTGTTCCTGATTCCGGGGGCTACCCAGTTTTGCCCCCAAAATTTTAAGTTGATAACCTTTTGTCAGAACTGATGAACTGACCTGAGTATTTCCAACATTCTCTGTTTTTATTTCAGATTTCCCTCGCATGTTATCTTCTCTCCTTCATTAACAAATGTGTCGACTCCTTTCTGGATTATGATTTCCTGGATATCCTCTTAAACTTCATCCAAGTGCTCCTTTCTCATGACTGAGTTTTGATAGTATCAGGAGGTTGTTTGAAGCCATCACAGCTAAACCCATCCTCAACAGATGCCCACACGTCTTTTGGAGATAGTGGTCCTGGACTGATTGCCTCCTCCCTAATCCTGGGGGATCTGAATCCAATTGTAAAACCCCTCACCACGACTCTGCTGAAATCAGTTCACTCAATACAGTAATTAGTGTCATGACATGTGCTGAGTGTAACATCCTTGCAAGGAACAGGTGACTTTGGACCCATGGTTCCCAAAGCTCTCTGCCAATGGGGGTTTTCCTCACATCATGTCTCGGTCAGTTGGAGACTCGTTGATGGAGGTTGTTCGCTGTGATTAGTCAAGAACTAACATTGTATCAGCACAGCAGCATTTAATGTAGTAAATCATAACAGGTTGTGGGATGATGGAGAAGTGGAATATGAGAAGGTAGATTAGGGTGGATTACAAAATTTAAATCTATCTACTAAGTAGAAGCTAAAATACCAGTAGTCGTTAGATGGTTACTCGTTTGTTCATTCCATTTATAACCATTTTATTGTGTTTATTTAACTTCCAATTTGAGTATAGTAAATAAATAATTCAAGGCAGGCAGGGCTGCTCACACCCTTCGTATACACATCCCGTGCCATGTGTGGACTCCAAGACCCTACCCATGTCCTGGACAACTAACTACATGTGCAGAACGTGCCACCAAATGCAAAAACTCAGGCACCAAATCTTGGAACTCGAGGAGCAGCTTGTGTCACATACGTGTACAGCACGTTTCAGGAGGTGGTCACCCTGCAGCTTAAGAAAGCACAGGTAGAGGGGGACTGGGTGGCTGCCAGACAAACAGGAAGGTCAAGACGGGTAAAGCAGGATTCCCTGAAGGGCATCCCACTTTATAACTGGTATTCAGTACTGAGTACCAATGAGAGAGAGGGTTCCTCTGGAGAGTGCAGCAAGAGTCATGACCAGAGCACCATGGATGGCTCAGCTGTGCAGGGAGGGAAGAGAAAAGACAGTAGAGCAGTAATGGGAGGGGATTCTATAGTTAGGGGAACAGACAGGTGTTTCTGTGGTCACAGACATGATTCTAGGATGGTATGTTGCCTCCCTGGTGCAAGGGTCATGGATATCACTGAGCGGCTACAGAGCGTTCTGGAGGGTGAGGGTGCACAGCCAGAGGTCATGGTCCACATTGGTACCAACAATATAGGTAGAAAGAGGGATGAGGTCCTGAAGGTTGCGTTTAGGGAGTTAGGAAAGAGATTAACAAGCAGGACCTCAAAGGTGGTAATCTCTGGATTATTCCCAAGGCCATGTACTAGTGAGTATAGAAATTGAAAAATGCATCAGATGAATGCGTGGCTGGAGAGATGGTGCAGGAGGGAATGCTTCAGATTTCAGGGGCATTGGAACTGGTTCTGGGGAAGATGGGACCTGTGCAAGCCGGATGGTCTACACATACTGAATACCCTTGCAGGAAGATTTGCTAGTGCTGTTGGGGATGGTTTAAACTAGTTTGACAGGGGGATGGGAACGTACGGGAAATTTCAGATTGGAGGCATTCAGAGTAGGGAATGGGAGGCAAAAAATCAGTGAGTGACTGAAAGACAAGAAGCAAAGGTTAAAAAGTCTACAGCACAGGAATTAGGCAGTGTTAAAAGGTATTTATTTAAATTGTCATGCAGGCCCCCACCTGCTAAGAATGAGGGATATTAATTTTGTCATATGAACATTGATTTTAAACTTGCGGGGAAGAAGAGAAGGCCTGTTACAAGGGCTGCCAGACACATAGCTGAAAAAACATTTGCATACTAACAGACAATGCTTATGGAGACAAAGGACCATTCCCTGACACATTCAACGCACAATGGATTTTAATTGCCAGACATTGAAGGTGTAAGGAAGAGCATTCCAGAGACTGCTAAGGTGATACAATCCAAGAAAGCCAGATCTGGTTAAACCAGCTGGTCACATAACTAACTGGCTGGTCCAGAGTTTTTTGAACTAGCCACAGAATTTTGTAAAAAAAGACTATTGCTCCTAGAGTGAGAAGACCTCTCCTGTCTGCTCCCATCTCTTTCTCACAAGCCTCTGGACCCACTGAGGACACATGAGCTTCAAGAGAGAAAAGTCCCCTACATCGAACAAGGTTTAAGAAGGTTTAAGAAACAACAAAAAGCAAGACCTACCTACAATCAAGGATTTTAGAGCAAACTCGAAGAACAGTAAACAAAACCATCTTCAGATATTGCCTCAAACTTTTCCACTTTATTGCTTCTGCTCTTTTCTGTCTCTATCAGCATGTGTGTATCATGCATGCAAGCTGGTGTGGGCACGTCACGTATCCATAGGCTTTAACCGAATTAGAGTTTAAGTTTAATAAAGTTCAACCTTTTTTCTTTAAACCTAAGAAAACCTGTTTGACTAGTTTCTTTGCCTTATACTTGAAAGTTAGTGAACAAGGATTCACTAAGGGAGAGCTAAAAAAACAGTGTGTTTAAAATTAAACCCTGTTATGGTAAGACCACATGAAGGCTGAGAGGGAACCTTACACCCCTTTCTCACCTGGTCGTAACAGAAACTTGGGGGCTACCGTCCTGGATTTTACCCATAGACAAATGAGAGAATTTGGAAGTGGGAAGCCAAATTGTTCCCAATCAAAAAGAGCAAGATTAATACAGGTTTACTTGTGGTTGTGTGTGATTGAATACTAACATGTCTGCAACTGAAACTAGTAGCTTCCCAAGCCAGGGTGAAGTAACTTGGGATAAGTTAAAAGCACTGTCCATGGAGGAGTTGAGAAAAATAGCTGAGCAGTGTGGGATCACTGTATGTGGCAAGGCTAGGAAGTCTGAACCCCTAAGATGAGTGGCCAACCATTTTTCCCTTTAATCTGAAGAAGCGGAAACAGGGTTGGAAGTAGACTCCGACAGGGTATTGCTAGCAAAGATACAATTGGAACAGAGGAAACTTGAATTAGAAGACAGGGAAAGAGAGGGAGAAAGAGAGAAAGAAAGAGCCATCCAGAGGGAATGTGAAGACAAAGAGAGGCAGGAGAGAGAGAGAGAGAACCTTCCAGAAAGAATGCGAAGAAAGAGAGCTGAAGCGGCTTGAGTTAACTAGGGGGCGACAGAGTAACCCCAGCGATAGCACGACCAATATGGAGGAGAGTAATTCAGGGCTGGGTACAGAATTGTTAAAACTTTCCCAATTGATCCCAAAATCTAATGAGGAAGATATGGAAATTTTTTTGTGTCTCTTTTGAGAAACTGGCAAGGCAGCTAAAATGGCCAGCTGAGACCTGGCCTCTTTTACTACAAAGCAAGCTAACCGGAAAAGCCCATGAGGTTTATTCCCTGTTGCCAGATGAGAGTTCATCAAATTATGAACTAAAGCAGAAAAGGAAAACTTATGACAGTCACAAAAAATTTAATACTTTAGAAAGCCTAGAAGAGTATAGAAAGTGCAGGGGTGAAGTAAAAAAGGAAATTAAGAAAGCAAAGGGAGGACATGAAAAAATATTGGCAGGTAAAATCAAGGAAGACCCAAAGATGTTTTATCAGTACATTAAGAGCAAGAGGATAACGAAGGAAAGAGTAGGGCCTATCAGAGATGTACAAGGTAATTTATGCGTGGATGCAGAAGATGTGGGAAGGGTTCTTAATGAGTATTTTGTCTCTGTCTTCACAAAGGAGAGGGATGATGCAGACGTTATAGTTAAAGAGGAGGAGTGTGTACTATTAGATACGATAAGCATAATGAGAGAGGAAGTAGAAGCGGGTCTGACATCTTTGAAAGTGAATAAATCACCAGGGCTGGATGGATTGTATCCCAGGCTGTTGAAACCAGGGAGGAAATAATGGATGCATTAAGGATCATTTTCAAATCCTCACTAGCTACAGGTGAGGTACCAGAAGATTGGAGGTCTGTGAACATTGTACCGTTGTTTAAAATGAGTGCAAGGGATAGGCCAAATAATTATAGGCCAGTCAGTCTGACCTTGATGGTGGGCAAATTATTAGAATCAGTTCTGAGAGATAGGATCAACTGTTACTTAGAAAAGCACGGATTAATCAGGGATAGTCAGCATGGATTTGTTAAGGGAAAGTCATGTCTTACTAACTTAATTGAATGTTTTGAGGAAGTAACAAGGAGGATTGATGAGGGTATTGCAGTGGATGTTGTCTACATGGATTTTAGTAAGGCATTTGACAAGGTCCCACATGGCAGACTGGTCAGTAAAATGAAAGCCCATGGGATACAGGGGGATGCGGCAGGTTGGATCCAAATTGGTTCAGTGAGAGGAAACAAAGGTTAATGATTGACGGAGGTTTTTGTGAATGGAAGGCAGTTTCCAGTGGTGTTCCACAGGGCTCACTGTTGGGTCCCTTGCTGTTTGTAGTATATATTAATGATTTGGACTTAAATGTGGGAGGCATGATTGGGAAATTTGCAGATGACACAAAAATTGGCTATGTAGTTGATAGTGAAGAGGATAGCTGTAGACTCCAGAATGATAACAATGGTTTGGTTGAGTGGGCGGAAAAGTAGCGAATGGATTTCAATCTGGAGAAGTGTGAGGTAATGCACTTGGGGAGGGCAAATAAAGCGAGGGAATACACAATAAGCGGGAGGATATTGAAAGGGGTAAATTAAGTGAAAGACCTTGGAGTGCATGTCCACAGGTCCCTGAAGGTGTCAGGACAGGTAGATAGAGTGGTGAAGAAGGCAAATGGAATGCTTTCCTTTATTGGCTGAGGTATAGAATACAAAAGCAGGGATGTAATGCTGGAACTGTATACAATGCTGGTTAGGCCACAACTGGAGTATTGCATACAGTTCTGGTCACCACATTACAGGAAGGACATAATTGCTCTGGAGAGAGTACAGAAAAGATTTACAAGAATGTTGCCGGGGTTGGAAAATTGCAACTATGAGGAAAGATTAGATTGGCTAGGGTTGTTTTCCTTAGAGCAGAGGAGGCTTAGTGGTGACTTAATTGAGGTGTACAAAATTATGAGGGGCCCTAGATAGAATAGACTGGAAGGACCTGTTTCCCCTAGTGGAGAGGTCAATTACTGGGGGCACACATTTAAGGTGATTGATAGAAGGATTATAGGGGACATGAGGAAAAACTTTTTCACCCAGAGGGTTAATTGCCCAATTGGTAGTGGAGGCAGAAACTCTCAACTCATTTTAAAGGTACCTGGACATGTACCTGAGTGCTGTAACCTGAAAGGCTACGGAGGAGGTGCTGGAAGGTGGCATTAGATTTTGTGGCTATTTTTTTCAGCCAGTGCAGACACGATGGGCTGAATGGCCTCTTTCTATGCTGCAACTTTTCTATGGTTCTAGGTGACTGCTGGGATGATACTTTTATTATTGTTTACTTCCTGCAGTTTCTGAATAATGTGAAAACTTTGTGTGCCACTCTATGTATTTTTATATGTAAGTCAGAGAGCACTGGAGTGATGGGTGAATGGGATTAAGTGCAAGATTGTGTCGGATGGCACATTCAGAATGTATGAGAAACAACAAGAAAGTTCAGACAAGAACTATCTAGTAGGAGAGTATTAATAAAATAAAGCAGGGAAGGTTTTCACAATGAGAGTATAGATTAATCAGTTTCCCTGCTGTGCTGAATTGATGGAGAAATGAAATAAATGTGCTGAGCCATAGATGTGGTAACACATGCAGATGCTGGATTTCTGATCTCAACTGCAGACATTCAAAGAGACACAAAGCAGAGATTCCCCTGAAAGGAAGTGAAAATTGGAAGAGAGTAAAATTCATAACTGTCATGTAACAGCAAGGAGCCAGAGCACAGCATCAATGGTGGAGGCTCAAGATTAGCCTTAGTACCCACACTTCTGTTTGCTGCATTTGACGGGAAACCCAGGAGAAATAAATCTTACAGAAACAAGGGGCCCCACCCCCCCACATCTTGCCTCACCCTCCACCCCGCAATACCCATTGAATAGGATTACAGGAAGCTTCTCGGTTATTATCTGGTGAATTCTGGAGGACATTGTTGCATTGTGAGGAGCATCCTCTTCCTTTGTTTTCACAGCCCTAGTTTACCAATCTGTACAACTTAGGATAGCATGAGGCTGCTTCTGAAGTGCAGCTGGGAGGGCAGTATCAGTAAGTATGAAGGTTCAGCTCCAGCCAGAGTGATTGCTGATGGCTACAATTGTGTGATTACTGAATAGAGCAAATTTGTTTTTCAATGGCAAGATACTGTTTATAAAGTTTAACACAAGATGGTTAGCTTCTTTGCCTTCAATAAATTCTTGGCATGTCCTCTCTGTCCCTAATTGTACTAATTACTCTTTGGAATACTATCATGTGCAGAGCTTGAAAGCATTGGATGACTAAGGAGCAATATATTTGCCTCTAACTTGAATGCATAGTTCATTTAGGTATCTTAATCTTCAATTAATAATTTTTCAACCTGGATGTTATGGAGTCACAGTACTACTGGATAATTTTCTGGTTGTAGAGATGACTTTTTGCAGCTAAAAATGTGATACCATGTCTCAGTGATAGCACTTTACTGATACCTTTGAGTCAAATGGTTGTGAATTCAAGTCCTACTGCAGAGACTTGAGAATAATATCTAGGCTAACACTGCAGTACTGAGGGAATGCTGCAATGTCAGAGATGCAGTCTTTCAAATGAGCTGTGAAACCGAGGTGTCGTCTGCCCTTTCAAGCAAATATAAAAGATCCTGTGGCACTATCTTGAAGATAAGCAAGAAATCTCTCCCTGGTGTCTGAGCAAATATTTATATCCCTCCAACATCACTAAAACAGTTTTTCTGGTCATTATTGCCTGGCTGTTAGGATTCATAGCCAGGCAGCGATAGATTGAACACTGGACCATAGTCTTCATACAATTCTAAGCTTTCATTTACAGAGACACCCAATACATATCATGCACCGCTATCCAAAAACTCCTCTTTCAATTTGCTACTAGATATATGAGCACAGGTGAGTCCCAATTTATCCCACCACCTTAATACTGTTAACACCCAATTTATATACAATTATCAACTACTGTTCATGGGATCTTGCTGTGTGCAAATTATCTGCCACATATCCTTTACTGCAAAAGTGATTACACTTCAACAAAAAGTCACCAACCTGAAACGTTAACTCTGTTTCTCTCTTTGCAGATGCTTCTAGACCCGTTGAGTATTTTCAGCATTTTCTGTTTTTATTTTAAAACAGTCGTCATTGGCTATAGACCACTTTGGTAAATTCATGAAAGGTACAATAATAAATGTGAGTTCTTTCAATATAGGTCAACTTTGATTTTGAGAAGCTTCTGTGTTTGAAATCAGACAGGAATCGTCCAAGATGTCTTGTCAATTTACAATTCAATGAATAGTAAACTCACTGTTTGGTTTCAGTTCTAGAAACATCAACTCGACCTCAGTGTAGAAGTGGAAAATTGTTGTAATTTCTATTTGAGGCTGATATAATTTTAATCATCCCATGAGCTCCAGCTAAAATATACTGGAGGCTATTTACCAAAATTAATCATTGGAAAATTAATTGGGTGCTTTGTTGTTCTTCAAATTGAGAACCAACTCATTGTTAGAATGGTGGTCACAGATTTGGAGAGGTCCTACCAGACAGATTAATTTAACTTTCACTTTAGACATGAGGGAAATGCAACTCTCTGTTCATGCAAGAAGCTAGATTGTTCATTTCTGAGATAATTTGAACACAAAAGAAGAATAGCTCCTGTCTCTCTAAAACCTGTCCATCATCTACAAGGCACAATTCAGGAGTGTGATGGAATACTCTCCAATTGCCTGGATGGGTGCAGCTCCAACAACACTCAAGAAGCTCAACGGCATCAGGATAAAGCAGCCCGCTTGATTGGCACCCCATCCACCACCTTCATCATTCACTCCCTCCACCACCGACACACAGCGGCAGCAGTGTGTACCATCTACAAGATGCACTGCAGCAACTCACCAAGGCTCCTTCGACAGCACCTACCAAACCTAGGACCTCTACCACCTAGAAGGACAAGGGCAGCGGATGCATGGGCACACGACCACCTGCAAGTTCCCCTCCAAGTCACACACCATCCTGACTTGGAACTATATCGCCGTTCCTTCACTGTTGCTGGGTCAAAATCCTGGAACTCTCTTCCGAACAGCACTGTTAGTGTTCAAGAAGGCAGATCACCATAACCTTCTCAAGAGCAATTAGGGATGGGCAATAAATTCTGGCCTAGCCAACAATGCCCACATCCCATGAACGAATAATAAAAAAATGTGTACAAAATAGGAAAATTAGATGTCATGGCAGTAAGCAGATAGTGAAAGTTCCAACGAATAGATCTTCCCAGAAGCTGTGTGTTGGGGCAGTTACATGTAGTATTTATGTTGTTTAAGCGTATTTACAAAGAATAACATCATATTTACAGCACAGAAATAGGCCATTCAGCACAACTGGGCTGTATCAATCCACACGAGTCTCCTACCACCCTAATTCAACCAACCCTATCGCTTTCTCCCTCATGTACTTACCTCATTAAATGTATCTCTGCTATTTACTTTATTGGGGATTATGAGTAATGGATTTGAATGTGGCTGGCAAACAAATCGCTTTTGCTGGATCCTTGTTCTTCGAAACAAAAATCCTAATTTTTTTCACTCCTGCTATAAGTGCATTTACAGTTGCTGAGGTCTGATTCTATTTTCCCGGTCCCTTGGAGGTGAATTTGAGGGTGGGGGTGGAGCTGGAAAAACAGAGGAAAACTATCAGGATGATTCTCTGACGAGTTCCCGCCTCCAGGCGAATTTCCCAAGGGTGGGTTCTGAGTAGATTCGGCCACCCACCTGCAGGAGGCGGGCAGGCAATTAAGACATTTAAGGCTTCAATTAATGGCTATTTTCATAAAGGGAGCCATGTTTCCCGATATCGCACAGGTCAGCTGCTGTGTCAGGAGACTGGCAATACACCAGAGTCGGCTTCATAGCGGGAGGTCCAAGCTGCGTAACAATTGAGGGCTTTTAATCATTTGCCAGCAGTAATTCTCAATGCTCATGTATCCTCAAGCAGAAGATGTGTAGGAGACTGATCTCTCCGCTAACACCGTACCTGATGCAATGGCAGCCACTCACCTCCAACTGATGGTTCCACTTCAGCAGCACCCACACTGCAAAGGAGATAGGCGGCCATATCCACATTGAATGTACCTCCTGACGTTGGAACCCGACTACTGTCCCTAATTGGATAAGGCTCCTGGAGGCGGCTTCTTAATTGGCTGCCTCTGGGAAGATCTAACTGACAGGCGCAGTAGCGACACAAGTGGGGTTGTGACCTGGAAATCGTCCCAGCCCTCGATTACTTTCTAAATCTAGATAATCCTGGTCTATGAATGTCAGATGCCCTCTGGTAGCTCACCAAATTTCCCACTTGCTCTGTGTGTAGGGCTAGATGGTGAGTATTAACAGATCATTTGACTGTGGGGAAGATTACAGTCAACATTGACATGTGTGCTGCTACTTTTGGATGAGACATCAATTTGAAGCTGTGTCTGCCCTCTCAGGTCAATTTAAAAGAGCCCGTTGTACTTACTGAAGATGAACATGAGCATTTTCCTTGGTGTCCTGGACAACGGCCTGGATCAAAGCCGTTGACAAAGATCAAAGAATTTCTGTGCAGTGGATTTCCCCTTTCCCGATATCAGCTTGAATCTGGATCTAAGTCAAGGGGATCTCCAGGTGTCCAGCAATAGTGAAACCCGGCCTATGACAACACCTTCCAAACCCACAACCTCCTACCACCTAGAAGGAAAAGGGCAGCAGGTGCATGGGAACATCACCACCTGCAAGTTCCCCTCCAAGCCACACACCATCCTCACTTGGAACTATATCACCGTTCCTTCACTGTCACTGGGTCAAAATCCTGGAACTCCCTTCCTAACAGCACTGTGGGTGTACCTACAGCGATTCAAGAAGGCAGCTCACCACCACCTTCTCAAGGGCAATTAGGGATGGAAACAAATGCTAGCCTAGCCAGCAATGCCCACATCCCAGCAACGAATAAAAAAAAAACAGGGTGAGCAACTAATCACATTGAAGCCACCAAGCACATTCTCACTGACACAAACCAAAATGTCAGATACCCTGATGAAGGGTCACTGACCTGAAATGTTAACTCTGTTTCTCTCTCCCCAGATGCTGCCAGACCTGCTGAGTATTTCCAGTATTTCTTGTTTTTAAGTTAAAAACACTGATTATCCATCATTTTTAATTAAATTTTGCAGAGCGCAAGATAAATGATTGGGGCATGCACAGGTGATTAAGGTAGAAGCTGAAATATCATAAACATGCTATAAAAGGTTCAATTTAATTTTTTATGATATTACAGATATTTGAAATTCCACAAATATAAAATGTTTTTCAGGGTCCAAAAGGCTTTTCCGCATTAAATATAGTTATGACCGAGGTGGGAGGAGTGCACTGTCTTTTCGACTTCCACTTCTCCACAGGTCACAACATATATTTAAATATTTACCCAGTTACTGATACGGTCAATCATATACTGTACTATTTATCCCAGAATAAAATACACCAACCAGGTTTTTTTAATAAACAACAAAATTATCAGTTTATTATGAAATAAGACATAACCAGTAACAAAGCAAAGCATTAACAGACAGAATGATGTATGAAAGTTCCCTTATTATCTTTGCCCCTCTCTCTCTCTCACACACACACACACACAGACATACACACACACACACACACACACACACACACACACACACACAGACTTACACACACACCCCGACACACACACACACCCACATACACACACAAACATACACAGATATACACACACACACACACACAAACATACACAGACATACACACACACAAACACATACACATACACACACAAACACACACACACAAACACAAACACACACACACGCACAGACATACACACACACGCACAGACATACACACACACAAACACATACACACACAAACACACACACACACATACACACACAAACACACACACACATACACAGACATACACACTCATACATACACACACAGAAACACACACACACAGACATACACAAACACACACACACAGACATACACACACAGAAACACACACACACACACACAGACATACACACACACATTGGTTAACTGAAGAAATGAGAGATTTTCTTTTTAGAGCTCTGTTACAAAAAGAAAGACAGAAAATAACACTTTGGCCAAATACTTGCTAATTCTTGAAAAAAGAGAAGATATGGAAAGATGTCTGTTGTCCCATTTTTGTTTTGATCTCCCAAATATGTATAGACTGTCACTGGGATCTTTCTAGAACAGTTCTTTTCAGGAGACGTTGAAGATCAGTTTGGCAAGTTTTCCAGGCAAAATGCAGCAACAGGGCTTTCCGGCAGACCTTTCAGGAGGAATGCAGCATTAATTTCTCTTTCTTACACTTGCTTCAAAGAGCTTCTCAAAGAGATGGAAAAGGCTGAGCTGGGGTGACTGCTCTCTTGGCTGTTTTTTAAAACTCCTTTTCAAAACACTCCACACCCCAACTCACTGTCCAAAGTGAAACCTTTTCTCAATGACCCCAGTGGAAAAAAACATGCAAGGAACCCTTTTCAGTTTTCCCAAATAAAACAATGTCCATACTTATAAAGTACAAGAGTCCTCACAAAAAACATAACAGATAGAGAAACACTGTCATAACAATATGAACTTAGTATACCATTAAAAACTCCGTAAGAACTCATACAACAAGGTGTAATTTTTTCAAGGGTTTTTACAGCGAGACTAATAGTGTTCTCATCAGATCCAATGATTTCTAATTGATTACCATCTGTGGGGATTTCAACAGTGCACCCTTTGGGGAAGCCGATAAACACTGACAGCAACTTCTGGATTTCTGCGTTTAACTGCTTATGTGCTGACTCCAGAAGTCACAGTCAGTTTCAGAGAAGTAATGATGGTGAATGCTGACAGTTTTACTGTTGATATTACCTCAAAACCCAGACCAATATTTAAACCTCGACCAACATCAGTAAAACAGATAATGAGGTCATTAGCACATTGCTGTTTGTGGGAGTTTGCTGTGTGCAAATTGGCTGACATTACGACAGTGACTACACTTCAAAAGTATTTGATTGGCTGTAAAGTGCTTAAGGACATCCCGAGATAATGAAAGGCACTGGATAAATGCAACTACAGTTTTCCTTGTGAACAGGGGTCAATGGATAGCAATCAGAAAGAGGAATCCTGCTTGATTTTCCCCCTCTCCAGTCAAGAAGCTGAGTCCAATTGAGATGCCAAGTGCTGGTCAAACTGTTCAACCTGGCTCATGAAACCATGAGAATCATCATTATTAGCATACTTTTAAGGGTTTTGGTAACACTTTCATTTTTTGACCAACAATATCAACATTTGAAAGACGAGTAGAACTTAGAATTATAGAATGATACAGCACTGAAGGAGGCCATTCAGCCTTTCCAGCCTATGCCAGCTCTTTGAAAGAGCTATCCAATTCGTCCCACAGAATCATAGAACTGTTACAGCGCAGAAGGAGGCCATTCAGCCCATCATGTCCACACCAGCTCTCCAAAAGAGCAATTCCCTCAGTTCCATTCCCCCACCTTCTCCCTGAAACCCTGCACATTCTTCCTTTCCATATAATAGTCTAATTCCCTTTTGAATGCTTCAATTGAACCTGCCTTCACCACATTCTCAGGCAGTGCATTCCAGACCTTAATCACTCGCCGCATGATAAAGTTTTTCCTCATGTCACTTTTGCTTCTCTTACCAAATACTTTAAATCTGTGCCCTCTCCTTCTCAATCCTTTCACAAGCGGAAACAGTTTCTCTCTATCTACTCTGTCCAGACACCTCATGATTTTGAATACCGCTTTCAAATCACCTCTCAGCCTTCTCTTCAAGGAAAACAGTCCTAACTTCTACAATTTATCTTCATAAATGAAATTCCTCATCCCTGGAACCATTATTGGGAATCTTTTCTGTACTCTCTCCAATGCCCTCACGTCTTTCCTAAAGTGTGGCACCCAGAACTGGACACAATACTCCAGCTGAGATCGAACTAGTGTCTTATACAATTTCAACATAACATCCTTGCTCTTGTACTCTATGCCCCTATTAATAAAGCCCAGCATACTGTATGCTTTGTTAACCACTCTCTCAACCTGTCCTGCCAACTTTAATGACTTATGCACATATATACCTAGATCCCTCTGCTCCTGCACCCAACTTTAGAATTGTAACCTTTATTTTATACTGTCTCTCCATGTTCTTCCTACCAAAATGAATCACTTCACATTTCTCTGCATTGAACTTCATCTACCACCTGTCTGCCCATTCCACTAATGTGTCTATGTCCTCCTCACAGTTCACAATGCTTTGAAGTTTCGTATCATCTGCAAACTTTGAAATTCTGCCCTGTATACCAAGGTCTAGGTCATTAATATATATCAGGAAAAGCAAGGGTCCCAACACTGACCCCTGGGGAACTCCACTACAAACCTTCCTCCAGCCCGAAAAAGATCCATTAACCACTACTCTTTGTTTCCTGTCACTCAGCCAATTCCATATCCATGTTGCTGCTATTCCTTTTATTCCATGAGCTACAAGTTTGCTCACTGGTCTGTTGTGCAGCACTGTATCAAATGCCTTTTGCTCTCTTTTAAAATTTGCTTGCATTTATATTGCACCTTTCATGTTTTTAGGACTCCTAAAACTACTTTAAGTGGAGGCAAAGATGGCCGTTAACTGGTACATTGCAATATTCTTACAAACAGCGCATAAATTAATGAAGGGGTAATTTGACAGTGTGAGTTGAAGGATGAATGTTAACCAGAACATATGAGAAACTCTCCCGCTCTTCTTTGAATAGTGCTATACGATATTTTATATCCTCAGCAGGCAGACTCATTCCCAGTTTAACATCTCACCCAAAAAGACAGCACCTCTGATATTGAAGCACTTCCCCAGTACTGTACTGCTCAAGCGTACTCCTTTATATTATGGTTTGAAAAGGCTATAAAGGAGGCCAATAATAAAGGTTCAGGTGAGGCAGTGGTCAGCCTTCACTATAGGCCTTCAGATCATGCAGTTAAGGCAGCTGTCTGCAAGGCTTTTATACATCTACAGAATGTGTCACTTAGCATGACAAGTTTCAACAAGAAAATCCTCTCAGAGAAATGATTTTGGAGAAAATCTGGGTAAGGCAATAGTCAGGGAAGATGTTTTTTAAACTTTAATTATATTTAACCCATGGAGTAAAGGCATAAATCCACTGAATCATAGAATGGTTACAGCACAGAAGGAGGCCATTCGGCCTGTCGAGTCCATTCACCTCGTACCATTCCTCCTCCTCCTCCCCGTAGCCCTACACAGTCTTCCTTTTCTGATAATAATCTAATTCCCTCTTGAATGCCTCAGTTGAACCTGCATCCACCATATTCTCGGGTAGTGTATTCTAGATCCTAACCATGTATTGCATGAAAAAGTTTTTCCTCATGTCACCATTGTTTCTTTTGCCAATTACCTTAAATCTGTGCCCTCTGGTCCTTGATTCTTCCACCATTGAGAACAGTTTTTCCCTATCTACTCTGTTGTGATCCTTATGATTTTGAACACCTCTATCAAATCTCCTTTCAACCTTCTCTGCTCCAAAGAAAACAGTCCCAATTTTTTCCAATCTATCCACGTAACTGAAGTTCCTTATCCTTCCTAAGGCAGAGGTAGATAGATTCCTGATAAGCAGGGGGGTGAAAGGTTATCGGGGGAGGTAGAAATGTGGAGTAATCAGTTCAGCAATGAACTTATTGAATGGTGGAGCAAGCTCGAGTGGCCTACTCCTGCTCCTAATCTGTATGTTTGTATGTCTTTTGGAAGTCCATGTACACCGCATCAACAACATTACCCTCATCAACTCTCTCTGGTACCTCATCAAAAAGCACAAGCAAGTTAGTTAAACATGGGTTACCCTTAGCAAATCCATGATGGCTTTCCTTAATTAACCCACATTTGTTCAAGTGACTATTATTTTGTCCCAGATTAATGTTTCTAAAAGTTTGCCCACCACTGAAGTTAAACTGACTGACCTGTAGTTGCTGGGCTTATCTTTACACCCTATTTTGTACAAGGGTGTAATATTTGCAATTCTCCACCCAAGTCTAAGGAAGATTGGAAAATTATGGCCCGTGCCTCTGCAATTTCCACTCTCATTTCCCTCAGTATCCTTGGATGCATCTCATCTGGTCCTGGTGTTTTATCCACTTTAAGTACAGACAGCATATCCAAAACCTCCTCCTTATCAATTTTAAACCCTTTTCAAGTGTTTGAATTATCTCCTCTTTCACCATGACCTGTGTAGGTCTTCCTTGGTAAAGATAGATGAAAAGTATTCATTTAATACCTCAGCCATGCTCCCTGCCTTCATTGGTCCCTAATCAGCCCCACTCCTCCTTTTACCACCCTTATACTATTTATATGCCTATAGTAAACTTTTGGATTCCCTTTTACATCATCTGCTAGTCTCTTCTCATATGCTCCCTCTCTGCTTCTCTCATTTGCTTTTTCAGTTCCCCTCTGAACCTTCTATATTCAGCCTAGTTCTTCATTGTATTATGTACCTGACGTCTGTCATTAACACCTTTTCCTTTCTTCAACTTAATCTCTGTTCCACATCTTTCTGATTTGACTGATAATTTTAGGATAATTGAATGTGCAAATTGATAATTGATGGAGCTATATTCATATCTAAATATTTAATAGCCTTGTGTGTCCACTGAAAAGCTTCTAATCTTTACACATGTTTTGAGGGTGTTTGAGATTATACAGCATTTGTCTTATCAATATTAATTTTGTATCCAGACAAGGTGTCATCATGATGGATGAGAGACAATAAAGCTGGAATGAAGAGCTCCAATTTAGTAATGTGAAACAGGATAGCATCCACATGAAGTGATATAATATTGGAATCTTTTAGTATTAATTCCTGATATAACAGGGTCAGAAAGATTTCTTTCAGCTAATGGTTTGATAATGAAATTAAAGGGGATGGGTGAAATACTAGTTGTATCTGTGACTCCTTTGCAAATGAAAAAATCCTAAAAAATGTGACATTCTGGTGCAGAATTAGTAAGCAAAGAGCCACATGGTGAATAGACCCACTTTTTTGAATTTGAGAAGTCAAGGTGAGGGTTAAACACTACAAGGCAGAACAACACCAAGGTTGAAAAGAGCAAAAATGGACAAGAGGTTTGAATATCGAACAGCACCATTGGTCTATTTGACAGTCTTTGCTCAGTTGGTAACACTTTCATCTTCTGAGTCTAGAAGGTTGTGGGTTTAAGACCCACCCCAGACAATTGAGCTCCTAATATAGGCTGATACTCAGTGAGGGGGTACTGCCCTGTGGGTAGGTACTGTCTTTCAGATGAAATGTTAAACCGAAGCCCCGTCTGCCCTCTCAGGTGGACATAAAAGATTCCACGGCCACTATTTTGAAGAAGCACAGGGGAGTTCTCCCAGTGTCCTGACCAATATTTATTCCTCAGCCAAAGCCTAAAGCAGATTATCTGGTCATTAGCACAATGCTGTTTATGTGCAAATTGGCTGCTGCATTTTTCCAACTTTATAACATTGACTACAATACAAAAGTACTTCATTGGCTGTAAAGGACTTTGGGATGTCCAGTGGTTGTGAAAGATGCTATATAAATGGAAGTCTTTATTTTTCTGTGTGAACTGAGGCAGACCAGTAGAGGTGCCCACCATCAGGTTGTACTGCTGTGACTCCCGGGGTCAGCCAATTTAAATAGCAGGCAGTGTGCAGTGTGTGTTGATCTGGGTGCACAGAATATCCAGAGGAGAGGCATGTTAAAGCGTGGCTACCCAACCCGAACCTGACTAGACCTGACGATGTGTGTCGGGTTCAGGTCGGGTCAGGTCTCTCTTCCGAATCCAGCATTCGGGCTCAGCTCGGGTCGGGCTGGACGTGGACAGTGCTGCCTTGCTCCAGGAAGTAATCTTCAATTGAACATTCAGGTCAAGGCAGGAAATGTGCAGTCCGGACTCCGCACTCTGATGTGAGCAAGTGAACGTCTCTATGACGTCATTGTACTCATGCTGTAGCTTCCATGCATCCAATAGTGATTCTACACTACAGTGCACTATGGATGCTCGTGTGTGAAAGTTGGAGGAGGGGGATGCATGCCGTTAATTCCTCGTGACGAGATCAAGCTCAGATTCCCAACTCCATCTGCATGATTCTGCAGGAATAACCTGCTGCCGGAATGGATGAACAGGATCACAACATTTGGACAAGGTAGAGCACAATAACCGGTTCGATATCATTAACTTTATTATGGTAGTCGGGTCGTGTCGGGTCGGGTCGGGTCGGGTCGGGTCGGGTCGGGTCGGGTCGGGTCGGGCCGGGTCGGGCGCGAAAAAAAATTAAAGAACTCAGGCTCGTGTTGGGTTCGGGTTGGATGTGGTCGGGTCGGGTTTCAATTTTATACCCGAGCAGGCCTTTAGGGCAGATATCTGGAGCAGTAGCAACATAGAAAACCTACTGCTTCTTAAAGGGGAAGTGGCAGTGCTACAGGAAGAAAATAACCTGGGTGAGAAGGATGGCAACCTTGATAAAGAAATAAGCTGCTCGGCTGACTCAGCCAGTCCTGTGTGTCTTCATAATGGAGATACAGAACAGGAGGGGTGGTTAGTTTGGGTTTGCAGGCCAAACACTTGACAGGAATGCAATAGGGATTTTGTGGAGGTAGTGCTTGCAACCTTCTTGAATCCTAGGACTCTTTTGTGATGCAGGAAGACATTTAATGACCTTACCAAAGATGCCAAGGTAGGTACTTGCTCCTCTTGGCCCTATGTTGCAATCTCTTTATGTGTACAGCACACCCTTCCTTCACTATCCTCAAGCCGCCAGAAGAATCATATGTGAATATAGAATTGAAGAGTGGGGAGCAGAGGTTTCACAGAAGTCATCCTCCTGCCTACCAAGTCTGCTGACTCAGATCTCAACAGCACTGTTCTATAATGAAGGATTCTGAATGAACATTACAATCACATTGAGGCACTGAGGTAAGAAAGAGGGCAAGGGTCACAGTGAAATCCAAAAAAGAAAGAAAAGAATGAAAGAAAGCTGGCAGTTATTTAGCACTTTTCACAACCTCAAGGCATCCCAAAGAACTTTAAAGTCAATTCACGAGAATAGTTCCAGGGATGATGCACTTCAGTTACATAGATGGGAGAAATTGGGACTGTTTTCCTTGGAGAAGTGAAGGTTGAGAGGAGATTTGATAGAGGTGTTCAACATCATGAGGGGTCTGGACAGAGTAAATAGGGAGAAACTGTTCCCATTGGTGGAAGGATCGAGAACAAGAGGGCACAGATTTAGCGTAATTGGCAAAAAAAGCAATGGCAACATGAGGAAAAACATTTTGACACAGCAAATGGTTAGGATGTTGGAATGCATTGCCTGAGTGTGTTGGAGGCAGGTTCAATTTAGGTATTCAAGTGGGAATTGGAATGTTATCTGAAAGGGGAGAAGGCGGGGGAATGGCACTAGATAAATTGCTCTTTCGGAGAGCCAGCACAGACACGACTAGCCAAATGGCCTCCTTCTGTGCTGTAATGATTCTGTGATTCTATGCAGTACATTTGAAGTGTGGTCGCTGTTATGTAGGAAATGTGGCAGCCAATTTTCACACAGCAATATTCCACAAACAGCAATAAAGTTTAGTGGTGTTTGTTGAGGGATGAATATTGGCCGGGACACTGGTGAGAATTTTGCTGCTGTTCTTGTAAATAGTGCCTTGGGATCTTTTACATCCATCTGAGAGGCCAGATGGGTCGTCCACCTAATGTCTCACCTGAAAGACTTTGCACAGTGGTAACGTCACTGGCATTGTAATCCAGATTCCCAAGCTAATAATTTGTGGACATAGTTTCAAATTCCACCACAACAGCTGGTGTAATTTCAATTAATTACTAAATTCAGTTAATTAAGAAAAATCTGGAATTGAAAGCTGGTCTCAGTAATGGTGCCGTGAAACTATCATTGATTGTAGTAAAAAACCCACCTGTTTACTAATAATGTCCTTTAGGGAAGGAAATCTGCCATCTTTACATGATCTGGCCTACATATGATTCCAGACTCACAGCAATATTGTTGATTCGTAAATGTCCTCGGAAATGGCCCAGCAAGCCACTCAGTTTTCAAGGGCAATTTGGAATAGGCAACAAATGCTGGCCTTGCCAGTAACACTTATATCCCCTGACCACTATGAAAGAATAAAAGAGAACACCTCAGTGTCAATGTTCGAGAGGATTTAGCACAACACCGTGCTGCCTAGAATATCTGATAGTAATGCGGGCTCCGGCAGCAGGTCAGGTAACTGCGTATAGTTTAGCTCTGGAGCAGACAACCCAACAAGCCATGGTGGGAGGCTATTAACGAAACTTATCTGAAGAGCAAGTTTATTTTCTTTGCCTCAGCATTACACGGGACAAAAAAAAAAATTGGCAGCACAGGCTGAATATGGAGGAGAAATTGTCCTCCTTTAAAACTAAACATAAATCTTCCCCAACTGCTGAGATTTCTTTGCAGTTCGACAATTCAAGACTCAACTCTGCTGATGCAGGATATTAAATGGCTCCAGGAATTTTACAAACCTAACAATTATAATTTTGGCAACGGTTTTGGCCAGATCAGCAATGCAAGCAATTTGTCTTTAATTTAATTGACTCTGATAGCAAGAGATCTGCATGTCGTTCTCTAGCTATTAGAACTAATTCGATTATTGTAAAAGGTTATATCAGTTGGAGCATTGCTCCCCTCCCCTCGATACTATTACAACCAAGGCAGGAGTAATGCACTGTTAATTTAGTCCCACTACTCCGCAGGTCATAGCATATCAAACAAAGTTTCCCACCTACCGAAGAGTAGCCAAATGAAATACATCAAACCAGATTTCTTTAAACAACAACATTAGCTATTTATTAAAAATAGAAATAATAAGTCTTAACTACTAACGAGATAAATCTATACATGTAAAAAAACATTTTCCCTTAACCTTCATGCACATACACATACATTTAAAAAGAAACAGGTTAACTGGGGGAAAGGATTTTTTGTACAGTTTTTTCTTAATAACAGAAGGAATAATAAAATAATTGAGGTTCACGTTCTGGTAGGATGTTTTCAGTACAGTGAGGTGTCCCAGAGTCAAATAGTTGGATGCCACCCGAAGTCTCGCCAGACGAGGTTGATGATCAGTCTGTGATGGGTAGGTGTTCATGGCAATTTAACTGCAGCAGGCATCACATAGGTCTTCCATCAGGGGTGTAGCAACAGGTCTGCCTGGGTTTTGAAGCAGCAGTCTAGCAGTAGAAGAATTCTTCAGATTTCAGGATTTCTTAGCATACAGGAGCCAGCAGGAATCTCACTCAATGCAGGAATTCTTCAGAGACCGGAGGCAACAGGAATCTGCCACCTTTCAAATGCAGGAGTCCTTTTCAAGAGATACGAGTCTCCTTTACTGTGAGAGGTAACAGCTTTCTGGGTCTTTTCTCTCTTGCTACAGGCAGGTCAAGCAAAGATTTCAAATGCCTGCCCTTTGTCCAATTCACGGGCTTTATTAAAGGGTCCAAAGTGAAAAAAAACCCTTCCTGATCACGGTCACATGTCCAGTTGCAGTGTCTCCCCCAGTTCAAAAACAGCTCTGAAGAAAGGTCAAACCCCTGGGGTTTCCTTGAAACTGTTGGCCTTCCTGTCCTTTTACAAGTTTAACTTCCTTTCAAAACACCCATAAAGTTCAACTCTTTTTAGAGATACAGCACTGAAACAGGCCCTTTGGCCCACCGAGTCCGTGCCGACCATCAACCAC
The DNA here is from genome assembly GCF_036365525.1 of Heterodontus francisci. Classification (NCBI taxonomy): domain Eukaryota; kingdom Metazoa; phylum Chordata; class Chondrichthyes; order Heterodontiformes; family Heterodontidae; genus Heterodontus; species Heterodontus francisci. The sequence goes on from NC_090382.1 coordinate 116,800,908, forward strand.
CCATTTATACTAATCCTACACTAATTCCATATCCCTGCCACATCCCCACCTGTCCCTATATTTTCCCTACCACCTACCTATACTAGGGGCAATTTATAATGGCCAATTTACCTATCAACCTGCAAGTCTTTGGCATGTGGGAGGAAACCAGAGCACCCGGAGGAAACCCACGCAGACACAGGGAGAACTTGCAAACTCCACACAGGCAGTACCCAGGATTGAACCCGGGTCGCTGGAGCTGTGAGGCTGCGGTGCTAACCACTGCGCCACCGTGCCGCCCCTTTTCAAAACTTCCTTTCAAAACATTGCAGGAATTCCAAATATTTTTGCAGGTGTCATTCACTGAGCAAAACCTTTTCTCAGTTTTTTCTGAAACACAAAGAAGTCCAAGAGATTAGTTAAAAAAAAACCTTTTGAGACAATACCTAAACTCTATTCTCTTTATTACCCCCTCCCCCGACTCCTATTTATTCCCCTTCTCAGTTGTCTCTTGGTCCAGTGCATTTCTTTGGGTGCCAGTTCATCACTTCTCCCCAAAATGTCCAATTTCCATGTGTGAGACTCAGTTGTTAGAAGTACAGGTTACGAATTTGCGCTGTTGCTGCAGAACTTTACATGCTGGGATTGTGGGACACACTGTCTGGCGCTCCCATTCTTCCGATGTGGGGTTATTTAATTAGTTTTATGGGGTTAGCTGTGGCTCAGTGGGTAGCGTTTTCGTCTCGAGTCAGAAACTTGTGAGTTCAAGCCCTGCTCTGGAGACTGTGGTGGCGTAGTAGTAATGTCACTGGACTAGCAATGTGGTTCGAATCCCACCACAGTAGATTCAATTAATATATTTGGGATTAAAAAGCAAATCTAATGGTGACCATGAATCTGTTCTTGATTGTTGTAAAAATCCATCCGGTTCACTAATGTCCTTTCAGGAAGGAAATCTTCCATCCTTAACTGGTCTGGCCTACATGTGACTCCAACGTGGTTGACTCTTAAATGCCCAAGCAAGCCACTCAGTTCAAGGGCAATTAGGGATGGGCAATAAATGCTGGCCTAGCCAGTGATGCCCACATCCCATGAACAAATGAAAAAAATGGCAGTTCTGAGGGCATGTCAGTGGGTTTTGTCTTTCAGCTGAGATGTTAAACCAAGGCCTTATCAACCATTTCAGGTGGATATGAACAATTTCCATGGCACTATTTGGAAGAAGGGCAGTGGAATGTTCCCTGGTGTTCCAGTCAATGTTCATCTCTGAACCGACAGTGAAAATATATTATCTGGTTAGTTATTTCCCATCTGTGGGACTTTGCTGTGTGTAAATTAGCCACTGCATTTACCTTCATTTCCACAGTGATTGTATTTCAAAATTTACTGAATTGATTGTAAAGTGTATTTAGATGTCATATGAATGAACATTATTTCTTTCTTTGCTCACCAGTATTGGCTGATAGTGCAGAATTTTAAAAAATTCTTTCATGGGTTGAGGGCATCGCTGGAAAGAACAGCATTTGTTGTCCATCCCTAATTGCCCTTGACAGCTGAGTGGCTTGCTCAGCCACTTCAGAGTCTATCACCTTGCTGTGGGTCTGGAGTCACATATACACCAGACCAGGGATGGACAGCAGATCTCCTTCCCGCAAGGATGTTAATGAACCAGATGAGTTTTTACAACAATCGATAGTAATTTCATAGCACCATTACTAAGACTAGCTTTCAATTCCAGATTGTTATTAATTAATTGAATTTTAATTCCACCAGCTGCTGTGGTGGGATTTGAACCCCTATCCTCAGGGCATTAACCTGGGCCTTTGAATTACTAGCTCAGTGACATTACCATTACGCCACCATCTCCCCCTGATAGAAAGGACATGCAGGCAGGACATTAGAAAACCATTTACCAGGACAGTGGCTAATTTTTGGACCATCTTAACCAAGGGAAGTTGCAGAGCTATGCAGCCTCGAGCTCTTCAATAATAATAAAAACAGGACATGCTGGAAATACTCAGCAGGTCTGACAGATACTGTGGAGAGACAGAGTTAACGTTTCAACTCTGATGAAAGATCACACACCTGAAACGTTAACTCTGCTCCTCTCTCCACAGATGCTGTCAAACCTGCTGAGCATTTCCAGCATTTTCTGTTCTTAGTTCGGATTTCCAGCATCCGCAGTCATAGAGTCATAGAGTGATACAGCACTGAAACAGGCCCTTCGGCCCACCGAGTCTGTGCCGACCATCAACCACCCATTTCTATTAGTCCTACCTTAGTCCCATACTCCCTACCATTTTGCTTGATTCTAGAACCCTTAGGTTAGCCAAGCATTTTGAAGAGAAACACATTGATACTTACCAAGGCATGAGATCGGAGTCGGGGGAGGAGTTATTGTTGGGCAATCCAGAAGGACAGATTTACCTGAATGCCTGGAATTTTAATTCCAGGATGTGTTTTAATTTGTTTCTACAGGGAAATCCTGTGCTTCCAGCTCACAACCTCAGATCAGGTAGGTGCAATGGTAATGGGGGATCGAGATCATGCCAGGGATGGGGGAAGTTGAGGCATCACGGTGAGAAATAGTGAGATTGTGAGGAAGAGGGGAGAGATCATGGAGGAGGGGCAAGAGATCGCAGGGGAGGGTAGAGAACACATAGGGAGGTTAGAGAACACATGAGGAGACATCACGGGAGAGGGAGAGATTGCATGGGGTGGGGGAGAAATCACATGGGGTGCGAAAAGATTGCCTGGGGTGGGGGAGTGATTGTATGGGGAGAAGAGAGATTGCATGGGGTGTGAAGGGATGGTGGGGGGAACAGAGAGATTGGGGGTGGAAGGATATGAAGAAGCAGAGATTGCTGGATCAGAGGGAGCTGGACAGGGCCTGATACCCTGAGACTGGCATTGCACCTGTTTCATGCCTGTAAAATGGGTGCAATATTTACGACAGTATCCAAATAACCTCTGCTGATTGTATCCCAATTGCCAGGAGGTTGGATGAGGCCTACCAATATAAAATGTTGTTTGACCTCACTGCTGCATGAGACATTTTTCATACAGTGAGCTCAAACCAGTAGTGCCTCTATGATTTACTGTTAGTGCATCAGGTTAATGGCATTTTAAAATGAACATAACGCTCAACCAATATAGCTTTCAACACAACAAATTCATAGCCTTTCCATCAAACAAATATGAGGAGGGGAAGAGAGAAAATTGTCACCCATCTGCTCTTGTATGTCTCTTTGTGGCCAGATTAAGAGTGCAATTGGCTAGTTGCTGTTTTCAGTCAGGGCCCAAGGAATGATTTAGAAGAAGCAATAAAATAAATTGGGAAAAATAAACACAAATACAAAAAGGAAGTTCTACCTTAGATATTCTTGTGACTGACTATAGCAATGCCTTAAAATTACAGTGTGAACAACTATAAACATTTAAAGTGTCTTTTTGAACTACACCTCTTTAAAATATAGGGGTTAATGCCCGGCAGAAAATAGCCGAGAGAGGAATTTCAGGCACGTGCACCAATTTGAGTCCAGCTTACTGGGCAGTTGCACCATGCAATCTCTGCACAAAATACAAGGAGCTGACAATTCCTGTTGTCATATGTTTTAGAAATTCTGCAGAGCCACTTGAGAATAATCATGTGCGTTATGTAAACTATGTTAAAATGATGCATTGGCAGAAACTGATACTTGACACTGGCTCCATTGGGTCTCAGTAGCTCAGCAACATTGAAGCAGCTCATTGATGCAGAGGCACTGAAGCTGGGACCTGTCTGTTAGGAGGGTGAGGGAGGTGGGGATGGTGAGGGCAGGAATGCGGGCAGGAGGATGTGGGTGGTCATTGACAATGGACCACAGGGTGGGATCAAAGGTTTAATTAGCAGCCTGCAGATGCAAGTAAAAAAAAACTTTTAGGGGTGTGGCACAATGGGGTTGACACCAAATGCATTTTTGGGACACTTAATGAGACAAGTTTCACATTTTAAGGATCGCACAGGCATATTCCTGGGTTAACAAATGAGCGGGATTATATTTGATTGGATTATGAGCTTTTATGCTGGATGGGCAGAAAGATGTCATTGGTGCCTGTTGTCCTCCACAGAGCTGAATGCCGGAAAGAAGAGATAGTATAATTTGCCAGTCATTTCATCAATAATGAATACATTATTGTTATGAAATGCTGGACTTTGTAACATGATTATGTTTTAAGAAACTGTGATTTTTAATGTAGTTTAAGATGGAGTCAGAGAAGTCAGGTGACCTCACATCAACTGTACTTAAAAGCAAGACAGGGATCTTAGTTACCTGGACAACAAAGATCCCAGATCAAAGATCCTTTTGAAAAGCAGAGACTGCAGGGGTAACACCTGAACAACAATAGGTTTCACCCTCCCAGACTTACAGTTCGTAAACAAGGAATCAGTGGTTGTGAAAATGTAAATATGAATTGAAATGGCTAACACCTGGAAATAATGGAAAGCCCGGGTGTCTCTGCTGTATCCAGACTTGTGGACTTTGCATATTGGAAAAGACAATGGCTACCTACTTGTGATTCCAGATAAATTCAACAGATTTTCAGAAGGCAGGCAGGCTGTAAGGAAGACCATAAGAAGACCAGCAGTGGCAGCCTCAGAGAGGAGAGAGAGAGAGAGAGGTCACCTGCTTTCGGAAGAACACAAGAAAACAAGAAATAAGAGCAGGAGTAGACCATATGGCCCATCAAGCCTGCTCCGCCATTCAATATGAACATGGCTGATCAGAGGATTCAATTCCACTTTCCCATCTGCTCGCCATATCCCTTGATTCCCTGAGAGACCATAAATCTGTTTATATCAGCCTTAAATGTATTCAACGATGGAGCACCCACAACCCTCTGGGGAAGAGAACTCCAAAGATTCTCAACCCATTGAGTGAAGTAATTTCTCCTCATCTCGGTCCTCAATGGTTGGCTCCTTATCCTGAGACTGTGCCCCCATATTGTAGATTCCCCAACCAGCGACTACTGATGTAGCGAAAAGCTGTGAAGACTTGAACCTGTTCTGAAAGTTGAGGTTTGCGGAGAAGTAAAAGACCGACAGGATCATCAGGGATCACCTTATTCACGGACGTCCAGGTCGAAAGTGCATGGAAAAAGTGAGCAAAGAGGACATTGACTTTGAGAAAGGTCTGTGGGAACGAACCCAATTGCAACTGGGAGGAGTTTGGGACTTTTAGCTGCAAAGATTTCACCATGAAGGAGAACTGTGTAACAGATAAGGGTGGTGTGAGGTTTTCAAATATTTTAATAAGTAAAGAAAATACCTTTCTCAGTAATTTGAGGTATCAGCTACTTACAAAGTGCTATTTAGTTAATGGGGATTTTTAGTTTAATTGTTATAATAAATGTCTTGAAACATGAAATCGTGTCACGTAATTCTTTAAATTGGTTTGGGGAGTTCATATAGGAACATAAGAGCAGGAGTAGGCCATTCAGCCCATCAAGCCTGCCCTGCCATTCAATATGATCATGGCTGATCATCCACTTCATCTCAAAGAGTCATAGAGTTATACAGTACAGAAACAGGCCCTTCGGCCCATCGTATCTGTGCCGGCTATCAAGCACCTAACTATTCTAATCCCATTTTCCAGCACTTGGCCCGTAGCCTTGTATGCTATGGCATTTCAAGTGCACATCTAAACACTTCTTAAATGTTGTGAGGGTTCCTGCCTCCACCACCTCTTCAGGCAGTGTGTTCCAGATTCTAACCACCCTCTGGGTGAAAAATGATTTCCTCAAATCCCCTCTAAACCTCCTGCACCTTACCTTAAATCTATGCCCCCTGATTATTGACCCCTCCGCTAAGAGAAAAAGTTTCTTCCTATCTAACCTATCAATGCCCCTCATAATTTTGTATACATCAATCATGTCTCCCCTCAGCTTTCTCTGCTCTAAGGAAAACAACCCCAGACTTTTCAGTCTCTCTTCACAGCTGAAATGCTCCAGCCCAGGCAACATCCTGGTAAATCTCCTCTGCACCCTCTCCAGTGCAATCACATCCTTCCTATAGTGTGGTTCCCAGAATTGGACACAGTACTCCAGCTGCTCTTATATTCTATGCCTTCACTAATAAAGGCATATGCCTTCCTAACCACCTTATCTATCTGTGCTGTTGCCTTCGGTGATCTATGGACAAGTATACCAAGGTCTTTCTGACCCTCTGTACTTCCTAGGGTCCGACCATCCATTGTATATTCCCTTGCCTTGTTAGTCCTCCCAAAATGCATCACCTCACACTTCTCAGGATTAAATTCCATTTGCCACTGCTCCGCCCATCTTACCAGCCCATCTATATCGTCCTGTAAACTAAGACTTTCCTCCTCACTATTTACACCATCAATTTTCGTGTTATCTGCGAACTTACTGATCATATCTCCTATATTCACATCTAAATCATTAATGTACACTATAAACAGCAAGGGTCCCAGCACCGATCCCTGTGGTACACCACTGGTCACAGGCGTCCACTCACAAAAACAACCCTCATCCATTACCCTCTGCCTCCTGCCACTAAGCCAATTTTGGATCCAAATTGCCAAATTGCCCTGGATCCCATGGGCTCTTACCTTCTTAACCAATCTCCCATGCAGGTCCTTATCAAAGCCCGACTGAAGTCCATGTAGACCACATCTACTGCTTTACCCTCATCTACACATCTAGTCACCCATCTCAAAAAATTCAATCCAGTTAGAACATAGAACATAGAACATAGAAAAATACAGCACAGAACAGGCCCTTCGGCCCACGATGTTGTGCCGATCCTTTGTCCTCTGTCAAGGACAATTTAATCTATACCCCATCATTCTCCTTTATCCATATACCTATCCAAAAGCCTTTTGAAAGTCCCTAAAGTTTCTGACTCAACAACTTCCCCGGGCAAGGCATTCCATGCCTCGACCACTCTCTGGGTAAAGAACCTTCCCCTGACATCCCCCTTATATCTCCCACCCTTCACCTTAAATTTATGACCCCTTGTAACGCTTTGCTCCACCCGGGGAAAAAGTTTCTGACTGTCTACCCTATCTATTCCCCTGATCATCTTATAAACCTCTATCATGTCACCCCTCATCCTTCTCCTTTCTAATGAGAAGAGGCCTAGAATGTTCAGCCTTTCCTCGTAAGACTTATTCTCCATTCCAGGCAACATCCTGGTAAATCTCCTCTGCACCCTCTCCAAGGCTTCCACATCCTTCCTAAAATGAGGCGACCAGAACTGCACACAGTACTCCAAATGAGGCCTTACCAAGGTCCTGTACAGCTGCATCATCACCTCACGGCTCTTAAATTCAATCCCTCTGCTAATGAACGCTAACACCCCATATGCCTTCTTCACAGCCCTATCCACTTGAGTTGCAACTTTCAATGATCTATGCACATAGACCCCAAGGTCTCTCTGCTCCTCCACATGCCCAAGAACCCTACCGTTAACCCAGTATTTTGCATTCATGTTTGTCCTTCCAAAATGGACGACCTCACACTTTTCAGGGTTAAACTCCATCTGCCACTTTTCAGCCCAGCACTGCAACCTATCCAAGTCCCTTTGCAGACGACAATAGCCCTCCTCGGTATCCACAACTCCACCAACCTTTGTATCATCTGCAAATTTACTGACCCACCCTTCGACTTCCTCATCCAAGTCGTTAATAAAAATCACAAACAGGAGAGGACCCAGAACTGATCCCTGCGGCACGCCACTGGTAACTGGGCTCCAGGCTGAGTATTTACCATCTAAGACCACTCTCTGCCTTCTATCAGTTAGCCAATTCTTAATCCAATTGGCCACATTCCCCACTATCCCATGCCTCCTGACTTTCTCCATAAGTCTACCATGGGGGACCTTATCAAATGCCTTACTAAAATCCATGTACACCACATCCACTGGTTTACCCTCATCCACTTGCTTGGTCACCTGCTCAAAGAATTCAATCAGGCTTGTGAGGCAAGACCTACCCCTCACAAAACCGTGCTGACTGTCCCGAATCAAGCAGTGTCTTTCCAGATGCTCAGAAATCCTATCCCTCAGCACCTTTTCCATCAACTTGCCTACCACTGAAGTAAGACTAACTGGCCTGTAATTCCCAGGGTTGTTCCTATTCCCTTTCTTGAACAGGGGCACAACATTTGCCACCCTCCAATCACCTGGTACCACCCCCGTCAGCAGAGAAGATGAAAAGATCATTGCCAGCGGCTCTGCAATTTCATCCCTTGCTTCCCATAACATCCTTGGATATACCCCGTCAGGCCCGGGAGACTTGTCTATCTTCAAGTTATTCAAAAACCCCAACACATCTTCCCTCCTAACGAGCACTTCCTCGAGCTTACCAGTCTGCTTCCCACCGTCCTCTTCAGTAATACACCCCTTCTCATTCGTAAATACCGAAGAGAAGTACTCATTCAAAACCTCACTTATCTCTTCCGGCTCAACACACAGTCTCCCGCTATTGTCCTTGACCGGACCTACGGTCCCCCTAGTCATCCTCATATTTCTGACATACGCGTAAAAGGCCTTGGGGTTTTCTTTTATCCTACCCGCCAAGCATTTTTCATGCCCTCTCTTAGCTCTCCTAATCCCTTTCTTCAGATCCTTCCTGGCCATCTTGTATCCCTCCAGAGCTATGCCTGTGCCCTTTTTCCTCAACTTTATATACGCATCCTTCTTCTTCCTAACAAGACTCTCAACCTCTCTTGTCAACCACGGTTCCCTCACATGACCATCCCTTCCCTGTCTGACAGGGACATGCTTATCAATGGCCCCTACTATCTGCTCCTTGAAAAAGTTCCACATTTCGACCGTGCCCTTCCCTGCCAGCATATGCTCCCAACTTATGCTCCTCAGTTCCTGCCTGACAGCATCATATCTACCCTTCCCCCAATTGTAAACCTTGCCCTGTTGCACATACCTATCCCTCTCCATTACCACAGTGAATGCTACAGAATTGTGATCACTATCTCCAAAGTGCTCGCCCACCAACAGCTCTATCACTTGCCCTGGTTCATTACCTAGTACCAAATCCAATATTGCCTCCCCTCTGGTCGGGCAGTCTACATACTGAGTCAGAAAAGCTTCCTGGACATACTGCACAAACACTACCCCATCCAAACTATTCGATCTAAAGAGTTGCCAATCAATATTTGGGAAGTTGAAATCCCCCATAATTACTACCCTGTGACTTCTGCTCCTTTCCAAAATCTGTTTCCCAATCTGCTCTTCCACCTCCCTGCTGCTATTGGGGGGCCTATAGAAAACTCCCATCAAGGTGACTGCTCCTTTCCTGTTCCTGACCTCAACCCACAGTGCCTCAGTCGGCAGATCCTCCTCGAAAATTCTTTCAGCAGTTGTTACACTATTTCTAACTAACAATGCCACCCCCCCACCTCTTTTACCACCATTCCTAATCTTATGAAAACATCTATAACCAGGTACCTCCAAAAACCATTCCTCCCCCTCACCTATCCACGTTTCAGTGATGGCCACAACATCGTAGTCCCAAGTGCCCATCCACGCCTTCAATTCACTCACCTTATTCCTGATGCTTCTTGCGTTGAAGTATACGCACTTTAACCCTTCTCCGTGCCCATCTGTCCTCTGTGACAGTGCTACCTTCCCCAATACCTCACTACACTCTTTGTCTTTCTGAGTGGACCCACTGGTCCCTGGATTACAAGTCCGGTTCCCATCCCCCTCCCAAACTAGTTTAAACCCTCCCGAACAGTACTAGCAAACCTCCCTCCCAGGATATTGGTGCCCCTCTGGTTCAGATGCAGCCCGTCCTGTTTGAACAGGTCCCATCTTCCCCAGAATGCAGTCCAATTATCCAAGAACTGGAAGCCCTCCCTCCTACACCATTCCTGCAGCCACGTGTTCAGCTGTGCTCTCTCCCTATTCCTAGCCTCACTATCACGTGGCGCCGGCAACAAACCAGAGATAACAACTCTGTCCGTCCGAGCTTTCAGCTTCCAGCCTAACTCCCTAAACTCACTTCTAACATCTGTGCCACCCTTCCTTCCTACGTCGTTGGTGCCAATGTGCACCACGACCTCTGGCTGCTCCCCCTCCCCTTTAAGGATCCTGAAGACGCGATCACAAACATCACGGACCCTGGCACCAGGGAGGCAACAAACCATCCGTGCGTCTCGCCTGCGCCCACAGAACCGCCTGTCCGTACTCCTCACCATCGAGTCCCCGATGACTAGTGCTCTCCCATTCTCCCTCCTTCCCTTCTGAGCCACAGTGCAGGACCCCGTGCCAGAGGCCCGGTCACTGCAGCCTGCCCCCGATAGGCCGTCCCCCCCAACAGTATCTAAAACTGTATACTTGTTGTTGAGGGGAACGACCACAGGAGATCCCTGCACTGACCTCTTCCCACCTCTAACTGTTACCCAGCTGCCTTTGATTTGTGGAGTAACGACCTCCGTGTAGCTTCTATCTATCAACCCCTCAGCTTCCCGAATGATCCTCAGTTCATCCAGCTCCAGCTCCAATTCCCTAACACGGTCTGATAGGAGCTGGAGACGGATGCACTTCCAGCAGGTGAAGTCGGCAGGGTCACCGGAGGTTCCCCTCACCTCGAACATTCTGCAGGAGGAGCAATACACTACACTGGCTGCCATTTCTTTTATTCAATTACCCCTTAGTTAAGTACAACTATAGATATTAACAAAAACAGTAAATAGCTTACCTGCTCAGCTCCGCACCTTTAAGGAAAATACCTACCCAGGAGTCCTCGCTGCCGACCAGCTTCCGGTTCCTCCGGCGCCAAAAGAAACTCAAAGACAAGGAAAACAGTAAGTAAAACAGTAAGTACTTACTTTTAAAACACAGCTCCTGATGCCTTCACTCACCCACCGAAGAGTCGCTACCTTCTCCTGCTGCTCCGCCGGGAAATGAGCAGTTAGACACAATCTCCGCTGACAAAGCCATGCTGACTATCCCTGATTAATCCCTGCCTCTTCAAGTGGAGATTAATCCTGTCCCTCAGAACTTTTTCCAATATTTTCCCAACCACTGATATTAGACTCACCGGCCTGTAATTACCTGGTTTATCCCTGCTACAATTCCTGAATAATGGTACCACATTCACTGTCCTCCAGTCCTCTGGCACCTCTCCTGTGGCCAGAGAGGATTTGAAAATTTGTGTCAGATTCCCTGCAATCTCCCCCCTTGCCTCACATAACAGCCTGGGATACATCTCATCTGGGCCTGGGGGTTTATCCACTTTTAAGCCCGTTAAAACAGCTAATACTTCCTCCCTTTCAATGCTAATATGTTCAAGTATATCACAATCCTTCTCCCTGATCTCTACACCTACATCGTCCTTCTCCATAATGAACACAGATGAAAAGTAATAATTTAAAACCTCACCTATGTCCGCTGGCTCCACACGTAGCTTGCCACATTGGTCCCTAATGGGCCCTACTCTTTCCCTGCTTATCCTCTTGCCCTTAATATACTTAGAAAATGCCTTAGGATTTTCCTTTATCTTGCCTGCCAGTGTTTTTTCATGTCCCCTGTTCTGTCTCCTAATTACTTTTTAAAGTACCCCCCTACACTTTCTATACTCCTCTAGTGCTTCTGCTGTTTTCAGTGCTCTGAATCTGCCATAAGCCTCCTTTTGTTTCCTGACCCAATCCTCTATATCCCTTGACATCCAAGGTTCCCTGGACTTGTTGGTCCTACCCTTCACCTTAACGAGTACATGTTGGCTCTGAACTCTCACTGTTTCCTCTTTGAATGACTCCCACTGATCTGATGTAAACCTTCCTACAAGTAGCTGCTCCCAGTCCACTTTTGCCAGATCCAGTTTTATCATCTTAAAATTTGCCTTCCCTCAATTCAGTACTTTTATTTCTGGTCCGTCTTTGTCCTTTTCCATAATTACCTTAAATCTTTCAGAGTTATGATCCCTATCCCCAAAATGTTCCCCCACTGTCACTTCTACCACTTGTCCAGCTTCATTCCCTAGGATTAGGTCCAGTACTGCCCCTTCTCTTGTCGGACTTTCTATTTACTGGCTTAGAAAACTCTCCTGTATGCATTTTAAGAATTCCGCCCCCTTTAAGCCTTTTGCACTGAGACTATCCCAGTTGATATTGGGGAAGTTGAAATTCCCTACTATTATTACCCTATTATTTTTGGCCATGTGAGCCACATGGAAGATGGCAGGATCCCCAAGGACACATTGTACAGCGAGCTCGCCACTGGTATCAGACCTACCAGCCGTCCATGTCTCTGCTTTAAAGACGTTTGCAAATGCGACATGAAGTCCTGTGAGATTGATCACAAGTCGTGGGAGTCAGTTGCCAGCAATCGCCAGAGCTGGCGGGCAGCCATAAAGGCGGGGCTAAAGTGTGGCGAGTCAAAGAGACTTAGCACTTGGCAGGAAAAAAGACAGAAGCGCAAGGGGAGAGCCAACTGTGTAACAGCCCCGACAACCAATTTTTTCTGCAGCACCTGTGGAAGAGTCTGTCACTCCAGTATTGGCCTTTATAGCCACTCCAGGCGCTGCTTCATAAACCACTGACCACCTCCAGGCGCTTACCCATTGTCTCCCGAGACAAGGAGGTCAAAGAAGATTTTTATATCTCTCTGAGATTTGCCTACATATCTGCTCTTCTATCTCTCCCTGACTGTTTGGATGTCTGTAGTATACTCTCAGCCAAGTGATTGCCCCCTTTTTGTTTTTACGTTCCACCCATATGGCCTCATTTGAGGAACCTTCTGAGATATCATCCCTCCTTACTGCAATATCAACTCCTCTTTTACCCCCTCCCCTATCAAACCTGAAGATTCTATACCCTGGAATATTGAGCTGCCAGTCTTGTCCCTCCCTCAACCATGTCTCTGTGATAGCAATAATATCATAATGCCATGTGCTAATTAATGCCCTCAATTCATCTGCCTTACTAGTAAGACTCCTTGCATTAAAGTATATGCAATCCAGTCTTGCATTTTTCACTTGTGCCTTAACAGGTCTATATTTTCTCTGCCTTCCAGACTGACTCAGTTTCTCTTCTATATTTGACTGTTCATCATCCCCTACTGCAACTCCACTTTGTATCCCAACTCCCCCCCGCCCCGCCAAATTAGTTTAAACCCCTCCCCAACAGCACTAGCAAACCTCCCAGCAAGGATGTTGGTCCCATTCCGGTTCAGGTATAACCCGTCCAACTTGTACAGGTCCCATCTTTGCCAGAAACAGACCCAGTGATCCAGGAAACTAAAGCCCTCCCTCCTGCACCACCTCCTCAACCATGCATTCATCTGCTCTATCCTCCTATTCCTATACTCACTAGCACGTGGCACCGGGAGTAATCCAGAGATTCCAATCTTTGCGGTCCTGCTTTTTAATCTGATACCTAGCTCCCTAAATTCTGGTTGCAGGACCTCATCCCTCTTTCTACCTATGTCGTTGGTACCAATGTGCACCAAGACCTCTGACTGTTCACCCTCTCCCTTCAGAATGCCCTGCAGCAGCTTCGAGACCTCCTTGACCCTAGCACCAGGGAGGCAACATACCATCCTGGAGTCTCGTTTGTGGCCACAGCAACGCCTGTCTGTTCCCCTTACAATTGAATCCCCTATCAGTATGGCTCTCCCACTCTTTTTCACCCCCTCCTGAGCAGCAGAGCCATCCGTGGCGCCACAAACTTGGCTGTTGCTGCTTTCCCCTGGGAGGCCATCCCCCCAACAGTATCCAAAGCGGTATATCTGTTAGAGAGAGGGATGGCCACAGGGGACTCCTGCACTACCTGCCTGCACCTACTACTCCTCCTGGTGGTCACCCATCCCTTTTCTGCCTCTGCAGCCATTACCTGCGGTGAGACCACCTCGCTAAACATGCTATCCATGACATCCTCAGCATTGCGGATGCTCCACAGTGAGTCCATGCGCAGCTCCAGCTGCACAATGCGGGTAACCAGTAGCTGCAGCTGGATACACTTCCTGCACACACGGTTGTCAGGGACACTTCCAGTGTCCCTGATTTCCCACATAGTGCAGGAGGTGCATGTCACGGGTCTGAGCTCTCCTGCCATGATTTAGCCTTAGATTAAGCTCCTTAGTTAGTCCCTTTTTTTTAAGAGTACTATTTACGATAGGGACCTTATTTTACTCCAAACACTACCTACTACAATCTAAATTCCCTACCTTTACTTTTACTTCAGCTTATGAAAGTAGTAAAAAAGAGTAGAAATACCCACCTGTTCCAACTTACCAATCAGCTGCCTCCCCTTGCAATGCGTCACTTTCTGAACTGTGACGTCAGTCGTGGAACTCTCTCGTTGTCCCTGTGAGAGTGTGTGAGCGTATGTAAGCCACTGGAACTCCCGCTCGCCGGTGCTTGTCTCCTCGCAGGTCGTCCTTGGTCTTGCTCTTTCCCTGGCCTCTCGCAACCTCTTTTAAGCCGCTGGAACTCACACTCGCCGGTGCCTGTCTCCTCGCAGGTCCGCCTTGGCCTCGCTCATGTTTTACCATTAACGGACTCACTGAGGTCATAACATTATGCATAAAAGAAAAACTGCAGTGTGTAATAAGGAAATGAAACATGAATGCTGTAGCAGTTGATTCACAGTTGGTGCTTGTTTATACGAACATACGCATAAGGTGCAGAAGTAGGCCATTCGGCCCCTCTAGTCTGCTCTGCCATTCAATAAAATCAGGTTTGATCAGTTTGTGTCTCAAATTCTACACTCCCATCTCCCCTCATAATCTTTGATTCCCTTGCCTAACAAGAATCTATCTACCTCCGCCTTAAAAATATTCAATGACCCCGCCTCCACCAACTTCTGAGGCAAAGAGTTCCAAAGTCACACAACCCTCAGAGAGAAAAAACTTCTCCTCATCTCTATCCTAAAGGGTAATCCCTAATTTTAAAACAGTGCCCTTTAGTTCTGGACTCACCCACAAGAGGAAACATCCTTTCCACATCCACCTTGTCAACATCGTTCAGGATCTTGTATACTGCAATCAAGTCTCCCCTCACTCTTAGAGTCATCGAGTTATACAGCACAGAAACAGGCCCTTTGGCCCATCGTGTCTGTGCCGGCCATCAAGCACCTACCTATTCAAATCCCATTTTCCAGCACTTGGCCCGTAGCCTTGTATACTATGGCGTTTCAAGTGCTCATCTAAGCACTTCTTAAATGTTGTGAGGGTTCCTGCCTCTACCACCCCTTCAGGCAGTGCTTTCCAGATACCAACCACCCTCTGGGTGAAAACATTTTTCCTCAAATCCGCTCGAAACCTCCTGCACCTTACCTTAAATCTATGCCCCCTGGTTATTGACCCCTCCACTAATGGAAAAAGTTTCTTCCTATCTAATCTATCAATGCCCCTCATAATTTTGTATACCTCAGTCATGTCCCCCCTCAGCCTTCCCTGCTGCAAGGAAAACAACCCTAGCCTTTTCAGTCTCTCTTCATAGCTGAAATGCTCCAGCCCAGGCAACATCCTGGTGAATCTCCTCTGCACCCTCTCCAGTGCAGTCACATCCTTCCTATAGTGTGGTGCCCTGAACTGTACACAGTACTCCAGCTGTGGCCTAACTAGCGTTTTATACAGCTCCATCATAACCTCCCTGCTCTTATATTCTATGCCTTGGCTAATAAAGGTAAGTATCCCATATGCCTTCCTAACCACCTTATCTACCTGTGCTGCTGCTTTCAGTGATCTATGGACTAGTACACCAAGGTCCCTCTGACCTTCTGTACTTCCTCGGGTCCTACCATCCATTGTACATTCTACACCCTACATCGTCCTTCTGCATAATGAACACAGATGAAAAGTAATAATTTAAAACCTGACCTATATCCTCCGGCTCCACGCACAGATTGATACTTTGGTCCCTAATGGGCCCTACTCTTTCCCTCTTATCCTCTTGCCCTTAATATCCTTATAAAATGCCTTAGGATTTTCCTTTATCTTGCCCGCCAGTGTTTTTTCATGTCCCCTCTTCGCTCTCCAAATTACTTTTTTAAGTACTCTTCTAAACTCCATTGAAAACAAGCCCAGTCTGTCTAACCTTTCCTCATAAGACAACCCACTCATTCCACATATCAATCGAGTAAACCTCCTCTGAAACGCCTCCAATGCATTTACATCCTTCCTTAAATAAGGAGACCAAAACTGCACATAGTGGTCTCACCAATGCCCTGTATAACTGAAGCATAATATCTTTACTTTTATTTTAAATTCCTCTTGTAATAAAGGATAGCATTCCATTAGCCTTCTTTATTACTTGCTGTACCTGTATACTAACTTTTTGTGATTCATGCACTGGAACACTTGGATCCCTCTACACCTCGAAGTTCTGCAGTCGTTCTCTGTTTAAGTAATACTCTGTTTTTTCATTCTTCCTGCCAAAGTGAACAACTTCACATTTTCCCACATTATACTCCATCTGCTAGATTTTTGCCCACTCACTCAACCTACCTATATCAGTCTGCAATCTCCTATGTCCTCTTGACAACATATCTCCCACCTATCTTTGTGTCATCTGCAAATTTAGTTACCATGCCATCACTCCCCTCATCTAAATCATTGATATAAATTGTAAAAGATTGAGGCCCCAGCACAGACCCCTGCAGACTCGTCACATCCTGCCACTCAGAAAAGGACCCATTATGCAGACTCAATGTTTTCTGCCAGCCAACCAATCCTCTTTCCAAGCTAATATGTTACCCCCCACACCATGAATTCCTACTTAGCACAATAAACTTTTATTGCGGCACCTTGTCAAATGCCTTCTGGAAATCCAGGTATAGTACGTCAACGGGCTCCCCTTTATCCTTCAAAGAACTCCAATAAATTGGTTAAACATGATCTCCCTTTCACAAAGCCATGCTGACAATTTATGCTGCAAAACCCCTTCATATTAATATGTTTGACCTGCCTGCAGCATTATATGTCATGTATTAATCCTGAACTATACAGGATCAGTATCGTACCCATTATTCACGGGTCCATCCATTAATACAGAAAGACTCTACATACACAAGAACAAGTGGAATAGGAGCAGGCGTAGGCTGTGTGTCTCCTCCAGCTTGTTCAGTCATTCAGTCAGATCATGCCTGATCTTCTACTTCAACTCCACTTTCCCACCCTTATTGGCTTAATCCAAAAAAATTGTACTGCTACCTCATGCCAAATAGTGGCTGAAATTGGCCTCAGTGCCAGTGAACTTGTGAGGGGGAGATAGGGGAGTGGATTCAACATTGTTCACACTCCTGATTGCTTTTCAGGGCTGGCCAGCTTTCACAAGCAGCTGCCAGTTGAGGGTAAGGTGGTTCTTGATTCATTTACCCTGTGTGTTTGAGTAGTCTGCCTGCTCTCACTGTCCAGGCTGGTCATTTGGGCAAGGTGTCAATGGCCTCATGATATCTGTAGACTGCAATTCAGTATGGCAAAGCCCATTGGATGAAAGGGTATGACAACCAGTGTAGCCCTTTAGTGCATGTCATTCACTGTGTGGTATAGATCATTCATTGATCATTTGCTAGCTCGATGTACTGTTGTATTGTATTTATTTTCCTTCCTGTAATGTTAATTCAGTTGAACAGACACTTGCCTTGTTTACAGTACAGCTTCTGCCATGAGTCACTTATTTAATATTGACTATCTATTCAACCAAAAAAATTCATTTTGTTTTACACCAGTGACCCATAATCAATGTATTCCAAATTGAGGAACACATTTGAAGGGAACTAAAAATTAAAATGGCTTCCTTCTTGAATATTAAGCAGCTTTATTTTAATATTTTATCTCAATCTCTATCCTAAGTTCAATTCTAGCATCAGCAGTGGCTCACCGGATAGCAGGCTTTTCTGAGTCACAGATTTGTGGGTTCAATCCCGCTCCAGAAGAGCAGAAGATCCAATGTGGAGTGAAAAAAAATCACTGAGGTACAAAATCTGGCAAGGATGTGTGATGGAGACAAGAACTTAGCTTCTCTCTGGCAACTGCCTGATCAGACTGTTCACAATGTTTGTGTCATATTTGACCCTGAGATGAGCTTCCGACAACAGATTTGCATCATTACTAAGACGGCCTATTTCCACCTCCGTTACATCACCCGACTTCACGCCTACCTCAGCTCATCTGCTGCTGAAACCCTCATCCATGCCTTCGTTACCTCTAGACTTGATTATTCCAACACTCTCCTGGCTGCTCTCCCACATTCTACCTTTTGTAAATTTGAGGTCATCCAAAACTCTGCCGCCCATTTCCTTACTCACCCCTGTGCTCGCTGACTATGTCTCCTGGTCTGTCAATGCCATGATTTTAAAATTCTCATTCTTGTTTTCAAATCTCTCCATGGCCTCGCCCACTCCTTATCTCTGTAATCTCCTCCAGCCCACAACCCTCCAAGATATCTGAACTCATCTAATTCTGGCCTCTTGAGCATCTCCGATTTTAATCACTCCACCGTTGGTGGCTGAGCCTTCAGCTGCCTGGGCCCTCTGCTCTGGAATTCCCTCCCTAATCTCTCTGCCTCTCTACCTTTCCTTCCACCTTTAAGACACTTCCTAAAACCTACCTCTTTAACCAAGTTTTTGGCCATCTGACCTAATATCGCCTGATGTGGCTCGGTGTCTAATTTCGTTTTATAATGCTCCTGTGAAGCACCTCAGACCATTTTATTATGTTAAATGCACTATATAAATATAAGCTGTTGTTCTTCAAACTGTTTGTGTTTTAGAAACTGGATGATGATTGTTTGTAGAAACGATCTACCCACTAGGAACCTTCCTGCTACTTGAAGCAAGGTCAATTTTGCAAGACTTCACTTCCAGCCTGGAGTCTTGCTCTATGAGAGCATGGATTGGAACATCAGATGCACTGACCTCTATGCTGCCATTGAGAAAGGTAGCATCCTGCAAGGGTTGACTCTCAAAACTGACCCCTGCTTCCTGGTTGCGATGGGGTAAAATGCATTCGTAGACAGCATAGAAGGAAGCCATTCGGCCCATTGTGTTCGCGCTGGCCAACAAGTAGCCATCCAGCTGAGATGCATGTTCCAGTTTGTGTCCGTAGCCTTGTAGGTTACAGCAGTTCAAGTGCATATCCAAGTACTTTTTAAATGTTATGAGGGTTTCTGCCTCTACCACCCTTCCAGTCAGTGAGTTCCAGATCCCCAACACCCTCTGGATGAAAGGATTTCCCCTCAAATCCCCTCTAAAGCTGCTACCTATATCCTAAATCTATGCCTCCTGCTTATGGACACCTCAACAAAGGGGAATAGGGCCTTCTTATCCAACCTAACTAGCCCCTTGTAATCTTATACACTTCAATTAAGTTTCCCCTCAGCCTCCTCTGTTCCTAAGAAAACAATCCTAACCTATCCAGTCATTACTCATAACTAAAATTCTCCACTTTAGGCAATATCCTCATAAATCTCCTCTGTACTCTCTGGTGCAATCACATCTTTCCTATAGTGCAATGACCAGAACTTAGGAACTTAAGATCTTAAAGGAACGTCACTCTTAGAGGTAATCATACAACACCCATCTAGCCAAACCTTCAAGCATCACCTGCCCCTCATGTGGCAGAGTCTGAAGATCACGCATTGGACTTATCAACTATTCCAGAACCCATCGAACTGGAATGGAAGCTAATCAGCCTCGATCCTGAGGGACTGCCTAAGAAGTCATGGAACTTGAACTCACTGTCATACTGGCTGCTAGTAGGAATGTATTACAAGGTAGCTTCACATAGGCAGAGCACCAATGATGTCCTTGATTTTCCAGACTGAGGTTTCGATCATTTGTAATGCTGCTAGAATACTGGAAAGTCCTAATATCTTCCAATACAAAATGGGTCTTCTAAAAGATCTCAGTGATGAATTAGTGAGTAAGTGCTGGCATGTCATCGAATCATTTGAACTGGGAGGATCCCGGGTCCCCGGTTTACTCCACAACCAGTGCAGTAGGGGGAGCAACCAGTTGCCTCAGCTTTGCTTGAGTGAAGAACCAAGGAAGGTTACTCAAGGGGAACAGTTCAGCAAATTGAATGAATGGACCAGAGAATCAGAAAAAAAAGGAAGGTTCTATGAAGTAGACCAAAGTAGCATGGATGTTTTCGAACAGCTCATTTATTAAGCAAACTAGAAAATCTACTGGTAGGAGAAGTTGCTTAAATAAAATATGTTTCCTTTCAAACAAAATACACTGGCAGATGTTTACATTCACTATTGAATTTCAATCTCAATGTAACAGTGATTCAAATGCATGACAAACACCTGTATCTCAATTTGCAGGAACCTTTTTGGAACGACTTTTGGATTTGTTCTTTACCATATTTGCAGTAAGTCTGTGCTACGTGCAAGACATTTAATTTATAGATAGAAAAGTGGATGGACAGATAGATCGATATAGCGCTACATAAGAACATAGGAAATAAGAGGAGTAGGCCATTCAGCCCTCCGAGCCTGTTCCACCATTGAGCACGATCATGGCTGATCTTTTACTTTAGTTCCACTTTCTTTCACTATCCCGATATCCCTGAATTCCCTTAGTGTCCAAAAATCTATTGCTCTCAGTCTTGAATATGCTCAATGACTAAGTATCCACAGCTCTCTGGAGTGGAGAATCCAAAAATCCACATCCATCTGAGTTAAGAAATGTCTTCTCGTCTCAGTTCTAAATGGCCAACTCCTTATCCTGGGACATTAGAAGGAAAACCTATCAAAGTATCAGCCTCTGAACCATAATCCTTGCTTTTATCACAAATGTTTCGAGCTATTTGAGCCTGCCAATTAGTCATTTACTTGGTTCATAATCTTTATCTCTGTGTGTATTTGTCTGTCATGTCACAGAATTGTAGTATAGGCACAGCACAGAAGGAGGCTATTTGATTCATCGAGACTACATCAGCTCTTTTGAAAAGCAATTCCGGTTAGTTCCTGCCCCCTGGACTTTCCCAAAGTCACTGCATTTTTTTTTCTTTCAAGTATTTATCCAATTCCCTTTTGAAAGCTTCTATTGAATGTGTTTCCACCACCCAATCAGACAGCAAATTCCAAATCCTAAACACTCATTGGGTAAAAAGGTTTTTCCTCATGTCACCTCTGGTTCTTTTGCCAATCACCTTAAATCTGTGCCCTTTGGTTATCGACCCTTCAGCCATTGGAAACTGTTCCTCTTTATTTACTCTATCTAAACCCTTCATGATTTTAAACACCTCTATCAAAACACCCCTTAACCTTCTCTGCTCTAAGTAGAAGGCTAAAAGGAGATACGTGTTGTTAATCATTTATTCTTTGTCTCTGTCTCGATCTCTTAAGAACATAAGAAATAGGAGCAAGACTAGACCATTCAGCCCTTTGAGCCTGCCCTGCCATTCAATGAGATCATTGCTGCTCTTCTACTTCAAGAATATTTTCCAGCACTATCCCCAGATCTCTTGATATTTTTAATACATAGAAATCTATCAAACTCAGTCTTGAATATACTCAATGACTGATCCTCTAGAACCCTCTGGGTTAGAGTATTCTGCAAATTCATCACCCTCCTTATCTCAGCCCTAAATATCCTGCCCCTTATCCTGAGACTGTGTCCCCTTGTTCTAGACTCCCCAGCCAGAGGAAACATCCTTCCTGCATCTACCCTGTTGAGCCCTGTAAGAATTTAGTATGTTTGAATGAGATTACCTCTCATTCTTCTAAACTACAGATAATAAAGGCCCAGTCTATTTAATTTTTCCTCATAGGACAGTCCCTCCATCCCAGGAATTAGTTTGGTGAATCTTCATTGCTCTCCCTTTATGGCAAGTATATCTTTCCTTAGGTAAGGAGACCAAAACTATGCACAATACTCCAGGTGTGGTCTCACCAAGGCTCTATATAATTGCAGTAAGACATCTTTACTCTTACACTCAAATCCTCTTATAATAAAGGCCAACATACCATTTGCCTTCTTCATTGCTTACTGTACCTGCATGTTAGCTTTCAGTGACTCATGAACAAGGACACCCAAGTCCCTTTGAAATTCAACACTTCCCAGCCTCTCACCATTTAAGAACAACTCAGTATTTCTGTTTTTCCTACTAATGTGGATAACCTCACATTTGACAATATTGTATTCCATCTGCCAAATTTTTGTCCACTCGCTTATCCTCTCCAAATCCCCTTGAAGCATCTTTGCATCCTCCTCACGACTCACACTTCCACCTAGTTTTGTGTCATGTGCAAACTTGGAAATATTGCATTTAATCCCACATCCAAATCATTGACATAGATTACCCCACCAGTTACAGCCTACCAACCTGAAAATGACCCATTTATTCCTACTCTCTTTTTTCTGTCTGTAAACCAGTTCTCAATCCATGCCAGTATATTCCCCCCAATCCCATGTACTCTAATTTTGTTTACTAATCCCTTGTGTGGGACTTTATCAAAAGCTTTCTGAAAATTTAAATATATCACATCCACCAGGGGGGTGGGAACCTGAGGGTAGTTTCAGATAGGACAAATTCAGAGCAGGGAATGGGAGTCAGAAAATTAGTGAGTGACCCTGAAAGACAAAAGAAGCAAAGGTTAAAAAATGTACAGCACAGGAATTTGGCAGTGTTAGAGGGTATTTATTTAAATGCAAGGAATATAGCAAATAAAGCCGATAAGCTGACGGCAAGATAGACACATGGCAGCATGATATCATTGCTATAACAGGAACTTGGCATAAAGATGGGCAAAATGCCAGCTCCTAGTAATGTGGCTGCCCTTTTTTGTTTCTGAGCTCAACCCATATGGCCTCATTTGATGATTCATTTACCATATCATCCCTCCTCACAGCTGTAATTGATTCTTTAACCAATAATGTTCCACCGCTCCTTTTTTATCCCCCTCTCTATCCTGCCTGAAAACTCTATATCCAGTGGAAATGTGGAGTAATCAGTTCAGCCATGAACTTATTGAATGGCGGAGCAGACTCGAAGGGCCGAGTGGCCTACTCCTGCCCCTAATTCATATGTTCGTATGTAAGGGAGGAAATAACGGATGCTCTGAAGATCATTTTGAAATCCTAATCAGATACAGTCGAGGTACCAGAGGATAGGAGGTCTGCGAACATTGTACCATTGTTTAAAAAGGATTCAAGAATTGATGAGGGTAGTGCAGTGGATGTTGTCTGCATGCATTTTAGTAAGGCATTTGACAAGGTCCCACATAGCAGACTGGTCAGAAATGTAACAGCCCATGGGATATAGGGGAATGTGATGAGTAGGATCCAAAATTGGCTCAGTGGCAGGAAACAAAAGGTAATGGTCGACAGATGTTTCTGTGCATGGAAAGTGGTTTCCAGTGGTGTTCCACAGCGCTCAGTGTTGGGTCCCTTGCTGTTTGTGGGGTATATATTACTGATTTGGACTTAAATATGGGAGGCATTATTGGGAAATCTGCAGATGACACAAAAATTGGCCAAGTATTTAATAGTGAAGAGGATAGCCGTAGACTCCAGAATGGTATCAATGGTTTGGTTGACTGGGTGGAAAAGTGACAAATGGAATTCAATCCGGAGAAGTGTAAGGTAATGCATTTGGGGAGGGCAAACAAAGCAAGGGAATACACAATAAATGGGAGGATATTGAGAGGGGTAGAAGAAATGAGAGACCTTGTAGTGCATGTCCACAGGTCCCTGAAGGTGGCAGGACAGGTAGATAGAGTGGTGAAGAAAGCATATGGAATGATTTCCTTTATTGGCCAGGGTGTAGAATATTAAATCAGGGGTGTAATGCTGGAAATGTATAAAATGCTGGTTAGGCCACAGCTGGAGTATTGCGTACAGTTCTGGTCACCACATTACAGGAAGAATATAATTGCTCTGGAGAGAGTACAGAGGAGATTTACAAGTATGTTGCCAGGGTTTGAAAGTTGCAGCTATGAGGAAAGATTGGATAGGCTAGGGTTGTTTTCCTTAGAACAGAAGAGGCTGAGGGGTGACTTAATTGAGGTGTACAAAATTATGGGGGGCCTAGATAGGGTGGACAGGAAGGACCTGTTTCCCCGAGCGAAGAGGTTAATTACCAGGGGGCACAGATTGAAGGTGATTAGTAGAAGGATTAGAGGGGACACGAAGATTTTCACCCAGAGGGTGGTGGTGGCTGCAATTCACTGCCAGGATCTGTAGTGGAGGCAGAAACCCTCAACTCATTTAAAAGGTACCTGGACCTGCACCTGAAATACTGTAACCTGCAAGGCTACGGACTAGGTGCTGGAAGGTGGGATTAGAATGGGCGGCTAGTTTTTCCAGCCAGTGCACGATGGGCTGAATGGCCTCTTTCTGTGCCATAGCTTTTCTATGGTTCTATGATTCTATGAAGCTTTCATGAAATCCCACTGGTTCACTGATATCCTTTAGGGAAGGAAACCTGCTGTCCTTACTGCGTTTGCCCTAAATGTGACCAGTTCCACACCAACTGTCCTCAGACTATTCCAGGAGAAGGCCCACCACCACCTCTGCAGAGTAACGAGGGCTGGACAATAAATGCTGCCTTGGCAGTGATGTCAAAATCCCAAGGATGGATGAAAATATAGCTAGGCAATGAGATGATTGATCAGTTAATCTCATCTTGATGGTGTTGATGAAGGAGGAATATTAAGCAGGACAAGACGGTAAAATGGCATCGGGGCAGTAATTCATCTCAAGCAGTGTCGCAAAACAGGAGGGATTGGATTGGCCAACTGTTCTGCACAGCTTCTGATATTCAGTCCATCGCAGCCAATGGGCAGCCGATCTGACACTGCCTGTTTTGTGACACCAACAGGGACAAATTTCTACCTTTGGATTTTTGAAGTCCATCTGTGGCAGCTGGACAGTGAAAGAGGTCCATCATGCCCCATCTGAAGGCCAACCTCTCTGACAATGTAGGACTTCCTCAATTCATTAATAATGTATTTTCAGTCTAAATTACAGTGGTAGTGCACAAATCTGCAGCCAGGGGATAATTTGGGTTTTGGTGATGTGAGTTAAGGGACAAATATTGACTACTCCCCAGCTCGTCTTTAAAATGGTGACATAGGATGTTTTACATCCACCTGAGAGAGCAGCCTAATGTCTCATCTGAAAAATGACACCTCTAATAGTACAGAATTCCCTCAGTACTGCCCTGGAGTATTAGCCTAGAAACCGTACTCAAATCCTTGGAGTGGGCGAGGTCTTAAATGAATATTTCTCGTCAGTATTTACCGTGGAGAAGGTCATGGAAACGAGTGAGTTCAAGGGACGGAACAGCAATATCCTGGAGCATATCAACATTACAAAGGAGGATGTGTTGGAGGTTTTGAAGCGCATTAAGGTGGATAAATCCCCAGGGCCTGACCAGGTGTATCCTAGGATGCTATGGGAAGCAAGGGAGGAGATTGCTGGGGCCCTGGCAGAGATTTTTGTATCATCGTCAGCCACGGGTGAGGTACCAGAAAACTGGAGGATAGCTAATGTTGTGCCTTTATTTAAGAAGGGCAGCAGAGATAAGCCAGGGAACTACAGGCCGGTGAGCCTTACATCAGTGGTGGGAAAGTTATTGGAAGGGATTCTGAGAGACAGGATTTATATGCATTTGGAAAGGCATGGTCTGAGTTAGGGATAGTCAGCACGGCTTTGAGTGTGGGAAATCATGTCTTACGAATTTGATTGAGTTTTTTGAGGAGGTGACCAAGAGGATTGACGAGGGCAGGGCGGTGGACGTTGTCTACATGGACTTTAGAAAGGCCTTTGACAAAGTCCCTCATGGTAGGCTGGTCCGGAAGGTTCAAATACATGGGATCCAGGGTGAGCTAGCCAGTTGGATACAAAATTGGCTTGGTGATAAGAGGCAGAGGGTTGTTTTTCAGATTGGAGGCCGGTGACCAGTGGTGTACCGCAGGGATCGGTGCAGGGCCCTCTGTTGTTTGTCAAATATATTAATGACTTGGATGTGAATATAAGGGACATGATTTGCAAATGACACCAAAATTGGTGGTATAGTGGACAGTGAAGAAGGTTGTCTAAGGTTACAACAGGATATAGATCAACTGGGAAAGTGGGCAAGGGATTGGCAAATGGAATTTAATGCAGACAAGTGTGAAGTGATGCATTTTGGGAAGTTAAACCGGGGCAGGACATATACAGTGAATGGCAGGGCCCTGGGGATTGTTGTTGAGCAGAGAGGCCTTGGGGTGCAAGTACATAGTTCCCTGAAAGTGGCAACACAGGTAGACAGGGTGGTGAAGAAGGCGTATGGCATGCTTGCCTTCATCAGCCGAGGCATTGAATACAACAGTTGGGACGTCATGTTACAGTTGTAAATAACGTTGGTTAGGCCGCATTTGGAGTACTGTGTGCAGTTCTGGTCGCCGCACTACAGGAAAGATGTGATTAAGCTAGAGAGGGTGCAGAAAAGATTCACAAGGATGTTGCCTGGTTTGGAGGGCTTGAGTTATAAAGAGAGATTGGATAGGCTGGGTCTGTTTTCCCTGGAGTGAAGGGGGCTGAGAGGGGAGATGATAGAGGTAAATAAAATTATGAGAGGCATAGATAGGGAAGATAGTCAGAGTCTGTTTCCCATGGTAGGGGTGACTAAAACTAGAGGGCATAGATTTAAGGTGAGAGGGAGGAGGTTTAAAGGGGATCAAAGAGGTAAATTTTTCACACCAAGAATAGTGGGTATCTGGAATGAGCAGCCTGAGGAGATGGTGGAGGCAGGAACAGTAGCGACATTTAAGAGGCATCTGGACAGGTACTTGAATGAGCAAGGCATAGAGGGATATGGAATTAATGCAAGCAGGTGGGATTAGTATCGATAGGCATTATGGTTGGCATGGATGCGGTGGGCTGAAGGGCCTGTTTCTATGCTGTACGACTCTATGACTCTATGGATCTTGAACCCACAACCGACTAACTCAAAAGCTAAGATCTTCTGAGCTAAGGCTGACACCAACACTGAACCACTATCTTCATGGTCAATTTTACTGGTACCAGCTTTTTATTTACAAATATTAAAGAAAATTCTGCTTTGGAAGGTTTAGGAAACAAAATCTCTGGAGTCGTAGTTAGGCTTCTGGCATACTCGGCTTATAGTACAATCACTCCACTACCATATGCCCTACATTCGGATATCAGAGACCAAGCTACAGCATAGAATCATAGAATGGTTACAGCACACAGGGAGGCCTTTTGGCCTATCGTGTCTGTACCGTATCTGTGCAAGAGCAACTCACCTACACCCACTGCTCAGCCTTCTCTCCAAAGCCCTGCAAATGTTTTCTCTTCAGATGATTATTCAGTTTTCTTTTGAAGGTTTTGATTGAATCTGCCTCCACCTAATTCTTCAGGCGGTGCATTCCAGATCCTAACCACTTGCTGTGTAAAAAAGTTTTTCCTCATGTCGCTGTCGCTTCTTTTGCCAATCACCTTAAATCGGTGTCCTCTGGTTTTGGATCCTTGGCCAATGGGAACCGTTTCTCCCTATCTAGTCTGTCCGGACCTGTCATGATTTTGAACACCTCTATCAAATCTCCTGTCAATCTCTGTTCTAAGAACAGACCCAGCTTCTCCAATCTATCCACACAACTGAAGTTCCTCAATCCTGGAACCATTCTTGCGAATCTCTCTAATGCCTTAACATCCTTCCAAATGTATGGTGCCCAGAACTGGATACAATATTCCAGTTGTGGCCAAACCAGTGTTTTATACAGGTTTATCATAACTTCCTTGTTTTTGTACTCTATGCCCCTAATTATAAAGCCCAGGATCCCATATGATTATTAACTGCTTTCTCAACCTGCCCTGCAACTTTCAATGATTTGTCCACATATACCCCTAGGTCCCTCTGCTCCTGCATCCCCTTTAGAATTGCACCCTTTAATTTTTAATTTTGCCCCTCCTCGGTCTTCCTATCAAAATGAATCATCTCACACTTTTCTGCATTAAATTTCATCTGTCACTTGTTCACCCATTACACCATTCTGTCTATGTCCTTTTGAAGTTTATCACTTTCCTCCTCACAGTTCACAATACTTCCAAGTTTTGTGTCATTTTGTGTCATCCACAAATTTTGAAATTGTGCCCTGTACACCCAAGCCTAGATGATTAATATATATCAAGAAAAGCAGGGGGCCTAGCCCGGCCCCCTGTGGAACCCCATTCTATATCTTCCCCCAATCCAAAAAAGAACTGTTCACAAATACTCTTTGTTTTATGTCACTCAGCCAATTTCATATCCATGTTGCTACTGTCCCACTTATTCCATGGACGCTAACTTTACTGGCAAGCCTGTTATGTGGCTCTTTAGAAAATTCCTTTTGGAAGTCCATGTACGTCACATCAACTGCATTATCCTCATCAACCCTTTCTGTTACCTCATCAATAAACTCAAGCAACATAGTTAAACATGATTCGCCCTTCACAAATCCATGCTGGTTTTCCTTAATTAATCGACATTTGTCAAAGTGACTATTCATTTTGTTCCGAATTATCGTTTCTTAAAGCTTTCCCACCACCGAGGTGGGAATATGATTCCCTGACCCATTCCCCATGTCGAAGGAACTCCATGTTAGGAGAGCACGATCACAGCATTAGTCCTGATCTTGGGCTCGGAAACAGAACGTGCTGCTCAACTCCTGTAGGCAACTGAAGCACTGTGTGCCCTTTAACCAGTGCAGTTTCTGTCTCAGCAGGAACAGTAGGAAGCAATGCTCCACTGTGCAACAATGATGCTGTGATAACATTAAATGTTCATTGTTTCATAGCAAAATTTGTTCTTACACAGCTCCACAGCCAAAAACAAATGAACAAAACATAAAGCAGCCTGGTAGGGCCCACTAGTGCAATTTTGCTTGTCTATATTCTTAATTGTACAATCTGTACAGGGAGACTTCAACACCACTATGCTGCTGAACATAATAAGGTTAGCAGGAATGAATACAACGGGGACAGAGAGAAAACGAGCCGGGTTCTCTGCAATCTCAAGACACCTAAATAAATTACTGCACTCACGCTATATAAATTACCAGTGAGCAAAACTCTACTGAAAGTGACATCAGCTCTTAATAGCTCAGGAAACATTGTGATCTCTGGGAGGAACTCTACAACTGAGGAATTATTATTTCAGGGTATAATGATACGACTCATGTGACAGATTTTGCAATTCAGCGACGAGTGGAAAAAGAATAATTCTGTTTTTCTTCCCGGTAAGATGTGCTGGAGTACCTACTACTATCATAGTGACCAACCAATAGCAAGGAAAAAGTGAGCAGAGGAAAGGAATAATTGAAGGAGTATTGGTGTAAAAGGCTTTTACTGCAGGAAGTGGAAAAGTAGCTAGGAATGAGGCCAACAGAACGCAGCATTAGCCACAAGGAACACGCATTGATAGGGGAAAAAAACAAAAGGATGCACTTTACAGCTTAAATGCTTTCTTTCTGAAAGTGACTCCATGTCATACAATACTTATTAAAAATGCAGGCATTAGTGTTTATTTAGACCCAGAGGATTTTATCTGTTTGGGAGGCAGGAAATGCTCAGACTAATGGACTGATTGCTCTTTGCACTCACAAAGAATGACAGATAACATTATGTGTGTGGCAAGAAGGGGGGGGCGTGGTTAAGGGAAATGCCACAAGCCAAATAGCATGCTGCATTGCAGGGGCTGGTACATTTTTCCCTGGTAATTTGCGGTGGTAAATTGATTTTGTAACTGCAACTCTCAATCACAATTTTATTCCCGTTCCTCCAGTTTTCATCTATCTCATGCCAAAGGCCTGTCTGTTGAAATGTTATTAAAATGTGGGCCAGAGATGGGGCTAGAAGTAAATATATACTTGATGAAGGAAATATTGGAGTGCTCTGTCAAAGCAACAGCACAGGCATGATGGGCAGAACAGCCTCCTTCTGTGCTGTAAGATTCCAAGACAAAGGTTTGATTCTGTGGCCTGGAAGAGGATTCCTGCTGGGAACCTCACCTTGCATAAGTGTCCCTAGTTCATAACAGCAGAATATTTAATCATGGGGTGACACCACAACTGTGCATAATACAGTTCTTTCCCAATATTAATGCACTTTCCAGCAGGAATCTTAATTGCTCCACCATTGGTGGCTGTGCCTTCAGCTGCCTGGGCCCTAGAAATTCCCGACCTAAGCCTCTCCATCTCTCTATCTCTCTCTCCTTCTTTAAACCTACCTCTTTCTCCAAACTTTGATCATGTGTCCCAAATAACATTTGCGCCACACAAGTGCCAGGCCATGACCATCTCTAACAACAAAGAAACTAACTACCTCCCCTTGACATTCAATGACATTACCATCACTGAATCCCCTACTATCAACATCCTGAGTTTACCATTGACCAGAAACTTAACTGGACCAGCCACATAAATATTATGGCTAGAAGAGCAGGTCAGGGTTTGGGAGCTCTGCAGCGAGTAACTCACCTCCTGACTCCTCAAAGCCTATCCATCATCTACAAGGCACAAGTCAGGAGTATGAGGGAATACTCTCCACTTGCCTGGATGGGTGCAGCTCCAACAACACTCAAGAAGCTCGACACCATCCAGGACAAAGCAGCCTGCTTGATTGGCACACCATCCACAAACATTCACTCCCTCCACCACCGACGCACAGTAGCAGCAGTGTGTACCATCTACAAGATGCACTGCAGCAACTCACCAAGGATCTTTTGACAACACCTGTCAAATCCACAACCTCCATCACCTAGAAGGACAAGGGCAGCGGATGCATGGGAACACCAACACCTGCAAGTTCCCCTCCAAGCCACACACCATCCTGACTTGGAACTATATCCCTGTACCTTTACTGTCGCTGGGTCAAAATCCTGGAACTCTCTCTCTACAGCACTGTGGCTGTACCTACATCACACAGATGCAATGGGTTCAAGAAAGCGTCTCACCACCACCTTTTCAAGAGCAATTAAGGAATGCTGATCTTGACAGCGATGCACACATCCCAAGAATAAATTTTTAAAAAAGAATCCTTTTATGT
Source organism: Heterodontus francisci (assembly GCF_036365525.1). NCBI lineage: Eukaryota > Metazoa > Chordata > Chondrichthyes > Heterodontiformes > Heterodontidae > Heterodontus > Heterodontus francisci. The sequence continues at coordinate 116,831,895 of NC_090382.1, forward strand.
GACTCAGCTTAAAAATTTTGACTCTAACGCTTCTGGGATTTTTACGACATTAAAAGCGCTATTTAGATTGTTACGACCAGGTGAGAAAGGTGTCTAGGGGTCCCTTTCAGCCTTCATCTGGTCTTACTATAACAGGGTTTTATTTTTTAAACATACTGTATTTTTAGCTTCCCTTGGTGAATCCTTGTTCACCGCTTTCCAATTATAAGGTAAAGAAACCAGCATAAACAGGCTTTCTTAGGTTTGAAGAAGAAATGTGAAATTTTATTAAAACTTGAACTTAAACTCTAATTTGATTGATGCCTATGGATATATGACGTGCACATGCTAGCATGCATATGCGATGCATACATACAAATAGAGACAGAAAAGAGTAGAAGAAAAATAAAGTGGAAAGGTTTGAGGCAATATCTGAAGAGTTTATTAAGGGTCTTCAAGCTCACTGTATTGTCCTTGATTGTAGGTAGTTCTTGATTTTCGTTGGGGCCCAGTATTCTTCTATAACCTTGTTCACTGTAGGAGACTTTTCTCTCTTGGGGTTCATGTGTCTTCAGTGGATTTCAGTTCCGTAAGAAAGAGATGGGAACAAATAGGCAGACAAGAGGTCTTCTTCAGTCCAGGAGCAAAGAGCTTTCTGTCAGTTCAAACACTGTCTCTACAATTTAAAACTCCCCAAGTTGGCCAGCAGGGTGGTCGTGTGACTGACTGGTTTGACCAGGTCTGTTCTGTGTATTGTATGGGATCAGGGGATAGCTCCTTTGTTCCAACACTGTCTGCTAATATGCAAAAATGTCTTTCCAGCCAGGGGCTTGGCAATTCCTTGCAACAGGGCTTCTCTTCTTCCCAGCAATAATTTGAACTTTAATGTCCATGTGGTGAAATTAATGTGCCTCATTATTGGCAGGTGGGGGCCTGCATGGCAAGATGTAAATTGTTGATGTTAAATTATTGGCTAGCGGTCAATGGAAAGTGTATCTAATTGGCTCCTAACATGTCTCAAGGTACTGTGATCATGTTGGGTTGTCTGCTGGTTTTGCTGAAGTGATCAGGTGAGGTACAGGCCAGAGATTAAACCGGGTGTTTTCCTGTTCTGTGTCATACAGCTCTACACTTACTAACTTGACTGAGCTATTGCTGAAGTTTATTCCCTATATTAATCATTTTAGCCATGCTGTGTTACCAATTGTAACAGAAAGAATTCCCCAAATGCAATTATTTGCTGAACAAAATGATTTTGCTTGTCATGTTATCATAGCAGGTTAATGACCAAGGATGTAATAGTTCTCAGTCTTCAAATGAAGGTCTCTCCTTCTCCCTGCCAAGAGTTAAGGCTCTCTGATGACAGCCCACAAAAGGGAAACTCCATGCTCCAATTTATCTGAGAGGACATAACTGATGGAGCTGTTTAATCGTAGGAGAAAGTCATATTAAAATAGCAGAAAAAGAAATTACATGGGAGTAATTTTCACCTTCACCACCTGGGCAATAACCTGGAAGAGTACCTACCTGAACATTGTGGCATTTTCCCCAACAGTCATCCTTATTTCTGATCTTCTTCCAAATGGCTCTGAATGGACTAAATTCAATCCTATCCATTGCAGTGATAAGCTGGCATTAAGTCAATTTGAGCCACTGACTAAAATTACTCATTGATTGTCTCCAAATTTACTGCACAAATCAGTATCTCAAACAAGTCCATATTCCTGCATTATTGAATTAAAATGTTTATAGGCAAAAATGAACATAGACTATTATACAACCCAGGTTTTACAGCATCTGCTGATAATCTCATGGAATCATAGAATCACAGAATGGTTACAGTGCAGAAGGAGGCCATTTGGCCCATCGTGTCCATGCTGGGTGTCTGCAGGAGCAACTTATCTAGTCCCACTCCCCTGCTTTTTCTCTGTAGGCCTCCAAATCTTTTCCCTTCAAATAATTATCCAATTCTCTTTTGATAGATTTGATTGAACTTGCCTCCACAACACTCTCAGGCAGTGCATTCCGGATCCTAACCACTCGCTGTGTAATGATGTTTTTCTCATGTCAGTGTTGCTTCTTTTGTCAATCACCTTAAAGCTGTGTCCTCTGGTTCTGGATCCTTCTGCCAATGGGAATAGTTTTTCCCTATCTACTCTGTCCAGACCCTTCGTGATTTTGAACACCTTTATCAAATCTCCTCTTAATCTTTTCTTCTCCAAGGAGAACAGCCACAGCTTCTCCAACCTATCCATGTAACTGAAGTTCCTCATCCCTGGAACCATTCTTGTGAATATTTTCTGCACCCTCTCTAATGCCTTCACATCCTTTCAAATGTGTGGTGCCCAGAACTGTACACAATACTTCAGCTGAGGCTGAACCAATGTTTAATACAGGTTTATCATAACTTCCTTGTTTTTGTTCTCTATGCCCTTATTTCTAAACCCCAGGATCCCATGTGCTTTATTAACTGCTCTCTCAACCTGCCCTGCAATGTTCTATGATTTGTCCATATATACCCCAGGTCTCTCTGCTCCTGCACCTCCTTTAGAATTGTACCCTTTAATTTATATTGCCTCTCCTTGTTCTTCCTACCAAAATGAATCACGTCACTCTTTTCTGCATTAAATTTCAGCTATCACTAGTCCGCCCATTGCACCAGCCTGTCTCTGTTCTCTTGAATTCTATCACTATCATCCTCACAGTTCACAATACCTCCAAGTTTTGTGTCATCCTATTCATGGATAGAACATATATCATAATAATGACTTAGATGAAGAGACGGAGAATAATGAACTTAAGTTTGCTGACCATACATAGCTAGGTGGGAATGTAAGCTGTGAGGCGAACACAAAGGGCTGGATTTTATAGAGGCCTCGATGTCAGGATCCATGGTGGGGGGTGGTGGGGTGCCATGAAGATGACTCTGGATGAGGCCCGCCATGGACCTCAACGGCGGCAGGGCCCATTCCCCTCGTGGCGGCCCCCCTGTCGCTCAGTGATGGGACTGTAATTTAAATATTCAAATTGATTATCGAACCTGAGTTAATGACTTTCCCATCGCATCCTGAAGTGGCATCGCAATCTTAATCCTGGCAGCCGGCACTGCCGCACCTTCGAATCCCCGTCCGGGGAAACGAGGTGCAAGACCTGTGGGAAAGGGGGAGGTGATAAGTTTCTCAGTGTGGGAGGGGGGCAGCGGGGTCAAACTATTCTGATTGGTGGGGGGGATGGTGGGAAGGGGTAAAGTTAAAAGTTTGTGAACTTTGGGGGGGGGGGGGCTAAGGTCAGGTAAACAAGGTAAGTATTTTTGGGGGAAGAGGGCAAGGAATGAGTGTATTGTTAATGGGTGGGGTGGGAAAGGGACTGGAAACATGTATGCAATTTTTAAAAAATCATTTTAATTACACTTTTCCTTTAAACTTTTTAATTAAATGAAGGGCTGGAAGCTCTTTAAAAATGGAACCCGCACCTGCGCAGTGGCACCAGATGCCTTTGCCAGGGATGGATAACCCACCCCCATCACGTTATCGGTGGGAGGACCATCCGCCGCAGCCATGTAAATGTGCCACAGCGTATAAGATCACAGCGGCTCCACGGAGTAATAATTGGCAGTGACAACAGAAAATTCAACCGAAAGAGATTGCAAAGAGATATCATCAGGTTAAGTGAATGAGCAACAAGGTGACAGATGGAATAAAATGTGGGGAAGTGTGAGATTATTCACTTAGGTAGGAAGAATAAAAAAGCAGAATGTTTTTTAAAAGTCATGGAAGTTGTAAATGCTGATGTTCAGAGGGACTTGGAGTACTCTTACAAGGAACACAGAAAGTTAGCCTACAGGTACAGTAAGCAATTAGGAAGGCAAATGGCACGTTGGCCTTTATTGCAAGGAGATTGGAGTAGAAGACTAACAATGTCTTGCTACAATTGTACAGGTCTTTGGTGAGACCACACCTGGAGTATGTGTGCAGCTTTAATCTCCATATTCAACGAAGGAAATACTTGCTTTGGAGATGGTACAATGAAGGCTCATGGATTAGTTCCTGGGAAGAGAGGGTTGTCCTATGATAAGAGGCTGAGTAATTTGGTCCTATACTCTCTGAAGTTTATAAGAATGAGAGGTGATTTCATTGAAACATACAATATTGTTACACCAATGTATTTTGTTGAAAGATAATTTTCTTTGGTCCACTGACTGGAGATCAAGAATATATGAACATCTGACTTTTTTTTGAAGAAATTCACAAAGCACATTGTTAAAAAGAAAAGCTGCCAGCAAAGCATCCTTTCAGCTTGACTGTATCGTACATTGCAAAAGACTGTGAGGAGAGAGACAAAATGTCTGCTAATATCCCAGCAGGAACGAAGACGCAGGAAGTTTAAAGGAACGACCTGTTCTCTCAACAAGTAGAGAAATACTGCTAACTGCTATGTTTGAATGACTGAGTGACTTTCATGTGACAAGTCCCTCCCCATCTGTGGTTTTAAGCTGGTGTTTTCTCTGCAGCAGAGGAGAAGCAACTGGACTCTGACGTGAGGAGACACTATGTGGGGTTCCATCTCTCTCTCTCTACTCCAACTTGAAAGCTTTCAAATCCTGTTTGTTGACTGACCACCTTTGCAATCAGAAACCTCGTTGGAGGAAATTATCTGCATCACTATCTCCAAGAGACTCACCGAACCAGTCATCTACCTCTTCAGACTAAAAGCCTCAAGACAACTGAATTCAGCTAGAAGCCAGATGAATCACCAAAATCCACAGACTGCACTCCCTTTTTTTCTATGGCCTCTTAACTCAACAAATCCTCCTTTCCCCACTCTGTAATTTACTTATGTGTGTGTAAACCTCCAGAGCGTGTGTGTGAGAGAGAGAAAGTTGGCGCGCTGTTTATTATTTTATTAGTTCAGTTTAGGTACAATAAAGTTAACCTCTTCCTTTGTGAACTCAAGAAAACCTGTCCGGTCGGTTCTTGTAAGCAATCAAACAGTTACTGAATTAGCCAGTACATCCACTTTAAGAATGAATTAAACCTGTTGTGATCAAACAAGGAGAGGGAAAAGAGGGAAGCCCTTCAACCCCTTTTCACTTGACCGTAACATGTGTTATGACTGGGTGAGAAAGAGTCTCGGGGTTCCCTTTCTGCCTTTGCCTGGTTTAACCATAACAGGGTTTAACTTTTAAGAACACTGTGTTTTCAGCTCCCTCTCAGCGAATCTTTGTGCACTGCTTTCCAATTGCAAGGCAAAGAAATCAAATCAGACAGGTTTGCTTAGATTTAAACAAGAAAGGTGGAAGTTTATTAATCTTAAACTCTAATTCGGTTAACAACTACGAATATGCGAATCGACCACACTAGCATGCATACGAGATAAACAGAAACGCAGGTAGAGATAGAAAAAGTGGAAAGAATAAAGGGGAAAAGTTTGAGGCAATAGCTGGGTTGTAATTACAATCCTTTGAGTTTGATATGGAGTCTTTGGTTGCTGGTAAGTCTTGCAGTTTGTTGGGGCCCAGTGCATGCTTTAACTTATTTCAATGTAGGAATCTTTTCTATATTGCTTTTAAGCGACTTCACTGGGTCTGGAGGTTTGTGAGGAAGTGAGAGAGAGCCAGCCAGGAGAGAGGCTCTCTTGTTCCAGGTTCAGTTGCAATCTGTAGTCTGATCTGACTGTATTGTGAGTACAATTCAAAACTCCAAGTTGACCAGCAGGTTAGTCATGTGACTGGCCGGTTTACCCACTCCTGCGTTGTGGATTCTATCATCTGAGCAAACCCTGGAATGTGAGCTTCCTTACACCTTCAATGTCTGGTGATAAAAATCCATTCGGGTAAATTGGACCAGGGAGTAGTTGTTTTGTCTCCACAAGCACCATCTCTTAGTATGCAAATATCCTCCAGCCAAATATCTGGTGATCTCTTTAAACAAGTCATTTATTCACTCCAGCAACAGTTTAAAATTAATGTTCATATGACAAAATTAATATGCCTCATTCTTGGTAGATGGGGGTCTTCATGACACATGATTCTGAAGGTGTTTGATAGGGTAGATCCTGAGAGGTTGTTTCCCTTGGCTGGGGAACTGGATCATGGGGGCATAGTCTCAGGATAAGGGAGCCTATCATTTAGGACTGAGATAGGGAGAAATTTCTTCACTCAAAGGGTTGTGAATCCTTGGAATTGTCTTCCCCAGCCGGTTGTGGATGCTCCATCATTGAATGCATTCAAGACTGAGATTGGTAGGTTTTTGATCTCTCAGACAATCAAGGAATATGGGGAGCTGGCGAGAAGGTAAAGGTGAGGTGAAGTTCAATCATGATCTTATTGATTGGCGGAGCAGGCTCAAGGGTCCAAGTGGTCTATTCCTTCTCCTCTTATGTTCTGATACTAAAGTAATGCTGTTGAAATAGATTTGATGATTAAAGGCACTTTATATTCTGTGTCATATGGTTATAATTCATAGTAATTTTTATTTTCCCAGCATTACTAACTATTCAGAAAGGTGGCGCACAAACTTGTTTTATTTAAAAAAAAGCAAATGACCTGCATTTATGTAGTGCCTTCCATGACATCAGGACGTCCCAAAACTCTTCACAACTAATTAACCAACTGTTCCACGTTGACAAGACAGCAGCCAATTTGCCTTATGGGTACAGTAGTTCAGTGCCAATGTTACTGATCGAGTAATCCAGCGGCCTGCACTAATAATCTAGAGACGTGACTTCAAAGCCACCACGGCACTTGGTGAATTTGTGTTTGTTTTTGAAAAATCACTTAAATAAATCTGTAATGAAACGTTAATATCACTAATGGTGACCATGAAGCTACCAGATTGTTGTAAAATGGCGACTCATTCACTCAATGTCCTTTAGTGATTTTTTTTATTCATTCATGAGATGTGGGCGCCGCTGGCCAGGCCAGCAATTATTGCCCATCCCTAATTGCCCTTGAGAAGATGGTGGTGAGCCATCTTCTTGAACCGCTGCAGTCCATGTGGGGTAGGTACACACACAGTGCTGTTAGGAAGGGAGTTCCAGGAATTTGACCCAACAACAGTGAAAGAACGGCGATACAGTTCCAAGTCAGGATGGTGTGTGGCTTGGAGGGGAACTTGCAGGTGGTGGTGTTCCCATTCATCTGCTGCCGTTGTCCTTCTAGGTGGTAGAGATCGCGGGTTTGGAAGGTGCTGTCGAAGGAGCCTTGGTGCATTGCTGCAGTGCATCTTGTAGATAGTACTCACTGCTGCCACTGTGCGTCGGTGGTAGATGGAGTGAATGTTGTAGGATGTGAATGGGATGCCAATCAAGTGGGCTGCTTTATCCTGGATGGCGTCGAGCTTCTTAAGTGTTGTTGGAGCTGCATTCAACCAGGCAAGTGGGGAGTATTCTATCACACCCTGACTTGTGTCTTGTAGATGGTGGACAGGCTTTGGGGAGTCAGGAGGTGAGTTATTCGCCACAGGATTCCTAGCCCCTGACCGGCTCTTGTAACCATGGTATTTATATGGCTGGTACAGTTCAGTTTCTGGTCAATGGTGGACCCCAGGATGTTGATTGTGGGGGATTCAGTGATGGTAATGCCATTGCATGTCTGGGGAGATGGTTAGATTCTCTCTTGTTTGAGAATGAAACCTACTGTCCTCACCCAGTTTGGACTATATGTGATTCCACACAAACTGCAATGTAATTGACTCTTAATTGGCCCAGCAAGTCACTCATAAGTATCTGATCTCTAGAAAGATGTGTAATATGAATAGGAAAACTTGATGAATCACTTGACTTGGACCTAGGCATTGGATTGGGATATGGCAAAGGCACACCCAGCCCAGTCATCCCTCCAGAGTCCTCCTCACTAGCAACTGTGGACTTGTGCCAAAATTGGGAGAGCTGTCCTGCAACAGCCTGACATATTCATGTTCATAAAGTTATAGCTGTCAGTCATTGTCCCAGATTCCTCCATCATCATCCCTGGATATGCCCTGTCCCAACAGTAGGATTGACCCAGATGGCAGCACAGTGGTATTCCGTTAGGATGAAATGGCCCTGAAATCTTATGGCATCAGGGCAAACATGGGCAATCTCAGCGATACTGCTGAAGACCTGTGTTCCAGAACTAACTGCACCTCTAGCCAAGCTGTTCCAGACCAAGGCACAAATCAGGAGTGTGATGGAATACTCTCCACTTGCCCGAGTGGGTGAAGCTCCAACAACGCTCAAGAAGCTCAACACCATCCAGGACACAGCAGCCCGCTTGACTTGAACCCCATCCACTACCTTAAACTTCACACCCTGCACCACCGGCACACAGTGGCAGCAGTATGTACCATCTGCAAGATGCACTACAGCAAATTGCATTGGCTTTTTCGACAGCACCTTACAAATCCGTGACTTACATCAAGAAGGAGAAGGGCAGCAGATGCATGAGAACATCACCACCTGCAAGTTCACCCCCAAGCCACACATCATTCTGACATGGAAATATATCACCATTTCTTCACTGTCACTGGGTCAAAATCTTGCAACTCTTTCCGGAACAGCACTGCAGGCATACCTAAACCAGATGGACCGCAGTGGTTTAAGAAGGTGGCTCACTACCATTTTCTCAAGGGCAATTAGGAATGGGCAACAAATGCTGCTCACATCCCATGAATGAATAAATAAATCAAGACAAGTTCACACAAACAGCAATTAAATAAATAACTGAATCATTTGTTTTAGGTATTAGTTGAAGGATATATAGCAGCCAGGACACTGGGAGAACATTACCGTTCTGCACCAAGAGGTACGCTTTTCTCTTTCAACCTGAACCACTCTGCTCCATCAGTCAAAGAGTCATAGAGTAATTATGGCACAGAATGAGGCCATTTGGCCCATTGAGTTCATGCCAGTGGTGTCAATCTTTCAATTAGTTTTCAGGGTAGGCGTTGGCGTCGTGGTATTATCACTGGACTAGGAACCCAGATACCCAGGGTATTTCTCTGGGAACATGGGTTCGAATCCCACCACAGCAGAAGGTGGAATTTGAATTTAATTAATAAAATCTGGAATTAAAAGCTAGTCTAATGAAGGCCATGGAACCATTGTCGATTGTTGTAAAAACCCATCTGGTTCACTAATGCCCTTTAGGGAAGGAAATCTGCTGTCCTTACCTGGTCTGGCCTACATGTGACTCCAGACAAACAGCAATGTGGTTAACTCTTACATGCCCTCTGAAATGGCCTAGCAAGCCACTCAGTTGTATCTAACCGCGACAAAGTCTATAAAAAGGAATGAAACCGGAAGGACCACCCGGCATCGACCTAGGCACTGGAAGCAACAATGGCAAACCCAGGCCTGTCGACCCTGCAAAGACCTCCTGACTAACATCTGGGGGCTTGTGCTCAAGTTGGGAGAGCTGTCCCACAGACTAGTCAAGCAACAGCCTGACCTAGTCATACTCACGGAATCTTACCTTACAGACAATGTCCCAGACACTGCCATCACCATCCCCGGGTATGTCCTGTCCCAACGGCAGGTCAGACCCACCAGAGGTGGTGGCACAGTGGTATACAGTAGTGAGGGAGTTGCCCTGGGAGTTGTCAACATCGACTCTGGACCCCATGAAGTCTCATGGCATCAGGTCAAACATGGGCAAGGTAACCTCCTACTTATTACCATCTACCGCCCTCCCTCAGCTGATGAGTCAGTACTCCTCCATGTTGAACACCACTTGGAGGAAGCACTGAGGGTGGCAAGTGCACAAAATGTACTCTGGATGGGGGACTTTAATGTCCAACACCAAGAGTGGCTCGGTAGCACCACTACTGACTGAGCTGGCCGAGTCCGAAACGACATAGCTGCTAGACTGGGTCTGCGGCAGGTGGTGGGGGAACCAAGATGAGGGAGAAAAATATTTGACCTCATCCTCACCAATCTGCCTGCCGCAGATGCTTCTGTCCATGACTGTATTGGTCGGAGTGACCACCACACAGTACTTGTGGAGACGAAGTCCCACCTTCACATTGAGGATACCGTCCATCGTGTTGTGTGGCACGATCACCGTGCTAAATGGGATAGATTTCTAACAGATCTAGCAATGTAAAACTGGGCATCCATGAGGCGCTGTGGGCCATCAGCAGCAGCAGAATTGTACTCATCCACAATCTGTAACCTCATGGCCCGGCATATCCCCCACTCTACCATTACCATCAAGCCAGGAGACCAACCCTGGTTCAATGAAGAGTGCAGGAGGGCATGCCAGGAGCAGCACCAGGCATACCTCAAAATGAGGTGTCAACCTGGTGAAGCTACAACCCAGGACTACTTGCATGCCAAACTGCGTAAGCAGCATGCGATAGACAGAGCTAAGCGATCCCATAACCAACGGATCAGATCTAAGCTCTGCAGTCCTGCCACATCCAGCCGTGAATGGTGGTGGACAATTAAACAACTAACTGGAGGAGGTGGCTCTACAAATATCTCCATCCTCAATGATGTGGGAGCCCAGCACGTCAGTGCGAAAGATAAGGCTGAAGCATTTGCAACAATCTTCAGCCAGAAGTGCCGAGTTGATGATCCATCTCGGCCTCCTCCTGAAGTCCCCAGCATCACAGATGCCAGACTACAGAGAATTCAATTCACTCCGCGTGATATCAAGAAACGACTGAAGGCACCGGATACTGCAAAAGCTATGGGCCCTGACAATATTCCGGCAATAGTACTGAAGACCTGTGCTCCAGAACTTGCCGCGCCCCTTGCCAAGCTGTTCCAGTACAACTACAACACTGGCATCTACCCTGCAATGTGGAAAATTGCCCAGGTATGTCCTGTGCAGAACAAGCAGAACAAGTCCAACCCGGCCAATTACCGCCCCATCAGTCTACTCTCAATCATCAGTAAAGTGATGGAAGGTGTCATCAACAGTGCCATCAAGCGACACTTGCTTAGCAATAATCTGCTCAGTGACACTCAGTTTGGGTTCCGCCAGGGCCACTCAGCACCTGACCTCATTACAGCCTTGGTTCAAACATGGACAAAAGAGCTGAACTCAAGAGATGAGGTGAGAGTGACTGCCCTTGACATCAAGGCAGCATTTGACCGAGTATGGCATCAAGGAGCCCTAGCAAAACGGAGGTCAATGGGAATCAGGGGAAAACCCTCCACTGGCTGGAATCATACCTAGCGCAAAGGAAGATGGCTGTGGTTGTTGGAGGTCAATCACCTGAACTCCAGGACATCACTGCAGGAGTTCCTCAGGGTAGTGTCCTAGGCCCAACCATCTTCAGCAGCTTCATCAATGACCTTCCTTCAATCAGAAGGTCGTAAGTGGAGATGTTCGCTGATGATTGTACAATGTTCAGCACCATTCGTGACTCTTCAGATACTGAAGCAGTCCGTGTAGAAATGCAGCAGGACCTGGACAATATCCAGGCTTGGGCTGATAAGTGGCAAGTAACATTCGCGCCACACAAGTGCCAGGCAATGACCATCTCCAACAAGAGAAAATCTAACCATCTCCTCTTGACATTCAACGGTATTACCATCGCTGAATCTCCCACTATCAACATCCTAGGGATACCATTGACCAGAAACTGAACTAGAGTAGCCATATAAATACCGTGGCTACAAGAGCAGGTCAGAGGCTAGAAATCCTGAGGCGAGTAACTCACCTCCTGACTCCTCAAAGCCTGTCCACCATCTACAAGGCACAAGTCAGGAGTGTGATGGAATACTCTCCACTTGCCTGGATGGGTGCAGCTCCAACAACACTCAAGAAGCTCGAACCCATCCAGGACAAAGCAGCCCACTTGATTGGCACACCATCTACAAACATTCACTCCCTCCATTACCGACGCACAGCGGCAGCAGTGTGTACCATCTACAAGATGCACTGCAGCAATGCACCAAGGCTCCTTAGACAGCACCTTCCAAACCCGCGACCTCTACCAACTGGAAGGACAAGGGCAGCAAATGCATGGGAACACCACCACCTGCAAGTTCCCCTCCAAGTCACACACCATCCTGACTTGGAACTACATCGCCGTTCCTTCACTGCCGCTGGGTCAAAATCCTGGAACTCCCTTCCTAACAGCACTGTGGGTCTACCTAGCACGCATGGACTGCAGCGGTTCAAGAAGGCAGCTCACCACCACCTTCTCAAGGGCAATTAGGGATGGGCAATAAATGCTGGCCTGGCCAGCAACGCCCACATCCCATGAATGAATTTTTAAAAAAATTAGTTTCAATTCTTACTCTCTGGCACCCTCCAAAAATCACTTTTTAAAAAAAACAATTCTCTTTCCTGATCACTTTGACCACATTCATAATCCTTTCCTTTCCCATTTCCTTTCTGATATTCAACATATACCTCTCCCCTTTGTGAAGTGCTCAATCTTCCCTTTGAGAAATACTCTACCATCGAAAGTTATTGTTATTCATTTGTCACAGGGTATTGTTGGGAGATGGATGTTGAAAGCAAAGTGACCAAAGGGCTGCACAGGACAAAGGTCATACAGGAATAAAGGGTATCCCTGATGGCTACTATCATTAATCACTTTTCGCAAAGGTGAACATATCTGGTGCATGGCCAGCTTTGACGCACGCTAACCTAAGGAAAATGAGCATGTGTGCTATTTTTGTCAGTTTTTGTACATGACAAATGCCACCAGTTGGTACATGTTGCCATAAAAATAGTCATGCCACACAAGCTATAGATAACGAGGGTCATTTAACCATCCTAGCTTTACCATTCAGATAGAATCTACAACCCCCATTACAGCATCCAAATATTTCCTAAATAATTTCATGGTTTTGCCTCTATTCCACATTCTGATCTTGACCTCTGTTCTAACGTGTCATTTGGACGTACCACAGTGATTTACAGCCAATCAAGTACTTTTGAATTGTAGTTACTGTAGAAATGTAAAGAAATTGCACACAACAAGCTTCCACAAACAGCAATGAGATACTGACCAGATCATTGTCACGAATAGATGAGAACCCACTGCAAATTGTGTTTTGTGCATTTGAGTCTTCATGTCAACCACCATTTTGTGCAGCATGTTAAGTTTTATCTGGGTTCTACTTGTTAAAATGGAGGAGAGGGATCACGGGACAACAACTTGAAAGAGTCCAGTTTTAGGACCCAGGAAACCCCTATCCAACTTGCCTGGACTTAAAACTGTAACAGTTTGAAGGTACAGCCTGTTTTCAATCCGCAGCTGCCATTGGTTCAGTTTAGCCCAGCTGCTGGAAGCTGCACACCTCCCTCTAAGACACAGCCTGCAAGAAGCCAAAAAATTAAAGAAGACCCAGACTGCAAACAGCGAAGAAAATTAAAGACGCAATCTGCAAAAAAAAGCAAGAAAATCTTTTTCCTGCTAGCTTCCTGTCCATCTAAGAAAAAGATAATTTCAGCCAAATCAAGCTGCCTCTATTTACCTTTGAGAGTGCAAAGAAGAAGAAATTTGTAAGAGAAGAAATATTTCCAACAGCTTCTCCCCCAATTCGGCATTTCCAGTCAGTGATCGCCAGTTTTTGGACTTTTTTTGATTAGTTAAACAGACACTAGTTTTAACTGAAATTCATGTTAGTTTATAGTTCTATTTCGTAAATGTCCTTGCTTTTTTATGCCTTTTAACCTTTTCTTATATGTTTATAAGCATGTGTGCCAAAGTTAAACCCCCTCCTGAGTTTAAAAGTGTGTAAATAAACCCTAAATCTTTGATTTAACGCTCACAACCGTGTTGTTGTTGCGGTCGGTTATTATCAGGGTTTAAAGGAGGGAGACATTCAATCACTAATCTATTTACAGACAGGTCATTGAAAAAAAACAGACATTTGTTCAGAGCAAAAAAAAATGTTTAACCACCTGTTCATAACATAATTTTTTTTTGTGATTTTGCTTGAGGAATAAATATTGGCCAGGACACTGAGGAGAACTCTCCTGCTCTTTTCAAAATAGTTGCCATAGGAGTTTTTATGTCCACCTGAGAGGGCAGACGGTGCCTTGGTTTAACCTCTCATCGAAAGACGGCACATCTTGGCCCAATTGGAATAGATTGTAATCCTAGCCTCTTTTTGGGACCATCCTGGATCAGATGTACTCCCCCAGATGATCACTTTCACTTAAGGTTGAGAAAGACCGATCTCACTGACATCTGAATGGGACTGGAGAACTGATCTAACTCTTCCCAAAGAAAAGAATCCAGCTGAGAATATTACCATCCTCCAGGTAGCCTTTATAACATGTTTTAGCCAGATTATAACAACCTGGATATTATAAGGGTCCAGACATCTTTCCTCAACAATGTACCTCCCCATTGAAGAGTGTTCTCAAGTTTGCAGTACAGAAGGCTATATGAGACAGTACATTTTCAAAATTATTTAAGAGTTTATTAAAGAACCGAGCATTCAATTCACATGTGATGGTAAGTCAATCGCAAAGTTCGAGGAAAAGAAAGAAAATATAATCTTATTTCAAGTAGAGAATCCAAGTTTTAAGTCTAAATATTGTTAGAGTAAATTATTTAAGAGATCATTAATATTTAAAGCAACATTTATCTTAAATCCTCGAGTAGAATGCTACAGAGTTTAGCAAGATACCTCTATCCCAATTAATGGGAGAACCACACCACAGTAGTTTGCACTTTACCCATGAAGAAGGCTGGAGTGAATCCAAGGAATCTCTAGATCCACTGTGTGGTTCCAATATTTATATCTTTCTAAGCTGCATAACTTTTTTTACATATGGGGGTGTTACGTTTCTTGCAAGTAGCTTTGTTCCCTTCTATTTCCCATATAAGGTTGTATAACTGTTAATTTCTGGTTAAGATTCATCTTCTTTGATTTCTAAGAAAGGTTAGGCCAGCGGAAAGGTGGGGGTCTATCATGATGGTCAATTCTTTTAGTCAGCTCACTGTGTTTCAAGATTATAATTCAGTTTCTTTGGTTTGGACAGTTTTGTCAAAATTTCAGTTGACTGTGGTTTAGGGCTGTCTGCATAAGACCATCTTAACATCTATGACACTGTGGCAGCTTATATGATCATTTGCCAATGTTTTACCATGTGATGAGGTTCATGACTTTTTAGGAGTGAATCCTTCTTCTCCGAGGCTGTCTCTATGCTTTAAGTTGAGGCAAACCCTTCACCATAGGGACATGTCAGAGGGATGCTTAGGAATGTTTTTAATCTTTTAGGAAAATGAATTCTGCTTTTAATTTTTAAATACCTAATTCATAGGAAAAATAAATTTAACATTATAACCCCTTATTATATCCAGATTCCTTCACACAACCACCTTCAGCTCCTTCATCAATTACCTCTCCTCCAACATAAGGTCAGAAGTGAGGATGTTCACTGATGATTGCACAGTGTTTAGTACCATTCATGACTCCTCAGATACTGAAGCAGTTTGTGTCCACATGCAGCAAGACCTGGACAATATTCAGGCTTGGCCTGTTAAGTAACATTCGTACCACACAAGTTCCAGGCATCTTGTACCATCTACAAGATGCACTGCAGCAACTCAGCAAGGCTCCTTTGACAGCATCTTCCAAACCCTTGACACCCACAAAGGCAAAGGCAACAGACACATGAGAACATCACTTCCTCCAAGTTCCACTCCAAGCCACACAACAACCTGACTTGGAAATATATCAACTTCACTGTGGCTGGGTCAAATATCTAAGACTCTCTTTAACAGCCCTGTGGGTATACCTACATGACAGGGACTGTAGCGGTCCAGAAGGCAGCTCATCACCACCTTCTCAAGGGCATTTAGGGATGGGCTACAAATGCTGGCCTTGCCAACAATGCCCACATACCATGAAAGAATAAAAAAAACCTCCAGCACTATGTGGAACTCCATCAATACGGCACTGGGAGATCAGCTTAGATTTAGTGCTGCAAACTCTAGACTGCAAGGTGAGTGTGTGGCTGAGGCCAGGACAGCGGATGTTGTAGTGAGGACAAAAAGGTGTTCCTGAAGGCTGACATCAAATAGGAAAAAGGTCTTCTTCATCCAAGTTTATCTTCCAATTGTGAAATCAACCTGGATTTGATTATTGAATAAATGGTCTGCATCGCATGTGAGTGATGCATAGAAAAATATTAACTTACTTCCTGAGAAAAAGAACTCAGTGAGAAATTTCCATCGAAATTGATATTACCTGAACGGTATGTACACTTACGGTCATTCACAGCAATAAAATAAGTGCAGCATAAACCATACACCGAGTGCCTTGATGTGTCTTTGGTGTATTTACATTTATTTTTCATTCCTGCATGTCTAATTTTAACATATTTGTAGTAGTGAGCATCCTAATACACAAAATGCACCATAGGGTAAAACAGAATTTTACACTTAAATTCTGAACTCAGAACTGATTGGTTAATGAATTCTGTCTGAAGGTATTAAGCTCAAATCACACCTTTGGGTTTTGTTGAAGAAAAGCTCCTGGTGTTTGTTCATAGAGTTCACAGAATTAGGTCAGTTCATTAACCGTTAATTACTCAGGTCCTCGAGAGTGTTGAATGCAGTCAGACTGTTCAACTCGGTAATCAAAGATAACAACAGTTAAGAACATATTTAAGCTCTATCCTTTGTTATTCTTTAGGACTAGTGCATCCTAATTATATTGTATTTTTTTAAGCATTCTTATGAAACTCTTATGGGTGTTTTTTTTGCACCTCAGAATCACTGGGTTTCCCAGTGGAAATACTAGCTGTGTTAATACATGACCAAAAGTCCTGTTGACAAAATTACATTCATGGATTGCAGACTCAGTTTTGGAAGTAAGTTCTGGTCCCTGATACATAGGAATAGGAGGAATACTAATTCACCTATTCAAGCCTGCTCCGCCATTCAATTAAATCATGGCTGATCTATACCCAATTCCATTTACCCTCGCCCTTGATACCCTAGCTGTCAAAAATCAATTGATCTCATTTTTGAAAGCTCCAATTTGCCCAGTGACCAAAGTCTTTTGAGGCAGAGATTTCTACTATCCTTTGTATTAGAAAGTTCTTCCTGATTTCCTTTCTGAATGGTCTGGCTCTAATTTCAACATTGTGCCCCCACATTCTTGATTACCCAGCAGAGAAAATAGCTTCTTCAGATCCACCTTATCGAATTCTTTTAACATTCCACAACCCTTGATCAGATCAACCCTCAATCTTCCACACTCAAGGGAATAAAAGCCACGTTTATGCAACAAATCTGTAACATTTGTCTGGGTACAAATGTAGAAAATGCTGCAGGTGTACAGCAGGTCCATCAGCACCTTCAAAGAAAACTGGACAATAGTTTGGCTGCAGATCCTGAGTCCAAACTCTGGAGAGTAAAGCTGAGAGGTTAGCACCTCCATCGCAAAGCGATTCCTGACTGGAGTGTCTCTTAGAAATTTGAGCCCTGAAAGAAAGAAAGAAAGAATCGCATTCATATAGCATCTTTTGTGACCTCAGGACATCCAAAGGCACTTTGCAGCCAATGAAGTAATTTCAAAGTATAGCCACTGTTGTAATGTGGGAAATGTAACAGCCAATTTGCACACAGCAAGCTCGCACAAACAGCAATGACCAAATAATCTGTTTTTGTAATGTTTATTGAGGGATAAATATGGGCCAGGACACCGAGCAGAACTCTCCCACTTTTCTTTGCAATAGTACCACGGGATCTTTTACATCCACCTGAGAGAGCAGACAGGGCTTCAGTTTATATCTCATCCAAAGGCGACACGAGGAAAAACATTTATGTAGTGAGTGGATGGATCTGGAATGCACTGTCTGTGAGTGTTTTTCTAAATTTGTTTCATGGGATGTGGACGTCGCTTACAAGGCCAGCATTTGTTGTCCATCCCTAATTGCCCTTGAGATGGTGGTGGTGAGCTGCCTTCTTGAACTGCTGCTGTCCATGTGGGGTAGGTACAGCCACAGTGCTGTTAGGAAGGGAGTTCCAGGTTTTTGACCCAGTGACAGTGAGGAACAGGGATATAGTTCCAAGTCAGGATGGTGTGTGGTGTGGAGGGGAACTTGCAGGTTGTGGTGTTCCCATGCATCTGCTGTCCTTGTGGTAGAGGTCACTGGTTTGGCAGGTGCTGTCAAAGGGGGCACGGTGAGTTGCTGCAGTGCATCTTGTAGATGGTACACACTGCTGCCACTGTGCGGAGGGAGTGAATGTTTACAGTGGTGGATACGAACATACAAACATACGAATTAGGAGCAGGAGTAGGCCACTCGGCCCTTCGAGCCTGCTCTGCCATTCAATAAGTTCATGGCTGAACTGATTACTCCACATTTCCACCTACCCCGGATAACCTTCCATCTCCTTGAGGTACTCATCAAGTGGGCTGCTTTGTCCTGCCTGGTGTCCAACCTCTTGACTGTTGTTGGAGCTGTACCCATCCAGGCAAGTGGAGAGTATTCCATCACACTCCTGACTTGTGCCTTGTAGATGGTGGACAGGCTTTGGGGAGACAGGAGGTGAGTTACTCACCACAGAATTTCCAGCCTCTGACCTGCTCTTGTTGCCACAGTATTTATGTGGCTGGTCCAGTTCAGTTTCTGATCAATGGTCAGCCCCAGGATATTGATAGTGGGAGATTCAATGATGGTAATGCTGTTGAATGTCAAGGGGAAATGGTTAGATTCTCTCTTGTTGGAGATGGTCATTGCCTGGCACTTGTGTGGTACAAATGTTGCTTGCCACTTATCAGCCTGTGTGTTAGAGGCAGATTCAATCATGGCTTTCAATAGAGAATTGGATAAGCACCCAAAGGGAAACATTTCAGGACCATGGGGTAAGGGCAGGGGCGTGAAATTTGCTAAATTGTTCTAGCAGAGAACCAACCCAGACTCGACTGGCTGAATGCCCTACTTCTGAATTGTAACCATGCGATGAATGTATGATTCTACCCATGACAACAAATAGTTGCCATATGAGGCCAAGTCACTTGATATGCGACATTGAGACTTTGGAACAAATAGATGATTTTTATTGTGTATCATTTAAAGAAGACAATGATGGTCCAAGAAACCAATTGGGAAAAAAAAAACCTGCCTTGTTTCACAATTTCCTTTGGCAGCTGCAGAAGAATCAACTCTGAAGTGCAAACCATAGCAACAAGAGCTGAAAATTAACTCTGGATTATTCCAATGCACTCCTGGCTGACCTCCTTTCATCTTCCATTAACTTGAGCTCATCCAAAACTCTGTTGCCAGTAATCTACTTTGTGCCAACTCTCATCAACCCTCTGCTCACAGACCTACACTGGGTCCCCGTCTGACAAGACCTCGGTTTTAAAATTCTCATCCTTGTTTTCAAATCCCTCCATGGTCTCGCATTTTCTTATCTCTGTAATCTCCTCCGGCCCTACAACCCTTCAAGTTTTCTGCGCTCGTCCCATTCTGGCCTCTTCGGCACCTTTCATTTTAATCGCTCCAGCATTGGTGGCTGCGCCTTCAGCTGTCTAGGCCCTAAACTCTGGAATTTTCTTCCTAAACCTCTCCACTTCTTTACCTCACTTTACACCTTTAAGATGCTCTTTAAAACTTGCCTCTTT
Source organism: Heterodontus francisci (assembly GCF_036365525.1). Taxonomy (NCBI): domain Eukaryota; kingdom Metazoa; phylum Chordata; class Chondrichthyes; order Heterodontiformes; family Heterodontidae; genus Heterodontus; species Heterodontus francisci. The sequence goes on from NC_090382.1 coordinate 116,851,413, forward strand.
CACCAAGTTTTTGTCAACTGTCCTAATCGCTTTTTTATGTGGCTCAGTGTCAAATTTAATTTGATAATACTCCTGTGAAGCACCTTGGGAAGTTTTACTATGTTTCAGGTGCTATATAAATGTAAACTGTTGTTGAACTCGACAGCTCCACTTGAAGAAATTAATCTGTTTGAGAAATCTGAAATGAAGGAAGAGATCCTAGAAGCAAAGCAATACATTGCAAGCCTTTGACACAATCACCGGGTTCAAATGAGCTTCTAATTCATATCATCTAAAAGTCACAATTGCATTAGACTGTCCAAGTCAGTGATTGTCACCATTTGTGGTGCGAAGGAAATAATCTGCAAAGTGAAAATGCCACTCAGCACTTGAAAGGTCAATATAGTGTGGCAGGTTTTGAATTTAGGTTTCAAATGATAAAATGTTCTTTTTGTGACAAATTGTGATGCAGATTCTGAGAATTATTTGTTATTTGAATTATTATCCTTTAATGTACGTGTTCCCTTTGTCTCTAGTTCAGTGACGCTGTGCACATGCTGCAATTGCTTAGCGGATAGTTTGTGAACCAGAAATTATATCAAGTACATCTGTTGTGCATGTGGAAAAGAATGACCTTACATAAAGCAGTTAACAGCATTATTCACTTGACAAACTTGCTCTAGTAATATCAATGTACATAACAATAATTTGGCTTTTCAACAGCAGTGATTGTGCTTCAAAGTTAGTTCATAGGCTGTGAAATGCTTTGAGATATGAAAGGTACTGAGGAACTGAAATTCAACTCTTGCACTCTGTTGCATTACGCCATTTTACACTGGCACTGTGTTTTGCCAATGGGTATCCTTTCCTAAGGAATGACATACTTGCCCTAGAGGGAGTGCAAAGATGGTTCATTAGTTTTGTTCCTGCGATGGGGAGATTGTCATATGAGCAGAGATTGAATAGACTAGGCCTATATTCCCTGGAGTTTAGAATGAGAGGTGATCTAATTGAAACATATAAAATCCTTAATGGGCTTAACAGGGTAGATGCTGAGAAAATCTTTCCCCTGGCTGAGCAATCTAGAACATGCGGACACAGTCTCAGAATAAGACATCAGCTAACTCGGACTGAGATGAGAAATTTCTTCACTCAGCGGGTAGTGAACCTTTGGAATTCTCTACTTCAGAGGGCTGTGGATGCTCAGTCGTTGAGTGTATTCAAGACTGAGATTAATAGATTTTGGTTACTAAGGGTATTAAGGGATATGGGGATAATGCGGGAACGTGGAGTTGAAGTAAAAGATCAGCCATGATCTTGTTGAATGATAGAGCAGGCTTAAAGAGTCAAATGGCCTCTTCCAGCTCCTATTTCTTATGTTCTTATGGTGCTGGAGGGCAAAGGAAGATTGTGCTGTTCATCGCACAAGCTTCATTAATGGTGTGTTGAGGCGCGTTTATTCATTTGCAGAGGTTTTGGGGTGAATTCATTCATTTGCGGATGTTCCTCATCAATGGCGATTCTGAAGTCGTGGCACATCATCCAAGGATCTGTTCTTCCATTCATATCAAGGGATTGATATCTAGTGTCCCCTCTCCAGTGCTCATTGCTTACAAAGAGATTCCTCAGAACATTTTAAAGAACAGTGGACAGCAAGTTTTTTTTTATTTTATTCGCTCTTGGAATGTGGGTGTCACTGGAAAGGCCAGTAATTATTGTTCAACGCTCATTGCCCTTGAGAAGGTGGTGGTGAGCTGCCTTCTTGAACCACTGCAGTCCATGTGGGGTAAGTACACCCACAGTGCTGTTAGGGAGGGAGTTCCAGGATTTTGATCCAATGACAGCGAAGGAACGATGATATAGTTCCAAGTCAGGATGGTGTATTACTTGGAGGGGAACCTGCAGGTGGCGGTGTTCCCATACATCTACTGCCCTTGTGTTTCTAGTTGGTAAAGGTCGCGGATTTGGAAGGTGCTGTCGAAGGAGCCTTGGTGAGTTGCTGCAGTGCATCTTGTAGATGGTACACACTGCTGCCCCTGTGTGTCGGTGGTGGAGGAAGTGAATATTGAAGGTGGTGGATAGGGTGTCAATTAAGCAGGCCACTTTGTATTGGATGGTGTCGATCTTCTTGAGTGTTGTTGGAGCTGCACTCATCTGAGCAAGTGGAGTGTATTCCATCACACTCCTGACTTGTGCTTTTTAAACAGTGGACAGGCTTTGGGGGGTCAGGAGGTGAGTTACTCACCACAGAATTCCTCTGGTCTGCTCTTGTAGCCACAGTATTTATATGGCTAATCCAGTTAAGTTTCTGGTCAATGGTAACCCCCAGGATCTTGATAATGGAGAACTCAGTGATAGTAATGCTGTTGAACATCAAGGGGAGATGGTTAGATTCTCTCTTGTTGGAAATTGTCGTTGCCTGTCACTTGTGTGCCGGGAATGCTACTTGCCACTTATCAGCTAAGCCTGAATGTTATCCAGATCTTGCTGCATGCAAGCATGGACTGCTTCAGTATCTGAGGAGTTGTGAATGGTGCTGAACACTGTGCAATCTTCAGCAAACATCCCCACTTCTTATGAGGAAGGAAAGGTCATTGATGAAGCAGCTGAAGATTTTTGGGCCTAGGACACTACCCTGAGGAACTCTAGTAGTAATGTCCTGGGGCTGAGATGATTGGCCTCCAACAACTACAACCATCTTCCTTTGTGCTGGGTATGACTCCAACTAGTGGAGAGTTTCCCCCGATTCAAAATTGACTTCAATTTTTCTAGGGCTCCTGATGTGACTCTTGGTCAAATGCTGCCCTGATATAAAGGTCAGTCTCTCTCACCTCACCTCTGGAATTTAGCTCTTTTGTCCAAGTTTGGGTCACGGTGGTAATGAGGTTTGGAGCTGAGTGGCCCTGGCGGAATCCAAACTGAACATCAGTGAGCAGGTTATTGCTGACTAAGTGACACTTGATAGTACTGTTGACAACACCTTCATTCACTTTGCTGATGATTGAGCGTAGACAGATGAGACAGTAATTGGCCAGATTGGATTTGTCCTGCTTATGTGAGTAGGACATACCTGACAACTTTCCACATAGTTGGGTAGATGCCAGTGTTGTAGCTATATTGGAACAGCTCGACTAGGGAACTGGCTTGTTTGGGAGCACAGGTCTTCAGTACTATAGGTGGGATATGGTCAGGGCCCATAGCCCTTGTTGTATCCAGTGCCTCCACCCTTTTCCTGATATCTCATGGAGTGCACCGAATTGGCTGAAGTAACTGTGATGCTGGAAACTTCAGCAGAAGGCTGAGATGGATCATCCACTCAGCACTCCTGGCTGAAGATGGTTGTAAATGCTTAAGCCTTGTCTTTTACACTGACGTGCTGGGCTCCCCCATCATTGAGGATGGGGATGTTTTTGGGTCTGCCTCCTCCGGTTAGTTGTTTAATTGTCCATCACCATTTGCGACTGAATGTGACAGGACTTCAGAGCTTTGATCTAATGTGGGATTGTTTAGCTCTGTCTATAGCATGCTGCTCTCAGTATTTAGCATGCATGCAGCCTTATGTTGTAGCTTCACTGGGTTGGCACCTCATTTTTGCTATGCCTGGTGTTACTCTTGGAATGCCCTCCTGCACTCCTTATTGAACGAGGGATGGTACCCTGGCTTGATATTAATAGTAGAGTGAGGGATATGCTGGGCCATGAGGTTACAGATTGTGGTTGAATACAATTCTTCTGCTGTTGATGGCCCACAGCACCTCATGGATGCCCAGTTTTGAGCTGCTAGATCTGTTCTGAATGTATCCCATTTAGCACAGTGATAGCGCCACACAACACGATGGAGGGTGTCCTCTTTGTGAAGTCATGACCTCATCTCCACAAGTACTGTGCAGTGATCACTCCTATCAATACAGTCATGGACAGATGCATCTTCGATAGCTAGATTGGTGAAGGTGAGATCAAGTAGGTTTTTCCCCCTTATTGGTTCTCTTACCACCTGCCACAGGCCCAGTCTAGTCGCTATGTCCTTCAGGACTTGGCCAGCTCGGTCAGTAGTGGTGCTACCAAGCCACTCTTGGTGATGGACATTGAAGTTCCCCACCCAGAGTCCATTCTGAGTCCTTGCTACCCTTCTTCCAAGTGGTGTTCAAAATGGAGGAGTACTGATTCATCATCTGAGGGAAGGTGGTAATCAACAGGAGGTTTCCTTGTCCATGTTTGACTTGATGCTATGAGACGTCATGGGGTCCGGAGTCAATGTTGAGGACTCGCAAGGCCACTCCTTCTGACTGTACACTGCTGTGCTGCTTCCTCTGCTGGAACAGGACATCGCCAGGAATGGTGATTGCGGTGCCTGAGACATTGACTATAAGGTATGATTCAGTGAGTATGACTATATCAAGCTGTTGGTTAACTAGTCTGTGGGACAGCTCTCTCAATTTCGGCACTAATCCCTGGATGCCAGTGAGCAGGACTTTGCAGAGTTCACTGGGCAGGGTGTGCCATTGTCGTTTACAGTGCCTAGGTGAATGCTGGGTGGTTCATCTGGTTTTATTCTTCTTTGACTTTTCCGTAGCATTTTGATACAACTGAATGGCTTGCTCAGCCATTTCAGAGGGCAGTTGAGAGTCAACCACATCGCTGTGGATCTGGAGTCACATGTAGGCCAGACTAGGTAAGGATGGCAGATTTCCTTCCCTGAAGGGGGTTAGTGAATTAGATTTTACAGCAATCTGGTAGTTTCATGATCAGCAGTAATGAGACTAGCATTTTATTCCTGATTTATTAAATTAATTGATTTTAAATTGCTCTGGCTGCCGTTATGAAATTTGGACTCGTCTCTGGAGCATTAGTCCCGGCTTCTGGATTACTAACCCATGAATATGACCACTATGAACACGGAGCAACCGGAAAGAAGAGTAAAGTTTAGGACGGCCAAAATACGGTTGAAGAAAAGGTTTTAAGTGGATTTCTGAAGGCTGGGAGTGAGATGCCAATACGGAACAATGAGGGAGAGAGTTTTGGAGAGTTGGGGGACATACTGATCCTCGGCATTGAGTGAAATTTCTTTACTTTGTGAGATATTTTCCTCATAACCGAACAAAATCTCAATTGCAGAGATTGTATATTCCAATCCTGCAGGTGCTTCGATTTCATTAGCAGATTGTTAATAATTGAGTAAATAAGCATTCTCCAACTTTTGTCCAAAGAGAAATTTAACCTTAACTTTATAAAGTGGGTGAAATTCACTTTTGGCACCTTCTTCCTCTGATGTACATGTTCTCTATTTCAAGTTCTGGAGGGTTTGTCAGCCTTTCCAATTTTAGACTAGACAGTACAATTTTTTGGGTGTGATAGTCTAAATTGTCCAAAAAACAAACCAGGCACGACATTCCTGAGTATCTGATCCCATCCCACCTCTCCCTGCTTCCTCCTTTTCTGTCTCCTTCCTCCTGACTGTGTCTTATGATGCAGAGCCAATAGTTCTTAAAAGTTATTAAAAATTATGGGCTTAAATTTGTATGTGGGTTCCCAATCAATGGCCATAACTTTGATAACAATCCTACCGGTTAATTTCTTTGGTATATACGCTGACCATCCAGTGAGGCTGCAGTGGGAGATCAGGAGAATTCCCATGATAATTACAGGAGTTTGAATGAACTTGGATCAGCAACCCAGAGAGCAGCGGATGTCAGTCACAATCCCGCATCTGGCTTGGCTCTGGCCTGCCTTCTGTTGGGTTTTTGGACTTGTCAAATACTGGTGATCCAAGATATAAACCTAAGTAAATGAGTTTTCATGGTACTAATGGAGCTCCATTGTTTAGTCAAATAACGGAACTTGCCTTGAGCAAATTAGTTGTTGCATTTCTTACATTTTACTTCAGAAGTATTTCATTGGCTGTAAAGTTTGTTGGGATGTCCTGAAGTTTGTGAAAGGTGCGATATAAATGCAAGCTCCCTCTTGCTTTCTAACAGGGAGTGAACATCCAACAGCAGTAAAAATTGTTATTTGCTTAGTGCCATTAAATGCTCCAAAACATTCAAACGGGCAGACTCAAGGGGGGTCCGAGTAATATGTTCCCACAATGAAAAATAGTGGGATAGCCAAGATTAGAATCCGCTGGATTTCAAGGAGCAAACAGGGTAAGGTAAGGCAGAAAAGGAAAGCTTCTGTCAGACACTGAGAACTCAATTCCACAAAGCAGAGAGGAGTATAGAAAGTGGAGGAGTGAAATCAAAAAGGAAATCTGGAAAGCGAAGAGAGGGCATGAAAGAATATTGGCAAGCAAAGTCAAGGTGAACCCAAAGATGTTTTATCAATGCATTAAGAGGAAGAGGATAACTAAGGAAAGAGTTGGGCCCATAAAAGACCAAAAACGTAACCTATGTGTGGAGGCAGAAGATGTGGGTCTGGATCTTAATGAATACTTTACATCTTCTCCTTCTTCTTTGGACTCCTTGTCTCGGGAGACAATGGGTAAGCACCTGCAGGTGGTCAGTGGTTTGTGGAGCAACGCCTGGAGTGGCTACAAAGGCCAATACTAGAGTGACAGACTCTTCCGCAGGCGCTGCAGATAAAATTGGTTTGTCGGGGCTGTTACACAGTTGGCTCTTCCCTTGCGCTTCTTTCTTTTTCCTGCCAACTGCGAAGTCTCTTCGACTCGCCACACTTTAGCCCCGCCTTTATGGCTGCCCGCCAGCTCTGGCGATCGCTGGCAACTGACTCCCACGACTTGTGATCAATGTCACAGGACTTCATGTCGCGTTTGCAGATGTCTTTAAAGCGGAGACATGGGCGGCCGGTAAGTCTGATACCAGTGGCAAGCTCGCTGTACAATGTGTCCTTGGGGATCCTGCCATCTTCCATGCGGCTCACATGGCCAAGCCATCTCAAGCGTCGCTGACTCAGTAGTGTGTATAAGCTGGGGATGTTGGCCGCCTCAAGGACTTTTGTGTTGGAGATGCAGTCCTGCCACCTGATGCCAAGGATTCTCCAGAGACAGCGAAGATGGAATGAGTTGAGACGTCGCTCTTGGCTGACATACGTTGTCCAGGCCTCACTGCCGTAGAACAAGGTACTGAGGACACAGGCTTGATACACTCGGACCTTTGTGTTCCATGTCAGTGCGCCATTTTCCTACACTCTCTTGGCCAGTCTGGACATAGCAATGGAAGCCTTTCCCATGCCCTTGTTGATTTCTGCATCGAGAGACAGGTTACTGGTGATAGTTGAGCCTAGGTAGGTGAACTCTTGAACCACTTCCAGAGCGTGGTCACCCATATTGATGGATGGAGCATTTCTGACGTCTTGTCCCATGATGTTCGTTTTTTTGAGGCTGATGGTTAGGCCAAATTCATTGCAGGCAGCTGCAATCCTGTCGATGAGACTCTGCAGGCACTCTTCAGTGTGAGATGTTAATGCAGCATCGTCAGCAAAGAGGAGTTCCCTGATAAGGACTTTCCGTACTTTGGACTTCGCTCTTAGACAGGCAAGGTTGAACAACCTGCCACCTGATCTTGTATGGAGGAAAATTCCTTCTTCTGAAGACTTGAACGCATGTGAGAGCAGCAGGGAGAAGAAAATCCCAAACAGTGTAGGTGCAAGAACACAGCCCTGTTTCACGCCACTCAGAATAGGAAAGGGCTCTGATGAGGCGCCGCTATGCTGAATTGTGCCTTTCATATTGTCATGGAATGAGGTGATGATACTTAGTAGCTTTGGTGGACATCCCATCTTTTCTAGTAGTCTGAAGAGACCACGTCTGCTGACGAGGTTAAAGGCTTTGGTGAGATCAATGAAAGCAATGTAGAGGGGCATCTGTTGTTCGCGGCATTTCTCCTGTAGCTGACGAAGGGAGAACAGCATGTCAATGGTCGATCTCTCTGCACGAAAGCCACACTGTGCCTCAGGGTAGACACGCTCAGCCAGCTTCTGGAGCCTGTTTAAAGCGACTCAAGCAAAGACTTTGTCGGTGGGAGAGGTCATCGCACCTCACTGGACAGCTACCGCCCGCCTCAAACCGGGCAGCCCCCGGTCAATAAGGTTCTGTCCCGCCACAGTCCGCCTGCTTCAATGGGTGCTTGGAGCTCAGGGTCATTGCCCGAAAGGTGGACTGCAACACCGCACCAAACAACATGAAAAAAGGAAAGAAGGTACCAGCCCTTCGCTTTGCAGGCTGGAATGTCAGAACTATGTGTCCTGGCCTGTCGGACAAATTTGTTTACACAAATCAACGATTCTCGGAAGACCGCCATCATTAACAACGAGCTCAGTGGACTTAATGTAGACATTGCAGCACTTCAGGAGACACGCCTCCCCGCGAGTGGATCTCTAACAGAGCAAGACTACACCTTCTTCTGGCAGGGCAGGGATCCTGAAGAACCAAGACAGCATGGAGTGGGCTTCGCCATCAGAAACTCTTTGCTCAGCATGATAGAGCCTCCCTCAAATGGCTCGGAACGCATACTGTCGATCCGTCTGCTCACCACCTCTGGTCCAGTACACCTACTCAACATCTATGCTCCAACACTCTGCTTACCACCTGAAGCTAAAGACCAGTTCTCCGAGGAACTCCATAACATCATTAGCAGCATCCCCAACACCGAACACCTGTTCCTGCTGGGGGACATTCATGCCAGGGTTGGGGCCGACCATGACTCATGGCCCTCCTGCCTTGGGCGCTATGGCGTTGGAAGGATGAATGAGAACGGGCAGAGAATGCTTGAGTTGTGTCCCTATCATAACCTCTGCATCACCAACTCGTTCTTTCACACTAAACCCTGTCACCAGGTTTCATGGAGGCACCCAAGATCGCGTCGTTGGCACCAGCTAGACCTCATCGTCACAAGGCGAGCGTCCTTAAACAGTGTTCAAATCACATGCAGCTTCCACAATGCGGACTGCGACACCGACCACTCTCTGGTGTGCAGCAAGGTTAGACTCAGACCAAAGAAGTTGCATCATTCCAAGCAGAAGGGCCACCCGCACATCAACACAAGCAGAATTTCTCATCCACAGCTGTTACAAAAATTTCTAAATTCACTTGTAACAGCCCTTCAAAACACTCCCACAGGGGATGCTGAGACCAAGTGGGCCCACATCAGAGATGCCATCTATGAGTCAGCTTTGACCACCTACGGCAAACGTGCGAAGAGAAATGCAGACTGGTTTCAATCTCATAATGAAGAGCTGGAACCTGTCATAGCCGCTCAGCGCATTGCACTGTTGAACTACAAGAAAGCCCCCAGCGAGTTAACATCTGTAGCACTTAAAGCAGCCAGAAGTACTGCACAAAAAACAGCCAGGCGCTGCGCAAATGACGACTGGCAACACCTATGCAGTCATATTCAGCTGGCCTCAGACACTGGAAACATCAGAGGAATGTATGATGGCATTAAGAGAGCTTTTGGGCCAACCATCAAGAAGATCGCCCCCTCAAATCTAAATCAGGGAACATAATCACTGACCAACGCAAACAAATGGACCGCTGGGTTGAGCACTACCTAGAACTGTACTCCAGGGAGAATGTTGTCACTGAGACTGCCCTCAATGCAGCCCAGCCTCTGCCAGTCATGGATGAGCTGGACATACAGCCAACAAAATCGGAACTCAGTGATGCCATTGATTCTCTAACCAGCGGAAAAGCCCCTGGGAAGGACAGCATTACCCCTGAAATAATCAAGAGTGCCAAGCCTGCTCTACTCTCTGTACTCCATGAACTGCTTTGCCTGTGCTGGGACGAAGGAGCAGTACCTCAGGACACGCGTGATGCCAATATCATCACCCTCTATAAAAACAAAGGTGACTGCAACAACTACCGTGGAATCTCCCAATATCAGCCAACGTTAGCTAAAAAGGGAAGTTAGGAGGTCATCAGTTTAATGGGAAGAGGGTCAGGGGAGCAGAAATGAAGGCAGTAGCAGGGGAGCAGCCAGGATGAGAGAGTAATAGTGTTAATGGGGACTAAAGCATCAAAGGTGAGGGTGAGGCTGAGCAGATCGATAGCTAAAGAAATCTCATGGCAAATGAAGGGCCAAAGAGTAGACTGTTGAGATTTTGTCAGTGAATTTCTCACTCCTGGGGTCCGATCACTTCTCCCCACCACACACCTGAGCCTTTGGAGCCTTCTCTTTGCCAGATTTTCCTTGCTTCCCTCCTTCTCTGTTATTCTGCTGCAACCATTAATAATTCTACAGGGACTCGATGGGCCAAATGACCTCCTTCTGTGCACAATGACTCTATGGCTCTCTGACTCCTCGGGACACGTATTTTCTTTCTTTATTTGTCTCATTATCACATCTTTTTGCCCTTGCACCATCATTTTGTTTGTCATTTAATCTCTCCTGCCCTCCAATTTATCACACACTTCCCTTTTGTTCTTCTTTCTACCCCTTTTCCCCACCTCTGTCCTTGCTTAACAACAGTTAAATCTCTTAACTTCTTGCAGTTTTGATGAAAGGAGATCGATCTGAAATGTTAACTCTGTTTCTCTCTCCACAGTTACTGCCAGACCTGCTGAGTACTAACAGCAGTTTTTGTTTTCATTTCTAAACTTTTAACTCTGAGTATAAATAATGGGAAAAATTGGTTCAAAAGCAAAACACTGCGGATGTTGAAAATCTGAAATAAAAACAGAAACTTCTGAGGACTCAGCAGGTCTGGAAGCATCTGAGGCGAGAGAAATAGAGTTAACGGGCTGGATTTTAAGTGCCCACTGCCAGGAGCGGTGGCGGGCAAAAGGGCCGCGCACCGCAATGATCTCCCGTGCAGCAGCTCATTTAAATGCCCCGGTCGGCCCGTGCGCCCCCCACTCAATCACGTGGAGGGGGCGGGATCTTTGACGCCGGCAATGGCATCAGCTGCCCGTGCGCAGGCGCTGGCACATTTTTTCAAGGGCAGTTAGCCCTGCCGGCTAATTTGAATTTTGAAAGGGAACCAACACCACCCCCCACCCCGCCACATTGTTCAAATCAAAATTGTGTCGTCCCTTTTCCACTGCCCAATAACAAATCTAACTTTGTTAAGTGCCGGCCACTGCACTGAAGATTGCGGTCTGACCATTAGATCGCAGGTAAGTGTATTTAAATGTATGCATCTATTTAATTACCATATGTTAATCCAGGTCCCACCTCCCAGCAGTGGGGGAGCCACCACAGAGCCTCACCGCCATCGGGAAGATGGGGTCCGGCCATCTCAGTGTCGGACTCCGTGGCAGGCCGCTGCCGGAGTGATCTTCCCCCCCGCCCGGCACCCCCCCCCACCCACCTTGCCATGGAGCCCAATGTCGGAAGCCCTGTAAAACCCAGCCAACGTTTCAGGTCAATGACCTTTCATCAAAAGTGGGGAAAATCAGAAATGCAATTGACTTTAAGCAAGTGAGAGCAGGGAGGGTGGAAAAATGTAGAGGAAAGGTCTGTGTTAGGGTTATTGCTTTCCCTGAGATCCCTTATTTGGATAGTTGCTCTGAAAACTTTAATCTGTTGTCCTCTTTCAGATGTAACATTTCAGATGTGACATTTTGTGTCAGATTTCGACCTGAGGCAGTTTCTTTTCTATCATTAATTAAATCGTTGCTAGTCCCACGGATTCTCATGTCTCCATCTCAGCAATGACAATGGAAAAACTTACACAGAAATAGTAGATGGTGGCAAGGAAATATGTCCAATCAAGTCTGTTGAGATGAATCAGACACACTGGTGTCAATGACAAACCACCAGCAAGCAAATTATCAACTCTACCTGTCACTCAAGAGTCTAATTCATATTGTGTTCTGCAGTTGCACAATGGACATGCAGAACCTTCTTTGTCATTATGAATGTTGAAGGTCCAAGAGAATGGTCATCCTGCAGTAATTACACTTCAACCATGGCGAGAGCAAGAAGGCAAATAAATGTCGTCAAGCGCTCACTTGGCATCAGCGATACTAAAGTGTGATAGCTGCGAGTATTTCAATTTGTTACCCTGCATCATTTGTCAGCTACAGCAAAAAATTCACAATGCCAGCCCTTTGATTTGTGTGTGCTTCCTATTCTAAAATGCAATCAGCCTTGATACAATGTCATGGGATAGCAGCAGATGACTATCTGCCTGAATTTCCTGTCTCTCGTCGCTAATTTAAGCAATGTGTAAACCTGTAAAATATACAGATGAACATTTCCATTAAAGTAAGGGAGAGGAAGTCTTGATGAATGCATTAAGAGCTCATACGCAAGTAACTCAAGAGTAGTTTCAAGGCCAATATTCCTACAGGGGTAATGCCGGCATTAATGACAGCATTTCCCCTGAAATAATCAAGAGTGCCAAGCCTGCTATACTCTCAGCACTCCATGAACTGCTTTGTCTGTGCTGGGATGAGGGAGCAGTACCACAGGACATGCACGATGCCAACATCATCACCCTCTATAAGAACAAGGATGACCGCGGTGACTGCAACAACTACCATGGAATCTCCCTGCTCAGCATAGTGGGGAAAGCCTTCGCTCGAGTTGTTTTAAACAGACTCCAGAAGCTGGCTTTCCTCCTTTAATACACTTTGACCAAGCGTTTGGACATCTGCCTTAATATGGTTGTGTGATTCAGGGTCAATATTGTTTGATAATGCTCCTATTAAGTGCCTTGGGATGTTTTACTGCATTAAAGGTGCTATATAAATGCAAGTTGTTGTTGTTGCTTGACCACCCCGTTGGCCATGTACCTATAGGGGATCCCAACCCAATCACAAGCCTACATCTTCCACACTTCCAGTGGCTCTGGTGCAGCCGTCCTTTATTTTTGCTGTTGTTTTGTTGAAATATGATGCTACGGAATGCAAGAAGTTCTGCTTTCACACAAAATTCAAATAATTTCTCTTGTATGCTTTCTGAAAATATTTGGAATCATCTTCGGAGTGCGGTATCTTTTCCCCTCCAATTCTTTCACCTCCTTTCTTGAGGAAGCCAACAACAAGTGGGGGTGTTCTACATTCATTTGCTTCCAGCTTGTACTTTACCCAAGAGATCGTACATCATGTGCATAGTTTGATGATGGGATCCAATAACATATCCAACCTCTGCAAGCATCACAACCAATCTGGTCCTACCCAACTCTTGGAAAGGCACATTTTTTTTGTTTCATTCTCGGAACATGGGTGTCATTGTCAAGGCATTTGTTGCCTATCATCCCTAATTTCCCTTGAGAAGGTGGTGATGAGCTGCCTTCTTGAACCACTACAGTCCATGTGGGGTAGGTACACCCACTGTGCTGTTAGGGAGGGAGTTCCAGGATTGACTCTGCAACAGTGAAGGAACAGTGATACATTTCCAAGTCAGGGTGGTGTGTGGCTTGGAGGGGAACTTGCAGGTGTTAGTGTTCCCATGTGTCTGCTGTTATTGTCCTCCTAGGTAGTAGAGGTTGCAGGTTTGGAAGGTGTCATTGAAGAGGGCTTGGTGAGTTACCACCATGCATCTTGTAGATGCTATACACTGCTGCCACTGTGTACCAGTGGTGGAGGGAGTGAATATTTAAGGTGGCGGATGGGTACCAAGCAAGTGGGCATGCTTTGTCTTGCATGGTGTCGACTTTCTTGAGTGTTGTTGGAGCTGCACTCATCCAGGCAAGTGGAGAGTATTCCATCACACTCCTGACTTGTGCCTTGTAATGGTGGACAGGCTTTGGGGAGACAGGAGGTGAGTTACTCGCTGCAGAATTCCCAGCCTCTGACCTGCTCTTGTAGCCACAGTATTTATATGGTTGGTCCAGTTACGTTTCTGGCCATTGGTGACCCCCAGGATGGAGACAGTGGGGGATTCAGCAATGATAATCCCAGTAAATATCAATGGCAGATCAGATTGCATTCATAAAGTTTAAACGTGCATGGGATGAGTAGTCCTTTGATGCCTGTTCATGTTCACAGTCAAAGTCCACATGTGAATCCTGCCAATTAGATGAGGTACAACCATTGGTTGTATAAGCAACACAGAGAACAGGAGTCAACCTCGTTGTAAGGGGACAGGACAGGAGAAAAAAGGTGTTCGATGATGAGGCGCCAGTTAACTTTTGCAAGCCTCACCTGATATATCAAATGACTTCATTACTTTTAATGATGGTGATCAGTAAATCGAGGACTACTGTGTTGGAGATGTGGTCCTGCCACCTGATGCCAAGGATTCTCCGGAGGCAGCGAAGATGGAATGAATTGAGACTTCACTCTTGGCTAACATACGTTGTCCAGGCCTCGCTGTCGTAGAGCAAGGCACTGAAGACACAGGCTTGATACACTTGGACTTTTGTGTTCTGTGTCAGTGCGCCATTTTCCCACACTCTCTTGGCCAGTCTATACAAAGTAGTCCTCGAGGTGGCCAACATCCCCAGCTTATACGCACTACTGAGTCAGCGGCACTTGAGATGGCTTGGCCATGTGAGCCGCATGGAAGATGGCAGGATCCCCAAGGACACATTGTACAGCGAGCTCACCACTGGTATCAGACCTACCGGCCGTCCATGTCTCCGCTTTAAAGATGCCTGCAAACACGACATGAAGTCCTGTAACATTGATCACAAGTCGTGGGAGTCAGTTGCCAACGATCGCCAGAGCTGGCGGGCAACCATAAAGGCGGGGCTAAAGTGTGGCGAGTCGAAGAGACTGAGCAGTTGGCAGGAAAAAAGACAGAAGCACAAGGGGAGAGCTGTATAACAGCCCCGACAACCAATTTTTTCTGCAGCACCTGTGGAAGAGTCTGTCACTCTAGTATTGGCCCTTATAGCCACTCCAGGCGCTGCTCCACAAACCACTGACCACCTCCAGGTGCTTGCTCATTGTCTCCCGAGACAAGGAGGCCAAAGAAGAAGAAGACGATTAGTAAATAGAGTCAGAGTGATGCAGCACTGAAACAGGCCCTTTGGCCCACTGAGTCTGTGCTGACCAACAACCACCCATTTATACGAATCCTACATTAATCCCATATTCCCCACCACATCCCCACCATTCTCCTACCACCTACCTATACGAGGGGCAATGTACAATGGCCAATTTACCTATCAACCTGCAAGTCTTTGGCTCTGGGTGGAAACCGGAGCACCCGGCAGAAACCCACGCGGTCACAGGGAGAACTTGCAAACTCCGCACAGGCAGTACCCAAAACCGAACCCGGGTCGCTGGAGTTGTGAGGCTGCGGTGCTACCCACTGTGCCACCGTGCCGCCCTATCAAATGCTCTCCCACTGAGCTGTACCCCCGTGGCAAATGACTGATTGAAGTGTTGTTTTTTCACATAAAGAGTGGTAGACATCTGGAACTCTCTCCTGAAAAAGGTTGTGGGTACAGGAACAATTGGAGCTTTCAAGACCTAGATCGATGTATCTTTGTTAGGTAAGGGTATTGATGGATAGAGTGGAAAGATGGGTAAATGTAGTTGGGCTATGGATCAGCCATGATCTCATTGGCTAGCCCAGCAGGTCCGAGGGGCTGAATGGCCTATTCCTGTTCCAATATTTCCACTCTACTTCAGACTGATTTTTAGCTGATGCCACAAGTTATACTGGCAAATCTAGACCATTCTCAGATGACAGGAAAGCAGAATTCTGTATCCATTCTCAGTGCTCTCTTCTCAAAGTAGCAGAAAACATTCCAACCATCTGCACAATGCTGCTAACATGCAGCAAAGACAGGAAATCTTCTTGGGATGTTAAGCTTGTGCCTTTCCATCTTAGCAGGTGATATAAACAGCAAAATATTCAAAGCCAACATTCTTTCAGGCAAATTGTGCTGCGGTTTAAATATTTACAGGTACGTCTTGGGAAAATGCATTCCCTCAGCTTTTAAGCATTTGATTTCATCGCCAGAATGTTGGCTGAAAGAGGTAATGTTGTGGAAAGCAATGGGAAGAGAGGCAGTAGCTTCGGTAATGATTTTATGGATGGTGTATTTCCAGCTGAGGGCTTGGGTTATCTTGTTGACAATTATACTCACTTCATTCCCTTTCATTTTTCTTTATCCAGCTACAATCTTTCTCACTAAGGCCTTAAGACGGCCCTGTGCAATATTAACATTACTGTGCTCACATGAAACATGCATATTTTAAAGGCGTTTGCTAACAAATGCCTTGTTATAACAGCTGTCAAAGGAAATTCATTATGACTGTTAACTTGTTCGTCGTTAATGTTGCGTGTTCTGATATCAAACTGTCAATCATCTTGGAGGTGGGTGGGGGAAGGGTGGGCGATCCCCTCAGGTTGTGATGTGACATTGTAATCACTGCAGAAAGATTTACCTCAATTGCCATCCTTAGCAAATTTAGCTTCCTGTTCTGAAAGAGGCAGCAAATGAAGTAAATTCTCTTACTGTTTTCTTGGTGCTACTAACATGAAGCAACTGGAGGAAATAAAAACATAGCAACAGCAGTAGACGTTCAGCTTCTCGAACTTCTTCTGCCATTCAATCAGTTCATGGCTGATCTGTACCTTAACTGCATTTACCCGCCTTCATTACATTTTCACCCTCCATGCCTCTTTTAATTCCATTTCCCAAGCCTTGTGACCTCATCATTCTATTGGTTCATTCATTTTGTTAACGTCAGTGTACACATTTGCCTTTAAATTTAAACAATTCAGTTACATTGTTCCTGCTTTTCCTCCATAAAAATAAATTATTTTGTCTCTTCAGCCACTGCTTGCTAGAATCCCAATACCTGCCACCATGATGCTTGCATTGGAGCAATGTTTACGCTGTGATTTTCGTATAATTACAAACCTGTCAAACTGCAGACAACTTCATCTCACTGAACTGCTGTTAAATTTATTTCTAACATTGTGTTCTGTCAAACTGACATTACAGTTAATCAGTGTATCATAGTGACGTCTTATTAACTTGATCTGAACCCTCCTCACGATGATGCCTTATGTGTGCAGATAAGTTCTGCTGCGGGCAATCATTTTTTTTGTTCCATGGAACGAAAACATTTTAAGAGCAACAGATTGTGAAACGAGCAGAATTAGTAGACATTGAGACTGGATCTGAGGCCGGAATTATATCGAGTTACTCATGTCAGGGTGTATTGAAAAACAGTGCTGTACTTAGGCCAAGGTTGAGGCGAGGGAGATTGCAGAAGGGAAGGAACAGGAGATGGGGTCACCAACTCTGCAGCTTTGGCCTAGAGTCTCCAGGAATTAAAGATACATCTCCAGAACATTTCTGCAAGGTACACCCGGGAGAAAAATCATTGCAGCATTAAAACAACTTGTGTGTTTTTCATTTTCTTTGAAAATTTTCCTTTATTAGTTATAAAAATATTGGAGATGGGGAGGAGCAGAGGTGGGGGTGGGGGGTTGCGCAAAGGCTGTTGACTGACAGAAAACAACCATCCAATTGAGTAATGAGGTGCCTGCTCGCTTTCCAATTGGCATGGGAAGGCAGTGCACTGTGAGGAGGGACATAAAAACAAGAAGTGATGGAAATACTCAGCAGGTCCGGCAGCATCTGCGGAGAGAGAAGTAGAGTTAACGTTTCAGGTCAGTGACCCTTCATCAGAACTGGCAAAAGTTAGAAATGTAATAGGTTTTAAACAAATAAAGTGGGGGTGGGGCAAGATCAAAGTAAAGGACAGGGTCACATAGAAACATAGAGAAACAGAAAATAGGAGCAGGAGTAGGCCATTCGGCCCTTTGGACCTGCTCCGCCATTCAAAAATGATCATGGCTGATTGTCTAATTCAGTACTCTGTTCCCGCTTTTTACCCATATCCCTTGATCCCTTTGGCATTAAGAAATATTATCTATATCCTTCTTGAATATATTTAATGATTTGGCCTCCACTGCCTTCTGCGGTAGAGAATTCTACAGGTTCACCACCCTCTGAGTGAAGACATTTCTCCTCATCTCCATTCGAAATGGCATACCCCATATCCTGAGACTCTGAGCCCTGTGACTCCTGTCACAGAGAATAACTGACCAGAAGATCATGGAGAAAAGGTAAACGGTATGTTGATGGTGTGTTGAAAGACAAAGCGTAAGTGCAGGGAAGGTGTTAATGGACAGACAAATGAACAGCCCTGGCCCAAAGCGCAAACATGAAAAAAACAGTGGGCAGGCACATGGTAAGAAAAATGAATGATGAAACAAACTAAAACAAAATAATAAAAAATGAACTGAAAATAAAAAGGGGGGGCCGTCATGCTCTGAAATGATTGAACTCAATGTTCAGTCTGGCAGGCTGTAGTGTGCCTAATCGGTAAATAAGATGCTGTTCCTCGAGCTTGCATTGATGTTCACTGGAACACTGCAGGAACCCCAGGACAGAGATGCGGCATGAGAGCGGGGGGTGGGGGTTGGGGGTGTTGAAATGGCCAGCAACCAGAAGCTCGGGGTCATGCTTTCAGACTGAGCGGAGGTGTTCCGCAAAGCGGTCACTCAATCTGCGTTTGGTCTCCCTAATATAGAGGAGACCACATTGCGAGCAACGAATACAGTATCCTAAATTGAAAGAAATACAAGTAAATTGCTGCTTCACCTAAAAGGAGTATTTGGGGCCTTGGATAGTGAGGAGAAAGGAGGTAAAAGTGCAGGTATTACACCTCCTGCGATTGCATAAGAAGATGCCGTGGGATGAGGACGAGGTGTTGGGGGTACTCCTGCTCCCATTTTCTGTTTCTCTATGTTTCTATGTGACCCTGTCCTATCAACACCTTTACTTTGATCTTGCCCCACCCCCACTTTATTTGTTTAAAACCTATTACATTTCTAACTTTTGCCAGTTCTGATGAAGGGTCACTGACCTGAAACGTTAACTCTGTTTCTCTCTCCACAGATGCTGCCAGACCTGCTGAATATTTCCAGTATTTCTTGTTTTTATTTCAGATTTCCAGCATCTGCAGTATTTTGCTTTTATTATGAGGAGGGACATGTTGTGCAACCAATGGCAGGAGTGTGGGGGAGGCAGGGGGGTGAGGAAGTTGGAGGGGGCAGGGCAAGTAATGCAATCTCCAGGCAACCCAAACCGGAGGGAATTGGAGTGTAGGCCTGAGAGACAGAGCGGAGTGAGCAGTAAGCAAGATCTGAGGTTGCTCAGAGAGTGTGGGAGGCCCTGACAGTGATCAGGAGGGACATTCATGGCTGATACTGGAAGACTCAGGTAAGAAGTGACAGGTTGGGGATGAGGCACTGGAGGTGGCAATGGGGTTGAGATGATGGACAACCTGTGAGGGAAAGAGACAGCATGTTATTAGCCTGAGCTATTGCTCAACCTACCTGGAGGAAGGTCAAGTGCTACCTTATGGTTTTTAGTCTCTTTCTTGGCCATGGAGACGCCAGTGGGAAACTGTCTCAGCGGAATGTTTTCCGCTGACCAATGATAAACAGTAGAAATACTGCACCAATCAGCAACAACTTGTATTTCTGTAGCCCCTTTTAATGTAGTAGAACTTCCCAAGGTGCTTCACAGGAACATAGTCAGACAAAAAATGATAAATTGGAAGTAAGTCTACAGATACCAATCAGAAACACTTTATGGGCATTTTTGCCACCATTTTTATGGTTTTGTCAAAGGGAAATCATGTTTAACCAATTTATTGGTGTTCTTTGAGGGAGTTACATGTGCTGTGCATAAAGGGAAACTGGTGGATGTATTGTACTTAGATTTCCATAAGGCATTTGATAAGGTGCCATATCAAAAATTATAGCAGAAAATAAAAGCTCATAGGGGTAGAGGGTAACATATTGGCATGGATAGACAAGTGGTGTACCACAGGGATGTGAGCTGGGACCTCAACTTTTTACAATTTATATAAATGACTTAGATGAAGGGACCGAAGGTATGGTTACTAAATTTGCTGATGACACAAAGATAGGTAGGAAAGTAACTTGTGAAGAGGACATAAGGAGGCTACAAAGGGATATAGATAGATTAAGTGAGTGGGAAAAGACCTGGAAAATGGAGTATAATGTGGGAAAGCGTGAAATTGTTCACTTTGGCAGGAAGAATAAAAAAGCATATTATCTAAATGGTGAGAGATTGCAGAGCTCTGAGATGCAGAGGGATCTGGGTGTCCTAGTGCATGAATCACAAAAGGTCAGTATGCAGGTACAGCACGTAGTTAAGAAAGCTAATAGAATGTTATCGTTTATCGTGAGGGGAATTGAATACAAAAGTAGGGAAGTTATGCTTCAGCTATACAGGACATTGGTGAGAACACATCTGTAATACTGTGTACAGTATTGGTCTCCTTATTTCAGGAAGGATATAAATGCGTTGAAGGCAGTACAGAGAAGGTTTATTAGACTAATACCTGGATAGGGCAGGCTGTCTAACGATGAAAGGTTGGACAGGCTAGGCTTGTATCCCCTGGAATTTAGGAGAGTAAGAGGTGACTTGATTGAAACATTTAAGATCCTGAGGGGTCTTGACAGGGTGGATGTGGAAAGGATGTTTCCTCTTGTGGGAGAATCTAGAACTAGGGGTCACTGTTTAAAAATAAGAGGTCACCCATTTAAGATAGAGATGAGGAGAAATTTTTTCTCCAAGAAGGTTGTCAGTCTTTGGAATTCTCTTCCTCAAAAGGCAGTGGAAGCAGAGTCTTTGAATATTTTTAAGGCAGAGGTAGATAGATTCTTGATAAGCAAGGGGGTGAAAGATTATCGGGGGTAGGCGGGAATGTGGAGTAATCAGTTCAGCCATGAACTTATTGAATGGCGGAGCAGGCTTAAAGGGTCGAGCGGCCTACTCCTGCTCCTAATTCATTTGTTCGTATATACATAGAATTACATCAAATTTACAGCACAGAAACTGGCCATTCAGTCTAACAGGTCAATGCTGGTCTTTATGTTCTACACAAGCCTCCTCCTGCCCTACTTCACCTTAACTGATTAGCTGAATTCTTTTGTCTCCATGTTTATTGAGCTTCTCCATATCTACAATATTTGCTTCAATCACTCAACAATATGCATTAGCTGTGACCCAGTGGGTTGCACTTTCATCTCACGTCAGAAGGTTATGGGTTCAAGTCACCCTCCAATCAAAGCTAACATTCCATTACGGAGGGAATACCGCACTATCGGAGGGTCAGTACTGAGGGAGTGCTGCACTGTCGGAGGGTCAGTACTGAGGGAGTGCTGCACTGTCAGAGGGTCAGTACTGAGGGAGTGCCACACTGTCAGAGGGTCAGTACTGAGGGAGTGCCACACTGTCAGAGGGTCAGTACTGAAGGAATGCTTTTATGTCGGAGGGTCAGTACTGAGGGAGTGCTGCACTTTTGGAAGGGCTGTCTTTCAGATGAGATGTTAAGGTGAAGCCCTGTCTGCACTCTCAGGGGGGTGTAAAGGATCCCACATGAGTATTTTGAAGAAAAGCAGGGAAGTTTTCTCTGGTGTCCTGGCCAACATTTATTCCTCAACCAACATCACTTAAAAAAAAAGGTTAGCCGGTTGTCATCTCATTGTTGTTTGTGGGAGCTTGCTGTGTGCAAATTGCCTGCTGCATTTCTTACGTTACAACAGTGCCTACACTTCATTGGCTGTAAAACATTTTGGGATGTCCAATGGTCATGAAAGGTATTATGTAACTGCAAGTCTTTCTTCTTTTTAATGTGGTGGCAAGTTCCACATTCTAACCACTTTCTGGACAAAGACATTTCCCCTGTATTTTTCAGTCCACTTTTTCTTATACAAAGTAAAGGTTACATGTTTTGTACTCAGAAATTTCCAAATCCCAAACTGAGTGAGCATGATGAACCATAGCCCAGATCTCAACTTCCAGTGGCTTTGTGATGGGAATCTATGCTGGTGAGTTAATTCTCAGTATCCAACAACTGGCAAAAAGTCACTCCCCTTAGTCAGAGGTCAGATACTAAAAAAAAAGTTGTATTTTAAGAACTATACAAAAGGGAGAGGGAATAATGCCATTTACGGGCAAGTGAACAATTGCTTAACGATGTAATTACAATGCAGCAAGTATCTATTTGTCTGTTAACATGACAGTATAAATTACAATAGTGTAATATTTAATCACCGTGCAACCAGTGTGCAGACCCCTGACTAGCCATCTGTGAAGGTCAAGAACATGTTTACGGTTTCGGAGCTCCACTGATTGGCTATGAGTGCATAATTCCAGTTCTGTTTTCATAATGCAGTCTGCTGCGCTTACACTGACCATGTTCAACACGGGCAGCCACCTGCACAAGGCAAATAGTTCAAAGCATGGTTAAGCATCAGCTGTGGATAGCTGGGTGGCACTTTGGCTTTTAGGTTAGAAGGTTGTCTATATCAGGGACTTGAATACAGAATCTGGGCTGATGCTCCGGTGCAGTCCTGAGGGAACACTGCACTGTCAAAGGTGCCGTCTTTCAGATGAGACATGAAACCAAGGCCCCATCTGCTCTCTCAGGTGGATGTAAAATATTCCAGGGCACTATTCAAAAAAGAAGAGGGGAGTTTTCCCCAGCCTACTGGCCAATATATCTCAACCAACATCACTGTAGCTGGAAACGTGGAGTAACAGTTCAGCCTTGAACTTATTGAATGGCGAAGCAGGCTCGAAGGGCCGAGTGGCCTACTCCTGCTCCTAATTCGTGTGTTTGTATGTTCATTCTGAAACAGATTATCTGGTGACTGACCTCAATGGGGTATATGGGATCTTGTTGTGC
The DNA here is from genome assembly GCF_036365525.1 of Heterodontus francisci. NCBI lineage: Eukaryota > Metazoa > Chordata > Chondrichthyes > Heterodontiformes > Heterodontidae > Heterodontus > Heterodontus francisci. The sequence goes on from NC_090382.1 coordinate 116,873,997, forward strand.
ACAAATTGTTGTGTGCATTTCCTACATCTCAATAGTGACGGCACTTCTGAAGTGCCTCAGCATATCCTGAGGTTGTGAAGAGGGCTACATAAATGCAAGTCTTTATTTCTTTATTCCTAACCATCAAGCCACAGAAATCATTTCAAAGGCACCACTTACAACATGTTCAGTGAGCCAGCTATTCCACTGGGATGCAAAAATGTCTGTGATAGTCTATCTGCCCTATTATCAAACCTGCCTCAGCAAGTTAACATGCAGTGAGGCAGCAGCATAGTGGTAATGTTATTAGACTAGTAATCCAGAGGCCACGCTAATGTTCTGGGGTATGGGGTCAATTCCCACCACGGCAGATAGCGAAATTTTAATTCAATTCAAAAATCTGGAATTAAAATCTAGTCTAACAGTGACCATGAAACCATTGTCGATTGTTGTAAAAACCCATCTGGTTCATAATGGTCTTTAAGGAAGGAAATCTGCCATCATTACTTGGTCTGGCCTAGATGTGACTCCAGACCCACAGCAATGTACTTGACTCTTAAATGTCCTCTGAAATGGCCGAGTAAGACACTCCATTCAAGGCCAATTAGGGCAATAAATGCTGGTCTAGCCAGCGATGCCCACATCCCACAAACAAATTAGTAAAAAGGTACATGTTAGGAAGGCAAAAAGGTTTGGGTACAAGAGTAAGGAAATCTTGCTGAAATTACTGGTGTACAGTCCTGGTCTCCTTACCTAAGGAAGGATATACTTTCCTTAGAAAGGGTGCAACAAAGCTTCACTAGATCGATTCCTGGGGTGAGAGGGCTGCCCTATGAGGACAGACTGAGTAGACTGGGCCTTTATTCCCTGGAATTTAGAAGAATGAGAGGTGATCTCATTGAAACATAAAATTCTTAGAGAATTTTTTCACACAGCGAGTGATTAAGGTCTGGAATGCACTGCCTGAGAGTGTGGTGGAGGCAGGTTCAATTGAAACATTCAAAGGGGAATTAGACAGTTATATGAAAAGGAAGAATGTGCAGGGTTACGGGGAGGAGCCGGGGGAATGCAACTGAGCGAATTGTTCATTCGGCGAGCCGGTGCCGACATGATGGGCTGAATGGCCTCCTTCTGTGCCGTAACGATTCTGTGAACTTGATAATGAGAGGCTGGTTCCCCTGGCTGGAGAGCCAAGAACACAGTCTCAGCATACGGGGTCAGCCATTTAGGACTGAGATGAGGAGAAACTTCTTTACTCAGAGGGTTGTGAATATTTGGAATTATCTACCCCAGAGGTCTGTGAATGCTCAGTCGTTGAGATTCAAGGCTAAGATTGATAGATCTTTGGGAGTCAAGGGATTTGTGTATAGGGAGGGAAAGTGGAGTTGATGCAGAAGTTTAGCGATGATCTTATTGAATGCCAGAACAGGCTTAATGGACTGTATGACTGACTCCAGCTCCTATTTCTTATGTTCTTATGTTAATAAAATGACTGGTTTTAATTCCAGAAAAATGCTGAAGACTGCCTCCTACAGTTAACAATCTGAATGTCTGCTGAAGACTCCAATCAGCTTATTGCTTTGTTAACAATTAGGAAAGACACTCGGGTAGCTTTGATGAGCTGGTTTTATCATCCACTGCGTATATTAGTCAAAAGGCCTCAACAGGAATGTGCAAGCTCAGTGTGACAGGAACTGTGTGGGATTTTGGAATCCTAAGCAGGATTTTGGGGATCACATTCCAAATTCCATCCAGTTTTCCATGAAAACGAGAAACTCCTTGTTTTGAACCTCCTTTTGGACAGAGGGAATGGTATTCGCATGGAGTATGTCATAGGATTAAATAAGATACACAGCACAGAAACAGGCCATTCGGCCCAACCAGTCCATGCATTTATGTTCCACGCAAGCCTCCTCCCATCCTTCCTCATTTAACTCTAACCCTCTATTCCCTCTTCCTCGCATGTTTGTCGAACTTCCTCTTAAAGGCATGTATACCATTCACTTCAACCACTCCATGTGGTAGCGACTTCCACATTCTCACTACTCTCTGGGTAAAGAAGTTTCTGAAGTCCCTATTGGATTTGTTAGAATTAGAATTAGAATTAGAACATTACAGCGCAGTACAGGCCCTTCGGCCCTCTATGTTGCGCCGACCTGTGAAACCATCTGACCTACACTATTCCATTTTCATCCATATGTCTATCCAATGACCAATTAAATGCCCTTAAAGTTGGCGAATGTTCTTTTAATAGCCTCTAGTTTTGTTATTACGCACAAGTGGGAACATGCTCTCTGGGCTGGATTGTGTGTAGGAAGTGCAGCTCCCAGCGCCGGGCTGAAAAGGCATGAAAAGGAACCCTGCCTTTGCATTTTTACGGTCCCCCGGAGCGATCCTCCAGTTTTTTGGGGTCAAAGTTTTAGGAGGGGGGATCCCTGTCCCTTTGAAGACTTCATTTGGGTGGGGATCCCACCTCCAAGAGCTTCTGGCCAATCAGAGGGCTGGCACCTCAGCAGTATCAGCACTGGGAGCGGTGGCCACTGCTGGTACTGCAGAGGCCTCGGACCCAGGTCCCGTGGTGAAACCCCAAAACACAGGTGGGTGAGGTGAGGTCGCCGGGGCCAGTTCAGAAGGCCCCGGCGAGGGGGGGGGTGGTCATTCAGTCCAAAGGGAGGGGGGCCCCGGCAGTTACAGTTGTTGGTTCGAGGGCGGGGGTCCTTTGTGGGCCACAAATTTCCTATGAAGAAGGGACCCCCCCCATCCCACAGGGAGGGCGCCTCATTTTAAAAGACATCCCGCCAGCGTGGCAGAGGCCCCCCCACCACGGGTAAGATCCCAGCAGCAATGGGAAGAGAGTCTTAATTAACCATTAATAGATCACTTCAGGGCCTCATTTGGCCTCTGGGTTGGAAGGTCGTCATCGGCCTATCCCATCCCCGGGAAGATTGGAACTGGGAATCCTGTTGTCGGGTTCCATGGTGGGTGATTCTGCTCTGATTCTTCGCCACCCGCCCCCCCCCCCCATCCCCCCTCCACTAAATGAGCACAATATCCAGCCCTCTGTGTCTATTCTATCATAATTTTAAAGATCACCTCTCAGCCTTCCCTTTACATGTGACTCCAGACGGACAGCAATGTGGTTGACTCTTAATTACCCTCTGAAATGGCCCAGCAAGCCATTCAGTTCAAGGGCAATTAGAAATGGGCAACAAATGCTGGCCTTGCCAGCGACACCCATATCCCATGAAAGAATTTTAAAAATTGTTGTGAATGATGTTGAATGGAAAGAGCTTAAGTTTCTGGCTCACCCACAGCATCAAAACATCCCTAACCAAAGTCACTGGTGTATTAAACCTACCCACCTTCCTTGTAATGTTCATCCAGGTGGGATAATAGAACAAAACCATGCCATCGATCTAGAGGCAGTTAAATGCCATGATGGAAAGAAGTGAGATTTCTATGAACACATGAGTTAGATGGACTGTATAATTTCCTTCATCTGTTTCCCCTGTGTCAGCGAAAACTTTGCCACATGTGATATGCTGTTTCAAGAGAATAGTTGGCAGAGCACTCGGCAGTTTACCTTTTGCCATGTTAGATGCTCTGTAGGTGGCATGGGATCTTGGAAATTCTCACTCATCATTACCTGCAATCTGTGTGAACCTTATCCACACACAATGACATAGGTGGTCAATGTTTGTAAAAGACTCAGATTAAATAGTAAGACAGAAAATATTTTGCTTCTACCTTCTCTGGGCTTGCTAGGTCTACACCTCATGAGATTCACCCAACCTACCCTGTGCTTTTCATCCATAAATTGTAATGGGGCGTGGGTGTTGCTGACATTTGTTGTCCATCCCCAATTGCTAGGCCATTTCAGAGAGCAGTTAAGAGTCAACCACATTGCTGGGTCTGGAGTTACATGTAGGCCAGACCAGGTAAGGATGGCAGATTTCCTTCTCTAATGGCCTTTAGGGAAGGAAATCTGCTGTTCTTACCCACCTGGCTTACATGTGATTCCAGATGCATAGTGATGTGGTTGACTCTTAACTGCCCTCTGAAATGGCCTAGCAAGCCACTCAGTTGTTAAGGGCAATTAGGGATGGGGAACAAATACTGGCCTTGCCAGCGACGCCCACATCCCATGAAACAATAAAAAAATGGACTGGTGTTCCATTTCAGTTAAGGAAGAGTTTTGCATTAATTGCCTCTCCATTTTGTTATTAATTCTCTTCTTCAGTGCAAATTAGATGTTCAACATGCTGTTTCCTGCTCCTAAAATAGGAAAGCTTATGCTGTACTTCTGCTCTTCCTCAATGTTAATGATAAATGCTCAAAGCTAGCCTTGGAAATCCAGCTCTGTTCTCTCAAACATTTACATGCTGTGCTTCAAACCTTTGGAAAACTGTTTACATAGTAATGTGACTGGAGAAACAAGGGTGTGAGCTTAGAGTGGCTGGATTTTTAATACCCAGAACAAACCATTTTTTTAATAGATACATGAAGAGGTAAATAGAAAGATGGTGCAGACAACTAATTGATAATCTACCTGAATTCACACTGGACTTAACCTCCTAACCTCAATCAAGTGTAAAAGTCAAGCATTTGAAATTAAAATGGAGATGGCTAATGCTGTTCTCATCTGAAGCATTTCTGGTAGAGTATCTTTGTTAATTATTAACAATAAAACAATAAAAGACTCTCTTTCTGTCTACAGCCAAGTAAATCTTGCTCTCTAGCTTTGTATTGTAGATCCAGATTAACTATTTCAGTGACTAATTCTGTTAATTATGATTCTTTCCAACCTCTTCTCCTGTGACATTAATTTGGGATAAATTGTAATCATTGGTTAGGGTTCAAACAATATAAAATGGATAGGATTGTGGTATATTTCTCTTTAAAAGGTTGTTATCCTTTGAACAGGGAGTCCTCAGTCTGGCTTCGTTCTTGGTACAGCTTGCACTTAAGACTCTATTGGCATGCTGGCATAATGTCCACAGCAGTAAAGCCATGCTGGAGTAGCCACCATAGATTAATCATTGCTGATAACAATCTAGTGGATGGATGCTCAATGCATTTGTACGACAGTACTCTGCCTTCTTATATGCAAGCATTAACCCATTCATCTTAAACAACTTGGTATAAAATAGCCAAAATAGTGGATTGGAAAATTGTCATATCAACACACTAAGTAGTCAACAACAAAGGCAATGGCGTAGTGGTATTGTCACTGGACTAGTAACCCAGAGACACAGGGTATTTCTCTGGGGACATGGGTTCAAATCCCACCACTGCAGAAGGTGGAATTTGAATTCAATTAATAAATCTGGAATTTAAAGCTGGTTTAATAATTTGAAGCTACTCTAATATCATCTAATGATGGCCATGAAACCATTGTCGATTGTTGTAAAAACCCATCTCGTTCACTAATGCCCTTTAGGGAAGAAAATCTGCTGTCCTTCATGTGACTCCACACCCACAGCAATGTGGTTGACTCTTACATGCCCGAACAAGCCACCCAGTTGTATCTAACCGCGACAAAGTCAATAAAAAAAGAATAAAACCAGACAGACCACCCAGCATCGACCTTGGCACTAGAAATGACAATGGCAAACCCAGTCCTGTTGACCCTGCAAAGCCCTCATTATTAATATCTGGGGGTTTGTGCCAAAGTTAGGAGAGCTGTCCCACAGACTAGTCAAGCAACAGCCTGACATAATCATACCTAACAGACAATGTCCCAGACACAACCATCACTATCCCTGGACATGTCCTGTCCCACTGGCAGGACAGACCCAGCAGAGGTGGCGGCACTGTCGGGAGGGAGTTGCCCTGGAAGTCCTCAGCTCTGGACTCCATGACGAAGTCTCATGGCATCAGGTCAAACCTGGACTAGGAAACCTCCTACTGATTACCTCCTACTGCCCTCCCTCAACTAATGGCTCAGCACTCCTCCATGTTGAACACCACTTGGAGGAAGCACTGAGGGTGGCAAGGGCGCAGAATGTACTCTGGGTGGGGGACTTCAATGTCCATCACCAAGAGTGGCTCAGTAGCACCACTACTTACTGAGCATGAAAGGACATAGCTGCTAGACTGGGTCTGCAGGTGGTGAGGGAAAAACATACTTGACCTCATCCTCACCAGTCTGCCTGCCACATCTACATCTGTCCATGACAGTATTGGCAGGAAAGACCACCGCACAGTCCTTGTGGAGACGAAATCCCATCCTCACATTGAGGATACCCTCCATCGTGTTGTGTGGCACTACTATCATGCTAAATGGGATAGATTTTGAACAGATCAAGCAATGCAAAACTGGGCAACCATGAGGCTCTGTGGACCATCAGCAGCAGCAGAATTGTACTCAACCACAATCTGTAGCCTCATGGCTCGGCTTATCCCCCACTCTACCATTACCATCAAGCCAGGAGACCAACCCTGGTTCAATGAAGAGTGCAGGAGGGCATGCCAGGAGCAGCACCAGGCATACCTCAAAATGAGGTGTCAACCTGGTGAAGCTACAACTCAGGACTACTTACATGCCAAACTGCGTAAGTAGCATGCGATAGAGCTAAGCAATCCCATAACCCACAGATCAGATCCAAGCACTGCAGTCCTGCCACATGAATGGTGGTGGACAATTAAACAACTAACTGGAGGAGGTGGCTCTACAAATATGCCCATCCTCAATGATGGGAGAGCCCAGCCCATCAGTGCGAAAGATAAGGCTGAAGCATTTGCAACAATCTTCTGCCAAAAATGCCGAGTTGATGATCCATCTCGGCCTCCTCCTGAAGTCCCCAGCATCACAGATGCCAGACTTCAGCCCATTTGATTCACTCCGCGTGATATCAATAAACGACTGAAGGCGCTGGCGCTGGTTCTCCGCCAAGTCACACACCGTCCTGACTTGGAACTATATCGCCGTTCCTTCACTGTGGCTGGGTCAAAATCCTGGAACTCCTTTCCTAACAGCACTGTGGGTGTACCTACCCCACATGGAGTGCAGCGGTTCAAGAAGGCAGCTCACCACCACCTTCCCAAGGTCAATTAGGGATGGGCAATAAATGCTGGCCTGGCCAGCGACGCCCACATCCCATGAATGAGTAAAAAACAAAAGCAACATACTGAAAACGCTGGAAATCTGAAATAAACAGGAAATGCTGGAAATATCCAGCAGGTCTGGTAGCAGCTGTGGAGAGAGAAAGGGTTAATGTTTTAGGTCGATGACCTTACATCAGAATCACAACAACAACAACTTGTATTTATATAGTGCCTTTAACGTATTAAATGAAATATTGTAAAAGTGTTTAGTGATAATGGTCCAACCATTGTGGTATGTAGTGTATGCTTCATGCATCATCTTTCACTGTCCATCAATTTTGTATGTTCATATGCTAACTAATCAATTCAGGTGAAGAAAGTCCTTCAGCCCACTACAGTCTAGAAACTACAACCAAATGTTATTGCTGAATTTCTTATCATGTGTGTTATATCATAGAATCATACAGAACAGAATGGGGCTATTCAGCCCATTGTCCCTGTGTCAGTTCTTTGAAAGAGCTATCTAATTAGTGCCACTCTTTCCCCAAAGACTTTTTTTTTGTTTTTCAAGCATTTATCCAATTCCCTTTTCAAAGTTATTATTGAATCTGCTTCCATCGCCCTTTCAGGCAGCACATTCCAGATCATAACAACTCAGTGCGTAAAAAAATTCTCCTCATCTCTCCTCTGGTGTTTTTGCCAATTATCCTACATCTTTGTCCTCTGGTCACTGATCCACCAGTGGAAACGGTTTCTGCTTAATTACTATATCAAAAGCCCCTCCATCTAGGGACACAGTAACATCGAAACAGGAGAATGTCATCTAGCCCCTTGAGCCTGCTCCACCATTCAATGAGATCATGGCTGATCTGCGACCAAACTCCACGTATCCGCCCTTGTCCCTTATCCATGTATCTGTCCTTGTCCTATATCCACCTATCCGCCCTTGTCCCATATCCTTTAATACCTTTGGATAACAAAAATCTATCAACTCTCAGATTTAAGAATAACAATTGATCCAGCACCAACTTTTATTTGCAGAAGTGAGTTTCAAACTTCTACCACTTCCCAATTTCACTCCTGAAAGGTCTGGCTCGAATTTTTTAGACTGTGCCCCCAGCCCTAGATCCTCCCACAAACAGAAATAATTTCTCTCTATCTACCCTATTGGCTCCTCTTAATATCTTGAAAGCTTCAATCAAAACACCCCCTTAACCTTCTTAATTGCTGGAAATACAGCAATAGTTTATGTAATCTTTAGAAAAAGAAATAGAAAAGTAGAATGTCTATGTAAGGATCTGTTTCAAGGCAGTAACACATTAGTGGGGGATGAAGACATTCAAGTGATGTTCATAAATTTCTTAAGATTTGTCCCTGTGGCTACCTTAAAAGCTGCTTCAAATGTTACTAGATGGTAATGCACCCAGTGGTGCAGGTGGACACCATTTTCCACATTAATATCAAATAGAGAGGGTTAAGGCCATGTATTCAGATAAGTTTGCTGCTGTTCTTCCCCAACTGGATGTGTAGTTCTAGCTGCTATAAAGAGTGTGGTTAAAAGTATCAGTGTATCTATTCAAAATATTTCTCTCCAGTTTTTGATAACCTTCAATCACTTAAAATATTTTAATTCATTCATGGGTTGACGACATCACTGGCAAGGCCTGCATTTATTGCCCATCCTTAATTGCCCTTGAGAAGGTGCTGGTGAGCTGCCTTCTTGAACCGCTGCAGGCCATGTGGTGAAGTGCTCCCACAGTGCTGTTGGAGGGGGATATTCAAGAATTTTAACCTAGTGATAAGGAAGGTGTAAGAGATAGAGAGTGAAGAGATTTAGGGAGGGAATTCCAGAGCTTAGGACCTAGGCAGCTGAAGGCATGGCTGCTATTGGTGGGCCGATGAAGATTGGTGATGTGCAAGAGGCCAGAATTGGAGGAGTGTAGAGTTCATGGAGGTTAAAGAGGTAGGCAGGGTCAAGGCCATGGGAAGATTTGAACACAATGATGAGAATCTTCAGTTTGAGACATTTTCAACCAGGAGACTATGTAGGTCAGTGAATGCAGAGTAATCATCTAAAAATTAGAGCTAGGACATTTTAGGAGTGAAATTAGAAAATACTTTTTCACGCAAAGGGAAATAGGAATCTGAAACTCACTGAACAAAATGTCAGAGAACTCTGGACCAAGTGGAATTCTTGATGGTTTTTTGTTGGGTAAGTGTATTAAGGAATATGAAGCAAAGGCAGGTGATTGGAATAGAGGTTTAGACGAGCCATGATATAACTGAATGGTGGACAGGGTTCAAAGGGCTATGTGTCATCCTCCTGTTCCTTGGAGCCATAGAAAAGTTCATAAGATCATAAGATCATAAGAACTAGGAGCAGGAGTAGGCCGTCCGGCACCTCTAGCCTGCTCCGCCATTCAATAAGATCATGGCTGATCTTTTTGTGGACTCAGATCCACTTACCCGCGCTCTCACCGTATCCCTTAATTCCTTTATTGTTCAAAAAGATATCTACCTCAGCTTTAAAAACGTTTACTGAAGAAGAGTCAACTACTTCAGTCAAGGAATTCCATAGATTAACAACCCACTGGGTGAAGAAGTTCCTTCTTAATTCAGTCCTAAATCTGCTCCCTCTAATCTTGAGGCTATGCCCTCTTGTCCTAGCTTCACCTGCCAGTGGAAGCATCCTCTCTACTTGTATCTTATCTATTCCCTTCATAATTTTATATGTTTCTATAAGATCCCCACTCATTCTTCTGAATTCCAATGAATATAATCCCAATCTACTCAGTCTCTCCTCATAAGCCAACCCCCTCAACTGGTTAGCACTGCAGCCTCAACTCCAGTGACCCAGGTTCAATTCTGGGTACTGCCTGTGTGGAGTTTGCAAGTTCTCCCTGTGTCTGCGTGGGTTTCCTCCGGGTGCTCCGGTTTCCTCCCACAGCCAAAGACCTGCAGGTTGATAGGTAAATTGGCCATTATAAATTGCCACTAGTATAGGTAGGTGGTAGGGGAATATAGGGACAGGTGAGGATGTGGTAGGAATATGGGATTAGTGTAGGATTAGTATAAATGGGAGGTTAATGGTCGGCACAGACTCGGTGGGCCGAAGGGCCTGTTTCAGTGCTGTATCTCTAAATCAAATAAATCCTCTGCACCCTCTCCAGTGCCATTACATCCTTTCTCAAGTAAGGAGACCAAAACTGCACACAGTACTCCAGGTGCGGCCTCACCAGTACCTTATACAGCTGCAACATAACCTCTCTGCTTTTAAACTCAATCCCTTTAGCAATGAAGGACAAAATTCCATTTGCCTTCCTAATTACTTGCTGTACCTGCAGACCAACCTTCTGCGATTCATGCACAAGGACACCCAGGTCCCTCTGCATAGCAGCATGCTGCAACTTTTTACCATTCAAATAATAATCCTTTTTACTGTTACTCCTACCGAAATGAATGACTTCACATTTATTAACATTGTATTCCATCTGCCAGACCTTTGCCCACTCACTCAATGTATCTATGTTCCTCTGCAAAGTTTCACAGTCATCTGCACACTTTTCTCTGCCACTCATCTTCGTGTCATCTGCAAACTTTGACACCCTACACGTGGTGTAGTTACGGCACAGAAAGAGACCATTCAGCCCATCGTGTCTGCGCAGGCTGAAAAACTAGCCGCCCAATCTAGTCCCACCTTCCAGCATCTGGTCCATAGCCTTGCAGGTTACAACACTTCAGGTGTAGGTTCAGGTACCTTTTAAATGATTGAGGGTTTCTGCCTCCACCCCCAATCCGGGCAGTGAATTCCAGACACCACCACCCTCTGTGTGAAAATGTTTTTCCTCATGTCCCCTCTAATCCTTCTACCAATCACCTTAAATCTGTGCCCCCTGGTAATTGACCTCTCTGCTAGGGGAAACAGGTCCTTCCTGTCTACTCTATCTAGGCCCCTCATAATTTTGTACACCTCAATTAAGTCACCCCTCAGCCTCCCCTGTTCTAAGGAAAACAACCCTCGTCTATCCAATCTTTCCTCCTAGATGCAATTTTCAAGCCCTGGCAACATTCATGTAAATCTCCTCTGTACTCTCTCCAGAGCAATCATATCCTTCATGTAATGTGGTGACCAGAACTGTACGCAAAACTCCCGCTGCAGCCGAATCAGCATTTTATACAGTTCCAGCATTACATCCCTGCTTTTGTATTCTATACCTCGGCCAATAAAGGAAAATCATTCCATATGCCTTTTTCACCACTTTATCTACCTGTCCTGCCCACCTTAAGAGACCTGTGGACATGCACTCCAAGGTCTCTCACTTCTTCTACCTCTTTCAATATCCTCCCGTTTATTGTGTATTCCCTTGCTTTATTTGCCCTCTCCAAATGCATTACCTCACACTTCTCTGGATTGAATTTCATTTGCCATTTTTCTGCCCACTCAACCAAACCATTGATATCATTCTGAAGTCCACAGCTATCCTCTTCATTATCAACTACTTGGCCAATTTTTGTGTCATCTGCAAATTTCCTAATCATGCCTCTTACATTTAAGTCCAAATCATTAATATATACCACAAACAGCAAGGGACCCAACACTGAGCCCTGTGGAATGCCACTGGAAACCACTTTCCATTCGCAAAAACATCCATCGACCATTCGCCACATTCCCTTGTATCCCATGGGCTTTTACTTTCCTGACCAGTCTGCCATGTGGGACCTTATGAAGTGCCTTAATAGAATACATGTACACAACATGCACTGCACTACCCTCAGCAATCTTCCTTGTTATTTCCTCAAAACAATTCAATTAAGTTTGTAAGACATGACCTTCCCTTAACAAATCCATGCTGACTATCCCTGATTAATCTATGCCTTTCTAAGTGACAGTTTATCCTATCTCTCAGAATTGATTCTAGTAATTTTCCCACCACCAAGGTCAGATTGACCGGCCTATAATTATTTGGCTTATCCCTTGCACCCTTTTTAAACAATGGACAACATTTGCAGACATCCAATCCTCTGGTACCTCGCCTGTATCTAGTGAGGATTTGAAGATGATCCTCAGAGCATCTGTTATTTCTTCCCTGGCTTCTTTTAACAGCCTGGGATACAATCCATGTGGCCCTGATGATTTATCCACTTTCAAGGATGTCAGACCCACTAGTATGTCCTCTCTTATTATGCTTATCGTATCTAATATTTCATACTCCTCCTTTGTTCCCACCCTGGGAAACCAGGTTAACACGTGCTCAGTAGTCTATTGGATCTCTTTACAAACTCGCCCCAGACTCTTAACTTCCCTGATGTTTTCTGTGGTCAGTGTTCTCCATTAAAAATAAATCCTTTTAGGACCAGGAATCTTCACATGGTTTTAAACATGGAGCTGTCTCAGAGCAGGCAGAATGCAGTTTATAGCCAAATGCAGTCCGCAGTATAATACCAGTGTCATTAGCTGCACTTCACATCTATACTTATTGGTTTCAGATCTGACATTTTTCAGAGACAATATGATCAAGAATGAAATGATCACAGACTCCTTGTTCTGCTGAAAAATTGGTTGAAACTCGCACTGAGAATATTGCATAATCATTAAATTATCGCAGCAAATCTTCTGTAAGCAGCCCTTGATGTTTGAAGCAAAATGTCGGCGTAACATGAGAATAGAATTGTAAAATGAATTGTATGGGCCAGTTGCAACTGAAATCCTATGTGGCTACAAGGATGAGACAGTTCTGGCTGTGAATGCAGTGTTCAGTTTGTGGTCAATCTTCAGGGCAAAGTTATCTGGGCTGCACATAGTGACATCACCAGTTCTGGCCAGAATCGAGATGGCCAGGTAATTCACTCTATCAAATTGTCCTCCCCTCATTGCATTTTGCTGGAGAAATAATCCTGCTTTTTTTTTTGGACAACTTTGCTGTAGTTTCTGTCATGAATTCTGTTTGCTGTAGTTTGTTGACCTGCTTTTTAAATAGACTCTGCTGTTTGGTGAGTAAATAGATTCTGTTTGTTGTTTGCTCTTGCCGCGATTCCCGTTCTGCCTCCAACTCTCTCACTGATGCAGTGGTTTTGAGTATTCTAAAGCAAAGTTTAGGCAAGTTGTACAAAAGCACCATTTTGGCTCCACTGCAACTTGTACTAAGGTCACAGGGGGTCTAACCGTTGTCAGTAGAAACAGGTATTATTTTGAAATTGATGCACTGTGATGATGACTTGAGAATTTCTTCATATTCACTTCCTAATGGGAAGATATTTCGGAGTAGAGTTTACAGATTCTTATCTGCTTTCCCTGTGTATATGAAAATCATAGTTTCGGAGCTTTCTGCCTCTAAAGAACCTTTTGGTTTTTGCCTTATGCTTCCAACTCCCTCCGCCTTGTCTAGTTTCACCATTTTGGACAAAACTGTAAGCATATTGCAATAACAGCAATTAGGATAAAGCTCCCCTGGCCCCCATCTCCACATAACGTGTAAAAATATGCTGCACCTTTTCAAAAAAAAAATCAGCTTTGCTGGCCGAAACAATCATGTTATCTAATTCTATGCATGATAGATCTATTCGAGTACAACACTCTTCAAATTACAAAAAAACACTCCCTGCTATTTTCCTAAGGACTATAATTTACTCTTCGGCAAACATTTTACTATTGACTCTGAGTGTGTATTTTATGGTTGACCTGTGCAATGAATTCTGACCAGTGCAGCTTTTCTTAATGACTAGACAAAGAGTTAACAGGGTGCACACCATTGTACCCAGAGGTTTCCTGAAATTAATGATCAGGTGCCTTTGATTCAAATTAAAAACAGACATTATTGCCTGAAAAAGGTGTTGACTCATCTTTAAAAAGACGCATAGGCTAAAAGAGATTACAGTAATGTAGAGGGGAGTGCAGACAGCCAAGTCAATAATCAGTTGAAAAGTCTGTCTGGGACAGAACATATTGACACAGATTTTATGGTCGGTATCGAACCAATGGCATCTACCGTTCACTACACTTACACTTTCCTGCAGACATTCTGTGACCTTTTGCACTGCAACGTTGTTGTTGTTAGGAAGCCAAAACAGTGTGGCACCCTGTACAGGGGATCTGGGATCTGCGTGACCAGGGCAAACAATGGCATGTCTCCTTAACCAATTGGATTGAAGAATCCTTACTGAGCCGGGCAGAGTCGAAATGCTGGAAGTGTAAATTTAAATATTTAGTTCAATGCAAAATCATATACAGAAAGTGAAATAAACAAAGGGAAAGAAAAGGGAGTGGTAATATCACTGGACTAGTAATCCAGAGGCCCAGGCTAAAGACCTGGGGGCATGGGTTTGAATCCCACCACGGCAGATGGTGAAATTTGAATTCAATTAATAAAAATATGGAATTTAAAAACCCATCTGGTTCTCTAATGTCCTTTAGGGAAGGAAATCTGCTGTCCTTACCTGGTCTGGCCTACATGTGACTCCAGACCCACAGTGGTTGACTCTTAAATGCCCTCTGAAATGGCCTAGTAAGCCACTCAATTTCTCAAGGGATGGGCAATAAATGCTAGCCTTGCCAGTTACATCCACATCCCTTGAAGGAATAAAAAAAAAGATGGGATTAAAAGAAAGATGAGACAAAAAAAAATGTTTAAAACTATTTTAATTTTTTAAATCTCCAATAATAATTAAAATCTGAAGGAATGAGATTCCCCACTTACAAATGTTAATTTTCAGTGTCAGAGAGGTTGTTTGGCAGTAATTGTGACTCATTATGCCACTAAAATATTGCTTACAGTTGAATGAATGCTGCATAAGTAATTTCATGCCCTTCATGTAGTGTGTACAATTTTGGTCACCTTATTTAAGGGAGGGAAATACTTGCATTGGGAACAGTTCAGAAGGTGCACTCAGGTGATTCTTGGGATGAAGGGTTTGTCTTATGAGGAAAGGTTGAGCAAGTTGGGCCAATGCTCATTGGAGTTTAGAAGACTGAGAGGGGATCTTATTGAAACATGTAAGATTCTGAGGGGGCTTGACAGGTAGATGCTGAGAGGATGTTGTCCCTCCTGGGGAAATCTAGAACTAGAAGACACAGTTTCAAATTCAGAAGTCTCCTATTTAAGACAGAGATGAGGAGGAATTTCTTCTCTCAGAGGGTTGTTGGTGATTGGAATTCTCTTCCCCAGTGAGCAGTGGAGGCCGTGTCATTGAAAACATTCAAGGCTGAGTTAGACAGATTTTTGATTGGCAAGGGAGTCAAGGGTCATGGGGAGCAGGCAGGCAGAAAAGTGGAGTTGAGGCCACAAACAGAGCAACCTTGATCTTACTGAATGGCGGAGAAGGCTCGAGGAGCCGAACAGCCTACTCCTGCTCCTATTTCTTATGCTCTTATGTTCTTAATGTGCTTATTTGAATGCCAAGGCTCCTGGTGAGGTACTATGGTTGCAAAGCTTGTGGAACAGCAGGCCCCCTCCCCCAACTCTTTTTCCGGTACATTGATGACTGCATCAGTGCCGTTTCCTGCTCCCGCCCCGAACTGGAAAACTTTGCTTCCAATTTCCACCCTTCTCTCACCTTTACATGGTCCATGGTCCATGTCTGATACTTCCCTTCCCTTCCTCGACTTCTCTGTCTCCACCTCTGGGGATAGGCTGTCTATTAATACCCATTATAAGCCCACTGACTCCCACAGCTACCTCGACTACACTTCTTCACACCCTACCTCCTGTAAGGACTCCATTCCATTCTCCCAGTTTCTCCGTCTCCGACGTATCTGCTCTGATGATGCTACCTTCCATGACGGTGCTTCTGATATGACCTCCTTTTTCCTCAACTGCGGATTTCCCCCCACTGTTGTTGACAGGGCCCTCAACCGTGTCCGGCCCATTCCCCGCACCTCTACCCTCACCCCTTCTGTTCCCTCCCAGAACTGTGACAGGGTTCGCCTTGTCCTCACTTTCCACCCCATCAGCCTCCATATCCAAAGGATCATCCTCCGCCATTTCTGCCACCTCCAGCGTGATGCCACGACCAAACGCATCTTCCTCTCCCTTCCCCTGTCAGCATTCTGAAGGGATCGTTCCCTCCACGACACCCTGGTCCACTCCTCCATTACCCCCATCACCTTGTTCCCATCCCATGGCCCTTTCCCCTGTAATCGCAGGAGGTGTAATACCTGCCCATTTACCTCCTCTCTCCTCACTATCCCAGGCCCCAAACACTCCTTTCAGGTGAAGCAGTGATTTACTTGTACTTCTTTCAATGTAGTATACTGTATTCGCTGCTCATAATGTGGTCTCCTCTCCACTGGGGAGACCAAACACAGACTGGGTGACCGCTTTGCGGAACACCTCCGCTCAGTCCGCAAGCAGGAACCTGAGCTTCCGGTTGCTTGCCATTTCAACACTCCCCCCTGCTCTCATGCTCATATCTCTGTCCTGGGATTGCTGCAGTGTTCCAGTGAACATCAACGCAAACTCGAGGAACAGCATCTCATTTACCGATTAGGCACACTACAGCCTGCCGGACTGAACATTGAGTTCAATCATTTCAGAGCATGACGGGCCCCATTTTACTTTTATTTTTAGTTATTTTTTCTCTTTTTTTCTTCTTTTTTTCTTTTTTACAATCTTTTTTTTTGTGTTTATTTCATTTCATCTTAGTTTGTTCAGTTTGCTTACCCACTGTTTTTTTTCATGTTTGTACTTGTTGCTGTTCAATCTTCAGTCTGTTAACACCCTATTTGTACTAATGCTTTGTCTTTCAACACACCATTGACATATTGTTTGCCTTTGCTCCATGACCTTTTTGTCAGCTATGTGGCCTTGTCCAATCCACACCTTCTCCTTTGTTATCTCTTGCCCCACCCCCGCCTCACTTGCTTATAACCTTTGACATTTTTAATATTTGTCAGTTCCGAAGAAGGGTCACTGACCCGAAACGTTAACTCTGCTTCTCTTTGCACAGATGCTGCCAGACCTGCTGAGTGGTTCCAGCATTTCTTGTTTTTATTTCAGATTTCCAGCATCCGTAGTATTTTGCTTTTATTATCCAACAACAACTTCCTGATTTCCATGTTTAACTGAGCATGTGTGGCTGCCAGAAGTTGCTGTCCGATTTATACATTAATAATGTTGAACACTGATAGCCTTACTGTTATTCTTTCCACAAATCCGCACCAATAAAGACTCAAAGTACTGCAGTTAATGTGAAGACTCACATAAGCACCAGTTAACTTCTTCTAAGCACAACTCCAAACAGTTATCCAAATAGAATAGAGTAATAATAACCACTAACAATGATACAATTGAGCATCGGTAGAAACATTCCAACTTTTTCTCTCCAGAGAACCTTCCTAGTTTTTCCTTATGCAACCAAGGTCCCCTTCCCTTTCTACATTCCAGTCCCTCAGGATTCCTACATTCGGACAGCACAGCACCAGCAGCTGAATGGCGGTAGAGCCTTATTCTACTTTTTGAAATTCCTGAACCTCTCTACAACTTCCTCCATCATCAAGATCTTTTACAACCAAGCTTTCAGTTACATCTCATAACTTTAACACCATGTGTCATTGCCCATTCCTTTGTTCAATATATTTCTTTCCCCTTTGTATAGTACCCCTGTATCTTTTCCATGTCAGAGGTGATAAACAAGCATAGACTACTATTGTTGTGTCATTAAACCCATTGCCAGACCAAATTCTCCTATTTGTCTATCGCTTAAACTTGGTAAAGTAGAGGCAACAAAACAAGACAGTCTTGAAAAGTATTAACAACGTTTGTACTAAATACTGTTTTTAGCAACTTCAGATCATAACTCGCTGGGGGATTTCTTGTAGTTCAGCAGTGTGGTGCGCTCAATGGCTACGACTGGTTCCATCTCTTCAGAGTAGATTGAAACCAGTCTGCATTCTGCTTTTCACTTTTGCCAAAGGTGGTCATTGCTGAGTCATAGATGGCGTCTCTGATGTGGGCCCACTTGGTCTCAGCATCCCCTGCAGGAGTGCTTTGCAGGGCTTTTTCAAGTCAATGAAGAAACTTTTGTGACAGCTGTGGGTAAGAAATTCTGTGAACTACAAGAAAGCCCCCAGCGAGTTAACATCCATAGCACTAAAAGCCGCCAGAAGCACCGTGCAAAGAACAGCCAGGTGCTGCACAAATGACTACTGTCAACACCAATGCAGTCGTATTCAGCTGGCCTCCGACACCGGAAACATCGGAGGAATTTATGATGGCATCAAGAGAGCTTTTGGGCCAATCATCAAGAAGATCGCCCCACGCAGGGGCGAGTCGAAGAGACTTAGCAGTTGGCAGGAAAAGAGACAGAAGTGCAAGGAGAGAGCCAACTGTGTAACAGCCCCGACAACCAATTTTATCTGCAGTGCCTGTGGAAGAGTCTGTCACTCTAGAATTGGCCTTTAGAATTGGCGCTGCTCCAGAAACCACTGACCACCTCTAGGCGCTTACCCATTTTCTCTCGAGACAAGGAGGCCAAAGAAGAAGATCATAACATAAAAGCAAAATACTGTGGATGCTGGGAATTTATTTCAGATCACAACCACTGGTTCCTTTTTTTTAATCAGCAGCTTGTTGGTAATGGTTCTGCTGTTGCAACTTACAGCTCCTCTAGAACTTTCTTTTAAATTCATTTCTGGGATGTGGGCTGGGCCAGCATTTATTGCCCATCCCTAACTGCCCTTGAGATGGTGGTGGTGAGCTGCCTTCTTGAACCGTTGCAGTCCTTGGGGTGTAGGTACACCAACAGTGCTGTTCAGCAGGGAGTTCCAGGATTTTTTATCCAGCGATAGTGAAGGAATGGTGATACAGTTTCAAGTCAGGATGGTGTGTGGCTTGGACGGGAACTTGCAGCTGGTGGTGTTCCCATGCATCTGCTGCTCTTGTCCTTCTAGGTGGTAGAGGTCACGGGTTCGGAATGCACTGTTGAAGGAGACTTGGTGAGTTGCTGCAGTGCATCTTGTATATAGTACACACTGCTACCACTGTACGTCAGTGGTGGAGGGAGTGAATGTTGAAGGTGGTGGATGGGGTGCCAATCAAGCGGGCTGCTTTTTCCTGGATTTTGTCAAGCTTCTTTGGTGTTGTTGGAGCTGCACCCATGCAGGCAGGTGGAGAGTATTCCATCACACTGCTGACTTGCGCCTTGTAGATGGTGGACAGGCATTGGGGAGACAGGAAGTAAGTTACTTGCCACTGAATTCTCAGCCTCCGACCTGCTCTTGTAGTCACTGCATTTATGTGGCTGGTCCAGTTTAGTTTCTGGTCAATGGTGACTCCCAGGATGTTGATAGGGGGGATTCAGTGTTGGTAATGTCAATCTTCTGTTTCTTTACTGCTCCCATTATTCTCTCCCTTTTGCCCTGCACTATCACCCCTTTAGTCATTTGAATCATTTCTGCCTCCCACTCGATCAAAGACCTTCCTTTTTGTTCTTTTCCTGCCCCTTTCTTTATCTGGTTCTGCACTTCCTTATAAATTGTTAAATCTAACTTTTTAAAGCTGATTGACCTGAAATGTTAAACTCTGTTTCTCTCTCCATAGGTGCTGTCTGACCTGCTGGACCTTTTCCATCATTTTCTGTTCTTATTTCAAAATTCTAGCAACTGCAGAATTTTGACTTTGTTGTGTGAAAAGCATTGGTTCTGTTAGCTTTTTCCTGTTCAGTTACTAAGAGGTCAATAAGAAGTGAGTTAGTTCCAGATGGAAACCTCTATCTTTGGGTTTAAGTAAGCTTTCAAGGAAGGTGAGTGCCCTGACCATCAAAGAGTAAACTCTACATTAGCAAGAAGAAAGCAATCACAATGATTGCTGATCTTTCTTAATTGACAAGCAAGTTAGCGAGAAGCCTTTGATGCCACAATAGGGAAAGCAGAGCAGGTACTTCATAAGATATTGGTTGAGGTGTTCTAAAGGCTGGAAAGTTCTATCTTTTGTTTAATTCTTTTTAGACTGCAGCTGCAATATAGTTTTTCCTGTTGACGCACAACTCTTTCCTTGGAAGTTGAGTTTGAATACAGACTGTTCCATCTGATATTAATTCTTAGTTATTGATGTGACATTATTTTTTATGACCATTGACACTAGATTACCTGCTGTCCAAAGTGAACTTCCTGCTTGTAAATGAAGTATCCATCAAAGCTAGCTCAGATCTGGGATCTGTGCCCAAAATCAAATCCCTGCAAGAACATTACCAGAATTTGAAACACTTACTCTCCTGAAACATTAAGCAGTGGTAAAATGATGACTTGATAACTTTATTCCACAGCTCTGATAACTGACAACTATCAACTCGAGCTCTCTTTGTGTAATGCATACAGCTGAACAAATCTAACTTTGTATTTACCCTTCTCAACAGGAAGCAGTACAATGTCTATTGTGGTACTTTGATGAAGAGGTGTGGGATGAGGATTATGTGGCATGTAAACAGAGAGCGAGCAAGCGAGCAAAAAAGAGAGAAAGACACTGAGGTAGAGAGGGACAGAGAGAGAGAAACACAAAGAAAGACAGAGGGAGTGTGAGAAAGGCAGAGAGAGAGAGAAAGAGAGAGAGAGAGAAGACATAATACATCATAGTTCAAAGATTTAAGTGGGTGAAGAGTTCAATGCTGGAGCCCATTTTCACCTTTCTTGGCGACAAGGTTAACATCAGAATATGGAAGGGAGGTCATTTTTACTGATGGGAAATTTTTGGAGATGATCATTAATTCCTGGTAATGAAGTAGAACCGTGACAATATCAGTGCACTACATCCGCAGCACTTAAAGCAGCCAGAAGTACTGCACAAAGAACAGCTAGGCGTTGCGCAAACGACTACTGGCAACACCTATGCAGTCATATTCAGCTGGCCTCAGACACCGGAAACATCAGAGGAATGTATGATGGCATGAAGAGAGCTCTTGGGCCAACCATCAAGAAGATCGCCCCCCTCAAATCTAAATCGGGGGACATAATCACTGACCAACGCAAACAGATGGACCGCTGGGTTGAGCACTACCTAGAACTGTACTCCAGGGAGAATGCTGTCACTGAGACTGCCCTCAATGCAGCCCAGCCTCTACCAGTCATGGATGAGCTGGAC
This sequence comes from Heterodontus francisci, assembly GCF_036365525.1. Lineage (NCBI taxonomy): Eukaryota > Metazoa > Chordata > Chondrichthyes > Heterodontiformes > Heterodontidae > Heterodontus > Heterodontus francisci. Next base: position 116,895,092 of record NC_090382.1, read on the forward strand.
ATACAGCCAACCAAATCGGAACTCAGTGATGCCATTGATTCCCTAGCCAGCGGAAAAGCCCCTGGGAAGGACAGCATTACCCCTGAAATAATCAAGAGTGCCAAGCCTGCTATACTCTCAGCACTACATGAACTGCTATGCCTGTGCTGGGACGAGGGAGCAGTACCCCAGGACATGCGCGATGCCAACATCATCACCCTCTATAAAAACAAAGGTGACCGCGGTGACTGCAACAACTACCGTGGAATCTCCCTGCTCAGCATAGTGGGGAAAGTCTTTGCTCGAGTCGCTCTGAACAGGCTCCAGAAGCTGGCCGAGCGCGTCTACCCTGAGGCACAGTGTGGCTTTCGTGCAGAGAGATCGACCATTGACATGCTGTTCTCCCTTCGTCAGATACAGGAGAAATGCCGTGAACAACAGATGCCCCTCTACATTGCTTTCATTGATCTCACCAAAGCCTTTGACCTCGTCAGCAGACGTGGTCTCTTCAGACTACGAGAAAAGATCGGATGTCCACCAAAGCTACTAAGTATCATCACCTCATTCCATGACAATATGAAAGGCACAATTCAACATGGTGGCTCCTCATCAGAGCCCTTTCCTATCCTGAGTGGTGTGAAACAGGGCTGTGTTCTCGCACCCACACTTTTTGGGATTTTCTTCTCCCTGCTGCTTTCACATGCGTTCAAATCCTCTGAAGAAGGAATTTTCCTCCACACAAGATCAGGGGGCAGGTTGTTCAACCTTGCCCATCTAAGAGCGAAGTCCAAAGTACGGAAAGTCCTCATCAGAGAACTCCTCTTTGCTGACCATGCTGCTTTTACATCTCACACTGAAGAGTGCCTGCAGAGTCTCATCGACAGGTTTGCGTCTGCCTGCAATGAATTTGGCCTAACCATCAGCCTCAAGAAAACGAACATCATGGGGCAGGACGTCAGAAATGCTCCATCCATCAATATTGGCGACCACGCTCTGGAAGTGGTTCAAGAGTTCACCTACCTAGGCTCAACTATCACCAGTAACCTGTCTCTAGATGCAGAAATCAACAAGCGCATGGGTAAGGCTTCCACTGCTATGTCCAGACTGGCCAAGAGAGTGTGGGAAAATGGCGCACTGACACGGAACACAAAAGTCCGAGTGTATCAGGCCTGTGTCCTCAGTACCTTGCTCTACGGCAGCGAGGCCTGGACAACGTATGCCAGCCAAGAGCGACGTCTCAATTCATTCCATCTTCGCTGCCTTCGGAGAATACGTGGCATCAGGTGGCAGGACTATATCTCCAACACAGAAGTCCTTGAAGCGGCCAACACCCCCAGCTTATACACACTACTGAGTCAGCGGCGCTTGAGATGGCTTGGCCATGTGAGCCGCATGGAAGATGGCAGGATCCCCAAAGACACATTGTACAGCGAGCTCGCCACTGGTATCAGACCCACCGGCCGTCCATGTCTCCGCTATAAAGACGTCTGCAAACGCGACATGAAATCGTGTGACATTGATCACAAGTCGTGGGAGTCAGTTGCCAGCATCCGCCAGAGCTGTCGGGCACCATAAAGACAGGGCTAAATTGTGGCGAGTCGAAGAGACTTAGTAGTTGGCAGGAAAAAAGACAGAGGCGCAAGGGGAGAGCCAACTGTGCAACAGCCCCGACAAACAAATTTCTCTGCAGCACCTGTGGAAGAGCCTGTCACTCCAGAATTGGCCTTTATAGCCACTCCAGGCGCTGCTTCACAAACCACTGACCACCTCCAGGCGCATATCCATTGTCTCTCGAGATAAGGAGGCCCAAAGAAGAAGAAGAACTCTACTCAGCTGTGAGAGGGTGCGTCAAATGGCTTTGTTATGTGATGCACTTTCAATGCTATTTATTACACAGATATAGGAAGCAAAACAGCTAAAATAATGGGATGAAAATGTTTCTTTTGGACATTATCAAGCACACCATCTTTGTTGTTACATGGATAAGCTCATTAAAGGTTTTCTTGCAATGAGTGCACAGTCATCATAAAGGGAAGGTTATCATCAGGATCCCTTTTTTAAAAAAACAGTTACAGGGATTTATGACCAACATTAGTATTTTATTTGCTTCTTCAACCTATTCTGCTTGTACCTTATGTTTTAAGAGTGTAGGCGACATCATATGCAGCACAAGCAAACAAAATATGACTCAAAATTAAGAGGTCCACCTTTAACATAGAAAGGCCATTCTTTGTCTCATTATTACAAATTATTACAAGTACAAAGTGTTTACAGCACAGAAACAAGCCATTTGACTGAACAGATCCATATCAGTGTTTATACTCCACATGAGCCTCCTCCCACCCCTACTTCATCTTGCCCTATCAATATATGCTTTTATTCCTTTCTCTCTCATGTGCTTATCTAGCTTCCCCTTGAATGCATCAATGCTACTCACCTCAACTACTCCCTGTGGTGGAAAATTCCACATCCTGACCACTCTCCAGGTAAAAAAAGTTGCTCTTGACTCCCTAATAGATTGAATTGCCTATGTCCTAAACCATGCAAAGTCCCAGTCACCTATTACCCGTGCTCGCTGACCTACACTGGCTCCTGGTCAAACAACACCAATTTTAAAATTCTCATCCTTATTTTCAAATCACTCTATGCCCTCATCACTCCCTATCTTTGTAATCTCCTCCAGCCCCACAACCCTCCGAGATATCTATGCTCTTGTCATTTCGGGCCATTTGACCATTCCTGATTTTAATCACTCCATCATTGGTGGTCGTACTTTCAGTTGCCTGGGCCGTAAGCTCTGGAATTCCCTCCCTAAACCTCTGCACAGCTCATCCTCACTTTCTGCCTTTAAGACACTTCTTAAAACCAACCTCTTTGACCAAGCATTTGGTCACCTGTCTTAATATTTCCAAATGAGACTCAATGCCAAATTTTGTTCTATAACACTCCTGTGAAGAACCTTGGAACATTTTTTAGGTTAAAGGTGCTGAATAAATGCAAATTGTTGTTGTCATTAATGACATTCTTATATTTATGGCCCTTAGTTCTGATTGCGAAATAGTTCCTCAACGTTGATCCAATCAAAATCCTTCATAATCTTAAAGACATCTGTCAGGTCATCCCTCAACCTTCTCTCTTCTAAATGAAGGGCCACATTCTGTTCAACCTTTCCAGATAACTATAACCCCTCAGTTCTAGTATCACTCTCGTAAAGCTTTTTTGAATTAATAATTACTGGAGATCTTTGGCTTACAATAGGGTTGGTCAGCGTTTGTGTTGGACTTTAGATTTAAATGGCATATTGATTGTCAAGTTGAAGGTCACCTGAAAGGCTTGTTTCATCAATCACATGGCAGATAGATTCAGGCTCAGTTAAGCTGTTAAATGAGATTAATAGATTTTTGTTGTCCAAAGGTTTTAAGGGATGTTAAGGTAAAGGCAGGTATATGGAGTCAGGTTGCAGATCTCACTGAATGGCAGGTGGAACATGTTCAAGAGGCAAAATGGGCTCCTCCTGTTCCTACAATTGACTGAGGAAGCTCAGGTACACAGAATCACAGAATTGTTACAGCACAGAGGGAGGCCCTTCAGCCCATCATGTCTGTACCAGCTCTCCGACCGAGCAATTCACCTAGTGCCACTCCCCGCCTTCTCCCCATAACCCTGCATGTGTCCATGTTGCGACTGTTCCTTTTATTCCATGAGCTATCACTTTGCTCACAAGTGTTGTGTGGCACTGTATCAAACATCTTTTGAAAGTCCATGAGCACCACATCAACAGCATTCCCCTCATCGACCCTCTCTGTTACCTCTTCAAAAGACTCCAGCAAGTTAGTTAAACATGATTGTCCCTTGACAAATCCATGCTGGCTTTCCTGAATTGACCCGCATTTGTCTATTTGCCTATTAATTTTTTCCCAAATTATTGTTTCTAGAAATTTCCCCATCACGCAAGTTAAACTGACTGGCCTGTATTTGCTGTGCTTATCTTGATACCCATTTTTGAACAAGGAGCAAAGAAAGCTAAGGGGAGTTTTAATTGAAGTTGTCAAAATTATTAATTAATTAAAATAATTACATTAAAATACCTATTATTAATTATAACATTTCTGAGAGAAGAAACTGACAGAAAGGTCAGTAAATGGAGGACATAGATTTAGGAGAATTGGCAAAAGTGCCAGAGGGGAGATAAGGAGAAATTTATTACACAGCAAGTTGTGAGAACCTGGAATGCGCTGCTGAAAGGGCGGTGGAAATGATTCAATATTAACTTTCCAAAGGAATTGGATAAATACTTGAAAGGGAAACACTTGCAGAGTTATGGGGAAAGGGCCGTGGAGTTAAACAAATTAGATAGCTCTTTCAAAAAGCCAGACTGACACGATGGGCTGAATGGCCTCTTGTTGTGCTGTTCTATCAAGTTGCCTTGGTTGTCACAGCAGCCAGTCTCCTCTTGGACCTTTAACATGCTCATCAAGCACTGTTTGAACAATCATGCTGAAGTGTTAGCTGTGGCTGAGTTAATAGTACGCGTGTCTCTGAATTAGAAGGCTGTGGTTCAAGTCCCACTCTTAGACTTGGATATAATAATCTGTGTGGGAGTGCTGCACTGTCAGAGATGCTGCTTTTCAGGTGAGTTGTTAAGCTGATGTCCTGTATTCAAGTGGATTGAAAAGGTACCAGGGCACTATTTTGAAGAAGAGCAGCAGAGTTACAGGCTGGAAATTTATGCCTCCCCCAGGAGTGGACTGGGGGCAGGGGTAAAAATCAAGTGGGAGGAGGGGAGTGCCATTACCATTGCCTACCCAGCCTACTGCCATTTTACCAGCAGCAGGGAAGGTGGCAAACAGTCCACCTGCCCCAGGCCAATTGAGGTCCTTAAGTGGCCGATTAATTGCCACTTAAGGGCCTCCACCCGCCCTCACTGATATTTTACCAGCGATGGCCGAGCAGATCGACAGTTGAGGAAGCCGCTCAGTAGTACTAGGTGGCCTCCTTGCAGGCCTGGGGGTGTGGGGGATGAGTGCAGGTGGGGGAATCCTCTTGACCCTGTGCCCCACAAAGGGCCCCCAACAGCACAAGCTGCTCCGCTAGAGCACCTCACCCCCACCATCCTGTTTAACCCCCACCCCACCTCAGCAGGGATCACCTGTGTCCACAGCAAGGCCCAAAACCAAACTCACCTCTTTCAGGGCTGGCATCCATGATGCTCCTCACCCTGGCTGCAGTCCCAGCAGTGGTCACCGCTCCCTGTAGCACTGCTGGGACTGAAGAGCTGCTGGCCCGCTGATTGGCCAGCAGTTTGTGGAGGCGGGACTTCCTGCTTCAGAGGGGCAGAAGTCCCGCCTGAGGCCAATTAAGGGCCTGGGCCACGTAAAATCGCTGCGTGGCTCCCAGGCCCGGTGGAGGCAGGCTCTCCTTCGACTTTTAAATCATTGGGCGGGGCGTCCACCTCCATGTAAAATTCCGGCCACAGAATCATAGAAATTTACAGCACTGAAATGAATCCATTTAGCCCATCCTATCCGCACCGGCTAATGAACAGCCATCCAGCCGAGTCCCACTTTCTGGCTCTTGTTCGGTAGCTTTGTAGGTTCGGCACTTCAAGTTCAAGTGCGCTTTAAATGTAATGAGAGTTTCTGCCTTTTCCACGCTTTCAGGCAGTGAGATCGAGGACCCCACCACCTGCTGGGTGAAAATATTTTCCCTCAAATCCCCTTTAAACCTGCTACCTTTGACCCTAAATCAATGGCCCCTGGTTATGGACCCCTCAACCAAAGGGAATAGGGCTTTCCTATCCACTCTATCTACACCCTTCGTAATTTTATACACTTCAATTTGGTCTTCCCTCAGCCTCCTCTGTTCCAAAAAAAACCCCTAGCTGTCCCAAACTTTCCTCATAACTAAAATTCTCCAGTCCAGACAACAACCTTGGAAATCTTCTCCGTACCCTCTCTCGTGGAATCACATCTCTCCAAGAGAGAGCTGACCAGAACTGCATGCAGTACTCTAGTTGTGACCTAACTAGTGTTTTATACAGTTCCAGCATAACCTCCCAACTCTTATATTCTCTGCCTCAGCTAATAAAGGCAAATAGCCCAAATGCCTACTTAACCATCTTACCTATTTGTCCAGCCACCTTCAGGGATCTGTGGACATGTACTCCAATGTCGCTCTGTTCTCTACATTTTTCAGGATCCTATCATTTATTGTGTATTTCCTTGCCTCATTCACTTCTCCAAATGCATTACCTCACTCTTCTCTGGATTGAACTTCATTCTGCCCAACTGACTAGTTCCATTGATAACCTCCTGCAGTCTACAGTCTACAGCTTTCTTCTTCATTATCAACCACACAGCCAATTTTTATTTCCCTGCCGATCTGACCAATATTTATCCCTCAGTCAACGTCACAAAAATAGATTATCTAGTCATTATCACAATGCAGTTTGTGGGAGTTTGCTGTGCTACGTTTTCTACCTTACAACAATGACTAAACTTCAAAAGTACTTCATTGGCTGTAAAGTGCTTTGGGATATCCTGTGGTCGTGAAAGATGCCATAAAAATGCAAGTCCTTTTTTGTACTCTTTCCAGGAGTTGGGACAAAGCAAAATTATATTTCTCACAGGAACTGCTTTATTTAGTGTTACAAGGGAAAATGCTGTGCTGAGACAAATAGTCCACAAATCCCCAATCCAATACTTCTCAAATGATTTTATTTTAAAGTTGAAAAGCTTATGATGAAGGACCACAGCCCAAAGGTCAGGACCCAATAAAAATTAAAAAGAATATGAGAGAAGATGAGAAGAATTGAGACACTGATAAGACATTGCAATTCAAGAGTATGACCAAAACAATTTATCTACTTGTCACGAGTATTTTGCAGTCTGAGTTGAAACAGATTGATTCCTTCTGATACTTAATGGAACTGGAAGTGGAGAAAGGGGTTGAAAGAAATAATGGGAAAAGAGTTATAGAGCTAATAGAAAGATTGTTCTTGCTGGTCTGTGAAAAATAAAATAGTCTATGGCATTTTTGAAGTATGTATACTGCAACCAGATAATTCATAAATTCTGAGCTAAAGAATTAGTGATAGTGTTTGTGAGAAACTGATTAACTATGCAAGGAGGCATTTAATAGAAGCATGTCAGATGTTTCCATCAACTTGGTATGAAAGCCAAGGTGGAGATGAGGAGAATTTGTTGTGTCCGGAACTGTGCTGCCAGAAAGGGTGGTGGTAGTAGGTTCAATAGTAAATTTCAACATTTGAAAAAGAAAAGAAAATGCAGGGTTAGAGGCAAAGAGCACGGGGAGTGGGACTAATTGGATAACTCTTTCAGAGAGCCGATACAGGCTAGATGAGCTGAATACCCTCCTCCTGTGCTGTATGATTCTTGTTAGCGCTACAACCCCAGGATATAGTTAAAGTGTCTGAGAGATATAATGGCAAGGAGTAAGTTAGAAAAACACATAATAGATACAATAAGAAACAACATAATATTTTTGAAGTATGTTTGCACCAATGGAACCTGTTTGTTCTAAGCAAGAGGAAAATAACCAAATGGATATTCAGGGCAATAAATTATGAAATAACTTTATGAATGATTATGGGATCAATCTTAATTATTGTAGGAAATTGAGGGCGAGGTTGGGGCAGATGATAAGTTTTATTGCAAAATTAGGACCTGATTTTGTATCCTTTTAAAATAATACCACACTATTTCACCTGTGATATGCCACGAATGAGGTTTTTCAGCATGCTTTAATAAGGATCTTAAGCTACTTTTTTTTAATGCTATTTGCCTGTAACATCTGTGCAAACGTAAGTTTTCACTTATTGTGGCATATAATTTGTTCATTTGGATATTACTTTGCAATTCAATAAGGGGCACAAATGAGGTGGTACGTGTGGTATGAATAAGACCACATGTTCTCTGGAACTGTGGATAATAACAGCATAACAAATAAAAATCATCTCAAAACAGCTTTTGCAATGTGGAGAAAGGTCATCTTAATGCAAGACACAGAGGACTGCTGAGATGAAAAGAACTTTCCCCTGGGATTTGTAAATAACGAATCTCTTTTTCAAGACCAACTCAATTCACATTGTTTCTGGTATTTACTCTCACCAAAACATCTTTTTTTATGACTTACGCCTAGAGTTTTAAATATATTAAAAAAAGAGTATTAGGAGTGTCAGCTTGCCAGAGATTTTACACTGGCAGTGTCATTGAAGGTGACAGCAGAACTCCTCTTCAGTGCCACCAGCATATGACAGGCCTTTGCTGAAGCCCAAAGCATCAGATAGCCCTTGCTGTCAAAGTACATTTCTCAGCTTGCTGTTATTTCAGTGAAGAGAGTAGGTCAATTTTTTTCTTACATGTAAAAAGAGAACCTTTGTCAGACTACTCAATGGTAAGTGAGGAAAACAGGGAGCTTTTCTCACTCCTCCCCACCGCACCCTGTACCTTGGTGCAATGCAAATCAGTTATGTTCAGTAACAGGAAGAGCTGTCACTGTAAATTCCCAGGTGGCCTTTAATGCCTGTAATATCATTTTAGAGAATGATTATGAAGTATTTGGCTTCTTTCTTCATGCAAGCTTCTTCCTTTGCAGGTAATCTGAGGGCAGTAACATAACTGGAGGTAGGCCAGTTGTAACTGCAAATTGAAATTAAGACACATCACACAGTTTATTTATACTCCTAACTTATTCTTTCCACAAAACCATAAAGTTCACTACTTCCCTTAACTTTCCCTGCAATCATCGACCTGCAAATTTGGACACCAATCCATCTAGCTTCATATCCAAACCATTGGTCATGCTACCCACTTCCAATCACAAAGAACAAAGAACAGTACAGCACAGGAACAGGTCATTCGGCTCTCCAAGCCTGTGCCGATCTTGATGCCTGCCTAAACTAAAACCTTCTGCACTTCCGGGGACCGTATCCCTCTATTCCCATCCTATTCATGTATTTGTCAAGATGCCTCTTAAACGTCGCTATCGTACCTGCTTCCACCACCTCCACCGGCAGCAAGTTCCAGGCACTCACCACCCTCACACATCCCCTCTAAACTTTGCCCCTCTCACCTTAAACTTATGTCCCCTAGTAACTGAGAAAATGTCCTTAACTTCTGCGTCTTATCTTCAAAATAGTTTTTAATCCATTCTTCTACTTTCCCCCTACTTCTGTACCCCTTCATTGTCATTCCATAGTTTCCTGTGTAAGGCCTGGTCACAGGCTTTTGGAAAGTCAATACAAAATTCAGTGGGAATGGAAGTGATAAGGAGGACGCAAAGAGGCTGCATAGGGATATAGGGAGGCTGGGTGGGGAGAGAAGAGCAAGCCAGGTGGAATACAACGTAGCGAAGTGTGAAGTTATCCACTTTGGTCAGAAAAATAAAAAAAATTTTTTTTGAATGGGAAATGTTTGCATTCAGAGGGACCTGGGTGTCCTTGTGCATTAATCACAGAAAGTTACCATACAGTTACAGCAAGCCATTAGGAAGGCAAATGGCATGTTAGTTTTAGTTAAAAAGGGACTGGAGAATAAGAGTAAAGAAGTCTGCTACAATTTTACAGGGTATTGGTTAATCCACAGCAGGAGTACTGTGTGCAGTTTTAATCTCCTTATAAACATTCACTAGACTGATTCCTTGAATGAGGGGATTGTCCTATGAGGGGTGATTGAGCAGACTTGACCTGTATTCCTTGGAGTTTAGAAGAATGAGAGGTGATCTCATTGAAACATATAAAATCCTTAAAGGGCTTGACAGGGTAGATGCTGAGAAAATGATTCTCCTGCCTGGTGAATCTAGAATACGGGGTTACAATCTCAGGGGTCAGCCATTTAGGATTGCGAGGAGGAGAAATTTCTTCATTCAAAATGTTGTGAATTATTGGACTTCTCTACCCCAAAGACCTATGGATGCTTGGCCGTTGAGTATATTCAAGACAGAGATCATTACATTTTTGGGTACGAAGGGGATCAAATGATATGGGGATGGTGTGGGAAGGTTGAGCTGAGAAGATCAGCCATGATCTCATTAAATGTGGAGCAGGCTTGAAGAGCCAAACGGCCTCTTCTTGCTCCTATTTCCTATGTTCTTATGTCCTTAAGTCCATGTACATCACATCCACTGTATTTCCTCCATCTAGTATATCTGTCACCTGCTCAGAAAATTCTATCAGATTTGTCAAGTATGAGCTTCCTTTCTGAAATCCTTGTCAGCCACTTCTAATTATTGTCTCTTTATAAAACCATTGAATCATAGAATAATACAACAGAGGAGGAGGCCATTCATCGCATTGTACCTGTGTGAACTCTTTGAAAGAGCTATTGCTCTTGCTCTTTCCTCATAACCTTGTAATTTTTTTCCCCTTCACGTATTTATCCAATTCCCTTTTGAAAGTTACTATTGAATCTGTTTCCATTACCCTTTCAGGCAGCACATTCCTGACCTCACTGTGTTAAAAAGGTTTCCTCATGTTGCATCTCGTTCATTTACTAATCACCTTAAATGTATGTCCTCTGCTTAGCGACCCCTCTGCCATTGGAAATAGTTTTGCTTTATTTACTCTATTAAAACCCCTCATGATTTTGAACACCCCTATCAAATTTCCTCTTAACCTTAATACAAAAGCAAAATACTGCAGATGCTAGAAATCTGAAACAAAAACAGAAAATGCTGGAAATACTCAGTAGGTCAGGCAGCATCTGTGGAGAAAAAAACAAAGTTAATGTTTCTTTCACGCTGAATATTTCCAGCATTTTCTGTTTTTATCTGTTAACTTTCTCTGCTTTAAGGAGAACAACCATAGTTTCTCCAGATAACTAAAGTCACTCAACTCTGGTACCCCCCATTCTAGTAAATCTCCTGTATACCCCCTCTAGGGCCTTCACATCCTTCCTAAAGGGTGGTGCCCAGAATTGAACACAATCCCCAGCTGAGGCCTAACTAGTGTTTTATAAAGATTTAGCATAACTTCCTTGCTTTTCTATTCTATTTCTCTATTAATAAACCCAAGAATTCTTATGCTTTTTTTTTTAACAGCCTTCTCAACTTGTCTTGCCACAAACCCCACATCAATCACTCTGTTCCTTTTTATTTATTCACAAGATGTGGGTGTTGCTGGCAAAGCCAACACTTATGGCCCACCCCTAAACTGAGTGGCTTGCCAGGCCATTTCAGAGGACAGTTCAGAACCAACCACATTGCTTTGGGGCAGGAGTGACATGTAACTCAGACCAGTTAAGGATGGCAGATTTCCTTCCCTAAAGCACATTTAAACCCAGTGGATTATGACAATCCAGTAGTATCATGGTCATTGTTACTGATTGTGGCTTTTCAAAAAAAAATTCCCAATGTATCTATTAATTGAATTTACACTCTCCAGCTGCTGTGGTGGGATTTGAACTCACATCTACCAAATAATCAGTGCAGGCCCCTGAATTACTAAACAGTAACATAACCACTAAGCTACCACAGCCAAACATGCCCTTTAAAATTGTACCATTTAGTTGTATTGCCTTTCCTCATTCTTCCTACCAAAACATTTCACTTTTCACTTCTCTATGTTAATTTCATCTGCCACAGGCTTGTCATTTTACCAATCTGTCTATGCCTCCTGAAGTCTGTTATTACCCACCTCAACTGCATATTTAATTATTTCATCTTTAACTAAGGATTCAAATGTCTTCACCGCCACAGATGTTAACCTATCTGGCTTGTAAAATAATGATTGACCAATTAGCCAAGTCAAAGCATCTGAGACTAACAAGTAAATCACACATGAGGAAATAGAGGTATCTTTGAAATTACCATCAAAGCAAATCCGACTAACACTCTCTCAAACAGGAAAAGATGAGAAGGGAGAAAGACTTCCATCTATTTAGCGTCTTTCACAACCTCAGGATGTCTCAAAGTGCTTTACAGTCAATAAATTGTAGTTCCTATTGTAATATAGGAAGTGCTGCACACAGCAAGATCCCACAAAAGCAATGACCAGATAATCAGTTCTTTTAGCAATGTTGGCTGAGGGATTATATATTGGCTGAGAGGGTGGGGATAATTCCCCTGTTGATTTTCAGATAGGGCCCATGGAATCTTTTGTGACCCGCTGAGAGAGCAGATGGAGCCTTGTTTTAATGGCTCATCGAAAATATACCACCTCCAACAACCAAGATTTTGGGCTCATGCTTCTGCAGCATGTCTTTGAACCCACAATCTTCTGATATAGGGGTGAGATTATTACTAGCAGAGTCATGGCTGGCACCTAAGACTGAGCACTATGAGGAAGGCTACCTTCTAAAAACAGGGCATAAATTCATGATGATGAACGGATTTCATCTACAGTAAAATCCAGATGGTGGATTGGAGATTGTTGCCACCTTACATTAACATCAATCATTTGCAGATCAGTGATTGGGGGTAGTGTATTGCGATGGATAGAAAATTGGTTGGCAGACAGGAAACAAAGAGTAGGGATCAATGGGTCTTTTTCCGAATGGCAGGCAGTGACTAGTGGGGTACCGCAGGGATCGGTGCTAGGACCCCAGCTATTCACAATATACATTAATGATGTAGATGAGGGAACTAAATGTAATATCTCCAAATTTGCAGATGACACAAAACTGGGTGGAAGGGTGAATTGTGAGGAGGATGCAGAGAGGCTTCAGGGTGATTTGGACAAGTTAAGTGAGTGGGCAAATGCATGGCAGATGCAGTATAATGTGGATAAATGTGAGGTTATCCACTTTGGTAGCAAAAACAGGAAGACAGATTATTATCTGAATGGCTATAAACTGAGAGAGGGGAATATGCAGTGAGACCTGGGTGTTCTCGTACACCAGTCGCTGAAGGTAAGCATGCAGGTGCAACAGGCGGTAAAAAAGGCAAATGGTACGTTGGTCTTCATAGCGAGAGGATTAGAGTACAGAAGCAGGGATGTCTTGCTGCAATTATACAGGGCCACACCTGGAATATTGTGTGCAGTTTTGGTCTCCTTATCTGAGGAAGGATGTTCCTGCTATAGACGGAGTGCAGCTAAGGTTTACCAGACTGATTCCTGGGATGGTGGGACTGACGTATGAGGAGAGATTGAGTTGTTTAGGATTATACACGCTGGAGTTCAGAAGTGAGGAGGGATCTCATAGAAACCGATAAAATTCTAACAGGACTTGACAGGGTAGATGCAGGAAGGATGTTCCCGATGGTGGGGGAGTCCAGAACCAGAGGTCATAGTCTAAGGATACGGGGTAAACCTTTCAGGACTGTGATGAGGAGAAATTTCTTCACCCAGAGAGTGGTGAGCTTGTGGAATTCGCTACCACAGAAAGCAGTTAAAGCCAAAATATTGTATGTTTTCAAGAAAGAGTTAGATATAGCTCTTGGGTCTAAAGGGATCAAAGGATATGGGGCAAAAGCGTGAACAGGCTACTGAGTTAGATGATCAGCCATGATCATAATGAATGGCGGAGCAGGCTCGAAGGGCTGAATGGTCTACTCCTGCTCCTATTTTCTATGTTTCTATTAAACTCAAGTACAAACTGGATGAAGATTAAAGCTCCCTCTACTCAAACAACATGCTTTAACCCTAACCTCGATAGACAACTCCCTGTTGCAAATGTTTCCTTTCATCACACACCTACCATCATTATCACTTCTCAAAGCAAGTCATGAAATGCTTGATACCGACACTGCATTGGGAATGTATTCCATTTCCCAGCACTAAAATCACTCCTCTAGATAAACACAGAAGTAACCAAAATAGGAAAGCACAGCTTGTAAGGCACATACCTATAAATTATTCATACCTGTGCTCTTGGGGTATAAGTAGGTTACTAGACCAACCAGCTAAATTCACTAGTACACTCCTGTTCCCAGTCTTATAAATAACAGCAGAAAGCAAGATTAACTTCTGGCATTGCTTAATTTGAGTTTTTATGTTAATGATTTATAGTGTGTAAAACCAGGCAATAATTCAGCACAACTATTTGAGCTGTGGCCCTTGCAACAAAATGAAAAGTTTATAATCTTCCAAAAATATAACAGTGGCGGTTTAGTGCCAATTTTATTAACAGTCACTTGGACAAGTGTGGATTAATTAAGGAAAGTCAGCACAGATGTGTTAAAGGCAAATCACATTTAACTAGCTTGAGGGGATGGTGGCATAGTGGTAATGTTATAGATTAACAATTCAACCACCTGGATTAATGCTCCAGCTGCATGAATTCAAATTCGCCCATGGCATTTGGGGGAATTTAAATTCAATTAATTAGTCATCTGGAATAAATAGATAGTCTGTTAATGGTGGGAGGAAAGTCAGTACAAAATACAGGATACAATTCTGAAAGCAAAAAACCTGGGGGGTGGGTGTATATGCATGAATTGTTGAAAGTGGCAGGGCAAATTGAGAAAATGGTTAGACTACTTCATGGACACATGGATTCCTCAGCTTTACACAGTACAAAAGCAAGGAAGTTATGGTGAACCTTTACAAAACATGGTTTGGCCTCAACTAGAATATTGTGTCCAATTCTGAGCATCATGCTTTTGGAAGGATATGAATGCTACAGAGAGGATGCAGAAAAGATTTATGAGAATGGTTCCAGGGATGAAGGACTTCTGTTACATGGATAGGTTGGAGATACTGGGGTTGTTATCCTCAGAGAAAAAGTTAGGAGGAGATTTGATAGAGGTGTTCAAAATCATGGGTCTGGACAGAGTAGATGGGGAGAAACTGTTCCCATTGGTGGAAAGGTCAAGAACTAGAGGACACTGATTTTAAAGTGATTAGCAAAGGAATCAAAGACAACATGAGGAAAAGCTTTTCTATGCAGCGAGTGGTTAGGATCTGGAATGCATTGCCTGAGAGTGTGGTGGAGGCAGGTTCAGTCATAGCTTTTGAAAGGGAATTGGATAAGCCCATGAAGATTTTTTAAAAATGCAAGGCTAGAGGGAAAGAGCAGGGGAGTGGGACGAGCTGAGTTGTTCTTCCAAAGAGACAGCATAGACCCAAATGGAGTCCTCCTGTGCTGTGACCATTCTATTTTAATTTCACATAGGTGTCAGCTATGACTTAGTGGGTAGTGCTCTCGTGGGTTTGAAGGTCATGTGTTTGAGTGCCATTCTAGAGACTTGAGCATGTAATCTATATTCACACTCAGTGCAGCATTGAGGGAGTGCTGCACTGTCAGAAGTACCATCACAAGGGAGACCCAAGGAGCAGAGTACAAAATAATAGGTGGGATAATTGGGTAGGAAGCTGGGCAGTTAAATTGCAGCACACTCCAAATTTCCAGCCAGTCACTGTTTAGTATCTCTACTAAGAGACAATTTTTCCTCCTGTATTTGTCTAGACATCGAGTGTTGACAAGCTGTTTGATTCGGGAAGATCGCAGAGTTGAGTCTGAACCTGTCCTTATCCAATACCCTGTTTTTCTTTTGGGGAGGAAATGGGAAGCAGGAACCCTGCCTGATATTCCCCCTCTCTAGTTAAAGGCTATGAATAGCCAACTGTTGTGGCCATTTGGTTAAATCAATAACTCAGCAGAGATTATGAATTGACCTTGGGCTATTCTGTTTTCTAAGGTTTAGCTGCACATTGACTGGACCAACTGAGGCATTGGGGCTAATTTTATATTTTAGTGACCATGCACAACAGATGCTATTGTATCAGCTGCCTGTTTAACATCTCTCCCAATTTTTGTTTCAATAAAGATCAGGGGAGGTTTATAATGCGCTTTCAATTTAATCTTGCTTGTTTTGCAAAAGTTAAAATGTCCCCATTGAGTGAGTTAAGTGTCAGTATTTATGGAAACAATTTTATTGCAAAATAGCCAGAGCACAGAATCAGAAAATCCAGCCATGAAGTCTGTGATGATGTTTTACATCTAGTCCCCTGCTCACTGCCCATACTGTCTTTTAAAAAAACATCTAATTCCCTTTTAAAATAATTTAAGCTCTTTGCTTCAATAATGGATTGTGACAAAAAATGACAAATTCTAACTAGCCTCTTGTGTGAGAGTCTTCTTTTTTTCCAAAGCTCCCATATAATGCTTTTTGTGATGATCTGCTGAGTTTTTAAAAAAAAATCTTTGTCCTCATTATTGTGCTATGTTGTATTGGAATTAAGCCTAGAATTTTGCAATCGCTATTGTCATTTTTGTACTGGCAAATTGAAAGGGACAATTACAGGTCCCTTGTTGCAGCCAAGCATATATATATTAATAAGTATTTGGGCCAAAATTAAAAGAGAACTATGTTATACATTACAAATCTGCCTGTAAGTTCTAATAGATTTGTACTTACAGAATGTTTTTTAGTCCTGAAAATAAATATGCTCAAATGGCATTTTCTAACCTCTGAGAGCCATTTCCGAAATCCAATATAAAAGAAATGCTGTGATTTAAAGGCAGTGCTTTGAAAATATGCCATGTGATCATAACACATGAACGGTCAATGTCCTTTTGTTTCTTATTTTAAATGGGGAAATGTTAACCCATATAGGCTCCATTAAAATGGGAAATTTCCTACAGAGGCAGTAAATGCTCACATGCAGATTTCAAAGCCTCGTTTTGTTTATGGCAAATTGGAGAGATGGGACGCTGTGAGCTGCATGGGTCTCTCGTGCCCTAAAATTATTGGAAATATAACTGATGAATAGACTCAATGAGTTTTAACTCTCCTATGTTGCATTATCCCTATTGTACCATAAAAATATCAGTGTAATGTCGCATTGGATCCCAGTATGTTAAGAGAGTCAACAACCTCACAGAATTGCTATCTATTGACGAATAATGCCAGAGAAATTGAAAATATGCAGTTATAAATTTCTCTCCCCTACTATGTAGTTCAGGGTTACTGGGTGAAAGGAATGCTTTGCAGAGGTGTATGAGTGCAGCCTGTTGTTGCATGTGTGTGAATTGTCAGGGATCTGGAATTATGCTTATTAAAATTCCATGATTGTGAGATTTTGCTGTAAGTTTTTATTGATTTTTGATTGTAATAATAATATGGTAATTTATATAATATAATATTAAAGCTCCTAAAATATGTCATATAATGAACTAGTATAAAATGCAATACAAAGACTTACATTTATATACCAACTTTCACGATCTCATAACATCCCAAAACACTTTAAAACTAATCAAGTGCTTTTGTAGTACAGTTGCTATTATAATGTATGGAATGTAGTGTCAATTTGTGAACAGTAAGGTCCCACAAACAGCAGTGTGATAATCACTAGATAATGGAGGAAAAATTGGATTAGACTAATCGGGACAGGATTATAATGTGCAATTAATTTACGCCTGTTTGTCAAAATGCCGAGAGCATGTAAACATCGTGTTGCCTGCTCAATTAAATGATAGTGGCGTGCAGTCCAGTGCTAAGTGTGCTGTTTGGTGGCTGCATGTCTCAGCAGGGGGCCCAAGTTTATGCAAGGTTAGCAACACTTAAAGCTAGAAAGTGCTGGAAACACTCAGGAGGTTCCGCAGTATCTGTGGAGAGAGAAACAGAGTTAACGTTTTAAGTCGGACATGACTCTTCTTCAGAACTGCCCAGAGTGGTCCAGGCTGTGCAACTGTTGCTCCAGCTCCCCACTGGTTTGAACCATGATCTTTCTCATGGCAACATCACTCTCATTGTACACATGCTGGCCATATGTGGTTGGGTTATGGAGGGGAGTCATGAGCCAGGTGTAAAGTGGTTAGCCCTGGTCACCCAGCAGCCACACTCTGGGTTGATGTGGTGGCTGAAAGACTGAGGGAACAGCAGACTGGCACAGAAGGAAAGCATCTTGACTGCTGTGAGGATAGCTGGAATTCACCAGCAGGATGTGGTGAGCGTAGTCACACACCAACTGCACGTTCAGCAAATGGTAACCTTTACAAGTGTCAGTACGTCTCGGCATTGAGTTGCGGATCCTGCAAAGTCACATGTGTGCGGTCGATGACACCCTGCACCATGGGGAAGCCCGCTATCCTGGCAAAGACATGTACACACTCCGCCTGCTTCTCCCTGGTCAGAGAGAACGCAATGAAGTCCCCTCTCTGAGCAAAAAGAGCATCAGACACCTCTCTGAAGCAGCAGTGGATGGTGGACTGTTCGATATGGAAGGATCCCGTTGCAAATAAATTCAGGGTCACGGACACCATCACAGCCACGGCAGTGCCATCCTCACCCTGTTCTGAGGCTGCAGGTCTGCTACGAAAGGTAACAGAGTTCTGCGAGCCCATCCTTCATAAAGTGAAAACAACACACACACTGCTTCTGGCTTAGGTGGAGGTAAGAGAAGTGCTCCTGAAAGATATTAGGTGAATATGGCCTCCAACTGAGAGCCCTTCCCCTCCTCCTCCTCCTCCTTTTCCAAACAGATTGTCCTCTTTTGACTCATCTCCCTATCATGCTGCAGCCCAATAACCCTTCAGTCACAAGCAAGGCCTCTTCCAAGTGCATTACTGCTCCCTAGCAACTTCACCAACCTTAACCAATTCTTCCAACCCACAAACAATTCCCCAAACTCAAACAAAGCCAGAAGAGATTAATCAGCAACTGACGTGCAAGATGTTGATGATCCCTTTAAATCATGCTGGTGATCCTTCCTGCTGCTGAATGTTCAGCTGTGTGTGTTTAAGAGAGGGTGTTAGCTAGAATGGTGAGGTCCAAATGGCATCAAATCAGCAGTAGACACTGACTGATGTCACAATCTGCCGACTCTCGAAAAGAGAAGACTGAAAGATGAGGCCCTTAAAGATTATGAAAGAGTTTGATAGGGTAGACGTAGAGAAGATGTTTCCACTTTTTGGGGCGGGGAGAGTAGAAAACTAAGGGACATAAAAAGATAGTCACTAATAATTCTTTTAATGAATTCAGAGAAACTACTTTACTCAGACTGTGATTAGAATGTGGAACTCACTACCACGTGGACTGGGTGAAGTAATCTTAAAGGGTAGCTTGATAAACACATGAGGGAGAAAGGAAGAGAAGTATATGTCATTGGGGTCAGGTGAAGAGGCCGAGGAGAAGGTTTATATGGAGCATAAACACTGGCATGGATCTGTTACCACAGCTGTCACAAAAGTTTCCCAATTTGCCTGAAAAAGCCCTTCAAAACACTCCTGCAGGGGATGCAGAGACGAAGTGGGCCCACATCAGAGACGCCATCTATGACTCAGCAATGACCACCTTTGGCAAAAGTGTGAAGCGGAATGCAGACTGGTTTCAATCTCACTTTGAAGAGATGGAACCTGTCATAGCCACTAAGCGCATTTCACTGCTGAACTACAAGAAAGCCCCCAGCGAGTTAACAGTGCTTAACACCGCCAGAAAACACTGCGCAAAGAACAGCCAGGCACTGTGCAAATGACTACTGGCAACACCGATGCAGTCATATTCAGCTAGCCTCCGACACCAAAAATATCAGAGGAATGTATGATGGCATTAAGAGAGCTTTTGGGCCAACCATTAAGAAGATCGCCCCCCCTCAAGTTTAAATCAGGAGAAATTGTCACTGACCAATGCAAGCAAATGGAGCGCTGGGTGGAGCACTACCGAGAACTGTACTCCAGGGAAAATTATGTCACTGATACCACCCTCAATGCAGCCCAGTCTCTGCCAGTCATGGATGAGCTGGATGAACAGCCAACAAAATCAGAACTCAGTGATGCAATTGATTCTCTAGCCAGCGGAAAAGCCCCTGGAAAGGACGGCATTACTCCTGAAATAATCAAGTGTGCCAAGCCTCCTTACTCTCAGCACTCCTTGAACTGCTTTGCCTGTGTTGGGATGAGGGAGCAGTACCACAGGACATGCGCGATGCCAATATCATCACCATTTATACGAACAAGGGTGACCGCGGTGACTGCAACAACTACCGTGGAATCTCCCTGCTCAGCATAGTGGGGAAAGCCTTCACTCGAGTCATTTTAAACAGACTCCAGAAGCTGGCTGAGCATATCTACCCTGAGGCACAGTGTGGCTTTCGAGTAGAGAGACCGACCATTGACATGCTGTTCTCCCTTCATCAGCTACAAGAGAAATGCCGTGAACAATAGATGCCCCTCTACATTGCTTTCATTGATCTCACCAAAGCCTTTGACTTCGTCAGCGGACGTGGTCTTTTCAGACTATGAGCAAAGATCGGATGTCCACCAAAGCAACTAAGTATCATCACCTCATTCCATGACAATATGAAAGGCACAATTCAGCATAGCGGTGCCTCATCAGACCCCTTTCCTATCCTGAGTGACATGAAACAGGGCTGTGTTCTTGCACCTACACTGTTTAGGATCTTCTTCTCCCTGCTGCTCTGTCACGCGTTCAAGTCTTCAGAAGAAGGAATTTTCCTCCACACAAGATCAGGTGGCAGGTTGTTCAACCTTGCCCGTCTAAGAGCGAAGACTGAAGTACGGAAGGTCCTCATCAGGGAACTCCTCTTTGCTGACGATGCTGCATTAACATCTCACACTGAAGAGTGTCTGCAGAGACTCATCGACAGGATTGCAGCTGCCTGCAACTAATTTGGTCCAACCATCAGTTTCAAGAAAACGAACCTCATGGGGCAGGACGTCAGAAATGCTCCATCCATCAATATCGGTGACCACGCTCTGGAAGTGGTTCAAGAGTTCACCTACCTCGGCTCAACTATCACCAGTAACCTTTCTCTCGATGCAGAAATCAACAAGTACATGGCAAAGGCATCTGCTGCTATGTCCAGACTGGCCAAGAGGGTATGGGAAAATGGCTCACTGACACGGAACAGAAAAGTTTGAGTGTTTCAAGCCTGTGTCCTCAGTACCTTGCTCTACGGCAGTGAGGCTTGGACAATGTATGTCAGCCAAGAGCGACGTCTCAACTCATTCCATCTTCGCTGTCTCTGGAGAATACTTGGCATCAGGTGGCAGGACTGCATCTCCAACGCAGAAGTCCTCAAGGCAGCCAACATCCCCAACATATACATCCTACTGAGCCAGTGGTGCTTGAGATGGCTTGGCCATGTGAGCTGCATGGAAGATGGCAGGATCCCCAAGGACACATTGTACAGCAAGCTCGTCACTGGTATCAGACCCACCGGCCGTCCATGTCTCCGCTTTAAAGACGTCTGCAAACGCGACATGAAGTCCTGTGACATTGACCACAAGTCGTGGGAGCCAGTTGCCAGCGATCGTCAGAGCTGGTGGACAGCCATAAAGGTGGGGCTGAAGAGAGGCGAGTCGAAGAGACTGAGCAGTTGGCAGGAAAAGAGACAGAAGTGTCAGGAGAGAGCCAACTGTGTAACGGCCCCGACAACCAATTTTATCTGCAGCATCTGTGGAAGAGTCTGTCACTCTAGAATTGGCCATTATAGCCACTCCAGGCGCTGCTTCACAAACCACTGACCACCTCCAGGCGCGTATCCATTGTCTCTCGAGACAAGGAGGCCAAAAAGGAAAATGGAAACACTGACATGGACTGTTGATCTAAATGACCTGTTTCCATGCTGTAAGTTCTATGTAATTTTATATAATCATTTTGTGATAAAAGATTTGTCAGGAAAATTATCATTTTTAATTCACCACGGCATTACTTTGTGAACATAAGGGCTGACTTTGAAAGGTCTGTAATGAAGGTGATTAATTTTCCAAACTGTTGCTTTGAAATGCGGAGTACAGAATATCTAAATTTTAAGTAAGTAAAGTAGTATTTTATCCCTTTACTCTTGCTTATATTCCTCTTAGTTTAATATGTTGAAAGCTGTCCTTCTGGTCAATTTAATTAAAAAGTCATATTTTGCATTGGAACACTATTTCTAATTTATAGTGCCTCAAAATGAATTAACACTTTGAGGAGAGTAACATTATCCTGATATCAAGATCAAAAGATTGTGAGGTTTTACTTTACTCCAGGAAAAATTATGACTTTAGATTTTATGACAACTGCTATTAGAGATTTGCAGAAATTAATTTTTGAACAGAAGAGATAACTGCAGTGCCTTTGGACGATATATCCTTTTTGAGAACAGTGTTAGCCCAGCATGTGGGCAGTTGAGTTTCATCGAATCTACAGGCCAACTTCAATCGTCCTCTCTGGTTCTCTGTCTTTAGTTTGATTCTGCAGTCCCTTTGGCTCCAATTCATGAATAATTGCAACAAAACCCATTCTTGAGCTTGGATGGCCCATCCTGGTTGCCCTATCTTTTAGGATGAAATAATCAGGAGGAAACCTCCTGCTGATTTTGACCTACTGCCCTCCCTCAGCTGATGAGTCAGTATTCCTCCATGCTAATCACCATTTGGAGGAAGCACTGAGGGTGGCAAGGGCGCAGAATGTATTCTGGGTGGGGGACTTTAATGTCCATCACCAAGAGTGGCTCGGTAGCAGCATTACTGACTGAGCTGGCAGAGTCCAAAAGGACAAAGCTGCTAGACTGGGTATGCGGCAGGTGGTGAGGGAAAAACATACTTGACCTCGTCCTCACCAATCTGCC
Source organism: Heterodontus francisci (assembly GCF_036365525.1). Classification (NCBI taxonomy): domain Eukaryota; kingdom Metazoa; phylum Chordata; class Chondrichthyes; order Heterodontiformes; family Heterodontidae; genus Heterodontus; species Heterodontus francisci. Next base: position 116,917,548 of record NC_090382.1, read on the forward strand.
TGCTGCAGATGTAACTGTCCATGACAGTATTGGTAGGAGTGACCACCGCACAGTCCTTGTGGAGACAAAGTCCCGCCTTCACAGTGAGGATACCGTCCATCGTGTTGTGTGTCACTATCACCGTGCTAAATGGGACAGATTTCGAACAGATCTAGCAATGTAAAACTGGGCATCCATGAGGTGCTGTGGGCCATCAGCAGCAGCAGAATTGTACTCAACCACAATCTGTAACCTCATGGCCTGGCATATTCCCCACTCTACCATTACCATCAAGCCAGGAAACCAACCCTGGGTCAATGAAGCGTGCAGGAGGGCATGCCAGGAGCAGCACCAGGCATACCTCAAAATGAAATGTGAAGCGACAACACAGGACTACTTGTGTGCCAAACTGCGTAAGCGGCATGTGATAGACAGAGCTAAGCGATCCCATAACCAACGGATCAGATCTAAGCTCTTCAGTCCCGTCACATCCAGCCATAAATGGTGGTGGACAATTAAACAACTAACTGGAGGAGGTGGCTCCACAAATATCCCCATCCTCAATGATGGGGGAGTCCAGCACATCAGTGCGAAAGATAAGGCTGAAACATTTGCAACAATCTTCAGCCAGAAGTGCCGAGTTGATGATCCATCTTAGCCTTCTCCTGAAGTCCCCAACATCACAGATGCTTGTCTTCAGCCAATTCGATTCACTCCATGTGATATCAAGAAACGACTGAAGGCACTAGCTATGGGTCCTGACAATATTCCGGCAATAGTACTGAAGACCTGTGCTCCAGAACTTGCTGCGCCCCTAGCCAAGCTGTTCCAGTGCAGCTACAACACTGACACCGACCCGGCAATGTGGAAAATTGCCCAGTTATGTCCTGTACCCCAAAAGCAGGACAAGTCCAACCCAGCAATTGCTACCCCATCAGTCTACTCTCAATCATCAGTAAAGTGATGGAAGGTGCCATCAATAGTGTCATCAAGCAGCACTTGCTTAGCAATAACCTGCTCAGTGACGCTCAGTTTGGGTTCCGCCAGGGCCACTCAGCTCCTGACTTTATTACAGCCTTGGTTCAAACATGGACAAAAGAGCTGAACTCAAGAGGTGAGGTGAGAGTGACTGCCCTTATCATCCAGGCAGCATTTGACCGAATATGGCATCAAGGAGCCCTAGCAAAACTGAGGTCAATGGGAATCAGGGGGAAAATTCTCCGCTGGTTGGAGTCATACCTAGCACAAAGGAAGATGGAAGTTGGAGGTCAATCATCTAAGCTCCAGGACATCACTGCAGGAGTTCCTCAGGGTAGTGTCCTAGGCCCAACCATCTTCAGCTGCTTCATCAATGACCTCCCTTCAATCATAAGGTCAGAAGTTGAGATGTTCGCTGATGATTTCACAATGTTCAGCACCATTCGTGACTCCTCAGATACTGAAGCAATCCATGTAGAAATGCAACAAGACCTGGACAATATCCAGGCCTGGGCTGATAAGTGGCAAGTAACATTCGCGCCACACAAGAGCCAGGCAATGACCATCTCCAACAAGAGAGAATCTTAACATCTCCCCTTGTCATTCAACGGCATTACGATTGCTGAATCCCCCAGTATCAACATCCCAGGTGCTCCCATTGACCAGAAACTGAACTGGGGCGGCACAGTGGCGCAGTGGTTAGCACTGCAGCCTCACAGCTCCAGGGACCCGGGTTCGATTCTGGGTACTGCCTGTATGGAGTTTGCAAGTTCTCCCTGTGTCTGCGTGGGTTTCCTCCGGGTGCTCCGGTTTCCTCCCACAAGCCAAAAGACTTGCAGGTTGGTAGGTAAATTGGCCATTATAAATTGTCACTAGTATAGGTAGGTGGTAGGGAAATGTAGGGACAGGTGGGGATGTTTGGTAGGAATATGGGATTAGTGTAGGATTAGTACAAATGGGTGGTTGATGGTCGGCACAGACTCGGTGGGCCGAAGGGCCTGTTTCAGTGCTGTATCTCTAATCTAAAAAAAAATCTAATCTAATAAATACTGTGGCTACAAGAGCTGATCCAAGGCTAGGAATCCTGTGGCGAGTAACTCACCTCCTACCTCTCCAGAACCTGCCCACCATCTACAAGGCACAAGTCAGGAGTGTGATGGAATACTCTCCACTTGCCTGGATGGGTGCAGCTCCAACAGCACGCAAGAAGCTTGACACCATCCAGGACAAAGCAGCCCGCTTGATTGCCACCCCATCTACAAACATTCACTCCCTCCACCACCGACGCACAGTGGCAGCAGTGTGTACCATCTACAAGATGCACTGCAGCAATGCACCAAGTCTCCTTAGACATCACCTTCCAAACCCACGACCTCTACCAACTAGAAGGACAAGGGCAGCAAATGCATGGGAACACCACCAAGTTCCCCTCCAAGTCATGCACCATCCTGACTCGGAACTATATCGCCGTTCCTTCACTGTCGCTGGGTCAAAATCCTGAAACTCCCTTTCTAACAGCACTGTGGGTGTCCCTACCTCATGTGGACTGCAGTGGTTCAAGAAGGCAGCTCACCACCACCTTCTCGAGGGATGGGCAATAAATGCTGGCCTAGCCAGCGATGCCTACATCCCATGAATGAATAAAAAAAAAGATTAGTTGGTTTAGACAGTGGTTTTCATATTTGGCTATCTTCTTACTACGAGTGGTATGATTGACAGACAACAGGTCTTACTCCTGTTAATTTTTTCATCTTAAAAATTCGTTCTTCCAGCCAGGGCTCACAATATACTGAGTCAGAAACCTTCACTGAGGTTTTGACATTGTGCCTGAATGATTTGATCCCTAAAGTCCTGTGAGGTGGCTCACTAATACACCACACCCATCATTGCTATCCAGGCATCAAAGGCCTTTTGTGCAATCAGTTATGTTGGAATCACAGAATAATACATCACAGAAGGATTGTCCATTGTATCTGTGCTGGCTGTTTTAAAGAGCTATCCAATTAATCCCATTCCTCTGCTTGTTCCCCATTGCCCTGCAAATTTTCATAGAAATACTGAGTAATTTATGGAACAGAAGGAGGCCATTTCACTCATCGTGTCATGCCTTTGTGTATTTTTCCAATTAACCTCTGAAAGGTACTATTGAACGGTCTTTAACCACCCTCTCAAGCAGCGGATTGCAGATCACAACAACTCACTGTGTGAAAAAAATACTCTCCACATTGCCTCCCCTCGGGTTCCTTTGACAATTACTTTAAAAATTTCATTTGGAACCAATGCCGAGAAGGATGGGAGAATTCCAATTGTAGAGTTTCTAAGAGTGGCGCTTGATGAAGTGTTCATGAAATTCTGGGGACTCTTTTCCTTTTTAACCTTCATTCCTTTGATGTCAGTCTGCCTTTTACAATGTGATATTCTTTTTCCCACTCCACCATTGCACTTCCTAATGTTCTGACTTGATCTGAACATTATAGCACTTTCTATAACTATAAACTAATTATGCCAGCAAAAAGGAAATGACTCGAAGGCTGATGCTCCAGATGGTTTCCTATTTAATTGGTCTGGGACTGCATTTAAGTGTCTGCACATAAGGATACAGAATGAACATTTGTAAATGTCCCTTACTTCTGTAAATTCCAAAGCCTCATATCAGTTTAAATATGCAATTTGGAGATGCACATTTTTAAAAAAAATCTGACAATGTATCCAGTAGCCAATTGGTTTTATTCAGACTAAATATGCCTCGATTTCACCCTCTGACAGCCAGGTCTGGAGGGTGTGGGTTCAACAACTGCAGAGACTTGAGCACAAGATTGAGGTTGACCTCCAAGTGCAGTACTGAGGGAGCACTGCACTGTCAGAGGGTCAGTCCTGAGGGAGTACGGCACTGTCAGAGGGTCAGTCCTGAGGGAGTGCTACACTGTCACAGGAACATTACTGAGGGAGTGCTGCTCTTTGGAGAGTCAGTACTGAGGGAGCGCTGCACTGTCGTAGGGTCAGTACTGAGGGAGCGCTGCACTGTCGGAGGGTCAGTACTGAGGGAGTGCCGCACTGTCGGAGAGGCAGTACTGAGGTAGTGCTACACTGTCGGAGGGTCAGTACTGAGGGAGCGCTGCACTGTCGGAGGGTCAGTACTGAGGGAGTGCTGCACTGTCGGAGAGGCAGTACTGAGGGAGTGCTACACTGTCGGAGGGTCAGTACTGAGGGAGTGCTGCACTGTCGGAGAGGCAGTACTGAGGTAGTGCTACACTGTCGGAGGGTCAGTAATGAAGTTGCATTACATTGTCCGAGGGTCATTACTGAGAGAGTTCTGCACTGTTGGAGGGGCAGTACTGAGGGAGCGTTGCACTGTGTGAGGGGCAGTACTGAGGTAGCGCTGCACTGTCATAGGGCCAGTACTGAGGGAGCGCTGCACTACTGGAGTGTTGATACTGAGGGAGTGTTGCACTGTCGGAGCAGAAGTACTGTGGAAGTGCTGCACTCTTTTTTTTATTCATTCATGGGATGTAGGCATCACTGGCCAGGCCAGCATTTATTGCCCATCCCTAATTGTCCTTGAGAAGGTGGTGGTGAGCTGCCTTCTTGAACCGCTGCAGTCCATTTGGGGTAGGTATACCCACAGTGCTGTTAGGAAGGAAGTTCCAGGATTTTGACCCAGTGACAGTGAAGGAACGGCGATATAGTTCCAAGTGAGGATGGTGTGTGACTTGGAGGGGAACTTGCAGGTGGTGGTGTTCCCATGAATTTGCTGCCCTTGTCCTTCTAGTTGGTACAGGTCGTGGGTTTGGAAGGTGCTGTCTTGGTGCATTGCTGCAGTGCATCTTGTAGATGGTACACACTGCTGCCACTGTGCGTCGGTGGTGAAAAGCAAATGTTTGTAGATGGGGTGCCAATCAAGCGGGCTGCTTTGTCCTGGATGGTGTCAAGCTTCTTGAGTGTTGTTGGAGTTGCACCCATCCAGGCAAGTGGAGAGTATTCCATCACACTCCTGACTTGTGCCTTGTAGATGGTGGACAGGCTTTGGGGAGTCAGGAGGTGAGTTACTTGCCTCATGCTTCCTAACCTCTGACCTGCTCTTGTAGCCACGGTATTTATATGGCTACTCCAGTTCAGTTTCTGGTCAATGGTAATCCCTAGGATGTTGATAGTGGGGGATTCAGCGATGGTAATGCCGTTGAATGTCAAGGGGAGATGGTTAGATTCTTTCTTGTTGGAGATGGTCATTGCCTGACAGTTGTGTGGCGCGAATGTTACTTGCCACTTATCAGCCCAAGCCTGGATATTGTCCAGGTCTTGTTGCATTTCTACACGGACTGCTTCAGTATCTGAGGAGTCACGAATGGTGCTGAACATTGTGCAATCTTCAGCAAACATGCCCACTTCTGACCTTATGATTGAAGGAAGGTCATTGATCAAGCAGCTGAAGATGGTTGGACCGAGGACACTACCCTAAGGAACTCCTGCACTGATGTCCTGGAGCTCAGATGATTGACCTCCAACAACCACAGCCATCTTCCTTTGCATTATTTATGACTCCAGCCAGCGGAGGGTTTCCCCCCTGATTTCCATTGACCTCAGTTTTGCTAGGGCTCCTTGATGCCATACTCGGTCAAATGCTGCCTTGATGTCAAGGGCAGTGACTCTCACCTCAACTCTTGAGTTCAGCTCTTTTGTCCATATTTGAACCAAGGATGTAATGAGGTCAGGAGCTGAGTGGCCCGAGCGGAACCCAAACTGAGCGTCACTGAGCAGGTTATTGCTAAGCAAGTGCCGCTTGAAAGCACTGTTGATGACACCTTCCATCACTTTACTGATGATTGAGAGTAGGCTGATGGGGCAGTAATTGGTCGGGTTGGACTTGTCCTGCTTTTTGTGTACAGGATATAACTGGGCAATTTTCCACATTGCAGGGTAGATGCCAGTGTTGTAGCTGTGCTGGAACAGCTTGGCTAGGGGCGTGGCAAGTTCTGGAGCACAGGTCTTCAGTACTATTGCCGGAATATTGTCAGGGCCCATAGCTTTTGCAGTATCCAGTTCCTTCAGTTGTTTCTTGATATCATGCGGAGTGAATCAAATTGGCTGAAGTCTGGCATCTTAGATGCTGGGGACTTCAGGAGGAAGCCGAGATGGATCATCAACTCGGCACTTCTGGCTGAAGATTGTTGCAAATGCTTCAGCCTTATCTTTCGCACTGAAGTGCTGGGCTCCCCCATCATTGAGGATGGGGATATTTGTGGAGCCATCTCCTCCAATTAGTTGCTTAATTGTCCACCACCATTCACGGCTGGATGTGGCAGGACTGCAGAGCTTAGATCTGATCCATTGATTATGGGATCGCTTAGCTCTGTCTATTGCATGCTGCTTACACAGTTTGGTATGCAAGTAGTCCTGTGTTGTAGCTTCACCAGGTTGACACCTCATTTTGAGGTATGCCTGGTGCTGCTCCTGGCATGCCCTCCTGCACGCTTCATTGAACCAGGGTTGGTCTCCTGGCTTGATTGTAATGGTAGAGTGGGGGATATGCCGGGCCATGAGGTTACAGATTGTGGTTGAGTACAATTCTGCTGCTGATGCTGGCCCACAGCGCCTCATGGATGCCCAGTTTTGCATTGCCAGATCTGTTCAAAATCTATCCCATTTAGCACGGTGATTGTGCCACACAACACGATGGACGGTATCCTCAATGTGAAGACGGAACTTCGTCTCCACAAGGACTGTGCGGTGGTCACTCCTACCAATACAGTCATGGACAGAAGCATCTGCGTCAGGCAGATTGGTGAGGACGAGGTCAAGTATGTTTTTCCCTCGTGTTGGTTGCTCCACCACCTGCCGCAGACCCAGTCTGGAACAAAGAACAGTACAGCACAGGAACAGGCCATTCGGCCCTCCAAGCCTGCCTAATCTTGATGCCTGCCTAAACTAAAACCTTCTGCACTTCCAGGGACTGTATCCCTGTATTCCCATCCTATCCATGTATTTGTCAAGATGCCTCTTAAATGTTATTATCGTACCTGCTTCCACCACCTCCCTCGGCAGCAAGTTCCAGGCACTCACCACCCTCTGTGTAAAGAACTTGCCTCGCACATCCCCTCTAAACTTTGCCCCTCTCACCTTCTAACTGTCCACTCTGTCCATGCCGCTCATAACTTTGTAAACCTCTATCATGTCACCCCCCCACCTCCGTCGTTCCAGTGAAAACAATCCGAGTTTATCCAACCGCTCCTCATAGCTAATGCCCTCCAGACCAGGCAACATCCTGGTAAATCTCTTCTGTACCCTCTCCAAAGCCTCCACTTCCTTCAGGTAGTCTAGCAGCTATGTCCCTTCGAACTCGGCCAGCTCGGTCAGTCGTGGTGCTCCCGAGCCACTCTTGGTGATGGACATTGAAGTTCCCCACCCAGAGTACATTTTGTGCCCTTGCCACCCTCAGTGCTTCCTCCAAGTGGTGTTCAACATGGAGGAGTACTGACTCATCATCTGAGGGAGGGTGGTAGGTGGTAATCAGTAGGAGGTTACCTTGCCCATGTTTGATCTGATGCCATGAGACTTCTTGGGGTCCGGTTTCGATGTTGAGGACTCCCAGGGCAACTCCTTCCTACTGTATACGACTGTGCCACCACCTCCGGTGGGTCTGTCCTGCCGGTGGGACAGGACATACCCGGGAATAGTGATGGTAGTGTCTGGGACATTGTCTGTAAGGTATGATTCCGTGAGTATGACTATGTCAGGCTGTTGCTTGACTATTCTGTGGGACAGCACTCCCAACTTTGGCACAGCCCCCAGATGTCAGTAAGCAAGACTTTGCAGGGCCGTCCGGTTTCATTCCTTTTTATTGACTTTGTAGCGGTTCGGTACAACTGAGTGGCTTGCTCGGCCATTTCAGAGGGCATGTAAGAGTTAACCACATTGCTGTGGGTCTGGAGTCACATGTAGGCCAGACCAGGTAAGGACAGCAGATTTCCTTCCCTAAAGGACATTAGTGAACCGGATGGGTTTTTACAACAATCGACAATGGTTTCATGGCCATCATTAGACTCGCTTTTAATTCCAGATTTATTAATTAAATTCAAATTCCACCTTCTGTTGTGGTGGGATTCGAACCCATATCCCAGAGAAATACCCTGGGTCTCTGGGTTTATTATCTCTGGGTTACTAGTCCAGTGATAATACCACTACCCACCGCCTACCTACTCTCGGAGGGTCAGTACCAAGGGAGGGCTACACTGTCGGTGGGGCAGTACTGAGGGAGTGCTGCATTGTTGGAGGACAGTACTGAGGGAGCACTACATTGTCGGAGGGTCAGTACGAAGGGAGTCCTGCATTGTCGGAGGGTCAGTACTGAGGGAACGCTGCACTGTCGAAGGTGCAGTACTGAGGGAGCATTGCACTGTCGGAGGGGCAGTATTGAGGGAGTGCCACACTGTTGGAGCTGTCATCTTTTGGATAAGGCATTAACCAAGTGAGACTAAAAGATCCCTTGCTGTTATTTTGAAGAAGACAATAGAGTTCTCCCAGAAATCCTGGTCAATATTCATCCCTCAACCAATGTCACTAAAAAAAGCAGAATATTCCATTGTTGTCATATTTCTGTTTGTGTGATTTTACTGTGTGTAATTTGGCTGGTACATTTCCATGCACTACAACAGTCATTCCATTTTAAAAGTACTTCATTGGCTGCAAATCTCTTTGGAACATCCTGAGGGCATGAAAGATGCAATAAATGCAAGTTCCTTTTTTTATATTAAGTTGAAACAAAAACATTAAGTTGGGTATTACAAAGCAACTTTTCTGCTTATGCTTTATAACTCTATGGAAAACTAACTTTTTCTTCCACTTTCAGATCTGGATACTGTCAGTATTTTGAAAATGAACTTTCATTTATTTTAATTCACCCTCGGATGTGGGCATGGCTGGCAAGGCCAGGATTTATTGCCCATCTGTAGTTGCCCTTTGAGAAGGTGGTCGTGAGCTGCCTTCTTGAACTGCTGCAGTCCATGTGGCACCCATAGTGCTGTGAGGAAGGGAGTTCCAGGATTTTGACCCAGTGACAGTGAAGGAATGGTGATATAATTCCAAGTCAGGATGGTGTGTGACCTGGAGGGGAACTTTATGCTGCTGTTGGAAAGTTGGGTCAATAGATCATTGTAGGAACAATAATTGATTTGATAAAGATGTCTTTGCTTCAGCAATGGTTTGTTGGTGGGTTTCTGCTTTACTATTCCTGAACTGGTCAAATTAGTCTATATAATTCCATTTCCTATTTTGTGATTTTATCTGTTAGTCATCTCCACAGATTTACAAAGTGGTCTCAACTATCATTATTTTCACACCTCTCTTGGCGTCTTGGCCACTCTCCCTCTCTGAAAACACTCATCTTGCCATAATCAGTGTAGGTGGAGCTGGAGGTGGAGGTGAAGGAAGATGATTAGGAGAGTTGGTTCCTGATCAGACAGGGTGACAATCATACAATTGAAAGCAGTGTTGTTTGGTTCTAACACTCTTTTGAAATGAGTGACTGCTGGAACCAGCAGAATTTAATGACGATGTGGGCGGGGAGGGGGGTTGCCTGACAGCTGCCTTCATTGCAAATGTATATTGAAAATTGAGGACTGATTTGTTAATTTAAATGGATTATAATTAATGATCCTTAATTTGATTGGTTGAAAAATCATGTGCTACAGGCCCATATTTCCAATATGCACATTTGTGGCTGATAGACTCCCTACTGGGCCTACATAGTTGGAAAATTACCCCTTAATGGTCACCTTTTGCACTAAAGTAATTGTTATGAAGTGGGTTTTCTGCTTTTATTCCACACTTTCAACCATGAAGGTTACAGCTCAGTCTGACAATCGACGGGGGCTGATTTCTATCAGAGCTCTGACTGTACCGCCAGGTGATTCACTTAATTGAGACTGGATTCCAGGCATGTTGCATGTGCTTCATTCAGCTGTGGTGTTGGGAGATTTGCATGAGTGTTTTATGGAGCTGAAGGCTCTCATATCCAAGCCATGTAATACTGAGCTGTAGTTTCGAAATTCAGAATTCAGAACCTAATTAGAGAATGTGGAGCTCCCCAGAAGGAGACCATTTGGCCCATCGTACACAGGTTGATTTTTTGAAAGAGCTATCCAATTAGTCCCACTATCCCACTATTCCCCCACAGTCCTACTAATCTTCCCCCTTCAAATAGCTATCCAATTCTCTTTTAAAAGTTACTATTGAATCTGCTTCCACCGCCCTTTCAGGCAGCGTGTTCCAAATCAAAGCAACTTGCTGCATAAAAAACATTCCCCTCGTTGTGCCTTTGTCATCCCATTTATTACCTTAAGTCTGTGCCCTGTGGTTAGGAACATAGGACTTCAGAGCAGGAGTAGGCCATTCAGCCCTTCGAGCCTGCTCCGCCATTTGATAAGATCATGGCTGATCTGGTTGTGATCTCAACTCCACTTTCCTGTCTGTCCCCCATAACCCTTGACTCGCTTGTCTATCAAAATTCTATTTAACTCAGCCTTGAATATTCAATGAGCCAGCCTCCGCTGCTCTCTGGGGAAGACAATTCCACAGACTAATGACCCTCTGAGAGAAACAAAAAATCTCCTCGTCTCCATCTTAAAAGGGAGACCCCTTATTCTTAAACTGCGTCTCATAATTCTAGTCTCCCTCACAAGGGGAAACATCCTCTTGGTATCCACTCCATCAAGTCCCCTCAGATCTTATGTGTTTCAATAAGATCACCTCTCATTCTTCTAAACTCCAATGAGTGAAGCCCCAACCTGCACAACCTTTCTTCATAAGATAAGCCCTTCATCCAATGAATCAGTTGAGTGAAATTTCTCTGAACTGCTTCTAATGCAATTATATCCTTTCTAAGTAAGGAAACCAAAATTGTACACAGTACTCCAGATGCGGTCTCACCAAGGCCCTGTACAACTGCACTAAAATTTCCCGACTTTTATAAAAGCAAAATACAACAGATGCTGGAAATCTGAAATCAAAACTAAGTGCTGGAAATCCCCTTACAATGAATGCCAACATTCTATTTGCCTTCCTAATCACTTGCTGTACCTGCATACTAACTGTATGTGATTCATGTACCAGGACCAGATCCCTCTTGTGTTGTAGAGTTCTGCAGTCTCTCTCTATTTCAATAGTACTCTGCTTTTCTATTCTTCCTGCCAAAGTGGACAAGTTCACATTTTCCCACATTATACTCCATCAACCAAATTTTTGCCCACTCACTGAACCTATCTTTATCCCTTTGTAGACTCTTAACCTCTGTTGTCTTAATCTCTGTTGTCAATTTAGTGCAGAGGGGATGGAAGCTAGGGCAGTTGCATGCTCCTCTTGCAGGATATGGGAGGTAAGGGTCACCACTTGTGTCCCTGCTGACTTCACCTGTGAGAAGTGCACCCAACTCCAGCTCCTCACAGACCGCGTTAGGGAACCGGAGCTGGATGAACTTTGGATCATGCGGGAGGCTGAGGGGGTGATAGAGAGCAGTTATAGGGAAATAGTGACACCTAAGTTACAGGATAAAGGTAGCTGGGTGACTGTCAGGGGAGGGAAAGGTAATAGGCGCACAGTGCAGGGATCCCCTGTGGCCGTCCCCCTCAATAATAAGTATACCGTTTTGGATACGGTTGGGGGGGGGACCTATCAGGGGAAAGCCACATTGGTCAGGTCTCTGGCACTGAGCCTGGCCCAGTGGCTCAGAAGGGAAGGGGGGAGAATAGGAGAGCGATAGTGATAGGAGATTCAGTGGTTAGGGGAACAGACAGGAGATTCTGTGGTCGCGAACGAGACTCCCGGATGGGATGTTGCCTCCCGGGTGCCAGGGTCAGGGATGTCTCGGATCGAGTCTACAGGGTTCTTAAGGGGGAGGGGGAGCAGCCAGAGGTCGTGGTACATATCGGTACCAATGACATAGCTAGGAAAAGGGATGAGGACCTGAAAAGCGAATATAGGGAGTTCGGTTGGAAGCTGAAAGGCAGGACGAGCAGAGTAGTATTCTCAGGATTGATACCAGTGCCACGTGCTAGTGAGGCTAGAAACAGGGAGCGAGTGCAGCTGAACACGTGGCTACAGAACTGGTGCAGGAGGGAGGGATTCAGATATGCAGATCATTGGGATATCTTCTGGGGAAGGTGGGACCTGTACAAGAAGGACGGGTTGCATCTGAACTGGAGGGGCACCAATATCCTGGGTGGGAGGTTTGCGAGAGCTCTTCGGGAAGGTTTAAACTAGTTTGGCAGGGGGATGGGAACTGGAGCTACGGATCAGTGGATGGGGTAGCTGTTGAACAGGCAGATACAGAGTGCAGAGAGTCTGTGAGGAAGGTTAGACAGTTGACAGGGCAAAGTTGCAGCCAGTATGATGGGTTGAAATGTGTCTATTTTAACGCAAGAAGTGTCAGAAATAAGGGTGATGAACTGAGAGCATGGATCAGTACTAGGAGCTACGATGTTGTGGCCATTACGGAGACGTGGCTATCACAGGGGCAGGAATGGATGTTGGATGTTCCGGGGTTTAGATGTTTCAAAAGGAATAGGCAGGGAGGTAAAAGAGGTGGGGGAGTGGCATTGCTCATCAGGGATAGTATCACAGCTGCAGAAAGGGAGGTCGTCAAGGAGGGTTTGTCTACTGAGTCATTATGGGTGGAAGTCAGAAACAGGAAAGGAGCAGTCACTTTGTTGGGAGTTTTCTATCGACCCCCCAAGAGACACGGAGGAACAGATTGGGAGGCAGATTTTGGAAAGGTGCAGAAGTAACAGAGTTGTTGTCATGGGTGACTTCAACTTCCCTAATATTGATTGGAACCTCCTTAGTGCAAATAGTTTGGATGGAGCAGATTTTGTCAGGTGTGTCCAGGAAGGTTTCCTGACTCAATATGTAGATAGGCCGATTAGAGGGGAGACTTTGTCGGACTTGGTGCTTGGGAACGAACCAGGCCAGGTGGCAGATCTATCGGTGGGAGAGCATTTCGGTGATAGTGATCACAACTGCCTGACCTTTACTATAGTCATGTAGAGGGACAGGAGCAGACGGGATGGGAAAATATTTAATTGGGGGAGGGGGAATTACAATGCTATTCGGCAGGAACTGGGGAGCATAAACTGGGAACAGATGTTCTCAGGGAAATGCACGACAGAAATGTGGAGGTTGTTTAGGGAGCACTTGCTGCAACTGCTGGAGAGGTTTGTCCCCATGAGGCAGGGAAGGGATGGTCGGGTGAAGGAACCTTGGATGACAAGAGATGTGGAACAGCTAGTCAAGAGGAAGAAGGAAGCTTACTTAAGGGTGAGGAAGCAAGGATCAGACAGGGCTCTAGAGGGTTACAAGGTAGCCAGGAAGGAACTGAAGAATGGACTTAGGAGAGCTAGAAGGGGACATGAAAAAGTCTTGGCGGGTAGGATTAAGGAAAATCCTAAGGCGTTCTACACTTATGTGAGAAACAAGAGGATGGCCAGCGTGAGGGTAGGGCCGATCCGGGATAGTGGAGGGAACTTGTGCCTGGAGTCGGAGGAGGTAGGGGAGGTCCTAAATGAATACTTTGCTTCAGTATTCACGAGTGAGAGGGACCTGGTCGTTTGTGAGGACAGCATGGAACAGGCTGATATGCTCGAACAGGTTGAGGTTAAGAGGGAGGATGTGCTGGAAAGTTTGAATGATATGAGGACAGATAAGTCCCCGGGACCAGATGGGATATACCCAAGTATATTACGGGAAGCGAGGGAAGAGATTGCTGCACCTTTGGCGATGATCTTTGTGGCCTCACTGTCCACTGGAGTAGTACCAGATGATTGGAGGGTGGCAAATGTTGTTCCCTTGTTCAAGAAAGGGAATAGGGATAACCCTGGGAATTATAGACCAGTCAGTCTTACGTCGGTAGTGGGCAAATTATTGGAGAGGATTCTGAGAGACAGGATTTATGATTATTTGGAAAAGCATGGTTTGATTAGAGACAGTCAGCATGGCTTTGTGAGGGGCAGGTCATGCCTCACAAGCCTTATTGAATTCTTTGAAGATGTGACAAAACACATTGATGAAGGAAGAGCAGTGGATGTGGTGTATATGGATTTTAGCAAGGCGTTTGATAAGGTTCCCCATGGTAGGCTCATTCAGAAAGTAAGGAGGCATGGGATACAGGGAACGTTGGCTGTCTGGATACAAAATTGGCTGGCCCATAGAAGTCAGAGGGTGGTAGTAGATGGAAAGTATTCAGCCTGGAGCTCGGTGACCAGTGGTGTTCCACAAGGATCTGTTCTGGGACCTCTGCTCTTTGTGATTTTTATAAATGACTTGGATGAGGAAGTGGAAGGCTGGGTTAGTAAGTTTGCCGATGACACAAAGGTTGCTGGAGTTGTGGATGGTGTGGAAGGCTGTTGTAGGTTGCAACGGGACATTGACAGGATGCAGAGCTGGGCTGAGAAGTGGCAGATGGAGTTCAACCTGGAAAAGTGTGAAGTGATTTATTTTGGAAGGTCGAATTTGAATGCGGAATACAGGCTTAAAGGCAGGATTCTTGGCAGAGTGGAGGAACAGAGGGATCTTGGGGTCCATGTCCATAGATTGCTCAAAGTTGCCACCCAAGTTGATAGGGTTGTTAAGAAGGCGTATGGTGTGTTGGCTTTCATTAACAGGGGGATTGAGTTTAAGAGCCGCGAGGTTATGCTGCAGTTCGACCACACTTGGAATATTGTGTTCAGTTCTGGTCGCCTCATTATAGGAAGGATGTGGAAGCTTTAGAGAGGGTGCAGAGGAGATTTGCCAGGATGCTGCCTGGACTGGAGGGCATGTCCTACGAGGAAAGATTGAGGGAGCTAGGGCTATTCTCATTGGAGCGAAGAAGGATGAGAGGTGACTTGATAGAGGGGTACAAGATGATGAGAGGCATAGATAGAGTGGATAGCCAGAGACTTTTTCCCAGGGTGGAAAGGGCTATCACCAGGGGGCATAATTTTAAGGTGATTGGAGGAAGGTTTCGGGGAGATGTCAGAGGTAGGTTCTTTACACAGAGAGTGGTGGGTGCGTGGAATGCGCTGCCAGTGGTGGTAGTAGAAGCAGATACATTAGGGGCATTTAAGCGACTCTTGGATAGGTACATGGATGATCGTAGAATGAAGGGTATGTAGTTAGTTTAATCTTAGAGTAGGCTAACAGTTCGGCACAACATCGTGGGCTGAAGGGCCTGTACTGTGCTGTACTGTTCTATGTTCTATGTTCTATGTTCCTCTTGACAGCTTACCTTCCTACCTATCTTGGTGTCATCAGCAAATTTAGCAACCTAACATTCAGTCCCTGACCTTTCTGCCACTGGAAATAGTTTCTCTTTATTTACTCTGTCAAAACCCTTCATGATTTTGAACATCTTTATTAAATCTCCCCTTAATATTCTCTGTTGTAAGGAGAACAGCTCTTGTTCAACCCAAGTTGCCTTGAATAATAAGCATATGTTTTGTCCACTCATTGGTAGCTTGAATTATTACCTTGTATTTTGACCTGTCATCACTAGACAAATGCACAAAGGCGTAACATGTGGTTCTGTGTTCGTGCTCTTGATTTGGAGTAATAAAGTTGTGGGTTCAAGCACTCTGGAACATAGTCCAGGCTAGCACTGGAGTGAGGGAGTGCTGCCCTGTTAGACATACTGTTTTTTGAATGACCTATTCAGCTCAGACCCCGGCTGGAATCTTATGTTGGGTTGCAGGCCCCACCCACTGGCCAGAAATTCGGGGAGAGCCCACCTCCACCAGACCTGGAAGCCACGTTATGATTTTACATGGCCCAGACCCTTAATTGGTCTTGGGCAGGACTTCCGCCCCTCTGAGGCAGGAAGTCCCACCTCCAAAAGCTGCCAGCCAATCAGCGGGCTAGCAGCTCTCAGTCCCAGCACCGCCACCGGGAGCGGTGGCCACTGCTCGTACTGCAGCCAGTCAGAAGAGCAGGAGGGATGCTGACCCCGGAAAAAAGTTAAGTGTGTCGGACCTCACTGGGGATTATCGGCTGGGCCGCAGTGAGGCAAGGGGGATCGGTTGGGGGTAAGGGGAATGTAGTGCAGTGGAGGTGGTTTGTGCTACGGGGGACACTCTGTGGGTCACAGGGTGCTTGATCAGGAGGGCACTCTCCCCAGCCCACAAGGAGGCCACCAGGCTTTACTGGACGGGCTACTGGGGATCCTCAGCCGCCCACCCGACCACCGCTGGTAAAATACCAGTGGTAGTGGGAGGAGGCCCATAAGTGGCAATTACTTGGTCACTTAAGGGACTTAATTGGCCTGGGGCGGGTGAGCCATTTCACGCCGCTGATGCACGTAAAATTGCAGCGGGGGCTGGAAGGCGCCAGTGGCAGTACCCATCACCTCCCACTCAATTTTACCCCCTCTCCCACCTCCAGCCCACTTCTGTGGTGGAGGGCATAACATTTCAGCCCCCATCTGCCACCTCAGGTGGATATAACAGTTCATGTGACACTATTTTAAAGAACAGTGGAGTTCTCCCTTGTGTCCTAGTCAATATTTATCGTTCACTTAGTTAATCAGATGATCTGGTCATTATCACATTGCTGTTTGAAGGGCCTTGATGTATGTTGTCATGCCAGTTTGCTTTGTTAGATGATAATTTTCTTTAATCCACTGACTGGCGATCTGAATTTATATTTTTTAAAGAAATTTAAGAGAGAACAGATGAAGGATGACTTTGCTGGCAGCTTTGGATGGCCATCTAATTTGCAACACTGTATCCTACATTGCAAGGCATGTGAGGAGGGAGATAACATGTCTGCTCATCCCAGCAAGAACCAAGACCCAGGAAGTTGAAGGGAACTACCTGTTCTTTTTAGCAAGAAGAGAAACACTGCTACCATGTTTGAATCACGGGGTGACTGTCATGTGACAAGCCCCTCCCCATCTATGGTTTTAAGCCAGTGTTTCTCAACAGCAGCAAGGAGAAGTTTCTGGACTGTGACACATGCAGACCTATATGGGTTCCCATTCTCCCTCTCTCCATTTCAGATTAAAAGCTTCAAACTCTGTCTGTCGACTGACCACCTTTGCACACTCCGTCTACAATCAGAAACCCCGTTGGAGGAAATCATCCGCATCGCTGTCTCCAAGAGACCTACCGAGCCAGTCATCTACCTCTTCAAACTGAAAGCCTCAGGAACACTGAATTCAGCTAGAAGCCAGCTGAATCACCAAACACCACAGACTGTATGCCCCTTTTTTCTATGGACTCTAAACTCAACCAATCGACCTTTCTCCACTCTGTTACCTATTTTTGTGTGTGTAAAACCTCTAGTCTGTGTGTGTGAGTGCAAGTTGGCATGTAGTTTATTATTTTCATTAGTTCAGTTTAGGTACAATAAAGTTAATCTCTTTCGTTGTTAATCTCAAGAAAACCTGTCCGATTGGTTCTTGTTGTGATCATAGCAAGTAAGTAATCGAACACATACTGAATTGGCCAATACATCCACTCTAAGAAAGAATAAACCAGTTGTGGTCAAATAAGGAGAGGGAAAAGAGGGAAGCCCTTTGTCCCCTCCTCATTTGACTGTAACAATGTAAATTGACTGCCATGTTTTCTACATTACAGTTGTGACTACACCTCAAAAGTACTTTGTTGACTGTAAACCATTTTGTGATATCCTGAGGCCTTGAAAGTCTCAATATAAATGGAAGCCTTTCTTCTGCTTCCTTTCTTTCTTTCATGGAGGCTGGAAGCCAGGGTTCTGTGAGGCCTTTGCACAGCTGTTAGAAGTTCTTAGTCTTGTCTGGAAGAAGCTGCTTGTATTGGTGTTAAGCCCTTCAGGAACATTGAAAGTACAAGGGCTACGATTGCCCAGTTGATGAGATAGCCTTGGCTTTCTGCACAAGGTAATCTGGTTTGGTTTAAATCTCTAGGACATACTCCTGCCTCTGCCAGATGCTCAACTCTATGCTGCTGATCCTGGTTTCAACTCCTTGGAGGCAGAAGCACATTTTCTGAATTATGAACCTAAGTGTGGAGGAGCTTTCTGATTCAATCTCAGAGTAGGAGAGGCAATGTCAATGAAACTACACAGGTCGATTCTCCTAATGAAATATAACATGACTGGTTGTCTCTCTCTTTTCTGCTATGAAATGCTTCCCCACAACTATTTTCTTAGTGATTCCATATATTAATACCATTGCTGAAGGTTTGATCTTTTTATTTAAAAAAAATACTTGCAGTCATGTCTCACTTTATCACATCCGAAGGCACTTCACACTGAATTATTTTTTCAGTGTAGAGATTGTTGTTATTTAGATAAATGCAGCAATCATTTTACCAGCAACATCATCGAAGCAGCAATGTTCAGCTAATCAGATGGCACCAGGGCTTAGAGGGATACATTATGAGGCTAGGTTGCATAAACTTGGCTTGAATTTTCTTCAGTGTAGAATAGAGAGAGGTGATCTGACCTAGTTATTAAAATGTTAATAGAATACAATAGAGGAGGTGGTGGTGTAGTGGTAATGTCACTAGACTAGTAACCCAGAGTCCCAGGCTTATCCTCTGGGACATGGGTTCGAATCCCACCACAGCAGATGGTGGAATTTGAATTCAATTAATAAATGTGGAATTAAAAAGTGAGTCTAGTGTTGACCATGAAACCATTGTTGTTTTTCTTTATTCATTCATGGGATGTGAGAATCGCTGGTTAGAACAGCATTGTTGTAAAAACCCATCTGGTTGACTAATGTTCTTTAGGGAAGGAAATCTGCTGTCCTTACCTGGTCTGGCCTACATGCGATTCCAGACCCACAAAAATGTGGTTGATTCTTAAATGACCTCTGAAATGGTCTAGCAAGCCACTCAGTTCAGGGCAATTAGGGATGGGCAATAAATACTCGCCTAGCCAGTGATGCCCACATCCCACAAATAAATAATAAAAATAGGGTAGATAGAGAGAAACCATTTCGTCTGGTGGGGGAAATCAAGAGTGAGCAGGACGTGCTTTTCAATTAGAGCCAACCCAATTAAGAGGGAAATCAGGAAGTAGAAATTCAGAATTCCCTTTCCCAAAAGACTGTAGATGCTGAGACAATGGAAACTTTCAAGACTGAGACTGATAGATGTTTGTTAGGTAAAGGAAATGGAACTAAGACAGGTAAATGGATGTGAGGTCTAGATCAGCCATAAACTAATTGAATAGCATAACAGGGTCGAGGGGCTGAATGGCCTTCTCCTGTTCCTATGTACGTAAAAGAACTCTTGTGTTTTCTTCTCCTTATGTTAGTGTTGACTATCGACAAGTACCAACCACGCATGAGGGATCGGTTGACACATAACGTAGGTTCTTTATTTATGACTATACTGCACAAAGGCGGGGCTGAAGAGTGGAGAGTCGAAGAGACTTAGCAGTTGGCAGGAAAAAAGACAGAAGTGCAAGGAGAGAGCCAACTGTCTAACAGCCCCAACAACCAATTTTATCTGCAGCGCATGTGGAAGAGTTTGTCACTCTAGAATTGGCCTTTATAGCCACTCCAGGCGCTGCTCCACAAACCACTGACCACCTCTAGGCACTTACCCATTGTCTCTCGACACAAGAAGGCCAAAGAAGATACTGCACATGTACAGCTAGGAGTAATCTTATAAAGGTCTGGTCTGGACAACTACCCTCTACTGACTCAAACAAAGAGTAGAAGTCACATGGTATATTGCATCATTTCCCTTACACTGTTGTAAATTGAAAACATAACCACACTTCCTTAAAGGTGTAACACAACACACTCTGCTGCTCTTTTTCAAATAATAGTAAGCTGTATGATCAAATTATATCAAGTCCTGGCGTGGAGATTCAACTCAATCCATTTTGCTCACTTGGAGAGCCAGTGCAGACACAATGGGCTGAATGGCCTCCTTCTGTGCTGTAACAATTCTGTGATCATGTCATCTATTTGCCCAGAGACAATAGTGCCACTCGCTGAGTCAAGTTGAGTTTTACTTAGTTATTCCACCCAACTGTTTTGAGAGAAGGAGAAAAAAAATCATTGGCAAGGATCTGCATCAATTTCCGTCACTCCCATCCACGTTTAATATTTAATTAGGAACAATGATAGCGGAACATCTCAATTTCCTGGTAATTGGTAGATATAATATTAACATTTATGTTAAACAATTTAAAAAATAAGATCCTTATTTCCTTCTTCATATTCCAGTGCATTGTCTATTCATTAAAACAAGAAGGGAATGCACTACTCCGGTCGACTTTCATAGACGAACATAACTTCTGATTTCACACTTTTAATTAAATTTAATCATGAAAATATGCCAGTGACATGCAGAAGTGAAAAACCATCTTTTTTAATGGTTTCTAAAACACTACTTTGTAGCTTTTAAAATGAATTTTTAATGCAATTACATATCTCTTGCAAATTGTTCGTGAAGGAGCATAAAAGGCCACTGTTGAGTATGATTATAGTTATTACAGAGAGCAAGCTGAAAATTACGCAGGTGTGTGTCATTATCCTAATTAGAGAATTAAGCAAAATGTCCTCTTCATTGGGAAGAGGTGACGAGAGCAAGAGTGAGAAAATCTTAAAAAGCATTTGCTTTATTTGTACATGTTTGCATTTAACGGCAGACAAAACACAGATAGCATTCTTTGACCAATCGGTGCCCAAACTTTGGTTGTGTTTTTTTTTTAACTAATGATTTTTAAAACATTTTTTCTTGAACCCTGCTCAGAAATGGTGTCCTGGCCTGTTGACGATGCATGCAGCCTCTTCCCGTAGCACCGACGCTTGATGCCCATTTAACATTTTCTGGAATCTTCCGCAGCTGTTTTCTTGTCTAAAATGCTGAGTTTCTATCATTAACAAGTAATTTACATATTCATTTTGGCTCCTTTTGCGTTTTGGTCCAGATGTGCTAAATTTTTATTGTTCTCAAAAAAAGCAAAATTGTCGAATTCATCTGCTTGCACTGTACCTTTGTGCTTGCACAGCAATTATTCAAACAATGGTATTTTTAAACAAAATATAGTATGCCCTGCACTCTTAAAGCTGCAGCATCCCTTTTTTCAAGGAGAAACTTGTGGTATAGCTGTTCCAAGATTCCTTTGAGCATTTGCCAGATTTGTAACCAGGTTTGAACAAATGAACCATATTTTTACGAGAGACAACAGTTTATTCGATTTTCTTTGAGAGGGCATGGGGATTTCTGAATGGATTGAGAAGTCTATTTGGTTTGATACATTTCTTTCACAATTTTCAGACAGCTTACCACTTGAGCCTAAACTGATGATGTTACATGTGATCCAACAAGTTGTCCTGATGTGCATGAAGAACATCCAATAGGGATAGATGTATGACAGCTGTGATTCCGCATGACACGGGTGTTACATTTTTCTTTTTCTCTACCTTTCATTACAGGTTACGTGGAATTTACAGCACAGAAACAGGCCATTCAGCCCGACAGGTTTATACTGATTTATGCTCCATTTGATCCTCCTTCCACCTTCATCTCATCCGATCAACATATCCTTCCATTCCTTTCTCCCTCATGTACTTATCTAGCTTCCCTTTGAGAGGATCAAAAAGCAAAAGGAAAGCAGATGTTGGAAATCTGAAATAAAGAGAGAAGATGGGGCTGAGTGTTCCCAAAGCTGAGGAAATCGAATTATTATTAATTGGATTATTTTGTCTCTCTTATCTTAGATCACTCTTATTTGTACATCCTAGACCCTCATAATTTCAGGAGTGGCTATCCCAAGCCTTGAGATCAAAGTAAACTTTCAGTAATATGCTCTCAAGGCACTGAAATCTATCATATGCTGTTTCTTCAGTCTTTGAAAATGGTAAATCATCACATGATTCTTTATTTTAAGTTTAAATCATTAATCATCTGAAAATACCCTGTCAGTTTTCACATATATACTGAAAATATCCAGCTCTCTTGACCACTCCACTCTCTCTAAATTGTCAGACTGCTTGTCCAATATCCAGTATTTGGATGAACATAAATTTCCTGCAACTAAATATTGGGAAGACCAAAGCTGGGCGCTTGGAGTCTTCAGTCCCTGCCAAAAGACACTACTCCATAGTCACTGACTCCATCCCTCTCCCTGGTAACTGTGTGAGGCTGAACCAGATTGTTCACAAGCTGGATGTCATATTTGACCCAGAGATGAACTTCAGACCACATATCTGCGTCATTACTAAAACCAACTATTTCCACCTCTGTAATATCGCCTTACTCTGCACCATGTCAGTTCATTGGTTGCTGAAACCCTCATTGATGCCTTTGGTACCTCTAGACTTGATGATTCCAACACATCCTGGCTGGTCTCCATTTTCTACCCTCTGTAAACTTGTCATCCAAAACTCCCTGTGTTCTAAATTGCACCAGGTCCCATTCAACCATCACCCCTGTGCTCATTAAACTATATTGGTTCCTGATTAAGCAAAGCCTCAATTTTAACATTTTCATCCTTGTTTACAAATCCCTCCATGTCCTCGCCCCTCCTTGTAGCTCGAACCACATCTAGTCGTGAAATACTCAGAGATATCTGCACGCCTCTAATTCTGGCCTCTGATCATCCTCAATTCCTCAATTTTGGTCACTCTACCATTGGCTGAATATAGACAGTTCAGAGGGGAGTTGAAAAAGCAAATAAGAGCAGCAAAGAGAGAGTGTGAGAAGAGACTGGCAGCTATCAGAATAATGAATCCAAAAGTCCTCTACAGGCATATTGATAGTAAAAGGGTGGTAAAAAGAGGAGTGGGGTCACTTAAGGACCAAAAAGGGGATTTTTTCATGGAGGCAGGAGCCATGGCCAAGGTATTAAATGAATACGTTGTATCTGTCTTTATCAAAGAAGAAGATGCTGCACAGGTTATGGTGAAAGAGGAGGCAATTCAGACACTCAAAGGCTGGGATTTTATGTGATCCCCTGTGGTTGGGGGGGTGGGGGTGTGGGGGGACGGCACTGAATATCACGCTGGGTGGTGGGGAGCAGAGGGCCCATCGCCTCCCGACCGCCAAGTGATCTTCCCGGGAGCAGGATAGGCCAAGAGCGGCCTTCCCGCCCAGAGGCCAGTTGAGGCCCTTAAGTGGCCGATTAATGGTGTCATATTAGCGCCCCCCCCAACCACGTTCCAAGAATGAGGCATATTAATTTTGTCATGAACATTCATTTTAAACTGTTACTGGAGTGAGGGGAGGACTTGTTGAACAGATCAGCCGTGGCTGGAAAAGACATTTGCATATTAACAGACGGTGTTTGGAAGGACAAAGCAGCCATTCCCTGACATTCAACCCACAATGGACTTTTGATCACCAGATGTTGAATTTGGGGGAGCTCGCATTCCAGGTTGACTGCTAAGATGGCCGAATACAAAAACGGACATAGTCAAACCAGCTAGTCACATGACTAACCTGCTGGGCAACCTGAGTTTTTTGAATTGTTCAGTTTGGGGAGTTTCTGTTTGCTCCTGGACTGGGAAGATCTCTCCTGTCTGCTCCCATCTCTTTCTCACAAGCCTCTAAACCCACTGAGGATACAGGAACCCCAAGAGAGAAAAGTCTCCCACAGCAGACAAGGTTTAAGAAGAATACTTTGCCCAAATGAAAAGCAAGATCTACCTACAATCAAGGACTCTACAGTGAGCTCAAAGAACTGTAACAACAACTCTTCAGATATTGCCTCAAACTTTTCCAATTTATTTTTCTTCTGCTCTTTTCTGTCTCTATTTGCATGAGCTTATCACACATGCATGCTAGCGTGGGCGCGTCATGTATCCGTAGGTATTAACCAAATTAGAGTTTAAGTTTAAGTTTAATAAATGTCACTTTTTCTTCTTTAAACTTAAAGCCTGTTTGTGCTGGTTTATTTGCCTTATAATTGGAAAGCGGTGAACAAGGATTCATCAAGAGGGAGCAAAAAACACGATGTGTTTAAAATTAAACCCTGTTACAGTAAGACCAGGTGAAGGATGGAAGTTGCTAATTAATGGCCTCTTCTCACCGCTGCTGGATCTTACCATTTAGTAACATGAGGTGCCCTCCATGCAGGTTTTTGCGGTGGGGGGGGGTTCCTTCTCCATGGGCAATGTATGGCTCAAGGAGGACCCGCACTGGCAACCAGTTTACCCCTCAGGAGCTCCATCCCCCTGAACTGCATGACCATTCCCTAGCCCCTCCTCACAGGGGTCTTCTGGACTGGCTCCTGTGGCCCCGCCTCACCTACCTCCGGTCCGGGATTCCACCACTGGGCCTGGGTCCGAGGCCTCTGCAGTACAGCAGTTGCCATTGCTCCTGGTGATGCTGCCGATACTGCTGAGTTGCCGACCTTGTGATTGACTGACAGCTCGTGGAGGGGGGGCCCTGCCTTTAAAAGGACGGGGATCCTGCCTCTTGAAACTTTGATTTAAAAAGACCAGAGGATCACTCCGAGTGGAGTGCGAAAAGGCCAAGGCGGGGTTCCACCTGCCTATACGGCCCAGCGCCGGGAGCCCTGGCTCCAGCACAAATCCAGCCCAAAGGGTTTAAAATTGATAAGGAGGAGGTACTGAATAGGCTGTCTGTATTTAAAGTGAATGAGGCACCATGACCAGATGAGATGTATCCAAGGACATTGAGGAAAGTGACATTGAAAATTGGAGAGGCATTGGCCATAATTTTCCAATATTCCTTAGACTCAGGGGTGGTTCCAGACTGGAGAATTGCAAATGTAACATCCTTGTTCAAAAAATTGTGTAGAGATCAGCCCAGCAACTACAGGCTAGTCACTTTAACAGTATGGGGAAGCTTCTGGAAACGATAATTTAGGACAAAATTAATAAGTCACTTGAACAAATGCAGGTTAATTAAGGAAAGCCAGTACAGATATGTTAAGGGCAAATTGTGTTTAACAAACTTTCTGGAGTTTTTTGATGAGGTAACAGAGAGGGTTAATGAGAGTAACACTGTTGACGTAGTTTACATGGACTTCCAAAAGGCATTTGAGAAAGTGCCACATAACAGGCTTGTTAGAAAAGTTAGAGCCCATGGAATAAAATGGACAGTGGCAGCATGGATACAAAATTGACTGTGTGACAGAAAACAGAGAGTAGTGATTATTGGATGTTTTTCATGCTGGAGGAATGTTTGTAGTGGATTTCCCCAAGGTACAGTGTTGGGAGCATTGCTCTTCCTGATATATTTTAATGACCTAGACCTTGGTGTACAGGGCACAATCTTTTTTTAAAGTTCATTCATGGGATGTGGGAGACGCTGGCCAGGCCAGCATTTATTGCCCATCCCTAATTGCCCTTGAGAAGGTGGTGGTGAGCTGCCTTCTTGAACCGCTGCAGTCCATTTGGGGTAGGTACACCCACAGTGCTGTTAAGGAGATAGTTTCCTTTTTATTGATTTAGTAGCGGTTAGGTACAACTGAATGGCTTGCTAGGCCATTTCAGAGGGCATGTAAGAGTTAACCACAATTTCAAAATTTGCAGATGGTACAAAACTTGGAAACATTGTGAACTGTGAGAAGGATAGTGTAGAACTTCAAAAGGACATAAACAAGTTGGTGGAACGGGTGGACAAATGGCAGATGACGTTCAATGCAGAGAATTGTAAAGTGATTCATTTTGGTCGAAAAAATGCAGAGAGACAGTATAGAATAAAGGGTACAGTTCTAAAGGGGGTGCAGGAGCAGAGGGACCTAGGTGTATATGTGCATAAATTACTGAATGTGGCAGGACAGGTTGAGAGAGCACTTAATAAAGCATACAGTAATCTGGGCTTTATTAATAGGGACATAGAGTACAAAAGCAAGGAGGTTATGTTCAACTTGTATAAAATACTGGTTCAGCCTCAACTGAGTATTGCATCCAGTTCTGGGCACCACACTTTAGGAAGAATGTGAAGGCTTTAGAGAGGTTGCAGAAAGG
This sequence comes from Heterodontus francisci, assembly GCF_036365525.1. Taxonomy (NCBI): domain Eukaryota; kingdom Metazoa; phylum Chordata; class Chondrichthyes; order Heterodontiformes; family Heterodontidae; genus Heterodontus; species Heterodontus francisci. The sequence continues at coordinate 116,943,406 of NC_090382.1, forward strand.
ATTCACGAGAATGGTTCCAGGGATGAGGAACTTCAGTTACCTGGATAGATTAGAGAAGTTGGCACTGTTTTCCTGGGAGAAGAGAAGGTTGAGAGGAGATTTGATCGAGGTATTCAAAGTCATGAGGGGTCTGAACTGAGTAGATACAGAGAAACTGTTACCACTGTTGGAAGGATAAAAAAAACCAGAGGGCACAGATTTAAAGTTATTTTCAAAAGAAGCAATGGTGACATGAGGAAAAGCTTTTTCATGCAACGAGTGGTTAGGGTGCATTGCCCAAGAGTGTGGTGGAAGCAGGTTCAATTGAGGCATTCAAGAGGGAATTGGATTATTATCTAAAAAGGGAGAATGTGAAGAGCTATGGGGAGAAGGTGGAAGAATGGGACTAGGTGACTTGCTCATTCAGAGAGCCAGCACAGACACAATGGGCTGAATGGCCTTCTTCTGTGCTATCACCATTCGATGATTCTATGGTGGCCATGCCTTCAGTTGCCTGGGCCCTAGGCTCTGGAATTTGCTCCTTAAACCTCTCCACCTCTCTTCCCTCCTTTAAGATGAGCATTAAGACCTACCTATTTAACCAGGGTTTTGGTCATCTCTCCGAGTATCCCCTTATGTGGCTCAGTGTCAAATTTAGTTTTATAATGCTCATGTGAAGCACCTTGGGATGTTTTATGCTCTTAAAGGTGACATATAAATGCAAGTTGCTGTTGTGAAATAATTTATAATGATACAACTTAAAAGCAGTGTAATATAGTCTATTATATAATTATTTGAGTGGAAAATAAGAAATTGCATTTGGAAAGCAGCTTTCATGATCTTAGGAGATCCCAAAGCGCATTACAGCCAATGAAATACTCTTGAAGTGAAGTCACTGTTGTAATGTTGAAAAGTCAACAATATTGTTGTAATCTCACAGTATGGCATTGTTTTATAGATAAGTTTTAAATATGTAATCATTTAATTATAATCCAGCAGGAACCAGCTATTTCACTTCAGTTTCAAGGGATGCATGACCGTGAGGTGAGGAAGGCTGAGTTCTGATGAAAGGTCATTGACCTGAAACATTGGGCAGAATCTTCCTGGCCCCAGGGTGGAGGGGCTTGGAGGCCGGACAGGGGCTGGGAAAATAGCAGGGAGCTGCGTCGGGATGGCTGCTCTTCCCAGTAGCTGGCAGGGACTTGGATCAGCTGCTTGCTGAATGGTGGGCAGCCAATTACCATATTTAAGGCCCCAAATGGGGATGATTCAGAGGGCTCACTGGCATTTTGCTTTGGCGGAATGGCTGCCCGCTGTGTGGGGAGGCAGCTAGCTCCATGCAGGTGGCCTTCCTGCAGAGGCTCCAAGCCCCCAATCGAGTGGCACAGGCAGGAAAGGCAGCCCCCTGTGGCCCAAACGAGCCACCCAGAGGGTTGCTCCCTTTGATCCCAGGGGCCGACCTGCTTGGCCCCTCTGAATTTTTATTTTAAACTTACTGTTTTGAGGCCAACTCCATGTTAAGACCCCCTCTCAATCTCCCTTCTACCTCAGCAGCAGCCACCTCTCTGGTGGGGCTACCAAGGCTTCAGAGCTGATGGCCATCTGATTGGGCCACTAAAATATACATCCTGCCTGCCGTTCCTAATTGGATGGTCAGCTCAGAGGGAATAAACTTGTGCCGGTAAACAAGATATCCTCATACTGTTAAGTTATACACTATAAGTAAGTGGGATACCATAGATTTCTGCAACAGCTGGGAAACACAACAAAGATAGGTATTGTAGTTCAGGTTAAAGTACTAATTTGACTTACTTGTGAGATATAATTATTTACAGAAGTAAGAATAAATCAGAAGGTACACAATAATGCAGTACTTAACTTTACACTAAAATAAAAGCAAAAAACTGCAGATGCAGGAAATCTGAAATAAAAACAGAAAGTGCTGGAAATACTCAGCAGGTCCGGCAGCATCTGTGGAGAGAGAAGCAGAGTTAATGTTTCAGGTCTGTGACCCTTCATTAGACCTGTTCACTGGGGGGGGGGGGGGGGGGGGTCCAATAGGAGGATCTCCAGCAATGACGTATTGGCAGCCCCACTGTCTGAGGTTTTAGGTGCCATTGTCTGTAGGCGACAGAGAAGGTGTCCCCGTTTTGAAGTGCCCTTTGAACACTTTTTAAAAATGTAAAAATAGAAAGAAGCTACAGACGCCAAGCCATCCTTGTGGAGGGGAGCACCTCCATAGGGCAGCTTGTGGCTGCAGCTGTGGCTGTTGCAGAATGGCGGTGTTGTGGGGGTTTAAAAAGGCCACTGGAATGCTCCCACCAACCCAGTCTTCCACCAGGAGGCTGCCTCTTTTCTCCAGCCCTGTTTCAGTCACAGCAGGAGGCCTACCTGCTGAATGGAAAATTCCAGTCAGCGCAGGTGAGGTCATAGAGTCACAGAATTGTTACAGCTCAGAATATAGGAACATAGGAACGGAAGGAGGCCATTCAGCCCATTGTGTCTGCACCGGCTCTCCAAATGATCAATTCACCTAATGCCACTCCCCTGCCTTCTCCCTGTAATCCTGCACATTCTTCCTTTTCAGATAACTGTCTAATTCCCTTTTGAATGTCTCAATTGAACCTGCCTCCACCACATTCTCAGGCAGTGCATTCCAGACCTTAACCACTCGCTGCGTGAAAAAGTTTTTGCTCATGTCTCCATGGCTTCTTTTGCCACTTGCCTTAAATCTGTGCCCTCTGGTTCTTGACCCTTTCACAAGTGGGAACAGTTTCTCCCCATCTACTCTGTCCAGACCCCTCATGATTTTAAATCCTTCTATCAAATCTCCTCTCAGCTTTCTCTTTTCATCAAGGAAAATAATCTCAACTTCGACAATCTATCTTCATAACTGAAGTTCGTCATCTGCAGAACCATTCTTGTGAATCTTTTCTGTACTCTCTCTAAAGTCCTCACATCTTTCCTAAAGTGCGGCGCCCAGAATTGAATGCAATACTCCAGCTGAGGCCGAGCAAGTGTCTTACACAAATTCAACAGAACCTCCTTGCTCTTGTACTCGATGCCCCTCTTAATAAGCCCAGGATACTGTATTTTTTATTAACCTCTCTCTCAATCTGTCCTGCCACCTTCAATGACCTATGCACATATACACCCAGGTTCCTCTGCTCCTGCACCCCCTTTAGAATTGTACTCTTTATTTTATACTGTCTCTCCATGTTCTTCCTTCCAAAATGTATTACTTCACATTTCTTTGCATTGAATTTCATCTGCCACCTGTCTGCCCATTCCACCAACTTGTCTTAATAGATTGCTTAATTGGTTTTATTGGCTACCTGCCGCTTACAGGTGAGTAACTGATCCACCCCGACCTGGCCTTTTTCAAAATGGCTCTGGATCAGAATCATGCTGGCAAACTGACACGCCGGCCTGCAGCACCTGGTCCCACCCCTATCAGACTTTAAAAACTGGCCCTTACAGTCATTACAGCACAGAAGGAGGACATTCAGCCCATCGAGCCCATGCCAGCTCTCTGTGGAACAATCCAGTAAATCTCATACCCCGGCTCAATCACCGTAGCCCAGCAAGTTTATTTCCCTCAAGTGCCCATCCAATTTCATTTTGAAATCATTGATCATCTCCACTTCCACCACCATCATAGGCAGTGAGTTCCGGGTCATTACCACTCGCTGCATAAAAAGTTCTTCCTCACATACCCCTCGGCATCTCTTGTCCAAAACCTTAAATCTGTGTCCCCTAGTCCTTGTACCTCAGCTAATGGAACAGCTTTTCTTTGTCTAACTTATCTAAACCTGTCATTATCCTGTGAACTCCTATCAAATCTTCCCTCAACCTGATCTGCTCCAAGGAGAACAACCCCATCTTCTTCAACCTAACTTTGTAGATAAAATCTCTCATCCCTGGAACCATTCTAGTAAATCTCCTTTGCCTCCTCTTGAGGACCCTCAAACCCTTCCTAAAGTGTGGTGACCAGAACTGGATGCAAGACTCTAGCTGGGGCCTAAACAAAGCTTTATAAAGATTCAGTATAACTTCCCTGCTTTTGTATTCAATGCCTCTATTTATGAAGCTCAAGATCCCATATAGTTTGCGAACTACTCTCTCAATGGCTGGAATTTTATGTTGAGTCAGTGGCCCCACCCAATGGCTAAAAAGTCAGGGGAGAGCTCACCTCTGCCAGGCCTGGGAGCCACGCAGCAATTTTACGTGGCTCAGGCCCTGAATTGGCCTCGGTTGGGACTTCCGCTCCTCTGAGGCAGGAAGTCCCGCCTTCAAGAGCTGCCAACAAATCAGAGGGCTGGCAGCTGTTCAGGCCCAGCAGCGCCACTGGGAGCGGTGGCCACTGCTGGGACTGCACCTCGCCAGAAGAGGACTTTCAAAGAGGTAAGTGGGATTCAGGCCTCGCTGGGGACAATCAGCTGGGCCCCAATGAAGGGGTGGGGGTTGGATACTATTAAAGGGGGGTAGATTTAGTGGGGGTGGTCTGTGCTGCTGTGGGGACCCTCTGTGGGACACAGGGTGCCTGATCAGGAGGGCATCCCCCAACTCGCAAGGAGACCGCCAAGTATTACTGGGTCACCTCCTCAGGTGCTGAACTGCAATTAATTGGCCACTTAAGGGCCTCAATTGTCCTGTGGTAGGTGGGCCATCTTCCACTTCCTCCGCCACTGGTAAAATTGCACTGGCGGTGGGTAACAACAAGAATGGCGCCCCTTGCCTCCCAGCCTGCTCCGGGGGAGGGGTGTGTAAAATTCTGACCAATATGTCCTGCCATCTTCAAAGATCTATGTACATGAACCCCTAGGTCCCTCTGTTCCTGCACAATCTTTAGAACTGTGCCATTAAGTCTATATTGCCTCTCATTATCCCTTCTGCCAAAATGCATCACCTCACACTTCTCTGTATTAAATTCCATCTACCACTTGTCTGCCTATTCTGCTAGCCTAACTATGTCCTGCTACAGTCGATTGATATCATCCTCTAGTTTTCCACACTTCCAAATTTGGTACCATTGAAAAATTTTGAAATTGTACTCTGTATTCCAATATCCAAGTCACTTATATATATCAAACAAAGCAGTGGTCCCAACACTAACCCTTGGAGAACACCACTGCCTACCAGCCTCCTGTCTGAAAAACAATCATTTACCACGACTCGCTGCTTTCAGTCCTAAATCTAATTTTTTATCTAAGTTGACACTGATCCTCCGAGTCCATGAGCCTTAATTTTATTAACCAGACTTTTATATGTTATTTTGGCAAATGTTTTGTTAAAAATCTATATAGACAACATCTACCACATTCCCTTCATCAAACTTCTCTGTTACTTCATCAAAAAATTCAAATAGATTAATTAAGCACAATCTGCCTGTTACAGATACATGCTGGCTATCCTTAATTAACTCAAATCTCTCCAAGTGCCTGTTGATATGAAATAAAAACAAGAAATGCTGGAACCACTCTGCAGGTCTGGCAGCATCTGTGGAAAGAGAAGCAGTGTTAACGTTTCGGGTCAGTGACCCTTCATCGGAACTGTTGATATGAAACTGGCTGGCCTGTACTTACTAGGAATGTCCTTACACCCTTTCTTAAACAAGGGTGTCACATTTGACGCTTTCCAATCCTCTGGTACCCAAGGAGGATTGGAAGATTATGGCAAGCCCTTCAGCTATCTCCATTCCCACCTCTCTTAGCAACCTTTCATGCAAGCCATCCAAATCACGTGACTTACCCACTTTCTGTATTGCCAGCCTTTCTAGCACATACTGCCTATCAATTTTCATCCCATCCAAGTGTGTGTTCCGAGCTGCCTGATTTTTTTTTTGATATCTCCCCCATTCAGGGAATGCAGCTTTCCCTGGAACAGTCTGTAAAACTTCCCTTCAAAGATATGAGATCTTCGAATTTCTCCTTGATCTTATCTTAACTGGAGTTTGTGAGAAGAAGCTTTACGTGAGAAATGATTGCTCAAGAAGTCTTTATTAGCCTCCAGTACATATAGCAGCATAGCTAAATAGCTAAACTGAGGAACATGGGACACCAGCCTGGTTATATGTCTATCTTTTTCCTTTGATGTCTAAATTGGCACAGTGGAAGTTTTAAAAAAGGTATACTTCATAATTAATCAAAACTGTCACAGCTGGAATTAATTTCTGTAGTGAAAGACAGCAAATGGAACTCAAAGATCTGAACTATTCTAGACCCCTGCCAAAGAGAAAGTAGTTAACAGAACCACTGTGAGGTTACCAATAGAGATGCACATTTGGTTCTGCCTAAAGTCTCCTGCTAAAACAAAGGAAATGGTACTAAACTCAGCAGTCATGACCTATCAGTGCCGAGATAAAGGTTCAAGTTAAAATATAATGATAAAATACATTACAGTATACAGTGCATACAGTATATCTTGCAGTTATACAGCACCATTAACATAGTAAAACTTCCCAAGGCACTTCACAGGAGCATTATCAAACCAAATTTGACACTGAGGCACAGAAAGAGATATTAGGAGAGGTACACAAAAGCTTGGTCAAAGAGGTAGGTTTGAAGGACCATCTGAAAAGAGAATAGAGAAGTAGAGAGGCAGAGAGGTTTAGGAAGGGAATTCTGGAGCTTAGGGCCCAGGCAGCTGAAGATGCGGCCACCAATGGTAGAACAATAAGAACTGAGATTGAAAATAAGCCAGAATTAGAGGAGTGCAGATATCTTGGAGGGTTATAGGGCAGGAGGCAGTTAGATAGATAGGGAGGGCGAGGTTGTGGAGGTATTGGAAAACAAGGATGAGAACTTTAAAGTTGTGGTGTTGCTGGATTGTGAGCCAGTGTAGGTCAATGAGCCACAGTCTTCCTTTCTGCCCCAATGTGTTACATCCAGAAACCTCTTTGTTCTTTCTATGGATTCTTCCACCCGTAATTCAACTTTTAAAGATGTTTGTAACTGTCCCTCTAAATCTCTGCTGCACTCAGAACTTTATTTCTCTATTTACTTTTTCAAAATCTAGTACTTTGATCAATCTATACTGAAATTTATTTACCATGATTACACCCACTCACCTAACCTCTGTTATGTAACTATGTTATCCTATAGGTCTCTTGCATTCTTTGTCATGGTTTTCCATGCCCTCTAAGTTTGGCAAATCTTGATATTATTACCCTGTGCTCACCTCCAAATCATTTACAGAGACTTCTTAACACAGAGCCCGAGAGCTGCCAGTAGCTATATCTTGCCATTCCAAGAAACATTAACTTACCCCCTCATCATTTTCTCTCAGTCCCACCATTTCATTTTTAAAACCATGTTCGTTAAACTTGCAACAATTGTTTACACGCCACTTTAACAAATGCTCTCTGAAAATTTGATCATATTGCATTACTTTGTCTATATGGTCGTTAATTTCCTTAAAGAATTTGAACAGTCAATGTTCGCTGATGATTGCACAATGTTCGGCACCATTCGCGACTCCTCAGATACTGAAGCAGCCTGTGTCCAGATGCAGCAAGACCTGAACAATATCCAGGCTTGGGTTGATTAACAACAAGTAACATTCGTGCCACACAAGTGCCAGGCAACAACCATCTCCAAACTGGATAAGGACAGTAGGTTTCATTTTCCAACAAGAGAGAATCTAACCATTTCCACTTGATGTTCACTGGCATTACCATTGATGATTACCCCCACTATCAACATCCTGAAACTGAACTGGACCAGCCACATAAATACTGTGGCTACAAAAGCAGGTCAGAGACTGGGAATTCTGCAGTGAGTAACCCACCTCCTGACTCCCCAAATCCTGTCCACCATCTACAAGGCACGTGTCAGGAGTGTGATGGAATACTCTTTACTTGCCTGGATGGGCGCAGCTCCATCAACACTCAAGAACCTCGACACCATCCAGGACAAAACAACCCACTTGATTGGCACCCCATCCACCACCTTCAAAATTCACTCCCTTCATCACTGACGCACAGTGGCAGCAGTGTGTACCATCTACAAGATGCACTGCAGCAACTCGCCAAGGCTCCTTCGACAGCACCTTCCAAACCTGTGACCTCTACCAACTAGAAGGACAAGAGCAGCAGATGCTTGGGAACACCACCACCTGCAAGTTCCCCTCCAAGTCACACACCATCCTGACTTGGAACTATATCGCTGTTCCATCATCGTCGCTGGGTCAAAATCCTGGAACTCCCTTCCTAACAGCACTGTGGGTGTACCTACCCCACATGGACTGCAGCGGTTCAAGAAGGCAGATCACCACCATCTTCCAATGGACAATTAGGGATGGACAATAAACACTGGCCTAGGCAGCAATGTCCACATCCTATGAATGAATAAAAAAAACAGCAGCCAATTTGCGCATAGCAAAATCCTATAAACATGTGTTAATGACCAAATAATCTGCTATTTTAGTGATTTTGGTTAAGAGACACACTCTTTGACACCTGCACAGGATTCATTTACCTGAGAAGGTAGATGGCTGCAGTTTAATGTCTCCTTTGAAAGGCTCAGCCCTCGCTCAGCATTACACTGGAGTGTCAACCTCTCTGAAGTGGGGTTTGAGCTCACATCCTTGCAAATCAGTAATAAGTGTGCTACCAACTGAGCAATGGCTGGCAATCGAGTGCTGTTACCTAACAGCCTCATCCTCTTAACTGGAGAACATGAGGAGGAGCACGACTAGCGCTTAATTTAAAATAAGCAAAGATAGCAAGAGTGAAGAATGAATGAGAAAGAAGGAAGGAAAAAAGATTTTGGGCTGAAATTTTACAGCTGGCTGCTGAGCTCGGCGGCAAGCTTCAAAAACGGAACGGCACACGCACGAGCGTCTGGCGCCACTGGGCAGGAACTGACACCATTGTTAAAGGGCTTCAGGCCCTTCCGAGGCATTTTAATTTTTAAAGGCACAATTTTTCAAAAATGAAAAGTAAACTTTTATTCGCAGTTCCAATCCCCTCTCCCACCCCCCCAATGACTAATCAGTTTATTAATTGCCCTGTCGCCCCCCCCAAAAAAGTTTCTTCTGATCCTGAACTTCCCCCCCCCCTGTGAGCTTTAGTAACTTTGACCTTCAACCCTTTCCCAGCATCCCCTCAACCAATAGCAAGAGTTTTCCCTGCTCCACCCACCACCCCACCCCCCCCCCCACCACCCGCCCTGCAAACTTCACTCCTCCCCTTTCCCCACCCGTGTGCCTCCTCGGATCTCCAAACAGAGATCTGAAGGTGCGGGAGCTGCGGCAACCAGCCGGAATATCGTTGTGGGACGGCTGTTACGACGAGGTAAGTAACTATGCATGTATTAAAGTTCATTTAAATATTTAAATTAAGTTGCCGTTGCTGAACAGCGGAGGGGCTGCTCTGAGCCAGAAGGGTCGCCCCTCCCCACGACCCCCAATGTCGGGGGGGCTGGTAAAATCCAGCCCTTTATGTTCACATTTTTGAAATCTTTCAAAGCACTTTGCAGAGTGTATTTCATGTGTAGTGCAGTAAATATTGTCTTGGCAAATCTCAATTGCTCTTGCATCAATATTCTATAGTTGGAGATGAGCAATGAATGGATGGCTGAAGGCACATGATGCACAGGTGAAGGGAATTGGGCTGAAAGTTTTGGGAGGCTGGATTCTCTGATTCCTCTGTGTAACTTGATCTTTACAAGGATAATACCACAGCTGTTGTTTAATGTGGCATCTTGCAATTAGTTTTTCTGGCAAAGTGACTTCACTGAAACCTATTCCCGTTGATTTTGAAGACATTCGGGAAGTCTTCAAATGTATTCTTTGAGTAGTTTTAAATGTAATTTCTGTGCATAGCCAGCCATCTTTCATAACAAACTGCACCAAAAAAAACCCACATGGGAGCATGCTGAGGCTGGATGAAACATGTATCAAAACAGTAGCTGCCATCATCACCTGATATAATAATGCAGAGTTGACTACACAGGTGTTTAAGAGATACAAGAACAGTAATGAGTTTCATAGTCAGTGATGCATTTCCCCCTCTGAGCAAATCAATGACTCAAAGAATGTCAAACTTCGATAACAATTTCATGAAATTACTGAAGTATGAGCAGGAAAAAAAAAATGCAAAACTGTCTGTTTCCTGCAGAGCAGGCAATGGTTTATACAAATTTACTATAATTTACTGCATTAAAATTGTAGGAATTACTCATCACTGCAACAGCTTCTGTTGTTTCAGAAAATCTTCCCATGTAACGTGACCTGGTAAAATGATACCCTTATTAAGACGACGCATTTGTAAACACATCCGAGTGTCAGAGAAAATACGGGTATAGAATTGAATCGTGAGGGACAAGAAAGTGAATATTTTTTTTAGGAATGGTGAAAGAACAATCGGCCCAAGAAATCCTCCTTTTTCTCAATAGGTCTGCACAAGCTTTCATCAAATCTATCAATTCCTCTCCAGAAACAATTGTAATTGCTTCTTAAATCCACTTGGACTATCCCCTTCAGTGGCCTTTACTGAGCTTGCATTGCTAAATCTGGTTCACTTATCCGTGCAATAGATTCACTTTTTCTTGGTTCTGCCACTGAGCTGTATTTACTAATGTCTCCTGGAACCTGATCTAAATGAACCAGAGCAATCTAACGCCCATTGCTTCCTCACAGTCGGCCTGTAACATATATTTTTTCTTCCTCCTCCAGTGAAACACAAATCAATTTAGATTCCAATACTTAAACTTGCCTTTTGGAAGTGGATTGAGGTTTCTTTGGCTGAAATTCAGAAGTGGAATGAACTGAAAGTCAGTCTACAGCCTGAAGTCTTATTCCCTCCTCAGCATGGGAATCGTAAATAAGACGGTATTACTCTGGGGATCTTATCTCAACAACAACAACTTGCACTTTCATAGTAAAACATCCCAAGGTGCTCCACAAGAGGGTTATCAAACAAAATTTGACACTGAGGCACATAAGGAGATATTAGGGTCAATGACCAAAAGCTTTGTAAATAGGTTTTAAGGAATGTCTTAAAGGAGGAAGAGAAGAAGAGAGGTGGAGAGGCTTAGGAAGGGAATTCCAGAGTTTAGGGCCTAAGCAGCTGAAGGCATCGCTGTTAATGATGGAGCGGTGGAAGCAGAGAGCACAAGACAGCAGAATTGTAGGAGCACAGAGATGTTAGAGGGTTGTAGGGCTAGATTATCGAGATAGAGAGGGGTGAGGCCCTGGAGGGATTTGAAAATTCAAATGTCGCTCGATTAGGAGCCAACGTAGGTCAGCGAGCACAGGAATGATGGGTGAGTTGGACTTGGTGCTAGTTCAGACACAGGCAGCAGACTTTTGGATGGGCTCCTCAATAGTGGGGTTGTACAGCGTGAATGAAATGCTGCTGCTTCCTGCCCTCCCTTGACCTCCCACCTCTCACCAAGCATCCTTGCTCAGCATTAGCATCATCAACATTAAAATAATTAGGGTAGTAGTATCGTTAGTAGGCAGCAGTTAAACTGGAGTTACCCCATCTGACACTGGTACCTGGCAGCTGAGAAGCATGGTTGACAGTGTAGAGTAATACTGCAGACTGCCTTCAGTCTGATGAGTGTCACAGTGCTGTGGCAACAGAATGATGTTCAAGGATATTTCAATGCCTCCATTAAGCTGTGAGTTCCCAGATCACAACCTCTTAGTGTTCAGATAAATAAGCAACCATTACCTCTTAATATTAGTGAAGATTCTATGCAAAGTATTCAAATTACTTACAAGTTCAAGAGGATCAGAGTTGCGCTGTATATGTGATTTCAAAGTGTTGAGGTATGAACACCGTCATACTGCTAATTTAACAAAGGTGTTGTCACACCAATGTGCTTTGTTGAATGATAATTTTCTTTAATCTACTGACTGGCGATCTGAATTTACATTTTTTTAAAAGGCAAATTGCCAGCAAAGTCATCCTTTTAGCTTAAGATGATCACCTAGTTTGCTACACTGTATCCTACATTGCAAAGGACTGTGAGGAGAGAGACAAAATATCTGCTCAGTCCCAAGCAAGAACCAAGACCCAGGAAGTTTAAAGGAACTACCTGTTCTCTCTGCAAGCAAAGAAATACTGCTACTTGCTTTGTTTGAATCACTGAGTGATTGTCAGGTGACAAGCCCATCCCCATCTGTGGTTTCAAGCTGGTGTTTTCTCTACAGCAGAGGAGAAGCAACTGAACTCTAACCTGAGCAGACCCTAAGTTGGGATCCCTCTCTCTCTCTCTCCATTCCAGCTTGAAATCTTGCTTGTTGACTGACCACCTTTGCATATTCCAGCTACAATCAGAAACCCCATTGGAGGAAAACATCTGCATTGCTGTCTCCAAGAGACTCATTGAACCAGTCATCTACTTTTTCAAACTAAAAGTCTCAGGACCACTGAATTCAGTTAGAAGCCAGCCGAATCACCAAACTCCACAGACTGTATACTTTGTTTATGGACTCGACTCAACTAATCTACCTTTCCCCACTCTGTAACCTATTTGTGTGTGTGTGTAAAAATCTCTAGTGTGTGTCAGAGAGTGAAAGTTGGCGCATTGTTTATTATTTTGTTAGTTCGGTTTAGGTACAATAAAGTTAACCTCTTTCTTTGTTAACTCAAGAAAACCTGTCCAATTGGTTCTTGTTATGATCATTCTTTTGGGCCTCCTTATCTCGAGAGACAATGGATACGCGCCTGGAGGTGGTCAGTGGTTTGTGAAGCAGCGCCTGGAGTGGCTATAAAGGCCAATTCTGGAGTGACAGGCTCTTCCACAGGTGCTGCAGAGAAATTTGTTTGTTGGGGCTGTTGCACAGTTGGCTCTCCCCTTGCGCCTCTGTCTTTTTTCCTGCCAACTACTAAGTCTCTTCGACTCGCCACAATTTAGCCCTGTCTTTATGGCTGCCCGCCAGCTCTGGCGAATGCTGGCAACTGACTCCCACGACTTGTGATCAATGTCACACGATTTCATGTCGCGTTTGCAGACGTCTTTATAACGGAGACATGGACGGCCGGTAGGTCTGATACCAGTGGCGAGCTCGCTGTACAATGTGTCTTTGGGGATCCTGCCATCTTCCATGCGGCTCACATGGCCAAGCCATCTCAAGCGCCGCTGACTCAGTAGTGTGTATAAGCTGGGGGTGTTGGCCGCTTCAAGGACTTCTGTGTTGGAGATATAGTCCTGCCACCTGATGCCAAGTATTCTCCGAAGGCAGCGAAGATGGAATGAATTGAGACGTCGCTCTTGGCTGGCATACGTTGTCCAGGCCTCGCTGCCGTAGAGCAAGGTACTGAGGACACAGGCCTGATACACTCGGACTTTTGTGTTCCGTGTCAGTGCGCCATTTTCCCACACTCTCTTGGCCAGTCTGGACATAGCAGTGGAAGCCTTACCCATGCGCTTGTTGATTTCTGCATCTAGAGACAGGTTACTGGTGATAGTTGAGCCTAGGTAGGTGAACTCTTGAACCACTTCCAGAGCGTGGTCGCCAATATTGATGGATGGAGCATTTCTGACATCCTGCCCCATGATGTTCGTTTTCTTGAGGCTGATGGTTAGGCCAAATTCATTGCAGACAGACGCAAACCTGTCGATGAGACTCTGCAGGCATTCTTCAGTGTGAGATGTTAAAGCAGCATCGTCAGCAAAGAGGAGTTCTCTGATGAGGACTTTCCGTACTTTGGACTTCGCTCTTAGACGGGCAAGGTTGAACAACCTGCCCCCTGATCTTGTGTGGAGGAAAATTCCTTCTTCAGAGGATTTGAACGCATGTGAAAGCAGCAGGGAGAAGAAAATCCCAAAAAGTGTGGGTGCGAGAACACAGCCCTGTTTCACACCACTCAGGATAGGAAAGGGCTCTGATGAGGAGCCACCATGTTGAATTGTGCCTTTCATATTGTCATGGAATGAGGTGATGATACTTAGTAGCTTTGGTGGACATCCGATCTTTTCTAGTAGTCTGAAGAGACCACGTCTGCTGACGAGGTCAAAGGCTTTGGTGAGATCAATGAAAGCAATGTAGAGGGGCATCTGTTGTTCACGGCATTTCTCCTGTATCTGACGAAGGGAGAACAGCATGTCAATAGTCGATCTCTCTGCACGAAAGCCACACTGTGCCTCAGGGTAGACGCGCTCGGCCAGCTTCTGGAGCCTGTTCAGAGCGACTCGAGCAAAGACTTTCCCCACTATGCTGAGCAGGGAGATTCCACGGTAGTTGTTGCAGTCACCGCGGTCACCTTTGTTTTTATAGAGGGTGATGATGTTGGCATCGCGCATGTCCTGGGGTACTGCTCCCTCGTCCCAGCACAGGCATAGCAGTTCATGTAGTGCTGAGAGTATAGCAGGCTTGGCACTCTTGATTATTTCAGGGGTAATGCTGTCCTTCCCAGGGGCTTTTCCGCTGGCTAGGGAATCAATGGCATCACTGAGTTCCGATTTGGTTGGCTGTATGTCCAGCTCATCCATGACTGGTAGAGGCTGGGCTGCATTGAGGGCAGTCTCAGTGACAGCATTCTCCCTGGAGTACAGTTCTAGGTAGTGCTCAACCCAGCGGTCCATCTGTTTGCGTTGGTCAGTGATTATGTCCCCCGATTTAGATTTGAGGGGGGCGATCTTCTTGATGGTTGGCCCAAGAGCTCTCTTCATGCCATCATACATTCCTCTGATGTTTCCGGTGTCTGAGGCCAGCTGAATATGGCTGCATAGGTGTTGCCAGTAGTCGTTTGCGCAACGCCTAGCTGTTCTTTGTGCAGTACTTCTGGCTGCTTTAAGTGCTGCGGATGTTAAATCGCTGGGGGCTTTCTTGTAGTTCAAAAGTGCAATGCGCTTAGCGGCTATGACAGGTTCCAGCTCTTCATTATGAGATTGAAACCAGTCTGCATTTCTCTTCGCACTTTTGCCGTAGGTGGTCAAAGCTGACTCATAGATGGCGTCTCTGATGTGGGCCCACTTGGTCTCAGCATCCCCTGTGGGAGTGTTTTGAAGGGCTGTTACAAGTGAATTTAGAAATTTTTGTAACAGCTGTGGGTGAGAAATTCTGCTCGTGTTGATGCGCGGGTGGCCCTTCTGCTTGGAATGATGCAACTTCTTTGGTCTGAGTCTAACCTTGCTGCACACCAGGGAGTGGTCGGTGTCGCAGTCCGCACTGTGGAAGCTGCGTGTGATTTGAACACTGTTTAAGGCGGCTCGCCTTGTGACAATGAGGTCTAGCTGGTGCCAACGACGTGATCTTGGGTGCCTCCATGAAACCTGGTGACAGGGTTTAGTGTGAAAGAACGAGTTGGTGATGCAGAGGTTATGATAGGTACACAACTCAAGCAGTCTCTGCCCGTTCTCATTCATCCTTCCAACGCCATAGCGCCCAAGGCAGGAGGGCCATGAGTCATGGTCGGCCCCAACCCTGGCATTAAAGTCCCCCAGCAGGAATAGGTATTCGGTGTTGGGGATGCTGCTAATGATGTTATGGAGTTGTTCATAGAACTGGTCTTTAGCTTCAGGTGCGGAACAGAGTGTTGGAGCATAGATGCTGAGTAGGTGTACTGGACCAGAGGTGGTGAGCAGTCGGATGGACAGTATGTGTTCCGAGCCATTTGAGGGAGGCTCTATCATGCTGAGCAAGGAGTTTCTGATGGCGAAGCCCACTCCATGCTGTCTTGGTTCTTCAGGATCCCTGCCCTGCCAGAAGAAGGTGTAGTCTTGCTCTGCTCGAGAGCCACTCGCGGGGAGGCGAGTCTCCTGAAGTGCTGCAATGTCCACATTGAATCTACTGAGCTCGTTGTTAATGATGGCGGTCTTCCGAGAATCGTTGATTTGTGTAAGGTCTTCCGACAGGCCAGGACACATAGTTCTGACGTTCCAGCTTGCAAAGCGAAGGGCTGGTACCTTCTTTCCTTTTTTCATGTTGTTTGGTGCGGTGTATCAGTCCACCTTTCGGGCAATGACCCTGAGCTCCAAGCACCCATTGAAGCAGGTGGACTGTGGCGGGACAGAACCTTATTGACCGGGGGCTGCCCGGTTTGAGGCGGGCGGTAGCTGTCCAGTGAGGTGCAATGACCTCTCCCACCGACAAAGGCAACCCGTGGCGCCCAGTTTCTACGCCAATTTATCTGGACTTATAACCCGTAACTGCTGCCTTCCGTGTTGTTTTAGTCGCTGTGAAACAACTATGGAGTGACCTCTCCATGGCGCATGCCTGGGCAAATTTATGGAGGTTGAGAGTTGCCCAGTCGTCAAAACCCCCCTCTCGGCCTTTCTGGTGGGGTCCAAAGGAGTGCAGGACACGACGTTTGGCACCAGTATGGCTGCAGGAACTGCCGGAAACATGCCAAAGGTGACACATGACCGCCTACGGGGTTCCGCTCCGGATTTTCTGTTAGGGTTTACTCCCTTAGCCTTGGTCTCTCCCGAGACGCCCACAAGGCAGTGGGGTTGTTGGGGCCCCTACACAGGTGTAGGATGGTGCCGGTGGGAGGAGGGGATGCAAGGGGGAGGGGTAGAGGGAGGGGGTGGGGGGGGGGTGCAGGGGAAGGGGGTGCGGGGTGAAGATGGTGCGAGGGGGGGGCGGGCTGGGACGGGGTTGTGAGGGGGTGAGCTGAGAGGGTGGAGCAGGGAAGGGGAGGGGGGTGGAAGGGGGGTAAAAGGGGGGGGAGGGGGGGTGGAATCTGGTGCAGGTAATAAGCCATTTCCTCAGTGCCCACCATCGACGTCCGGAAAGCTCATCCACGTCCTTCGGGAGGTGAAGCATCATTTGGCAGACTTAGAGGTGATTACATTTGCTAAGGGTTTTTTTTTCAGTGGTTTAAATAAAGGCATGCAGCATTGCCGACAGTGCGCTGCAGATGCTCTCCGAGCCATCTCCCGCGGGCGCTTTGAAGTTGCGGCCGGGGGGGGCCGTTCGTGGATGTTTTGGGTGTTCGGGGCACCTTTTCACAGGACTTCTCTCGGGTCCCGCAGCTCCTTCTTCACCTCAATGGACTTACCGCATGCCGTGGCTGCAGACACTCTGGACTGTGAAGACAGCAGGATCGGAGATTGAAGTATCGGCAGCTGTGCTCGTCAGTTTCATCCGGATCAATTTCATTGAGAAAACAAAGAGCAGGTGTGGCTGGGGGAGGGCAGTGGGCCCAGGTAACATACACTAAACTAACTGTTAACTTTTAGATAGGGCTAAAATGAACTGATTTAAAGAGCCAGGGGAATTTAAACAGTTTAAGAGGGCAGATTGGGGGAGAAAACGTTAGGGATGGGAGCAGATGGCCATGGATAGAGTTGAACAGCAAGGGAGCTTCCGAGGGAGCTTCCAGCCCAGGAGCCATCTTGAACAAAGGTGCAATATAAGATGTTATGATCATAGCAAGTAAGTAATCAAACACCTACTGAATTGGCCAATACATCCACTTTAAGAATTAATTAAACCTGTTGTGGTCAAACAAGGAGAGGGAAAAGAGGGAAGCCCTTCAACCCCTCCTCACTTGACCATAACAGTGCTAATCATCGGGTTGGTGCCTAGATTAAGATCGAGGGCAAAGAAATGTTCTGCGAATTCATTGTTGCATTAGTTACTAATATTGCAATTCAACCCTAAGTGTTGTATAAATACAGAATCTAAGGCTGCCATTTCAGGAGTGCAACACCCTCCGCAGGAAGGGTGGATCCCCGAGCAGCAGGAGGGCATGGGAGGGGAAAGAAAGGCAGGAAGGACAAGGAGGCCAAACTCTCAACAGAGGATCTGCTGTTAAAGACAAAGATCCCTGGAGATGGCCTAGACCCAGTGCCGCAGGAGACTGTGACTCTCCAGGCAGATTACAACAGACATCTGTGCCCTCATTTCCAAAGGTACCTCGCACCTCGTAGCACTGGTCGCCATGATGTGCCAGTAGCTGGCTCATTCCAAGGATTAGCTGCGGACACAAATGGTAGCACACCACTGCATCTCACAGGTCACTGATGCCCTCATTTCCAGAGTTGGACAGCACATTCATTTCACGACAGACACGCAGGGACAGAGTGCATTGGGTTTCTCTGCCATTGCTGGATTCCCTCAGGTGCAGGGCATCATTGATTACACTCATGTGACCAGCAAGTCACTCAGTGACCGGCCAGTGAGATTCATCAACAGGAAGGGCTTCCACTCTCAATGCCCATCTGATCTGTGACCAAAGGAGCTTCCTCCATGTATGCACTCACTGTCCTGGCAGCTGCCATGATGCTTTCATACTCCGCTAGTCCATGCTGCCTCAGACCTTCACTCTAATACACACATCATGTGTGGATGGAAACCAGGGAACAAGGGTATCCCTTGGAGAGATGGCTACTCACTCCTCTACGGGAGCGCCAGATAGAGACGCGGAGGCAATATGACCAAAGCCACCTGCTCACTAAGATCACCATTGAGCAAGCCATCAGACTTCTCAGGATGCGCTTCCAGGGCCTGGACTGGTCGGGTGGCCCTCCAATACCCTCCTGCAAGGGTCTCGATCATTGTGATAGTCTGCCGCATTCTCTGGAACATGGCCCTCTACAGAGGCATGGACCTTGAGGACAGTGAGGACCTGGAAAGAGACAGGTCACTGGGAGACGAGCTGGAGCAGGAGGTGACAGAGGAGGAGGAAGTGGAAGTGGAGGGCTGAACAGAGAGGTGACCCAGCTGCGCAAAGAGTTGGTGGGACAGGGCTTGGGGCATGAAGGGTCATGAGGATGTCATGAATGTCAGGGATCTCCTGATTCAAGAACGTTTCAACTGAGCCCCTCTGACCCAGGTCAAGGGATATGAAGGGAGTCTGACGTACCTGCACTAACACATCCATGGAAGACGCAGCCTGGAACATCTAATCACTTACTCCAATAAAGGAAGTGCATCTGCCCAGAGGCTTTGCCCTCACTGTGGAGGATCCCATAATCTCTTTCACCACCTCATAGCACTTTCCTGACACAGCAGCAATAAAATGAGTCCCAGACATCTGGCTTAAAGTGTCATTTATACAATACAAAGAGAGGAAAGCAGGTCAGAGAGACAGTAAGAACACATCCCAGTGCCACACTCAGTGCTCCACGCAATGCGTTGGCCTCTGCACTGGCCACTCCTGTGTGTTCCTTTTGTTGCTCAGTCACCTTGGCTTGCGGCTGAGATACATGCTGCAGTCGCCCTCATCATGCAAGTGCCTGTGGGACACCTCCAGAGACTGTTGCACCTGAATCATTGCTGGGGCAGCCTCTGTCGCTTGGCCCAGCTGCACAGGGGGTCCCTCAGTCAGAGGGGCCAAGGAGGGCAAGGATGATGAGGGTGCCCCATGTGATGTGGCACCTCATCCTGTTCCGTGATATCCTAATCCCTTGGTGGGTGCAGATGGCATCCCCTCTAAAGATCTCTGTGCCACCAGCACCACTGACCAGTCCATGTTAATCCAGTGTCATATGTATCCCATGGACATCAGGGCACATTTCCTGCATGCACTCTGTGATGCCGCATATGGCTGTCCAATAGTTTGGCTGCTCCGTCTATTGAGCAGCTCATGCACTCATAGGCCTGAGCCATTGTGAATAACATGAGCTGAATGAACTCCCCCATTCTCTGCCCATGACCCCGCACTGCCTCAGCGAACTCCGACATCTCCTCATGCTGTTCCAGGTAGAGCCTCCTGAGTGTAGAGTGTGAGTGCGACTCCTGAGGCCCTGAATCTGTGCCCAGCTGAGCCGGGCATCCTCAGAGGGGGCTGATCACAGTTGCCTCTGCCTCTGGCATCTCTTCCTGTCCACTAGTGCTGTGATTATCACCCTGAGCCACCTTATCTGCACACACGCAAGGACCCATCAAGGTGAGAGTATCTGCGCTGGTGGACTGTGTGCTTGTGAGGTGTGACTGTGCTTCTTCCTCTCCTTTGTGTTGCTGTGGGCCCGTGGAGAGAGGGGGGACGGGCTGCCATGGTTTGGCCATCCGGACCTGTGAGCGACACAAGAAGAGATGCTGAGAGCGAGCCTAAGAGAGTAGAAACCTCTGCAGTGCTGAGGCTCCCCAATGTCACTCAGTGTGCGACACACTATTAGATGGGATGGAGTGCACTGCATACCCTTAATAACCACTTTACCCTCTGTAATCACTAGGTCCACCAGGAGCACCCATTTTGCCAGGCCCGACTGACTCTTCTCCCACTATCCTGGCTCTCTCCATCGCTGTCTGCACAACTGGGGTGATACAATAGAGGAACAGCACCGCCTCCCGTCTGGCCCCTCTCCCAGACATTGTGCGTTCGTTTCTCCTGCAAGGAGAAAAGAGAGTGAGATAAGACACTGCTGTCCTCTGTGTCCAGTGTTATCTCCCTCTATCCATTGGGAGCTGCGTGTCTCCATGATGACAGCTCCTCAGCAGCTCTCGGGCTGTGAGCTATTCTAAGGGGTCAGTCAGTGCCCTGGGCACACACCCCTCCCATGTCCAGGTGCAGCATGCACCCTGAGGCTCCTCAGCTGATGTGTCTGCTGGAGAGTGGATACCCAGAGGCCTGTCCCGAGGGTTGGGGGTTGCACTCACCTTGCCAGAACGAATGAGGTTGTTGAACCTTTTATGGCACTGGATCCAGGTTCTTCTTGTCTCACTTTTGCTGCTGACAGCAACAGCAATCTGGGCCCAGACCTCCTCCTGCCGCCCTCTGGGGAACCGAACCTTCCTCCTTTCACTCAGGAACCCCAACATTAGATTCAGGTCTGCACCAATGAACTGAGGGGTAGCCCTACCCCAGGTGCCAAGCCGATGGCTCGCTTGACTCATCTCACTTCCCTCTCCTGCAATGGAAGGTTTTGGTACAAACCATGGATTTCTCCCTCAGGACAACCCATAGCCTCAGTGATGGCTGCTGGAGGGAGTCTAAATCAGTCCCACACTACATCTGACCCGCCTCCATTCCCTCCCCCTGGCTCTAATTGAACAGGGAACCCGTCTCCATATCAATCAAGCGCTAAACCCCATGAAGCTCAGATTTTAATCAGTTTCCCACTGGATGCGGGCTCCTGACCCGAAAACAAACCCAACTCCTGTTTCCTGCCTCCGTGGTGAAAATTCAGTGCAGGACTCTGAAAACAAAACCTCTCTTCATGCAGGTATTCTTTGTTTATGATGCCAGAGAGACTTATTATTCATAGACTAGTGATCCCTGTTGTGTCTACTGTGAATGTATTAGTTTTCTTATATTTGCTGCTTGGAGATAATGATTGAATTTTAGATGGTATCTGATAGGTGACATAAGACTACAATATTTCTATCAGTGTGATTTACTTTTGCCATTCATGCAGTGTTAGCTACGGCTAATAGATCAATTTTGCTTTCTATGATTTTTATATAGCTATTTCTATAGTGAAGCAAACTGGAGTTACTTTATTGGCCACACTTTATTTTTCATTGGACACTGTACGACCAGATAGTGGTGAGAATGTCGAACTTGCTACCAAATGGATTAGTTGAGGGGAACAGATACATTTAACAGGAAGCTAGATAATCACATGAAGGAGAAAGAAATAGAAGGATATGCTGATAGGGGTAGATGAATAGGGGTGGGAGGAGGCTCATTTGGAGTTAAACACAGCACAGACCAGTTGAATCGAATGCTGAAAATACTTTGTAAAATTCTCAGCCATAAAGGTTATAGACACTTTGATCAAGTATTTGGTGAGTTTATTTTTTATTTGTTTCATGGATGTGGGCCTCGCTGGTAAGGCCAGCATTTGTTGTCCATCCCTAATTGCCCTAAAGAAGGTGGTGGTGAGCTGCCTTCTTGAACCGCTGCAGTCCATCTGGTACGGGTACAGCCTGTCACACTCATGTGAAGTGCAGCGATTGAAAGTACAGAACCCAAACTGAAAAGTTATAAATATTGACTTTTCCTTTAAAAAAAGTGGACAATGTGCTACAAAATGGCTGCCAAAGGTCAAACAACCTGGCCCTGTATGTTCAAACTGCCTTACTGTCTGTTTAGGACAACGGGATACATTTCAAGCTAAGAGGTATCAATTACACCCATCCTGAACCCAACAAGAAACATTTTTGAATTGAATAGGTTCTTCTAAAACAAAGAAGGCGTGAAGTAGCCACATTCTGGGTCATTCTTGGTCACCACAAGGAGGGGACTCTGCATCTACCAACAGAAGCAACATGTGAGAGACTTTTTTACCTTAAAATGTAACTCTTTGGTGAGAGAGGGAGAAAATCTGAACAACATCACCAAAAGTATTTCCAGCCGAGAACTGAGATCTCCAGCAAAAGCCAAAGAAGGAGCCCTGCTCTGAATTCTACACTTCAACTCACTGCAGCAGAGAACTGAAAGTGATCACTGTCTCCAGATTGAATCCCAACTACCAGAAAAATGTACAAACAACCCAGGCCTGCAACTTTAAAAGACAAATTGACCTCCGAGAATATTCAACAGAACCCCGAACATCCACCTATTTCAAACCATTTACCTCTTATCCCCTCTATCTGTCACTTCCGGGGGGTGTGTGTGCAAGTGAAAGCCTGTGTGGGTGTGGTTGCGACAATTTCCGGATGAATATAGCTCAATAAATCTTCTGTTTTAAGCCTACAAGAAAACCTGTCATTGCCTGTTTGTTTGACAAATAAAACACTAAAGGGATTAAAACCCTAGTTGCAAAAACACTTGCTACGGTCAGTTGGGAGGTGAACAGTGGGAACCACCTTCACTCCTTACCACCTGGTTATATCAAATTGAGAGATCAAAGCTGGCATCCAAACCGTCAGATAAGCAAGAGATTTGGAAACAGAGGAAAATTGACCTCTAAAATTGTGAAAAAGTAAACAAACAGGTTTTTTTCTCTCTACGGTAATAGAAACAAAAAGGATAGCCACATTTACTTGTCCCCTGAAATGGTCTAGCAAGCCACTCAGTTGTACGAAACTGCTGGAGAAAAGTCTGAAAAAAATGAAACCGGACGGGCCACCCGGCATCAACCTTGGCACCGGAAATGACAATGGCACACCCAGCCCTGTCGACCCTGCAAAGTCCTCCTTACTAACCTCTGGGGCCTTGTGCCAAAGTTGGGACAGCTTTCCCACAGACGGGTCAAGCAACAGCCTGTCATTGTTATACTTATGGAATTACGCCTTACAGACAATGTCCCAAGCAGCACCATCATCATCCTTGGGTGTGTCCTGTTCAACCAACAGTATACAGTCAGGAGGGAGTTGTCCTAGGAGTTCTCAACATTCATTTCAGTCCCCATGAAGTCTCATGGCATCAGATCAAAAATGGACAAGGAAAGCTCCTGCTTATTACCACCTACCACCCTTCCTCAGCTGATGATTCAGTACTCCTCCATGTTGAGCAGCACTTGGAGGAAGCACTGAGGGTGGCAAGGGCACTGAATGTATTCTGGGTGGGGGACTTCAATGTCCATCACCAAGAGTGGCTTGGTAGCACCACGACTGACCAAGCTGGCTGAGTCCTAAAGGACATAGCTGCTAGTCTGAGTTGGCTGCCCTTGTCCTGCTAGGTGGTAGAGGTCGTGGGTTTGGAAGGTGCTGTCGAAGGAATCTTGGTGAGTTGCTGCAGTGCATCTTGTAGATGGTACACACTGCTGCCACTGTGCGTCGGTGGTGGAGGGAGTGAATGTTGAAGATGGTGGATGGGGTGCCGACCAAGCGGGCTGCTTTGTCCTGGATGGTGTCGCACTTCCTGAGTGTTGTTGCAACCTCAGTCATTCAGGCAAATGGAGAGTATTCCACAACCCTCCTGACTTGTGCCTTGTAGCTGGTGGACAGGCTTTGGGGAATCAGGAGGCGGGTTACTCACTGCAGAATTTCCAGCCTCTGACCTGCTCTTGTGGCCACAGTATTAATGTAGCTGGTCCAGTTAAGTTTCTGATCAATGATAACCCCAGGATGTTGATAGTGGGGGATCCAGTGATGGTATTGCCATTGAATATCAAGGCAAGATGGTTAGATTCTCTCTTGTTGGAGAACATCATTGCCTGGCATTTGTGTGGTGTGAATGTTCCTTGCCACTTATCAGCCCAAGCCTGATTGTTATCCAGGTCTTGCTGCATATGGACACGGGCTGCTTCTGTATCTGAGAAGTCGTGAATGGTGCTGAACATTGTCCAATCATCTGAGAATATCCCCACTTCTGATCTTATGATGGAGGGAAGGTCATTGATGAAGCAGCTGAAGATGGTTGGGCCTAGGACACTACCCTGAGGAACTCCTGCAGTGATGTTCTGGGACTGAAATGATTCACCTCCAACAACCACAACCATCTTCCTTTGTGTGAGGTATGATTCCAAGCAGCAGAGAGTTTTCTCCCTGGTTCCCCCAGTGTATGTCAATGAAATGACTGATACACCACCTACAGAGTGAAAATTCTCTCAGTGGCATGTGGAGAGGTTGCTGCTGCTCTGAATTTGTGATATTTGCATTTGGGGTAGGATTTGGATTGACGGCAAAGACATTGAAGGATGTGCACATGTGCAATATTACAGTTGGCCTGGGTTTGTGACTTTATGTTTCTGGCTGTGGTTCTTTCACAATGTCAGTGGAAGGTGTCTACATGGGGTCATTGTGAATATTGCATTGTTGACCTGCATAGGAAGGCTGAGACCTAAGCTGATACAGCAAAGCAGAGGAATCAGTCTGTGCAGGATATCCAACAGCATTTCTGCATCTGAAGGCAGAGGACTCAGCTTGATAGGAAGGACGAGGATTCAACCTCAACAGGGAGGCTTTAAGGTATATCTGAGGACTAGGCCTGCACAGGAAGATCGAGCACTCAGCTTAGCTATGAAAGCTCAGGGTTCGGCATTACAGTAGGGCTCAAGACTCACTCTACCCTGAGCAAGAACAAAATGATGTTTACAAACAACCAGCGTAGGCAATGGTCTTTAATGTTTGCAATTGAAAATTCTTTGCAAGTGAAGTCACCACATGAGGTGGCATTCTCAGTCCTAAGAGGCTTGTACACTATCTCAATAAGACAGTGCTGCTTCATAAGATGGTGCTAATGATGGTCTTGTGCCTAAAATGGTTAAATTATAAGGACAGTTTGCATAGATTAGACTTATGTTTCCTTGATTTTAGAAGATTAAAGGGTGATCTAATTGAGATGTTTAAGATGATTGCAAGATTTGAGTGCAGAGAAACCCTTTCCTCTGGTGGGGGGAGGCGAGAACAAGGGGGCATAACCTTAAACTTAGAGCCAGGCCGTTCAGGGGGTGATGTCAGCATGCATCACACAAAGGGTAGTGGAAATCTGGAACTCTCTCCCCCAAAAAGCTGTTGAGAATGGGGGATGGGAGGGCGTCAAATGAAAATTTCTACATATAAATTGATGGATTTATGTTCGGTAAGGATATTGAGAGATATGGAACGAAGGCGGGTAAACGGAGTTAGGATGCTTATCAGCCATGATCTAATTGAATAGTGGACCAGACTCGAGAGGTTGAATGGCCTACTCCTCTTCCAATGTTCCGATGTTGAGTGGCTGCAGTGTTGTAATGTGAACAGGGTTTGATGTATTTTCTTGGTGTGTGTGAACATGCACTCAAAGTAAGTGCTGCCTCTGTACATGATAAAATGTTGATCTAATTACATTCTGGAAGTGGTGCCTTCAAGCTTCTGAGCTTTTGAATTTCCTCACAGCTCACTGAAGGCCCATCTCCTTCAGCAGCATTTAATGCAGGTGATTACCAGAATCAAATCTGGAGGAAGGAAGACGGAGAAGAAAAATTGATTTATCTGAAGCTATTTTCCCGGCACCAAAAAGTATGTCAGTAATTGTAAATAACCTCTTTGTGGCTCAGCTGTAGCAAAGTTTATTGCACTGTTTGTGAGTGTGTTTTTTTTTAATACCATACATCACAAAGACTGCACCCGAAGCTAAAGGATGGAACATAAGCCTTCATCTATCTTGGGGTGATAGCACCAGCTGATCTCTACACGATGCAGTGAAAGATAACAGCTGGTATGGTGTTAATACGTACACCACTGGGAATGAGGCTATCATCACCTCAGTGGAGACGTGGAAAAACAAGTTGCCATTTTTGAAGTGTATACATTCTTCAAGGTTAGAGACGATATTGTCAGGAAGTGCAATTTCCACCCCCCCCCCCCCTCCCCTCCCATTTTGTGCCCAGTAACATTTCCTACTTAGGTGTGACTCGTAGATAGCACTTTTACCTCTGAGTCACAAGGCTGTGGATTCGAGGACCTACTCCAGAGATGTGAGCGTATTATCTAGGCTGAGAACCTAGTGCTGTGCTGTAGGAGGTGCCATCTTTCAGATAAGATGTTAAGCCCAGACCCTGGGGGGAAATTTTGTCCTGGCGACGGGGGTCTCGACGTCGGGAGAAACCGATGCTGAAATCCCTGCGTCACCACTTTTCCGGAAGGCCCACCGAATTTAATGCCAATCAGACACTTCAGTGGACAGCGGCGGGCCTTCCATAGGATCTAGGACCCTGTTGCCGCAAGACCCACCCTTGGCGAGCTGCTGGCCAATCAGAGGCTGTGGCTGCTGCTGGAAATGACTGTCTTGGAGGTCGAGGATCACTGCTGGACCCAAGCCTCAGATAGGTCGGGGCGGGAGGGGTCCCGCAGGGTGGGAGCTGCGGTAGGGAGGTAGGGGGTTTGGCAGTAAGTGCAGGGAGTGGCCCTCAGCAGGCCACCCCTCTTCCCGAAGCTGGGTCCCTTGTTCAGGAACCCCAGAGCTGGGAAGCAGCCGGCACAGTTTTCTGTGGTTTGTTTCCCATGTGGCGACAGGGCCGCCTGCCGCACGGCTAATTGCGGCGGCAGCGGGATGAGGCCCTTAATTGGGGGTTCATTACCCAGTTAAAGGCCTCAATTGGTAGTGGGGTGGGAAGGCTGTTCACAGGCATTCCTGTCCCGGACTAAATTTTGGCAGAGGCGGGATGATGGTGGGAACCTCTCCCAGCCACTATCCCACCTGAATTTATGCTCGTCTTGTCTCCAAACCGCCATGGGGATGAGTATAAAATTCCGCCCCACCTTCTGCCTCAGGTGAACATACTCAATCCCAAGGCACATTTGCTAAGAAGGGCCTTTTCCTCGATGTCCTAGTCAATATTTATCCCTCAACCAATGGCACTAAAACAGATTATCCGGTCATTATCACATTGCTGTTTGTGGGAGCTTGCTGTGTGCAAATTAGCTGCTGTGATTGCTACATTACAACAGTGACTACACTTCAAAAGTACTTCATTGACTGTCATTTGCTTTGGGAGCCCTGAAGTTGTGAAAGATGGTTATTGAGGGTTGGTGGAAATGTGGAGTAATCAGTTCAGCCATGCAGGCTCAAGGGGCAGAGTGGCCTCCTCCCGCTCCGAATTTGTCGGCTTGTATGTTTGTATATAAACAGAAACGCTTCCCTCCTTTTTATTTTTTCTTGCTCCGTAATGCAAAATGGGAGATAGCAAATTAGCAACTCGTTTTCACAGGATGTCCAATTTTATTTTTCATTGACTGCTAAGATTTTGACTATTTGTCTTAAAGGAGCAGAAACATTTCAGATCAGGAAACATTTGCCGGTGATGTGGCCAAGAAGACACTGAGTGTTTGAAGTCAAAACA
Source organism: Heterodontus francisci (assembly GCF_036365525.1). Lineage (NCBI taxonomy): Eukaryota > Metazoa > Chordata > Chondrichthyes > Heterodontiformes > Heterodontidae > Heterodontus > Heterodontus francisci. The sequence goes on from NC_090382.1 coordinate 116,970,945, forward strand.
CGAAATGCTGGAAATTCTCAATAGGTCTGGTGGCATCTGTGGAGAGAGAAGCAGAGTTAACGTTTCGGGTCAGTGACCCTTCTTCAGAACTGGAAAATATTAGAAATGTCAAAGGTTATAAGCAAGTAAAGCGGGGGTGGGGCAAGAGATAACAAAGGAAAAGGTGTAGATAGGACAAGGTCACAGAATAGCTGACCAGAAGGTCGTGGAGCAAAGGCAAACAATATGTTAATAGTGTGTTGAAAGCCAAAGCATTAGTACAGATAGGGTATTAATGGACTGAAAATTGAACAGCCGCAAGTACAAATGTGGAAAAAAACAGTGGGTAAGCAAACTGAACAAACTAAGATGAAATAAAATAAAATAAACACAAAAAAAAATAAAAAAAGGAAAAAGAAAAAAATAACAGTTTGCTTACCCACTGTTTTTTTTTCATGTTTGTACTTGCGGCTGTTCAGTTTTCAGTCCGTTAACACCCTATCTGTACTCATTGCTTTGTCTTTCAACACACCATTAACATATTGTTTGCCTTTGCTCCATGACCTTCTGGTCAGCTATTCTGTGACCTTGTCCTATCTACACCTTCTCCTTTGTTATCTCTTGCCCCACCCCTGCTTTACTTGCTTATAACCTTTTACATTTCTAATATTTGCCAGTTCTGAAGAAGGGTCACTGACCTGAAATGTTAACTCTGTTTCTCTCTCCACAGATGCTGCCAGACCTGCTGAGTATTTCCAGCATCTCTTGTTTTTATTTCAGATTTTCAGCTTCCGCAGTATTTTGCTTTTATTTGAGTGTTTGAAGTCCCTGTTTTTTTGTTAACCAGGCCATGCTTGGTGTTGACAGCAATTATAGAAGCTTCCATTCAAATTATTCCCCTATCCACTGGCAATAACTTCACCCTCACATTGTTTTCAAGCACATCATCAAATATCGAGCACAGTACAAGGCTCCCTGACAACAGCCAGGAGTTCACGGATGCAAAATAGTTGCCATATCTTTTCTTTCAAATACTTTTAGAACTTTACTAGTTTGAAGATTTCTCAGCTGTTGTAACAAAAAAAGATTTAGAGCATTTTACCCATCCATTTTGTTGGTGTAAATCTAAGCAAGTGATGGCAGCCTATTTTAATGCTATGCTTTGTGTTGGCTGCTTAACATTACATCACTAGTGACCTTTTTTAAAACTTGAGTTATGGGCATCACTGGCTAATCAGGCATTTATTGCCCATCCTAAGTTGTTTTTGAGAAGGTGGTGGTGGGACTTCTTCTTGAACTGCTGTAGTCTGTGGGGTGGAGGTGCTTTTACAGTGCTGTCAGGGAGGAAGTTCCAGGATATTAACCCAGCAACAATGAAGGAATGGTTGATATATCTCCAAGTCACAATTATACATGTCTTGGAGATGTTCCAATGTACCTACTGCCCTTGTCTTTCTAGGTGGTGGAGGTTGCATGCTTGGAAGTCATAGAGAGATACAGCACTGAAACAGGCCCTTCGGTCCACTGAGTCTGTGCCGACCATCAACCACCCATTTATACTAATCCTACATTAATCCCATGTTCCCTACCACATCCCCACCATTCTGTTGCCACCTACCTATACTAGGGGTAATTTACAATGGCCAATTTACCTATCAACCTGCAAGTCTTTGGCTGTGGGAGGAAACTGGAGCACCCGGCGGAAACCCACACGGTCACAGGGAGAACTTGCAAACTCCGCACAGGCAGTACCCAGAACTGAACCTGGGTCACTGGAGTTTTGAGGCTGCGGTGCTAACCACTGCACCACTCCTCTGCTGAAGAAGGCTTGACAACATGCTGTAGAACATCCTGTTATTCGTATACACTTCAGCCATGGTTTGTCGGTGATGGACGGAGTGAGTTTCTACTCTTATCTTCCGAAGACAGGTAGGCTACAGTCCAACAGACAGCAGCAGCTCGGTCACTTTACATTCTGGAAGGTGAATTTCACTGGGGTTTCACTAAGAGAACGTCCATGCTGATTTCAGTCACATCCTTCGTCTGGCATCCAGACTCTCACATCCAGCAGGTATAGTTGGATCAGAAATGGGAGCCAACATTGAATCCCTCCCAACCACCAACAATCCACCTTCCTCCCACCATCCACCATACTGTCACCACCCCCACCAACAACCGCTCGACCCCCTTCCCCTGCCCCCGCTACACCTATGTAGTTTGGAAGGCAATGTTGGGCATGCTGAAGGGTTGAGAGATAACAATCAAACTAAACTTTAGTAACTACAACTAGTTGGTGGGCCATTTGGTTGCCTGGGAAACACAATAATAGATGTAACAAGGGAAATGAATAAATGGGTTCTATTCCATGTCAGATACCTGCTTATCAACTGGAATGTAAGGGAGGGCTGTCTAGAACATTGAGCATGAGTGATTAATGTAGAATAATAGATCACTATAATCCATAGTATAGAAGCTTAGAGATAAACAACTAGTGTTCTTTCTTCGAGGAATTCGCAGTTTGATGGTCTCTCCATGTATGACACAGCATCTTTATTGTAAATGCATCCATGTATAAAGAGGGTGCAGTTTGCAAGGCTAAATCAGGTAGTTGGAGAAAGAGACAAACTGAAATTGCTACCCTTTGTATTTTATAGATTGATCATCTTTACTACATAATAAAGTCAGGTCTATACACTCTCGTGTTTATTCGAAGCATGTTGCAAGGACCATCGAGAGAAGGAGGTTGATGATGAACACGCAGCAGGTGATAAATCCCCTACCCATTAGGAGACTCATGAGTTTCTCTTCCAGTTATAGAGTTTTGAAAACAGGTCAGGCACCTGGAAAAGGGCTACTAACATGATAATGAAGTATTTCTTATTGAGACAAGCATCCTTGCTGTTCATTGACATTAAGCGCAATGTGAAAATTCAGAAATTGCTAACAGCACACAAAAATACTCAAAGTTTAATGTTGTCTATTTTTTGTTCAGATTGAAAGGGAAAACTTGACTTCTCTACCATTGAATATGAATATGAAATAAAGAGCTGTGGATTCAGAGTTTTGTCCACACAGAGAACAACGCTCTCGTCACCATTTTGAATTTAAATGGTTACCACTTAGAAATCAAAAACCATAGCTTGGGGAACTATGAAGAAAGCCAGGCTGTAGCTTTCAACAGCATTATGTAATTGAATGTGCATCCAGCAGAGACAACCATAGCCCTGGAGGTATTGCTATCATTCATTTGGGAAGCTCACAGCTGAGGGGAAGAAAATTGATGAGTTGCAACATTGCTGTTGAATAAAGAGAAACACTTGCAATAAAAATACTTTCTCTTCAATTCTATTCAAATCTAGTTCCACACAGGCAACAGCAAAAGACTAGACCAGGTTATGAGAAGAGAGATAGATTGCTTCTTAGAAGAACAAATACATTGTTGAAGCTCACAGACTTTGCTATATCTCTATATGGAAACTAGAGGAAAAGATTTATGCACTTGTACAGCTCAATGTATAGGAACTATATATGTGTCAGCTTGGGTTAGTTAACAGTACTCTAACCTCCAAGTCAGATAATTGTAGGGTCAACCTTTGCTTCAGGGCTTGAGTACATGTTGATACTGCAGTGCAGTACTGAGGATATGCATTGTCAGCTGAGCTGTGCTTTGGAGGTGTGCTAAATCATGGTCCTGTCTGCCTACTCCACTGGTAGTTGAGGACATTGGAGATCCTGTGGCACTCTGCAATGGAGAGCAGGGCCTTGTTCCAGGTACCATTGCCTATGATACTCCCTCAATAAACAGCACTGTAAACAGATGAACTGATTATTCATCTTACATAGAGCACAGAAACAGGTCATTCAGCCCAATTATGCTTCTGCTTGTGGGACCTTGCTTTGTACAGAATGGCTGCTACTTTTACCAACATAGCAACAGTGAAAGTGCTTCTAAGTAATTTATTGTGCAGGAAGTGCTTTGAGATGTTTCTGAGAAAAGCAGGAAGCCAAGTGAGAAATACGAGTCCTTCCTTCTTATGAGGTTGGTCAATGATTGGAATGAACTGGATTGTCCCATCACAGGACAATGTCCGTTGCCTCCATGTGTGCAATTTCGTTCACGTGTAGATATAACTTGCGCATTTTTCCTCTCCAAAGCTGGTGCTTCGCATACATCATGCTAATTATGGATTAGCTTAATGCCATGTTCACATCACACAGCTGCTTGCACTAATAGATGATAGGGCAGAATCTGAGACCGAGTGATATACTTAGATGTGGGAGCCAGATTGTTGAGAAGGCTGTGATTTCAGCTATTGTTTTCTGTCTGACAACCTTCTCTCGGCCTTGCCTGAAGGCCAGTACAGAGCCTGATGCTGCCTGAGCAGATGGCCTCACCACAAGTCTCACCAATGACCGGAGAATAAAAGTCAGTCTGCAGCACCATGCATCACGGTAGTACAGGAGGAGTGTGAAGGAAGCTGGTTATTGATGCACCACTCTGTGTTCTTGCAGAGACTTAGGTTGTGGGGTGAGGTAGGCCAAATGGTCTCCTTCTGTGCTGTAAAAGATTGATTGTAACAAGACCATTGTATGAATCAGGTGAGGAGGGGTCACAAGGCTCCCCTTTTGCCCTTCCTCTTGTTCGACCATAACAGGTTTTATCCCATTTTAAACAGTGGATTTGCTTACCATTTCAGTGTTTTACCTTTCACCTTTGTTGTGATCGTAAAGAACCAATCGAACAAGTTTTCTTGAGTTTAAACAAGAAAGAGGTGAGTTAATTATACTTAAGAAAATGAGACCCGATCTAGATAAAATAATAAAATTATGCTACACTTTCACTGACAGATGCAAACGAGAATCATATACACAAATAGAGTACATAGTGATAAAAAATAGTTTGGTTTGGATTAGATTACAGAACAAGTGACAATTAATGAACAGTCTGTGGGGGGTTAGGTAATTCCGTTGTTTTCCAGCTGAAGTTGTGCTCTTGAAGCCTCTGGCTGGTAGAAGTGCACTTTGTGACTGGCCTGGTTTAAGGTTTTTTTGGCGACAGAATTGTAGGTGGCTTTCTTCCCCTGGGGAACTGTAGGCTTGGATGGTCTACAGCTGCGGATGGTTTTAAACTTGTGATGTTATCGGGAAAGTGAGAAAGACACACACATAAAGCCACACCGGGGTTCTGCCTGGTTAGCACATGAAGCCTCTGCTTCAAGGTTTCAGTATCTTGTCTGCTGTGTGTAACAAAACTCCCAGTTTTACACAACCTGGGGCACATGGTTCTCTCAATTCCCTTTGTTTTTAATGAGGTCCAAAGTTTAAAACCCAAAACGTCTCTCAGGTGGTATTGTCAGTGTTTTTACCCCCTGGAGGGACGTCTCCACTCATGAATGCTTAAGATGGCTTTGAATGTCCTGCTAAGGAGGGTTATCTGGATTATCTACTCAGTTAGTCAAAGCATTGTCCTAGCTGGGCTGCTTGTTAGACATGTGTCTCCAATTCGATGTCCTGGAATGTGAGGTATTTCAGATGCAAATTGTGATGGCTATCTTGGCTGCCAGGTTTTTAAAAGTTAACTGTAGGATTCCAGGTCTTTTTTTTTCATTGGAAGTTTAATGTCGGCTTTGAACCGATGAATTAAAAAATCCTCATTTGGTATAGGAGGTTTTCTTGACAATCCTATGGTGCTATGATTCTATGCTGTCGACTATCAGAACACCAAGAAGCAGTACATAAACCTAGCTACTTGGATCAAGAGTTGGAAAAGGCAAATTGTAGATCTGGCCACCATGAGCCACCCAAACAGCTTTCAACTATCGCCACAGGAAACTGAGGATGTGGAGCTTTCAAAAGGAATTGAAAGTTTAAAGGTCTCATTCAGATAACGGCAGCTGAGGGACATGGCTTACTTTATTTTTGGCCACAATTTCGAGATGAAAACCATCAACAAAATGCGTGACTTTCTACAAAGGAAAGATGTCAACATTGGGAAACTTTACGATCTTTTGGAGAATTACACAGAAAATACTTTCACCCCTCCATCCCCTCCAAGGTCTTTGCATGGTAGAGGACTAAATCCTGATCCCGACTTCCATCTGGGTCAGGGTACACCTCACTTTGTATATCCAGGTCTGGTCTAGTTTTCAGCCATTCCACCAACTCAACACCAAGGTCCCAATGAAGGGAGCTTCCATTTTCAGAATCTCTATCCCTGACCTCCCCTGCCCTAATCCAGGAGCAGTGTTTGGGGCACCAGAACTCCATTCCCGAAAAGACCATTCAACAAATTTCATGGCACAATTGTGACCTGGTGTATTCAAAATCCATCCTAGATTCCGACATCCTCTGTATTATGTCAGGTGTCTGATGGAACAGCCATGGATTATGAAGGGTCTTACGATCTACTAGAGCTGAGACTCATGCACATCAGGTTCCCCCTTTTCTCAATACAGAACTGCAGGTGCGACTGAGATACAGGAGGCATGTTCAGTATGAAAATTAATTTCAGTTTTATTCAGCGCTTTGTATTTAAATTAAACAAACTGAACATTCTCCAGTGTGACAAAGACCATGGGATTAATTCAGCAATTTTGACAAATGTACCCTAAAGTATGTTATACAGTCTGTTGCTGTTTTTTTTAGAGAAGAATAATTTTGTAAGTAATGTTCATTGAATTTTGGTGTATTTTTTCCTGCTGTTTCATGTTCTGAAGAATTCTATAAAGCTAGAAAATTCATTAGTAACAGTAAGTGGCAAACGCTTGACGCATCCTTAGGATGTTCTATTGTCTATTACTTATGTAGTCTGCTCTTTCATTGAAGCTCAAAATGGGATAGTGAAGAACAAGCAGAAATAATCTTAAAATTAGAACCAGGCCATTCAGGAGCAAAATCAGGAAGTGCGTTTTCACACAAGGGATAGTAGAAATTTGGAACTCTCATATCAACCGAACAACTGGTATGCCAACAGGTTTCCAGTTCCACTTGCCAGTCAACCCAGTTCCCTCCAGTTTAAATCAGTTAAGACCCATTACAACCATTTGAAATTCTCAACTGGATTGAACTGTTTTTTCCTTATAGATACTAGAACAATTGGAGCTTTCAAGAGACAGAGATTGATTGTGAGGTAGGGTATTGAGGAGTGTGCAACAAAGGAAGGAAAATGGAGTTGACGTGCAGATCAGCCATAATCTAATTGAATAGCAGAGCAAGCCTGAGGATCCTATCTCCTCCTCCAATTCCAGTGCTTCGAACTTGCTTTTATAGAGTGCCTTATCACGAAAGGGTTTCACATCCAATAAACTACTTTTTGATATGCAGTCTGGGTGCAACCTGGGTGAACACAGCAGCCAATGAAGTTGGTGAAGTATAGCTAACACTGAGGAAGAATGCAACAATATACAAGAAGCCATTAGAAAACTGGCAGACTGCAAGTTAAGTAGCAAATTAACTTTAACATAGATAAATATGAGGTGATACACTTTGGTAGGAAAAATAGAAACATTACCAACATCTTGGAAAATAAGAAACTGAATGGGGGAGAAGAGCAAAGGGATCTAGGGATACAGGTGAATGAATCATTAAAAGCAGCATCCCGAGTCAACAAAGCAATTAAAAATGATAACCAAGCACTGGGATTTATTTCCAGAGGTATAGCATTCAAAAGTAGTGAAAATAGGTTGCTCTGATCTCATGCAGGATGTCAGCAAAACCCAGAAGGAGCACCATAATTGGCAGAGGATTAGGCCAGTCCCATGAATCTCAGGGCCAATTTTTTTTTTTAATTCATTCATGGGATGTGGGCGTCACTGGCTATGCCAGCATTTATTGCCCATCCCGAATTGCCCTTGAGAAGGTGGTGGTGAGCTGCCTTCTTGAACCGCTGCAGTCCATGTGGGGTAGATACACCCACAGTGCTGTTAGGAAGGGAGTTCCAGGATTTTGACCCAGCGACAGTGAAGGAAAAGCGATATAGTTACAAGTCAGGATGGTGTGTGACTTGGATGGGAACTTGCAGGTGGTGATGTTCCCATGTATCTGCTGCTCTTGTCCTTCGAGGTGGTAGAGGTCGTGAGTTTAGAAGGTGCTGTCTAAGGAGCCTTGGTGCATTGCTGCAATGCATCATGCAGATGGTGCACACTGCTGCCACTGTGCGTCGGTGGTGGAGGGAGTGAATGTTTGTAGATGGGGTGCCAATCAAGCGGGCTGCTTTGTCCTGGATGGTGTCAAGCTTCTTGAGTGTTGTTGGAGCTGCACCCATCCAGGCAAGTAGAGAGTATTCCATCACACTCCTGACTTGTGCCTTGTAGATCGTGGACAGGCTTTGGGGAGTCAGGAGGTGAGTTACTTGCCGCAGGATTCCTAGCCTCTGACCTGCTCTTGTAGCCACAGTATTTATATGGCTACTCCAGTTCAGTTTCTGGTCAATGGCAGCCCCTAGGATGTTGGCAGTGGGGGATTCAGCGATGGTAATTCCATTGAATGTCAAGGGGAGATGGTTAGATTCTCTCTTGTTGGAGACGGTCATTGCCTGGCACTTGTGTGGCATGAATGTTACTTGCCACTTATCAGCCCAAGCCTGGATATTGTCTAGGTCTTGCTGCATTTGTACACGGACCGCTTCAGTATTTGAGGAGTCGCGAATGGTGCTGAACATTGTGCAATCATCAGCGAACATCCCCACTTCTGACCTTATGATTGAAGGAAGGTCATTGATGAAGCAGCTGAAGATGGTTGGGTCTAGGACACTACCCTGAGGAACTCCTGCAGTGATTTCCTAGAGCTCAGATGATTGACCTCCAACAACCACAGCCATCTTCCTTTGCGCTAGTTATGACTAACCAGCAGAGAGTTTTCCCCCTGATTCCCATTGACTCCAGTTTTGCTAGGGTTCCATACTCGGTCAAATGCTGCCTTGATATCAAGGGCAATCACTCTCACTTCACCTCTTGAGTTCAGTTCTTTTGTCCATGTTTGAACCAAGGCTGTAATGAGGTCAGGTGCTGAGTGGCCCAGTCGGAACCCAAACTGGGTATCACTGAGTAGGTTATTGCTAAGCAAGTGCTGCTTGATGGCAATGTCGATGACACCTTTCATCACTTTACTGATGATTGAGAGTAGACTGATGGGGCAGTAATTGATCGGGTTGGACTTGTCCTGCTTTTTGTGTACAGGACATCCCTGGGCAATTTTCCACATTGCAGGGTAGATGCCAGTGTTGTAGCCATACTGGAACAGCTTGGCTAGGGGTGCAGAACGTTCTGGAGCACAAGTCTTCAGTACTATTGCCGGAATATTGTCAGGGCCCATAGCCTTTGCAGTATCCAGTGCCTTCAGCCGTTTCTTGATATCACGCGGAGTGAATCAAATTGGCTGAAGACTGGCATTTGAGATGGATCATCAACCTGGCACTTCTGGCTGAAGGTTGTTGCAAATGCTTCAACCTTATCTTTTGCACTGATGTGTTGGGCTCCCACATCATTGAGGATGGGGATATTTGTGGAGCCAGCTCCTCCAGTTAGTTGTTTAATTGTCCACCACCATTCACAGCTGGATGTGGCAGGACTGCAGAGCTTAGATCTGATCGGTTGGTTATGGGATCGCTTAGCTCTGTCTATCACATGCTGCTTATGCAGTTTGGCACGCAAGTAGTCCTCTGTTGTAGCTTCACCAGGTTGACACCTCATTTTGAGGTATGCCTGGTGCTGCTCCTGGCATGCCCTCCTGCACTCTTCATTGAACCAGGGTTGGTCTCCTGCCTTGATGGTAATGGTAGAGTGGGGGATATGCCGGGCCATGAGGTTACAGATTGTGGTTGAGTACAATTTTGTTGCTGCTGATGGCCCACAGCGCCTCATAGATGCCCAGTTTTGCATTGCTAGATCTGTTCAAAATCCATCCCATTTAGCACGGTGATAGTGCCACACAACACGATGGACGGTATCCTCAATGTGAAGGCGGGACTTTGTCTCCACAAGGACTGTGCGGTGGTCACACCTACCAATGCAGTCATGGACAGATGCATTTGGTTGCAGGCAGATTGGTGAGGACAAGGTCAAGTATGTTTTTCCCTCTTGTTGGTTCCCCCACCACCTGCCGCAGACCCAGTCTAGCAGCTATGTCCTTTAGTACTTGGCCAGCTCTGGTGCAACCGAGCCACTCTTGGTGATGGACATTGAAGTCCCCCACCCAGAGTACCTTTTGTGCCCTTGCCCCCCTCAGTGCTCCCTCCAAGTGGTGTTCAACATGGAGGAGTACTGACTCATGAGCTGAGGGAGAGGTCCAACCACTTCCTCTTGACCTTCAGAGACATCCTCCATCACCAAGTTTTCTCTATCATCAATGTCTCTGGGATCACCATTGATCAGAAGTTTAACTGGACAAAGGGATTTCAGTACCACAGCTACAAGAGCAGTACAGATGACTGACTGCTTGTTTCAGGCAGGCATTTTCAGCTATAGTCACAGAGGGCTCATAGTCTGGGGTAATGGCACACTAGGGGTCCCAGCCAAATCTTTAGGCTCTTACCACCCTGTTGACTACCATTAGCATCAAGCTAGCATTTGATCAAGCATGACACTTAATGAGCCTTGGCAAGACTGAGGTCAATGGGACTCAAGGGGAAAGCCCCTTTAGTGGCTGCGTTTGGGACACTTTACTATCTTAAAGTTGCCGTATAAATGTAAGTTGTTGCTGTTTTTCCAGTTTCCTGAAGTAAAAATGGGCCCTACTCTCTGGGAAAGAGCAGCCATTTGGATGGGTGGACAGTGTCTCTGCCAATTGGGACCAGGGCAAGATGGAGTGCCTTTGTGAACAAGTGCAGCTCACCACCACCTTCTCAAGGGCAATTCGGGAAAAGCAACAAATGCTGGCCTGGCCAGCAGTGCCCACATCCCAGGATTGAATAAAAAAAAAATCAGGGAAGGGTGTGGGTTTGGATGAGGGACCATGTCTGATTCAGTAACTGCTGGGTAAATTATGGTCCGAGTAGTTTTTTGGAAATCCAAATGTCGCTTAGTGTCTCTATTTTTATGATATTAAGAGCTATTATTTGTCCAACACAAAGGTCCATAAAATGGATCAGAGTGCACCATCTTTAAACTTAAACAAAAAAGTCTATAATGTTTTTATGGAGCCATAAAGTCATAGAGTCATGAGGGTACAGAAGGAGGCCATTCGGCCCATCAGGTCCATGCCTGCTCTCTACAGCAATCCAGTCAGTCCCATTCCCCTGCTCCATTCCCTTATATTCTTGGAACTCTCCCTGGAAAGGAGCCACCAATTTAGTTCCTTCAATATTTAGATTTTACTTTACAACCTTTCATCCACAAGCAAAAGAATGGTGTGTGGACCTGCTGCTTAAGACACAAAGCCTGGGTCAGGTTAGCTCTTGAGCTTTGATATTTGAGGTCTATGTCAATTTTTTTGGTAGCAGTTGGTTAGACTTTGCTAGTTTTTAAAGTTGGCATGCAAAGCATGAAATCTTTGTGCTATGAGTAATAACAGTTTAAAATTCATCACCTCCCAAACCTATTGTGCATGCTATTAGTTCCATCTAATGGGAATAACAATCAGCCCCTAAACATGTCCACTTCGAAGGTATTCAACCTGCATCTTGAAAATTTTTTCAAAGGGTGAGATTTTCCCATGGCATCCCTGGTGAAGTGCCAAGGAACTGATTAGAAATTTCATGCAGGATGTTTGCCTCCTGGCTAAAGCCTGACATCAAAAGTGACCCAGTGAATCAGAAAGTGAAACGACTGCCCCCTCATTTTTTCACTTTTGAACTTGATCTCGGAGGGCACAGCCTACTTCTGACATTTTATTCATTTTTTTTTAATTGACTGAACATAAGAATGCCATGTCATCTTTCTCTTTTGCAAAACAAGACACCTCCCTGTTGGTTTAGACACAATCTCACAGTGGCCTTTTATCACTTTGTTTTGAACTTTAGCTGGCAGATAATTTAAAGGTATTTTTTACTAATGGCAGTGTTTACTTTGATGGTTTGCAAATGGCACCGCCCATGGGATATCCCTGTTGCCAACAGCAGGCAAAAATACAATGGAGATATACGTCCACTTCCCGCAGGGCCAGGACTTTCATTGGTCCTAATAGTCTCTGCTGGCAGTAAAACAAAGCTTGAGCTACTATCCCATCAACAAGCTCAATAAAAAAGGAAGAAAAAACTTGCATTTATATAGCACCTTTCACAACCTCAGGATGTCCTAATGCACTTATGGTAAATGACGCATTTTTAAAGTGTAGATACTCTTGTAATGTAGGGAAATGTGGCAGCTGATTTGTACCTATCATAACTTCTGCATCACCAACACGTTCTTTCACACTAAACCCTGTCACCAGGTTTCTTGGAGGCACCCAAGATCGCGTCATTGGCACCAGCTGGAACTCATCGTCACAAGGCGAGCCTCCTTAAACAGTGTTCAAATCACACGCAGCTTCCACAGTGCGGACTGCGACACCGACCACTCCCTGGTGTGCAGCAAGGTTAGACTCAGACCAAAGAAGTTGCATCACTCCAAACAGAAGGGCCACCCGCGCATCAACACGAACAGAATTTCTCACCCACAGCTGTTACAAAAATTTCTAAATTCACTTGTAAAAGCCCTTCAAACCACTCCCACAGGGGATGCTGAGACCAAGTGGGCCCACATCAGAGACGCCATCGATGAGTCAGCTTTGACCACCTACGGCAAACGTGCGAAGAGGAATGCAGACTGGTTTCAATCTCATATTGAAGAGCTGGAACCTGTCATAGCCGCTAAGCGCATTGCACTGTTGAAAGCCCCCAGCGAGTTAACATCCGTAGCACTTAAAGCAGCCAGTAGCACTGCACAAAGAAAAGCCAGGCGCTGCGCAAACGACTACTGGCAACACCTATGCAGTCATATTCAGCTGGCCTCAGACACCGGAAACATCAGAGGAAGGTATGATGGCATTAAGAGAGCTTTTGGGCCAACCATCAAGAAGATCGCCCCCCTCAAATCTAAATCAGGGGACATAATCACTGACCAACGCAAGCAAATGGACCGCTGGGTTGAGCACTACCTAGAACTGTACTCCAGGGAGAATGTTGTCACTGAGACCACCCTCAATGCAGCCCAGCCTCTACCAGTCATGGATGAGCTGGATGTACAGCCAACAAAATCGGAACTCAGTGATGCCATTGATTCTCCAGCCAGCGGAAAAGCCCCTGGGAAGGACAGCATTACCCCTGAAATAATCAAGAGTGCCAAGCCTGCTATACTCTCAGCACTACATGAACTGCTTTGCCTGTTCTGGGACGAAGGAGCAGTACCTCAGGACATGCGCGATGCCAATATCATCACCCTCTATAAAAACAAAGGTGACCGCGGTGACTGCAACAACTACCGTGGAATCTCCCTGCTCAGCATAGTGGGGAAAGTCTTTGCTCGAGTCGCTTTAAACAGGCTCCAGAAGCTGGCCGCGCTCGTCTACCCTGAGGCACAGTGTGGCTTTCGTGCAGAGAGATCGACCATTGACATGCTATTCTCCCTTCGCCAGATACAGGAGAAATGCCGTGAACAACAGATGCCCCTCTACATTGCTTTCATTGATCTCACCAAAGCCTTTGACCTCGTCAGCAGACGTGGTCTCTTCAGACGACTAGATAAGATTGGATGTCCACCAAAGCTACTAAGTATCATCACCTCATTCCATGACAATATGAAAGGCACAATTCAACATGGCGGCACCTCATCAGACCCCTTTCCTATCCTGAGTGGCGTGAAACAGGGCTGTGTTCTCGCACCCACACTGTTTGGGATTTTCTTCTCCCTGCTGTTCTCACATGCATTCAAGTCTTCAGAAGAAAGAATTTTCCTCCACACAAGATCAGGGGGCAGGTTGTTCAACCTTGCCCGTCTAAGAGCGAAGTCCAAAGTACAGAAAGTCCTCATCAGGGAACTCCTCTTTGCTGATGATGCTGCTTTAACATCTCACACTGAAGAGTGTCTGCAGAGTCTCATCGACAGGTTTGCGGCTGCCTGCAACGAATGTGTCCTAACCATCAGCCTCAAGAAAACAAACATCATGGGACAGGACGTCAGAAATGCTCCATCCATCAATATCGGCGACCATGCTCTGGAAGTGGTTCAAGAGTTCACCTACCTAGGCTCAACTATCACCAGTAACCTGTCTCTGGATGCAGAAATCAACAAGGGCATGGGAAAGGCTTCTACTGCTATGTCCAGACTGGCCAAGAGAGTGTGGGAAAATGGCGCACTGACACGGAACACAAAAGTCCGAGTGTATCAAGCCTGTGTCCTCAGTACCTTGCTCTACGGCAGCGAGGCCTGGACAACGTATGTCAGCCGAGAGTGATGTCTCAATTCATTCCAACTTCGCTGCCTCCAGAGTCTCCTTGGCATCAGGTGGCAGGACCGTATCGCCAATGCAGAAGTCCTCGAGGCGGCCAACATCCTCAGCTTATACACACTACTGAGTCAGCAATGCTTGAGATGGCTTGGCCATGTGAGCCGCATGGAAGATGGCAGGATCCCCAAGGACGTATTGTGCAGCGAGCTCACCACTGGTATCAGACCCACCGGCCGTCCATGTCTCCGCTTTAAAGACGTCTGCAAACGCGACATGAAGTCCTGTGACATTGATCACAAGTTGTGGGAGTCAGTTGCCAGCGTTCGCCAGAGCTGGCGGGCAGCCATAAAGACGGGGCTAAAGTGTGGCGAGTCGAAGAGACTTAGCAGTTGGCAGGAAAAAAGACAGAAGCGCAAGGGGAGAGCCAACTGTGTAACAGCCCCGACAAACAAATTTTTCTGCAGCACCTGTGGAAGAGCCTGTCACTCTAGAATTGGCCTTTATAGCCACTCCAGGCGCTGCTCCACACACCACTGACCACCTCCAGGCGCTTACCCATTGTCTCTTGAGATAAGGAGGGCAAAGAAAGAAGATTTGAGCCCAGCAAGCTCCCACAAATGGCAACAAGATAATGATCTGTAAACCTGTCTTTTTTCTGATTGATTGATAAATGTCAGCCAGCACACCGGGAAGAATGGCCTCCCGCTCTGCTTCAAAATATTGCCTTGGGATTTTTTACGTCCATCTGAGGGGGTAGATGGAGCTTTGGTTTAACGTCTCATCTGAAAGACAGCACCTCCAACTGTGCAGCGATCCCTCAGTACTGCACTGGAGTTCGAGTTAGCATCAATAAATCGGTTGTGGATCTCAGCTGGAATGCCATTCTCTCAGTGCTATAGCCCACAACATAAACATGGCAAAATGTTGTCCTTAAAGCTTGAACCTTGAAACAAGATCAGCAAATCTGTGTAGCTGACAAAAGGACTCAACTGAATAGACACTTTCATATATCAGGACCATTTCTCAATAATGCATTAGGATTCTGGTACTGTGGAATTGCTTTGACATCGTGGGAGAGATTTCACGGAAGATGGACAAATAGAAAAACAAATGTGCATGTTGTAAACGTCTGCGTGGGTCACTGATATTGTTTTTAAATTGTGATTGATGACTTTGTTTCCAGCTTCTACCAGTGTTCAAGATCCATTTAAAATGTTTGTTAACTGGAGGACAGTCCTCCTTGTTCTACTGGTCAGGAGTAGGTCTTCCTTGTAAGTTCCTGATCAGGCCTCCTGACTTGCTGACCATGGATACTGATAAAGAACTTACCATCAGGATTGCAGTGCTGTATCAACTTGAAATTCCTCAAGGGTTCACCTTGGATTTCTTGCCATAACTTTGTTGAAAGACTGGTGGAATCCTCGGAGAAACAGCATTCTGTCTTTTCAGGATTCTCAACAGTTTCTCACTTGAGATTATTGTTGGGCAAAGGCTTTAAGCGTTACAGAACCAAGACGGGTGGATGGCATTGAGATGCAAGTCAGTCGTGCTCTAGTTAAATGGTGGAACAGACTCAAGGGGAAGAATGGCCTCCTCCTGTTCCTACATTCCCATGAATTACGTTCTGTTGACAATGACAGCTTCAATGAATTTCAGCGCCTCTTTCGATGGGGGGTATCTATGAAGTGTATAGAATTCTTTATTAAATGAGTCAACTGAATCTTTACAAAGTTACAAAGTATTTACAGCACAGAAACAAGCCATATTGCCCAACAAGCCCAAGTCGGTGTTTATGCTTCACATGTGCCTCCTCAAACCCCTCTCCATCTAGTATACCCTTCTATTCCTTTCTCCCTCATGTGCGTATCTGGCTGCCCCTTAACTGCACTGTACTATTCACCTCAACTACTCCTGTAGTAGTGAGTTCCACATTCTCACCACTCTCTGGGTAAAATGTCTCCTGAATTCCATTGGATTTATTTGTAAAAGGCCCTGAAATTCCTTGGAACTGTCATTGGCCAGAGACTGTAACTAATGCGTCTATAGGAGGAGGAGGAGGCCATTCAGCCCCTCAAACCTGTTCCTTCATTTCATTAGATCACGGCTGATTTGTGTCTTATATTCATGGCCCCTAGTTCTGGTCTCGTCTACAACTGGAAACATCTCCTCTATGCATACCCAATCAAACCCTTTCATATCTATTGGGTCACCCTTCAATCTTTTCTTTTCGAGAAAACAGAGCCCAACCAATTCAATTTTTACTCATAGTTATAACCTCTCAGTCTGGTGTCTTTCTAGTAAATTTTATACCTTCTCCAGTGCCTGTACATCATTTTTATAATAGAGACCAGGTCTGTTCACAATAGTCCAAGTATGGTATAACCAAGGTTTTATACAAGTTTAACATAACACTCTCTGAACTTTCCATGCTTTACTTCATCCTTACATCACAACTGGGCAAAAATCTGGCAGATGGAGTATAATGTGGGAAAATGTGAAGTTGTTTTCTTTGGCAGGATGAATAAAAAAGCAGAGTATTACTGAAACGGAGAACGACTGCAGAATTCTGAGGTGAAGAGGGATCTAGGTGTTCTAGTGCATGAGTCGCAAAAAGTTAGTATGCAGGTACAGCAAGTCATAAAGAAGGCTAATGGAATGCTATCCTTTATTACGAGAGGAATTCAAAATAAACGTAAGGATGTTATGCTTCAGTTATACAGGGCATTGGTGAGACCACATCTCGAATACTGTGTGCAGTTTTGGTCTCCTTATTTAAGGAAGGATGTAAATGTGTTGGAGGCGGTTCAGAGGGGGGTACTGGATTAATACCTGGAATGAGTGAGTTGTCTTATGAGGCAAGGTTGGACAGACTGGGATAAAAGCAAAATACTGTGGATGCTGGAAATCAGAAATAAAAACAAGAAATGCTGGAAATGCTCAGCTAAAGCCTGGCTACCCGACCCAAATCCAACCAAACCCGACTACATGTGATGGGTTCGGGTCGGGTCATGTCTATATTCTGTGTCCAGTATTCGGGCTCGGGTCGGGTCGGGTCGGGCTGGACTGTGCTGATTAGTTTTGGCAGTCTTGGTGCCACTTATATCCACTTATGTGAAAACCCCAATATAAATACATATGATGTGTTAAAACTTAAGTGTGACATTTCAAACCAAACGTTTCACTGTTATGATTTTAAAAAATTTTTAAATGTGGAACACGTTTTTTTTTTCCAGACTGGTTTTAAGTCTGGAAATTTTTTATGAATTGCATTTCTAAGGCAATTGTATTTAAAATGACTTTAGAGTATGAAATTCAGTAACACAAATTAAGGACTGCCTTCTCAACCTAAAGGAAACCCAGGAGTAGATTGTAAGGTCCATTCATATTTCAGTTATTGTGGCTGCCAAAATGGCATGAAATTTACTGGATAATTTGAGTAACAGTCATGTGAGTTAAAATTAGCCTCTAAAGGACTACTAATGTCATATTTTATACATAACACATGCTTAAATTATAATTTATGAACTTGTTTGTTTTGACATTGCAAGTACAGATTTGGAAAAATAGCTGCAGTGCCCTGCCCAGCCCACCCTGGTTGTTAGCATGTTGGTGATTTGTCTTAACTTAAAACATTTTTTTTTTCAAGAATTAGATCTACCTGGTTATTGAAAGAGGACAAAAAAATAGTCTACGATGGAATTTCATGGTGGGATTGTTGATGTAGAAAGTCATGTTGTCGCTGTTGTGTGATGTACATCTGGGAAGCTGCCACATTATGATTGAAAGTGAGTGCCATTGATCACATCAATGGATCTTGTAGACAAAATCCACTAGGAATTATGAGATAAGCCAAAACACAGGATCCAATTTACTTAATTCTCATTACTGAGTGGGTGAGAGACTAACTTATACTCAGGTTATCTTAGATTTGGTAATCCAGTGTTTCAAATGCAAATATTAAAAATGAAAATGCATAGAACCAATATTTATTGTATCTAGTCTAGATGTTAATTGGCATTGTACACTCTTTTTTTCATATATATGGGGTGGTGGGGGTGTTGAATAATCTCCACTGGCCATCCAAGTATAAATTCTAAATCTTCCACAGTAATGAATTAAAATACCCTGACATATTAATTTGCCGTAACAGTCTATATCAGACAACCTAATAGCTTGTGTTCCTTGAATGAAGTATTCCTCTGATCCTAAAGGGCTGGTGTTCTGTTCCATGGGAGTGAATAGAGAGTTGGCTATCTCTAAAAACTTCGGTTCATGTCAAAACCATTTTGAAGACATTAAACAGTGCAGCATTATTAATGCAATATTTTCCCATCAAATGTAGATAATTTCAAACAGGCTATAATGGCTGTAGAAGTAATGTTGATTGATTTTCAAATACAAGCCTTTGTCCCATTACTTGCCAACTGATTGTTTCACAGTAACAGACAAGTAACATTGCAGAGAGAAAACCATCTATGAGCCTAAATTTAAAAAAGTATATCAAACCACGTATGCGTAGAAATAAAAGCACAATACTGCGGATGCTGGAAATCTGAAATAAAAACAAGAAATGCTGGGAATACTTAGCAGGTCTGGCAGCATCTGTGGAGAGAGAAGCAGAGTTAACGTTTCGGGTCAGTGACCGAAGAAGGTCTGTTCCGAAGAAGGGTCACTGACCCGAAACGTTAGCTCTGCTTCTCTTTCCACAGATGCTGCCAGACCTGCTGAGTATTTCCAGCATTTCTTGTTTTTATATGCGTAGGAATAGATTGGATGTTAGGTGGTCCTTTTCCCAGAGAATGTAGAGCCTCTGGAATACATTGTCAGCTGGTGTGGTGGGTGCTGACTTTCTCAGCGGCTTCAAGAGGGAGCTCGATCAGTTCCTGACTGTGAGAATGATTGCGTCATATAGAAGGTAAGTATCTTTATAGGTAACACGTGATCCATGTAATCTCCTGGACAGGTTTTCGACTGCCAGGGCAGCAGGGCATTGGAGAGGAAATTTACTGAGTTCTTTCCCCCACATTGGCCCAGGTTTTTTATGTTTTTTGCAAATTCTTGTAGATTTAGATGCGAGTTAGGGAGAGGGAAGAAGTGTTTAGCCATGAGGGTCCAGCTATCTTGGTGTGGGGCTGTCTTGATGGGCCAGCAAGTCTTCCTGCATCATTTCCATAAGTTTGTAAGCTAGAAATTTCCCTCTATGTCTACTCAAATTGTACAGGGACCCGAATGCAGCAAATGTTACAAGTACCTCCTTCCTCAATATTGTAGACGAGGAAGTCAGTAGCAGAGGATCTAAAACAGACAAAAGTTGGTTATGCTGTCTGATAGCACCATGTCTGGTTTCCTGAACTGTCTGCTAATGCAAGAGTAATGTGGGTAGCTCATCCTCACACTTGTTGACTTATCTTGTCTACCTTAGGCACCCAAGGCCGGGTTTGGGTTGGCTGTTGTCGGGTCGGGCCTGGGTCAGGTTTTAATTTTATACTTGAGCCAGGCTTTATACTCAACAGGTCTGGCAGCATCTGTGGAGAGAGAAACAGAGTTAACGTTTCAGCTCAGTTCTGATGAAAGGTCACTGATCTGAAACATTAACTCTGCTCTCTCTCTCCACAGATCCTGCCAGATCTGCTGAGTATTTCCAGCATTTCTTGTTTTTATTTTGGACAAACTGGGCTTGTTTGGAGTTTAGAAGTGTGAGGGGATACTTAATTGAAGGTTATAAGATCCTGAATGGTCTTGACAAGGTGGATGTGGAAAAGAATGTTTCCTCTTGTGGGTGTCCAAACTAGGGGGCACTGTTTTAAAATTAGGGGTCGCCCTTTTAGGACAGAGATGAGGAGAAATGTTTTTCTCTCAGAGGGTTGTGTGACTTTGGAATTCTCTGCCTCAGAAGGTGGTGGAGGCGGGGTCATTGAATATTTTTAAGGCAGAGGTAAATAGATTCTTGTTAGGTAAGGGAATCAAAGGTTATCAGGGATAGATGGGAGTGTGGAATTCAAGACACAAACAGATCAGCCTTGATCTTATTGAATGGCAGAGCAGGCTCGAGGGGCCGAATGGCCTACTTCTGTTCCTAATTCGTATGTATGTTCGTATGTATGTTCGTATGACTCTGCTGTTGTCAAACACATTGTACTGTTTCCCATTGTAACTCACTACTTCAGAAGACCTCAAAACTTTCTGTTACAAACCTACAGTTCTTAAAATCCAAAGTTCGCAGCATCTAAACATAAACTCCTGTATCTTTCAACTGCTCATTTTACATTTTCAACCTTGGTAGTGACATTCGTACTTTGGGCCTCAGGGCTTCACCCGGCTTTCTCAATTCAAGCAAGGGACACACCTAACCTATCACAATCATCCTGATCGTAAAACTCTGTCAATGTAACAATGCAATCAGGACTGCTAATGTAAAATATGAATTTAAGAGATCAGCCTGAGCAGTAAATGGTAAAATCAATGTGATTTGATGAGTCTATCAGATAGATTCTGTGGATATCATTATGAGTCTCACTAACAATATACAGGGGAAACTCACTGCCTGTGTTTCTATTATCTGCACTCTTGATTATCCCTGAGGTTATTCTCATGGAAGGGGAGGCTGTTAGGATTTTCTTGGGAATTAGTTCTTCAGGTTGGAAGGCCAGTGGGAATCAAGGCTATAACAATCTTTACTACACAAAAAAAAAGTCAAGTTAAAATAAAGAAAGGAAGTTAATTTAAAACACTTGTTGAATATAGCAAATTTGGCTAGCCCCAACCCATCTTTATAAAAAGAGGCACAAGGGATGATCCCTCAAAGTAATAGATGTGCGAATCTGACATTGAATTGGAAATGTGGTTGAGACTGTGATGAGGAAAAGGGTGTAAGAGATTGTTTGGAAGGATGCGGTCTGATGATGAGAGAAAGCAAGCGTGGATTTAAGAGCAGAAAATGCTAGAAAAACTCAACACGTCTGGCAGTATCTGTGGTGAGAGAAACAGAGGTAATGTTTCAGGTCGATGAGCCTTCATGAAAACTAGGAAAAGTTAGAAATGCAATAGGTTTTAAGTAGGCCAAATGGAGGAGGGTGGAAAAAGAGCATAAGGGAAGGACTGTTATAGGGCAGAAGACAGGAGACATTAAATTACAAAAGAGTTGGTGAGGCAGAACCAAAGGGAGTGGTAATGGGACAAATAAAGAAACAAAAGGTGTGTCCAGAAGAGGTGTGAATGGCAGAATGACAAACAAGTGTCCTCTGAAAGCAAAACAAGAGAAAACAAGATTAAGACCGAAACATGCAAACAATATGCATTGGCAGGCTGTGACGAGTGGGGTACCACAGGGAGCAGTGCTTGGGCCTCAGCTGTTCACAATATATATCAATGATTTGGATGTGGTGACCAAATGTAGTATTTTGAAGTTCGCGGATGACACAAAACTAGGTGAGAATGTGTGTTGTGAGGAAGATGCAAAGTGGCTTCAAGGGCATTTGGAAAGACTTAGTGAGTGGGCAAGAATGTGGCAGATGGAATATAATGTGGAAAAATGTGAGGTTATCCACTTTGGTAGGAGGAATAGATGTGCAGAGTATTTCTTAAATGGTAAGAGATTAGAAAGTGTAGGTGTACAAAGGGACCTGGGTGTCCTTGTCAATAAAAAGCTAACATGCAGGTGCAGCAAGCAATTAAGAAGGTGAATGGTATTTTCGCCTTTATTGCAGGATTAGTGAAGTCTTGCTTCAATTTTATAGAACCTTGGTTAGACCACACCTGGAGTACTGTGTGCAGTTTTGGTTCCCTTACCTTAGGAAGGATATTGTTGCCATAGAGGGAGTGCAACAAAGGTTCACCAGACTCATTCCCGGAATGGCGGGACTGTCCTATGAAGAGAGATTGGGGAAACTGGGCCTGTATTTTCTAGCGTTTCGAAGAATTAGTGGTGATCTCATTGAAACTTACAAAATACTTAAAGCGATAGACAGGGTAGATGCAGTTAAGATGTTTCCCCTGGTTGGGGAGTCTAGAACTGGGGACACAATTTCAAAATAAGGGGGAAGCCACTTCGGAAAGAGATGAGGAGAAATTTCTTTACTCAGAGGGTTGTGAGTCTTTGGAATTCTCTGCTCCAGAGGGCTGTGGTAGCTCAGTCATTGAGTAAGTTTAAAGCAGAGATTGACAGATTTCCAAATACCAATGACATAAAGGGATATGAGGATAATGTGGGAAAAAGGCATTGAAGTGGAGGCTATGATCATATTGAATGGCAGAGCAGGCTCAATGGGCTGAATGGCCAACTCCTGCTCCAATGTACCTAAACAAAATGGGGGGCGGAAGAGTTTTTTTATTGGTGGAGCCAAAGGCTTTCACTCTTTTTCCACTATTTTCCATTTGATATAGATCTTCGATTTCTCTCACCATGCCTCTTTTCATCTTTTGCTGCCATTTAACCATCTTCTGTTTTTCACTTATTCAATTTACAGCTCTTTTCTTTTCTTCTCATCCTCTCCCTATTTCCACTTCCTCTATTCCTTCTGTTCATCTGCAATATCTTCTTTTCCGATGAAGGGTTATAAATGAAACAGTCATCTCTTCCTGTTTTTTACAGATGCTGCCTGACCTGGTGAGTATCTCCAGCATTTACTGTGGCTGGTCTCAAAAAGACCAGGCTATGTCCGACTAAATTAATGAGGTCCTTTGAGAAGGTCAGGATATAATAATGTAAATTATCCACCTGAAGTTTAGGAAGGAATTTGACCAGGTCCCACAGCAGTCTGAATTGCAATAAAAGCAAAATACTGCAGATCCTGGAAATCTTAAATAAAAACAGAAAGTGCTGGAAATACTCAGCAGGTCTGGCAGCATCTGTGGAGAGAGAAACAGAGTTAATGTTTCAGTTCTGATGAAAGGTCACAGAGCTGAAACGTTAACTCTGTTTCTCTCTCCACAGATGGTGCCAGACCTGCTGAGTATTTCCAGCACTTTCTGTTTTCAGTCTGAATTGCAAGGTGCCTGCTCATTGGACAGGTGAGCAAAATATTATGTTGGATTGATATGTGCTGGAAAGATAGGAATTAAAGGGTGGTTGCATATAAATTACAAGACAAAAGCAGACCATTCATTCCATCCAGTCTATATTGGTGTTTATTTCCTTTTAATTCTCCACTTTGGTCGTACCTTGACTTGTCTGTCCTTGGTCTCCAGTAGTGTTCCAATGAACCTCAAGGAATAGAAATGCATCTTTCGATTAGGTAATTTGCAACCTTCCAGACTCAACATTGAGTACAACAATTTCAGATTATAACCTCTGCCCCCAATTTGTTTCCTTTATCTTTCCTTTAAAACTTTCTTAAAACTGACTGTAAAAGTTTCTATTGGTATGAGAAGAGAAAAAAATTGGTGAAGACAAATGCAGGTCCGGTGAGCCTGACGTCAGTGGTAGGGAAGCTGCTGGAGAAGATACTGAGGGATAGGATCTATTCCCATTTGGAAGAAAATGGGTTTATCAGTGATAGGCAACATGGTTTTGTGCAGGGAAGGTCATGTCTTACCAACTTAATAGAATTCTTTGAGGAAGTGACAAAGTTGATTGATGAGGGAAGGGCTGTAGATGTCATATACATGGACTTCAGTAAGGCGTTTGATAAGGTTCCCCATGGTAGGCTGATGGAGAAAGTGAAGGCGCATGGGGTCCAAGGTGTACTAGCTAGATGGATAAAGAACTGGCTGGGCAACAGGAGACAGAGAGTAGCAGTGGAAGGGAGTTTCTCAAAATGGAGACGTGTGACCAGTGGTGTTCCACAGGGATCCGTGCTGGGACCACTGTTGTTTGTGATATACATAAATGATTTGGAGGAAAGTATAGGTGGTCTGACTAGCAAGTTTGCAGACGACACTAAGATTGGTGGAGTAGCAGATACTGAAGGGGACTGTCAGAGAATACAGCAGAATCTAGATAGACTGGAGAGTTGGGCAGAAAAATGGCAGATGGAGTTCAATCAGGGCAAATGCGAGGTGATGCATTTTGGAAGATCCAATTCAAGAGTGAACGACACAGTAAATGGAAAAGTCCTGGGGAAAATTGATGTACAGAGAGATTTAGGTGTTCAGGTCCATTGTTCCCTGAAGGTAGCAACGCAGGTCAATAGAGTGGTCAAGAAGGCATACGGCATGCTTTCCTTCATCGGACGGGGTATTGAGTACAAGAGTTGGCAGGTCATGTTACAGTTGTATAGGAATTTGGTTCGGCCACATTTGGAATACTGTGTGCAGTTCTGGTCGCCACATTACCAAAAGGATGTGGATGCTTTGGAGAGGGTGCAGAGGAGGTTCACCAGGATGTTGCCTGGTATGGAGGGCGCTAGCTATGAAGAGAGGTTGAGTAGATTAGGATTATTTTCATTAGAAAGACGGAGGTTGAGGGGGGACCTGATTGAGTTGTACAAAATCATGAGAGGTATAGACAGGTTGGATAGCAAGAAGCTTTTTCCCAGAGTGGGGGATTCAATTACAAGGGAACACGAGTTCAAAGTGAAAGGGGAAAAGTTTAGGGGGGATATGCGTGGAAATTTCTTTACGCAGAGGGTGGTGGGTGCATGGAACGCGTTGCCAGCGGAGGTGGTAGACGCGGGCACGATAGCGTCTTTTAAGATGTATCTAGACAGATACATGAATGGTCAGGAAGCAAAGAGATACAGACCCTTACTAAATAGGCGACAGGTTTAGACAGAGGATCTGGATCGGCGCAGGCTTGGAGGGCCGAAGGGCCTGTTCCTGTGCTGTAATTTTCTTTGTTCTTTGTTCTTTGTTCTTTGTCCCTTACAACCAGAAACAGGGGAATTTATTATGGGGAACAGAGAAATGGCTGACCAACTAAATGCATACTTTGGTTCTGTTTTCACAAAGGAGGACACAAATATCATACCAGAAATGTTGGGGAACACATGGCTTGGTGAGAGAGAGGTACTGAAGGAATTCAGTATGAGTGGAGAAATGGTGTTGGGGAAATTGATAGGATTGAAGGCCAATAAATCCCCAGGGTCTGATGGTCTGCATCCCAGAGTACCTAAGGAAGTGGCCCTAGAAATAGTGGATGCATTGGTGGTCATCTTCCAAGATTCTATAGACTCTGGAACAGTTCCTACAGATTGGAGGGTAGCTAATTTAACCCCACTATTTAAAAAGGAAGGTAGAGAGAAAGCAGGGAATTATAGACCAGTCAGCCTGATGTTGGTAGTGGGGAAAATTCAAGAGTCCATTATCAAAGATTTTACAGCAGAGCACTGAGAGAACAGTGGTAGAATTGGGCAGAGTCAGCATGGATTTACGAAAAGAAAATCATGCTTGACAAACCTACTAGAATTCTTCGAGGATGTAACTAGTAGAGTTGATGAGGGGGAGCCAGTTGATGTGATTTATTTGGACTTTCAGAAGGCTTTTGACAAAGTCCCACAGAAGAGATTAGCGTGTAAAATTAAAGCGCATGGGTTTGGGGGTAGTGTATTGTGATGGAAAGAAAATTGGTTGGCAGACAGGAAACAAACAGTAGGGATAAATGGGTTTTTATCTGAACGGCAGGCAGTGACTAGTGGGGTACCGCAGGGATCGGTGCTAGGACCCCAGCTATTCACAATATATATTAATGATTTAGATGAGGGAACTAAATGTAATATCTCCAAATTTGGAGATGAAAACTCGGTGGGAGGGTAAGTTGTGAAGAGGATGCAGAGAGGCTTCAGGGTGATTTGGACAAGTTGAGTGAGTGGGCAAATTTTTTTTTATTCATTCATGGGATGTGGGCGACGCTGGCCAGGCCAGCATTTATTGCCGATCCCTAATTTCCCTTGAGAAGGTGGTGCTGAGCTGCCTTCTGCAGTCAATTTGGGTAGGTACAACCACAGTGCTGTTAGGAAGGGAGTTCCAGGATTTTGACCCAGCGACAGTGAAGGAACGGCGATATAGTTCCAAGTCAGGATGGTGTGTAACTTGGAGGGGAACCTGCAGGTGGTGGTGTTCCCATGTATTTGCTGCCCTTGTCCTTCTAGTTGGTAGAGGTCGTGGGTTTGGAAGGTGCTGTCTCAGGAGCCTTGGTGCATTGCTGCAGTGCATCTTGTAGATGGTACACACTGCTGCCACTGTGTGTCGGTGGTGGAGGGAGTGAATGTTTGTAGATGGGGTGCCAATCAAGCGGGCTGCTTTGTCCTGGATGATGTCGAGCTTCTAGAGTGTTGTTGGAGCTGCACCCATCCAGGCAAGTGGAGCGTATTCGATCACACTCCTGACTTGTGCCTTGTAGATAGTGGACAGGCTTTGGGGAGTCAGGAGGTGAGTTACTCGCCTCAGGATTCCTAGCCTCTGACCTGCTCTTATAGCCACGGTATTTATATGGCTACTCCAGTTCAGTTTCTGGTCAATGGTAGCCTCTAGGATGTTGATAGTGGGGGATTCAGAAATGGTAATGCAATTGAATGTCAAGGGGAGATGGTTCGATTCTCTCTTGTTGGAGATGGTCATTGCCTGGCACTTGTGTGGCACGAATGTTACTTGCCACTTCTCAGCCCAAGCCTGGATATTGTCCAGGTCTTGCTGCATTTGTACACGGACTGCTTCAGTATTTGAGGAGTCGCGAATGGTGCTGAACATTGTGCAATCATCAGCAAACATGCCCACTTCTGACCTTATGATTGAAGGAAGGTCATTGATGAAGTAGCTGAAGATGGTTGGGCCTAGGACATTACCCTGAGGAACTCCTGCAGCGATGTCCTGGAGCTCAGTTGATTGACCTCCAACAACCACAACCATCTTCCTTTGCGCTAGGTATGACTCCAGCCAGCAGAGGGTTTTCCCCCTGATTCCCATTGACTTCAGTTTTGCTAGGGCTCCTTGATGCCATACTCGGTCAAGTGCTGCCTTGATGTGAAGGGCAGTCACTCTCACCTCACCTCTTGAGTTCAGCTCTTTTGTCCATGTTTGAACCAAGGCTGTAATGAAGTCAGGAGCTGAGTGGCCCTGGCGGAACCCAAACTGAGTATCACTGACTGATTATTGCGAAGCAAGTGTTGCTTGATGGCACTGTTGATGACACCTTCCATCACTTTACTGATGATTGAGAGTAGGCTGATGGGGGCGGTAATTGGCCGGATCGGACTTGGCTTGCTTTTTGTGTACAGGACATACCTGGGCAATTTTCCACATTGCAGGGTAGATGCCAGTATTGTAGCTGTACTGAAACAGCCTGGCTCGGGGCGCGGCAAGTTCTGGAGCACAGGTCTTCAGTACTATTGCCGGAATATTGTCAGGGCCTATAGCTTTTGTAGTGTCCAGTGCCTTCAGTCGTTTCTTGATATCACGCGGAGTGAATCGAATTGGCTGAAGTTTGGCATCTGAGATGCTGGGGACTTCAGGAGGAGGCCGAAATGGATCATCAACTTGGCACTTCTGGCTGAAGATTGTTGCAAATGCTTCAGCCTTATCTTTCGCACTGATGTGCTGCGCTCCCCCATCATTGAGGATGGGGATATTTGTGGAGCCACCTCCTCCAGTTAGTTGTTTAATTGTCCACTACCATTCACGGCTGGATGTGGCAGGACTGCAGAGCTTAGATCTGATCCGTTGGTTATGGGATCGCTTAGCTCTGTCTATCGCATGCTGCTTACGCAGTTTGGCATGCAAGTCGTCCTGTGTTGTAGCTTCACCAGGCTAACACATCATTTTGAGGTAAGCCTGGTGCTGCTCCTGGCATGCCCTCCTGCACTCTTCATTTGAACCAGGGTTGGTCTCCTGGCTTGATGGTAATGGTAGAGTGGGGGATATGCCGGGCCATGAGGTCACAGATTGTGGTTGAGTACAATTCTGCTGCTGCTGATGACCCACAGTGCCTCATGGATGTCCAGTTTTGTATTGCTAGATCTGTTCGAAATCTATCCCATTTAGCACATTGATAGTGCCACACAACACGATGGATGATATCCTCAATGTGAAGATGGAACTTCGTCTCCACAAGGACTGTGCGGTGGTCACTCCTACCAATACAGTCATGGACAGACGCATCTACAGCAGGCAGATTGGTGAGGTCAAGTATGTTTTTCCCTCGTGTTGGTTCCCCCACCACCTGCCGCAGACCCAGTCTAGCAGCTATGTCCTTTAGGACTCGGCCAGCTCGGTCAGTAATGATGCTACCGAGCCACTCTTGGTGATGGACAATGAAGTCCCCCACCCAGAGTACACTTTGTTCCTTTGCCATCCTCAGTGCTTCCTCCAAGTGGTGTTCAACATGGTGGAATACTGAGTCATCAGCTGATGGAGGGCGGTAGGTGCTAATCAGTAGGAGGTTACCTTGCCCATGTTTGACCTGATGCCATGAGACTTCATGGGGTCCGGAGTTGAGGACTCCCAGGGCAACTCCCTCTTGACTGTATACCACTGTGCCACCACCTCTGATGGGTCTGTCCTGCCTGTGGGACAGGACATATCCGGGGATGGTGATGGCAGTGTCTGGGACATTGTCTGTAAGGTATGATTCTATGAGTATGACTATGTCAGGCTATTGCTTGACTTGTCTGTGGGACAGCTCTCCCAACTTTGGCACAAGCCCCCAGATGTTAGAAAGGAGGACTTTGCAGGGTCGACTGGGTTTGCCGTTGTCATTTCGGTGCCTAGGTCAATGCCGGGTGGTACGTCCGGTTTCGTTCCTTTTTTATTGACTTCGTAGCGGTTAGGTACAGCTGAGTGGCTTGCTAGGCCATTTGCCGTGGGTCTGGAGTCACATGTAGGTCAGACCAGGTAAGGACAGCAGATTTCCTTCCCTAAAGGACATTAGTGAACCAGACGGGTTTTTACAACGATCGACAATGGTTTCATGGCCATCATTAGACTAGCTTTTAATTCCAGATTTTTTTTATTAATTAAATTCAAATTCCACCTTCTGTCGTGGTGGGATGGCAGATGCAGTATAATGTCGATAAATGTGAGGTTATCCACTTTGGTAGCAAAAGCAGGAAGGCAGATTATTATCTGAATGGCTATAAACTGAGAGAGGGGAATATGCAACGAGACCTGGGTGTTCTCGTACACCAGTCGCTGAAGGTAAGCATGCAGGTGCAACAGGTGGTAAAAATGGCAAATGGTATGTTGGCCTTCATAGTGAGAGGATTCGAGTACAGGAGCAGGGATGTCTTGCTGCAATTATACAGGGCCTTGGTGAGGCCACACCTAGAATATTGTGTGCAGTTTTGGTCTCCTTATCTGAGGAAGAATGTTCTTGCTATAGAGGGAGTGCAGCGAAGGTTTACAAGACTGATTCCTGGAATGGTGGAACTGACGTATGAGGAGAGTTTGTGTCTGTTAGGATTACATTTGCTGGAGTTCAGAAGAGTGAGGAGGGATCTCATAGAAACCTATAAAATTCTAACAGGACTTGACAGGGTAGATGCAGGAAGGATGTTCCCAATGGTGGGGGAGTCCAGAACCAGGGGTCATAGTCTATGGATACGGGATAAACCTTTCAGGACTGAGATGAGGAGAAATTACTTCACCCAGAGAGTGGTGAGCCTGTGGAATTCACTCCCACAGAAAGCAGTTGAGGCCAAAACATTCTATGTTTTCAAGAAGGAGTTAGATATAGCTCTTGGGTTTAAAGGGATCAAAGGATATGGGTCAAAAACGGGAGCATGTTACTGAGTTGGATGATCAGCCATGATCATAATGAATGGCAGAGCAGGCTCGAAGGGCCGAATGGCCCACTCCTGCTCCTATTTTCTATGTTTCTAAGACTTGTTACAGCTGTACCTTTTCCAGTTCTGATGAAAGGTCATCAACCTGAAACGTTCACTCTCTTTCTTTCTTCACAGATGCTGCCAGACAAGCTGAGTATTTCCAGCATTTTCTATTTTTATTTTGGTGTTTATCTCCAGTCCTAATCCCCGGTGCCTCCTCAGCTTCCAACTTTTCTTTCAACTACCTATCTAACGTATTCTTAAATGTTGACCTTGGATTGTATTTTGCAGTCAGAGGTGAAGGAATGGGACTCACCACACTTAAAGCTGCCAAAAGGCTTTTCACGGGATAATGAGCAGCCACTTCTGGGACGGGATTCTACACCTCCCTCGGAACTGGCTGCGAGGCTGGGGCCATAAAATCAAGTGGGAGGCTGGGGACACCATTCCTGTTGCCCACCGTGCCCTGCTGCTATTTTACCAGTAGCGGGGGAGGTGGCAAACAGCCCACCTGTCCCAGGCCAATTGAGACACTTAAGTGGCCAATTAATTGCCGCATAATGGCCTCCTCCCACCGCCGCTATTTTATCTCAGGGGCTGATGGGCACTTCAGCACCTGAGGAGGCTGCCCAGTAAAAGCTGGCAGCCTCCTTGCGGGCTTGGGGTGGGGGAGGGGAGGTGCCCTTCTGATCGGGCACTCTGTGCCCCATGGAGGGCCTCGCCCAGCAGCACAGCTGGCCCCGCTAAAACAAGCCTCCCTTGCCTTGCGCTCTGACCCACCCCCCTCACCGGGGCCCAGCCGATAACTTTACTCCCCACTCCGCTGTTTTAGGCCCGCATCCATCGTGGCTCCTCTGGCTGGATGCAGTCCCAGCAGTGCCCTCCACTCCCAGTGACGAGCTGGGACTGAAGAGCTGCCAGTCCTGTGATTGGCTGGCACCTCCTGGAGATGGGGCTTCCTGCCTCAGAGGTGAATTAAGAGCTTCGGCCATGCAAAATAGCAGCGTGGCTTCTAGAATCGCCCCGAACTTTACAGCAGGTGGGTGGGGCCACCGCCACAATGTAAAATTCTGGCCATGGTTCCTAAAAATCCTTTTCAGTGCAGTGCCCTCCATAGGGAATCTCTGGTGTATTTGTGTGGATAGGATAAACAACATTGAGGCTCTTCAACCAATCAGATTGAAGAATCCTCACTGAGCCAGGCAGAGTCCAGATCAGTGGCTAGAATTTTATAGGCCCCTGGGAGACGGGTTGGGAGGCGGGGTGGGGGGGCAGGGTGCGGCCCAAAAATAGCGACGGAAGGTGGGAGCGAGTGGCATCAGGTTCCCGTTGACATGTAATTTTGTCAGGGGTGGGAACGGGCAAAGACGGCCTTCCCACCCAGAGGTCAGTTGAGGCCCTTAAGTGACCAATTAATAGCCACTTTAGGACCTCTTCCTGGTATTTTAGCAGGGGCAGTGGGAGGCCTCCGCCACGGAGGTTACTCAGTAGATCTAGGCAACCTCTCTGTGGGCTTGAGGGGTTGCTCCTCCATGGGCAATCTGTGGCGGATGGAGGGCCTCCAGTGGCAAAGGCTGCCCATCCGCAAACACCACACCCACTGCCCTCAACGCCCACCCTTGCTGATGCCTCCCAGACCGGCCCCAGTGACTCTGCCACACTTACCTGGATTTGGAGATGGGCCTGGTCCTGGGCCTCCTGTCGTGTTGGCACTGGCCACTGCTCCGTGTGGCACTGCCGATACTACTAAGCTGCCCGCCCTCTGATTAGCTGGCAGCTCTTGGAGGCGGGATCCCCGTTCTTAAAGGGACAGGGACCACAGCGCCAGACAGTTAATTGCTCAAGTGCTGTTAAGTAGATCTGGGCGATTCTCCAAGCAGTCGAGTTGGGGTTCCCCTGCCGGCTCCATAAATTTCAGTCCAGGAAGTGCAAATTAGATTTAGCTCATTGTAAAATCATGTGCAGAAGGCAAAATAAAGAGAGGCAAAGAATGATGGGATTAAAGGACAGGTGGAAGAGACAGAATGAAAAAGCGAAAAAGAATATTTTTAAGTCTCCAACAAAAATTACATTCTGAACGAATGAGACTCTAAATTTGTAAAATGATATCTTTACGGCCGGAGAGGTTGTTTGACAGTAGTTCAGGCTTATCACGCTGTTAAAAATTTACTTGCACCGGAATGCACCAGCTCTAACTTTTTCTGGTGTATTTAGTGGGTAGCTATTGGGTAATTACCGCAACTTCACGCCATTACAGGGATTTCAATGCCAAGTCTAGTGGCGAGGTACTGTTATGTCACAGACTATTGAGGAGCAGGGTAACTCGGACAGCAACCTCCGAATTTCTGTGTTTAAATGTACAGAGCTCTGATAGCCTCACTGTCAATCAAAACACAATCTGTGCCATGGTTTCTGCTTCAATCGTTAACTCTGGTAATATATTCCACAGCCTCACAGCCCTCTGTTTAATAATGTGCCTCTTGCTCTCTGTCTTAATTCTCTTACATTTAATTTTTTATCTATGCCTCCTTGTTCTCGACTCCTCAATTACTCGCATAAGTCATCCTCCTATCTATAATAAAAGCAAAATACTGCAGATGCTGGAAATCTGAAATAAAAACAGGAAGTGCTGGAAACACTCAGCAGGTCAGGCAGCATCTGTGGAGAGTCAACGCTTCAGGTCTGTGACCTTTCAGTTCTTCTGGGTAAAACATTGCTATGTTATTACGAAAGGAGATTGCGGACTTTCAGTTAACCACGTCTTTCAGTATCCATTGGTTTGAGGTGGGGTAATTTCCAAAATATAGATAATGGCAATTCACTCCAGAGATCCCTCGACTGGCAATTCCTTCTGTGATTATATGCTTTGAATATTTATAGATGTTGTTTACTTTAGTACGTGTCAATATTTCACGTCAGTTTGAATATATAAACAAGAGACAATTTTTTATTCATGTCAGTGGTAGGTAAACTATTAGAGAGGATTCTTCGGGACAGGATTTACTCCCATTTGGAAACAAATGAACTTATTAGCGAGAGACAGCATGGTTTTGTGAAGGGGAGCTCGTGTCTTACTAATTTGATTGAGTTTTTTGAGGAAGTGACGAAGATGATTGATGGGGGAAGGGCGGTGGATGTTGTCGATATGGACTTTAGTAAAGCCTTTAACAAGGTCCCGCATGGCAGACTGGTGCAAAAGGTGAAGTCACACGGGATCAGAGGTGAGCTGGCAAGATGGATACAGAACTGGCTCAGTCACAGAAGACAGAGGGTAACAGTGGATGGGTGTTTTTCTGAATGGAGGGATGTGACTAGTGGTGTTCCGCAGGGATCAGTGCTGGGACCTTTGCTGTTTGTAGTATATATAAATGATTTGGAGGAAAATGTAGCTGGTCTGATTAGTAAGTTTGCGGACGACACAAAGGTTGGTGGAGTTGCGGATAATGATGAGGATTGTCAGAGGATACAGCAGGATATAGATCGGTTGGAGACTTGGGAGGAGAAATGGCAGATGGAGTTTAATCCGGACAAATGTGAGGTAATGCATTTTGGAAGGTCTAATGCAGGTGGGAGGTATACAGTAAATGGCAGAACCCTTAGGAGTATTGACAGGCAGAGAGATCTGGGCGTACAGGTCCACAGGTCACTGAAAGTGGCAACACAGGTGGATAAGGTAGTCAAGAAGGCATACGGCATGCTTGCCTTCATCGGTCGGGGCATAGAGTATAAAAATTGGCAAGTCATGTTGCAGCTGTACAGAAACTTAGTTAGGCCACACTTAGAATATTGCGTGCAATTCTGGTCGCCACACTATCAGAAGGACATGGAGGCTTTGGAGAGGGTACAGAGGAGGTTTACCAGATGTTGCCTGGTCTGGAGGGCATTAGCTATGAGGAGAGGTTGGAAAAACTCGGATTGTTTTCACTGGAACAACGGAGGTGGAGGGGCGACATGATAGAGGTTTACAAAGTTATGAGCGGCATGGACAGAGTGGATAGTCAGAAGCTTTTTCCCAGGGTGGAAGAGTCAGTTACTAGGGGGCATAGGTTTAAGGTGCGAGGGGCAAAGTTTAGAGGGGATGTGCGAGGCAAGTTTTTTACACAGAGGGTGGTGAGTGCCT
The DNA here is from genome assembly GCF_036365525.1 of Heterodontus francisci. Classification (NCBI taxonomy): domain Eukaryota; kingdom Metazoa; phylum Chordata; class Chondrichthyes; order Heterodontiformes; family Heterodontidae; genus Heterodontus; species Heterodontus francisci. Next base: position 117,005,100 of record NC_090382.1, read on the forward strand.
GGAACTTGCTGCCAGGGGAGGTGGTGAAAGCAGATACGATAGCGACGTTTAAGAGACATCTTGACAAATATATGAATAGGAAGGGAATCGAGGGATATGGGCCCCGGAAGTGCAGAAAGTGTTAGTTTCAGCAGGCATCAAGATCGGCGCAGGCTTGGAGGGCCGAATGGCCTGTTCCTGTGCTGTACTGTTTTTTGTTCTTTGTGCATGGGATGTGAGTATCGTTGGCAAGACCAGCATTTATTGTCCATCCCTAATTCCCCTTGAGAAGGTGGTGGTGAGCTGCTTTCTTGAACCACTGCAGTCCATCTGATGTAGGAACACCCACAGTGCTGTTAGGGAGGGAGTTCTAGGATTTTGACCCAGCGATAGTGAAGGAACGGTGATATATTTTCAAGTCAGGATTGTGTGTGGCTTGGAGGGGAATTTGCAGATGATAGTGTTCCCACGTGTCTACTGCCCTTGTTCTTCTAGGTGGAAAAGGTCACGGGTTTGGAAGGTGCTGTTGAAGGAGGTGTGGTGAGTTGCTGCAGTGCATCTTGTAGATGGTACACACTGCTACCAATGTGCGTCGGTGGTGGAGGGAATGAATGTTTAAGGTGGTGGATAGGGTGCTGATCAAGCGGATTGCTTTGTCCTGGATGGTGTTGAACTTCCTGAGTGTTGTTGGAGCTGCAGTCATCCAGGCAAGTACCAATCAGTACTCGATGTTGGATCAGTTATATAACAACAACAACTTGTATTTATATAGCACCTTTAACATAGTACAGCATCCTGAGGCACTTCACAGGAATGTTATCAAATAGAATTTAACATCAAGCCACATTAGAAGATATGAGAGCAGATGACCAAGGATGTAGGTTTATGGAGCATTTAATAATAAATTTAATGCAGCCTGTTCCAGCCCAAGTACTGAAGATGGAGTTCTGTTGACAAGGCTGCACTTCTGCTACAATATTTGAAAGTAATATTCCTTTTAATCTAGTCTTGGAATAAAAAGGGAAGTTAAACAAAGCCTTCCGCTTATCCCAGCTTCTGTATTTTTGAAGGAATTTTCTCAGCCTCATTTCACCCTGGCACTGCGCAACTTGAAATCCATAAAGATGAGGCGCTCAGACATAGAGTGAGGAAAGCTGGATTAAAGTAGCTGTGAAGGACTACATTCAAGCAACAAATTAATGAGCCACAAAGCACAGCGAAAGAAGAAATTAAAAAATCGCTGGAATATTATTTCTTGGACAAGCTTTACAAAATCTTTGGGATAACAATTAAAAACCAGTTTCATTTCCCTCCACATTCTTCTGATTAATTTACATATAACTTACCTTTTAAGTTAAATACGCAGCTTTTAATAACATCAAACCCTGACACTGTCTTTGTTTCCTAAGGGCATCACAGTTCATGAGCTGATCTGCAGTGCTTGTAAATAACTAGTTTGGAAGCATGCTGTGTAAACGTGATATGTGCAAGGCAAATCTTCAGACCACGCCCTTACATTTCTTTATTGGCACTCTACCACCTCCCCCACACCCCCAGCCCCTTACCCAGCACACTGCAACAGTGTTAATGGTACTAAATTACTGAAGAAAACTCTGAAATTGCAGGAAATGTTAACAAATTCCATCATTAAAAACCGGCAGTCGAGGTTTCCAACGAAAGCTCCCTTATGACTAAGAACATCAAAGGATGCTTCACAAAGTGGGTGGAAGGGTGACAGGTGGGTGGTGGAAGGAGGATGTCGAGCAGGAGATGGAAAAGGTTATGGGGGAAGAGATCAGAGTGGGTTGGAAGCATGGAGAAAGAACAACATTCTTTTTACAACACATTATTACCATCTTGCAGGAACATCCCAAAGTGTTTTTAAAGTGCAGTTGCTGTATCAGTATATGCGACAGCCATATTGTATACAGCCAGATCCCACAAATAGCAAGGGGATACGTGGCTAATTAAACTGTTTTTGTTGGCGTAATTTGAGGAAGGAATGCTGGCTAGGTTAGCATCTACCCATCTACCAAACATGATGAACGTGCAGCAAACAATCCTTTGAGGTGGGGTGTACATACGAACAGACGAGCATACGAATTAGGAGCAGGAGTAGGCCATTCGGCCCCTCAAGCCTGTTCCACCATTCAACAAGATCATGGCTGACCTGATTGTAACCTCAACTCCACATTCACGTCTATCCCTGATAAACTTTCACCCCCTTGCTTATCAAGAATTTATCTGTCTCTGCCTTAAAAATATTCAAAGACTCTACTTCCATTGCCTTTTGAGGAAGAGAATTCCCAAGACTTGTGACCCTCTGAGAGAAAAATATTTCTCCTCATCTCTGTCTGAAATGGGCGACCTCTTATTTTTAAACAGTGACCCCGAGTTCTGGACTCTCCCAGAAGAGGAAACTTCCTTTCCACATCCAACCTGTCAAGACCCCTCAGAATCTTAGAGAGTCATAGAGTTATACAGCACAGAAGCAGGCCCTTTGGCCCATCGTGTCTGTGCCGGCCATACAGCACCGATGTATTCTAATCCCATTTTCCAGCACTTGGCCCGTAGCCTTGTATGCTATGGCACTTCAAATGCTCATCTAAATACTTCTTAAATGTTGTGAGGGTTCCTGCCTCTACTACCCCTCAGGCAGTGTGTTCTAGATTCCAACCACCCTCTGGTGAAAATATTTTTCCTCAAATCCCCTCTAAACCTCCTGCCCCTTACCTTAAATCTATGCCCCCTGGTTATTGACACCCCCGCTAAGGGAAAATGTTTTTTCCTATCTATCCTATCTATGCCCCTCTTAATTTTGTATACCTCAATCATGTCCCCCCCTCAGCCTCCTCTGCTCTAAGGAAAACAACCCTAGCCTATCCAGTCTCTCTTCATAGCTGAAATACTCCAGCCCAGGCAACATCCTGATGAATGTCCCTTGCACCCTCTCCAGTGCAATCACATCCCTCCTATAGTGTGGTGACCAGAACGGGACACAGTACTCCAGTTGTGGCCTAACCAGCGTTTTATACAGCTCCATCATAACTTGTATTCTATGTCTCAGCTAATAAAGGCAAGTATCCCATATGCCTTCCTAGCCACCTTATCTACCTGTGCTGCTGCCTTCAGTGATCTATGGACAAGTACCAAGGTCCCTCTGACCCTCTGTACTTCCAAGGCTCCTACCATCCATTGTATATTCCCTTTCCTTGTTATTCCTAACGAAATACATCACCTCATACTTTTCAGGATTAAATTCCATCTGCCACTGCTCTGCTCATCTTATCAGCCCATCTATATCGTCCTGTAATCTAAGGCTTTCCTCCTCACTAGTTATGACACCACCAATTTCTGTGTCATCTGCGAACTTACTGATCATACCTCCTATATTCTTGTCTAAATCATTAATGTGCACTACAAACAGCAAGAGTCCCAGCACCAATCCCTGTGGTACACCACTGGTCACAGGCTTCCACTCGCAAAAACTGCCCTTGACCATGACCTTCTGCATCCTGCCACGAAGCCAATTTTGGATCCAATTTGCCAAATTTCCCTGGATCCCATGGGCTCTTACCTTCTTAACCAATCTCCCATGCGGGACCTTATCAAAAGCCTGAAGTCCATGTCGAGTACATCAACTGCTTTACCCTCACCTACACATATAGTCACCGCCTCGAAAAATTCAATCAAGTTTGTTAGGCATGATCTCCCCTTGACAAAGCCATGCTGACTGTCCTTGATTAATTCCTGCTTCTCCAAGTGGAGATTAATCCTGTCCCTCAGAATTTTTTCCAATAGTCGCCCTACCATTGATGTTAGACACCCGGTCTGTAATTACCTGGTTTATCCCTGCTACCCTTATTGAGTAATGGTACCACATTTTCTGTCTTCCAGTCCTCTGGCACCTCTCCAGTGGCCAGAGAGAATTTGAAAATTTGTGTCAGAGCCCCTGCTATCTCCTCCCTTGCCTCACCTAACAGCCTGGGATACGTCTCATCTGGGCCTGGGGATTTATCCACTTTTAAGCCCGCTAAAACAGCTAATACTTCCTCCCTTTCAATGCTAATTTGTTCGAGTGGATCACAAGCCCCCTCCCTTTAAGCCTTTTGCACTTAGACTCTACTTTTTCTTCTTTGGCCTCCTTGTCTCGAGAGACAATGGGTAAGCGTCTGGAGGTGGTCAGTGGTTTGTGAAGCAGCGCCTGGAGTGACTATAAAGGCCAATTCTAGAGTGACAGACTCTTCCACAGGTGCCACAGATAAAATTGGTTGTTGGGGCTGTTACACAGTTGGCTCTCTCCTTGCGCTTCTGTCTTTTTTCCTGCCAACAGCTATGTCTCTTCAACTCGCCACTCTTTAGCCCTGCCTTTATGGCTGTCCGCCAGCTCTGGCGATCATTGGCAACTGACTCCCATGACTTGTGTTCAATATCACAGGACTTCATGTCACGTTTGCAGACGTCTTTAAAGCGGGGACATGGACGGCCGGTGGGTCTGATACCAGGGACGAGCTCACTGTACAATGTGTCCTTGGGGATCCTGCCATCTTCCATGCGGCTCACATGGCCAAGCCATCTCAAGCGCCTCTGGCTCAGTAGTGTGTATAAGCTGGGGATGTTGACCACCTCGAGGACTTCTGTGTTGGAGATACGGTCCTGCTACCTAATGCCAAGGATACTCTGGAGGCAGCGAAGATGGAATGAATTGAGACATCACTCTCGGCTGACATACGTTGTCCAGGCCTCGCTGCCGTAGAGCAAGGTACTGAGGACACAGGCTTGATACACTCGGACTTTTGTGTTCCGTGTCAGTGCACCATTTTCCCACGCCCTCTTGGCCAGTCTGGACATAGCAGCAAATGCCTTTCCCATGCGCTTGGTGATTTCTGCATCAAGAGACAGGTTACTGGTGATAGTTGAGCCTAGGTAGGTGAACACCTGAGCCACTTCCAGCGCATGGTCGCTGATATTGATGGATGGAGCATTTCTGATGTCCTGTCCCATGATGTTCATTTTCTTGAGGCTGATGGTTAGACCAAATTCGTTGCAGACAGCTGCAAACCTGTCAATGAGTCCCTGTAAACACTCTGCTGTGTGGGAAGTTACTGCAGCATCATCAGCAAAGAGGAGTTCCCTGATGAGAACCTTCCGTACTTTGGTCTTCGCTCTTAGACGGACAAGGTTGAACAACCTGCCGTCTGATTTTGTGTGGAGGAAATTTCCTTCTTCTGAAGACTTGAACACATGTGAGAGTCTCTCCCAGTTCATATTGGGGAAGTCGAAGAGATTTGCCGACATATCTGCTCCTCTATCTCTCCCTGTCTATTTGGAGGCCTGTAGTACACTCCCAGCCAAGTGATTGCCCCGTTTTTGTTTTTAAGTTCTAACCATATGGCTTAATTTGAGGAACCTTCTAAGATATCATCCCTCCTCACTGCAGTAATTGACTCCTTGCTCAATAGTGCAATGCCACCGCCTCTTTTACACCTCGCCCTGTCACGCTTGAAGATTCTATATCCTGGAAAATTGAGCTGCCAGTCCTGCCCTTCCCTCAACCATGTCTCTGTGAGAGCAATAATATCATATTCCCATATGCTGATCAACATTTCAATCAAGTCGCCTAAGTCCACTGGATACAAGCCTAGCCTGTCCAACCTTTCCTCATAAGACAACTGGCCCATTCCAGGTATTGGTCTTGTAAACCTTCTCTGCACTGCTGCCAATGCATTTACATCCTTCCTTAATTAAGGAGACCAATACTGTATGCAGTACTCTAGATGTGGTCTCACCAATGCCCTGTATAACTGAAGCTTAACCTCTCTACTTTTGTATCAATTCCCCTCCCAATAAATGATAACATTCTATTCGCTTTCCTAATCACTTGCTATACTGCATACTAGCCTTTTACAATTCATGCACTAGGACACCCAGATCCCTCTGCATCTCAGAGCTCTGCAATCTCTCACCATTTAGATAATATTCTTCTTTTTTATTCTTCCTGCCAAAAGGAACAATTTCACATTTTCCCACATTATACTCCATTTGCCAGATCTTTGCCCACTCACTTAACCTATCTATATCCCTTTGTAGCCTCCTTATGTCCTCTTCACAAGTTACTTTCCTACCTATCTTTGTGTCATCAGCAAATTTATCAACCATATCTTCAGTCCTTCATCTAAGTCATTTACATAAATTGTAAAAAGTTGAGGCCCCAGCACTGATCCGTGTGGCACACCACTCGTTCCATCTTACCAGCCAGAAAATGACCCATTTATGCCTACTTTCTGTTTCCTGTTAGCTGGCCAATCTTCTATCCATGCCAAAATGTTACGCCCTACACTATGAGCTTTTTTATTTTCTGCAATAACCTTTGATGTGGCACCTTATCAAATGCCTTCTGGAAATCTAAGTACAATACATTCACCGGTTCTCGTTTATCTATAGCACATGTTACTTCTTCAAAGAACTCCAATAAATTGGTTCAACGTTATTTCCCTTTCACAAAACCACGTTGACTCTGCTTGATTACCTTGAATTTTTCTCAGTGCCCTCTGATGTCTTTAATAATATCTTCTAACATTTTCCCTACGACAGATGTTAAGCCCATAGTTTCCTGTTTTCTGTCTCCCTCCCTTTTTGAATAAAGGAGTTACATTGGCTATTTTCCAATCTAATAAAACTTTACCCAAATCTAGGGAGTTTTGGAAAATTAAAATCAACGCAACAACTATCTCACTAGCCACTTCTTTTACGACCTTAGGATGAAGTCAGTCAGGACCCAGCGACTTGTCAGCACGCAGCTCCAACAATTTGCTCAGTACCACTACCCTGTGATTGTTATTTTTCTGACTTACTCCCTTCCATTTCCTGATTTACAGCTATTTCTGGCTTGTTACTTGTATCCTCTATGGTAAAGATTGATGCAAAATGCCTGCTAAAGTCATCTACGATCTCCTTATTTTCCCTTATTAATTCCCGAGACTCACATTTTATAGGGCCAACTCTCACTTTGTTAACTCTTTTCTTTTTTAAATACCTATGGAAACTCTTACTATCTGTTTTTATATTTTCAGCTAGCTTTTTCTCGTACTCGAATTTTTCCCTCCTGATTAGTTGCGAAGTCATTCTTTGCTGTTTTTTATATTCTGTCCAATCTTCTGTCCTGCCTCCCATCGTTGTGCAATTATATGCTTTTAATTTAATTTTGATACTATCTTTAACTTTTTTAGTTAGCCACGGATGGTGGGTCCTCCCCTTGGATTTTTTCTGTCACGTTGGAATGTATCTATTCTGTGTCTTCTGAAATATCTCCTTAAATGTCTGCCACTGCATCCTTATTGACCTGTCCCTTAACCTACTTCGCCAGTTCATTTTTGCTAGCTTTGCTTTTATGCCCTAATCATTGCCCTTATTTAACTTTAAAATACTAGTCTTAGAACCACTCTTCTCTCCCTCAAACTGAATGTAAAATTCATGCATATTATGATCACTGCTGCCTAGTGGTGCCTTCACTGTGAGGTCATTAATTATTCCTACCTTGTTGTACAACACCCGGTCTCGCATAGCCTGCTCTCTGGTTGGCTCCAGAACATGCAGTTCTAAGAAACTATCCCAAAAATATTCTATGAACTCCTCATCTAGGCAACCTTTTCCATCTGATTTTTCCATTCTACATGTAGATTACAATCCCCACCATTATCGCCGTCTCTTGGTGCACCTTTGCTCATGGCTGCGAAGGCCAATCCTTGAGAGGCAGGTTCTGCCGCATGTGAAGCTGCCAAGTGATGCTGTGAGTTGTTGTTTTTGAAATTGGCACCTGTTGCCAAGTTGCTGTAGCCACTGGTCGTTGTGATAGTGCACACTGGTCCACAGGATGTGGCACCATTTTCCTCTTTCGCCAGCTCATGACTCCCAGGTATGATAGTTATATTTAGGACATTCATGTCAAGCTTGCAAGTATCCTTGAAAAGGAGCTTTGGGCAGCCCACTTGTCATCTGGCTCCAGCTAGCTCATCATACAGAAGGTCCTTGGGTATGCTACCGACTTCCATCTTGTGGATATGCCCAATCCATCAAAGCTGCCTCTGTTTGATTTGTGCTAACACACTTGGGAGCTCTGCCTTTGAGAGGACTGTCACATTTGTGATTTTGTCCTGCCAGGGTATAATGCATTGCAGACAGCAAAAATGGAAGTTACTGAGCTTCTTTTCATGTTTCACAGCCATACAGCAAGGTGCTGAGAACACAAGCCTTATAAACCATCAGCTTGGTCCTAAGGATTAGCTTGGTGTCACACAATGCACGTTTTGCAAGTCGGTCAAAGGTGATAGCTGCTTTCCCTATGTGTGTATCAAGCTCCGCATCAAGGTACAGATTGTCTGTCACCGTGGACCCAATGTTGCAGAATTTGCTAACCACTTCCAGTGGGGTGTTATTTAGTGTGATCAGGGATGGAGACGCAACACCTTGTCCCATGACCACGATTTTCTTGATGCTTATAGTCAAGGAGAACAAGTTACGGGCATGGCTAGGATACTGGTAGAATTTATTGTTTTCTTTGGAATAGTGGCAGCAGATCATTATCATCTGTCTGAACTACTAGATCAGGGAGACAATAACTTGGTTTTATGTCATAAGCGAAAGTAACAACTCAAACAGTAAAGAAGTCCCTCATTACTGGACTGGAGTGTCAGCCTGGGTTCTGTGCTCAAATCCTGGTGCGGCATTTGATGATACAACTTTCAGACTGAGTCAAACTCAGGGGTTTTCTAACTGAGACAGAAGGATGCGAAGAAGGATAGCGGGGTTGTGTGCAGCTTGGGTTGAAGTAGCAGTGTAATTGAGCATCGTTTATTAAGAGGCTTTGGAAGGAGGGGAGTGAGCTACCAGGTAATCAGCACCTGTAAAGAGAAACAATAATGTACCGTTTTGAGCAAAGACCCTGTGTCATGGGTTAATCCAGTATTTTACTGACCAAGTGTATTTACACAATCTGTGTGGATATTATTCCAGCAAACAAACATTCAGTGTGATGATAAGGTCGAAAGTTGAGAACGAGCTATAACCAGCAGGCTGGTCCTAATTAACATAATGTGTCCACATAATTCATTGCCAATAATCAGGCAGTCATTAACATGCACCATATTGTGAAGCATTGGGATAATACTATCATACAGTTCCAACATCTCCCTTCAGAACAGATCTTGCAGTTAAATCCGACAATATCTTTTACGATATATGGGGTCTGCTATCAAACAGTTAGTGCCATCAAACAGCGATTTAGATTTGATTATCTTGAATAATTCCCTCTCTTTGTAAGCCAGATGTGACAGGAAACCACCACAGACTGATTGACAGATGTTATGTCCAGATACTGCAGCATAGGTGCTTGTATGGGACTCCCATTTAGTTTAGTTTAGTTTAGAGATACAGCACTGAAACAGGCCCTTTGGCCCACCGAGTCTGTGCCGACCATCAACCACCCATTTATACTAATCCTACACTAATTCCATATTCCTACCACATCCCCACCTGTCCCTATATTTTCCCTACCACCTACCTATACTAGGGGCAATTTCTAATGGTCAATTTACCTATCAACCTGCAAGTCTTTGGCATTTACCTTAGCTAATTCTTCACTTTGAACATATTTACATACGAATGTATGAATTAGGAGCAGGAGTAGGCCATTCGGCCCATCGAGCCTGCTCTGCCATGCAACAAGGTCATGGCTGAACTGATTACTCCACATTTCTACTTACCCCTGATAACCTTTCACCCCTTTGCTTATCAAGAATCTATCTACCTCTGCCTTAAAAATATTCAAAGACTCTGCTTCCACTGCCTTTTGAGGAAGAGAGTTTCAAAGACTCACAACCCTCTGAGAGAAAAAAATTCTCTTCATCTCTGTCTTAAAGGGGTGACACTTTATTTTTAAACAGTGACCCCTAGTTCTAGATTCTCCCACAAGTGGAAACATCCTTTCCACATCCACCCTGTCAAGACCCCTCAGGATCTTATATGTTTCAATCAAGTCGCCTCTTACTCTTCTAAATTCCAGTGGATACAAGCCTCCCCTGTCCAATCTTTCCTTGTAAGACAGCCCACCCATTCCAGGTATTAGTCTAGTAAACCTTCTCTGTACTGCCTCCAATGCATTTACATCCTTCCTTAAATAAGGAGAACATTACTGCGCGCAGTACTCCAGATGAGGTCTCACCAATGCCCTATGTAGCTGAAGCATAACCTCCCTACTATTGTATTCAATTCCCCTCGCGATAAATGATAACATTCTATTAGCTTTCCTAATTACATGTACCTGTAAACTAATCTTTTGCGATTCATGCACTAGGACACCCAGATCCCTCTGCATCTCAGAGCTCTGCAATCTCTCACCATTTAGATAATATGCTTCTTTTTTATTCTTCCTACCAAAGTGGACAATTTCCCACTTTCCCACATTATACTCCATTTTCCAGGTCTTCGCCTACTCACTTAACCTATCTATATCCCTTTGTAGCCTCCTTATGACCTCTTCACAAGTTACTTTCCTACCTATCTTTGTGTCATCAGCAAATTTAGCAACCATACCTTCGGTCCCTTCATACAAGTCATTTATACAAATTTAAAAAGTTGAGGCCCCAGCACAGATCCCTGTGGCACACCGGGTTAACAGAGATGTAATTAATGTAAATGTTAACCAAGAAACACAGGAGATATTAGGAGGGTGAAAAGTTTGCAGAAAGAGGTGGGTATTCAGGTTTTTCTCCCACCTTGTACCCTTTATAAACTAAAGCTTGCCCAAACCTCTGCTGCTCACATTCTAATTCAGACGTAGTCCCGTGCACCCATCATCCCTGCACTCGATGAGCTACATTAGCTTGATTTTAAACTTCTCATCCTTCTCAAATCCCTCCATGTCCTCACCTTTCCCTATCTCTGTAACATTCTCCAGCCTTACGACTCTCCAAAATCTCCGTGCTCCTCCAATTCTGCCGCCTTTGCATCCCATGCCATCAGCTGCCAGGTCCCAACCTCTGGAATTCCCTCCCTAAACCATTCACCTCTCCATCTCGCTCTCCTCCTCAAAGATACTCTTTAAAATCTATCGCTTCGATCACCTCTTCTAATATCTCCTTATATGGCTCAATGCCAAAATTAATTTGATAAAATTCGTGTGAACATAAAAGTGCAGATTATTGTTGTTAAGGAGGAGGTTAAAGGAAGAGAGGGAGGTGGGGATCTCTAGAGAGGGGATTCTGTAGTGTAGGTTCCTGGCAGCTGGGGCCAGCATATAAAGTGCAAAAAACGTGGAAGATATCAAAATGATGCTCTCATCATTTAACCATTTAAATTAAATTCACATCTGGTTCTAATGGGAATTTCCTCCATCCACCAGAAAGGCAAATCATGCACAAAATTATGGTGAGGGGAGACCTCCTTTCTCCTGTTACAAAGAATCTTGAACAGTCACACAAGGCAGGAAAATCTGTCTCTACGGGGGTAATTTGAACTGGGTTCTGATTTTCGGTGGGGTGAACATCAAACCCACCCGCGCGTCATTAGTTCGAGACTTGGGTTAATTTAATTCCCAGAGCTCATTTGTATCTTGCCAACCAGTTGTTCGCCCAAATCAGGTAGCCAGATTTGGACAGATCAAAGTTGCAGGGTCCTCTGGCATCATGCTAAATTGTGGGGAGGGCGATTGGAGGGGAGGATCAGGATTGTTTTGCAGATAGGAATGTTGGGGAAGATTGAGGTCCAGAGTTTTGTGGTGAGACCTGGAGGAGCATTAAGGAAAGTTTCTGACTTGCCTCAGAAGGTGTCCTCCTCTGCTCCGCCAAGCTTTACTGAGAGTATGCTCGTGCTGGGGACACAACTCAATCGACCATACTGAAGGGAATGCAAGGCAAGTCTACGCAATTTGTCCAAATAATTTAACCCCTTGATACCTGCTAGTGCTGCACCCTCTCCAAGGCCAATATATCCTTCCTGAGGTGACCTGCATTGGTTCCCGGTCCAGCAACACCTCGGATATTAGAATTCTCATCCCCTCCCTATCTTTGTGTCATACTCCAGCCCCACAACACTCCAAACTGCAGAGAACTGCCCAGCAGCTCATCTGTGACCATTTGTTTCATAGATATGCATCTGTTTAATTGTTCAATGTAATGGACCTCTCCCACCATACAGCAAAGGCTATTGGCCCCAACAACATCCGCGCAGTAGTACTGAAGACTTCTGCTCCAGACTAGCTGTCCCCCTTAGCCAAGCTGTTCCAGTACAGCTGCAACACTGCATCTGCCTGACAATGTGGAAAATTGCCCAGGTATGTCCTGTCCACAAAAAGCAGGATAAATCCAATACAGCCAATTATTGCCCCCTCAGTCTCGTCTTGATCATCAGCAAAGTGATGGAAATTGTTGTCGACAATGCTATCAAGTGACACTTACACAGCAATAACCTACTCAATGATGCTGAGTTTGGGTTCTGCCAGGGCCACCCACATGGACAAAAGAGCTGAGGTGAAAGTGATTGCTCTTGACTTCAAGGCAGCATTTGACCAAGTGTGGCATCAAGGAACCCTTGCAAAATTGAAGTCATTGGGAATCAGGGAGAACGCTCTCCACTGGTTGGAGTCATACCTAGTACAAAGGAAATGGTTGTGGTTATTGGAGGCCAATCATATCAGGCCATCGTTGCAGGAGTTCCTAGAGGTAGTGTCCTCGGCCCAACTATCTTCAGCTGTTTCATTCATGACCTTCCCTTCATCATAAGGTCAGAAATAGGGATATTTGCTGATGACCGCATGGTGTTCAGTACCATTTGCAATTCCTCAGATACTGAAACAGTCTGTGCCGACATGCATCAAGACCTGGACAACATTCAGGCTTGGGCTCCTAAGTGGCAAGTAACATTTGTGCCATACAAGTGCCAGGCAATGACCGTCTCCAACAAGGGAGAATTCAGCCATTTTCCCTTGACATTCAGTGGTATTATCATCACAGAATCCCCACTATCAACATCTTAGGGTTACCATTGACCACACACTGAACTGGATCAGCCACATAAATACTTTGGCTACAAAAGCAGGTCAGAGGCTGTGAACTCTGCAGTGAGTAACTCACCTCCTGTCTCCCCAATGCCTGTCCATCATCTACAAGGCACAATTCAAGAGTGTGATGGAATACTCTCCACTTGCCTGTATGAGTGCAGCTCTAACAACACTCAGGAAGCTCAATACCATCCAAAACAAAGCAGCCCACTTGATTGGCACCCCATCCATCACCTTAAACATTCACTCCCTCCACCACCGTTGCAGCAGTGTGTACCATCTAGAAGATTCACTGTGGCAATTCACCAAGGCTCCTTCGACAGCACCTTCCAAACCTACGGGGGAAGGACAAGGACAGCAGACACATGGGGACACCACCATCTGCAAGTTCCTCTCCAAGCCACACACCACCCTGACTTCGAAATATATCATCGTTCCTTCACTGTGGCTGGATCAAGATCCTGGAATTCCCTCCCTAACAGCAGGAGTAGGCCACTTGGCCCTTTGGCCTGCTCCACCATGCAACAAGATCATGGCTGATCCAATTGTAAACTCAACTCAGCATTCCCGCCTATCCCCAATAACCTTTCACACCCTTGCTTATCAAGAATCTATCTATCTCCGTTTTTAAAATATTCAAAGACTCTGCTTCCACCGCCTTTTGAGGAAGAGAGTTCCAAAGACTGACGACCCTCTGAGAGAAAAAATTTTCTCATCATCTCTGTCTTAAATGGGTGACAACTGATTTTTTAACAGTCACCCCTAGTTCTAGATTGACCCACAAGAGGAAACATCTTTTCCACATCCACCCTGTCAAGACTACTCAGAATCTTATATGTTTCAATCAAGTCGCCTCTTACTCTTCTAAACTCCAGTGGATACAAGCCTAGCCTGTCCAACCTTTCCTCATAAGACAACCCGCCCATTCCAGGTATTAGTCCAGTAAACCTTCTCTGAACTGCTGCCAACACATTTACATCCTTCCTTAAATAAGGATACCAATACCGTGCACAGTTCTCCAGATGTGGTCTCACCAATGCCCTGTATAACTGAAGCATAACCTCCCTACTTTTGTATTCAATTCCCCTCACAATAAATGATAACATTCTTTAGCTTTTCAAATTACTTGCTATACTGCATACTAACCTTTTGCAATTCATGCACTAGGACACCCAGATCCCTCTGCATCTCAGAGCTCTGCAATTTCTCACCATTTAGATAATATGCTTCTTTTTTATTCTTTCTGCCAAAATGGACAATTTCATATTTTCCCACATTATACCCCATTTGCCAGATCTTTGCCCACTCACTTAACCTATCCATATCCCTTTGTAGCCTCCTCATGTCCTCTTCACAACTTACTTTCCTGCCTATCATTGTATCATCAGCAAATTTAGCAACCATACCTTCGATCTCTCCAAGTCATTTATATAAATTGTAAAAAGTTGAGCCCCAGCACTGGTCCCCGTGGCACACCACTCGTTATATCTTACCAACCAGAAAATGTCCCATTTATGCCTACTCACTGTTTCCTGTTATCTAACTAATCTTTCATCCATGCCAAAATGTTACCCTCTGTACCCCAATAACTTTTGATGTGGCACCTTATCAAATGCCTTCTGGAAATCTAATTACAATACATCCCCTGGTTCCCCTTTATCCACAGCACATGTTACTTATTCAAAGATCTCCAATAGATTATTCATTTTATTTCTTATTCAGAGATACAGCACTGAAACAGGCCCTTCGGCCCACCGAGTCTGGGCCGACCATCAACCACCCATTTATACTAATCCTACACTAATTCCATATTCCTACCACATCCCCACCTGTCCCTATATTTCCCTACCACCTACCTATACGAGGCCAATTTATAATGGCCAATTAACCTATCAACCTGCAAGTCTTTGGCATGTGGGAGGAAACCGGAGCATGGGGTCCAGGGTGTACTCGCTAGATGGATAAAGAACTGGTTGGGCAACAGGAGACAGAGAGTAGCAGTGGAAGGGAGTTTCTCAAAATGGAGACATGTGACCAGTGGTGTTCCACAGGGATCCGTGCTGGGACCACTGTTGTTTGTGATATACATAAATGATTTGGAGGAAAGTATAGGTGGTCTGATTAGCAAGTTTGCAGACGACACTAAGATTGGTGGAGTAGCAGATAGTGAAGGTGACTGTCAGAGAATACAGCAGAATATAGATAGATTGGAGAGTTGGGCAGAGAAATGGCAGATGGAGTTCAATCCGGGCAAATGCGAGGTGATGCATTTTGGAAGATCCAATTCAAGAGTGAACTATACAGTAAATGGAAAAGTCCTGGGGAAAATTGATGTACAGAGAGATTTGGGTGTTCAGGTCCATTGTTCCCTGAAGGTGGCAAAGCAGGTCAATAGAGTGGTCAAGAAGGCATACGGCATGCTTTCCTTCATCGGACGGGGTATTGAGTACAAGAGTTGGCAGGTCATGTTACAGTTGTATAGGACTTTGGTTCGGCCACATTTGGAATACTGCGTGCAGTTCTGGTCGCCACATTACCAAAAGGATGTAGATGCTTTGGAGAGGGTGCAGAGGAGGTTCACCAGGATGTTGCCTGGTATGGAGGGCGCTAGCTATGAAGAGAGGTTGAGTAGATTAGGATTATTTTCATTAGAAAGACGGAGGTTGAGGGGGGACCTGATTGAGGTGTACAAAATCATGAGAGGTATAGACAGGATGGATAGCAAGAAGCTTTTTCCCAGAGTGGGGGATTCAATTACTAGGGGTCACGAATTCAAAGTGAGAGGGGAAAAGTTTAGGGGGGATATGCGTGGAAAGTTCTTTACGCAGAGGGTGGTGGGTGCCTGGAACGCGTTGCCAGCGGAGGTGGTAGACGCGGGCACGATAGCATCTTTTAAGATGTATCTAGACAGATCCATGAATGGGCAGGAAGCAAAGAGATACAGAACCTTAGAAAATAGGCGACAGGTTTAGATAGAGGATCTGGATCGGCGCAGGCTTGGAGGGCCGAAGGGCCTGTTCCTGTGCTGTAATTGTCTTTGTTCTTTGTTCTTTGTTCACCCGGAGGAAACCCATGCAGACACAGGGAGAACTTGCAAACTCCACACAGATTGGATAAACATGATTTCCCTTTCATAAAATCATGTTGACTTTGTTTGATTACCATGAGTTTTTCTCAGAGCCCTGCTTTAAAATCTTTAATAATAGCTTCTAACTGCAGCGGTTCAAGAAGGAGGCTCACCGCCACCTTCTGAAGGGGAATTATGGATGGGCAACAAATGCTGGCCTTGCCAGTAACAAATCCCATGAAAACAAATTTTAAAAAAATGATACTAAAGCTTTATAAAGTTTTGGTTGGGCCCCAATTGGAATATTGCATCCACTTCTGATCACCACACTCTAGGAAGGATGTGAGGCTCCTTGAGAGGGTGTAGAGGGGATTTACCAGAATGGTTCCAGGAATGGGGAATCTTAGGTACAAGCTTAGGTTGGAAAAGCTGGGGTTGTTCTCCCTGGAGCAAAGGAGATTGAGGGAAGATTTGATAGAGGTTTATAAGATTATGACAAGCTTTAGTAAGTTAGACAAAGAAAAACTGTTTGCATTAACTGATGGTACAAGGACTAGGGAACACAGATTGAAGGTTTTGGGCAACAGATGCAGTGAAGATGTGAAGAAGAACTTATTTATGCAGAGTGTGGTAATTACCTGGAACTCGCTGCCACGTGGATGGTGGAAGTGGAGACAATCAATGATTTCAAAAGGAAATTGAACAGGCGCTTGAGGGAAATAATCTTGCAGGGCTACGCCGATTGAGTGCGGGAGTGAGACTGACTGGATTGCTCCGTGGAGTGCTAGCATGGACCCGATGGGCCAAATGGCCTCCTTCTATGCTGTAACTGACTCTATATGGAGCAAAGGCATTTATATCTATTTAGGTTGCAGTTCAGCTATGATCTTATTGAATGGCGGAACAGGCTCCAGGGATTAAGTGGCTTTCTCCTGTTCACATGTTCCTATGAAACATATGCATTTTGCTTTGTGAAGTGTAAAACAACAAATATCACACATTGCTGGTTTAATATCCTCTGGTTTGCTTGCTATTATGAAGCAGTTGGTAACCTCTTTAAGTGTGTTAATGACTGAAAACTGCACAGAAGAAATTTACATGGATCCATTCAGCAAAGCACCACCAAACCTGCACTATGTAATTCCTTTCACATCCTCAGGAATTCCCAAAATGCTTCACAGGCCATAAATTCAAAAATTAAAGAGCAAATTTGAAGAAAATTAATAGTTCCAGTGTATTGGAAAGAAACTTGAATAATTAAGTGGATTTAAAACCCTTGTACTGTATTTTGCTTCTTGGGTGTTTTAATATTGTGTTAAGTGCCTCAACAATATTAGTGAATGCTTCCGTTCAGTGCGCAGCCGATCCCTTTCCCTGCCCGCTGCTGGGAAACTTCCCTGGCAGTGGGAATGCATCAGGGAGCAGTCCTTACGTGGCTGCCTGCTATTTTCCCGGCACACCACCCCATCTCCAAGCTTACCATCACAGGGCTGGGAAAAATCAGCCCTGAGGGTCAAAATATATGAAAGCCAGAAATAAATCCAATGAGGAATTCAGTAGAAACTTCTTTACGCAGAGAGGAGTTAGAATGTGGAACTCGCTACCACATCGAGTAGTTGAGGAAAATAGTATAGATGCATTTAATGGGAAACTAGTTAAACACATGAGGAAGAAAGTATTAGAAGGATATGCTGATAGCATTAGACGGAGGAGGGTTGGAAGAAACACACATGGAGCATAAACCCTGGCATATACCTGCTGGGCTGAATGGCCTATTTCTCTGGCATAAATTCATTGTAATATGTCTGTGTAAGCTGCTTTCTACACACAGAATGCCAGCTGGGAAGCTGTTAAGGGAAACCTTTATTCTACAAATGAAAGAAAACAGATAACCTTACAACAATGTACTCAGAAGTGAGTTATACAACTCTCCTGAAATAAACTTAAGAAACAATCCAGGTGCAACTCATGCATTTACAGAATGAACATGTTCAAGCTTCATGATGTTTTATTAAAATTTAAAATAAACTTACTTTCCAGTGATTGAATTTGGCCTGATATTGCGTTCTTTTCTTCTTCAATGCAGCAATGTTATGAAGTGTATGCCACGGTTGCTATGGTGACACCAGGATGCTCACAGATGCAGGCAGCCAGTGTGAGGGTGCCTGATTGTTGCATTGTGTTGGCTGTGCAGTGGGTCAGTGGCACTTACCCGGTCCGAGTTTCCATGGTTACAGCTGACACTTGCTGCTGCTAAATGCCTGAGTACAGCTGTTTGATTTTTGTTTGCTGAATTGAAAGCGGCTTATAGGACAATAGTCTCTCCAGGTTATTACCTCACTAACGTGGACTTAATACGATATTTCAGCCACAGTCGCATGATAATGGTAATCATTCACGTACATTGGCGAGAAACTGGCATTGTCGTACCCTTTTATGAAAACAGTTGTTAAAGGTAACTCCCAGTGTGTTGCTCATGTCCATTGCAGCAGCCCGACTGCCATCCCAACTGACTAAGCCCGAGAATCACACTGTGGGATACCAGCGAATGAGCACTTGAAGCAAAATTCCTCTCTCTATGATAGTGCTAACCTTTTATAAAATAAATCTTAGCAGTGAGAGGAATTTCAGAGAAAAGTATGAAGCATTTATGTACTAGTGTCCTACAGCTATCATTTCAGCACCTGCCAAGTTGTTCCTGGTCTGTATGGCTTTGTACTATGCCAGCAGTGCAAAAACCAACTGAGTGTAAGGTTCAAGTTTAAGCCGTTTAATATTGTTACAACTTTTCACAAGCTAAATTACAGAAATCATGTTATGTATTATGCAAAAATCAAAGAGTAAGCATACAAAAATTAATTAAAAATACACTAAATAAACATTGGAACTAAAACTGCAAACAAGGATCAGAATCAAAATAATTTGGACTTTTTCATCGAGCATAAATCTGTACATATTTAGTTCTTTTGTTGACCATTGAAAGCTGAAAGAACTCATTGGCTATAGTGATGTCCATACCAGTTGTTCTGCAGTTCTCCATGAGCTAATGTTGTATTTATACTGCAGATTGTGCATTGACAGCCATTCTTAACGCACAGCAAGAACCAACAAACAGAAATGTGATTATGACCAGATAATCTGTTTTACTGTTGTTGGTTGAGGGCTAAATAGTGACAGGAGACAGGGGAGAACACCACTGTTCTTCTTCAAAATGGTGACCATGGGATATTTTCTGTCCTCCTGAGATGGGGCCTGGGTTTAAAATCTCACCCACAAAAATGGCAAAATCTAGTCATAATCTAGTTTCATGCTGTGGACTCATCTTCATGCTGAGGCAAGGGAGGAGTCGGGCGATGTTACTGAGGTGTAAATAGGTGGACTAAGTGATAGAGTGGTCAGAAACTCACCTCAGAGTCAAATAAGATGCCAAGGCTGAGAATGGTCTGTCTCAGTCTCAGACAGTGACCACAGAGAGAGAGCGAGTCAGTGGATACTGAATGGAATTTGTGGTGGGGCCCAAAGGCAATGGCTTCAG
Source organism: Heterodontus francisci (assembly GCF_036365525.1). Lineage (NCBI taxonomy): Eukaryota > Metazoa > Chordata > Chondrichthyes > Heterodontiformes > Heterodontidae > Heterodontus > Heterodontus francisci. Next base: position 117,024,735 of record NC_090382.1, read on the forward strand.
TGTTCCCACTATTTGGTTGGAGAAATGTTTCTTTCATCCAGGACTGGATGTCAGATATGCAGTCTGATAATTTAGAGAGCATGGAGGGATCGAGAGATGTGGTGGTGAGGTAGAGCTGGGTGTTGTCAGTATACATGTGGAAACTAACATATTCGCAAATGATATCTCCGAGAGGCAGCATGTAGATTTGAAACAGGAGCGGCCAATGATAGATCCCTGGGGAGCACCAGAGGTAACAGTGCAGCAACAGGAAGAGAAGCCATTGCAAGTGATTCTCTGGCTACAAATGGATAGGATTGGAGAGATTCAAACACATAATTGTGGGAATGATGAACATATATTTGGGAGACAGCTACATGTTCAAGGACTTTGGAGAGGAAAGGGAGGTTGGAGATGGAGCGTGGAATGGTAGTTTGCAAGGATGGAGGGGTCAAAGTGGGTTTTTTGAGGAGAGGAGTGATGATGCATATTTGAAGGGAAGGGCACCAGGAGCTTCAGAGAGAGGACTGTTAACAATAGCAACTAACATAGTAACCAACAACCACAACAATAACTTGCATTTCTATAAGACTTCAACATCATAAAATGTCCTAAGAACCTTCACAGGGACATTATCAAAAAACATTTGGTACTGAGTCACATAAGGAGATATTAGGACAGCTGACCAAATGCTAGGTCAAAGAAGTAGGTTTTAGGGAGTGTCTGAAAGGAGGAAAGATATAGAGAGGCGGAAAGTGTTAGGAAGGGAGTTCCAGAGCTTAGGGCCTTGGCAGTTGAAGGCACGGCCACCAATGGTGAAGCAAAAGAAATGAAGGATGCACAAGAAGGAAATCTTGTTCTTACAGGAGCAAAAAAAATGAAATATTTACTTTGCTACGGGATCACATATCTTCCCCCGAGAACAGAGTTTGCAAAAATAACTTTAATCAACAATGCAACTTTTTAAAACATCAAGCGTTCAGAAAAATTTAATCCACTATATCGTCCATCTATGTTCTCCAGTCAGAGCTGCTGCAAGTCCAACTTTTATTTATTTTTTTTTAAATTTAATTTTATTTTTTTTAAATTTTTATTTTATTTAATAAATAAAATAAATAAAAATAATTTTATTTTTTTTAAATTTTTATTTTATTTAATAAATAAAATAAATAAAAATAAAATTTAAAAAAATAAAAAATAAAAGTTGGATTTGCTATCTGTTGGCTCCCTAGTGTCTGAAAATTCACCTTGTTTACGCTGCAAGTCAGATTTCAGAAGCACAGAGCCAGCTATATATGTGTACAAGCTTACACACACATGAAAAACATACTTTTGACTTTCATTTCTTTTGTCTCCAGAACCTCTCCAGTGTCAGGCGATTGCTCATACAGGACATCAATGCAAATCATTCAATACCCGTCTGAACAGGAGCCTGCCTGTACCAAGACAAATTGTGAAGCCTATCATGTTTTGCCACCAGCTCTGCTGTTCCTTCAGCAACCTATGGGAAAAGCACCTGTTGGGATGGGGTGGTAATCTGTTCCCCTAAAGCGGCCTTATTTATAGAATCTTACCACATTAATATTGCAGTGCCCTTGTCGATTAGGGACTGCCTCCTGGGCCAGCTCTGTAATATGGGGCAGATTTCATGAATTAGTTCCTCGGAGAGCTTTATGTGATGGGTAATGCATTATCAGAATTTGAGCACGCGGGCTGGTAGACTGTGTAAGATTTTCCATTCATTAAAAATTTGTTTGTGTGATGCTTCGTGCTAAGACTGATATTTTGTTAAATGTTATGAACTGTTGTTCATATTCCCTATGACACTTTTTGTTAATTCATTCACTAGCAAGGCTGGCATTTCTTTGGACTAGACTTTCTTTTTGAACTGCTTGGCAGGTTGATACAATTGAGTGGTTTTTCTGTGCAGTTAAGAATCAATCGCATTAGTTGAGGGATGCAGCCACAAATAGGCCTGTGATGAGGAGAAATTTCTTCACTCAAAGGGTTGTGAATCTTTGGAATTCTCAACCCCAGTGATTTGCAGATGTTTCATCATTGAATACATTTAAAGAACAAAGAGCAAAGAACAGTACAGCACAGGAACAGGCCATTCGGCCCTCCAAGCCTGCACCGATCATGATGCCTGTCTAAACTAAAACCTTCTGCACTTCCGGGGCCCATATCCCTCTATTCCCATCCTATTCATATATTTGTCAAGATGCCTTTTAAACGTCGCTATCGTACCTGCTTCCACCACCTCCCCAGGCAGCAAGTTCCAGGCACTCACCACCCTCTGTGTAAAAACCTGCCTCGCACATCCCCTCTAAACTTTGCCCCTCGCACCTTAAACCTATGTCCCCTAGTAACTGACTCTTCCACCCTGGGAGAAAGCTTCTGACTATCCACTCTTTCCATGCCACTCATAACTTTGTAAACTTCTATCAGGTCGCCCCTCCACCTCCGTCGTTCCAGTGAAAACAATCCAAGTTTATCCAACCTCTCCTCATAGCTAATACCCTCCAGACCAGGCAACATCCTGGTAAACCACTTCTGTACCCCTCTCCAAAGCCTCCATATCCTTCTGGTAGCGTGGCGACCAAAATTGTACGCAGTATTCCAAGTGTGGCCTAACTAAGGTTCTGTACAGCTGCCGCATGACTTGCCAATTTTTATACTCAATGCCCGACCGATGAAGGCAAACATGCCGTATGCCTTCTTGACTACCTTATCCACCTGCGTTGCCACTTTCAGTGACCTGTGGACCTGTACGCCCAGATCTCTCTGCCTGTCAATACTCCTAAGGGTTCTGCCAATTACTGTATACTTCCCACCTGTATTAGATCTTCCAAAATGCATTACCTCACATTTGTCCGGATTAAACTCCATCTGCCATTTCTCCGCCCAAGTCTCCAACCGATCTATATCCTGCTGTATCCTCTGACAATCCTCATCACTATCCGCAACTCCACCAACCTTTGTGTCGTCCGCAAACTTACTAATCAGACCAGCTACGTTTTCCTCCAAATCATTTATATATACTACAAACAGCAAAGGTCCCAGCACTGATCCCTGCGGAACACCACTCGTCACAGCCCTCCATTTAAGGCTGGGATAGACAGAATTTTGGTCTCTCAGCTAATCAAGGGATATGGAGAGTGGGTGGGTAAGTGGAATTGAGGCAAAAGATTAAAAGCTTGGCAATGATCATATTGAATGGTGGAACAGGCTTGAGGGTCCATATGGTATACTCCTGCTCCTATTTCTTTTTTTAAAATTACTAGGTAAGGACAGCAGGTTTTCTTCCTGAAAGGACATTAACAAGTCAGTTTTTACAACAATCTGATATCTTTATGATTACTTATACTGACACCAAATTTATCATGTCCAGACCTTTTAACAACTGAATTTTAGTAGTTTATAGGCCAATAGTAATACTGTCGGATAAAGCATTAAAGAAGAAATTATTGGAGTTTGTAGCAAAGGCAATGTGATAATTGTGTGGGACTTTAATCTTCATATAGACTGGGACAATGAAATTGGCAAGAATGGTCTAGAAGGTGAGTTTGTCGTATGTTTTTGGGAAAGTTTCTTGGAACAATATGTTGTGGAATCAACTAGGGATAAAGCTATCTTAGATCTAGTATTGTGTAATGAAGCAGGGCTAATTAATAATGTCATAGTAAAAGATCCACTTGGAAATAGTGATCATAATACCATTTAATTCCAAGTTAAGTTTGAAAGCAACATACCACAATCACAAACTAGAATCTTAAACTTAACCAAAGCCAATTACATAGGTATGAAGGGAGAACTGGCTAAAGTTAATAGGGTAAATAGACTAAAAAGTATGGTGGTAAATGAACAGTGGGAAACCTTTAAGGAAGCAATGCAAAATGTTCAGCAAAAATACATTCCATTCAAAAAAGCTCAGTAAGAAAGACCCATCCGCAGCTCACTCAGGAAGTTCAGGGTAGTATTAGATTAAAATAAGAGCCTTCCAATGTTACAAAAAAAGAGTAGCAAGTCTAAGGATTGGGAGTGTTTTAGAAACCATCAAAGGGCCACCAAAAATTTGATTTATAAAAAGGAAGAAATAGGAAATGAGAGTAAACTAGCCGGTAATATAATAGCCAGATTGTAAGCGCTTTTATAGGTATAGCAAAAGGAAGAGAGTAGCTAAAGTAAACATTGGTCTCTTAGAAGCAGAGACAGGAAAGATTATCATGGGTAATGAGGAACTGGCAGAGGCATTTTGTGTCTGTCTTCACAGTAGAAGACACAAGTTCCATACCAGAAATAGACTGTAAACTAGGGACTAAAAACAGTGAGGAAATTAAGGAAATTAATATCAGCAGAGAAAAAGTATTGGAGAAAATTTAGGGACTAAAATCTGACAAATCCCCAGGACCTGATGGCCTACACCCTAGGGTTCTAAAAGAGATAGCTGCAGGGATGGTGCACTCGCTATGATTTTCCAAACATCCTTAGATTCGGGAACGGTCCCATCAGATAGGAATTTGGCAAATGTTGCACTGCTTTTCAACAAAGGAGTGAGAGAGAAAACAATGAACTACGGGCCCGTTCATCTAACATCAGCCGTTGGGAAAATGCTGGAATCTATTATTCAAGAAGTCTTAACAATGCACTTAGAAAAGCACAGTATGATTAGAACAAGTTAACATTGTTTTCCTAAAGGAAAATCCTGTTTGACAAATTCATTCGAGTTTTTTGAGGATGTAACTAGTAGGGTAGATAAAGGGGAATCAATAGATGCAGTATATCTGGATTTCTTAAAGGCATTCGATAAGTTGCCATACAAAAGGTTAATGGGCAAGATAAGGGCTCATAAAGTTGGAGCAATATATTCGCATGGATAGAGGGTTTGTTAACAGACAGGAAGCAAAGCGTGGGCATAAACGGAGCATTGTATCTACATTTGCTGATGATACAAAGGTAGGTGGAAAGGTAAGCTGTGGGGAGGACACAAAGAGGCTGCAAAGAGATATAGACAGATTGTGAGTGGGCAACAAGGTGGCAGATGGAATATAATGTAGGGAAGTGTGAAGCTTTTTGCTTTGGTCATAAGAATAGAAAAGCAGAATATTTTTTCAAAGGTGTGCAACTTCCAAGTGTTGATGTTGGATGTGCTTGTACAAGGAATGCAGAAAGTTAACATGTGGACACAGCAAGCAATTAAGAAGGCAAATGGCATGTTGGCCTTATTACAAGGGGATTGGAGTGCAGGAATAAAGAAGTCTTGAGACCATGTCTGGAGTACTGTGTGCAGTTTTGGTCTGCATATTTAAGAAAGGATATACTTGCACTGGAGGCAGTACAGCAAAGGTTCACAAAATTGATACCTGGGATGAAGGGGTTGTCCTACGATGAGAGGCTGAGTAAATTGCGTCTATGCTCTCTGGAGTTTAGAAGAATGAAAGGCAACCTCATTGAAACATATAAGATTCTGATGGGGCTGGATAGGGTAGGCACTGAGGGATGGTTTCCGCTGGTTGGGGAATCTAAAACATGGAGGCACAGTCTCAGGATAAGGGGCCCATCATTTAGGACTGAGGTGAGGAGAAATTACTTCACTCAAAGGGTTGTGAATTTTTGGAATTCTCTACCCCAGAGAGTCGTGGATGCTCCATCATTGAATACTTTTAAGGTTGGGATGGACAAATTTTTGGTCTCTCAAGGAATCAAGGGATATGGAGAGCAAGCGGGAAAGTGGAGTTGAAGCCTAAGATCAACCATGATCCCATTGAATGGTGGAGCAGGCTCGATGGGCCATATGGTCTGCTCCTGCTCCTATTACTTGTGTTCTTGTGTTCTGTCCCATTACCAGCTCTGAATAGAATGCAATAAAGGACCCAAAGTTGCAAGGGACAGAACAACCATTGTTAGAAGTCATGAAAAAGAGTTGCTTGAGTCCTGTAGGGCCATCATACCCATTGCAGGGCAGAACTTTAACTGACTGGCACCAGCGCCATATCAGAACTTTAACTGACTGGCACCAGCACCATATCCATGTCTGAATTCCCAGGTCAGGGGCACACACTCATGCCTAGCTGGGGTACCCTGCCTGAGGAAATTAGAGCAGGCCTTTCAAAATGGCCCAAACAATTTTCACCCTTCTATCCAATAGTCTGATTTACTGCTGCTATCAGTCGCTCTGTTGGACAAATGACTCTTGTGCCAGTGCTGATATTGGTGTGAATGCAGAAATGTGACCTCCTGAGTAGCCTTTAAATTTCAATGGATTGGAAAGAGTGGGCTGGGGGCTGGTATAATCAGCTTCAATCCCAATTTCTACCTCCCACTAGCCATGAATGCAGCATTCTAATGCAGGACAGGTTGCGGAATGTTTGCTTGGAGTCTGTGCCATTCCCGTACCGTTGTTGTTTGCTGCAGATATTTCGTTTTTATGACAAATACAAAACCTATTCCTATCTACGCATTCCAATCACGATGAGTTGTTCATAGGAAATAGGATTCCTAATAGTAAAGAGCAAATTAAATAAAAACTGACTCGGGCACAGAATGTAGCTTGTGCCTAGTGACAGTATTTCCTTCACCGCTATAACTATAGCCTAAGGGTAAAGTCATACAAATAACAGGCAGAGTGAAAAGTGTGACAGGAAAGTCACAATACAAATAAAGTCCTTTAGTCTTACAGCAACATTATCCTCAAGACTGAACTATGTCACACAAAACCGTAACTTCAAAACATCAAGAATTACAAAGTTAAATTGAGTTTCCAAAGACATTCTGTGTTTCTTTAATTTCCTGTTGAGCCCAGCACCTCCTCTGCTCTGTGGCCTCCCAACACACTCTGTGCAAGAGATTATACCAAAAGAATTCCTTAATTTTTATTATATATAACAGTAAAAAGATTGCTTATGGATAAAAGAACATATCTTTTTCATATGCTAATGTAGACTATATACTAGAATGAATATGTAATTTCCTTCTTCAAACATTATTCAATCATTATGTTCTACAAGCTGTATCACAATTTCCTCATTCCTGTAGGTTGCTTTAACAGTGATCTAGTCATGCACTTCAACTCCGTAAAACAATGAACTTTAATCAAACTCAGTCCACTTGAGTTCATGTAATATGTAGTGATTGGAAACATGATGCAAGATGGTGCTCTAGAGGTTTGGATTATATTATAAACTAAGAGGTGGCAGCTTGAAGAATTCATAGATGTTTTTCAATACAATATATGAGCACTTTGAGATGACATATGGTAAGTGTAGCATGCTTGAGAGGAACAGGTGACTTTGGACTTCTGGTTCCTCGAGCTCTCCATCTCTGGGGTTTTCATCACTTCATGTCTGGCTCTGTGTGGAAGTAATTGGGGGAATTTTGACTTGGGCGATATTTAAGATGGGCGATATTGGATTAGCCACCATTACTCATCTCTCCCAGTCAATGGAAGTGAGTGGAAAGGAAGCTCAGGAAAGGTGTACAATAGGCAGCTGATTAGATTTCACCCAACAGCACTATCACAGAATCACAGAATTGTTACAGTGCAAAAGGAGGCCATTCAGCCCATTGTGTCTGCACTGGCTCTCTGAAAGAGCAATTCACTTTGTCCCATTCCCCCACCTTCTCCCCATAATCCTGCACATTCTTCCTTTTCATGTAACTGTCCAATTCCCTTTTGAATGTTTCAATTGAAGCTATGTCCATCACGTTCTCAGGCAGCGCATTCCAGACCATAACCACTCGCTGCATGAAAAAGTTTTTCCTCATGTCACTTTTGCTTCTCTTACCAAATACTTTAAATCTGTGCCCTTTCATTCTTGATCCTTTCACGAGTGGGAACAGTTTCTCTCTATCTGCTCTGTCCAGACCCCTCATGATTTTGAATACGTCAATCAAATCACCTCTCGACCTTCTCTTCTCCAAGGAAAACAGTCTTAACTTCTCCAATCTATCATCAGAACTGAAATTCCTCATCCCTGGAACCATTCTTATGAATCTCTTCTGTCACCCCAAATCAAGATTAGCCTTATTAAGAGAGATTGACTGTTAGGACTGGACAACCAATCCATTGTCATTGTATCATGTGACTATCAGGATGGTAGAAGGTAAATTAGCTGGGCCTTGCTTTTTTGTGATCTCACAATTTCATTGTTACTAACCACCTGAAAGTGCATCTTGAGTGCACCCATAACCAATTGATTGCACTTTAGATCCCCAGATTCCTGAGGCCTTACTCCACTATAACAAGCTAAAGAAGGGGAGACTTTGGGCTGCCAGGCTTCTGCGCCATGAACCCTAACCCAAATCCAGAGGTCAGAACAATTTACATATTAATGATGGGCACCCATGGCATTCCTGGTGTTACTGGGACATATGTCCTGGGCAAGGAAGAGGGGACTTAGGAATTTCATTGTGGTACTCTCCATCAAAATATCAAAAGAAATTGGAAAAATGTGATGTCCCCACTTTACAAACAGTAACCTACAGTTCGAAAACTGATGAATTTACGGATTCCAATTCCACTAGGATCTAGTCCTGGTTTACAAGTGTGCCTTCAGTTGCAGGCACAGGGGTTGGGGGAGTTGGTGTGTGGCCAGGGGGCGTGAGGAAGAACTTCCTTAGAAAATAGGCGACAGGTTTAGATAGAGGATTTGGATCGGCGTAGGCTTGGAGGGCCGAAGGGCCTGTTCCTGTGCTGTAATTTTCTTTGTTCTTTGTTCTTTGTTCCGACAAGTTGTGTCATGCCATCAGTCCATTCTCTCACAAGCATTCTCCAACAGACTGCAGCGGTTCAAGAAGGCAGCTCACACCACCTTCTCAAAGGCAATTAGGGATGGCCAACAAATGCTGGCCTTGCCATGGACGCCCACATCCCATGAAAGTATAAAAAAAAAATTCAAATGCTGGTTTAATTCTAATGGTAAAGATTTGATTGGACAGTTAGCTGTCTGCTAACATTAAACATTCATTCATCTGAGAACCTTCCTCTCACATTCGTCACAGTAATACTGCTGTGCCTGTGAAGCCACAGGAGGAATGTCTGCACGTGGGTGAGTTTACACACAAGCTACAGGAAACCATATGCTTCAGTCTGAATCTGAAATTGCTTCTCAGTGGTCCAAACTATTTACTATTTAGTATTTACAGGGATCTTAACTCTTGTTTTTCCAAGAAGCTCTATAGCACATAACCGGGAAAGAGGGATCAGCCTCCCATCTACCACCCTCCATAAACTTGAACTCATCCAAAACTCTGCTGCCCCTATCTGAACTCATGCCAAGTCCTGTTCACTCATCACCCCTGTGCTCACTGGCCTACATTGGCTCTCGGTCAAGTAATGCCTCGATTTTGAAATGCTCATCCTTATTTTTAAATCCTTCCATGGCTTCACCTCCTCCTTATCTCTGTAACCTCCTCCTGCTCTACAACCTCTTGAGAATTCTGCAGTCCTCCGAATCTGGCCACCTACACATTCACGATGAAGCAGCTGAAGATGGTTGGGCCTAGGACACTACCCTGAGGAAATCCTGCAGTGATGTCTCGGGACTGAGATGATTGACCTCCAACAACCACAACCATCTTCCTTTGTGCGAGGTATGACTCCAACCAACGGAGAGTTTTTCCCCTGATTCCCATTGACTCCAGTTTTGCTAGGGCTCCTTGATGCCATACTCGATGAAATGCTGCCTTTATGTCAAGGGAAGTCACTCTCACCTCACCTCTGGAGTTCAGCTCTTTTGTCCATGTCTGGACCAAGGCTGTAATGAGATCAGGAGTTCACTCACCCTGGCGGAACCCAAACTGAGCGTCATTGAGCAAGTTATTGCTGAGCAAGTGCCGCTTGATAGCACTGTTGACAACCCCTTCCATCACTTTGCTGATGATCAGGAGTAGACTGATAGGGCAATAATTGGCCGGGTTGGATTTGTCCTGCTTTCTGTGCACAGGACATACCTGGGCAATTTTCCACATTGCCGGGTAGATGCCAGTGTTGTAGCTGTACTGGAACAGCTTGGCTAGGGCACGGCTAGTTCTGGAGCACAAGTCTTCAGTACTATTGTCGGAATATTGTCAGGGCCCATAGCCTTTGCAGTATCCAGTGCCTTCAGTCGTTTCTTGATATCACGTGGAGTGAATCAAATTGGCTGAAGACTGGCATCTGTGATGCTGGGGACCTCAGGCACTTCTGGCTGAAGATGGACACAAATGCTTCAGTCTTGTCTTTTGCACTGATGTTCTGGGCTCCCCCATTTTTGAGGATGGGGATATTTGTGGAATCTCCTCCTCCTGTCAGTTGTTTAATTGTCCACCACCACTCACGATTGGATGTGACAGGACTGCAGAGCTTAGATTTGATGCAAAAACAAGAAATGCTGGAATCACTCAGCAGGTCTGGCAGCATCTGTGGAAAGAGAAGCAGAGTTAACGTTTCGGGTCAGTGACCCTTCTTCGGAACAGATGCTGCCAGACCTGCTGAGTGATTCCAGCATTTCTTGTTTTTGTTTCAGATTTCCAGCATCCGCAGTATTTTGCTTTTATTTTAGATTTGATCCGTTGGTTGTGGGATCGCTTAGCCCTTTCACATGCTGCTTCCACGGTTTGGCATGCAAGTAGTCCTGTGTTGTAGCTTCACCAGGCTGACACTTCATCTGGAGGTATACTGGTGCTGCTCCTGGCATGCCCTCCTGCACTCTTCATTGAACCAGGGTTGGTCCCCAGGCTTGATGGTAATGGTAGAGTGGGGGATATGCTGGACTATGACATTTCAGATTGTGGATGAATACAATTCTGCTGCTGCTGATGGCCCACAGCACCTCATGGTTGCCCAGTTTTGATCCGTTCACAATCTATCCCATTTAGCACGGTGGTAGTGTCACACAACACTATGGTGGGTACCCTCAATGTGAGGACAGGACTTTGTCTCCACAAGCACTGTGCAGTGGTCACTCCAGCCAAAACTGTCATGGACAGATGCATCTGTGACAGGTAGATTGGTGAGGATGAGGTCAAGTATGTTTTACCTTCTTGTTGGTTCCCTCATCACCCACCGCACACCCAGTCTAGCTGCTTTGTCCGTTAGGACTCGGACAGCTGGGGCAGCAGTGGTGCTACCGAGCCACTCTTCGTGATGGACATTGAAGTCCCCCACCCAGAGTACATTTTGTGCCTTTGCTACCCTCAGTGCTTCTTCCAATTGGTGTTCAACATGGAGAAGCACTGATTCATCAGCCGAGGGGATGCTGTAGGTGGTAATCAGCAGGAGGTTTCCTGCCCATGTTTGACCTGATGCTATGAAACTTCATGAGGTCCGGAGTTAATGTTGAGGACTCCCAGGGCAACTCCCTCTTGACTGTATACCACTGTGCCACCACCACTGCTGGGTTTGCCCTGCCAGTGGGACAGGACATACCCTGGGATGTTGATGCTGGTGTCTGAGACATTGTCTGTAAGGTATAATTCCATGAATATGATTATGTCAGGCTGTTGCTTGACTCATCTGTGGAAGAACTCTCCTAATTTTGGCATACGCGCCAAGAGATTAGTGAGGAGGACTTTGCAGTGTCGACAGGGCTGGGTTTGCCGTTGCCGTTGCCGTTTCCGGTGCTGGGTGGTCCATCTGGTTTCATTCCTTTTCTTACACTTTGTAGTGGTTTGATACAACTGATTGGCTGTTTTTTTATTCATTCATGGTTGGTGTCACTGGCTAGGCCAGCATTTATTGCCTGTCCCTAATTTCCCTTGAGAAGGTGGTGGTGAGCTGCCTTCTCAAACTGCTGCAGTCCATGTGAGGTAGGTACACCCTCAGTGCTGTTAGGAAGGGAGTTCCAGGATTTTGACCCAGTCACAGTGAAGGAATGGCAATATAGTTCCAAGTCAGGATGGTGTGTGACTTGGAGGGGAACTTGCAGGTGGTGGTGTTCCCATGCATTTGCTGCTCTTGTCCTTCTAGTTGGTGGAGGTCGTGGGTTTGGAAGGTGCTGTCTAAGGAGCCTTGGTGCGTTGCTACAGTGCATCTTGTAGATCGTACTCACTGCTGCCACTGTGCGTCAGTGGCGGAGGTAGTGAATGTTTATGGATGGGATGCCAATCAAGCGGGCTGCCTTGTCCTGGATGGTGTTAAGCTTCTTGATTGTTGTTGGAGCTGCACCCATCCAGGCAAGTGGAGAGTATTTCATCACACTTATGACTTATGCCTTGTAGATAGTGGACAGGCTTTGGGGAGTTAGGATGTGCGGTACTCGCCTCAGGACTCCTAGCCTTTGACCTGCTCTTGTAGCCACAGTATTTATATGGCTACTCCAATTCAGTTTCTGGTCAATGGTAGCCCCTAGGATGTTGGTAGTGGGGGATTCAGCAATGGTAATTCCATTGAATGTCAAGGGGAGATGGTTAGATTCTCTTTTGTTGGAGATGGTCATTGCCTGGCACTTGTGTGGCGCGGATGTTACTTACCACTTATCAGCCCAAGCCTGGATATTGTCCAGGTCTTGTTGCATTTCTACACGGACTGCTTCAGTATCTGAGGAGTCACGAATGGTGCTGAACATTGTGCATTCATCAGCGAACATTCCCACTTCTGACCTTATGATTGAAGGATGGTCATTGATGCAGCAGCTGAAGATGGTTAGACCTAGGACAGTACCCTGAGGAACTCCTGCAGTGATGTCCTGGAGCTCAGATGATTGACCTCCAACAACCACAACCATCTTCCTTTGTGTTAGTTATGACTCCAGCCAGTGGAAAGTTTTCCCCCTGATTCCCTGAGTCACTCTCAACTCACCTCTTGAGTTCAGCTCTTTTGTCTGTGTTTGAACCAAGGCTGTAATGAGGTCAGGAGCTGAGTGGCCCTGTCGGAACCCAAACTTAGCGTCAGCGAGCAGGTCATTGCTAAGCAAGTGCTGCTTGATGGCACTTTTGATGACACCTTCCATCACTTTACTGATGATTGAGAGTAAACTGATGGGGCAGTAATTGGCCGGGTTGGACTTGTCCTGCTTTCTGTGTACAGGACATACCTGTTTTCCACATTGTCGGGTAGATGCCAGTGTTGTAGCTGTACTGGAACAGCTTGGCTAGGGGCGCAGCAAGTTCTGGAGCACAGGTCTTCAGTACTATTGGCGGAATATTGTCAGGGCCCATAGCCTTTGCAGTATCCAGTGTCTTCAGTTGTTTTTTGAATTGAATTGGCTGAAGTCTGGCATCTATGATGCTGGGGACCTCAGGAGGAGGCCGAGATGAATCATCAACTTGGCACTTCTGGCTGAAGATTATTGCAAATGCTTCAGCCTTATCTTTCGCATATATATTTGGGGGCGGCACAGTGGCGCAGTGGTTAGCACCGCAGCCTCACAGCTCCAGGGACCCGGGTTCGATTCTGGGTACTGCCTGTGCGGAGTTTGCAAGTTCTCCCTGTGTCTGCGTGGGTTTCCTCCGGGTGCTCCGGTTTCCTCCCACATGCCAAAGACTTGCAGGTTGATAGGTTAATTGGCGATTATAAATTGCCCCTAGTATAGGTAGGTGGTAGGGAAATATATAGGGACAGGTGGGGATGTGATAGGAATATGGGAATAGTGTAGGATTAGTATAAATGGGTGGTTGATGGTCGGCACAGACTCGGTGGGCCGAAGGGCCTGTTTCAGTGCTGTATCTCTAAAACTAAAACTAAAAAACTAAAAACTATATGCTGGGCTTCCCCATCATTGAGGATGGGGATATTTGTGAAGCCACCTCTTCTTGTTAGTTGTTTAATTGTCCACCACCATTCACGGCTGGATGTGGCAGGACTGCAGAGCTTAGATCTGATCCGTTGGTTATGGGATCGCTTAGCTCTGTCTATTGCATGCTGCTTATGCAGTTTGACATGCAGATAGTCCTGTGTTGTAGCTTCACCAGGTTGACATCTCATTTTGAGATATGCCTGGTGCTGCTCCTGGCATGCCCTCCTGCACTCTTCATTGAACCAGGGTTGGTCTCCTGGCTTGATGGTAATGGTAGAGTGGGGGATATACCGGGCTATGAAGTTAAAGATTGTGGTTGAGTACAATTCTGCTGCTGCTGATGGCCCACAGCGCTTCATGGATGCCCAGATTTGCATTGCTAGATCTGTGCAAAATCTATCCCATTTAGCGCGGTGATAGTGCCACACAACACGATAGAGGGTATCCTCAATGTGAGACTTCACCTCCACAACGCCTGTGCGGTTGTCACTCCTACCAATACTGTCATGGACAGTTGCATCTGCGGCAGGCAGATTGGTGAGAATGAGGTCAAGTATGTTTTTCCCTCTTGTTGGTTCCCTGACCACCTGCCACATACCCGGTCTAGCAGCTGTGTCTTTTAGGATTCGGCCAGCTCGGTCAGTAGTGGTGCTACCGAGCCACTCTTGGTGATGGACATTGAAGTCCCCCACCCAGAGTATATTCTGTGCCCTCGCCACCCTCAGTGCTCCCTCCAAGTGCTGTTCAACATGGAGGAGTACTGACTCATCAGCTGAGGGAGGGCGGTAGGTGGTAATCAGCAGGAGGTTTCCTTGCCCATGGCTTGTGAGGCCAGTTCAGAGTTGACTGCATTGCTATTGGGTCTGGAGTCACATGTAGGCCAGACCATGTAAGGACGGCAGATTTCCTTCCCTAAAGGACATTCGTGAACTTGATGGGATTTTACAGCAATTGACAATGGTTTCATTGTATCACTAGACTAGCTTCTAATTCCATATTTATTAATTGAATTCAAATTCCACCATCTGCTGCAGTGGGATTTGTATCCATATCCCCAGAGGATTAGCCTAGGCCTCTGTAATACTTGTCTCGTAACATTATCCCTATGCCACCACCTCCCCCTAGGCATGATGGGTTGAATACCCTCATTCTGTGCTGTAAGTTTCTCGGATTCTCTGTGGTGCCCCAAGGTTTTTAAGTTGAGAAATACACATGAAGAATTGGGACCCAATAGTGCAGGTGCTGCGCCAAGGTTGCAGATAGTAGAGGAGAGCAGAAGGCAGATCAGAAAGTAGTAATTATATGCTGTCGAGTTTGGTTTTTAAAAAAGCTCGAAGGTTGAAGGATGGAGGAAAGACTGATGTTCAGAGTTGTGGGAAAAGAATGAATTCAAGTTGGTGACAGTGTGATCAGTCCTAAAGCTAGTTTTGCAGGTGATGGAGGGCAAAGCCCCAGCTGCCAGCCTGAGGCTATTAGTTTGAGGCCTGCACTATTTTCATGGTTGGAGCTTCATTTACATTTCATTGGCAGGTTGTCCACACCTTTCAAGTGCTGATGGGCAGCCTGCCCAATTGGAGGCCAGGATTTCTGACAGGCTTAGCTCCCATTTAAGGGGTGAAATCTGTGGAAACTGGCACTGCTTCTTGGAGATTTCTGGAGAGCAAACATGTCATAAGAGCATATAAAATAGAAACAGGTGCAGGCCATACGACCCCATCACCCCCCACCCCAACCTGTGAGTTGCTGTGACATTCAGTAAGGTCATGGCTGATCGTCTACCTCAGCTTCACTTTCCCACATGATTCCCATTTCCTTGAAGAACCCTAAAATCTACCCATCCCAGTCTTGAAAATGCTCAATGACTGAGTATTTACAGCTGTCTGGGGTAGAGAATTCCAAAAATTCACGACCCTTTGCAAGAAGAAATTTCTCCTCATCTCAGTCCTAAATGGTCAACCCTTTGTCCTGAGACTGTGGCCCTGAGTTCTTGACTTTCCGGCCAGGGGAAACAGCCTGTCTGCATCTACCCTGTCAAGCGCTCTAAGAATTTTATATGTTTCTACAAGATCACCTCTCGTTCTTGTAAACTCCAGAGAGCATAAGCCCATTCTACTCAACCGGTCCTCATAGGAAAACCCTCTCATCCCAGGAATCAATCTAATAAATGTCTCTTGCATCCTCTCTAAGGAAGGTATATGCTTCCTTCAGTGAGGAGACCAAAACTGTACACAGTACCCCATGTATGGTCTCCCCAAATCCCTATTTAATTGCAGCAAGACGTCCCCATGTTTATGCTCCAATCCCCATGCAATAAAGGTGAGTAAACCATTTGCATTTCTAATTGTTTGCTGTATCTGCTTAATAACTTCTTGTGATTTGTGTACGAGGACCCCCCAAATCCCTGTCACAGGCAAGGCCTCCTCCATGCTCTAACACAGTGTTGGAGGGGTTTGTGGAGGGCAAACAGGCTGCTTCTGTTCCCTGCTGATGTTAGCCAAGTGTCCAAGCAGCCACTGTATCGGGTCTGGATGAAAATAACAGACCATATCAATGCCCTGGCTCAGTGCTGCAGGAAGTGCAGCTTTTTGAAATTCCTTCACTGGAGTTGCTCCTGTTGCTCCTGCTGAAGCAGGAACTGTAGGATGGCAGGGGTCACGCTAATCCTGAGCCCTGGCCTTTCGGGAGGTTTAGAAGCTGATGGAAAGTGACAAAAAGAGCAAATTGCCCTGGAAAGGGATGTGAAGAAATTGAACTGAATGAATTGACTGAGTCACTGAGGGGTGAAGGCCCTTTCAAATAGCATTGGCATTTCAGAAGCACCAGGCGGGTCCAGCCCTCGCTTTTGCAAAAAGAAGTAGCACAAGGATCTGAATGAAATACTTTGATGAGTCTTGCCCGTCCTGCAGCTTCTGACTGGCAGTGCAGTGAAGTTTCCGAGCGGGAATGGGGAGTGTGGAAGTGGGGCGGTAGGTATATCGCTCCAATTATAGAGCGATTTTTGCTCCATTGCTGTTGGGCAGAGCACGGAACAGCTCTTCAGAGGCATTGGCTGCTTAAGACGAGAGATCTCACAGGCATCGGGTTATCCATGGCAGTATTGATATTACAAAGAATAACCACAAAGACTGGGACAGACAGCGAGAGAGCAATTACAGCAAGTTTGGGATTAAGTGGTCGATGCGCTTCCCTTTCTCACCCTTTCCAAGATCACCTTTATTTGTCGCTTAATATATGTAAATACCTTATATTTCAAGAGTAAACTCCTCCAATACCAATTTTGTCCACATTCCCATAAGAGAGAGAAACATAATTACATTATTTCTGCACAGGAAAAGGTTTCCGATAATCTAATTAGGGTTTTGCCTGCTCCCTATTCGGTACCTTGCCAAAATATTAACTGACTTGCAGAATAAATATTGCAGTTACTATAGCATAACAACTGCATCTTGAAAGTGAGCTACAGGGACGAAAATATCCTCAGCAACCAATAATGAATCTAGTATTCCATCCTGCAAAATTTTCCATTTATTAACTTAGAAAATGTATTAAGTAGTAATTCATGAAAAATGTATGCCCGCATTATGTGGTGTGACTGCTTTAAAAAAACAAATCTTTTGTTAACCAGTTTCCAATTAACCTCATCTGCACTCAGATTATTTAAATAGAGAGAATGCATGTTTTCTCATAATAAGTAACAATTTGCACAATACTACTGAGATCAATGGATCTTCACAATTTACGTAGCGTACATCCTTAGGGTGTAATGATGACTATTATTATTTAGGCTGCATAACCAAAGGTGACCGTGTGTAATGAGGCCAGGTGTTTTATGATACTTGGCCCCAATGGTTGGTGAGAATACAGAAGAGCCAGAAGCTGTACGTACAGAACACACTGAAAATGCATATCAATTTCATTGAAATTGTCCAGCTCTGGTGAGGACTCAGAACCAAAATGTTAACCTGTCTTTTGATTTCAGAGTTTTTTTTGAATGATTCATTCTGGGGAAATTGGCACACTGGCAAGGCTTAGCATTTATCACCCTTGTGAAGGTTGGGGGGGGGGGGGGGGGAGGTATCTTCCTGAACCACTGTAGTCCATCTGGTGAAGGTGATCCCACAGTGCTGTTAGCTAGGGAGTTCCAGCATTTGACCCAACAGCCATGCAGGAATGGGAATATATGTCTAAATCAGGATGGTATGTGACTTGGGAGGAGAGATTGGAGATGATGCTGTGCAGACGCAGATTAGTCTGCAGTACATTTCATGTTATTATTTCAGAATTCCACCGCTCCTTTTATCATGATTTTTCATGTTTGTGCTTTTGTTGAGGGCTGTTCATTATTCTGTCATCAACACTCTCTCTGCACTAATGGCTTTGTCTTTCACCACACCACTAGCACTCTCTTTGCCTTTGCCCCATGACCTCCTTGTCAGTTAATCTGTCTGGCCTATCAACACCTTCCCTTTTGTTCTCTTTCCCCCTGTCCTCGCTTCACTTGCTTAAAACCTATGACATTTCTAACCTTTGCCAGTTCTGATGAAGGGTCACTGCCATGAAATGTTAACTCTACTTCTCTCTCCACAGATGCTGCCAGACCTGCTGAGTATTTCCAGCACATTCTATTTTTATTTCTGATTTCCAGCATCCAAAGTATTTTGCTTTTATTTTCCTTTTATCTTTATGTGCTGGACCAAGTTGATAATTAACTTCTGACTTTCACCTTCTGTGGATAAGGAGATGAGACCAAAGGCTGGAGAAGTGACTTCAATCATTGGTGTTTCATCGGGACATTTTGGATCAATGCAGTACACCCAGGAGCAGCTCTTTCTAAGATAAAACTGGACACATCCAAGCAGCTCTTGCCCACCATGGCTCAGTGTTAGCAATCTCACCTCTGGGTCAGCAAGTTATGGATTTAAGTCTCACTTCAGAGACTTAAGCACAAAAATCCAGGCTGACATTCCCAGTGCAGTACCGAGGGAGTGCTGCACTGGTGGAGGTGCTGTCTTTCAGATGAGATGTTAAATCAAAGCTGGACTTTATTTCGGTGGCGGTGATCCCAGCAATGTGCCGGAAAGTGGGGGCGACAACGCCTCGACCATTTGTTGGACCCCAGGGTGAATTCAATGGCGGGCAGGCAATTAACTGCCCACTGTTGGGGATGCCGTCCCCTTTCAGGGACAAGATCCCGCCCCAAGAGCTGCTGGCCAATCAAAGGGTTGGCAGCTTAGCAGTCCCAGCAGCACCACCAGGAGGAGTGGCCATACGGTACAGCAGGAGACCTAGAGCAGCAGCGTTGGAGGAGGCCCCAGAAGTAAGGTGAGTGGGGTCAGGCTCGCTGGAGGGGGCTAACCACCCAGTGATGGTGGTGGTGGGGGGGGCGGGGGGTTGTTAGTGAGGGCTGGGGAGCATCTAACAGACGGCTGGCCTTGCTGCCAGGGGGCCCTCCATAGGCCACATGGTGCCTGAAGAGGAGCCCCTCCCACAAACACACTTGGAGCCCATTGGCCAGCCTTTACTGGGCAGCCTCCCCACATGGCAGAGGGCTCCCCCATCGCTCGTAAAATACCAGCAGCTGTGGGAAGAGGCCCTTAAGAGGCCCTTAGTTGGTTTAATGTCTCATGCAAAAGGCAGCACCTCCAACAGTGCCGTACTCCCACTGTACTGCACAGACACGTCAGCTGAGATTACTTGTTCACATCTCTGGAGTGGGACTTGAATCTACAACCTTCTGACTCAAAGCCAAGAGAGCTCCCACGGAGTTAAGGGCTGACCTACTGTACTCAGCTGTGCATTACAAACCAGTTGATGTGGCAGACATCAAGAGAGGCACATGGAAAAGAATTAGTTCAATGGGGGCTTTAACAGTCAGTGGCAGAGCTGTCTCAATTTTAGATGAAGGTTGCAAGTTGGATACAGGAAATGGCAAAGTTCCAAGGCTGCCTTCCTGTTAACTGAAGGAAGCAAACCCTCTAAAGGGCTTGCACTATATCACAATCAGTTTGTAAATTTGACTTCAGTTCGTTAAATAAATCTCGAATAAAAAGTTAGCATCAGTAATGATGACCGTGAAGCTATCAGATTGCTGTAAAAACCCATCTGGTTCACTAATGTCCATTGGGGGAGGAAATCCTCCTTCCTGACCTGGTCTGGCCCACATGTGACTCGTGACCCACAGCAATGTGGTTGACTCTTACCTGCCCTCTGAAATTGCCCAGCAAGCCACTCAGTTGTATCAAACTGCTTTAGGAAAGAAGAACAGGAATAAAACTGGACAAACCACCCATCATCGACCTCAGCAGCAGAAATGACAAAGGCACACCCCACCCAATCAACCCTTAAAGTCCTCATCACTAGCATCTGGGGACTTGTGCAAAAATTGGGAGAGCTATCCCACAGACCAGTCAAGCAACAGCCTCACATAATTATGCATTTTTTTTATTCTTTCATGGGATGTGGGCATCGCTGGTAAGGTCAGCATTTGTTGCCCATCCTTAATTGCCCTTGACAACTGAATGGCTTGCTAGGCCACACCACACCTTCGAATCAATGTTCCAGCTTCCACCATCACCATCCCTGGGTTTATCCTGTCCCATCGGCAGGACATACCCACCAGAGGTGGCGGCACAGTGGTATACAGTCAGGAGGGAGTTGCCCTGGAGGTCCTCAACATTAATTTAAACCTCATGAAGTGTCATGGCATCAGGTCAAACATGGGCAAGGAAACCTCCTGCTGATTACCACCTACCAAACCGACCCCCCCCCACTCAGCTGATGAATCAGTACTTCTCCTTGTTGAACACGACTTGAAAGAAATGCTGAGGGTAGCAAGGCCACAGAATTTACTCCGTCTGGGGAACCTCAATGTCCATCACCAACAGTGGTTTGGTAGCACCACTACTGACCGAGCTCGCCAAATCCTGAAGGACATAGCTGCCAGACTGGACCTGCAGCTGGTGGTGAGAGAACCAACACCGTGGAAAACTTACTTGACCTCATCGTCACCAATCTACCTGTTTTAGATGTATCTGTCCATGACAGTATTGCTAGGAGTGACCACTGCACAGTCCACATAAATACTGTGGCTAAAATAAAAGTTTGGATGCTGGGTATTCGGTGTCAAATACTCATCTCCTGACTCCCCAAAGCCTGTCCACCATCTACAAGGCACAAATCAGGAGTGTGATGGAATACTCTCCACTTGCCTGGATGAGTGTAGCTCCAACAACGCTCAAGAGCTTAGTAGCATCCAGGACAAAGCACCCGTTTGATTGTCACCCCATTCACCACTTAAACATTCACTCCCTCCACTACAGGCGCACAGTGGCAGCAGTGTATACCATCTACAAGATGCACATTAGCAACTTCGACAGCAGTTCCAAACCCGCGACCTCCAACACGTAGAAGAATAAAGGCAACAGATGCATAGGAACACAACCACATGCAAGTTCCTCTCCAAACCTCACACCATTCTGACTTGGAAGTATATTGCCGTTCATCATCATTGATAGGTTTCCAGAGCAATCAGGGATGAGCAACAAATGCTGGTTTGGTCAGCGATGTCCACATCCCATGAAAGAATATAAAAAATGTCAGATACCTGGATAAGCAAAAAGATAATGGTGCATGTCTACACATATTCTGACAAGGCAAACTATTATTAGCTTGCAAAACTCAGAAACCTCATTAAACACAAGTTCTGAAATATACATAAGACATAAAACTCACTTTCCTGTTAGTTTCCCCAGAGCTACATAAACCAAATGAGTATTTATTTAATACTCAATTTGCATGATCAAAGCTTTAGGCAAAACATTGCTAAAGCTGTGACACCTTTTTAATTTTACACAGTTCCATTAAAACCATCTACAGTAAGAATATTCTTAACACTCGTTTAAATTGGGAGTTTTAATTCAATGCGGTATTTTATGTGGCATAAAATGATTATGAATTACATGAAAAGCCTCAAGTATTGTTGAGTTTGTGAAAAAGATTGCCTTTGTAATTGAATATTCTGTCAATTATCAAAATAGTATTTTGAGTATTCCAAATTGTTAACCTATTTCAGAAAGATCTTTTTAAATGTTATTAGCTCTTCAACACTGCAGGTGACAGAATCACTTTCATTTTTCTTTTCTGTGACAATGCTCAGTCTATATTGCTGGACACCACAGGGTAGATCTTGATGTTGTGCGATAATTGTAAGTATGCATGAAGTCAATGGGAATAAAAATGGGGAACGGATACATACCAGGCTGCCAATTCACCATAAACTGTATTAAACTAATGCAAAAGGCTAAAATCTACACCCCTCCACTAGTGTCGAGAAGAACAGGAGAGATGAGGTAAATGAAGAGCAATGGTTCAGTAAAGCCAATTTTGGGTTTTAGAAGGAAATGGTGACTGAGGGAGGGGAGGAGATCCAAGTCTAAAATTGTGATTCCCGATGCCTTGTTGATGTCATCACATTCAGTAGTTGGGAAGAATTTTCTCAGAAACCAAACAAAAAGGGAAACAGTGTTGGATCATTATTGGTCCCTGAAGTAAGAACTTTTTACTTCATTTACAAAATGTGGGTGTCACTGGCAAGGCCAGCAGTTATTTCCCATTCCTAATTGCCCTTGAGAAGATGGTAGTAAATTGCCCTTTTAACAACTCAGTGGCTTCTAAAGCTAATTCAGAGGGCAGTTAAGAGTCAACCACCTTACTGTGGATCTGGGGTCACATATAGGCCAGATCAGGTAAGTATGGCAGATTTCCTTCCCTAAAGGACATTCGTGAACCTGTTACACCAATCTGATAGTTATATGGTCACCATTACTGATACCAGGTTTTTATTCCCAATTTATTTAACTTCTGCACCTGTTGTGATGGGACTTAAACTCTTACCTCTAGATCATTAATCCAAGCCTCTGGTTTGCTAGTTTAATAACAAAACCACTAGGCTACTGTTCCCAACATTAACTCCCACGTAAAGGTGTTTGATGTCTTTTGAGAAGCATGACCACAGCAGAAAGAAAGTGAGGATTATTCCAGAAATAACTAATGGAACCTCCTGGGGTTTGCCCAACCAACTTTGTCGGGTCAGAAAATGAGTTTTTGACTGGAATGGCTGCAAGTCTCTGTTATTTTGCATCTCCTGGGTGATGGTGAGAGGGAAGTTAGATGAGGAAGATGAGTCTAACAAAACTTAAGGCAAGCACCTTTTCTCATACATAACTTAGAACACATCATATCAATCCAGCTTTCTCTTATAAATATCAATTGATTTGAATCAATTGACTTCTTTTGACCTCTGTTATAGTGTGGGGTAAAGCTTTGTTAAATTTAAAATTTTGCTTGAAATTCTGTATTTCTGTTCTCCAGTCCTATGCTCAGTTTCCAAATTAATTAACCTACTTACCTCAACCTTATTTTAAACTCGTGACTTGTCGTTTTCATCGTTCTTCCAGTGAAAATAAGCTTGGTTCCTGAAACATTTTCTCATAACTGATACTCAGGCCGAGAATAATACTGGCCACTTTCAGATAGTTTACCGAGCTGCATGGTTTTATATCCATATAATCATGTTCAGGACACTTCAGGGTAGGTTTTGACTCCATGTGATAGTGTAAAATGGGTTTGAGTGAATTGGCAGCCTCTGAGTTCCCCACCAAGACGCACACCATCCTGACTTGGACATATATTACTGTTCCTGTATTGGCACTGAGTCAAAATCCTGTAACTCCCCAGTTTTGTGGAAGCCTCGTCAACATGTAGACTACAGAAGTTCAAGAAGGCTGCAAACTACTGCCTACTCAAGGGTAACCAGGGATGGACAATATATAAATGCAAGTAAATAAAAACAAAATACGGCAGATGCTGGAAATCTGACACACAAACAAGAAATGCTGGAAATACTCAGCAGGTCTGGCAGCATCTGTGGAGACAGAAGTAGAGTTAATGTTTCAGGTCAGAGACCCTTCATTAGAACATAAATATGATATAAATGCAAGTCTTTCCTTCTTCCTTACTTACTGTACACGGGCGTGAGTCAGTGCTTTCAGGATTAGAGAAATAAGAGAGACAATTGGCAAAAACAAAATTAAATTGAAAATCATAGAAGTGCCATTTATTGGTAAACTTCAATGATTTATTTTGAAATATTGTATAATCTTAATAAATGTTTTATGAACACAAAACATGGTATACCTGTCTTTGCTGGAGTTGATAGTGACAATGAATGTGCTCTAATAGCTTTCCACTCTATCAGGATCATATATAATTCAGAAACAACAGGAAAATTGTGGATTTTCAATAAAGTATTTCTTTTGCTGCCTTTTGAAAACAACTTGTTTATTAACTTCCCAATGACAAGAACGTGGCATGTTTGTGGCATTGTGCCATTCATTGCAATGCAATGAATGCTTTGTATTTATCGAGAGCTGTGTAAAGTCAAAGCTTCAGCAGTAAAGTTACAGGTCCAGGATTATTTTCATCTGTATGGTTCTATTCAAAGTGAGGTGCTACCGAGTGTGATGCAGCACCTGAAGATCACTGGTGTAGTGGCTGCTTATCATCACTATGGGAATTGCACATTTTGCACGTAACATTATCTGTTGTCTGAAGCCCTATTAATTTGTTGCCCTATCTTTGGAGGCAACCTGTTTTCCCATTCCCCCCCACCTCTCCACCATCCCCTCAGCATCATTATCAGTTGCTTCTGCTATTTAAATAGCACCATACAAACTTTTGAGAATACAAGTTCCTTGGGTGACAGGAAAGATACAGACAGAGGTGCCTGACTGAGGTGAGGAAAAGAGCCTCATAAAGAGTACAACGGCACTCTGAATGAGTTTTGCCTGCGCTGTTGAAAATCCATGTTGATGAATCCCACCACACCTGCCTGAACATGTGAGGGGAAACCCCTGTTTGTCAACACCACTTCAGCGAAGAAGAAGTCTTGAAGATTATCTGCTGCACAGTGAGTTACAGACTGCAGAAGCAGCGGAATATTTTCATTTCATTCTAGATAAATGCATGTTGTTGTAGTAGTGGTAGTAATTGTAATAGTGGAAATTACCAATTTACTGAAACTTTCCAAGCCACCATAGGCAATGTGTGCCACATCAGACAGTCGGCAGTGTACACATGTATCAAGCAAATAACAGACTCTGGGGTCAAGTTTCTGCTTTGAGTTTAATTGGCAATCCAAATGGTAACTTGGTGCCGTTTGATTAATGCAGCTGAAAATGTGTCCATTACAATAAATAAGCATTTTTAATCAGGGTTTTTAGTCCCCCACCTGTGGGTAACCTGGTTTTAAATAACAGAAATGAGTTTAAATCATTGTACAGAACCATTTGCTTGCTATATTGGTGTACGATCATCAGTTTCCTAGTATATGAGAAAAAAACAAAAGCTTTTAAAACATGCCTAAAATTGTTTAGAACCTCCTCAATGTACTGCAAACAAGAGCAATTGGCGGAAACTCTCCATGCTGATTAATGCAATTTGGGGGCAGGTCCAGTTTGTGGAGCCAGCTTCAAGTGTAATTTTTAAAAAACTGATGTGAAAGATAATGGAAACTTTATTTAGTCTGGACATAATTTGCCCTTGAAATTCTGTGATCTTTTGTGCTGGTTTCGTCAATTTTAGGTGATTTGCGCTGAGAAAATGAGGGTAACTGAGCCTCTTTCCTCACGTGGGACAGCTCCTCTATCACGTTGCTGTGGAAAGGAGACATCAACTTGATGGGGCATGGAGCAGTCATTGGGTGGCACAGCTTCCTTAAGTGCAAGGCACCAACGTTAGCACCCTCACGATATCAACTCTATGGCTTACGTGATCGTATTAGAACTTATTTAGTGCTCAGGTAGATTTTGACTACATCCATGGATGTCAATGAGAATTAACTAAGTGGAATTCTACAATGCTTGTGTTTTTGTGCTGGTAGGTTATTTAAGTTCACACATGGTTGAATTTGGAGCAGCCACCCATTGGCCTCCTCAATCCACTCTATTGAAATTATCCTTTCATGGGATGTGGGCGTCGCTGGCAAGGCCAGCATTTGTTGCCCTTCACTAATTGCCCTTGATAGCTGAGTGGCTTGCTAGGCCATTTCAGAAGGCAGTTAAGAGTCAATTATATTTCTGTGGGTTTGGAGTCACATGTAGGTCAAACCAGGTAAGGACAGCAGATTTCCTTCCCTAAAGGACATTAATGAACCAGATGTGTTTTTACAACAATCGATGATAGTTTCATAGCACCGTTACTGAGACTAACTTTCAATGCCAATTTTTTTATGAATTGATTGTATTTATTAATTAATTGAGTTTAAACTCCACCAGCTGCTGTGGTGGGATTTGAACCCATGTCCTCAGGGCATTAGCCTGGACCTCTGGATTACTAATCCAGTGACATTACCACTACACCACCATCTCCCCAACTACTCTCATAAAAATTGGGGCTTGTCCAGCTTGACCATTTCAGTGTACTACAGACCCAATGATTACAGTGCTGGAAATCTGCACCCATCATACCTGACATACATGGCACTGAAATTACCTTCATCAAATTCACAACTGGCATCCTCTGAGAGAGTGATGCACTACTCCTCCTCATCCTTCATGACCTCTCTGCAGCCATTGACAGGGTTAACCAAACCATCCTCCTCCAATGCCTGTCCTCCACTGGCCAGCTGAGTGGGAGCACCCTCACCTGATTCCACTCCAGTCGTAGCCAGTGTCCTTCAGTGACTCCTCTTCCCACTTCTGCACCATTATCTCTGGAATTCCCCCAAGGATCTGTACTTGGCCCCCTCCAATTCTAATCTGCATGCTGCTCCTTAGCAACATCATCTGAAGACATGATGTCAGGTACCACGTGGATGCTGGCGACACCCAGCCTTACCACCAACTCTCTTGACTCTTTCACTGCCTCTGGTTTGTCAGTCTGCAGACTGAAGTCATTTAGTTAGCCCTCGACACTGTTTCCAGCCCCCTTTCTGGACTCTTTCTCAGGCTGAACCACACTATTTTCAAACTCAGCATTCTATTTGATCCAAGCTTCGCTTCTGATCATACGTCATCTCCATCATAAAAAACTGCCACAGTATTGCTTTTGCCTCACCTACCTGCTGTTGAAACTCTGAAATACACTTTTGTTACTTCCAGACTTGTCATTCAAATGCTCTCCCAGGTTTGTCTCCCATCTCGATGTTTCCTACAGTAAGGCAGTGATTACACTTCAAAAGTGTCACATGCAGCCAGTAATACATAGAACCATAGAAAAATTATGGCACAGAAGGAGGCCATTCAGCCTGTCGTGTCCGTGCCGGCCAAAAAAACTAGCCACCCAATCTAATCCCACCTTCTAGCATCTGGTCCATAGCTTTGCCGGTTACAGCACTTCAGGTGCAGGTCCAGGTACCTTTTAAAGGAATTGAGGGTTTCTGCCACCACAACCATTCCTGGCAGTGAATTCCAGACACTCACTACTCTCTGGGTAAAAAAGCTTTTCCTCATGTCCCCTCTAATCCTTCTACCAATCACCTTAAATCTGTGCCCCCTGGTAATTATCCTCTCCGCTAGGGGAAACAGGTCCTTTCTCTCTACTCTATCTAGACCCCTCATAATTTTGTACACCTCAATTAAGTCACCCCTCAGTCTCCTCTGTTCTAAGGAAAACAACCATAGCCTATCCAATCTTTCTCATAGCTGCAACATTTGAGCCCTGGCAACATTCTTGTAAATCTCCTCTGTACTCGCTCAAGAGCACTTATGTCCTTTCTGTAACATGGTGACCAGAACTGTACGCAATACTCCAACTGTGGCCTAACCAGTATTTTGTACAGTTCCAGCATTACATCCCTGCTTTTGTATTCTATACCTCGGCCAATAAAGGAAAGCATTCCATATGCCTTCTTCACCACTCTATCTACCTGTCCTGCCACCTTCAGGAACCTATGGACATACACTCCAAGGTCTCTCACTTCTTCTACCCCTCTCAATATCCTCCCGTTTATTGTGTATTCCCTCGCTTTATTTGTCCTCCCCAAATGCAAAACCTCACACTTCTCTGGATTGAATTCCATTTACCACTTTTCCACCCACTCAACCAAACCATTGATATCTTTCTGGAGTCTACAGCTATCCTCTTCACTATCAACTACACGGCCAATTTTTGTGTCATCAGCAAATTTCCCAATCATGCCTCCCACATTTAAGTTCAAATCATTAATATATACCACAAACAGCAAGGCACCCAACACTGAGCCCTGTGGAATGCCACTGGAAACAGCTTTCCATTCACAAAAACATCCGTCGACTACTACCCTTTGTTTCTGTCACTGAGCCAATTTAGGATCCAACCTGCCACATTCCCCTGTATCCCATGGGCTTTCATTTTACTGACCAGTCTGCCATGTGGGACCTTGTCAAATGCCTTACTAAAATCCATGTAGACCACATCCACTGCACTACCCTCATCAATCCTTCTTGTTACTTCCTCAAAAAGCTCAATTAAGTTAGTAAGGTAATGACCTTCCCTTAACAAATCCATACTGACTATCCCTGATTAATCCGTGCCTTTCTAAGTGGCAGTTTATCCTGTCCCTCAGAATTGATTCTAACAATTTACCCACCACCGAGGTCAGACTGACCGGTCTATAATTATTTGGCCTATCCCTCACACCCTTTTTAAACATGTGGTATCAATTCACTCATGCAGCCATTGACAAAGTCAGCTACTCAAGTAACTCACTCATATATCCAGCCCCTTACTCCCACAGCCACACAAGCCATTGGCTTACCCATTTGCTTATGCGCTGAGATACAGCTAGGCAACCATTCAGTCATAGAATCCGCCCGATAGCACTGATATCGCCAGCTAGCCATTCACTCACACTCTCACTACGCCAGCTCACTCAGTCGTTCACATGAGACGCTTCCTCACGTAGAGTCATGTCAATCAGCTTTATTCCCCTGGGGTGGTTGGTGTGAGGTAATGGAGGGGTGGAACGGGGTGGGGG
Organism: Heterodontus francisci; assembly: GCF_036365525.1. NCBI lineage: Eukaryota > Metazoa > Chordata > Chondrichthyes > Heterodontiformes > Heterodontidae > Heterodontus > Heterodontus francisci. The sequence goes on from NC_090382.1 coordinate 117,053,442, forward strand.
AGAGATGGTTGTTGTTGTGTCCTCATCAGATTCAGCACCAGGCTTTTCAAGAAGTCCAATTGCAGGTCATCATTTAAACTGTCTAGCACTGGCAACTTGACGGACAAGTTTTATGCACCTCTTTATCTATTTAGTCCGAACTACTGCCGGCTGCAAAGTGCACCTGAGAAAACAAAAATGGCAAAGCCTGATGTCTGAGTGTTCAGAAGATACCGAGGTCAGAACAATATATACTAATCTTTTATATGTCGACAATGTAATGTCAAACAAACTATAATTACATCATTTTAATAGGACTGCCAAGCTCAATGTCCTGACAAGTACAAGATCTCATTGGCAACCCACAGCTGGTATTGCTTTTCAGACAAGATATTTTATTACTGAAGTACCTTTTAATCTTGAGCCTCACTCTGCATTCATTTTTATTATCAGAAGACTGCAATATGAATTCTGATTCTCCTGCTACTAAGAATGGGTCAGTGCCAGGGGTATTGCTGCCCATGCTAATAACCTGAATTGAGACAGGGCAGGAGCAAAATATCAGCTGTGCTTCACCTGACTATTACCTATGCACAGAAGGGGAGACATTTCTGGGTTAATGCCTTTCAGTCCAGTCAAATTTATCAGTCACCGAGCTTTTTCAGCATCTGAAGTTCCATTTTTTCCCTTCCCTCCTCTCTGACGCTGCTGATTGAGGCTGAAATGCAACTTCACCACTTTTCAGCCACTGCTCAGTAAATATCACCCTCAGCTCTGAGTCAGAAGGTTGGGAGTTCAGGCTCCACTCCAGAGACTGCAGCACAAAATCTAGGCTGATAATTTCAGTGCAGTAGTGAGGGAGTGCTGCACTGTCAGAGGTGCAGTTCTTCAGGTGAGCTGTTAAACCAACGCCCCATCTGCCCGTTCAGATGGACTTAGAGTCACAGAGTTATACAGCAAAGAAACAGGCCCTTCGGCCCATCGTGTCTGTGCCGGTCATCAAGCACCTATCTATTGTAATCCTATTTTCCAGCACTTGGCCTGTAGCCTTGTATGCTATGGCGTTTCAAGTGCTCATCTAAATACTTTTTAAATGTTGTGAGGGTTCCTGCCTCTACTACCTCTTCAGCTAGTGTATTCCAGATTCCAACCACCCTCTGGGTGAAAAAATGTTTCCTCAAATCCCCTCTAAACTTCCTGCCCCTTACCTAAAATCTATGCCCCCTGGTTATTGACACCTCCACTAAGGGAAAAAGTTTCTTCCTATCTAACCTATCAATGCTCCTCATAATTTTAAAAGATCCACGGCACTGCTTTGAAAAAATAGCAGGGAAGTTTTCCCTAGTGTCTTGGCCAATAATTATCTATCAACCAATATCACAAAAAAAACAGATTAGCTGGCCGTTACCTGATTGTTATTTGTGGGATCTTGCTGTGTTCAAATACACTGCTGCACTTCATTCACTGCACCAATGACTACACTTCAAAAGTATATCTTTGGCTGTAAAGTGCTTTGGAATGTCGTAAGGTTTGAGGTGAGTCTTCATATTTTTTTTTCTTTCACTGCCCTCTCGTACCTTGCCCAAGTGTATGTGTGGTGACACAAGGCTACTTGACAAGTGTTGCCGATATCATGGCTGAATCTGCATCCAATATTCATATATCTGCACTTTCATAGAATCTTAAAGCACAGAAGGAGGCCATTTGACCCATCTTGCCTGTGCTGGCTCATGGAAAGATCTGTTTAGTTCCACACCCCTGGCTGAATTTTACCAGCCCCTATACGGTGCGGGTACAGTGTACAGGATTATGAGGGGCATGGACAGGGTGGATAGGGAGAAGCTGTTCCCCTTAGTTGAAGGGTCAGTTACGAGGGGTCACAAGTTTAAGGTGAGGGGCGGGAGGTTTAAGGGGGATTTGAGGAAGAACTTTTTTACCCAGAGGGTGGTGACGGTCTGGAATGCACTGCCTGGGAAGGTGGTAGAGGCAGGTTGCCTCACATCCTTTAAAAAGTACCTGGATGAGCACTTGGCACGTCAGAACATTCAAGGCTATGGGCCAAGTGCTGGCAAATGGGATTAGGTAGACAGGTCAGGTGTTTTAATGTATCGGTGCAGACTCGATGGGCCGAAGGGCCTCTTCTGCACTGTATTATTCTGTGATTCTGTCGCGGCACCCCAATTACAATATGTAAAACGGTACTTACATCTGCAGATTATGCAGCCCGCTGCCTCTCCATAGACACTTCTGGATTTTTCGTTGAACGGGCGGCCATCATGTACCATCCTGTTCATGATTGGAAAAGCGGGCAGGTCATTGGAGGCAGAAGGTTCCGCTACGGAAGGTAAGTTCAGGGGTCTCACTCTGCATACTGGAAGGTAGCCACTGTGATTCCACCCTCCGTAATGGTTGGCAGCTCTGTGCCGTTGACTGCCTCTGTCAGTGAAGGAGCAATGGCACTCGCGTCACCCTGTATGTGGGGAGAGTGCCAGAGACAGTAGGCATGTGAAGCTTATATATCTTGTGGGCCAATCAATGCAGCTTGTCCAAACTTTATGTGGTCATGCGGTGCCACTCTTTGTGGGAGCTAAGACGGGCAATACCATGCCATGCCACATAGCTGCTGCATGAAAGCACCTGATGTACCACTCAACATCAATCTCTGCCCCGTCAGGAACCTTCGAAGTTGAATTGCAACTTGAAGATGGGGATAGTTCACCCTGTATTCATTGATGCACTTCTTGAGAGGATCCACATGCACTGTAGGCAAAACCACCAGGCAGTTGCAGTTGACATAGAGACCCCCAGTCATGAGCAGCAGCTCCAAGGAGAGCTCGCCAGTAGAGATCGCTGTGCATCTACAGGTCTTGCATGACATACCTGCAGATGTCAGAGTGCCAGTGTCAGAAGCAACTGTGGATGTCGAGAGAGACAGTGACACATCTCTGTGCCCTGCTGAATGATGAACTGCAGCCCAGGGGATCGGGGGACATTCTATGCCTGTGACCCTCAAAGTGACACCGGCTCTCAATTTTTATGCCTCTGCATCATTTCAGGGGCCCACCAGAGACCTTTGTGGGGTCACACAGCCAGCAGTGCACCGCTGCATCAGGGAGGTCACCAATGCCCTGTTCCGGAGGGCTGGTAACTATGTCCACTTCACGAAGGATCTTGAAAGCCAGGCCCAGAGGGCCACCAGTTTCGGCTCCATCGCGGGATTCCCATAGGTGCAAGGGGTCATAGATTGCACCCATGAGGCCATCAACGCTCCTGCCAGGCAGCCAGCTGAATACCTAAATCGTAAGGGCTTCCATTCAATCAACGTGCAGCTCATATGTGATCGCCGGAAACCATTTATGCAAATCATGCCCGCTTTCCAGGCAGCTGCCGTGATGCCTTCATCCTGCACCAGTTACAGTTACTGTTGCTGTTCAGTGAAATGGCTCAGATGGAGAGGTGGCTTCTTGGAGACAAAGGCTACCCCTTGCAGACATGGCTCCTGACACCGGTGAGAAACCCTATCACTGCTGCAGAGGAGAGAGACACCACCAGCCATGGAGCTACAGGAACCACCATTGAGCAGGCGATTGGCATGCCGAAAATGCGATTCCGTTACCTGGATAGATCAGGTGGTGCCCCGCAGTACGAACCGGAAAGGGTAGCTCGTACAGGTAATGTTTGCTGTGCTCTGCACAACTACACACCCAATAGTGGGGAGGCCGTGCAGGATGAGGAGAGACATGAGCAGGACTCATCCGCAGATGATGAGGACTTACAGCAGGAAAGGCACATGGGAGGACAGAGAGCATCCAGGCACCGAATGCAGGGTGAGCAGTGAGCTAGGGATGCACGTAAGCGCCTCATTAATCAAAGGTTCTCCACCCCATAGGAGCCACCGTGGGCTCTGCATGCCACACAGCACCCTTGTTCACCTGTTGTGCAGCAGTCTGCATCTGCAACATCTTTGCATCCACCATTGCGTCCACCAAAAGCAGCAGCTTTTTCAGAAGCAGAGGCAGTGCGAGCGAGTGAACAGCTGGGAAGTCAGTTTCAGCCTAAAGTAGATTACCTTTTGTTTCGGTCAAACAGGGGACTGCTGGGTAAGTAAAAACTTATATATTTGCGCAGTGGCTGAACCCGAGACACTACACATGTAGTGTCTCCCACCCGCCCTCCTCCTCTAACCAAAAAAAAGGACTCTGGTGTGTTGATAAGGTAAGCTTTTTTATTTCTTCTGTATAGTGTGATTGGTTAAAAATGTACTTTCTTTTTTTACTTACCTTTTTTTGATTTATCTATTGGTTATTTGAAAAAGACCATAGCAGAGAAGTATCAGAAAGTATTTAACTCATAAATTTATATAAAGTAATAAAGTAATTAACTAAGTAGAGATGGTTGGGCAGGTGATGTGCTGCAGCTGTATGATGTGGGAGCTGGCTGACCCCATTGTGAACGGCAGGGACCACATCTGCAGCAAGTGTTGGTTGCTGGAAGAGCTCCGGCTCAGAGTTGATGACCTGGAATCTTCAAACACTGCGGCACTTCCGGGAGGGGTAGAGTTACCTGGACGTTTTGTTTCAGGAGGCAGTCACACCTGGCAGATTAAGTAATTCAAATTCAGTTAGTGATCAGGCACAACAGGGTGTGATTGCAAGTGAGGCAGGTAGGGGGATCCTGAGTTCAGGAGTGGAGGAACCTCAGCCTTTGACCTTATCCAACAGGTACGAGATACTTGCTCCCTGTGTGGATGAGGAAAAGGGCTATGGGGAGGATGAGCCAACTGACCATGGCACCATGGTGCAGAAGGCCATTCAAGAAGGGGGAGCAAAAAGACAAGTGGTAGTTATAGGGGATTCTATAATTAGGGGGATAGATAGTATCCTTTGCAAGCCGGATCGGGAGTCCCGCATGGTGTGTTGCCTGCCCGGTGCCAGGATGCAGGACATCTCTGACCGGCTTGAAAGGATATTGGAGCGGGAGGGGGAAGATTCAATTGTTGTGGTCCACGTTGGGACTAACAACATAGGCAAGGCTAGGATGGAGGACCTGTTTGGGGATTATAAAGCACTAGGAACGAAATTAAGGAACAGGTCCTCGAGGGTCATAATCTCCGGATTATTGCCCGAGCCACGTGCAAATTGGCTTAGGGACAAGAATATTAGGGAAGTAAACACGTGACTAAGGGAGTGGTGTGGGAAAGATGGGTTCCATTTCATGGGGCATTGGCATCAGTTTTGGAACCGGGGGGATCTGTACCGATGGGACGGTCTCCACCTGAACCGATCTGGAACCAGTGTTCTAGCGAAACGGATAAATAGGGTGGTCTCTAGGACTTTAAACTAGTGACTTGGGGGGAAGGGAAAGGGAAAACGACAGGGAGTATGATGATAAATAAAAAGGTAAGCAGCAGGCTAACATGTCTGCAGGAGGGTTTAGGTTCAAGGCAGACGATGAAAGAAGCAGAAAGGAAGGATAACTCAGGAGTTATTATTAGAGATGTTGGGAATCATGAGGGGAAGAAAGCTAGCATAAAGGCACTTTACCTGAATGCTCGTAGCATTCGTAACAAGGTTGATGAGTTAACGGCACAAATCATCGCGAATAAATTTTTTTGGTAGCCATTACGGAGACATGGTTACAGGTTGGTCACAACTGGGAGTTAAATATCCAGGGGTACCAGACTATTCGGAAGGACAGACAGGAAGGTAAGGGAGGTGGTGTAGCTCTGATACTCAAGGACGACATCAGGGCGGTGCTGAGAGATGATATAGGTTCTATGGAGAATGAGGTTGAATCCATTTGGGTGGAAATTAGAAACTCTAAGAAGAAAAAGTCATTGATAGGTGTAGTCTATAGGCCACCAAATAATAACATCACATTGGGGCGGGCAATAAACAAAGAAATAACTAATGCCTGTAAAAATGGTACGGCAATTATCATGGGGGATTTTAATCTACATGTAGATTGGTCGAAGCAGCTCAGTCAGGTTAGCCTTGAGGAGGAATTCGTTGAGTGTATCCGTGATAGTTTTCTTGAACAGTATGTAATGGAACCGACGAGGGAGCAAGCTATCCTAGATCTAGTCCTGTGTAATGAGAAAGGAATAATTAATGACCTCATGGTTAGGGATCCTCTTGGAAGGAGTGATCACAGTATGGTTGAATTTAGAATACAGATGGAGAGTGTGAAGATAAAATCCAATACCAGGGTCCTGTGCTTGAACAAGGGGGACTACAATAGAATGAGGGAGGACTTGGCTAAAGTGGACTGGAAACAAAGATTTTACGGTGGGACAGTTGACGAGCAGTGGAGGACTTTCAAAGCAATTTTTCAAAGTGCTCAGCAAAAGTATATTCCAGTGAAAAGGAAGGACTGGAAGAAAAGGGGTAATCTGCCATGGGTGTCTAAGAAAATAAGGGAGGCTATCAAATTGAAAAAGAAGGCATACAAAGTGGCCAAAAGCAACATGAAACTAGAAGATTGGGAAAACTTTAAAGGTCAACAGAAAGCTACAAAAAGAGCTATAAAGAAAAGTAAGATGGAACATGAGAAAAAACTAGCACAGAATATAAAGACAGATAGCAAAAGTTTCTATAAATATATAAAACGAAAAAGAGTGTCTAAAGTAAACGTTGGTCCTTTAGAGGATGAGAAGGGGAATTTAGTTATGGGATATGATGAAATGGCCGAGGCATTGAACAGGTATTTTGTATCGGTCTTCTCAGTGGAGGACATTAATAACATGCCAGTAATTGACAAAGAGACGAATGTAGGTGAGGACCTGGGAACAATCATTATTACGGAAGAGGTAGTGTTGGGCAAGCTAATGGAGCTAAGGATTGATAAGTCTCCTGGCCCTGATGGAATGCATCCCAGGGTACTAAAAGAGATGGCGGGAGAAATAGCAGGTGCACTGACGGTAATTTTCCAAAATTCGCTGGACTCTGGGGTAGTCCCAGTTGATTGGAAAACAGCAGATGTGACGCCACTGTTTAAAAAGGGAGGTAGACAAAAGATGGGGAATTATAGACTGATTAGCTTAACCTCTGTAGTGGGGAAGATGCTTGAGTCTATTATCAAGGAAGAAATAGCAGGGCATCTCGATAGAAATTGTCCCGTTGGGCAGGCGCAGCATGGGTTCATGAAGGGCAGGTCATGCTTGGCAAATCTGTTGGAATTCTATGATGACATTACGAGCAAGGTGGACAATGGGGACCCAGTGGATGTGGTGTACCTCGATTTCCAAAAGGCCTTCGACAAGGTGCCGTACAAGAGGCTGCTGCATAAGATAAGGATGCATGGCATCAGGGGTAAAGTATTAGCATGGATAGAGGATTGGTTGACTAACAGGAAGCAGAGAGTGGGGATAAATGAGTGCTATTCTGGGTGGCAATCAGTCACTAGTGGTGTGCCTCAGGGATCGGTGTTGGGACCGCAATTATTTACAATTTATATCGATGATTTGGAGTTGGGGACCACGTGTAGGGTGTCAAAGTTTGCAGATGACACTAAGATGAGTGGCAGAGCAAAGTGTGCAGATGACTGTGAAACTTTGCAGAGGAACATAGATACATTGAGTGAGTGGGCAAAGGTCTGGCAGATGGAATACAATGTTAATAAATGTGAAGTCATTCATTTCGGTAGGAGTAACAGGAAAAAGGATTATTACTTGAATGGTAAAAAGTTGCAGCATGCTGCTATGCAGAGGAACCTAGGTGTCCTTGTGCATGAATCGCAGAAGGCTGGTCTGCAGGTACAGCAAGTAATTAGGAAGGCAAATGGAATTTTGTCCTTCATTGCTAAAGGGATTGAGTTTAAAAGCAGAGAGGTTATGTTGCAGCTGTATAAGGTACTGGTGAGGCCGCACCTGGAGTACTGTGTGCAGTTTTGGTCTCCTTACTTGAGAAAGGATACACTGGCACTGGAGAGGGTGCAGAGAAGGTTCACTAGGTTGATTCCGGAGTTGAGGGGGTTGGTTTATGAGGAGAGACTGAGTAGATTGGGATTATATTCATTGGAGTTCAGAAGAATGAGGGGGGATCTTATATAAACATATAAAATCATGAAGGGAATAGATAAGATACAAGTAGAGAGGATGTTTCCACTGGCAGGTGAAGCTAGGACAAGAGGGCATAGCCTCAAGATTAGAGGGAGCAGATTTAGGACTGAATTGAGAAGGAACTTCTTCACCCAGAGGGTGATTAGTCTATGGAATTCCTTGCCCAGTGAAGTAGTTGACGCTTCTTCAGTAAACGTATTTCAAGCTAAGGTAGATATCTTTTTGAACAATAAAGGAATTAAGGGATACGGTGAGAGCGCGGGTAAGTGGATCTGAGTCCACGAAAAGATCAGCCATGATCTTATTGAATGGCGGAGCAGGCTCGAGGGGCCGGACGGCCTACTCCTGCTCCTACTTCTTATGATCCTTATGATTACAGGCAGCTGAAGACTGAGCCATTGTCTATGTTACTGCATCCGTGGAGATGCACATGAGTAATACTGGCACGGCAATGATATTATTCTATACATTGGCAGTTCTGAAAGGCCAATGATGTAATGGGAGGAGCCACCATTGGTGACATGCTGGCACACTTCATTCACACAGTCAAAGCAACGTACATGTTAGTGAAGACGATTTTGTTTTCGGCCTTTCTACATTGCTGTATCACCCATGCAGGCCCATTTGTGTCACAATGCTTTTAGGAAATGCTTGCGGATACTCCTATGTGGTGCCACCTCTGTGCTAGCAGCCTGACTGTAGGAAGGCTGCTGACATGATTGCCCTTCAGCTGTGAATGACTATGGCAGTTGTACCCTGTGTGCACAAGGCCTAGAGGGACCCAGCTGGCTGGGGAAGTGAACTTTCATCCCCTTCCGGCATTGGATCCTTTGACGCCAGATGGCCCCATGGCTACTCATTTCCTCTGCCACCTCCAGCCAGGCTGCCTTGTTCAGGCGGGAGGGACTCTTCTTACTATCACTGGTGAAAAGGACCTCCTGCCTTGCCCGTACAGACTGGAGAAGAGTGAGCAGGGAGGCTTCGCTGAACTGTGGGGCGACCCTCGTGTACCCCTCTGTCATCCTCGATTTTTGGTGTGGTCCTTTAAATGCAAAAGTAACTCCACCATGTAACAGCTCTAACTTCTGGTTGCAAGGTTTCTCTTGCACATGTTTGAAAACCAATGCAGGACGAGCGAGGAAATGTGTTCTGTTGCCATGTTTTTCATCTATTACACATCGACACATGAACACTTTGCTTCTGCAGCAGCAGATCATTTATTGGTATAATATTTCTAGTTGGCAATGCAGCTAGAATTTGAACATATTTTCGCATTTTCTTACACAGAAATTTAGAAACATTGAAAATAGGAGCAGGAGTAGGCCATTTGGCCCTTCGAGCCTACTCCGCCATTCATTATGATCATGGCTGATCATCCAACTCAGTAACCTGTTCCCGCTTTCCCCCCATATCCTTTGATCCTTTTCACCCCAAGAGCTATATCTAACAATGTTTTGGCCTCAACTGCTTTCTGTGGTAGTGAATTCCACAGGCTCACCACTCTCTGGGTGAAGTAATTTCTCCTCATCTCAGTCCTGAAAGGTTTACCCCGTATCCTTAGACTATGACCCCTGGTTCTCGACTCCCCCACCATCGGGAACATCCTTCCTGTATCTACCCTGTCAAGTCCTGTTAAAAATTTATAGGTTACAAAGATCATTTAATTGCAGTTACATGTATTTTCACATAACAGTTATCAGAGAAATGAATACAGATTCCAAATGCATATTAGTCTGTGGCTTTTCACCCATAGTATGTAAATATTCTTCAATTAAGGTTTTATTTCTGTCGTGTATTTATCTTTTATGGTACATTTAAGTATCACGTCCTGGAATGTGTGAAATTATGATTATTCATCCAGGTGCGGCACGCCTACATGAAGGAATACTACACTTGAGTGGAAGAAGAGGATCGCAACTTCACAGGACACTAGGACACAGCAGGGTAAGTATGTGGCAGCAAAGCAGAAAGTGCTGGGGTCACTCAGCAGGTCAGGCAGCATCTGTGGAGAGAGAAGCAGAGTTAACTTGGACGAGTTAACTCTGCTTCTCTGTCCACAGATGCTGCCTGACCTGTTGAGTTTCTGCCTCACCATCTGCTTTGCTGCCAGATTTTCAGCAGCCAGTCCTTTCAGCAGTGAGGTAAGTATTTCTTTGGCAGCTGTCAGGAAGCAGGTGCTGGGGCATTTTAAATACGGCCCCAGCACCTGCTACACAGTTGAGCCAATGTCCATCATGGCATTGGATGTCCCACCTCTCCCCACGTAATATGGGAGGGAGGGGGGCGGCTCAGAGCAGTGAGATGCTAATGAGCCCCCGTGTGTAATATCGCGGGGGCTTGATGGCCGACGCTGAACGCAGGCACCCCGCCGAGTTTAAAGGGTGCCATCGCAGAGCGCAGCGCTCGATTAAAATTCATCCCCCCAACTTTTTCCTCATAAACCCTGCAAATTACCCTTCAAGTACATGTCCAATTGCCTTTTGAAAGTTCCGATAGAATTTGATTCCACCACCTTTTCAGGTAACGCCTTCCGGGTCGCATTTCTGCTCTCATTCTATTATGAATTACTTTAAATCGATGATCTTTGGTCTCCTACACACTTGCCAGAGGAAACAGTTTCTCTCTACTTACTCAAACAAAACCCCTCATAAATTTTGAACACCTCTATCAAATTTCCACTTAACCTTCCTTTCTCAAATTAGAACAATTCCAGCTTCTCCAGTCTCTCCACAGAACTGAACTCCCTCATCCCTGGGATCATCCTGGTAAACCTCCTCTGTATCTGTAAAGCTTTGACATCCTTTCTAAGGCATAATGCTCAGAATTGTGCACAATTCTTTTGTAGCAGGAATAAATGATGGAATCTTGGCTGTTTTTCCTTCTCCCTCACCCAGGGACACTGAACCCAATTGCAACAGACCAATTGCCATCTCATCTGGGATAAACTATCAATACTGAGTCGGAATTGAATCAGTAAGAATTGAATTTTAGGTGTCCTTGGTCTGTATGTCTTGCTATTGTACCTCGTGGCTTATTTACCCAACGGGGAAGCTGAACAAACAATCTTTGATTGACAGCAGCATTTTTAAGCTAATTTCTACATACCTTCTGCTTAGGAAAGTCATGAATCCTGACAAATCCATATGACGGTTTTTGCTTGCTTAATTATGTGTCCTGACAACACCACAGCAAATGTCAGGGAAACAGAGAAATAACAGATAACTGACGTAAATACAGAATGTCTGGGAATGACTGGAAGTCAGGAGGTACTTTTTCACCCAGAGGCTAAGAGTTATTGAATAGACTACCAGTCTATGGGTGGCACAGTGGCACAGTGGTTAGCACTGCAGCCTCACAGCTCCAGAGACCTGGGTTCAGTTCTGGGTTCTGCCTGTGTGGAGTTTGCAAGTTCTCCCTGTGACCGTGTGGGTTTCCGCTGGGTGCTCCGGTTTCCTCCCACAGCCAAAGACTTGCAGGGTTGATAGGTAAATTGGCCATTGTAAATTGCCCCTAGTGTAGGTAGGGGGAAGGTGGGGATGTGGTAGGGAATGTGTGATTAATGTAGCATTATTATAAATGGATGGTTGTTGGTCGGCACTGACTCGGTGGGCCAAAGGGCCTGTTTCAGTGCTGTATCCCTCTATGATTCTAAATGTCCTCAAGGAAAATTGGATGTCTAAAGACTGATATGTGGGGTTTGAATATTAAAAAGGGGGAATTAGAAAAATAGGAGCAGGAATAGGATATTTGGCCCTTTGAGCCTGCTCTGCCATTTAATACGATCGTCCAAACTCAGTAATCTGTTCCCGCTTTCTCCCTTGATCCCATTTGCCCTAAGAACTATATCTAACTCTTTGTTGAATATACTTAATGTTCTGGCCTCAGCTGCTTTCCGTGGTAGAGAATTCCACAGGTTCACCACTCTCTGGGTGAAGAAATCTCTCCTCATCAAATTGGCTGACAATTTCCTGAAACAATGTAATCTGCCACTTCTGCCATTTTGCCCCATTGCAGACTTACTCCCAAAGTTTCCAGAAAAGGCAGTTTGATATGTCACAGCGAGCATCATGGTGAATCAGGAGACCTCAGAAAGAGCAGAGCCAAGGTTTTACCATATCTGCTTCAACGAACTAGTTAGTCAGATCAATATTGACATCAACTGATTCTTTCACTGTGCTGAATTTGATCACTTGCAGAATGTTGTTTGAGGAATGGACACACTCCTATGTTCCTATCTATTCAGTTTTCAGTACATTATAATTTAGATTTTTTATTAAATTACCTCTTTAAAAAATAATGACTATATGTCAGGCAAACCACCCCACCCCCCACACCTGCCAAGACTGAGGCACACATGATTTCGCCACATGAACATTAAAATTTAAAACTGCAAGACCCTGATTGGAAGGACATTTGCATAGAACTAGCAGTGTTGGAACAAAAGGGACCCAGTAATTACTTCCCCAATACACAGAAGTGGTCAGACCAGTTTTAACCACATGACTAACTGACTGTTGCAGAGAATTTGAACTTCCAACAAAGCATTTTGAAAAGACTGTTCCATATAAGGAGCTAGTCACTTGACTAACCTGCTGGGTAACCTGGGAGGTTTTTTTGAATTTGAACTTCCAACAAAGGAATTGGAACAGACAGAATGCCGTGTGCTCATGGACTGAGAACATCTCTCCTGTCAACCTGCCCTCATCTCTTCCCACAGAACTGAATCTTGTGAAAACATGTGAAACTCAAAGAGAGAAAGGCTTCCTATGTGAACAAGGTTTTAAGAAGATTACTGGGCCCCAACAAAATGCAAGACCATATCTTCAATCAAGGGCTACAGTGAGCTCGAGAGACAGTAACAAGATATTGCCTCAAACTTTTCTACTTATCTTTTCTTCTGCTCTTTTCTGTCCCTATCTGCATCTTTATATCATGTGTGCATGCTAATGTGGGTATGTCGTATATCCATAGGCGTTAACCATGTTAGAGTTTAAGTTTAAGGTTTAATAAATTTCATCTTTCTTCTTTAAACCAAAGAAAGCCTGTCTGTGTTCATTTCTTTGCCTTATAATTGGAAAGTTGTGAACAAGGATTCACAAAGGGGGAGCTCAAAACAGAGTGTGTTTAAAATTAAACCCTGTTAGAATAAGACCAGGTGAAGATAGTAACAGACCCCTAGACTCCTTTCGCACCTCCTCATAACACTATACCTTAGGGAGGACATATTGACCTTGGAGAGAGTGCAGCAGAATGTTTACCAGAATGATACCAGGGTTAAAAGGGTTAAGTTATGAGGACTAGTTGCATAGTTGTATTTCCTTGAGGACCAAAGATTAAAGGTGATCTGATGAAGGTGTTCATACTGTTAAAATGATACAGAGAAAAAATATCCTCTGGCGGGACAGTCATGAACAAGGGGACATAACCTTAAAATTAGAGCCAAGGCATTAAGGAGCAAAAATCAGGGGAAAAAATTACACAAGGGGTTGTAAAAATCTGGAACTCTCTCCTCTGAAAGACTGTAGATCCTGGGGGACAATTGGAGTTTTCAAGACTGATCAATAGATTTGTATTAGGTAAGAATATCAAAGGTTACGGAGCGAAGGGAGATAAATGGAGTTGAGATATACATCAGCCATTATCTAATTGAACAGTGGAGCAGGTTCAAAGAGCTGAATGGCCTCCTCTTGTTCTTGTGTTCCTATGTTCCAAGGGTGACATTAATAATTTGAGCTATCTGAAATGTCTCCAATAAACCCTCACTTTCATTAATGGCAGTTGCAGGCACATTAGTGCACTACACATTGCACACAATATACAGAGAACTAACCGACAGAGATGAGCAAGTGTTTAATAGGGTTTGAGCTCGAAGTAAATATATGGAATAAAAGGGACGGTAGCAACTTGGATATGAAATTGGTTGAGTGACAGGAAAGAAAGAGTAGTGGTTAATGGATGTTTTTCAGGCTGGAGGAAGGTTTGTAGTGGAGTTCCCCAGGGATCAGTGTTGGGATCCTTGCTCTTCCTGATATATATTAATGACCTTGGTGTATAGGGTGCAATTTCAAAGTTTACAGATGATATGAAACTTGGAAGCATTGTGACCTGTGCGGAGGATAGTGTAGAACTTCAAAAGGACATAGACAAGTTGATGGAATAGGCAGACAAGTGGCAGATGAAGTTCAATGTGGAGAAATGTGAAGTGATTCATTTTGGTAGGAAAAACATGGAGAGACAATATAAAATAAATGGTACAATTCTAAAGGGGGTGCAGGAAGAGAGGGAGCTGGATGTATATGTGATAAGTCATTGAAGGACTGGTAGAGAGAGCAGTTAATAAATCATCCAGTATCCTGGGCTTTATTAATAGAGGCATCGAGTGCAAGAGCAAGGAGGTTATGTTGAACATGTACAAGACACTAATTCGGCCTCAGCTGGAGTATTGCGTCCAGTTCTGGAACAGCATTTAAGGAAAGATGTGAAGGCATTGGAGAGAATACAGAAAAGATTCATGAGAATGGTTCCAGGGATGAGGAATTTCAGTTCTGATGATAGATTGGAAAATTTGCACTGTTTTCATTGGAGAAGAGAAGGCTGAGAGGAGATTTGATAGAGGTATTCAAAATCATGAGGAGTCTGGACAGAGTAGATAGAGAGAAACTGTTCCCACTCGTGAGAGGATTGAAAACGAGAGGGCACAGATTTAAAATATTTGGTAAGAGAAGCAAAAGTGACATAAGGAAAAACTTTTCCACGCAGCGAGTGGTTAAGGTCTGGAATGCACTGCCTGAGAACATGATGGAGGCAGGTTCAATCAAGGCTTTCAAGAGGGAATTAGACAGTTATATGAAAAGGAAGAATATGCAAGATTACGGGAGAAGGTGGGGGAATTGCTCACTTGGAGAGCTGGTGCAGACACGATGGGCCAAATGGGCTCCTTCTGTACTATAACAATTCTGTGAATATGTAATATTATGGAAGAGTGGAGATAATAGTTTACTTTAATTGATTATTTTGAACACATCAATGTAAATGCATTCACAGGTCAAATCAACGCTTTTCATGATTTTGCACTTACCTTGAAAGTTTTGCTTAAGATTGAGCACCAGAATACCTTTAGTTTTGATGGTTAAATGTCAAAACCTTATTTATATTTTTAGGTAACAAAATAAAAGTCCATTCTTGCATGATTCTAGATTGCAGAGATGAAGCTCCACAACTTTTATGTTTCTCCCAGGCTGAGAATAATGTGAAGGGTCGTCAGGCTGAATTTTATAAGCCCGCGAACAAAATGGAAGCCCGCCCGCGTGGGCCGCAAGCCAGAGAGCCACCACGATTGTAATCACGTGGAACTTGCGGACTGCCCACCCCCGGCAATGGTGTCAGCTGCCTGTGCGCAGGCACTGACGCCATTTTTAAAGGGCTGTTAGCCCTCCTGGAAAATTTAAATATTTAAAGAAACATTTAATTACATTAAATAAATACATCTCTTTTTCCCCACTTCCACCCCTACCAATAACAATTAAATTATTTGCCCTCTCCCCTCCAAAACTCTTACCTTTACCACCTGACGTTCCCCCGCCCCCAAACTGCACAAACTTTAAACTACAACCCTTCCCACCCTCCCCTCCACTCATGATGTTAATTTGACCCTGTTCCCCCATCCGCCCCACACTGAGAAACTTACCTCCTCCACCTCCCCACCAGTGATGCGCCTCATTTCTCCACATGGGGATTCGAAGGCACAGGAGTGCCAGCCAAAGGGCTGAAGATCACAGTGGGACATCGGGAGATGACATAAGCTTATATAAATTAATTATTTTAATTGATTTAAATATTCAAATTATGGTTCCATCACTGACCGTTAGGGGGGCTGCCACAAGGCCTCGCCACCGCCGATAATATTGGGCCGGGCACTGCCGACGTCGAGGTCCATGGCAAGCCTCATCTGGGGCCATCTTCAGTCGCCCCCCCAACCACCGCACCCCCCCCCCATAGCCACGGATCCCAACATCAAGGACTCCTTAAAATCCAGCACATAAATTCCATTGATAGCTGGTGACCAAGATCTCACCTGATCCATTATTATTCAGTTTGTTACGACCGAGGTGGGAGGAGTGCACTGTCTTTCATAGTTGCACTTCTCCACAGGGTCATAACATATATTTAAACGCTTATACAGTTACCAATACAGCCAATCATTTCTCTACATTTTATCCCAGAATAAAATACACCAACCAGGTTTCTTTAATAAACAACAAAATTATCAGTTTATTATGAAACAAAACTTAACCAGAAACGAAGCAAAGCATTAACACACAGATTGAAATATGAAAGTTCCCTTTTTAAATTCCCCAATTACACTCACACACACACACACTGGGAAAAATACAGAAATTCTCTCTGCAAAGGTCTGTTACAAAAAAAAGACAAAAATGCTACTTTGGCCAAGTACTTGTTAATTCTTAATGGAAAAAAGAGATGTGCAAGGATGTCAGTTGTCCTTTTATGGTCTGGTGTCCGGGTATATGGAGATGGGTCACCGGCTTCATTTCAGAAGCAGTCCGTTATGGAGAAGTCGAGAATTATTCTAATAGGCTTTCCAGGAGAAATGTAGCATCAGGGTTTTTCCTCCAGTACACACTTGAATCGCAGGCTTCTCAGGAGCTAGGCAGCATCAGGGATTTTATCTTTCCCACAGTGGATCTTTGCAGGATTTCTTCAAAAAGGTAGAGAAAGAGGTGAGCTGGGAGTTTTTTTCTCCTTGGCAGGAAAAACACCAATTGTCTTCAAACATTCACACCCAACTAAACTGAAAATAATATCCAAACCCCAAACAGAGAGTCGACCTCCTGACTTCCATAAACCTTTATATGTGGCTTCTCTACAACCATTTTTCCCCAGGTAACCAAGGGTTTTGCTGTTTACTGAGCCCAAAGCACATGACTTCCAGCACAGGTGGTTTTTCAAACAACATTTCAAGTGTCCTTTCAGTGAGCTTGGTTAAAAAAAAAGACATCCATGGAATCTTTTCAGTTTTAACACAAGTCCTCAAAAAAATAAAATATTAAAAAAATGGAAGCACTTTCATAACGAGTCTAAGTGGCTGTGGTGTAAAAACTAGTGTAAATGCAAGAAATACACAATTACCATTGACCTGAATGTGGTGGGGTTGGGAGGGTGGAGATTTGATAAGTGACAATCAGCCAACATCTCTTAAAAACAGATGATCTGGTCATTATCACATTGCTGTTTGTGGGTGCTTGCTATGCACTGTCATGTTTCCTACAGTGGAGCAGTGTCTATAGAGAATTAAGCAAGAAATTATTGGATCTAGTAACAAAGGCAAGATAATAACCATGGTGGACTTTAATCTCCATAAAGACTCTTTGAGCTTTCTGGTGTCGGGGCTCGTGGCGAGGGGGCCTGGAAAATCCTTCCAGGTGAGGCCCGCCATGACCTCCGATGCTGAAAAGGCCCCATCGTGTTTTACCGGCGGTGACGAGGCTTTGGTGTGGACCCCCCTGCCGCTTGGGGGCAGGGCCTTCATTTTAATATTAAAATTAAGTTTAAAAGATGCAAATGAACTTACCTTGTCCCGGCGGCCATCCCACGCTGATATTCCGGCCACTGGCCAGAACTCGCACGTCTTTGGAACTCCGTATGGAATTCTGAGGCGTTACCCTGGTGGGGGAGGGGCAGTGAGATTATCAGTGTGGGGAGCGGGGAAAACACTTTGTATTGGCTGAAGAAATGGTGGGAAGGGGTTGAAGGGCAAATGTTACGAGGTGGTGGGGGGGAAAGTTCGGGTTGGGAATAAAGTTCATTTTGTTGATATTGCCCTGAAAACGAACTTTGGTGGGGGCAGGGGGGTGGTGATGTGGGGAGGGGAAAGAACCTCCAGCATTTATTCATTTATTTAAATTTTTACAAACAATGCACCACAATATAACTTAAAACATTTAAATTTCTTCTCAGGGATTGAAGCCCTTTATGCACCTGCATGGTGGCGGCGGACGCCACTGCCGGGGACACAGTGGCCGCCCCCTCGATGGGGGAGGTTGACTGATCCACCCCTTCCATTTCAATGAGCCCCTTTGCGAAATATTATAGGGGCTCAACGACGACGCACCCGGGCCTGAAGACCGCTGAGATCAGACTGTGCTGCTGCGATTTGCGGTGCGCTCATGAATTTCAGCCCCATTTGTGGAATTCACGCCTCCTATTTTTTGTGGTCTGACCCAAAACCCAATACCTATGGACTCCTAGACTCACTGTCTCCAAGCTTGAAACTTGAAAAAGAGAGCTGGAAGAAAAGAGTTAAATGAAAAGTAGGTGTGATCGATCCATCCCCACTGTATAACAATGGCTTCAACCTTCAAATCATTCTGGGTGGACAAAAGAAATATTGATCAGGTGACCGAAACTCATCATAAATAACAAATTTTATTACTCCAAGCACCAGCGAGAAAATAATCAGTCTTCAAACAACAGCTGGAGAGACAGCAACAAAGGCAGAACAACTCGGCCTTAAAACTGGAGACCACAACATCCTAAAGTCTCCAAACCTGTTCCTTTACAAGTCCACCTGTACAGAAACTGACCTCCTAGTAATAAGACTACAAGCAACTAACTTCATGACCTGCTGAAAATCCACCCCTTGGAGAGAATCCTGCAACGACTTCGATATACGACTCCAGCTATCGAATCTACTTAATGACACTTCAGGACTGAAAGCACCTTCTTCGCCAGGCCTGCAACACATGGCTTTTCCCCAGGATGAACCAAATCACACGACTTACGAACTATTCCTTCATTTGTAGTTTGTAAAAGCGCACTATCCTATTATACGGCTTTCTTTCTCGAGTGAGTGTGTGAGAGTGAGTGTGTGAGAGTGAGTGTGTGAGAGTGAGTGTGTGAGAGTGAGTGTGTGAGAGTGAGTGTGTGTATATAAGTGGTGAGTGAGTGATGTAGCATTTGATTTTTGGGGTGAATGTGTGAATAAAAATAATGCTCTTTATTTCAACCCACGAAAAGCCTGCTGCTGATTATTCCATATAGTCAGGGTTAAGAAACATCCATCTTTTTGAAAAAAAGCACAATGATTACACAAAGTAAAGGGAAGGGCTTCAGTTCTCTATCAATTCAGTCCATAACAATCTTTATTTCAAGATGATCAAATTTGGATCATATTGCGATGCCAACAGGCCACTTATTTGGCAAGTAGCTTGTTATACCTGTCATCTAAATTTATCCTTTTGCTTTGCATATGCCTTTTGGTCCATTACAACTATTGCATTGGCTGGAATTTAACATCGAGGTAGTGGCTCTGCCACTGTTTGCATGGCTCAGGTCCTTAATTGGTCTCAGTCGTGGTTTCCACCCCTCTGAGGCAGGAAGTCCCGCTACCAAGAGCTGGCAGCCAATCGGAGGGCCTGCAGCTCTTAAGTCCCAGCAGTGCCACTGGGAGCGGTGGCCACTGGGACTGCACTCAGGTAGAAGAGGAACGATGACCGTCACCCTTCAAAGAGGTAACAGAGGGTCGGACCTCATAAAATAGCAGCAGGGGCGGGTAGGCAATGGGCACAGCACCCCCACCTCCCCCACAATTTTACGCCCTCCTACCTCCTATCCTGCTCTGGGGGTGGGTGGGGGGAGGGCATTAAATTTCAACCAATATATTTCTTGGGATGCTGATTTTGATGGTATGAAGCACTGCTGCCCCAAATTGAACATCGATCTTTTCCAGGGCCCTGTTTACAAATTTGCAAAGCGCTATGACTGTCTATTGAGCTTTCTTGTCGCTCAATTGAGACACGAGGCTCTTTTTTGAAAATGTTACTGGCCTGCTAATTCCTGACAGCTGTTCCCACACATAATTAATGACAGTTCAGCTTATAACCAGAGGGGGAGAGGAGGAGAATTTCTTTGATACAGCAAGTCGTTGTGATTTGGAATGTGCTGCCTGAAAGGATGGTGGAAGCGAAAGGGAAATTGGATAAATACTTACAGTCATAGAATCAGAAAGTCATTTATGGCAGAGAAGGAGGCCATTCGGCCCATCAAGTCCATGCTGGCTCTCCGCGGAGCTATCCAGTCAGTCTCACTCCCCGACTCAATCCCCATAGGCCTGAAAGTTTATTTTCTTCAAGTGCACTTCCAATGTCCTTATGAAATCATTGATTGTCTTCACTTCCACCACCCTCTTGGGCAGTGAGTTCCAGACCTTTACCACTTGCTGCATTAAAGAGCTCTTCCTCACATTCCTTGCTGCACCTCTTGCACAAAACTTTCAATCTGTATCCTCTTTTCCTTGTACCATTCGTTAGTGGGAACAGTTTTTCCTTTGTCTAAATTATCTAAACCTGTCATAATCTTGTACATATTAAATCTCCCCTTAGTATTCTTTGTTCCAGGGAGAACAATCCCAGCTTTTCCAACCAAACCTTGAAACTAAAATCCCCCATCCCTGGAGCCATTCTTGAAAAGAAAACATTTTCCAGGGCTATAGGGAAAGAATGAGGGAGTGGGACTAATTGGATAGCTCAAAGAGCCAGCACATGCACAATGGGCCTTACACTGTGCTGATTTTCTTGCCCCCACTCTCTGGATGTGACACCAGGCATGCATTCCTACAGAGCTATTCAGTCTCCTGAAAGTGTGAGATTGATTTTAACAGGGGTAAATCAAGATTAACCAAAGTGGTGAAAGATTTCAGCCAGCAAAGAACTTAAGTGAGTTCATGTTCATTTTAATAGGAGTGAAAAATAAGATTATGGACATTCCTGGAAGCTCAGGTTAAAAACATATCCCATAATGGCAATTAAACATTCTTACAGTCAATGCAAATATCTCTAGCTAGATATTCAACATTAAGATATTTCTAAGAAAGTATATTTACAGATCTCCAATCATTGTAATTCTAGCCTTGATCTTACTTGCCCATACCATTCTAATATGTGATGGTAGGTTCTCTAATGGCCAGTATTGAGCAGCAACAAGCAAACATAAAGCTTCCTTCTGGCTACCCCATATCGAATAAGGTGACTGTCATACTTGGAAAACAACAGATTGTGGTAATGTCAGCCAGAGAGCTCAATTTATAGGCAACGTATTGTAATAATCCATGCACATGACAGTAACATACTGTGCACAAGCAACAGATCTTCCTATGCCTCAACAGTATACCTTGAATGCTCTGCAGGCAAGGAGAGAAATGTGCTTGGCTACGATGACACATCACTGTTTAAACTGTCTCGCACTAGTGAACTTGACAAGTCAGTTTTATTCTCTGCAAGTACCTGCTGAAACCCAACTGGTTGCAGTACCAAAGTCAGCCTGTGTGCAAGAACAAAAAACAAATTGAATGCTAAAACCTAACTCACACTCACTGTTCATTTTAATTTATCCATTTGGGATTTGTATTGCATTCAAACTTGTTGAACTCGTTGGCAACCTGGTCTTTTCATTTTTTTCACTTTCTGCTTCTGTTTATCCTGCTGAATTTCAGAAGTCACATGCATCTGTTTAAAAATTAACTACCCAGAGGGGCCTGGAGGTTCCGCCAAGGCCACAATTGGTGAATTGTGCCCAAAAATGTACCTGGCGCTGCGCTGGTTTAGCCAAAGAAAGATTACATGCAAGCACATTGGTAAAAACTCAGAGATAAAAACCTTTCATCAAGCAGCACAATAGAAGCAGATCGATCGATTGTAAAAGATTTGTGATTGGAGCAGGGCCAGTGGAGCCTCAAGGTGGTTGATTTTTGCAGCAGCAGGAATGGCCTGTGGCTTCATTAACCTCTGGCCACAGCCTCCTTGTCAGTTATTCTCTCTGGCCCTCTGTCCTATCAACACCTTCCCTTTTGTTCTCTTTTCCCCCACCTTTATTTGCTTAAAACCTATTACATTTCTAACCTTTGCCAGTTCTGATGAAGGGTCAATGACCTGAAACGTTAACTCTGCTTCTCTCTCCACAGATGCTGCCAGACCTGATGAGTATTTCCAGTACTTTTTGTTTTAACTTCAGATTTCAGCATCTGCAGTATTTTGCTTTCAGAACAAAACGGAAGGTGTGTGATTGGACAGAGGACAAGAGAGATTAAATGACAGAGATGTCACGGAACAAAGGCAAAGGGAGTGCTAATAGTTGTGGTAAAAGACCAAGCATTAGTCCAGAGAGAGTGTTAATGACAGAATAATGAACAGCTCAGTCCAAAAGCAAAAACAAGTTTAAGACAGGCACGTGGTTAAAAATAAAATAAAATAAAAAAGGCAGTCATGATTTGAAATTGTTGAACTCAATGTTGAGTCCAGATGGCTGTAGAGGCACTCTGTCCTCCATGACATCTCTGTCAAGTAATCTCTCCTGCCTTCAGTTACATGGATAGATTGGAGAAGCTAGGGCTATTTTCCTTAGAGAAGAGAGAGCAAGTTGAGATGAGATTTGATCGAGGTTTTCAATATCATGAGGGGTGTAGACAGTGTAGATAGGGCAAAACTGTTCCCATTGGTGGAAGGGCCAAGAACCAGAGGGCACAGAAAGAACCAAAGGGACATGAGGAAAAAACTTTTTTACGCAGTGAGTGGTTAGGATCTGGATTGCACTGCCTGAGGGTGTGGTGGAGGCAGATTCAATCATGGCTTTTAAAAGGAAATTGGATAAGCACCTGAAGAGAGAGAAATTGCAGGGCTACAAGGAATTTGTCCAAAACCTGACACAAAACTCATGTTGATGTTGGCATTTCAGGCCTTGACTCGTGTCAGAACTGAAAAAGGAATGTACTTCCAGCTTTTCAAAGATATATCAGGTTTCAGCATACTCTCAGGGCTGAACATTGACTCCAGTAAATTAAAATTTTACCTGCAATCCCACTTTATTTTAAGAGCAAGGAAAGCAAAATGGGTTTGTAGGTGTTTTGGAAGTAATCTGACGCCTCCTGTGGACACCACTTGTTAGAAGCTGCTCTGGTTGTGGAGCCGGTGGGGGGGGTGAGGGTCGGTGGGGAGGTGAGGGCGGGTGGGGAGGTGAGGGCGGGTGTGAGTACGGGTTTGGGTGAAAACATAAATCAGGCTCCGTAACCCTAGAACACAAGTAGAAATGAAAATCGGGAGAGCTGTTTAATGAATGATCAAGCCAATGTTGCCATCTTAACACTCTCACCCCATTCAAAATTAAACCTCCTGGCTGGTCTCCCACACTCTTCCCTCTGTAAACATCTAAAACTCTGCTGTCTGTGTCTTGACTCACACCAAGTCCCGTTCTCCTATCAGCTCACTGACCAACATTGGCTCCTGGTCATGCAACATTTTGATTTTTAAAATTCTCATCCTTGTTTCCAAATCCCTCCGTGGCCTTGCCCCTCCCTATCTCTGTAATCTCCTCCAACATATCTGCCCTCCTCTAATTCGGCCACATGTGCATCCCTGATTTTCATCACTTCACCATTGATGGCCGCCTTCAGTTGCTTGGGCCCCAAGCTCTGGAATGCTCTCCCAACACCTCTCCACCTCGCTTTCCTTCTTTAAGACACTCCTTAAAACCTACCTCTTTGACCAAGGTACTGAGGGAGTGCTGTAGTGTTGGACATGCTGTCTTTCAGGTGAGATGTTAAACCGCAGGCCCTCTCAGGTGGCTGTGAAATATCCCATTTCACAGCTTTGAAGAAGAACGGGGAAGTTTCCCTCATGTCCTGGCCAATATTTACCATCCCAACCAAAATTACTATAGCAGGGAGTTATCACATTGCTGTTTATGGGATCTTGTTGTGTACAAATTGGCTGCTATATCTCTCTATATTACAATAATGGCTACACATCAAAAGTACTTCATTGGATGTAAAAAACTTTGGCAAGTCCTGAGATTGGGAGAGTTGTTATATAATTGCAAGTCATTCCTGCTTTTAAAAAAGAATTTTGTAAAATTAGGGCATGACTGATACCTTGAGCATGCCAGTTAAGGTACTGCAGCTGTAAAATTTGATGATGCCACACCATTTGTCAGGAGCAAAATGGGCGCCTAGGCTTCCAATATGGTGGGTGGATGTGCCCACTTTCGTTACTTGCTGGAAGTGCTTTGCCCGCTTTATTGGTAAAGGCAGAAAAAGTGGCAACCGCACAAAAGGCGGCCCTAATGCCTGTTGAAAGACCCATGAGAAATTGCACTGCTCGGAATGCAGCTTGCACCAAGATCAGCTGCAGCGAACAAAATGTGATCTCCATGTGGCCTAATTGGCACTTCTTAAAGGGTCTGCTGGAGGCTGCCAACGGAAAGGTACCTGAATGTGGAGCTGGGAGGTGCAGGTTTGTGGCAACGGCCAAGAATATTTTCCTGGGTCCTGGAGGAACATTCCTGCTCCTCTGGGGCCTACAGGAATAATTTAACGCACCTTTAGCAAGCCCCTTCTGTTCCATCGCCAGGCAACCAGCTACAAGCTAAAATGACAATAGGGGTCTTATTTACAGTAGTACCTCCATAGTGAAAGCAGCCTGTTGCCTGAACCAGGCTTTGGACACCCAGCAGCAGGCCCTTTCAAATTAGGGCCAGCCGCATCACTGGTGTTAATAGGGCGGTCAAGCTATGGGCTCGATTATGAGGCTGTTACAGCCCCCTTAATACCAAGTGACGGCAGTCCAAACTGACCCTTCTTTTTTAATATATTAAGCAGTCAACACATTTGCACACTGCCATATAGCCAGAGCTGTCACTCATATATTCACCTCAGTGTCACTGCTCCTGCACTGAAATGATTCTGTAAATGAAACAAGGATAGAATAAATTTCATTAACCTTCCTCTGCATCTGAGTGTTATTTGTGTAAGATCCTCTACCTGGGCTAAAGGTTCTAGCCTTTACTCTGGGTGACAATGGCTCACTGCAACTTGGATACTGTTCCACTAGATGTGGTACACCTTTATTAAACCACTGAGCAATAATACGTACTCACGATAATAACGGTTGCTAAGCAGTCCTGCGAGCTGGCATCTATCTCGGTGGTCAATCGGCCAACGGATCTTCTGTGCGCGACTTCCGGATGGCTGACCACCCTACCCTAACCACTGCAGCACAGATGTTCCTGTGGGCTCTTTCTTCATACTTTTTTTTCATTGTGGCCCTGTTCCATATAAGGTAAAACCTGTCTTTAACTCCTTCAATTGGTCTGCAATTACCTCACTGTTCTTTTGGAAAAACAAGGTATATGGCTACAGGCTGGGCCTCATGTAGGAATTTCAAGGCCCACTGCTTGAGATAACAGATGCGGTTTCCCTGCTTCGTTATTTCTAGCACTGTTATCAATCTTCAGCCTGGTACAGACAAACATGTCTTTATAGCTCTTAATGAGCAAGGCCTGGATCTCTTCCCAGATGCTAGCACTTTTACACTTTTGTAGACCTTGCTAATTCTGACAAGGCCCAGAATTGACCGGCTTGCCTTGCGTTTTCAAGCCCACAATCCAGTTCATTAGATATCTTCAGTCTGGGTACTCCTATGCTCCATGTTGCCACCATGAGACAGACTCCACACACACAGGACTCCACCACAACTGGTCTACATTCATTAATACAAAAGAACTAAAGGAACAGTTACATGGTTAAAAAGTGATTGTACATTAAAAGGTAAAATAATACATTGCCTTACATCTGCCAGAAAAACCTAACAATTCTTCCTCCAGCCTCACTGTTTTATGAATGTCACTTTGCTTCATTTAAATGCCCTGGTTTTGTAAACTGTTTGACTGTTTGTGTTCTCCAGTCAACCCTCCAAACTGAGCCCTTTGCATGTGGCTATAATGAACAGGCCAGACTAGTGTGGGACCATTCATTCCCCATACTTGTTCTTTGCTAATCTGGCCAATGAGAAAAAAAGCTTGTGCTCCATCAATTTTTTTTCGTAAGTCAAGTATCCTATTCACCAGAGAGACAAGTATGCAAATATTTGCAGACGTTATGCTAAATACCAACATGGTGCTCAACTGAATATCGGGTGTCAAGCTCAATAATGTGCGAGGTCATGGGGTATGCTGCATGCTCATCCAGATTGCACTTTACAGGAAAAACATGAAGCCTGCAGATACACTACAGAATGAAAGAGCATGAATACATAAAGCTTGCTCTGTTTCCTACAAGGGTGTCATCAGTAGAATGACACAGACTTGTGTTGAATTGTGTTTGAACAATCAAACTAAATGTATTTACAGTTCTCTATAATTTCCATTTTGGTTGTTTCTATGTGTAGCATGTCAAGCTATGAATTATGTTTTTGTTAGGTAAGAGTGTGCCAAGCCATCAGTAGACAGAATTATTGACCCAGATTTTGCTGGAGACAGGCATCTCATGGCATGCCCCGTTCATTAGACTATTCCCCCCACTCTTGAGCTCAAAAACTTTTTGCCCGGCCATCAAGCACCTAACTTTTCTAATCCCATTTTCTCGCACTTGGCCTGTAGCCTTGTATGCTATGGCATTTCAAGTGCTCATCTAAATACTCCTTAAATGTTGTGAGGGTTCCTGCCTCTACCACCCCTTCAGGCAGTGCGTTCCAGATTCTAATCACCCTCCGAGCAAAAAATGTTTTCCTCAAATCCCCTTTAAACCTCCTGTCCCTTACCTTAAATCTATGCTCCCTGGTTATTGACCACCTGGGCTAAGGGAAAACGTTTCTTCCTATCTAACCTAACAATGCCCCTCATAATTTTGTTTACCTCAATCAGGTCCCCCCTCAGCCTTCTCTGCTCCAAGGAAAACAAACCCTTGTCTTTTCAGTCTCTCTTCATAGCTGAAATGCCCCAGCCCAGGCAACACCCTGGTGAATCTCCTCTGCACCCTTTCCAGGGCAATCGCATACTTCCTATAGTGTGGTGCCCTGAACTGTACACAGTACTCCAGCTGTGGCCTAACTAGCATTTTATACAGCTCCATCATAACCTCCCTGCTCTTATATTCCATGCCTCGGATAATCAAGGCAAGTATCCCATATGCCTTCCTAAGCACCTTATCCACCTGTGCTGCTGCCTTCAGTGATCTATGGACAAGTACACCAAGGTCCCTCTGACCCTCTGTACTTCCTAGGGTCCTACCACCCATTGTATATTCCCTTGCCTTGTTAGTCCTCCCAAAATGCATCACCTCACACTTCTCAGGATTAAATTCCATTTGCCACTGCTCTGCCCATCTTACCAGCCCATCTATAACGTCCTGTAATCTAAGGCTTTCCTCCTCACTATTTATGACATCACCAATTTTCATGTCATCTGCGAACTTACTGATCATACCTCTGATATTCACATCTAAATCATTAATGTACACTACACACAGCAAGGGTCCCAGCACCGATCCCTGTGGTACACCACTGGTCACAGGCTTCCATTTTTGCAAAGCTAACCACCGAACAACCCAAACCAGCAAAGAATGTCGATGGCAAATCGAGTATCACTTCAATTTGCCGAATATGAACTTCTCCTTCTGCCCCACCCCTGACCCAGCCCCCATTGTCAAGGGAAGCATTAAAAGATAACCTGCCTTTTTGGCACACCTCTGATTCTTGGCGCAGATTTTCCCTGGCGAGCACCCTGACATCAACTGTCAACCACGCTGCTGCTGGTTAAAATGTGGTCGGCGTCTGAATGATGTTACCGGATGCCGAATTTTGAATCCCAGCGAGGTTCTCATCTGCCTGGGGCGAAGGCCTCATTTAGCACCAGAATCACCCCATTCAAATGGTATGACACAGGAGTGCAGCATGGCATCAGTGAGGGGGCACAGTTCCGATATTTTAAAAACCCTTTTCCGCAATTCCTATTCTGGTCGGGTGCACATGATGGTTAGAATTTGGACTGGGAGGGGAGGACTTTTGTATCTGTAATTCTGCTGTGGGGAGCAGATGTTGAAATGTATTCACCCAAGCAGAGCTAGTATAGAGCGCAGAGTTTAAATGGTAAGGCAATGGTGCTGTAATTATGCAAAGAATGCCGAAAATATTAGAGATGCATCTGAATAAGTGAGGTTAACATTTCAGGTGGGATCCCTCACCAGAACATTACAATCTTTCATTTGTTCAGCACCTCTTCCATAAACCTGCGAGATTTTTATTTGGTACGGTGATTGCTTTGTAATATAATTAAATGTACCATTATTTCTGCTCAATGTTGTTAAGTAAAAGTCGATGGTTTTAACTGCAGTCCCTGGAGTTTCTAGCTGTATTCAACTTTTATTAGTTTCTTCATCATCAGTATTTATTTTTACACTGAGAGAAGATAATATTTTTTAAAAAGCATCAAAGCTCGGGAAGCCATGCCTGAAGGTTTGGAATATAAATGTGCACTGATATCAATGCAACACATCTTTGCCTTTGAAAGCCCTGTTCACGTAACACACATTGAAAAGGTAGTAATTGTGTTGAATTGTTGTTTTATAAGACTGAGGTATTTTGAGCAACTCATTTTAATATCTTTTTTTAAAATTAAAATAGGATATGCAAAATAAAGTTGCAAGAGAATGGAAAGCTCACAGAATGTCAGAATTGCAAATACAAAGAAATTGGATTGACATAGTATGTTATTGCTTCACGTTCAGTGAATTATTTATCAAGTGTAACTACGATAGGCAAACATTGCAGCAAATTCACATACAGCACGATCCCACAAACAGGAAGATGAATTGAATGACTCATCACTGTAACCTGTTTTTGGTGGAGGCTGGAGAGAGGAAGCTTGGTCAGGATAGCAGCAGAACCTCTGGTTTTCTCTTGCATCCAGTTGGACAAGGCAGAATTGAATAGGTTTAATGTCTCATTATTTAAATATCTCTTCCAAATGAGATTGCAGGAGTTGGAAGACTACCCACTGAGCTAAGGTGGAACAGTGGATCACTACTTCAGATTAAGTCACCATAGTCAAAAGGGGAAAGTGGAACAGGTTCCAACTGGTGAAAGGTAACCTTTGAACTGATATCAGACAGTTCTTCTTAGCACTAAAATTTGTCAATATGACACAAGGATAGTGGAGGCACAACCCTAGTGTCATTTAGCAAACAGTTGGCTTCTGTGATGCGGAAATTGGATCCTTTCTGTGACAATAAGCTAAAAGTCTGGGTGATATTAAGTTCATAGAATCATAGAATGGTTAGAGCGCAAAAGGAAACCATTGGGCCTGTTGAGCTCATGCCAGTTCTCTTCAAGATATCAATTTATCTCGACCCACTCCCTGCCTTTTCCTTGTAGCCCTGCAATTTTTTTCCTTCAGGTGCTGATTCCCTTTTGAAAGCCACAGTTGAATCTGCCTCTACCACACATGAAGTGCATTCCAGATTCTAACCTCTCGCTGCATAAAAAAAAAAATGGACATTTTCCTTTTTGCTTTTGGTTCTTTTGCATATCACCTTAAATCTGTGTCCTCTAGTTCTCTTCGCTGCCTTCGGAGAATACTTGGCATCAGGTGGCAGGACTATATCTCCAACACAGAAGTCCTTGAAGCGGCCAACATCCCCAGCTTATACACACTACTGAGTCAGCGGCGCTTGAGATGGCTTGGCCATGTGAGCCGCATGGAAGATGGCAGGATCCCCAAAGACACATTGTACAGCGAGCTCGCCACTGGTATCAGACCCACCGGCCGTCCATGTCTCCGTTATAAAGACGTCTGCAAACGCGACATGAAATCGTGTGACATTGATCACAAGTCGTGGGAGTCAGTTGCCAGCATTCGCCAGAGCTGGCGGGCAGCCATAAAGACAGGGCTAAATTGTGGCGAGTCGAAGAGACTTAGTAGTTGGCAGGAAAAAAGACAGAGGCGCAAGGGGAGAGCCAACTGTCCAACAGCCCCAACAAACAAATTTCTCTGCAGCACCTGTGGAAGAGCCTGTTACTCCAGAATTGGCCTTTATAGCCACTCCAGGCGCTGCTTCACAAACCACTGACCACCTCCAGGCGCGTATCCATTGTCTCTCGAGATAAGGAGGCCCAAAAGAAAGAAAGTTCTCAAGTCATCCGCTAATGGGAACAGTTTCTCTCTATCCACTCTGCCGAGACCTCTCATGATTTTGAACACCTCTATCAAATCTCCTCCTAATCTTCTCTTCTCGAAGGAGAACAATCCCAGCTTCTCCAATCTATCCACATAACTGAAGTCCCTCATCCCTGGAAACATTTTCATAAATCATTTCTGCACCCTCTCTAAAGCCTTCACATTCCTTCATTATCAGCATCTATTTTGTGATCTTGTGTATGACACAAATGTAGTATTTAATAAAATTATTGAAAAAGATTACATTATAGGAACTAACAATTCACTGGTTAAATTTTCATTTGTAAATTTTCTTTTCAGGCTCAGTTCAAGATTTTTCCACTGTATTGACAGTAAATATGTCTCATGAACAATTTTTGTTAGGTGTTGACATTAATCTTACAGAATAGTTGTCTTTTATATAAACCTGTGGAAATTGAGGTTACATTAACATAATTATGTTGGTTTTGGTGAGAAATATTACTGTTACTTTTATCATTGACTTCAATTCCGAAAGCGATGAGAAAAAAAAGGACAGTGATAGTAAACTCATCACCATGGCAACAATAGCCTTACCTCATCAAGATTTCAGGATATTTAGAGCTTTTTCCCAATCTTACCTCGCCCCTTGGCATTAGCTTATGGTTCAGTAGCATTCCTGCCTCTCAGTCTGAAAGTGAAGGGTTTGAGCCCCACTCCAGCCAGTGAAAACTACAATATGGTCTCAAAATACTGGTTTGACAGAAGCAAGAGTGGGGCATTTGCTTCTGGATAAAGTGACCACTGGCTCAGCAGTAGCATCCCCTCCTCTATGTCAGAAGGATCAGATTTAGGCCTCAGGTCAAACATTCATGGAGATCAGAGCACAGCACTGAATACTGGATCAAATTCAGGACTGATATCAGGTAGTTCTTCCTCACAAGAGTAGTTAAGACTTGCAATGGACTCTTGCAATGGTAGTCAAATGCTCTTTTCTGCTCTTAACCCTATTCATCAGCCACTATTGGAAGTCCTTCCAAACATGGTGTTGCAATGTGTCTTCAGTTCTGTCGGAAGTCCGAAGAAGGCTAACCAGAGGGCAGGTTATGCCTCATTGCCCCAAGTATTTTTTTTCCCCACTCCAGAAAGGCATGTCATATTGCATTGCACATTGCTGAAGCTGCCAAAACCAGTCTCAGTGTACATCAATTCACAGTCCTAGTCCAGGTGCATGTCAAACGCTGTGCAGAAGGGTCGTCTTCTGCATCATGAGTTTTACTGAACACTGGCTCAATATCCAAGACATCACAACAGGTATCAGAAATATCAAAAAACTGCTGGAGTTGAGAAAGTAATGGAGATTTTAATATCTTTCTGAGAAAAGAGGCTTTGATGATAAATGGTAAATAATATATCATTACATTTAGATCAGAGGCATGATCAATTCAGGCTGACCTGATGTGAACACTCAAGGGCTAGTTAAATGTACATGCACGTATGTAATAGACCATGCAAAGCAGATAGGAATATTTTATATTTGATCACATCCTAATTCAGAATGGTGAAAGGTAATCAATCGTGGACTCTTAGTTGTTTATTGACTTGTTTTTTGAATGTTGTCTAATTGATCAAATTGGGTGTTCTCTTATGATGCATTGGGCTTCTCATCATCGTTGAATCATGAAATCACACAGCACAGAAGAAGGTCACTCGGCCCATCATGCCTGTGCTGGCTTATTGAAAGAGCCCTCCAATTGGTCCCATTCCCCATGCTCTTTCCCGATGGCCCTGTATATATTTTTTTCCTTTTTAAGTATTTTTGCAATTCCTTCTTGAAAGTTACTATTGGGTTTGCTTCCACCACTGTTATGACCAGGTGAGGAAGAGTGGAAGGACTCCCCTCTCCTTCTTTGACCAAAACAGATTTATGCCTTTTTGAAGTGGATATACTTGCCAATTCAGTGAGTGTTTAACTGTTTACTTGCTGTGATCATAAAAAGAGCCAATCGGGCAGGTTTTCTTGAGTTTAACAAAAAAAGAGATTAGCTTTAATTCAAACAGAAACTGCTGGAAATACTCAGCAGGTCTGGCAGCATCTGTGGCCACTCTTCACAATTTGAACGTAGCAACAAGAGGAGGCCATTCAGCCCCTTGAGCCTGCTCCAACATTCAATTAGATGAATGCTCGTCTGCAACTCAACTCAATCACCTGCCTCAGCTCCATATCCCCTGACACCCTATCAAAAATCTATCAAAGCTTCAAAGCAATGTGGGAGAGCATTCTAGATT
The DNA here is from genome assembly GCF_036365525.1 of Heterodontus francisci. Lineage (NCBI taxonomy): Eukaryota > Metazoa > Chordata > Chondrichthyes > Heterodontiformes > Heterodontidae > Heterodontus > Heterodontus francisci. Next base: position 117,085,744 of record NC_090382.1, read on the forward strand.
TCCACTACTCTTTATGTGAAAAAGTGCTTCCTGATTTTCCTCTTAAACGGACAAGCTCTAATTTTATTATGTCCCCAATTTCTTGATTCCCCCATCAGAGGAAATAATTTCTCCAAACCTATCGTATCAAATCCCATTGACATTTTAAACAGCTCAATTAGATCACCCTCAATCTTTTATGCTTGAAGTCATGCAGGCAAAGTTCTCACAAATGAACCCTCCAAGTTTTGGCAGCACTCTGATGAATCTGTGTTGTCAGATTATTAAACATTTAACCCAACAGAGAACCCTTGCAGTCTAATACAGTCAAAAGATGGGGCATAATAAAAAATGCTAAGGTAGAGGGGCTGTGGGAAATTGAGTCAAACTGTAACAAGCCCACTGCAGCTGGAGCTAAAAGTCCTTGAAAAGCTGTCTGAGAACTGTCTAGCAGGTGTCTCTCTCAAGTTGATAAGAAGGCAGAGGATGTAAAGACCTTGAGATAAGGTGAGAATAAGACAGTGTTGTCATGAAAGGCATTATATAATTGTGTAAGTTGGTGACAATCACATGAACAGGCACCTGATTGACCAAGAAAGGCATGCACAGGACATAATAGCCATTGGGATGAATATGATTGGCACTGGGGAGGGGTTAATTAGATAAGAGCCAGGATGAAAGAGACCCTACCAGTCAGATCTGCATAGTGGAGAGAACCAGAAACAAGAAAACAAAGAGAAAAGACATGAGAGATATAGAGAGAGAGAAAAGATGAGAGAGAAGCAAAGGGAAAAGACGAGAGAGAGAGAGCGAGAAAGAGAGAACCAAAGAGAAAAGAAGAGAAATTCAAAGACCAAAAGCTGCAAAAGAAGCTGTGTGCTCCCCGTCCAGGACCGATACAAGAAGTATATAACCCGTGTCAGACTGTAAATCATTGTCATGGTCAATAAGTAACTGAGCTTTCGTCACGTCCAATCCCGTTGTAAATTGGGGATGGACATGACTTAATTAGGGTGGAGGCGGGAAAGTGGGGTGTCCCCACCCCGCTACCATTTCGCCTGGTAAAATTCTCTCCCTGCTTCCAAACTCTCCGCAGGGGAGAGCATAAAATCTCCCTCCCCCCATAGTTTCCTGATTGACTGAACTTCCAATATTTTTGCTGTTTTGGTTTGATTTTATTGGATTTATTTTGGGTTTATTTGCATTTTGAAATTTAATACTGCATTTCACCATCTCTTTCTCTTCATTTCAAAAGAGTTTCACAGTGGATTGCCGCTGGCACCACTGCTAAGATGGACATTCCTCTGGGAATTCTGGCTGCCCTTTGGGTATGACAGATCAAGGGAAAGTTTCATAAGAATTCTGCCTTCAACTAAAGTCATTTGCAACAAACGTGCTGTCATCCAGTATGCAGATCCACAAAGCCCAATGGAGATACTTGGATATTGAAAGGGAATTGTCTCTTCACCAGCTATGCTTTCATTGTGTTTTTGCTTTAACTCTCTCATTACTTATTTGGGTAATCAGAGATTACCTCTGATCAATCAAGACTTTAAACTTTGCAAACTAATTATTTTTATAAATATTTAAAATGCAGCAAGTTTACAGATAGAGATTCCCAGTTTAAGTCATTGGTACAACTTGAAACACAGAGGCCAGAATTTTACAGCGCCCCCAAAGATCAGGCTGGTGGTGAGGAAGGCCCATAGATTCAGTGGGAGGTTGATGCTCTTGATGCCTTCCCATCCCCTGCTGCAATTTTATGCGGGACAGTGGTGGCGAGAAATGGCCCGCCCGCCCCAGGCCAATCAAGGCCCTTAGTTGGCCAATTAACTGCCACTCAAGGGCCTCCTCCCGCCACTACTGGTTATTTTACTCACGGCGTGGGTTGGGTGGGTGGTGTGGAAACAGGGTGACAAAGGTTCCAAGAAGACTGTCAGATAAAACCAGGCAGCCTTCTTGTGAGCTGGGGAGGGGTCCGCTCCTGATCTGGCACCCTGTGCCCCTTGGAGGGCCACCCCCGAAGCCCCAACCACCACCACCACACAACACACCCCACTTCCCCAACCAACCCCTATTGCCCTCTTACCTCACCGGGGCCCGGCTGATTGTCCCTGGCAAGGCCTCAAAAACTTACCGGTCTTCTGGGCCGTCCTTCACCTTGCTTGCGATGACTGGGTGTAGTCCCAGCAGTGGGCACCGCACCTGGTGGTGCTGCCCGGATTAAGAGCAGCTGAGGAGGAGACACTCGGGTTAGCGAGCACCGAGGGTGGCTACAGATGGAGAGACTGGAGTCTCGGCGCATGAGAGTGAGGATTGTGTTCAGTCAACATCTGAAACACTTCTGCAGATATACATCACATATGTCTGGCATGACGAGATCTGCAATGCCAAACCCACACATGTTTGTGTTCTCTCATCAGGTCGGCACCCACAGGAGACTCCAGTAAAAGTGGGACATAATTCCACCACTGAGGAGGATCCGGAGTCAGACGATGTACCATCACATCACATGACTCTCCTGCACCTTTTGCCAGCGCAGATACTTTCACCTTGGTGGGTTTCCACTTGGTTATATAATTAGGGTTACAAGCTGGTGAGAGCACCGTACACATACCCGAGCAGCTGGCTGAGGTTGAGACAGCCGAGGCCTCTGACAGTCGGAGGACTGTGGGTGACCAGGCCTAAGCTGAGCACCAGGCTGAGGCTGAGCCTCTGGTGTCGACAGCGCAGGGCATGCTGGAGTTGCAGAGAGAGGTAAGGCAACATCTGGCAGAGATGGCAGAGGCCATGCGCAGCCATGAGTGGACAAAGGAGGAGTCAACCTATGCCATAATTGCCACCATGTCCCAGGCATGTGCATAACTTCCTCCACCGAGAAGTTGGTGACCCTCATGGAGATCCAGATCCCACAAATACGCACAGACCTGCACACCATTGGATGTCAATGTAGGCACAGCCGTCATTTGAGTAGCGTCTCCCATGGGCCATTGCACGTGGTTCTGCTATGCAAAGAAGGCAATTAGAAAGGAGGTGTAAGACTCTTAAATGGGGGTCTCACTTCCCTCTAAGTTCCTGACCTCGTACTAGGCATTAATGACAAGAACCAAACTTTGGATACAATTTCCCCACAATGTGGTAAACCTTGATTTAATCCACTAAGCAACAGTATATACTTACACCAGTTGCTTAGTTAGACCCACGTACAGGAGCTCATTCCTGGGTGGTCAATCTGCTGATCAAATTCTTCTGCACGACTGCCTGTGACTGATTAAGTCACATTTCCCGACTGCAACAACAATGTCCTTGTGGGCGATGGCTTTATACCCCTTTCTGACCCTAGTCCCTTGAAATATCAGGTAATGTCTTGAATTGGATCATCTGATTGGGTTTCAGTGCCTTATCAATCCCACCCTGGCTATGCAAAACCACCTACATGTGGCAATATCCTTCTCTAGCAGTGGGGGGGGGGGCACAGGAGGGTATTAGATGCATACCAGCAATGAATGTGATGTCAATGGATGAATACCAGAAGTGCCGAGTTGATGATCCATCTCGGCCTCCTCCTGAAGTCCCCAGCATCACAGATGCCAGACTTCAGCCAATTCAATTCACTCCACGCGATATCAAGAAACGACTGAAGGCACTGGATATTGCAAAAGCTATGGGCCCTGACAATATTCCGGCAATAGTACTGAAGACCTGTGCTCCGGAACTTGCCGCGCCCCTAGCCAAGCTGTTCCAGTACAGCTACAACACTGGCATCTACCCTGCAATGTGGAAAATTGCCCAGGTACGACCTGTACACAAAAAGCAGAACAAGTCGAACCCGACCAATTGCCACCCCATCAGCCTACTCTCAATCATCAGTAAAGTGATGGAAAGTGTCATCAACAGTGCCATCAAGCAGCACTTGCTTAGCAATAACCTGCTCAGTGTCGTTCAGTTTGGGTTCCGCCAGCGCCCCTCAGCTCCTGACCTCATTACAGCCTTGGTTCAAACATGGACAAAAGAGCTGAGCTCAGGAGGTGAGCTGAGAGCGACTGCCCTTGACATCAAAGCAGCATTTGACCAAGTATGGCATCAAGGAGCCCTAGCAAAACTGAGGTCAATGGGAATCAGGGGGAAAACTCTCCGCTGGCTGGAGTCATACCTAGCGCAAAGGAAGATGGTTGTGATTGTTGGAGGTCAATCATCTGAGCTCCAGGACATCACTGCAGGAGTTCCTCAGGATAGTGTTCTTGGCCCAACCATCTTCAGCTGCTTGATCAATGACCTTCCTTCAATCATAAGGTCAGAAGTGGGGATGTTTGCTGATGATTGCACAATGTTCAGCACCATTCATGACTCCTCAGATACTGAAGCAGTCTGTGTAGAAATGCTGCAAGACCTGGACAATATCCAGGCTTGGGCTGATAAGTGGCAAGTAACATTCGCGCCACACAAGTGCCAGGCAATGACCATCTCCAACAAGAGAGGATCTAACCATCTCCCCTTGACATTCAACGGTATTATGATTGCTGAATCCCCCTCTATCAACATCCTAGGGGCTACCATTGACCAGAAACTGAACTGGAGTAGCCATATAAATACCGTGGCTACAAGAGCAGGTCAGAGGCTAGGAATCCTAAGGCGAGTAACCCATCTCCTGACGCCCCAAAGCCTGTCCACCATCTACAAGGCACAAGTCAGGAGTGTGATGGAATACTCTCCACTTGCCTGGATGGGTGCATCTCCAACAACACTCAAGAAGCTCGACACCATCCAGGACAAAGCAGCCCGCTTGATTGGTACATCATCTACAAACATTCATTCCCTCCACCACCGACGCACAGTGGCAGCAGTGTATACCATCTACAAGATGCACTGCAGCAATGCACCAAGGCTCAATAGACAGCACCTTCCAAACACGCGACCTCTACCCACTAAAAGGACAAGGGCAGAAAATACATGGGAACACCACCATCTGCAAGTTCCCCTCCAAGTCACACACCATCCTGACTTGGAACTATAGCGCCGTTCCTTCACTGTCGCTGGGTCAAAATCCTGGAACTCCCTTCCTAACAGCACTGTGGGTCTACCTACCCCAAATGGACTGCAACAGTTCAAGAAGGCAGCTCACCATCACTTTCTCAAGGGCAATTAAGGATGGGCAATAAATGCTGGCCTGGTCTGCGACGCCCACATCCCATGAATGAATTAAAGAAAAAACTGCCTCTTGATAATACAGGAAGAAAACCATGCACACATATTCCAAGAGGCCATTATCTAGGAAAGTTGCTGTAGACAGAATGTCTGATGTTGTAATCGTCTGGGCCACCATTTTAATGACATGCCCTGACACGTCTGTGTGTGTATGTGTGTGAGTGTGTGTGTGTACGTATATGTGTGTGAGTGTGTGAGTGTGTTTGTGTCTGTGTGTGAGAGTGTGTGTTTCTGTGTGTAAGTGTGTGTTTGTGTTTGAGTGTGTGTGTGAGTATGTGTGAATGTGTGTGTGAGTGTGTGTGAGTGTGTGTGTGTGTGTGTGTGCGTTTGTGTGTATGTGTGTGAGAGTGTGTGTGTGAGTGTGCGTTTGTGTGTATAAGTGTATGTGTGTGTGAGTGTGTGTGTGTGAGTGTGTGTGTATGTGTGTGTAAGAGAGAGAGCGTGTGAGTGTTTTTGTGTGTGTGTGAGTGTGTTTGTGTGTGTGTGTGTGAGTGTGTGTGTTTGTGTGTGTGTGTGTGTTTGTGTGTGTGTGTGTAAGAGAGAGAGCGTGTGAGTGTTTTTGTGTGTGTGTGAGAGTGTGTGTGTGTGAGAGTGTGTAAGAGAGAGAGCGTGTGAGTGTTTTTTTGTGTGTGAGAGTATGTGTGTGTTTGTGTGTGTGTAAGAGAGAGAGCGTGTGAGTGTTTTTGTGTGTGTGTGAGAGTGTATGTTTGTGTGTGTGTGTGAGAGTGTGAGTGTGTGTGTGTGTTTGTGTGTGTGTGTAAGAGAGAAAGCGTGTGAGTGTTTTTGTGTGTGTGTGAGAGTGTGTGTTTGTGTTTGTGTGTGAGTGTGTGTGAGAGTGTGTGTGTGAGTGTGCGTTTGTGTGTATAAGTGTATGTGTGTGTGAGTGTGTGTGTGTGAGTGTGTGTGTTTTTGTGTGTGTGAGAGTATGTGTGTGTTTGTGTGTGTGTGTGTAAGAGAGAGAGCATGTGAGTGTTTTTGTGTGTGTGTGAGAGTATGTGTGTGTTTGTGTGTGTGTGAGTGTGTGTGTGTGTGTGTGTGTGAGTGTGTGTGTGAGTGTGTGTGTGTGTTTGTGTGTGAGTGTGTGTGTGTGTGTTTGTGTGTGTGTGTAAGAGAGAGAGCGTGTGAGTGTTTTTGTGTGTGTGTGAGAGTGTGTGTGTGTGTGTGTTTGTGTGTGTGAGAGTGTGTGTTTGTGTGTGTGAGTGTGTGTGTTTGTGTGTGTGTAAGAGAGAAAGCGTGTGAGTGTTTTTGTGTGTGTGTGTGAGAGTGTGTGTTTGTGTGTGTGTGTGAGTGTGTGTGTTTGTGTGTGTGTAAGAGAGAAAGCGTGTGAGTGTTTTTGTGTGTGTGTGAGAGTGTGTGTTTGTGTTTGTGTTTGTGTGTCTGTGTGTGTGTTTTTGTGTGTGTGTGTGTGTGTGTGAGAGAGAGAGAGAGTGTGTGTGTGTGACTGCGTGTGTCTGTTCAGTTAAACTGTCTTTATTTTAAAAAGTCCAATATGAGCCCCACTGATGATGCCCTCAGTCAGAATTCTTCTCTCTTCGTCCTGATGTCGTCTGCACTCCAGGTTCTGCACCCAGTGAGCTCCACACACTGGTCCACACCATAACAGGTTACATTTTACTTATAGACAGATGGAGGAATCCCAGATGTATGTCCACTTATCCACTGTAAAAAAGATTCCTTGGAGCTGGTGGGCCCCCAGGGTGGCCGCTCAGTAGCCGATGGGGAGATTGGAGTCCCTGCACAAAAGAGTGAGGATTATCTCTTGTTAGCATGTGCATCAATGTTGGAGACTCACATAACGCTTGGTAGACATCAGGAGAACTGCACAGCCTGACCTGCATATGTTTGTTTCCTCTCATGCAGGTAGCCATAAGCAGGGGTCCACAGCCACAGGGGGACAGGTGTCCATTTCTGAGGAGGAGGACAACTCAGAGGATGCACCATCCCATGACTCTCTTGCACTCTCCACCAGCTCAGATACTTTCACCTCTGCTTCAGGGGACTGTTGGCTTGCTCAACAGTGTTGCATGCACCTCTATGGCGTTCACTGAAGGCTCTCCGACCTCATGTGGTGGTATGGTATGTGGTCATGACCCATGTGTGGAGGGGGTAGCCCTTATCTCCAAACAGACATCCTGTGGTGCATCTTGGAGGCTGAAGACATTCAGTATTGCAGACTCTCGAAGGATGAAGGCATCGTGGATGCTTCGAGGACAGCAGGCATTCACCGAGGTGAACGTCTTGTTGTGGTCACACGCCAATCACACATTGAGTGCAGTAGCCCTTGCGGTTTCTGCACCTCTCTCTGTTATCATGGGGGGACCCGCAGAGCCTCATGCATGCAGTCAATGGCACCTGCGTCATTGAGAAGCTCACTATCCTGTTGAAAGCTGTAAACCTGTTACATCTCAAACTTTCCAGTTCAGATGATCGGTCACTGACCTGAAACATTAGCTCTGTTTCTCTCTCCACAGATGCTGTCTGACCTGCTGAGTATTTCCAGCATTTTTTGTTTGTATTTCAGATTTCCAGCATCCGCAGTATTTTGCTTTTGTATTAGAGATCTTCTGCTAACCTGACCAATCGTTATCCCTCAACCAACATTTACAAAAGACTCAGATTTTCTGATCATTATCTCTTTGCTGTTTGTAGGAGCTTGCTGCACATCACAGCATTGGCTACACTTCAAACATATTTCATTGGCTGTAAAGTGCTTTAGGATGCCCTAGATTGTGAAAGGTGCTATAGAAATGCAAGTCTGTCTTTTCTTTCCTAATCAGCGTGAGAGTGTAGTTTCAGAAGAGGAAGGGAGAACACTGATCCAAAAAGATTTAAAGGGAACAAATAATTTCAATCAAAATTAATTAAAGATGGACATATTAACATTCACCATTTCCCACAGTTTTCAGCCTTTTATTAATGAGTGTTGGAGCAGCCTTGACATATTTGACACGAGATCATGTATTCAACTTCTGCAATTTAACACCATTGCATCAAATTTACACCCCTGTAGTTATATTAGTATTACATAGCCTAAGTCGAGAGCTAAATTGCCAACCTCAAGGTAGCACTGCAATATGTAAAAAACTAAATATATAATATTACAAATTATCTTGTAGCAGTACGCATGCAAAAATAATATATCCTGAGGTGGTTACATGCTAGCTTAATTGTCTCTTTGAACAATGTTTTTCGCAGTAGTTCAGTGGTGTTATGGTTGACTGTATACAGTCTTGTGGTGCTAATTAGGAATAGCTTGCAAACTATGAACTGTTTAAACTGCTACAACTGCAAAACAGAATATTCCCTTTGTATGACATGGATTTTGTTTTTTTTTTATGTCTGTGCCATATTTCTGGCCAATTTTCACAAAGGTTTCACATTTGACTTTCTGATCAGGCCAGGGAGACTCCTATTCTAATGGCCATAGGGATTCACTTTTTTATGGCTCTTTTGAACTCTTCGGGACAGGATTTACTCCCATTTGGAAACAAACAAACATATTAGCGAGAGGCAGCATGGTTTTGTGAAGGGGAGGTCGTGTCTCACTAATTTGATTGAGTTTTTTGAGGAAGTGACAAAGATGATTGATGAAGGAAGGGCAGTGGATGTTATCTATATGGACTTCAGTAAAGCCTTTGACAAGGTCCCTCATGGCAGACTGGTATAAAAGGTGAAGTCACATGGGATCAGAGGTGAGTGGCAAGATGGATACAGAACTGGCTCGGTCATAGAAGACAGAGGGTAGCAGTGGAAGGATGCTTTTCTGAATGGAGGGATGTGAGTAGTGGTGTTCTGCAGGGATCAGTGCTGGGACCTTTGCTCTTTGTAGTATATATAAATGATTTGGAGGAAAATGTAGCTGGTCTGATTAGTAAGTTTGCGGACGACACAAAGGTTGGTGGAGTTGCGGATAGTGATGAAGATTGTCAAAGGATACAGCAGGATATAGATCGGTTGGAGACTTGGGCGGAGAAATGGCAGATGGAGTTTAATCCGGACAAATGTGAGGTAATGCATTTTGGAAGGTCTAATGCAGATGGGAGGTATACAGTAAATGGCAGAACTCTTAGGAGTATTGACAGGCAGAGAGATCTGGGCGTACAGGTCCACAGGTCACTGAAAGTGGCAATGCAGGTGGATAAGGTAGTCAAGAAGGCATAAGGCATGCTTGCCTTCATCGGTCGGGGCATAGAGTATAAAAATTGGCAAGTCATGCTGCAGCTGTACAGAACTTTAGTTAGGCCACACTTACAATATTGCGTGCAATTCTGGTCGCCACACTACCAGAAGGACGTGGAGGCTTTGGAGAGGGTACAGAAGAGGTTTAGCAGGATGTTGCCTGGTCTGGAGGGCATTAGCTATGAGGAGAGGTTGGATAAACTCGAATTGTTTTCACTGGAACGATGGAGGTGGAGGGGCGACATGATAGAGGTTTACAAAGTTATGAGTGGCATGGACAGAGTGGATAGTCAGAAGCTTTTTCCCAGGGTGGAAGAGTCAGTTACTAGGGGACATAGGTTTAAGGTGCGAGGGGCAAAGTTTAGAGGGGATGTGCGAGGCAAGTTCTTTACACAGAGGGTGGTGAGTGCCTGGAACTTGCTACCGTGGAAGCAGGTACAATAGCGACGTTTAAGAGGCATCTTGACAAATACATGAATAGGAAGGGAAGAGAGGGATACGGTCCCTGGAAGTGCAGAAGGTTTTAGTTTCGGCAGGCATCAAGATCGGCGCAGGCTTGGAGCGCCGAATGGCCTGTTCCTGTGCTGTATTGTTCTTTGTTCTTTGCTCCCAAATTTACTCTTTCCACATCTGATGGGAGAATGGCACTAGGTGGGAATGGGGGTGTGAGAGGGCAATGGTGAGGAGCTGAGTTAGTGGCACACATTTAAAATCAAAACAGAAAAAGCAGACCGTTCCTATACCAAACAGAAAGCTCGTTAGGCTTGGATGCTAATTTTCCACCTTCCCGTCACAGGAACACAAGAAATAGGAGCAGGAGTAGACGATATGGCCCATTGAGCCTGCTCCGCCTTTCAATACGATTATGACTGATCTAAGGATTCAATTCCACTTTGCCATCCCCTCACCATATCCCTTGATTCCTTAAGACACCAGAAATCCATCTATCCCAAACTCAAATGTATTCATTGATGCAGCATCCGCAACCCTCTGGGGCAGAGAATTTCTAAGATTCAGAACCCATTGAGAGCAATTTCTCCCAGTCCAAAATGATCGGCCCCTTATCCTGAGACTGTGTCTCCATGTTTTAGATTCTCCAACCAGTGAAAACATTGGTCTGAATTTTATAAGCCCGTCACCAAAATAGGCAGCGGATAAAAAAAATGGCAGCCCGCCAGCGTGGGCCACATGGCAAAGAGCCGCCGAAATTTCAAGCACAGCGTCTCATTTCAATAGCCGGGGTGGGCCTCCCCCCAATGACATGGAGGGGGTGGGCTGTCCAACCCCGGAAATGGTGTAAGTTGCCTGTGTGCGGGCGTTAACGCCATTTTTAAAGTGCTGTTATCTACCGGGACATTTAAATATTTAAAGTGACATTGAATCGAAATAAATACACACATTTCTTTTGCCCCTCACCCACATCCCCATCGCAATTAAATTAATTATTTTCCCTTTCCCACCCAAAAACACTGACCTTCACAATCTGACCTTCTCCCCCCAAAACTGCACAAACATTAAACTATAATCCTTCCCACCATGCCCTACACCCATGACGTTCATTTGACCCCATTCGTCCGCCACCGCCCACCCCCCCACCCCCAAGTGAGAAACCTAATTTCTCCCCCCTCCCCACCAGTGTTGCGCCTCGTTTCTACAGACTGAGAGCCAAAGGCAGGGCAGTGCCAGCCACTGGGGTGAAGATCACGGTGCGACATCAGGAGTCGATGGAGACTCATTTGTTCAGGTAAGTTAATTTAATTGAATATTTAAATGGTAATCCCATCGCCGAGCAGCGGTGGTGGTACTGCCATGAGGCCTTGCCACCGTCGGCAACATTGGGCCGGCCCTACCGGCGTCGAGGTCCGTGGCGGGTGTCATCTGGGGCAATCATTATGTCCCCACTACCAGGGATCCCAACGTTGATGGCTCTATCAAGCCCCCTCAGAATCTTGTATGTTTCAATGATATCACCTCTCATTCTTGTAAACTCCAGAGAATACTAGACTAATTTACTCAGCCTCACATCATAATACAACCCCCTCATCCCAGGGACCAATTTAGTGTACTTTTGCCGCACTGCCTCCAATGCAATTTTATCCTTTCTTAAATGTGGAGACCCAAACTGCACTCAGTATTCCAGATGTGGTCTCATCAAAACCCTGTACAATTGAAGCAAGAATTCTTAATTCCTGTACTCCAATCTCCTTGCAATAAAGGACAACATGCCATTTGCCTTCTTTATTGCTTGTTGTACCTGCAAGTTAATTTTCTGCATTCCTTGTACAAGCACACCCAACTCACTTTGAACATCAACACTTACAAGTTTCACACAACCGACGTGAATAATTTCACACTTCCCTACATTATACTCCATCTGCCATCTTGTTGCTCACTCACTTAACCTGTCCGTATCTTTTTGAAGCCTCTCTGTGTCCTGCCCACAGCTTACCTTTCCACCTACCTTTGTATCATCAGCAGATGTAGATACATTACTCTCTGTCTCTTCATCTAATCATTAATATTGATTGTAAATAATCCGGATGAAATTGCAAAGTATAGCTGGTGATACTTTGATCTCCGATCCTGCTGGCTTCACTGTCCAGAGTGTCCACGGTCACGGCGTGCAGTAAGTCCATTGAAGAGAAGAAGGAGCAGTGGGACCCTAGGGAAGCCTTGCAAAAAGGTGCCCCGAACACCCAAAAAGCCACGAACCGGCTCCTCAGCAGCAACTTCAAAGCGCCCGTGGGAGATGGCTCGGAGAGCATCTGCAGCGCACTGTCGGCAATGCTGGTACCGGCGCCCGAGGATGTCGCTCACCTCCCGAAGGACGCGGAGGAGATTTCCAGGCGTCGATGGTGGGAACTGAGGAAATGGCTTATTACCTGAACCAACCTTTCCCCGCTTTTCCCCTTCCCCTCCCTTCCACCCCCTCCTTCCCCTTCCCAGCTCCACTCTCTCAGCTCCCCCCCACCCAGCACCCCCCTCCCCCCTCACAACTCCTTCCCAGCCCCCCCCGCACCATCTTCCCCCTGCACCCCCTTCCCCTGCACCCCCCCTACCCCCTTACAGCCACCTTCCCAGCTCCCCCTCGCATCTCATGTGTCACCTTTGGCATGTTTCGGGCAGTTCCTGCAGCCACACTGGTGCCAAACGTCATGCTCTGCACTCCTTTGGACCCCACCAGAAAGGACGAGAGGGGGGTTTTGACGATTGGGCAACTCTCAACCTCCATACATTCGCCCAGGCATGCGCCATGGAGAGGTCACTCCATAGTCGCCTCACAGCGACTGAAACAACACGGAAGGCAGCAGTTACGGGTTATAAGTCCAGCTAAATTGGCGTAGAGATTGGGCGCCATGGGTTGCCTTTGCCCGCCTCAAACCGGGCAGCCCCCGGTCAATAAGGTTCTGTCCCGCCACAGTCCACCTGCTTCAATGGGTGCTTGGAGCTCAGGGTCATTGCCCGAAAGGTGGACTGATACACCGCACCAAACAGCATGAAAAAAGGAAAGAAGGTACCAGCCCTTCGCTTTGCAAGCTGGAATGTCAGAACTATGTGTCCTGGCCTGTCGGAAGACCTTACACAAATCAACGATTCTCGGAACACCGCCATCATTAACAACGAGCTCAGTAGACTCAATGTAGACATTGCAGCACTTCAGGAGACACGCCTCCCCGCGAGTGGATCTCGAGCAGAGCAAGACTACACCTTCTTCTGGCAGGGCAGGGATCCTGAAGAACCAAGACAGCATGGAGTGGGCTTCGCCATCAGTAATTCCTTGCTCAGCATGATCGAGCCACCCTCAAATGGCTTGGAACACATACTGTCCATCCGACTGCTCACTACCTCTGGTCCAGTACACCTACTCAGCATCTATGCTCCAACACTCTGCTCCCCACCTGAAGCTAAAGACCAGTTCTACGAGGAACTCCATAACATCATTAGCAGCATCCCCAACACCGAACACCTGTTCCTGCTGGGGGACTTTAATGCCAGGGCTGGGGCCGACCATGACTCATGGCCCTCCTGCCTTGGGCGCTATGGCGTTGGAAGGATGAATGAGAACGGGCAGAGACTGCATGAGTTGTGTACCCCCTATCATAACCTCTGCATCACCAACTCGTTCTTTCATACTAAACTCTGTCACCAGGTTTCATGGAGGCACCCAAGATCGCGTCGTTGGCACCAGCTGGACCTCATCGTCACAAGGCGAGCCTCTTTTAACAGTGTTCAAATCACACGCAGCTTCCACAGTGCGGACTGCGACACCGACCACTCCCTGGTGTGCAGCAAGGTTAGACTCAGACCAAAGAAGTTGCATCATTCCAAGCAGAAGGACCACCCGCGCATCAACACGAGCAGAATTTCTCATCCACAGCTGTTACAAAAATTTCTAAATTCACTTGTAACAGCCCTTCAAAACAGTCCCACAGGGGATGCTGAGACCAAGTGGGCCCACATCAGAGACGCCATCTATGAGTCAGCTTTGACCACCTATGGCAAACGTGCGAAGAGAAATGCAGACTGGTTTCAATCTCATAATGAAGAGCTGGAACCTGTCATAGCCGCTAAGTGCATTGGAATGTTGAACTACAAGAAAGCCCCCAGTGAGTTAACATCGGTAGCACTTAAAGCAGCCAGAAGCACTGCACAAAGAACAGCCAGGCGCTGTGCAAATGACGACTGGCAACACCTTTGCAGTTATATTCAGCTGGCCTCAGACACCGGAAACATCAGAGGAATGTATGATGGTATTAAGAGAGCTTTTGGGCCAACCATCAAGAAGATCACCCCCTCAAATCTAAATCAGGGGACATAATCACTGACCAACGCAAATGGACCGCTGGGTTGAGCACTACCTAGAACTGTACTCCAGG